>NC_088101.1:27554141-28861641 GCF_036370855.1 Dromaius novaehollandiae
CTCTGGCTACATTACAAGCACTGTGAAGTGACTGAGGAATGTCGGGTTGCACTATGAGACCAAACAGCAGGTAAACAAAAGAACATTCAAGTGAAATAACTCCTCATAAACCCAGAGAATTCAGGCAGACTTTCTGCAGCTGCGTTGCTAAGTAGTTTCCTGGCCAAGAGAAGCACCAAAGATGTTACGCTGAATATTCGTAATGGGATACTAGCACTGAAGTTGCAACCTAACTATTGAAAAGGATGCAGGGCTTACCAGCTCTTTTCCATAGGAAGTTTTGAAACAGTCCTTTGTGTTTTCCTTGTTGATGTGTGAAACCAGAATAACATTTGGGAGACTTTCTTTGGTCTCCTTAAGATTTGTTCGAATATAAATTGTACAGAGGGGGTTGGCTTTGCATTTTGAGGTTGCCTGCAGAAGACAAGAAATCATGAGAGAAGGAATGCATCCTGTCGTTCACTGTAATGATAAGCATTAAAAACCATTCAATGATCTGTAAAGTTCAGTGTGAGTTCTACTCAAATAATGAAATTTAGAAGAGCAGAGCAATTGTCACAGTAGATCAGATCAAAGGTTGTTGTGACTAAATATTCCATCCCCAGCAGGGGCCGGTGAGAGAGGGATTGGGAAAGAGCATAAGAAAAGGGGTGTATATATATGAAATGATCTTTCCCCTGGTATGTCTTTTCAGCTTCTGACAGAGTTGTATAGCAGCTTCCTGGTCTGAAGTTTGCATTCAGACTATTGTGCTAAATAGCTGCTACTGGATACAACCTTCATTCATTTCTCTAATCTCCATTTGAACCTATGTGGTCTTTTGCTTCTACCAGCCCCCGTGGCACTAAGTTCCATGTTGTAGTTATCATATGACAAAGCGCTTCTCTTTGTCTCTGTTTTTAAATTGTTGCCTGTTTAAAATCAGGTTCTTCTGGCTGGCTTTATTAGATATAAAAAATAAGTCCCCCTTTTTTACTATTTTCATTCTACTCTTAATTTTCTAGACTTTGAATCTATCTTCTCTTAACCAGCTGGTGTGTCCTAATTTATTTAGTTCCTGCTTGTCCAGAAGCTCCCTGTTGCTTTGCACACTACTTTTTCTCTACCCTTTTATAGTTTTGCTGTATCCTTTGTGAGATGCACCATGTGGAGAGGAATGCAGCACTACAGTGCTGATGTGTAACCCGTGGTGTGTAACCACATCAGGTTGCTTATATAAGCAAGTGCTTATGGACTAGGGCAAAGGTTGTACTGAGTAGCTGGAGGAGACCAGAACTGGTATGGTCAGGCTTTGTATGTGTGGCATCAGAACAAGATATCAGAACAAGATAAAGCTGTACAAATGGTGTTTGTTTCATGCTTTAAGTTTATCATCTCTGTTCTGAGGTTACAGCTGTGATGCCAAAGCTTTGGGTCAGCTATACTAAAAATTCTAATACCTAAAACAGTGGGGACTAGGAGAACGATATCACCAGCAATCATAGGATGATGAAAGACTGACATGGTAGGGGGAAAAAAGAATCATGGTTTCTAACTGGTTCAACAGAAAGTGATTCTACTCCCCTGCATGATACAATCTACAAGTCAGTCCTAAATGTGGAGCAAATTCAGAATTCTTCATGATCTAAAATGTGCTTGTCCTTTATGGTTATTTGATGTGGAAATTTCTGCCTGTGAATGCTGATAGCTCTTAAAAAGCAATTTTGCAGTGGAAGATGGGAATGTATGCTTGACTTCTCTCAAGCCTTGACTTCACTGAGCATGGAAGGCCCCTAGCACTTCACTAACAGCCGTTCACACAAGCTTTGTAATGCAGCAAAAATTCAAGTGGTTCTGTGTGGCAATGTTATAAATCAATAGTTTGAGCTTGGATTGTGCTTGTTATAGTTAGCCTAGTGGTGAAGAAATGGGAATGTCTCCCCTGCCCTTGCCGTCCTGCATAGCGAATCCAGACCCATTGCCCGTAGGGAGCTGAGGAGCAAAAGAAAGGAAGGAGTGCTGCCCTTTTGGGAGCTGTTAGGGCATTCGTTCCCCCCAGGAATGAGGAGGGAGGAATTCCAACAGTCCCTTGCCAAGCTATTCCAAGGACACAGCACTTACACCATACCAGCTAATTGGGGCTGTTCCTGAAGGCTTTATTTTAGCATCTGGACTTCGGTAACTTTTTTGATCCTAGTTTTGTACTGAGGATTATTGTGAATTTAGCTCCAAGCCATCTCTTGAGTTGCATATCCAAAGTAAGCACTCTTAGCAAAAACGAAGTGCCTTATGCGTTTTAGTCAGTGCTAAGAGCAGTTTGACTCTTCAGCTAATTTTTCATGTGCTGAAAGAAATGGAGCTGTAGTGTTTCAAGCTAATTGAGGAGTTTTGAAGTATCTCCTATAATGTCCATGATTATGCTCATGGTGATCAGATTAATACCCATGAGGCTCAAGTGCAGAAGGATGGAGGACTGAGTCCTTATAAGAAGACAAAAGTGTGCTTTGCCGTATTTGTTTAATATTGTAATATTTGTTGTTTGAAGTGCCTTTGTGAATAATGTCTGCCCATATTACCTTTTAGAATTTTTCCTGGTTCCGCTAAATAAATCAGAGCAAAGCAAGACTTTATCTAGTCTCCTCCTAAAGCGTGTAAACCTAATTCTTCTGCTGCCTAAGTCATTCTAGCAGTCAGAGTGTTAAAGGGTGTAAACAAAACTCTTCTGTGTATCCTAGTAGTTACATTGGAGGAAGGTGTCGGGAAGGGAGAGCGTGGCTGTTTGAATCAAGGGAAGGAGGACAGTAATTCTCTCTCCTCTCATTGTGTCAGTCCAGCCTGAGGACCTACATGATGAAGAAGCTTTGATTCTTTCACTTTGCAGTAATCAAAAAACACAATTTGGTGGAACCAAGCAGGACTGAACTAGTCTGGAAGCTAAATTGTTTTGTGAGCCTCAGCACAGTTTCCCTCCAGCTCAGGCTGAGCATTCTGGCATTGTGCAGCAGATGGATATGTGAACAGGAAAAAGGTTTTGTTTTTTTTTCCTAGTGTTCCTTTTGCCCTTTATGCTCTAGATTTTATGAGGAAAGTGATTTTTCTTTTTCTTTATTTTTTTTTTTTGTGTGTATTGTGCTTGGACCAAAGGATTCCTAAGTGAAGAAGACAGGTTATTTGTTCCATAATGTGCATGTCAGAGAAAAGTGGAGAGCAATGGGTGTAACCTATTTAATAGCTATTAAGAGTTTTAGTACATGGGTGTAGTGAAAGTTTCAGCTAGCACGGGTGGCTTTTTGGCAGTTGTGCAGACACAAAAAGAAATGAAACAATTGTATCAGTGTGTAGGAAGACAAGACCCAATTAAGTAGTATTACTCATCCAAGAGGGTGAACCATTAATGACCAGGTGCTGAACCTGAGTATTAAAACAGCACTGACCTCAAGAGGGAGAACACCTTGAAGTGACTTTCACAGTGGGTGGTTAATGGAATACGCAGGTTCATGGAAGACAATTTAATGTTGGCTGGCTGCAATGCCTTTGTCACGACTCCCTGTGTTGTCTGACACACAAGTGTGTGGATGTCAAACCAAGTATGAAAGGATGCTGAATGGTCTCTGTCGTTCGTCGCTCCTTCTAGGGAGAAAACAGTGTTGATGACCGTATAAATATAAATCTGTGGAGGAGTGAGATGATAATTTGGTAATGTGTATGTAAGATATATTGTTAGTGCTTGAAAGGTAGAAGAATGGCTATTAGGAAATGATTCCTAAAGCTTTTACTTGTAAATTGAGATTGCAGGTGATTAAGTTCTGTGGGGACTTGATTTGATTTGCTGTCTCCCCACTCAGCACTCTGGGATAACGATTAATCCACCATCTCAAACTGTCTCTAATAACTGGGTAAATCTATTAGTTGGATGTTTCTGCTAAAATTATTTGCAATAAAATAATTGATTAGCGTGACATTTGCATGGTAATGCACAGGCTTTGGCTGTTAAGGCCATGGTAGGATGAACAGATCAGCTCTTGTGGTGGGGTTGCCTATGGGTTCAGCAACATCGGGTAGTATTGGCTTATGGTACCATCGCCTATAGGTACAGAGTGTGAGCTGCCCTTGGCTTGTTCTTTTGGAGTTGTTCTACTTTGCATAAGTAATCGAGCATTTGGGAAGCTGAGGAGAAGGTGACTTTCCAGTCTGTTGTCTAGGACACTTAGCTGTCTGGAGGGGGACTCCAGGTCCTTGCTCCAATGAACATTTGCAATATAAATGTTTCACCTTGTCTGTCTTATCCTCTCCCATTATTTATACTTTTCTTTCCTCACCAGTCTTTTGGGATATGGAAGAGTGCCCTGTTCTCATTCCTGGCTCCTGGGCAGACAAGGCAAGGACTCTCTCATATCCCAGGGAAACGCCCTAGCTGTGAGCTGTTGGCTGTGCTGGGGATGCTTGCTTACCTTACCTGTTGTCAGGAAGTCTTTTTTCTGAAAGTTTTCTAGGGCTAGATCTTCTCCAGTAAACAGGTTGGCTGTGATCACTAGAACAAGACTCTCAAATACAGTTAGTCCGAGAATCCCATCAGAAGGAAAAGGAGCTGAGAAAGTTCTTGCCTCGGGATATGAATCATGAATTTATTTGTTGGTGGAGACCTTGATGCTGACAGGCTTAGTATTAGGTAGGGCAGGGCTCGGCTCCAATGGTAGCCAGTGCTACCTGGATGTTAGAGAGGGAGAGGTGCCCAAATCCTCCTTTTGGATTTAGCCTTGTGTATTAACTCCTAGAAAGATGTGGTTCCTAACCACACAGTTAACCTCACAGCATCTCTTTCCTATTTCCTTTGGCAGCCAGTTTGTTTAACTGTAGATCATGCCAGGAAAGGCGGGGGGGTGGGGACAAATCAAAGCTCCTCCTCATTTTCTAGCCTGCCTTTATTGCCTGATGCATTATGATGCATCACCCTGGGGAACCTCAGTTCTGCCACTTGCTGGGGGCTGGGATACAGCACAACCTGACTTACCCAGGCTGTGTCAGCTACAGGAAGTCTGAAAATGTGGTTTCCTGAAAAACAAGTGAAAGGAGGGGAAGTGCGTAGTTTTTGTTTTGAAGATGGCATTTTTGGAAACTCCATGAGCACTTATGTCAAAATAGGTCCAAAGCAGCTATTTAGTCATAGGAACAGTTGCCATTTGTTTACAAGGCATCTGTGTGTGAATTAGGAAAGGTCCTTTATCATGTGTCACACCTCATACAGATGAGTAATTCTGTGGAAATCAAGTGTGTGCATCTGACATGATTGATCACTTGTTATTCCATACTCTGTGCTTTGTCTTTCAGTAAGATTTGAATATAGATGCTGAAAATAATTTGGCATAAACCAGGCAGTGGCTGGTGTAATTCAGTTGCCTCTTGCATTTCAGTAGAAAATGCAAGATTTTCTGATTGAGAAAGCGTTTCCTTGACAAAATCAAGTTGTGAGGTAACTTGCCAATTGGTGTTAATTAGTAAGTACTGTTTTGCTTCAGGTGAGGACCTGATCTCTTCACTTTTAGGTTGATTATATCTGTCTTAAAAATGCACTTCCCAAAATGCATAAGAGCTTGTTAGTGAAACCACCCTCTGCTATGCAGGGAGTGGTTGGTGATTGTTACAGTAACCTTATACAGATTTCTTAATTCTGTGTGTAGAATATGAAGCTCTCAATTTTAGGACCCTTGCTGTAAGGTCAGTCATGGGCCAGTGAAGTAGTGGGATCTGTAGTTCATGGCTGATGTGTGAGGCATAGGAACTGGAATGAAACTCAACAGCTCTGTTCAGGTGCCTTGTGTTAGCTTTAAGTACTTCTCTAAATGATTCCCTTGAAATATGTTACGATTTTCCCAATGCTTGAAAAATGCTTCATATTTTTTCCAGTTCTTTAATACTGAATCTCATGTTTCCTGGACAAGCCCATGAGCAACCTGATCTAACTGGACCCGCTTTGAGCGGGGAGCTGCACTAGATAGGGCTCCTTTCCAATGTAAATTACTCTGTGACTGAATGAAAAGTAAAAGGTGCTTTTGGGGTTGTTATGTGAGGGATACCAGGAAATGTTGTGGAGCTGGGGGAAACCACAAATACTTGATTTCACCTGAACACATGAAGCACTGGTAGTTTCCTGTATTTGTTGTTTCCACCTTCTCACAGTAATTTTCATTATTGTCGCACAGGACTTTGTCACAACGCCCTTGCTATGAAGCTATCTAGAGAGGACTGAAGATGGAATTTTGGTTTGTGCTAATTCAACTTTTAAAATACCATCTTTAACTTAAATTGATATTACTTTTGTATCTGAGTGCTCATAGGTTTAAATTTACAGGTTAAAACTAAATGGATGGCATGCAAAATGATGCGTGTTTGCAGAAAGGTTTTAATATTAAAGTAATGCAATTTCTGTGAGCAAATAAACATTTAGAAATGCCAACAAGTAGAAAGCAGAGTATAGATTTCTGTAAGCAGGCAAAAGTGTCAGGGAAGGTAAAATCTGTAAGATACCTTGCCCCCAGCAGAGATGCTGACAAACGGAGATCACAAGTGACTTTGATACCCCATGTGTTTCTGCAGGGATTTCAATCCAGCCAGGGCAGCAGTCAGCCTGCATGATATGAGAGAGAGTGTGTGCAGGGAGTGCAGTCCTGTTTGCAGTGAGCTAATTTGATTTGTTCCTTCTCTGTCAGAGTGGTTGAAGCCTTCAGAATAGCTGCTGGGCAGTTCTTTGCCTAGTTTTTCCATGGATTTGCAGCATGCTCAGCCAACTGCCAGAAGGAAAGCATTTCTCCTGGGCCACTGTTAAATTCCTTTGCTTTGAGCTCCTTACTAAAACTGGTGACTTGTGATGGGCATAACATTTTTGTCATGTGAAAAAGGCTATACTGTGCACCTTGAGCATGTATAGGTGGGCATTAGATGCAGCACAAAATAACACCAGTTCTGTAACAGCTCAGCTGGGAGTTTTGCATCATAGCCCAGATTTTCCTGGCCCTTCCATGGTATGCTTATGTGTACATTATGCATAGGCATGACTGCAGTGCTCTGTGAAATCAGTGTTGCATTTGCAGAATCAGGCACCTAAAATAGTGCATTTTTATAGGAATGTGCAGGGTTAATTTATTCTAATTTATCACCCAATGATTGTTGACACAATATAAGCATGTTCATGAGTTCTCCGGCATACTTGTGGCTAGAAATACATTTATGCCTAAAGAATAGGTGGGGTGACAGAAGTGCAGGTATACAAGGATAGCTGCTTAGTTCCCTATGCTAGGGCGTATATTACCAGTCTTCTGAAATAGATGTCTAGTGTCTGTTTGTTACATAGATCACGTATAGCGTAAATACTAAGATGTGTACTTTGCCATTCCCCCAAAATATCTGAATCCTACATCATGCTTTGTGCAAAGCCCCTGTGCAAGTACAGCGCTTAAGAAAGTTTTACCTGCAGAAAAGCTTCCTGTTCAGACTTCGTCAACAGATGCGTGTAGCCCAGGAGTTGTTGTTGACAGTGAACACTTTATTATAGGGCAAAAGATCCTCTTAGGAATGTAAGGTCAGCAGTCTCTGAGTGAAGAATTTCTCATGTGCATCAACACACAAATGTTTGATGCCTAATCCTTTAATATGATTTTTATGGATTGATTTCAACAGGACTTCAAGGACATGTCTTCAGTAGCTGATCAGCCTTCTAGCAATAAGCTGGCTTTTTTAGGACTTATGCTCAAAAATGGTCTTACTCAGTTATTTTTTCAGTTTTATTGCTATATGCAAAAGGCCCAATCCTGTAGCTCATCTTTAGGTTTTTACTACTCCTTACTGAAGCAAACTTCTGTTGACATTGTTGAATGTTTTGCTAAACTAAATATTTATAGAGGCGCTTTTGACTTTCAACATTATAATGCAAATATCTTTAACACTTTATTTATGGCATTGCACTTTGATACCTGCAAATGGTTGGAAAATTATGGAAAGCTTTGTGAGAAAAGATAGTCCTGCTTCTCCAAACACTGCCTTGCTGTAGAATTGTCATCTCTTTCAGGTAAGAAGTGGAGATATCCTGATCATCTGTGGTTACTGAATATTCCAGAGCATTTCCTCTAATAGCAGCAGGTGTAAAGCTTTGCTCCCTTGGGCCAACCAAGGCAGCTAAGCTTGGCTACCTCATTTAAGCTTGTGTGGGTATGTGGTTTTAAGTGTGCAAATGTTCACATAGCTATACACTGCAGTGACAGAATAGTTTGGGACAGGAAGCACAATTTGCTGTTATTGTGTGTTAACTTTATTGGTAAATTCATGGAGAATTTCCAGCAGGTATTTCCTGATACAAAAGTATTTTCTTATCCGTGTGTTTTTAGTGGTGGAAACTAAGCTAAGAAACTAAGTAAACTAAGTCTTTGAAGTACAACATGATAGTTTACTTTCTTCAGAAGTTAAGTGAATTCACTAATGTCTAGGAGCACATTACAAAATGTATGGTATTTTTTGTTAAGTGGAATCAAAGAGATTACAAGTGTGTAAATTTTGAAAAAATTCTGTGGAAACACACAGCCTTTCATTATGCTTCAGTTTCAGTGATGCATGTTTTCAGTAAGATGCAGCTGTAAATCTCTCCTTGTTTCAATATCTTAATAACATCCCTTTAGGTGATGTCATTCAGGAACTACTCAGTCTGGTCTGCTTTCAGTCCTGGTGCTCTGAGATTTCAGTATCATTTAACGTGAAAGCCCTGTAATATAATTGTTTTAAGAGTTTTGCATCAGTTATTCATTTAACCAGAAGGTACCTTTAAAATTGCAATTATTGATTGATATTAATAGAACAATTGCAAATATTTATGATCAAGCTATTAGACAAGGTAGCTAGCAATATCTGCCTAATGTCTGTGGTATTCTGTGTCACGCATGCAGCTGGATTTTCCCTGTGACATCAACCATGCTGTTGTGAGATGGTAATAACCCCAAAGGTTTTGGTTGTGCAACACCCTAGAACCCTGGTATTTTAGGGCACACAGCAACATGCGAACAGCACTGTCATGTTTGTTTGTCTGGGGTGACAACCTGGTATTACCACAGGGTTTGTCATGCTTGTAACACTGTTACTGACTTGTAACGTTGTTTCCATTTTATATGTGCTCAACATCCTTCCCACTTTCCACTGGACCAGGTGACCTCTTTTGCATGGCAAATTGCAATTGCTTTGAGAGTAAATTCACAGTCTTCCAGTAATTTCTCTGTCCTAAATGTCAGTGGAGTTTTGCCTTGTTATCTTGAGAGCCGATTTGTTCTCCTTACCTTCCAAAAATAACCTTGTCCTTTAAGCCATGAATGAGCCTAAAGTTTTCTAAGCTGTCACTATTTTTCTATTCTGTTTTAGAATATTTTTCTCCTGTATTTTATTTTCACATGAAATGTAGCCCTTCTCTTCACTGTCATATAATTTTTGTAGTAAGCTCTGGAAGAATATGCTCTTGCTCTTGTCAAAGAATTTTAATTTGGAGGGAAGGGAGGGCTTTTTCACTGTACTGTTCCTCCACCCAAGGTGCTGCCTTAGTTCATTGCACTCCAGATATTCGCTAATCACTCCAAGCAGAGAAGCTTGGACACAGGTTTATTTTGCTTAGTGCATGAGTTCTGCCTGATCAGCCTTGTGTAGTGTGGTCTGCCTGCTCAAGGATAACGAACCTCTTAGGCTATGCCTGTATTACTGGGCCCAGGAAGTCCTCCCAGTTCCTTGGACTAGATGCATGCGCTGGATGCACCCTCAGTCTATACCAGGGTGAGACACTGGGCCCATGCTGACTTCCCCTTTCCTCTTTTTTCTATTTAAAGGCAATCCAGGTGAATAGGCTGAATGAGAGCCTTGACACACTCCAACATGTCCCAGATCTGGATGGTTTGAGGGCAAAGAGGGAATGTCAGAATCAGAAAGCATGCCAGGATATCACCAGTAGGGATCTGGGCAAGACCTTAGAAGACCTGTTACCTACAATGCATCTTAAGAGATTTGGTCTGTTTAATTTCTCAAGTTTCTTGAGTTCATTTTATTGCAAAGCTTCTGGTCATTTTACACAACATTGCAAAGATGATGCCACTGATGGAGCTTTTCTCCATGTTATTTCTGGAAGATGTGGCCAATGCCTCAGTGAGGAGAGATTTTTTTTTTTTTAATACTTTCACTAGCTCAAGATAAGTTGGGCTTTATTGATCATATTCACCACTCTAAATTCTGAATGTTACCTATCTGCTAGTGCCTGGGGCTTAACTGTCATTGCTAATACTGTATTTCTGGCACTGCATTGGCTTGAACATGTGTGCCCAAAATTAAATTAATAAATGTTCTGTTTGTGGATTGTTTAAGAAAATGTTTTTCATCAATATAATTCAGGATGTTTGAAAATCAGACCTTTTTGCAATCATTATTCCAATTTTTTTCTTTCCCTACTTTGGGTGAGAATAATTAAGAATACAGGGAAAATGTACAAAATAAGTGTGTATGTGTGGTGGTTTTTCTTTTTTGTTTTTCTTTTCTTTTCTTTTTTTTTAACTTGAATTTTTTAATGAGTGGAGAGCCTGGCAGAGAATTGAGAATCACAGATGAGTACATGCAGTGGCTATGAAGCAGATAGCTCCAAAAGGTCTGTTTTATTCTCAGTTTCTCTTGGATCTATTTGTGACCTATTAGGCCTGTTTTTCTTAGGCTTGTCTATTTTATAATCTAAAGACAGAAAATTGCACTGGCCAAGCTTCCACATAGTCTACTTTACTAGCAACTGCAGTAATCAAAGGCATTCAGTGCTGTGGAGCACTGCAAGGAAAGGGTTATGTATCCTCTCAAATGGGAGAGCACACCCTGATCTAGCCTGCAGGCATGGAGATAATAATAGCATGGAAGGATGGCAGCCCGCGCTCTGGAACGGTTTATGAGGAGGAAGTCCGCAATTACATATTTCTGGGCAAACATTAACCAAGACTGAAGCCTAGCTTCGAAGAAAAACAACAGACTGGAACCTCCAGTACTATAGCTGTTATGTGGACTGAAAGCAGCAGTCAAACATTTATGTGGCGTTACAAGCAAAGTAAGAATAGCCTGGGAACAAAGCAAAAGGCTTGATAATATTAACATATCCTGGTGTGGGCTTGCAGAAAGCATGTCTGTCTTGACCCTGCTCTCCAGTGAGATTGGAAAGAGCAAGGAGATTTTTTTTTTTTTTTTTTTTTTAAAGTACTGTCTAGCTTTGTGAAAACAGACCTAAGCCAAAGTAATGGAACTATTGTTTGCTATGCTCACGGCCTAATCCATTTATATCTGTGGTTTCAGAGCTTACCACCAAGCAACAAAGTTTCTCCTTTAAAAAACAAGTCACTTCAGGCATCTCTCAATCACTGCGGTTACCATGCTAGAAACAATTGCTATTCTGTGCTGTGGTTTTGTAAAGTAACAGTCCTATTTAGAGATTTGTGTGCTAAACTTGGATATGCCCATTTTATTGTAGACGCTGGGTACCTAAAAATGGAATTGTTACACTAAAATTAAGTAGACAGCTAAATGATACACATTTCCTTTCCTTTGTTTTTTCTGACAGACCACAATTACTGTAAAGAAGCTGTCCACTCATTACTGCAAGCTCTGGGGAAAAGGAGGAGTGACAGAATATAGACTGATATCGGAGAGGTAGGAGAGGCATGTTAGTCTAAAGAGACACTTGCTGTGGCAAGCATAGTATGTAAATTCCAAAGTTAAGCACTTTGGAAAATGTCCAAAAGATGAAGATATGTACATTACTCCTGCCAGGGGGAAGGAAGGGAATCTTAAATGTCTCCATAGAGAATATCTATTTGGCCTTTTTTTTCCTTTTCTTTTCTTAAAGGGCAAATATTTTGCAGGGAAAATCATGGTGAGACAGCTGTGACTGAGAAACCTTGAACTTGGATTAGATTATTGGGTTCATGTTTGATGGTAAAAGCTATATTTAGTCTGTTTTTATCTGTGGTAAAATAGGAGATAAGCTTAGTGTCTTCCTACCTTTTACTGCTAGGGCAGAGACATACACCTACTTACTACTGATGGTGATTTGAAATCAGTAGTATTTGATAGGCCTTGGGAAAGCTGAAGAAAGTGAAGTTACTGGCTCAGCTGACTTCACTGTGGACAAGTGTACCTATCCCAGTACTCACCTTCACAATTAACAGTGATTAACTGTCAAGCTACCTCCAATTCTTTGTAGAGAGATTGGAATGGAAAATGCAGTCTTGGAGACTGTGTTGAGAGGTACTTCTTTGAATGAAATGTATTGAAAACAGTTGCTTAACCTGCTCTGCTGACAGAGAACTAGGTTTGTTTGTGTTTTCTCCTCTTTTATTCCCTTGTGCACAATAGTGGGAATCTTGTTAATGCTAAAACAACTTTTAAAAAGCCAAGGGGGGGGAAAAAAAGTATTTTAGCAGGTTAATGCCATGGAAGTATTTTACAAAACACAAAGTAAATGAGAATTTCTGCCATGGAATGATCTCTGCTGTATTTATGCTTTCATTTTGAAAATCCAGCATATTCCTAGATTAGTACCAACAGATTATTTTAGGTACGCTAAAGAGATCTATTTCTGAGCTTTTGGGAAGGACCGAGGCCAGAGGGATAGAAAGAAGAGCTGGCCTGCTGTAATTAATATAGCTGTATTTATTGTAATAAAAGAGTAAAGAATACAGACTCCTAGATAGGTATCCCTCTTAGTATTTCAATTAACTAGAAAAAAAAACATTTGTGAAATGGGGGAAGATAACAGGAGAATGGGAGAGGACCTAAGTTTGATGGAACACCTCTTCCCCCCAGCCCAGAGCAGACAAATCATGGCTGGCTTATGTGTAAGAGTTGCGCACATCTTTCATATCTTTCTTTTATTGCCACTTCCAAATGATGATCTTTAGCTCAAGTCCAAGCCTTCATTCTCTAGCAATATGTCTAGTTAAGCTTTTACAGGTGCATATTGTTATTTCTTGAATGGCAGAGAATTTGGTCCCTGCTGAAGTAGATTGTCTTCCACTGATACGTTCTTCTGCTTTCAGGAACTGTAGCATCATCTCAGTGAACCAGCAAAGGGTGAGAAGCCTCAGTAGGATATTCAGATCATATTTTTTTGCCTGTTTAAAAAGTTACTCATCACATTGTCATTAATAATCACCTTCCTGTGTGACAGGATGGGCTACTCAGATCCCAGAGAGATAAAGTTGAATTTGTCAGCTCCCAGAGGGCCAAAGTAAGCATCCTTCTGACTAACAATCTTTGAACACTGAGCTGTGAGTGGTGTGAATTTGGAGTTATGTGCTGCTGAGTGGCACTGAAAATACGGTTGTGTAAGTGTGGTGATTGATTAATGGTCTCTCTGTTCTCACTCCCTCTCTGCCTTCTGCTCTCCTTGCTCTATACATGAAAGCAGGAAAGGAGGATTTGGATGCAGCAATGCATCCCCACCCCATTCATCCTTTCCCAACTGAATCAACATGGTTGTCTCTTTTTAGAAGTCTCCTTTGGTCTTCTGTAAAGGACCCCTCAAGACTTGGGAGATGTCTTCTGCCATTGCATGGTGGGACCTCAACAGTCTTACTGGGAGCTCTGCCTAATGTCACTTCTCCTGTATCTGGTTACATCAGAACATGACATGGAGGCATTTGACTGTATACGCTGTCCCTTCAAAAGAGGAAATTCCCATAAAGAATCTATTTACAGTCTGAGGGTCTCCATACTCAGCTGGCCTCACAAGCCAAAAGGAAATGCACAGACTTCCACAGGGGGGAGAGAAGGAGCTCTGAACACAACATCAGAAGCAGAAGAGGGCTTTTGTCATCTTTATGCTGGCAGTCAGGGTTAACAGTAAATGTGAATTAAGTGGATATTCAAGAAGCACAGTGGTTACCTTGCAAATGAAACAAAATGGCTAAGAATAGCATGAAATCTAACAAGTGCTAGTGAGCATGCCTTGAAATACATTGCATTGTCTCGGAGTCTCATTTTGACTCCCTAATGCATTATTTCAGTGAGTGAGCCTCTGCAGCAGTGGGTGTGAGAGAGTGCGTTGTGTAGGAGTGTAGTGCTGACAAGTGCCTCGTACCATCTGCCTCCTTCCTTCACAAATCCATCAGCATCCATGCAGCAGCTTGTACTTGGTAAGAACACTGAAAGGAGATGTGATTTGGATTTAATCATTAGCAAATGTCCCTTGACTGTTTCTCAGTTGCCCATCTGAATTTAATTCCAAGAGAAGGAAACCCTGATGTATGCCTGCCTTCAGGTATAATTACTTCAAGACAGATTGACCATTTAAGCACACACGACACTGCTTAGCTTTAATTAGAGTAAATTGGCAGAATTTATATGACCGGTAGTTTTGGGGACTGTCAGATGCATGAAAGTATATTTTGCATATCATTTCCTGCTGAGGCTAAGACCAAGGTACTAGCTGAAAGGCTTGTGATTAGGACAAAAACACTTTGTAAATTTAAACCTATCTCCATTAGGAATGGAAAGTAACTGGCTGGGGGAAAGGGTGGTGCTCTGGGAAGAGGAAAATGTTAAAACAGAACACAAAGCGAGAACTTGTTGGAGATGATGCTATATCACAGAAACATGTTATTCCCAAATTAAAATCTTTGCAGTGAGAGTCACAGGTGATTTATAAGTGAGTGTCTAAGGTTTCTAAAGGTTAATTTTTTTTGGAAGGATGTTCTGGTGCATCACAACTCCAGTGTTGATTGTAACTGAAATTAAAGAGGAAAGGAGGTTTAGTTTAGATATCCTGTCGCAACAGGTTCTAGTGCACTACTTCAGTGTCCTGAAACTGCAAAGTTGGCCTTTGCTGTATCCATTCCTAACTCAGCCCTCAACCATAACTAGCCTGTCAGCTAACAGCAGTGCGAACAGTGAGTATTTGGTATACCCCCCCCCCCCAAAAAAAAACAACAAAAAAAACCCAACAACAACAACAAAAACACAACCACCCAAAATCCTTGACAGAACAGTGAGCGAAGATCAGGAGTGCTATTGAGCCACTTCTGTACTGCGCAGAGACACAGCAGTCAGAGTAATCTGAAGGGAAAAACTTCTCTCTGCTGTGCTCTAGACATGGCTAGAGAAGCACCTTCCTAAACCAGGAGGGGCGAGCTGCGCTGCGCAGGGGGCCTACTGACACTGTTGGATGTCATCAGTGGTGGTTGGATGCAGTCTGCCTCTGCTGCCTGGCTGCCAGTGAGGCTGTCTTTAGGAGCTGTGGAAGATGAATGGTCCTCAGTTCTTTCAAAGAAATGGAGTAGCTGACCAGAGCTTCAAATTTGCTGATTACAACTGTAAGAGAACTAGGTGGCATTGAGTTTGCTAACTGATTTCTCTGCCAGCCTGATTAGGAGTTTGACAGTATTCCCTGAGAAGGTCCTAGATTTACAATAGTTGCAAGGAGCAGATTTTTTTCTGGAATAGTTTGAAATTTATTATTTCCTATTGTATTGCTTGATATATAGGAGGTCACAATATTACCCTACCGATGTAAAATCAAGTGCAAAGGTCTAGAGAAAGTGGCCTCAGTTATCTTCTGGAAGGGGGGTCAGGATGGCATTTGGGTCAGTTTGCCTGAGGTTGCTGCAAAAATGGTGGGTCTGGGATGGTTAAATACGTTACCTTCCCATTTGTGCTTTAATTGTTGGTTGTCTTGAATGTGAGATCTGAAGTAAGCGGAGGGGCTGCTTTAAGACTTGGGGTCCTGATGCTTAAATTGCTGAAAAGCTTGGTATTTTCCTGTGAGGGGTGCGACTTCCATGCCAGCCACATAGGCTTGGACACAACCTTTTATTTATGGTGTTCCAAGCGTGTCAGTATCCAGATGTGATACATCAGGATCTAAAAGTCATGTGAAACTTTTTTCTCTACTCAGGGTGATGGAGTCCATATGTGGATAGAGGTAGATATCTCATGCTAATCATGAGAAAGGCTAGTCTGGCTGTTCTTGTCTCTTACTGCCTTCATGGCATTTTTGGCTCTGCTCCGGTTTGAATACAGTTTACAAGATCTTCATCTACTGAGGAGTTGAGAGCTTGCTATCAGCACCCATTCCTTCAGTGCAGTATCAGTACTTCTGATTTCAGTCGTCCTAATCTCTTTCCTTTCAGAAATTGAATCCTAAGTCCCTGAAAACTTGTCATAATAGAAGTACTTTTGATTTTATAGAAACTGGATTGTCTTAATACAACAGACTGTAATACTAGGTTCTCTCCATGAATATTTTTTCCCTGAGGTTGTGCATTAATGATGTGGTGGTAGGACTGAGGTAAGAAAGTTTGAGGAAAATCCCTTGAAATTTCTTGCTGTTCATTGTTCTCCTCCCTTTTAATACAAATGTTGCAATTTGTGATTAAAAAAACCTTTTTTTCCAATTTCATGTGTTCTAGGCCAAGCTGAGTGGCAAAAATAAGCATTCAAGATGAGCAAAGCGTACTCAATGCAGTAGAAGAGTGGGGGACTTTTTGGAGGTTCTCTAATGCATTTGTTTCTAAGCTTTGCATAGATATTTCTTCTGTTGCTTTTATTTTTAGTGGGATGCTGGGGAGGCAAAACAAATGTGAAATGTTCAGGATGTCAGTTTGCACTGTGACTAATCTGTCTTCTGCACAGTTAATGTTCTTCCCAAATACTTTTACAAGGGAAGTCATAGACTTATATTTTTCACTGTGCGGCACATCACAAACTAGAAACTTGGTTAATGACTGCTAATAATTCCCCGAGTTCTCCTCTTAAGGGAGCTTTTCCTCAGGAGAGCCATTATCGTTAATCTGGTTAAATCTGGATGTTTCCCCTTCTTTTCTTATATTGTTTGTTCTGCTTTGCGGTAGTTACTGTTCATTTATGTGTAGTGAAGAAACAAGTGGTATTTGCCACCGCCGGCTGCAAGGGCTCATGGGCATCCATTTACATAGGCCTTGTTACAAAGGCAGACCACATCCTGGCAAGGACAAAGTGCTGTCTGATACACTGCCTGCATACACCAGTGCCTCCCTGGAGGGGAGCCAGGATGTGGGCAGGCTTTGTAAGAAGTTACTGTTTTAGTCTGTGTGGAAGTCAAGGGAAGGGATAAACCAACTAAATTAATCTTTCTTTCCATTCTCTGGTAGAACTTCCACCAGTCAAAATACGCATATGATTCACCACAGTATAAAATTTTCCTGTGCTTTTTGTTTGTTGTCATCTAGGAGAAAAGCATTTTGTCATTCACTCTGTTACATCTCCCTTGGACAAGTAAATATTTAGGGAAGATTGGAGACCCCTGCCTAGGTAACTTCTTGTGAAGATATCCTTACTCTGTGTCTAAGAGGCCTCTTTGTGTCTAAAAGGTGTCTTTGCAAAAAAGTGGTAACTGTACAATGTTCCTCATCTTCCATCTAACAAATGTAAGAAGACATAGGCATTAGGATTTAAGCTCCAAACTGTTACTGAAATGGGTAGGTGAGCATATGTACATGCTTGTCAGCCATGCCTGTCTCTTATTAGTATATAAAAAGCATGAGCTTGCAGGGAAGAAGAGGAAGGTGCTATTGTAGTAGAAATACAAATCATTATCTGCAAATTAAGGATAGTAAGGTGAATCTTAAGTTAAGTAATTTGTCCAAAGTTACGCTTGGTGATGGAGTTCAAGATAGAAGCCGAAATCTCCTGATTTTTCAAAATGTCATAGAAGCAAATTTTATTCTCACTTTTCACTTGAACAGCACTATAAAACATGAACTGGGTGGAATATTGAATACAGCTCAGAATTTTTAAAAGTAGCAGGATTATATAGATTTCTAAGCCTTGCATTGCACTTCTCAGTTCATAGATTTATCATGCAGCTGCAGAATTTTAATAAACCTTTTGCAGCTAAAATAAAACATTGAGGTTTCATGGGAAAGTAGATGTTGAAGTGGAACGTTGGTTGCATCAGTAAATCTGCCTTGTTCTCTATTGGCAGTGGTGAGTGTGAGTCAGTATGTTTGTTTCAGTCTCTAAAAATACCATATGTCTTTATTATTCCAAACAAGTCCTTACGATGGACAGAAGCAGTGCTCTTTATTGCTTAAATGTGGCACAGTGTCTGCTAAGTATTGAATATCTCTGAAAACAAACTAGCCCACATCCTGACTGACCGCTGTTTTGCTGTTGTGTACCTCATCAAAAAGAATGAATTTACAAAGGTGTAAAACTTCAGTTAGCTGTGGGGAAACAGATCTTCTGCCTTTTATTTGCAGATGCTAGAGACTAAAGTTAATTCTGGCATAAGCAGGTGAATTTTCCATTCAGGCTAATGGGAGTTGTCCCCATGTGTGCCAAGAAAGAACTCTTTAAAAATGTAGTTGTGGGTGAAATCCTCACAGATTTTGTTTATCCACTTTTGGGTAAACGTGTTTTCTTAAAACCTACTGCGTGAGTCTGGCATGGCCATGTGATTCAGTATCAAAACTATGTGAAATTAGCCATTTTCCTTTGGATCTCATGGTTGTGTCCTGAGAATTATTCTGAGGCTTTTAGTTTATTTGAATCTCACAGTTGAGAAAATGCACGGTGTTCAACAACTTTGTTTAAACCAACAGAAATGCTTGAGGGAAAAAAACAGTCTCCTAGAACAATTGTTTGGATCCTAGTTGCCTTAAGACCCTTAAAAATAGGGCAAATACACTATGTAGGACTGTATCTCTCTTAACTGACCTTATTCAAAGCTGTTATCCAAACTTTGAAGGGGGTAAGTTTTGTATTTTATTGGGAAGAATCTAACCATTCACTGATGGGATTCAAATCCAGTTGCCTAGAAGTCTGAGTTTGCTGATACGTATTCTAGTTGATTCTTCGTCTCCCAAGGAACAGAATGTCCATCTTTTCCTTTAGGAAACCACCGTGCAGTCTAAAGTTCTTGAGATCATATGCATGTTTGTCTGCTTGACTGATCTATGGGCATTCCAAAATTGTGAAACATCCTTTACAGTGAATTTCTTTTTGGGGTCTTAGGCCAAAAAACCCCACAAACCTGCAAAACAGACAACTTTTGTTCTAGAGCTAAACTATTTGCTGCTTCATTCTGAAGCTGTTAGGAAGAATGCTACAAACCAGCAAGGCATTTTTACAATGTCTCTTTGTCCAAAATCTACGATCAACTTCAGATTTCTGCATTCTAGCTGCAGTTTTTAAATAGCTTGTTCTTTGTTTTCTTTTTTTTGACTATGAAGGAGTAATTAGACAAATTTGATAGACCTGTTAAATTGAACAGAGGAGCTGTCAGAAATGTCACAGAGAAGATTCCTTATCAAACTGCAGTGTCATGAAATACTGCACCAATTCTTGTCGATATTGCTGTACTTGAATATACAATGTTTATTCAAGCATGTGCTGAACTTCAAGGGACCAAGCTAAAGATAAGGGCTGTTTATGTAAATAGAGATTGTGAAAATAACTTGCTAGAATTGAGTTCATTTACAATACTTACCATGCCAAATTAATTTCTTAAGTTGGTGAATCTTTTCTCTCCCAGAGAGTCCCAAAATGAAGCTAGTCACATTTACTTTCAGAAGGGTGTGATGTGTGTAATCAGGTATGTAAAATTTGACTTTACTTTTACAATGTAAGCTTCCAGTACTGTCTCAGAGAAGTTTGATAATGGGTTTACTTTTGTCCTAACCACAAATCTTGTTGTGGGTTTTCTGTTTATCTTAGATGGTGAGTGTGGGAACATCTGGAAGAAACAGCCCTAATTTTTTTGTATGTTACAGCCTGATTATGCTTTTCTGTTTTTGAGGGCAATTGTAGCACTGCTTGGTTCTGATGGTGTAAGACCAGTAAAAACAGATGCAATGAAGACTGTTGCGTTCTCTGCCAGCTCTTCATTATTCTCTAATTGCACTGAATGTTTTTCTTATGCAACATGCAACATACTGTTGCCTTTTTTTAGTGTTACCTTTGAAAACTGTCATGTGGTATCAGTTACTCATGAAGCACATGAGAGGGTTAAAACTGAAAAACCAGCCTCCTCTGCCCTACCCTGTCTTGTAGCTTTGCCTTTTTAGTATGGATTTAATTTTTTTTAAATTAGAAACATGGCTATAGGAAGTACTAAATGTTTATAGAGCTGCATGTGAAGGAGCGAACTATTGTTACTTTTTGTGGGAGGAATCTGTTTGGTAAGTCAACATATGGGTTCCTGTGTCAGTTGATACTACTCTTGTTAAGTAGGCCTGCCTTTCCTCCTGTTCTTGCTGCTTGAAAAGCTCTAAAGCCATTTCTCTCTGTTTTGATTTTAGAGAAGATGGGAAGAACTTTTTCAAATCTTCAGGGAAGGATGGTTAAAAAAGGATATGATTTGCTGGGTCAGACCAAAGGTTTATCTCGCCCCCTAGCCCCTCTCTGCCTTTGTCCTTTATCAGTGCTTCAGACAATGGTGATATTTTTGCTAGGTATCTGTCCAAATAAGAGGCTACAATGAGGAACAGTGTTTCTTTCCTTTGATGAAAAAAGACAGTTCCTTTATACCTTGAAGCACGATTAATTATTCTTGTAGTGCTGGCTTTGCGCAATGACAAATCTGGCTTGCACTTAAAGCTTTATATCAAATATTTGCCTTGATGGGCCGGCTGCAAAGCAGCAAACATACAAGAGGAGGCCTAAAGATGTGACCTGGATGAACAGAATTATCTCCCATACAGAGGATGCCTGAAGGGTAAAAATGGCTAATGGCAGAAAGTCAACAGAGCAAGAAGCTACGACATATATTCAGGGAACAGCAGGTAACATGGAGCTTTGTAATCTCTTACATACAGTCGGTTCTGAATGCTTCATTTTGCATCTTTTCTAGCTAGATCTTTCTCTTTGGTTTGATTTAGAAAAAGAAAGAGAAAATGGCACTAGGGATTTCTTTTATTTCTCTGTCCTTCAGAAAAGAGCAGATAATGGAATTGAAAACAAAAGATAACATCCGAAACCCAAACTGAAAATCTTCAGTAGCAGAAAACTGAAGTGAACAGTATAGTTTGAAAAACGGTGTTTTTTTGGTTTAATGATTCTTATTAGAGTTTCAAATACACATTTTTGTCCTATTTTTTTGCTGTAATTTTACTTTTAAACTGTTTATGGGGCTACTGAAAACAATACGGTCATGTGCTCAATCCATAAATCCTTATAGTCCCAAACTGTCCTAGAAAAACACCATAGATTTGGTTGTATAACTGTTCAAGGCTACAATGTGTATAAAGCTTATTTCCATTTTGGGAGAGTTGTATGATGTGTTGTGTACAGTGCTTAGCACTTTGAGCAGAGCTGTAATCGGGGAAAGTGAAGGTTCATATGCAAAACTGAGTTATTATCCGAGTGAATATGACCTGTGTTAACAGTGTACAGACTCTTGGAGAGAAAGGAACAGTTTAATGTGTATTTGAGACATTCTTGGTGTACTTGTGAAAAACAAAATAGTATTTGCTACTGACTGAGGAAAAACAAAACAAGGTGAGAAATTACTTTCTCTTTCTCTGGATTTTCGCCTTGCCTTCTATGCCTAGTTTAGAGGGGATTCACACTGGTGTGCTGTGTAAGTGGTAAGTTCACCAACACTTCCAGTGACAAACTAATACATGTCAGTCAGATATGCTTGCAGGCATAAGGATTTCTATTTATGGAGAGCATGAATTCCTAAGTGATGGGTCTGCATGCAGAAGGCTACTCCGTGGCTCTTGGGGGCATGGTTAGGGATGAAAATTACTGAATTACATGCTGTAGAAATCCTGAAAGTGTTGTGGCTGGCTTGGCCAGGATTCCTTCCAGGGGTCTCTGGAGAGTATAAATCAGAGAACGCTATCCACCTGACCGAGAATGAAATGCATGCGCTGGTGCAGAGCAAGGGTGAGATCATGACCTTTCCCTCTCCGTCTTTTGGCAGGCAGCGAGAGTGCTCTTGGCCTGGGCTTTCAAGGCAGGATCTGAAGGTACTAGGTGACTGGCCTAGGTTTTATTGTGTGTGTGTGTGTGTGTGTGTGTGTGCGCACGCATGTGCCCACATGCATTAAGGGGATCTCATTAGCATCTAGGACTTGGTTTTGCTCTAGTAACCCTCTGCCATTCAAGCAGTTCCTTGCTTTTGGGGCCTAGATCATCCATTTCTGTCTTACAGCCTAAGTTGCTTGATTCAGAGTGAATAAAACAGGTCTTAAATTTCTTTTGTCCTTCTGTGGTCAAAAGACTGGACTTCAACCCAAAGATCTTTCCAGTTTTTGCCAAAGAGGCTTTCCATGCCTTCAAGTTCCACCTTCTCTGCTTCATTTTGAATCCATAAAATGGGGATAATAATTCTTTGTGGTAGGACTAGCTTAGGTGATAATATATAGTTAAGTTTCACCACAAAACAGCCTCCAGAAGGAAAGGTATCTTGTTCATTTACTGTGCACAGTAACAGAAGAGAATCCATTGAACAGATTCTGTGCTGACTGGCTTCCATCTTGAGCACAGATGGTAGAAATCCTTTCTGTGCAGAGGATCTGCATGGTTTTTCTGCTTCCCTTCAGTCCCACTTAAAGCCTATTTTGAATGTTTAAGTAGGACGTAAGTACTGCAGGCCTTGCTGGCACAGCAGTAAGGAGGGTTATGGGTGAATCTTTCAGAAGTGCCAGGAGGCGATAACTTCTGATGCTTGTGATGGATTTATTTCTACTCTCATGTGATCTTTTTCTCGGCAGCAAAAAACAGTGGAATTTTGGCTGCAAAGTCATGGTAGCATCTGAAGTGTTTCTGTGTAACCTCGTTTCTTTCTGTCTTCATTTGAAATGTGTCATTACAACCAAGTTTTTATGGAGGACTAGTTAAAAATCATTATCTAATGATACTGGTTACTGGTTGCCCCTTCACAAATTCAGAACTTGGAAAATAACCTGTCTCTGCATTGTCTTCTGCTTCCTCCAGAGTTGCCTTTATAGCACTAACTTTAAATAAAGGTGCACCTGCAAGATTCTACTTCCATTAAGATGCTCAGAGGCAGAGTTTAGCCATCTGGTTTTAAAACTTGAATCCTGAGTTTGTTTCCAGGTTCCTAACTGCCATGTCCCCATGAACTTGGTAGCATTTAGTTGTGCAGCTTTAGCCTACCTTATGGATGCTTGTTGGTTCTATCATGTAACCTGTGTGACGGAGGCCGTGACATCGTGAGCTGCTCAACACGCAGCCTTGCAAAAGCTCTTGCTTGGCTTCCTCCGTTTGGTAGCAGTAAAATGCTGCCGACTCGCATACCATGGATACCTGTCTATCCACTTAAAGGAACCAGATAGTGTGCTTTATGGGTACAAGGGTCAACTGGACAGGTTCATGAAAGAGAAATTAATTGAGGGTGACTAAACAGATGGAAGGAACTCTGGCACCGGAAGTCTCTGCTCCTCAAATGGTCGGCTGCTGGGGCGACCGCCAGGGAGGTCTTGCATGTGCTCACACAGTTCCCTTGCTCTTTTAGACATCTGCGCTCAGCCACTATCAGGGACAGGCAGCTAGGATAGATGTTTGTTCTGAGATAGCACGCTGGCTCTTACATTTTCATACATAATCTCCTTCTCAAAAATAGAAAATATTAGCATACGGGCAATTGCTCTAAACAGCTGAGGCCTTATTACTGTTGATGAGTAAAGAAGCAAACTCGAAGGATCTGATTCTGACATGTGTTTTGTTTCAAAGTTTGCTCTCTTAAATGCAAAAATATCAAAGGTTTCAGCTGCCCGTGGAGCTCCCATGCAATCTGGTACGGTCTGAAAGGTGAAATGATAAAATTTGTTTAGTCATATAGCTGGGAAATGGCCGATTTGAGGATACAAAGTATTTATCCTGGCAACATAAATGGGGATTAAGGACTTGCATTAGCCTGGTTGTATTCCAGACCTAACTTCTAGCTGGGCACATCCTGTAGGAGGTTGCCTGTGTCACTTCCCGCAGAATGCGTTATCTGCACACATTGAAGCCATTTGTCCCCTCCACTGAGGAGGTGTGACCTAAAACCGTGGAACTTGCACAGGTTTCCACAGATGTAAATAACACAAATGTTGCCCCAGTGTCCTGCTTAGATGTTAATAGTCCCTTTCTTACAGTGGTGTACCCAGAGTAGCATGCCACTGCTAGTGACTGTGCAAGCTCAGCATACCCTACCTGGCAATATTAGCATGGCTTGGTATTCTTTCAAATGTGTATTTAACCCCCTTACAGTTTGCTTCAGTACCAGTGGATGTACCCTGTTTCTGTGTTGTCTTATGTAGATCGGAGGTGATTTTGTAAGGTTAAATCCTTCACTATGAATATGCCTTTGTGTTTAAAAAGAAAAAAAAAAATTGAAGCAGATACATTGTTTGCTATTGCCCTTAAAATTCAAATGGCTTTGCAGTCCAGACTTGCAGCAAATGAACTCTTTCCCTTATGTGTGGCTTACAGTTTTTGAGGCAGTTATACCTGGTGTAGTTCTTCCCGTGCTGTCTGCTGTGACTGGGAAGTGCCTGGTGAGTTCACACTGCCTTTTGAAATCCTGACATGTTAACTTACTACCTAGTTATTTAGGTAGTTAATTAACTTAGTAACTAAGTAACTGGGCTGTAAGTTGTGTCTGAGTGGCACCATGTCTGGAACCTCAGAGGGCACAATTAGTAGCACAGAAAATGAGAGGCAACACTTGATTAGCAGCGAGTGAAACATTTCTGATAGGGGGCTTTCTGTCTGAGTTAATGAAGCCTGCAGCAAAGTCAGCAAATTTGGCTGCTTGGCTGGCAGCTCCCAAGTAGTGAGTGCAGGTAGGAGCAGGAGCTGTTAAACATGTAAAATATTACCCAATCTGCCTCCATACCTGCTAGCTGCATAGCTGAGTCAGCATGCGGTGAGCATACGCAGTGTGCTGCTGCAGCGTGCCACGCTCGGGCTGTGCTCTCAAGTCCCTCAGACTCCGCACCAGGTTCCCGTGCTGCTGCCGCTTAGCGTGAGCCGCTGAGTCCCATGCTAGCTTGGGGAATATCCTGCTGGCTTAGGCAGTGGAGCTGATGCGGTTGAGCTTTTACCTGACAGTTGTTCTCGCGATCTCTTAGGTACCTTTACATGGGGCTAACCTCAGGACTGGGAGCCACAAAGCATTGTGCCAGTGCCCTGGTGACCTGTTCCCAGTGCCACGCTGCGCAGAGTTAGTGCACAAGAGAGGTTTTGAGCCTGTTGGTTCAACGCATGGGTGTAACTTTACTGAAGGTGGTGGAAACATTTGTTTCTAACTAAACTGGATGCTGCCTAACAGCCTCATCTATGTATTTAAAGATTGAGGTCAGTGTGTCAGAATTAAATCATCTTGGAGGAAATTTATCCAGCTGCAGTGCCTACACACCCCTCAAATCCCATTTAATCCCTTAAATACTTATGCAGTGCTTTGGCCTTGTGCTGGCCTTCAGCATAGGGGGAGCATTTCACCCAGTGTGAACAGGTCTAGAGGAATGTGAATGATCCTGTGAAGTAGGTAACACATAGGGGTGACTTAATCCCTTGCTGAAATACAGCCACAGCAAACACCTTTTCAATTCCAAAAGGAAATGAAGAGGAATATCCACTTGAAGACCGAAGGCATACTTTAAACAAGCGAACTGTAATGACCAGAAATGGAACTTCAGCCAAGATACCTGGACTTGAAAACCTAATGCTTCTTTCAAAACAGCTGTAGGATTTTTACTGTCACAAATGGCTGGGAAATTGTTTTTAAATGTCTGAAAGTCTGTGCCTCAGATCTTGCTATTGCAATTAACTGGCTTAGCATCAATGTAAGGAAGTTACTCTACTTAGTTACTGTGTTCCTTTCTCTAAAAGGAATGACTCCTGCCTGAAACAGTACCTTTCTCTACAGTCTGGTGAAACCACGGGAAAAAAACACAGTAACATTATTTTGCAGGAGGAGTCTGCATATACTGTATTTAAAATATAGCCAATGGCAAATATATCGAAAAGCTGAGATTGCCAGAGAAGCTTTTTTTTTTTTTTTTTTTTTTTTTTTTTTTTTTTTTTTTCCCCTCCTTCCCCCTCAGAAAAAAAATTCTTGCTGGTTAGCTGCAGAAGTTTGAATTCACTCTTTGAATGGCTTAATGAGTAATGTGACCTCATAGGGTTATTTCGTGGTTAGAGACTCCTTATCTCTGAGACTTGGATTTTCTTTTACTTGGTGTCCATTAGTAATATGATTTTTAGCAATTTGTTACATACTAAAGTGTGAGCCTCTAAATCATGAGGGCTGGTGATGGAAATCTGTTCATTAAAAACAAAAAACCATAAACAGCAAAAATTTACCAAACCAATTCTAAAACAAAATCAAACTGTACTTTTACAGGCTCTTTAACATTGCTTGACTTGAGTAAATGCCTGGCTGCGCAGGCTATTGATTTCAAGATTTCTTAGAGCCAAGTGTCTTGGGAAGGTGAAATTCTTCTTACCTGTAACATGTTGTTGTTCTGCCTTTGAGGTGTCATGTCAGAAAAGAGCTGCTGTGTGTAGACTGCGTATGCTGTAACACCCCTTTTCATTCTTCTTATGTGAAATAGTTATTTTGTTCCAAATGAGGCCAAATGAAATAAATAGTGGTTTGCACCTGCAAGCTGTTGTGCAGGGAAGCACAGTGTTTATTCTGTTCGTGTGAGGATGCAAAGGTTTTCTTTGAAACCACAGGAGAAACTTTGTTATACCTTAAGGGGAAAAAAAAAAAAAAAAAAGGGCATGGACTACAGTTTGAGAGGTGCATCCATGGCCCTAGTGTATGCTTTTATTTCTTTCCTGTGAGATACGGCTATGCTAGAGATGCTGTTGAGGGGCAGAGGATGGTCAGGGCTGTTGGATTGCTTTCTTCTTCCTTCTGCTCTGGAGTAAGTAGGTAACATGGGCAAATTGCCTGCTCTCCCTGGCCCCTGGCTTGCCCTTCTGTACTAGGTGTGGTATTTGCCTCTTGCATGAGGAGTGCAAGGATCACTTCAAGACTGTATAGGTACTTGGCAGGAGAGTTAAGTACCATTATGTTTCCTGTTCAAATGTGGTTCCTTCCCTGTTCCTGAGTGACAAGCAGAAGGAAAGGAGTTCTCCTTAAAGGGTGCGAATGAGCCTTAGCAGTCAGTTGTTTTCCAGATTTAAGAGAAAATGACTACTTTTTTTTTTTTTTTTTTTTTTTTTTTTTTTTCTCAGAAACATATGTTTTGGCTCACTATCACTGCTGTTTGGCACTTATTTTAAAATATATGTAATACCCAAATGTGCCAAAAGTTTCTGAGAGGCAAGTGAAGAAAGCAACTTGTTGGTGTGGGAACTGCCTCAGCTGGAGCTGACACAACAAGCAAGGGTTAAAAAGTGGCTGGGGAAAGTCGAGTGTGACAAGAATAAGCTCGTGTGGTTATGGCACAAGGAACCTACCAGTCCTTATGGTCAGGCTGAAACAAAAAACATTCTTGTCACTCTTCTTTCTTGCTGCCTGTGGGAGCACGGTAGTCGTGGAAGAGCTGAATAACGTTGGAGAGATGACCCTGTTTCTAAGTATTCCAGCCCAATGGGTTGTACCTTTAGCACAGTGGTATATCATCAAGGGCTTTTGGGGAGGGGGTTTGTTTTCTGCTTATTTGCAAAAGCCATGTCTTTGAAACCGCTGTCTGCTGGACAATTTTGTACTAAGGACAGCCAGGTTGGAAACAAAGGAGACTTTTGAAATGAAATGTCAAAATCCTGCAACTGCTGCAAGTGGAGAGAAGAAAGTGATGCCTTGTGGACTTTTTTTTTTTCCTTTAATTAAAGCTGTAATACTTGCTGAGGTGGGTTTTTCTGGTGTGTGTTTTTCTTTTTTTTTTTTCTTTAACAGGCAGAACAAAAAGAAATGAAAAGCATTAACAGCCTTGCAAGGTCACTGGGACCTGAGCAGAATTATTAACTGGTTCTCTCTCTGTCAGGCACTCTGTATTCACTGTATCACAAGCTTGAAGCCAGACCTTATTTTACTAAGCAAAAATGGTCCTTTTGTTGCTGTTTTTTCCCCAGTGTCATCTCTCATGGTTGCCAGGGAAACCAGTGTGTATCCTTTCAGCATAGGTTATTGGGCCTCAGGAAGGAAGTGCTCCAGTGCTGGCCTGCTATTTTTATAGAACCGTTACATAATACAATCTATTAAAGCTTCCTCTTGGTGTTTTATTGCACAAAGGGGAAATTAAGTTTGATGACTCCTAAATGTTTGATGGAGGATGTCAGGTGACTTCTGGATTGTTTTGTGCTCGCCGCATAGCAACAATATTTCTGTATGCAATTCAAGAAGAACAAATATACATTAGTGCCATTGGCAATATTTGTCTGCATGCAGATCACCAGAGGAAATTGAATTCTAAGCAGAGCAAGTACAAACACTGTAAAAGTGCAGAGCCCCATCAGCTGGGGAGGATAAGATGGCAGAGCAGTTGATGTTTTGACAGTACAAAGAAAAGAGATTTGAAGGGGAATGTTATTTTTTCTTTGCGTTATTCTATACAGTGCACAGAAACTGAGAGGCACCATACACATGCAGTCCTATCAGTCATATGCAGTCATAAACATCTGTAACATGTATATTGTAGTAGCTCTTTCTGTACTGACTTTGTGATTTCTCAGGATTTAATGTCGTGAGAGGACTTGGATCCTACCTCTGGAGTTGCAAGCCTTGATTATTTAAAATAAGAGAAAACTGTATAGAGCTAGTGCTGGCTGTGTGACACACTGAATGACTCTATTCCCATTCTAGGCAAGGTACTGTTTCACATGTATGTTGATTGGAGATATAGTTCAAGATGAGTAACTGTATTTGTAATATCTGAGCAGGAAGAAATCTCTGTTCTGGGACTGAGGGTTCACATTTCCTTTGGCTACTTCCTGTCAAATTCAGATCAGCACTGTCTTTTGACGAGATCAAAACTACAAGGCTTAGCACGCAAATGAATTGCTGTGGAATAACACATTACTGCACGTCGCTTGCTCCAGGGGAACTGTCCATGTACTTGCATTTGGTCTACATCAAATACAAGATAATTCAAGCCAGTTTAGCCCTCAGTGTCTGTCTTTGTGTATTGCCACGTGGAAATAAATGATCTTCATGACTTCCTAGCGCCAATATGACAACTGTGTCACGTTTCAGTCTGAATTTAGAATGGATCCACAGTTTGTAATTGAGGATGACATGCAAGTGCAAATAGCTTTGTGCCGAATCATCGGTGCCTTTGAATGAAGGAAATAATGGCACTGTTACATGCTTTGGTAAGAGCAGGAAAATGCCTTTTTAAGAAATCAAAAAGTGTGGGGGGCTGAACTGCCTTTGCTCTTTAACACTGATAAAAACAAGTGTCACTTCTGTTTGATATTGAAAGCTGCCAAGAGAAAATGATGTACTTTCTATTCAGGCAGAACTTCTGACAAAACTGGGAATTTTAATTCAAATGCTTGAATTTTCAGAAGTGGTTTCAGTAATAGTGTACTGTATGGAAGGGAGATTCATCAGTATTTTCAGCTGACTGCTTATTTAGAAGATGGCACTGCTCTTCTGAAACAGCAGGGAGCAAGTGAAGAATTTTCAGTTGCTTGTAACCCTTTGCAAGTCGGAAAAAGCCTCCTGTGCTTGTAAACCTTTGCCCCTCTGTTCGAAGAGGACATCTGAGATGAACCACGGAGGGAGAACAGCTCGGTAGAACTAGGTGAATACAAAGGGAAAAGTTATGAAGGCTCCTGCCTGGGATGCTTTGCTCCTGACAGCTAACAGGAGTTTGATTTACACACAGGAAAAAAAAATGCATTTTTTGACTAGAAGGTTATATAGGACCTGGAGGATAAAAGAATTTACGTGCCCTAAAGGAGGGGTGGAGGAGGAACCAGAGCTCAGTACAGTTTTACTAGGCTCCGGTCAGCATGTGTGGAGCAAAGTGCTATAAATTTGTGGCTATGATTTAACATGAAGATTAGAGCTGGTCAGGAATTTTCCAAGAGAACAATTTTTCATCAAAACTTCATAGAAACTTGTCACTATGGATGAAACTTTTGCAAGAAAAGAATTTCTCTGATCTGGCACTGAGTTCCCGTACAAAGCCAGAGAAGAGCGCTCGGAATAGCCAGTACCCCAGAGGGTAAAGCTTTTCCTGGGGAGGCAGGAGATACGCCTGCCAAACAGGAGGTCTTGATTCGCAGGTTCTTGTTCCTTAACTGTTACGAGCTATGACTACTGGGCTTTGGCTGTGCTACGTGGATGCCTCTTGTCTGAGGAGGGGGGAGGGAAATCTCACTGTCTCTTCTTTTTTGTCCTGCTGTAATCCTAAAAATGTTAGCAAGACAGGAAACAAACTTCCCACCCTGTACTAATGATGCATTTCAATGTGTTCCTGCTGTATGCAGTCTCTCTTGTACTGCAGCATGTTTATAGGCTCTGGGCAGGTGGGATCTGATCTGCCCAGTGCTGGTCACCCAGACTGGTGGCCTGACTGGGAAAAGGCTGGTTCCCATCCTGCCTCGTTGCTTGGGTTTCCTCTGCGTTGGAGCTAGGCTGCACCAGGAGTCTGGGGAAGGAAGCTGGTACGGAGCGTATGGAGCATGCCTGGGTCTCTGACGTGGGGCTGGGACGTGCACTGTGGCTCGGCCACAGTGACTCAGAAAGGATTAACACTGACCCTAAAGGGCTAGTTACTGCTTTCCCTGCAGGAAACTCCTGTCAGAGGGTGTGTCCAGCTGTAGGAATGAGAAATTCTTATTTCTTGGGTTGTTTGGCTATTGAGAATGGAGGAGCAGTATAGCAGCCACATGACTGTTCCAGCTTCTGCTGGTGTTAGGGCTGACCCAGGCTTGCAGAGGAGTTTGGAAGGATGGCTGTCTCCCTCTCTTCTGGGCTGGGAAAATTTTATCGGCAAGTGGTTTACTTATTCATCCAAAAAAAAAAAAGCAGTTTTGATAGACCTGGAAGTATCTGTGTATTTGCATTAAATTTCTGAAATAAGTTTACTTGAATGAAGAATTAAGGGGGAGGGGAAAAAACCCCAAAGACCCTGACAACTTCAAAACTATACATTTATTTTGGCAATCCACCCATCACCTACTAGGTTTCTTTGCATCTTTTAATTAAGTTGGAAGTGAGTTAAGTGCCTTTCATGTGAGGGAAGAAATGCTGGACCACCTCTTAGTCAGCTTCAATTCAGAGCAGGCACTTTAAATGAAGGTCTTAAGGGATTCGCTGCATTTATGTGAGTGCCCTGATGTCAGCCTCAAAAATCTTGTATTTTGTCTCTTCTGTTGTAGGTGGTGAGAAATAACTCTTCATAGCAGCAGACTTTGGAAACCCTAGGTGACTAGCTTAGTTTCACCAGATGATAGTCTATCTTGGTCCTCAGTAATATTTAATTTAAATAAAGTGCTGAGGCATCTACACAGTATACCTTTCTAGCCTAGCAGACATGACCACGTTCTTTGGGCAGGTAGGAGACTAGTTTGAATAATCACTGAATTGGTCAGAGATGAGAGAACAAACTTCATGAAATCCTCTGTAATGGCTCTTTTTTCCTTCTTTCCCTTTGCTTCCTCCCGAAGTCACATTGCAGATTCAAGACAATTTGTTAAAACCATGACTGACTTGAAAAACTTTTGGTATTGATGAAACAGTGATTTCTGAAGGAAACTGAATTCACATATGTTTTGTAATTCCTCTGGGTTTGTGCTGTCCAGTGTGAAAATGTTTAGTGAAGAAAGAGTGAAGCAGCAGGCCGAATTTGGAGAGGTTATGTGTAGGAGACTGGAGAAGATGCTTCCTGTGTTTGCTTTGAAAGCCTTGATGTATAAAAATCCTTGTTTGTTTTTAGAAGGAGCCTCTGGAGGAAAACAACTGTGGGCAAGAACGTGCAAAACATAGAGCTGGAATTATCTGGCTTTGTCCTGTCAAATGTTAAGCCAAACAGGAAGGTTAATTTTTCTCCCTTCTTTTTTCTTTTGGCAACTACTTCCCTAAGCTTCCTATGGGGTGGAAATGGGCAATAAATAGCAGGGTATCTAATGGCATCATTCCAGGCCTCCCAGCTACTGGTGTTGGCAAGGAAATGGCTCTCCTTTTGCTTCCTTATTTTTAGAGCGCCGAGTTTTCAGGAGGTGGAGGGAGGGTCGGCTATTATCAGTGAGAGAGTCAAACCACAGTGGCTGACTTCCGCAGAACTCCTACCACCCTGCCAAACTAGAGGAAGTTGGAGCCGTATAATTCACACCACTAGCGGTTTTGCCTTGTAAGCAAGACTTCCTTTAAATTTAAAATACATGCATATGAAACTGAACTGTCTCATTCCTATAGAATCCCTGTTTTAAATATATTCACATTTTTGTCTTCTGGACTCTCCCCCTCTTCTTCCATTTTAAAAATGCTAACTGGAGAGATGAATTGCAAACAGAACCAACATTGCTTTTGGAAAAGATGCTCAAAGTAAAAGTCCTGGAGGACAACAGGGTGGAAAAAAACCCTCTGACTTCCATATAAAAAGTGATCTCCAAAATTCTGCTTTGAGCTTGGCATATTTGAAGATTTCTTTCATGCTTGTTGCAGTAGTGCAGACTGTAGAAAATACAGTTGGATCAAGACAAAATCAAAGAGATGCTTATCATGAGGTAGTAAAAAAGCAAACCAAAAAAAAATTCCCAAGTTATTTTTTTCTTTATAAGTTTCAGAAGTAAAGATTTTTCTGTGACGCTTTAAACAAACTGTCCTTGGCTTTTTGCACAGGGATGCTTGATTTTTTTTGTAAGCCTATAAGCCAGTTCAAATTCAGAATTTATTCACACATTTATGTTTATTTTTATATTTATTTGACTGTAGAGCAGAGCTTTAAACTGGAGAAACTTAGCTTGGTTTGGATTTTGACATGAACATTTCAAGCAGCCCTATTTCAGTAAACTTAATGCAAGAACATTTTTATCTGTTCTTCATTGTGTGTCCTAGACCTAGAGAAAGTATGTCTGGAAGCCTCAATCTCCAGAAAGTACACCAGGTTGCTCCTTTCCCCCCAAAGCAGTTTCAGCTATAACAAAGAGGGTGGTTTCTGACTATTGTTTGTCTGACCTGTTCTGAAAAGCCTCCACTGATGGAGATTCCACATCCCCCTTGGGTAATATCTTCCAGTTGTTAACCAGCATTGGCATTCCTCTGACAAATAAATTCAAGCCAATAGTCAGTGGTTTGAAGAAGGGGAGGGGAAAACAAAGTTTTTCTTCTGAGGCTATTTTCCAGCTGTATGTGCCAGCTATGGCTTTTGCTACCTTGTGTAGTAAGGTACATTGTGGAGATATGCTGTGCTGGCAAGCCTGCTGTGTCATGCATATTGGATACTGTCACAGCACCTTCCAGGAGAGTGTAGGGAACCTCCGAAGCACTTGCATGCAAAGATTAAGTTCAGTCAAAGTCACTATCCATGGTAGGTGTTACAGGTGGGCACGGTAACACCCAGGCTTTTCTCATGTAATATTTATTAGAAGTTTAATAAGTTTATTATAACTTTGTGAGACTTTCATGTTTTGGGGAGAAATGTTCAATTGTTGGATGGCTGTCTTAGATGTTACAATTTTTTGGAAGACTTGAGGCAAAATGGTTTGGCCTGCTCCCTCAAAAAGGCTAGGGGAGATTTATTTTTAAGGAAAGCTGGTGGTAATATACTGGTACCAGGATCTTTGTGCTTTGGAGTGGGACTTTCCTTCATCACAGAAGGTAGCTTCCATGCCAGAGGTTTAGAGATCTCCCTGATCTGGACTGTATTTGGTCAGGCTGTATGCAAATGTATGTTCTGAAATGGTTCCTAATGAAGAAAAAGCTGGTTCTTCGGCTAGGCTGAAGTTTTACTTGGAGGCTGAAGGCAAGACGAGACAGCTTGTTTTCAGAGAAACAGCTAAAGAGCAGAAATACCTGCTTATACAAGTCCAAATTCTGTTGGTCCAGATCGCACCATGGAGTTTAATCATGGTGCAGATGATCGGTTGTTCATCTTTCACTGATCATTTAAATGAGACTTCAGTGGTTGCTGAAGAATGACTTCGTACCCATGAAGATGTCTCCAGGTGGCCTACCAGGTCTATACTAATTCATCTAACTTGTTGACTAGGTGTCAGCTTGGGATTTGACAAAATCTTGGCCAAAGTACACTTCTGTTTCAGCCATGCTATTGTGGCAGAATGGTTCTATAATCTATAATGGCTCATTTCATATAGTTTCTGATACAAAGGCTAAGCAGGACCTCAAGATTGATCCAGCCTTAACACGTTTTGATGCTGAATTGGAAGTTGGTTTTCAACTGTGCTTTGTGTCAACACATGGGAATGTAGACTCTAGGCTATGAGGTTTACATCATCTGCACTTGGGGTCCCAGGTGTTCGTTCTGAACAAGAATATGGAGACTTTTATGCTTTCATGTGATGTTACTTTTGTATAGGCCTGTGCATTCTACCCAGTCAGAGTATTAAAAAAAAAAAAAAGAAAAGAAAAAAAGAAAAAAAACAAACCTCAAAACTACCTCAGCTGTGAATGAATAGGAATATTGCTACAGGATTATTATTATTATGCTTAATTTGATGATATAACTGAAAAACTCTCAACATAGACTGAAAAATTTGGTTAGCATATTTATCCAGAGACCACTGAATATATACCCAGAAAAATCTCTGTCGAAGTACCAGCTTGGTTTCTGGAAGAATGTGTTCTAAGCACTCTGTTATTACACTAAAATACTCTTATTCTTGTTGGCTTTTGGCTCCTTTGACTTCCAAATGCACCTTCTCTCCTAGCAGAGTTTGCTGCTATGAGTAGCTAAGCACAGTGAGTCCATTATAAACTTGCTTTACATTTAACTTGAAATGTCCTGCTCTTTAGGTTATATTAAAGACAGGGTATAATAATCTTTTGTACTTAATTATCATCCTTATCCACTATGTAATAGTCTTTTGGAGTGTGTAAATTGCCTGTTATTACAGAGTTTGCACAGTATGTAGTGAAATATCATTTCTTTTAAAGGCTCATTTATGACTGTAAGTTGCTTGTTATAACAAGATTTGTCTCGTGTATCTTTAAAGGTTTACGTGTGTCTCCTTCCTTCCCTTCCTCCCCCCCCCTCTTTGTATCTGAGAGACCAGTTTTACTGGGCTCTAAGGCATGACATTTCCTGAGTGGTAGCATTAAGCGTGTTACCAGTTGGTGTGCTTGAATAGGGTGTATGATAGAGCAATCCCTTTTTAAGTGGCTAATAAATCTCTCACCGTTCTGAGCATGGGTGCTGAGACAAGGAGACTTGGACTAAACCACAATTAAGAATAATGTGCATCTTAGACAACCAAGGGCACTAGGATACAGGACCTTTCTGAAATATGGTGCAATCTGTTAAGTGATTACCTGGCTTGTTTTATGCCGAACATGCACATTTGTATCTTTTTCAGAATGGCTTAGTAAGGTGTGATCTCATATGGGAACATGTAGCTTTCAGTCTAATGCCTTAAATACAAGGGTAAAGCAGAACACATGTGGCCTAAGCATGGCTTTTGGAATAAGCAATCTGTATTTAAAGATCACTTGGGTGATCTTCAGGCTGAAAAACTTTACTATTTAGGGGGAGGAGAAAAAAAAAAGGCAAAAACCTTTATTTTGTTTTTTTCCCCCTGTTGGGGTAACCGGAGGGTATTCAGTAAAACATTATATATAAGTTGGCTTGTGAGTGCTTAATCTGTTTAAAATATTTCTTCACTGTTTTACGTGTATCCATCACAGTCAATGATAAAATTATTTTCTACTCGTATCATTTGATCTTCTACCAGGCATGGTGAGATTTAGTTTTGTTTTAGACTTTGAGGAGCATGGTAGAAGATGACTCATTTTCACTCCATTTAACATCACAACTTTTCTTGTCCTTCGCAGAAACAGGGTCTGAATATTCACTGAGTGGAAATGTTCTGCTAAAAGGTGACTCTTAAAAGCACCTTAAGCCATCAAAATATTTCCTCCCTAGCTTTTATCAGATTCAGGAAAACTGATTTAGCAGGGACAAAGTACTGCAAGGCAAAGTATTACATCTTATGCTAGAGTCTCCAAGGTGGCCTGTAAAAGGTAGATGGATAATCTCTGGAAGGGACCTGTGCCCGGGCTTGCTAGGAGATGGCTGGTGCGTGCATGGCTGCAGCAGTGCAGTGCATGGGATGTATAGCAGGCGATCGTGTGCTGCCCATATGACCTCACTGATAAAGTGGTTGAGAGCAGGTTAGACAGTGGCCCCTTGTGCTGCCAACTCGGTCATCTTGCAGTTGGACCTGTGTAGAAAGCCTGTCACTACTACTGCAGTTACACTTCCCAGGCAGGTTATTTTTTAGCATGTAGGCTGGAGCTATTGTTGCCACTGTAGTCATTTTCTTGATCTCATTTATTTGCTTTAAACAAACTTGTCCACAAGAAGCGGAGGTGAGTCAGCAGCCTTGGGAAGAAAGAGATGGAAACCTGTTATGCTAGGCCAATTGATCAATAGTATAGCTCCATTAACGTCTGTGGCATTTGACCAGCAAGTAATTTGGCGAGTCCCTGCCCATCAAGTGTATGATCTGAAGATCCCATCCTATTACGATCATAGAGTTGTTGGACTGACGCATTTGGTTGCCTCTAATGCTTTTGACTCCAGTTTGGGGTGGCTTAGACATCAGTTTATGAAGAGAGTGGGAGTTCGTGAAAATGAGCTGGACTGTTAGGGGAAAGGGACAGCATCTATCTGCACGATATCTTGCTCTGTTTTTTCAGATGGCTTTACATTTTAAAATATTGAAGTGTGTAGGTTCTAAATAAGCATAGTCTTTCACAGCTGTGTTTGAAAACTAGTGGATTCCAAAGGATGTTTCTGTCTGCTGAAGGAAAGTAGATGTGATAGTATCTTTTGACAGACTAAGTCTGACTGGCAATTAGTTTATCTGCACGTGCTACTTGTATCCTATTACAATATGAATAAATATTCAATCAAAAAGCAAACAGCATGGTAAACTTTTTTTTTCCAGAATCTGAGGTTATGTTCAAGTTTGGGATGAAAATTTAGGTTAGTTCAGCTCCTACATAGCATGACTACTTTTTTATTTCCAGTTGTCTTTTCTCCTCCCTCTTCATATTTAGGATTTAACTTACTGTTCCTTTTATGAAGGTGGAATTATTCAAAGGTCTGAAAACTCATGCATGCAGGCATCTTTGCAGAGATTCTTTTTTCTTTCCCTTAGAAATAAAAGAGAGAAAAATGCTTAGCCCTCAGGTGTGTCCAGATACCTCAGTGACCTGAAAAAAGTACAGATTTATGCTGCTGTAGCGTATTTGAAGCCTTTTCATCTGCCTTTAGTTTTGCTGTGAGATGATAAACTTACTAGATTTTGTTCACTGAGTGTTAGCGCTTGTAAACAAACAAACAAACAAAACTGTCCAAAATGTTGATACCAGTGTTTTTGATACATTCATTATAAATGTCATCAAACTGTTTTTGCACTAGCTTTGAGTAAGTTTTCCAAATCGGTTTCAAATTTTGCAAGTAATAGTAGGAAAAAGCCCAGGACAAACATTCAGATTTTTGCTTTTGGATGTGAGCAGTACAGTATGAATTGGACATGCAATAATTAAGAAGGTAGAAGTCCTGTGTGTTAAAAAGGACTCTTCTCCTAAAAAGGTTGCTGTTTAATTTTAAGTCTGTGGGATGGGAGGAAATAAACTTCCTGATAAAATGAAACTTAAATGAACCCTTCCCACTTGCGTTGAACTTCTGTCTGTCTTCAGAAACACTGAAACTTACTGAACTGAGGAAAGAGCTTGGTTGCTTCCCCCCCCCAATTATGTGTAAACTGGAAACTCTAATTAAATTGAAGATTGTTCATTTTCCTAAACCACTTCTGTGTGGGTTGGGAAGTGGGGGTATAATTTCCTGACCAGCCCTAATACAGGCTTCCAGCTCTGCTTCTATTTATACTTGCATGCAGCCGGAACTGGTGACTAAGGTTGCTCTAATATTGCAGATTCTGTGCGCTGGTTGTTTGTGAGCGTGTGATTGACCTTTGCTGGCAAAGTGGTGTAAAGATAAGGAAAGGGAAAGGATAGATTTCAATTCACCCATTTTCTCCATCTCGGAGGAATACACACCAGTGCTTCCCCTTGTTTTAGAAAATGTTTTAAGTGCAGTTTACTGCGGTAATCATTTCAGCAGCGCATAAGGCAATTGTGCATGTAACAGTGACTGCTTGATTGCATGGCTAGGAAGCTGAAATTATTCAGTGAGCGTCTTTGGTTATGGGAGGACTACCTATCCTCAGTGATCTGATGGTAAATGGTAGGATATCCTATAGACAGGCAGTGTCCCTAGCCCCTTACCATCCATGGATCCATAGGATGCTTTTTTGAGAGGCATCTGGGAGATAGTAAGATATGCAGTGAAATGAGTTTCTCACTTCCTACCATATCAAGAAATAGAGTTTTTCAGAAGCAGAAAGCATCAATGTATGCCTGGAAGACTGGGGAAAAAAAAGTTCATAACACTTTTTTCACTCAAATTAGGGATGTGTCCACATGCAACTTAGATTGAGAATCTAAATTTGGGGATCAAATTAGATGGTGATGTCAAGTTTAATAGTCTGTTGGGGAGGGGGGAATCCTATCTGAGTGTTGCCCCTCACTGGCAATTTCCACATAACTCCTGACTTTAAAATATCCAATGATTTGATGTAGCTGAATGATCAGTGTAAGGCTGCCAAAACACAGTAGTTGCAGTGGTGCTGTGAACAGTGCTGACTTCCAGCCAGGTAGATATCACTGGGACTGAGAGAAATGCTGATGTTTACAAAGGGGAGGAGAAGTAAAGTTTAGCCGGGGGAGGGGAGCAGAACTTCTGCTGTAGCCATTCGTCATCTTAAATGCTCCAAATCTCTCAGTTTTGGAGTAGCAAAGGATCCAGTGCAGCCTTCCCGCAGATCTCTCTAAATGCTGCATCCGCAGGGTGCTGTGTTTAAAGCCTCTAGTGGCTCTAAGTGATTGAAGGAGTGTGTGCGCGCACGCATGTATGTGCTTGTTATTGCCACGTGGCAGAGTTTTTGTATTGTTTTATGTCCCTCGTTGATATGGCTGTTTTGTGCTCGCTTTTGCTGGTTTGAATTTTTTTGGCAATATGTTGAGACTGAAGACAGTGGGCCTAGGAAATGTGTGTTGTACAACAGCAGGGTGATTTTTCCTTTCATAGCAGAAAAGATTGAAAGATCTCTGTGTCTGTCTGTCTCCCTTGGGTTGAGAAGGAAGGACAATTCTGAGGCGCTGAATGCCCTTTACCTGTGTTGAAGTCAACAGTGGCGATGTCTTCCTCAAGCTTGTAGGACTGTGCCCTAAACACACTTTCATTTCAACATTGCACAGGTAGGCACTCAGAACAGGCTGTTTTTCTCATTGTGTTTATTCAGCCGTCTCTGGTTTCTGAAGACCGGGTTCAGGAGCAAGGTACCGCGCAGTCAGCTTCTCGACTTGCTGATGTTTGCACTTGCCTTCCCCCTATGACTCATTTCAAACACATCTAGTTCATTCAGGAGAGTAATTTTCTATTTCCACTTTGGTGCACTTCTCCTTCTCCTCCTCTTCTGCCCCCTCCTTCCAGATCTAAAATGTCCTGTCAGCTGCTGTTTATCTGATGGTTCAAATGTCCATGCTTGGTTTCTTTTTCTCTGTCGCTATGGTTTCTCCTTCCGTTCCAGAGGCTGTTTTAGTTGTCATTTCTATTCCCGTCAGCAGCACTCTTCATCTCTGGCTTGGGCAGTCTGTCTACAAGGTTTTCTTTAGAGGTGTTTTTGTGCTAAATGAGTGCTTCTTAGGAAGCCCAATGTAGCATAACATAATTAACTGACAATATATGAGGCGTCAGTCCTTTACCAGGCAGTTAATGACTAGCTGGAAGATTTACAGGCATGAGGTAGAGTTGGGGAAATTTAGCATACCAGCTTACCATTAAATGATAGGTATAGGACATTTTAATGCTCCTATATGCCAAATATGATATTTTAAACTTGAACAGTGGTAAACTTGCTTATTTCTCTATTAAATAGAATGAGTGTTAAGCTTATCGAGGCTGGAAGATGTTACAGAAGGCTACTCCCCTTCTCTGGCTTGTCCAGGTGAGGTGGAGGGTTGGCAGCAGGCTTTGTTCTCATTCACTGTTTTCTAGTATTTGCATGCCTGTTTTCATGAAGATTTTACTTAGGGTTGTAACTGTTTCCCCTCCTCATTGCTCTGTTGTAGTGTAGTGTATGCTCATGATCTCTGCAAAAGGTCCAATAGCCTTTGATATTATTTATCCCTCTTGCTTACAAGCTTTGCCTGAGCCATGTCTCTGGAGATGGTACCTTGTGCTTCAGGATCCAGATACTAATGACCTCAGTAGGGCAAAGCATGCCCAGCCCAGCCCTGTGAGCAATTTGTATGCACCTCCGCCTTTTTCAGATTCCACCTTTTTCTAGATAGAAATTCATCATTTAGCTCTCTGCTGGTCCTTCACAGCTTGCAGGAGTGAAGCGCAGGGATGTCAAAAAGAACTTTATACTTTGTTATATTTTAGGTATCTAGATAGACTATAAGTGGATAAGTGTGTCCCCTTCCCCATTTGGCCCTTCCACAGCCCATATGCTAAAGAATATGAAGATTGTTTACCTTGGTTTGAGACTTACTCTACGTATTTGAAATGTTTTCAATGGGTTCATTTCTTTTAAGCATATTAAGTGTGAATTTTTGTGGCCCGAGGGAATTATGCTAGCAGGACTTGTGGGAAGTGTGTGCACGTGGCACGCAGAGCATCGGTTGAGCTGTATATGTTCACATTCATCTTTTAAAAAGATAAAGAGGAGGAGGAAAGTCTCTTCAAAGCACTACTTTCAGGGTTATTCCAGGTAGGGTACCTGATCCTTCTACTCTTGCATTATTTCTAGTTTTTTTTCCTAGCTCACTGGTGTTTCCACTCATGAATTGTTTTTTCTTCTTGTTCCTTTTTTTTGGTAGCAGATTGCTATGGCCACTAAGAGGTACTGTTGATACAGCTCTAGTTACCGCAGTTTAGTTACTGAAACCAATAGAGATTTTTGTGTCCTCTTTGCATACTTGCACTGCTCTTTCATTGCATCCTTTTATTTGTTTTTTAAAACAAGTAGGCTGTTTGCACTAGCTAAATATTCCCTTAGTTTTATGGCATACTGCTTGGTGTGCATGTACCACCCTCGTGAGTGTAACGCACAGTCGTACAGGCTAGCATTAGCAGTGCGGCGGCGTACCTGGCTTCCAGCACCCTGCTACCCCTCCCAGCCGCCGTGCTGTGGAGGTGCCAGCTGCTTGCCCTGTTTGTCACCCTGTGCCGATAACCCACCCCTTGTGGTGACTTTTACTATGCCCGAGGGTGATGTGCAGACACTTTGCACCTGTTTGCAAACATATGCCTCATCGACTGATCACCCTCTGCTCCAAATAACTGGTCAAGCAGCAGTTCCTTCCCCTGGGAAGGAACACTTTCCCTAGAATTTGTGATGGGACTCTTCTTGGTGTGTAGTGTGGTGTTTGGGGGGGGGGGGGAGAGGAGGGAGTTTTATTGACCTAGGTTTGAGCTGAGCTGAGGAAGCACTACTGCGCATCCCTGAAGGAAAAGTGCAGGGTCTTCCTGGGCTGCTCTTTTCAGGGCTGGGTGTTTGTAGTGTTTGGGACTGGTATATCTGGAGGGCTCCCAATCTTCTAGACTTGATTCAGAGCCACTTCAACCCCTTCTTTTGGCTGATTATGACCTGCCCTGCAGTTACATGACGGGGACCTTGCTGACCTGGTCAGCAGAGTGGTGTTGTCTTGTTTCTGGGCAGGCAGGTATTAGGCAACGGTGCTATATTCTTATTTTCGCTTGACTAGACCTTCTCCTTTGCTGTGGCTCCTGTCAGATAGAATCTGGATTTTTTTTTTATTTGTAAGTCTGTATACTGATTTCTGACTCTTGAGATGAGCTTGGCTAGACCAGTGTCTTTGAATAGATAAATCTGAGGAGTTCTTATTATTTTTAATTTCTTTCTTTCATGTCATTTCTTCCGTGACTTTCTTTTGTTCCCTGCTTTCATTCTGGTTGCACTGAGTACATTTTCTGCCTGACTGATCCTTGATGATCAGGTTGGAGGGAGTGCTAGGTACCATGTCGATACCGCAAGAGCTTTGCCATTCCAGAGACAGATCATACAAAATAATACCACCTTCCTTCAGTGCCAGTGCTACCAGTTGCTGTCCTTGAAACTACTCCTGTTTTGTGCTCTGCGTTGGTTTGCCTAGCCTTGCCCTGCCCTGTATCAGTGCTTGCTTCCTGCCTGACCACACTTGCTCCCTGGACAACCTTGATATGAGCTTCTGCTGTGTGACTGTACAAGTGGCTTGTGTTGTCCAGCTGTTGTCCCCTTTTGGCAGGAGGTCGCCCTGTAGAACTGTCGCCTGTGCTGTGCTCCTTCCATGGGGACTCGGAAAGCATTCCAGTGTCTCTCCTTCACTGTTCCTGTTTTGAGTCCTTTTTGGAGCGCTTTTCAGCTGTGCAGGATGGCTTTGTGTGCATCTGCTCTAGCAATGAGGTAAATGTTCCTGCATGGAGGGTTTTCTTGCCTCCCCACTTTCGAAGCTTCGTCCTTAAGACTTCTTGTGGGATGTACTGAGGTTCTCAGAGGGCTCGTGAGGGTTCCTCTATAAGCTGGCCGAATACAACATTTGTTATTAAATGGACTTGTCTATAGATGGCTCTTAGTTACCCTAAGATGTATATTAAACATACCTTGGAGGTGCTGGTGGTGGGACATCAAAGATGCATAGATAGCATTTTCTTGGGTTTAGCTTATCCTTCCTCCTCCTGTGTGTGAAGTTGTCCATTTTACATCATGCTTTTTAAAATGTGTTCTGTGTAATAAGAAGTGTTCTTTTGTCTTGCACTTTTCTCTCTGAACCCCGTATCCAAAAGATTAAAAAAAGTAATGATTTTGACCAAAGCATAATCAAAATGAACTTCTTTGGGAAATATTTCAGCTATGAAAAAAATAGAATGTTTTCCTCAAACATGGGTAAAAATATTCCTGAAAGCTTAGTAAACAAGACTTTAGGAGCAAGTCTGTTTAGGTCTTCCAAGTGCTAAGTTTCACTAATTTTTTTTCATGGTGGTGTTTTGATGCCTATTGAGTCCAATGACTAAGCTCTTGCAGATTTCAGCTTTGGATACTTTAGGACCCTCCTTCCATTTCCTTGCTCCTATCTTATGTTTGTTGGTGCCTAGTCTTAAAGCACGCGATCGAAAATTGAATTGTCAGCTCTTAAAGAAGAGACTAGTTGATGTGGATCTCTGCTTTCTCCAGCACAGAATCTGTTCCTCTCACCTGCGTATTCTGCACCTTTTGCAATTACTTTTCACGTCAAGCATTTGATCCCTCTGATCTACTGTCAAACTATCTCCTTTTTTTTGAGTTGTCATCATGACGTCTCTACACACCATAGTGAGATCTTCCTTGATTTAATTACGTGGTCAGTAGTAGCATCTGAACCTCCAGGAAAGCCACATGCTCGAAGTGTTTGTCCAGTGCATGTGTTTTCATTTGCTACCTGTGTGTGTATATCACTGCCCTCTCCTGCATCAAATAGGAACTGCTCCAAGATATGCCTCAGGCCATTTTAGTGAGAAGCTAACAGCTGTGTTGTCCTTCTGCTGAAGGAAAAGGGACTTCTGATTTTGGCCCAGGAAATGATCTCTCTGCTGGTTCTGTTAAGTTCAGAGTGGCTGCGGTAAGCGGCAGTAGGATAATACTTTGCATCTTCAAAAAGAAAGGGAGAAAAGAGGGGGACTTAACTGGTTTTGTCTTACAGGATATTGAGCATAGGTATTCGGTTGACATGGATTTGTTAATAAAAGTACTGGAAATAAATGATACTTCTTTACTGCTTTTCTTAATGAGTGTTAGTCAGTCATATATCATGACATTGAAAGGACTATTTAGCTGTTTGATGCAAATGGACAAAATGGCCCAAATCAAATGATCTAAATTACAGAGCTGGGGTCTGAATGCAAATGTCCCCATGATCTGAACTTATTTGGCTGTAGGATTTTGTAATGAAACTTCAGAGATGTTATGACCAGATCTGAAATTCAGAATAGTTCAGTGCATATTTTCACAAATTAAGAGTCTTCTGAATTGAGCACATTTCAAATGGAAACTGAAAAAGGCACTTGTGAATCCTAGTTCTTTGTTATTTTATGAAAGAATTGCAATCTGTTACCATATATCTATGGGGCATCATTGACACCAGCTGAATCATGGTGTGGTGTCTGTAAATGTTAGAAGGCATGCCAGCTAGCAACAGAAAATGGGGAGTAATTACAGAAGTAGTAAAAATTCTCTTCAGTTCCAAAACCCTGAATACAACAGCTGTGCGAGAGCCACAGGGCAGGGAGCTGCAGGGGAGAGCCAAGCGGGGGACCAGATGGCTCAGGGGATTGATAGTGTGATATGAAGTCATTTGCATGTGGGTTATGAATTCAAGTGCAGCTCAGCTTTATACTGGCTGAAGGTTATTACCTGCTGTGGCAGTGAACTGGACTCTGAGGTACTAGGATATAAAACTGAGCAAAAAAACCCTAATGAATGATGAAGCAAATACCACTGTCGCAACTGATGTGAAGGACCAGATTTCCAAAAAGAGCTCAGCCCTTTTGGTACAGCTGCTTCTGGGGTGTGAGGCTGGTGCCCCCCCCCCCCGCCCTTTGTCAAAGCTTCTTTCAAGACTGAAAGGCTTAAGCTGAGTCAGTCTCAATGTGGAAAGCTTTCTTCCTTTTTTTTCCTTTTTTTTTTCTTTTTTTCTTCTTCCAGGTTAGATTTGGATGTAGGGAATGGTTATAAACATGCTCCTAAAATTCAAACAAGAAGTTTGTCTGCTTATTCTGTAGAAAATTAAACTTTTTCTTTCTGGAGTCAAGAGAGTGGTGCATGTGATATCTTTTCCATTTGGAACAGATAGATACTGCTAAAGGGGGCTTGAAGCTAGAAAAAAGTTGCATGTTAGCAATTGAAGTGTGATTGTAGGGGCCGTTAACCCAAAGTTTGTATTCACAGAATGAAGAGAGCGGTTGTAGTAGCACAGTGAAATGGGAAATGTAATTTCGAATGACTTATATGCCAGGCATGGATTTACTGGGATGGGGACAAAGAAGGGCATAATGACACCATTTTCCTGCTTCAACTGGGCTGTTCGTGGTTTCCAATTTCTTGGCTGCTGAGCAATGCTAAGATGTGCTGGGGCTGTGTGTGCCCTTTCGAGGATGCTGTGCAGGGCTAGAGGCAACCTTTAGGGCAAAATATCACTTGGCCCATGGATATTTGGAGATTCAATCTCCATGTTCACCTCTGGGCTTTGCCTGCACGTGTAAAATGTGCGAGGAAGCCTTGGCTATTGTCTGCGGCCTCTGGGATGAAAACGAAGGAGGCAGGGAGCTACGAGGAGCTTGGGGCAATGAGGATGCTTGGAGCAGGCTTAGTTCAGTGAGCAGTTGCCTTGTCCTGTCCAAGCCTGACAGACAGGATGGAGAAGAGTGATTGTTCAGATGGAAGGGTGACAAGATATGTGGCGAAATGAGCAACCTGCCTTGTGCATTTGTAACTGGAAAAATATTCTTGCAAACATCTGCTACCAAATTTGCATCTGCTCGGACAGCCAGATGTTGAGATATGTAGTCAGTGAGATAGGGCTACACATCCGGTGTCCTAAGTCCTTTGCTAACTGAGCATGACTTGTATGTTCATCAATTACTCATCTATTTTTTTATTCTTTATTTTGTGCTTTGGGCTTGTTTTCCACATTCCTGAGCTCAGTCTGGCTAAAAGCAATCGTTTATCCACCTGCTAAAACTGTGTAGCTACAGTTTTGTGGCAGTGTCTGAGTACAGGTTTAAGGAAAAAAAAAAAGCAGAGATTCTTTTGATGCTTAGTAAACTCTTTGCATTTTTTTCAACTTGGATAGACTTTTCAGTTTTTACAGCAAGAGGAACTTGAAATGTTATTAGCTTTGTCCCCCAGGTTAATCCAGGCATTCCAATGGTGCTTTAATACATTATTGTTAATGTGGTCAGCTAATGAAAGTGAAATAACTTAGATGAGCAAGTTTTGGTCTCTGGAAAGGTAGGTCAAGGTGATTAAGCATGGCTAACTTGCAACTGAGTAAGAATTGAATAAGGTGGTAATAAATCAGATAACCTCTGCGTTTTGTGTCACAACATTTTGTGAAACTTTAGTAATTGAGGTAAAGCAAAGGCACTAGTTCTCGGTTACGTCTGTCTACTGTTCAGTTTCAGTTTTGGCATGCTTTCTTTACAAATGATATAGAAAAAAAGTTGTTCCCCTGTTCTCTGATTCATCTGGCTGTTTTTGTGGTTGTGGTACAGAAAACTTTGGAAACTGATGGATTCTGTGAGGGATGGATTCAGAGAATCTAGGTATGAAAAGCAAATTATCAAGCTGGGAGGTGAGGGAAGGGGGAGGGAAGTGTTCAGTAAGTGGTGAGCAGAAACTAACAGCTCTTCATGCCAGCTGACACAATCTCTGTGCTGATCAGAAACCGTACGGCAACAAACCACACTTTCTTGTTTGGGATTAAAAGCCAGATTTCGACTTTTCACGTTGCTGCCCATTTCATGCCTTTTGCATGTGTCTGTGTATTGCATTGGTGAATATTTCCACATATTCTGTTCTCTCGTACTGTTTCCACAGTATTCAGAGTCTTCAGGTTTGGGTCCATAGAAGCTAAAAATGATTTCTTTATTCAATAGGGCTTGTACAACCAAATGCGATTCCAGTATTTCCTATCTAGGAGAGAAGTAGCAATTTCCTTTCAGTAATGAGGTTTCATTCTCTGATACGTCAGTGAGCCATGTCAAAAATGTCTGACTTCAAGTAAGCAGTCTTTGAACAGAACTAAACAGATCACCTCAAGTTCTGAATGTAGAAATAGCAAATAGAGGTATTATCTCTCTTATTAAGTTTGGACTTTTGGAAAAAAAAAATGCCAAAAATATTGCTATTCTTTGTTTTTGGCAAGGCTAATAAATTTTGCTAGTCGTCTGCATGTACTTCTGGAATGTTACAGTAAATCATGGACCTGAACATAAGCCAACATTTCCTTCCTTGATGCAAATCTCAATGCATACAAAAAGACTGTGATGGGCTATTCTCAGATATAGCTTGCTTGTGAACAAAGTCCACTCTCAGGTAGCTGAGCCATGAGAGGGCAATGGCTCTTTTATGCAAGCTGGATGATTTCTCCCCCCCCACCCCCCCCCAAAAAAAAAACAAAAAACAAAAAACGAGCAGTCTTCCAGACAATGTTAGAAGTTGATTTAAAGCAAAATAGTCAGGTGAAAGCAGAGCAGTATCTGAAGAGTTCAGTTCAGGTTTGCAGACTGGCTCACAAATAGAGCTGTGTGTTTGTTATTTGCTTAGTGGTTTTAAAAAAGTTGTATGTGCTTACAGTCCACTTCTTAATGGAAGATGTCATGGTTCCTGTATGCAGTTCTTACACTGTTGCGCTAGATTTATTATGAAGCTCAGTACGCAATTGGCACTCGGAGTGTGTCTGGATGTACTCAGATCCAGATGGGAGCTACTTACCCGGTCTCAATTACATTGGTTTAGCCACTGCCTCCTTTCCCCCTCCCCTTACCCCTTCTTTAAGATATAAGCAATGTGTTTTGAAAAGGTTTGAAAGAAAGATTCTGAAGTTTGGCTTCTGATTACCCAGGAAAATTCTTAAGGCACTAAAGAAGGGTACAGACATATCTCAAGACTCTCTACTCATAAGATACTCTATTGATCTGTAGATACTCACTGTATTAGATACCAGTACTTCAATGGGGGCTTATACCGGTCTCTTTTGAGCTCAGGAGTCCCTTTTGAAGTAGGCAATAGTGCATATGCCTTGCTACAGTGGAATAAGATCAACCCAATAGGGGTGTCAAGTTCATTCTCGCTTCCTTCCCCAAATCCATCAATTTTTCACTTCAGAGCAGGTAGTTGAAAGGAAACAAATTTTCCAAAACAGTCACTGAAGAGAAACAGAGAAATCCCATTTCATCTGAGTGTTTTATTTTGCCACTGAAGATGTGGTTCTAGCCTGTCCTACTGCATGAGTGCTGCCAAGGCAGTGCATCAAGCAGAGCTCTCGTGAGCAGGTTTCCTTGACCAAGGAGAAAGGAGTAGGTGTCAGGGCCTGCGTTCTGATATTCAAGAGGGAATAGTCTGGCTACATATGTGCTGTGTACATATCATGAAATATTCCTACTCCATAGACTGCTAGTAGGCATGAACTGTACTGTTTTTTTAATTAAGTTATTTCACATAAGTGTATGCACTTCTGTATATTTTTCAGATTATACAAAATATATGCAAAATATCTAACTTGTTTCTCAAGTGCAAGGGGAAGCTGTTTTGAAGATCTTTCATTATCAACTGATTAGAGAACCGAGGCCTGCCTACACAGTCTTCTGAGTTTAATTCTGCATGTTGAATTTCTCTCCTTTTTATTGAATGACAGGCAACCAAAAGGAAGGTGTTGAGTGATGGAGAAGGTAGCTTCAAAGGCTTAGTATTTGTAGCTGGCCTAAAATACAAAATTCTTTAGTATTTTGGAGAAAAAAAAAAAGAGGGAATTTTCCACCTCTGTGATTCATATCCTATCATTTGTCAAATCAGTAATTACATTTTTAATAACAAAAAAAGTATGTATGGTTAAAAAAAAATCAGGGAGTGAGAAGTACTGAATTTGTATTTTGGAATGAAAATCACTGTTTTGATCTTTTTTAAAAGATGAAAATTTAATACTAGTTTACAGAATGGTTTTACAATTTGGAGTTCAGAAACAAATGATAAACGCTATTAGGCAGCAGTGGAAGTTGGGTTCTGACTAACTCATATGAATTTGCTTTGCCTGCAAAGGCTGAATGACTTATTTTTGCTGGAAATAGAGGCAGTTATGTGCATTATATACAGTGGTTGGAGTGTGGTCATTCACAATTATCAGTGTGAACGTTTAAAGTGTGGGAAGATGGTTGGGGATAGTCTTGATGGACCCTCCTCTGTCATGTTCCCCCTCTGTAGTAAGTGCTAGTGTGGCACAGTGACTTATTTTTACATCTGTGCATCTGGGAAACATATTAAAAAGAACCCAGCTTTTCTGTTTTTTCCTCCCCAATTCTTCTGGCAGGTTCCAGAAGTGGCAGTATGGCAACACACTTGTGGTATTGCTGACGTGGCTGTAACTGAGCAGCGCTATCATGGAAGCCCAGCCTTCAAAGAATCTTCGTCATGTTTCAAGAATCATGACAGTTGCTAATTTTAGAAAACTGTCAGTGAAGCACTTACCAGCTCTGCTGAATGAAACGCTCGAACTTTGGTTTCATCCCTTAGTAATTAATTCCAGAAGTTAGCCTGAGTAAGAGTAAAACCAAACCTGCTCCTGAACAGGACAATGGCTGCGTGGAAAGAGACTCCCTTTCCTGTTTTAGAGCTCCAGGAGGGTACCTGAACATACCTGGCATCCCTATTAAAAAAAAAAAAAAAAAAAAAAAAAAAAAAAAAAAAAAAAAAGTCACTTGCTTGAGGTCCTGAGGCAATGCTTAGCATCTTTGGAGATAAGACTCCAAGGTCGCTAGCAGAAGAGGTTGTTAGCTGTGCCGTGCTAGGGCTATAGTCACTTCTGGGAGCCAAGGTTTAGGTAAACAGGCTGTCCCACTTCATCCCCTCTGCTTGTCTTAATGACCCAGTCTCCTGCTTCACCACTAGTTTTATATCTGCTAATAATTATTTTCTGCTCATCTAACTTCTCAGAGAAGGATTTCTCTGTCTTTACTTATTTCTAAAGCATTCCTTCCACTGGTAAACCCGTAATGTCCCTGGCAATATGATGGTGTTTTCTGTTCTTATTTCTCTCTTGTGTCCAGTTATCCAAGAAATCTTGTGAACTAACTGCTTGACATGGTTAGGAGATTGAGGAGGTAAAAACAAGCAAACAAAACCCCTGGGGTACTCCCCCCTGCTTTGCTGGCTTGGTGGAAGCAACGTCATGTCACGTTGTGCGTGTTGGTATCTTGACCCTAGCTCATTATTGTGGTGGAGTCGCTTGCCATGTGGGTGAATGCAGATCTTGATCTGCTGCCTGGCACTCTTGCAAAGCGAGAGTGCTAGAAACTGCAAGTGAGCTCAAGAGCTGAATGTCCGTTTAGATAAAACTATGTGACATGCGATCTGGTCAGGTGGGTCTTAAGTTTACTCTGTTCCCTGATGTGCAGAAAATGATTAAAGGAGGTGGAAAAGTGCACAGGAGTCTCTCAGTTATTGCGGTAGAAAAAAAATCGTTCTCTAGCTTTCAGTGACTTGGACAGTTCTGTCTCACTCTAAAATAAAAAGTAGGAAGGAAGTGAGCTTCCTCATGTTTCAGGTTCTTTTTTAAATGAGTCAGCACGGTCTAATCTATACAATGTTTATGTGCCTCTAGCCAGGAGATTTAAAGAAGAAACAAATATAGTTTCATTAGTCCTCTTCCTCCATTCTCCTGCTTTACTCTTTCTGCAGACTTGACAGACTTGCATCTGTATGCAGAGGGGTGCACACATACTCGTATATGCATTCTCACACGCACACCTGTCCTGCTCTGTTTTAGTGTGATGTGGTGATGCAGAGTCTGCCTGGCCTTGTCAGAACTTGATAGCTTTCTAAATGCTGTATTCCTTGTTGCAATGACACCAGGAAAAATAGTATGGGATACTGCATTATAAATATAGCTGAAGCCTTGGGGAATGGGAGAATTTCTAAATGACTCAAAGCTATGTCAAAGCATAATTTTTATAAAGAAATGTGAACATAATTGCTGAACACTGACTGGATTTTTTTGCCTGTTGTAGTACTCAACTGTGCTGGACAATTATTATACTAAGGGTTTATCTTCTAACAGAACACAGTTATCTTCTCCATTTGCACAATCCAAAGGACCTGAAAAGCACCTTAGTCGCAGTCCTTACACTGGATTAGTGCTAGCTTTGTCTAGAAGGTTTTTATGTTGTGCCCTCAGTTTGCAACTGGAGGAAAGCTAAGGGTAAGAAGAGGACTTGACAGCTTTGTTTTACAAAGCTACCTCAATTGATGACATAAAATAAGAAGAGAAGTAGATAAACATCAGATTAAACCAAGTTAGAAATATAGTATAAACTAGACTGTAGGAGCAAAAACACATTCTTCAGCTATGGAATGGTGATACAGATTGAAATATACTACTCTGAAGCAACTTTTTTATTTCTGACTTGAAATTTATTTCTCTAGAAATAAATTCTATAAAAAGTATAATCTTTTTTTTTAAGAAAGTACATCTTGCTTGCTAAAGCCAGGGGTTTAAAGGGACTGTCATTCTCCATGTGACATAAAAATCATAGTTTGGTGTCTATCTCTGCCAATTTTCTTTATTTAGTTGCCAACTATTGTCCCTTCATACCTAAGAACCTAAGAAACCTGATACAATTTTTCACAGATGGTAAGTACACTGCAGCCTTCTAAAGCTTTCTCAAGTGGGCAGTGCTACGCATTACTGCAAACTGTGTCTAGCTGTAGGTTGAACAGCTGAGCAAGCTCTAAGTATTCAGCTGTGAAAATGTCAACCCTAGTTGTTTGTCTTGTAATGTGACTGTCTTTTGACAATTGTTTTAACAGTTTAAATTGCAAAATATTTGGAAGCAGAATTAATAAACAAAAGCAACCTGCAGTTTTTGGGTTTCTACCTTCGGTATGTGCTTAGAGAGATATTCGAGTAATAAGGCTCACAGTATGGTTTTGATTCTTTGTAGTGAAATCCTGATAATCTCAATGCTGAGCTAAAATATAAATGTGGGTTTTAGTTTTGCATTTTGTTTTGTTCACAAGAGCATCAAGCCTTGCTAACAAAATGCAATAAAACAAAGAAACAGTTCCTGATCCAAGTTAATGCACTGTTAAGGTGTCTGGCCTTGAATGTGTGGGAGACTTTGACGGCCTGAAATCTTATGGTTGTGCTGTTTTTGAGGAGACTGTTTATGGAAAACACTGGGAAGTCATCCAGCTCAGAGTGAAATAATTTGATATGTATTTTCTTTATTTCCTCTCATTTTGGATTTTCATCAAGAACGTCTGGATGAAAGTACAGTCTTTACTCCCTCATCTGGTTCTACTGAAGCTTCCTCACCTGAAGTCAGTCTCCTGTTATTTCCTAACAGATTGCTAGCAATGTTGTAAACAGACTATTAAGACCTTGGATGAAAAATTAGAAGCAAACAAGCAAGATGTCTTAGAAATGTTGCTGATCCTGAACTTTGACTTGTCCTGTGCAAAGATGTGTAAAGCCTTAGGCATGGAGGTTAAGCACCAGAATGACTGGCTATGGATGGAGAAGGCTTATTGTTTAGATTGCAATAATTGAGCAGAGGTACCAGGGCAGAGTCTTTCTAAATTCAGAGAAACTCTGTCTCAAAAAGTAGGCAAACAGATTAGACTTGGAGTGCGTGTGCACTGAAAAGGATGCAGCTCTAAACCTGATACTTGGAAAACACCATTTATTAAATGTAACCTGTCACTCAGCAAGGCTTGGTGTACATTGCAAGCTACTGACTTCTGGTGAGATAGAGGCAGTCCCTTCTGGTCATCTTTTCCAGTGAAGATGATACTGTCCAGAGCAGTTTCACGCATAACATATTGACTCTTAAACACCTCCAGCCTTGTAGATTTACAATGATGTATATACAGCATGAAAAATGCCATCTAGCAAAACATTTATGTTGGTGAATAGCATCAAAAGGTAGTGAGTACCTAGCAAGATTGATTTTGCATTCTGAAGTAATTTCCTTCAGCATTAAAGTACCTGAACTTCTCAGTCAAACCCAATCTACCTCAGCTATTTTTTTTTTTTTTTTAAATCTCCCGTCATCTCTATTTAGCTTTTATCTAGCCAGTTGAAAAATTAAAATGAACTACTGGAATGAGGTGTTTGTGCCAATAGGATTTGAAATAGGCCTGTTTGTTTAATGTACTTATTGACCTCTATGTAGGCCACAGGGTAGCCAGTTCAAGCAGACTTTTTATCAGTCCCACCCTGCAGTGGACACGTGGCAGCTTTGAGTTGTGCATTGTAGCCTATCGACGCTGGTCAGTCAGTAGGATGTAGGCAGTGTCTCTGTGGCAGGGGCATGCTGGCTTGCAGCATGTGTAAGCATATGTAGGTGAGCTGATCTAGCAGGGGCAGCAGCAGCAGTGAGAGACAGTGGCATTGCCTTTCTCTCCAGCCTGGCTGCCTAAGCAAGCCACACGGCTTTTACAGTCTTCACCAAACCTTACTTTACCAAGTCTCTGCTGCTTTAGCATGGGTATGTGTGTGCTTCAGTGAGGAGTCAGAGAGGCAAAGGCAGTGAAAGATAATGGATTTTGTCATCTTTTACCTGTCCCACAAAAGCTATAAATGAAATCTAGCTTTTTATTTTCTTGAAGGAAAAGCCATTGTCCTTCTATCCTACCCTCTCCTGCCTCAGCTTGCAGATGTAACAGCTCCAAATACTGTCAAGCATACCGACTGGATAAGGATGTAGTGATTCAAAATGAAGTGCTACTTTGTTTTGTTTAGCATCTTTCCCATGACCTGTATTTCCACATGCTTTGCAAGAGTTAAGTAACTGCTGCATGCCCTAAATTCCAAAATCCAGCACTGAAAAAATGAGATTGTGTAGTGAAAAAAAATTGAAAACGCCCAAGACCAATAATAGATGACAAAAGAACTTTAAAGGGGTGGGCAAGGGAAAAAGTGATAGAGTTGAAAAATAAGTGGAAAATTGCTAAGGCGGAGGGAATTATAGAGTAGATAATTTTCTCTCTGTCAATTGGGCAGAAAAGAGACTGATACTATAAGAGCAAAGAAATTACAAAAGCAGTATAGTCTGGGGTGGGGGGGAAAGAAAGAGAACAGAAAAGTTGTGTGTGCATGACTGTCTTTAATCAGAGAAGCAAAAGATTTGATGAGGAATGAGGTGAGCTGTAGGGGGATTCATTTTTGTGTGCCTTGGAGTGTGCACATGTGTAGAGATATATGTTTCAGCCCATTGTGGGAAATGGAAGTACCACATGCAGAGAAGGGAAGAAAGATGGTGACAAAGATGACTTGTAGAGCTATCTCATCATGTTACCTGGCCAAATCCAATGTTGATGGCTTCCTAAACGTCTATTGGAAGTTTCCACTGGACTTTGATGCAACACACTGGTGACGCTTGTAGGATCAGGGCTGTTGCTGATATGTGTAACAGTTATGTGTAGATTCATAATCAGAGAATTATTCAGGCTGGGAGGGACCCAGGAGGACATGTGGCCCAGCCTCTTGCTAGATGGGTTTTGAAAACCTTCAAGGAGAAAGGTTCCATAGCCTTTTTGGGAAAAATGCTCCAGTGCTTGATTAGCTTCATGGTGAGAATTTTTTTCTGATACTCAGTTGGAACCTCTCCTGTTTCAATTTATGAGCACTGTCTTTTGTTCTCCTGCCATGCACTGCTGTAAAGAGCCTGGCTCTGTCTTCTTAGTAACATCCTGGCAAGTATTGGAAGGCTGCTCTTACTTTTCCCCCCAACCCTTTTCTTCAGGCTAAACAAGCCCAGTTCCCTCAGTCTCTCCTCGTATGCGTTATTATGCTGCCCAGCCTCCTAGCCATGTTAATGACCTACTGCTGAATTCAGTCAAGTTTATCAGCATCCGTTTTGTACCTGGATGCTCAAAACTGGATGCAATATTCCAGGTACAGTCTAATAAGAGCTAAGGAAAGGGGAACATCTTGAAACCGTTTGTGTGTGATGTTTTGTTGAGACTAATGGAGTAAAGATTTTATGATGCCAATGTGACGAACCAGGACTTTTTATTTAGGTTTTACCTGGCTACCACCCTAGCAACATTTCTTCAGACAGCATTGCTTCCCTGAAAGTAAGTCAGATATTTGGAGCCTTTGGAGGTTGTATGTGTGCTATCTTGTATGAATAAAAATGGATCACAGACTTGCTCTTGGGATTTTTTTTTCTCTCTTCTCAGTAAGTGCAAAGCTATAGAGCTGGGAAGAAGCACAGTAGAAAGTCAGTAAGGACTGGTAACCTTGCTTCCCCCACAAATACTCTAAGGGCAGTTCTGGAGGGGGAGCAACAATGTCTTACCATGAGATTTTGGCAGAAAGAAATCTTACTCCAAACTCCTGACTTTGTTTCTGGAAATGCTAAGAGTAGTATTCCTCAGAGCAGCCTTTGTAGTTGCATATGAAAACTTGGTGAATGATACAACAAGAAAGTGGGGCCAAAGTGTATGCTGGTCTAAACTTTTAAGTCTAGTGAGGCCACATCACTTTACAGCTTTGAAGTCTACCTTTAATGCTATTTAACTGCAGAGTAGCAACAAAACACAATATCTAAGTATTTTATTTTTCAAATCCAAGTGTGCCATGAGAATAGAATAAAAAATGATACAGAATTTTACAGGAATGTCTGTGAATTGTAGAATTTGGGGTGGTTCCAGCCAGAGACTGGGATATGGCAACTGTAGAGGACTCTTGTTGATAGGAGCATCCTACTCCATGCCTTAATTAGACATGCAGTTCCATCACCTCCCAGTTTATCTGCTGTCCTCAATCTCATCTGCAAATGACATCTGTTTCTTGTTAAGGGAGACTCAGCTGAGAGGAGCTGAGAAGGATTTCTTTTTCTTTTTCTTTTTTTTTTTTAACCTCAGTATGCAGCTTTGACTGAAAGGAGAGGATTTTTTTGTATGCTGACCCCAGCACTGTGTAGTGAGGAGGCTTTTTGGCCTTGATCAGAAGCTCAGCTGTGAAAACAAGGGCATTTTGTTAATCAGCAATTCTTACAGAAAGTAATGGTACCCCTTCAACCCCTAACATTTCTGAATGGAGTTGAACCTGAAGGTGGTTGAAGGGTTTGAAAATGGAAATTCGTGAAGTCCATCCAGAAAGCTAAGCTCCATTAGTAGGCTCAGTCCTGACCATGAAGTGTGTTGGTGGAGATGTGCAGAAACAAAGCAACTGAGCAAAAGCTGTCTACTTAATGCTATTTTTGCTGCAAGATAGGCTCTCATGGTGCTTTATAGTTTTTAAGTCTGTCTAGAAATGGGATTGTATTGGTGTCACTTCCTACTCTGACAGCTTTGATAAGAAAAAACTATGATGATAAGATTTTTAGTGCTCTAGCATAAATCCTAGTCCAGAGCCAGTTGGCCACTCTTGAGCATGGGTCTGTGCTAGCTGGTGTGAGGAGATATTCTAGCCTGCAAAATAATGGGAAAGGTTTGTTGCCTGTTGTGCTCTGTGGCCTCTGTCATTGGAAAGAAGGGATGGGGTTTCGGTAGCTGATGTGCCCCGTGAAAGGCGGCATTGTGCTGTACAGCCCTGACCTTTTCAATATTCTGTCATCCAAATGCCAGTCGCCTCTTCAGAGCTTCAATAGCTCCTGGAAAGTGTGAGGCTAAAAGGAAATACAGACTGCTGGAGAGAGAGAGAGAGTAGCGTGATTCATTGTCCTGTGCCGCAAAATAGGAAGGGTTTTGTTCTGATGGAGCTCTAACGAATGAGTTCAGTGAGAATGGGTGAGGCAAGCTGGGGCTTAGGGGCTTTCAAAGGCTTTCCATGCAGAATTATATGGTTAGAGAAAATAAGTGGGGAAACTAGCATTCGCATGCATGGGTGAAACATCTCTCATCTTTGATAGAAAAGGTGAAATTGTGGTCCTCCTGCACTGTGTGCTGCCAGCAGGATGAATGATGTTCTGTACCTCCCCCTATCTGTGGCCTGTCTAGTCTACTCAGATTGTAAGCTCTTCAGAGAAAAAGACTGTCTGCTGTTGTTTGGTGTGTGCCCAGTACCATAGACCCTCCTTGTTCTTTGACTGTTATTGTAATAAGGAAAGGTGATAATATTTGCACATGGAAATCAAAAAAAAAAAAAAATCATTTAATGACTTTGCCTCTAAGTCCCCGTTAGTCGTCATTGATGAAATCTTGGAAATGCTGTGGAAGTGAGCTCACCTGAATGCTGAGGACTCATGCCTCTCCAGTTCTTTCTTGTTCTGCCTCCTCTTCTAATGTTGTCTTATTATTATTAAACTTGTCAGCATTTCCTTTGCCAATCCTTGAGGTCCTTCTGACCTGTTAACCATATTTATCAGTAGAGTATGTTAGTTATATCCCCTTAACCTGGGGGGAGGTTTCAGGAGCATATGGCAGAGGATGGCTTAGCCCAGTGCAAATGTGTACCAGCTCTTTTTTTAACACACTAGGGTGTTTGACCAGTCTTAGAGGAGATGGCCTTTCCAAGCCCTGTTTATCAAGACTTCTAGTCGTTGTGGTCTGATGACCATAGCGGCACTGCAGTATCGCTGTAGGACTATTCATATATTTTTGCACCAGTATCCTGTAGTACAGTGCCGCTAACCCTGGTAGAAATATTGACTGCTGTAGTCATTACAGGCCAAGCTTGAAATGTTTAGCTGGACATCTGTCGTCTCAATGAGCGTCGTATTCTATGGCTGGAGTAAGTAACTGTGGAAAAAAATGGAACTTTGACAGATGTGATAAATAGCAAAGCAGTAAGCCTTGTGCCCAGGGAGCTGGGTGTTTTCTTTCTCTTCTTGATTTGTCTCAGACCATAGGCAACTCACTCCACCTCTGTATATCAGTTTTCCAAACTGAAGTGGTGTTAATAATCTATATCAAACTGCACTTGTTTGTCTTGATATATACAAAAAGAAGGATTCACATTATAGTTGCATGGTTTAGAATTCTGTTGAAAATGCTAAAAGAGAGAGAATAAAGTGCCAGTATGCTTTCTCCTTCCGATGCTTGCTCACAGACTGTGTTTAAAGAACATTTGATGCTTTACTTTGCAACAAGTTACAAAATGCCGATACTGTTAGTTCATTTTTCCTAGAAATGCCTAAATTCCTACATCACAGAGGACATCAGTACTTACTGAATTCTATATTCTGTTTTCTATTTTTTTTTGTTTAAAACATGGCCTATGACTCATTCGCTGTGTATTTTTTGAACCCTGCTTTGAATACGAACTTGCTAATTTTTTCCTTGTTTTTTTCCATGGCAGTTAGCACTACAGGAGCCATGCTGTGAACCAATATTTGAGTTTTGTGGTAATTTGGAAACTTTAAAAATGTTTCTGTTCCAAATCAGTGGTTTCTATAGAATGAAATTCTGAAATTGTATTTTAGAAGAACAAGTGGATATATATGTGTGTATATATACATATATATATGAACTCACGTATGCATGTGTGTAAATATAAAAATTAAAACTAAAAATTAAAATAAAACATTAAAAATGTTTACCTTTGTTTCTGATTTTGATTTACATTAAGATGATGAAATCTTTTTACTTTTGCAAAAGTCAAGCTACTGTAATGGTCTAAACATTTAGACTTATTGCATTAAAATTGATAATTTGATAATTAGCACCTTTGATTTTTTTTAAAAAAAAAGATGAGCAGAAAGATTTACACATATTTTGCTGTAACATTAAGACTCTGACCTTGCCCAGTGTTATTTGGGAGCCTACCATACTCTCTCTCATACCAGAGAACTTGAACAATTTAGTAGCTCATAGGGAAGGTAACTCAGCTTATTTGTGTTCTGTCAAAAAGCACAATGGAGTTAATGGTATTACAGTATGTGTCCATTCCACTAAAGTGCAATTTTCTAAAGCAAACTTTTGGAATAGCTTAAAAAAATACAGTAAACATATAAGTTATGATCCCTCCTGCTGCAGTAAAATATCATCAGTCTAAGATGTTGGAGAGAGCTGTTTCAGAATACTTTTGCATTAACAGGTCGGTGTGTGGCATCCTTGTGTACATGCCACCCCTGGAGCAGGATCACGGAGTAGGATGTGTTTGCCACATGCCTGATCTGCGTTGCTGAATAAGGTACAGTGAGGGATTGCTTAAACAACGCAGCTCTGCTAGGTGCTTGGTCTTTGTTCCAGTGGCTTTGCTCTGTGTAGTGCAAAGTAGCTGGGGAGCTGCCTTAATGAGAGAAAGGAAGATTTATCCTTGACTTACAGGGAACTTGTGTCTGTCATTGCATGAGTGGAAGGAGGGAGGCTGGGAGCAGGAGGAACGCTGTGGCTGTGTGTTACACCGGAGACTGTTTACCTCTTTCTTGGCCCAGACTTAGATAGCAGTAGAGAAGATAATACAGAATGACTTAAAAACTCTATTTCTCTCTCTACCTCCAGCCTCCAGTGCAGAGGGTTCAGTCTTTTGGAACTTGAATTAATCTTGCTGTTTCATCTTGAAGCTCGCGCATGTGTGCATGTCTTTTAAATGTAAGTATGTCTATAGGAAGGTCTCTTGGGACATGAATGGCTTCAATTGTTGGAAATTCCTATGTACTTTGTTTTTCCTTTTCCTCAATCTTTATTTTTTTTTCTTTTGGCTTAATATGAAGGCATGTAACTACCTTTTACCCTTAAATTTATTCCTGTCTAATTTTTACCGGGAGTAAAAAGGGAGCGGGAATATTTGTACTTGAAGCTACACAGAGTTTTTCCTGTCTTGCTCTTTTCTGCTGATATTGCCTGCCCCCGCCTAAAACAAATCAGTAGATGTCATTCTCTTGAATCTAAAATATTGTTCTAAAATAAATCCTTACTTAAAAACCTGCAATATTTTGGAATATTGTCCTTTGGCTGTGTCTGCGCTCATGAGTGGAACTTAATGTTGTAAAATTTGCTCTCAGTATAAAATAGGAGCAAGTGCAATTAGAAGAAGTCTTGAAGTTTTGGAAGTACAAAAATTTTTTAGAGATCCTGTGACATGCTTGATTCATTCTGGGAAAACAGATTCAAATAGATACTGGTTCTAATTGTAGGGAAGGACAAGCAATTTTTTTGAAAGAGAAACATAACTAAGACCTGAATATTGCATGATATATCATGTGCTGCTCAGGTGCAGAGGCAAAAATTCAATACTTTACAAGCGCGTCTGCCCAAACTGGAGCAGAGGCAGCTATTTTGCATCCCGCCAAAGTGTGTTTGATCTTGGAACTTAAAGAATATTTGTTTTATGACTATGAGTGTGCCAAGAAATTCTTTAAAGCAAAGTCTGTAACCTCCGAGGCTGAAATGGAATAGGATGAAACAGGAAAGTTACTGGAAGATGACACTGGTGGGTTTTTTGTTTTTGTGGTTTTTTTTTAAAGTCCAACACCTAAACACAATATTCCTCTCCAATTCAATTCAAGTCTACCTTGTATATTGCCTGTCATAAGTCTAATTCTTTAAAATAATTACAGTGAGCCTTTCTCAAAGTATATGTGGTATGATGAATTGTGAATAATTGAAACAGAGGTCTGAATTCTCATAGTCTATGAGGTACTGTATGTGTTATAGTGTGAGCTTCCATTTTTACATTAAATTGTGTCTTTCTGAATGTCATTATTGAGTATTAGTCCCAGAGAGAGGTGATACAGGTTACAGATCATTAAATGAATTCCACAGTTTTTTGTACTTGGATAATAAAGCATTTGCTGTATTGTTCCTTTGTGGACTTGCCAGGATAGCACAGTATGCAGTCGTAGGTGAAAATGGTAAAGATGAGCACCTAAATCAGTCCCTGCAAGGTGATTATTTTGTCCCTTGCTTTTGCTTACCGAGTTTATCCCTCTGTAGTCAGGCAGAAAATAGTACCTTCACTATTGCCTGACACCCTGCTGGAAAGGCTCAGTAAGTGGTTAGAGCCTTTCATGGAGGGAGTTGGCTGGTTGGGCCATTGCAGTTAGATGTTGTAGAGGTTACAGATCTCTGCTGTTTATGAAAATCTAATGGTATCAAATTACGATGTTTTCATGAAGAGTTCTGAAGAGGCAGTACACATTACAGAAACAAGCTTAATAAAGTGTCTTTACTACCTTGTATTCCTTTTCTGTACCTCTGCAGGTAGCTGGTCAGGTTTAATTTGAACAGCAGACATGACTACCGTTCTTTTTAAAGATTAGGATTGGTATTTCTCCGACGGAAGCTTGACAGGGAGAGCTGTAACTCTGAGACTCTAGGAAAAGGCAGCTGCTGTGTTAAGCAAGTAACCATGTTAAATAGTAGCACCGGCTGTAGAGCACAGGTACACAATGGAGAGGCTTCTGTCAAGTGCTTTGAATGGTTACTGAACAAATACATAGCAGCAGAAATGCAAGAACAAATATAATATTCTTGAATTGAACAGTTAGATCATCCACCCCCAGTATAGCTCTTGGGTAATACAGGTGGCAAATGAAGAGTTTATAATGTTTCAGTCTGTATCTTCAAACCGGTCAAGAGAAAAAAAGATCTGTTTCTGACAGTAGGCAGTTTTGCAGCACTTGAGATTTTGACCAGTTTTCAGTTAACTTTAGGTAGAGTCTAACCAAAACACTGTCAGAGCATTTTGAAGAGTAATGACAGCACAAAAAGAGAGCAAGGCTGTCATAAGCTGATAAATGATTTAAGGCCAAAAAGCAGATATTGCAATTTTGGGAGGTTAACTGAGTCTCTGATAAAAGGCAAGACTATTTTGGAACGGCTTTCCTAGAGTTGCTAAGGAACGCTCAAAGTTTTAACCCTAGAGAAAGCAACTGAAATGTGCCAGGACTTGACAGAAAATCCATGATATTAAAAGTAATGATCCCTGAGAAAGGCATGTAAAACTCAGTTATAGTGTAGAGAAGAGCCCCTGGAACTGTGCCAGCTTTGATAACATATGCAAGATGATGCCTCATGTTTGGAGAAAAGATATGAGAACAGTGATGGATCATATCATGTTGCAAGAATTTGGAGAGTGTGTATGACCTGTAGAAGAGGGATGACAATTACACTATTGGCCCTGAGGAATCCTTTGCAGAAGCAACACTGTGGCAGAAGATGGATAAAGCATTGCCTAGATAGCAAAAGGGCAAATTAATTTTAAGTTGAGGGTACAGGTGCTTGAGACAGTATGAAATAATGAGATTAACACTGGAAGAAGAGCCATTGCCACCTGGAACATAAAAGGGGTAGCAATTCTATCCCCAGTAAGAGCTTGAATATGTGAAGTAGTGGGGGAGAGAAGCCTACCTTTAAACACCCAAAAGATATAAAGTCATCTGTTGGAGGAAATTCTCCACTGACTGTACAAGAAATGTAGGCCCCTAGGTTGAGGTATAGTAGGTGGCGTGATTACGCTGTAAATGCATGATTGGACATCATTGCCTATTTTCAGGGAAAAAGTATCCATGGTAGGCTAACATACCAAATCCTCAAGCACTTTGAGTAGGAGGACGCCAAGACAGATTTGGAAGAGGATCTCTAAAACCTCTTGTGAACAAAGAAGTTTCTATTAAATAAAATGGATGTGATGTCATGCAAATATGCCAAGTTCATGATTCTGGGAAAGATTTGTAAAGGTAGTAATTAAAAGTAGTGCTATTTTGTTGATCTGAAAGCAAGTAGAAAAGTTTGTGTACTAGTCAATTTTAGACCTGATTTCTACAAAATGCTTGTCGATCTCAAAAAAACCCAAAAAACAAACAAAAAAACCTGGGACCATTTTGTGAACAGACACTCAAATAATTAATTTGAGGGAATTATTTTCCACCAGCTACCATGAGAAAAGTGGGTGTTGTAAATACCTTTTCTATAATGTTGGCAAGATTCTAGCAGCTGACTTAGAAATATGTGATTGTATGGGACATGTTGGGGGTTAACTGAACATCTGCTAGTTTTAGTTAATAAAGAAGAAAAAAGTATTTCAGGTTGTAGGTACTAATGTATTAGTCTGAGAAAGGAGTGTGTGGGGAAATATAACTAAGAGGCATGAGTATGAATCAAGTGGCATGTGAAATCTCTCTGGCAACAGCATCTAGAACTAGCATTTCTAACCCAAGCATTGACTGAAGCAGAGCCGCAGCAGCCATCTAGGAAAATAATGGGCTCAGTATTTCTTGCATCGGGGCTGTAACTTGAATGCCTCTGCAGGCCCTTGCAGATCTTCCCAATTCGCCATGCAGAAGAGTCTCTTGTTTAATTGTATCCCTGCTTAGATTTTTAGAAAGAATCATTAGCAGGGCTTGCTGTAAGGTGTCTGTCTCATTAGTGTCTTGCTGAAAGGACTGAACTTTTAAGAGCTGCAGTTTTACTCTATGTTAAGCCATGTTATGCAAATTCTCCATCTTGCTCAGGGATTCAGAGTGAAACACAGATGCTGTTTTATTACTCTCAGCTCACTTTTGACTTTTGTTTTACTAGGCTTTTGGGCTCAACAGGCCCAAATGTAATTAAATGCTTCCTTTGTGCTTTTTGGAAAGTCATTCATTAGCAGTGCTAGCCTCCTTCAAAATTAATGCTGTGTATGCCAAATTAATCTGCACAGGGAGAAGAATATAAAAATCACCATGTAAAACTGTAAAGGATGGAGAATTTTTCTGTTTCATAGCACTGTCTTGAGCCTAACACTTGTATAGCCATACACTTCTCTAAAACTCATCTGCTGGAAAACCAATGAGCTGGGTATTAGAAATCTAGAGTTCAAGGTTAGCCTGAGGGTCTTCACTGATTTTAAAAGGAAAGTTAGAAAAATGTTCTAAGCAGTCAACAGGCAACTAAAGAATTTAGAAAAGGTGAGGAAAATGCGTGTGTGAATGTTTTCATAATACTAGCCACAAACAAGACAATGTGGTGACTTTAGCTGGCTGGCTTTGAGGCTCTCTTGACCCCAAAATGGGAAGGGTAGCTCAGGGATATTACCTTCTACAAATTAAAATTAGGTGTACCTGAGTCTTCTCTATGACATAAACCCATTTTAATAAATTCTGTTGGCTTATCAGGTAGTAGGATGCCATTGAGTTGGGGTATTTGATTGCCACCTTACATTATTTTTAGGTTAACATAACCAGTACAGTACTCATGATAAGGTTCAACAGAACAGCTGTTACAACCAAGTCAGCTGCGCTTCTCGAGCAATCAAAATCCTTCATTTGTAACCTCCCCCCTATAATAGATTTGGAGCTGTTCTCATAACTGTTTTGTGATAACTAGTAATGCGGTAGGAGCCTGGCAACTTGGTTCTTGTCCCTCCTTTCCTGCCTATGTCTACGTGGGCTTTAGCCAATAGGCGGCTGGGTATTTGGGTAGAGTAGCTGGCAAAGGAAAACTCGTTCAAGATGAGGCCTGTTTGGAAATTCTTTGAAAAACCTGTAGAGGTGCTTGACTTCTAAACTTGCTTCCTCTTGACTTTAGAACAGATCCTTAAATACAGCTTAACAAAGAACTATAGCTGATGTATTTTTTAAGACATTCTCTGTCAAGACAGTGGGACTGTTCTTTAAGGGGAAATGATGTGTTGAGACTTGCTGTGCATGTCTGAGGAACTGTCTGTTCTGCTTAATGTTTAGCGATGGTAGACTTTTATGGCAAGTGAATGTACACAGATGTACACAGACTACATAAGACCAAACTTCTGCTGTTGAATTAAAGAATGCTTTGGTTTTCAAAAGGCTGCCTGCTTACTGCACAGCACTGGCCAGAAGGTCTTTAAGAGATCGGTCGTTAGCTAATTTGTTTGACCTGTTTGATAAGGGAGCTTCATAGACCAAAATACTTAGGTTATTCTCTCTGAGGCTGGGAGAAATGCAGAATTCTGCATGGCAATCACACTGACATGCCAGAAAGAAGTTGGGAGCAACCAGTGATACAAGCGTGATATCATCTTGCTGAAAGCTGCGCGCTTCTTTGAAAATCTTTAGAACATAGTCGCCTGTGATATTCTTTAGTTCTGCAAAGTTTTAAAGCACCAAGATGACTCCTCTGTTTTATTTCCAGACAGGTCACTTCCAAATCCAGTGCAGGGACTTAATATTATCTTCCTGCTCTATTCTCATATGTAAACGTGAAAAATTGATCATGTCAGTAAGGAAATGTGCTATCACTGACAAATGTAGTCTGCAGAATTTCTGAAATCATTCTGGGGAGTTCTGTTGTGGGCTTTGAGCTCGAATGTTTTGCCAACTCATATAGAAAAGAAGGACGTTCACCAACAATTCTGTGGGTGGCTTGGCTTATAGCACGTAAGTATGATGAAGTTATACAAGCAAAGGTAGCAAGAATGTTTTGGTTGAGATCAGCTATAGATGCCCAACACACTTTAAAACTAGATTTACAACTATTTGGATAAGTTTAACTGAAATACAGGAAAGTTGACCTGAGTAGGTTTTCTTTCATGTACCAATGGAAATGCAAAGAGATAATTTTCCAGTGCAATTCAGCCTGAATTCAACCTGCTATATGGCAATTACAGGCTCTGGCAGCCAAACATAGCATGCAAACTTCGGAAAAATTGGATGAGTGGTTGTGTTCAACCTTCTTAAATAGGAAACATATGAAATGATTTGCATAAAGTAAAAGCCAGAGTGGAGATGTCAAAAAGCCTAACAAATAAACCCCTCACACAAAGCCCTCCTATGAGCTTTTGCCCATAGTGTGCCATTCACATCTAATTGTGATGATAGGTTCTTCAGGACAGTGGGAAGATATTCTGCCAAAAAGATTTCCAAATATTTTGGAAAATGTAAAAGAAAACACCCCCAAAACCCCATAAAATTTCTGTTAGATAGCCTCCAACTTTAGATTCATAAATTGTAAGATTTCAATATAAAATAAAAACTAATGAGCCTTGGTAAGATCAACATGATTTTTTCTTTTTGGATGAGTTTATGGTCAAATAGCAGGTGTAATATTGCTATGACAACACAGCACACTGAACTAATAGTTGTAGGAGTCCATTAAATGAAGAGCACTGAAAAGCTGTTTGGGTGCTTGAGTATTTGATCTGTGGTACAGACATTGCAACACTGTTTATCCAAGATTATTTATTAGGGTGTTCAGAAATTTCTAACAAAACTAGTGACAGGACAACATTGATAAATTTTCTGTTAGAAGTATAAGGCTGCTTGTACTAGAAAACAGTAATTTTGAATTACTTATTATTCAGTTTTAAATGAACTGAAGTAACCTAAGACTTAGGTATGACAGCCAACTCGGTGAAAACATCTGTCTGATGTATGACAGAAATCATAATAGAAAAGAAAAAGGTTAGAATGGATAAAAACAAAGGATAAAGGATATGTTATTATGCGATTTAAAACACAGGTGAAATTCTTACCGCTTAAGTCCTAATTTTTTTCTCAGATATGGGGAGAGTGATGCAGAATGCTAATTCTGGAGTCCAGCTCCAAGTTCAGTCTGAGCCCTTGGCTAACACAGCTGCCCCAGCTGCCTCACGTAGAGCCGGCATGGAAACCTCTCCAGCAGCTGCAGTCACGTCTTTGGAGTCCAGTCTGTGGAGGATATATAGATATTAACAGAGTGGAATTTTGCTGGTTTTGGAAACTTTAAGATGCAAACTCTAATAGTACGTGTTTTTAAAATATTGCCAGCTAATGATTATGAATCATACTTCCCTTGAGGCAGAAATCATTATTTGACTTCAGTGCATCAAACAAAGAAGGCTGTGTTTTAATCCTTTTGAACTGTCCTTGGTTTGATCCTCGATTGGGTTAAAATGCTGTATGAGAAAACAAGGCAGATAATTTAGTGTTGTCATCCATCTAAGTAATAATGATGCACTTTAATTTCTTGGCATCTAAACTCAAAGGCTTGTGAGTGTCTGACGAGAAATAACTGAAATCAAACATATGACAGAAACAAAAGGCATATTGATATATCCTATTGGTCTATGAGTTAACACAAGAGTAGACAACACCCTACTTTTTTATTTTGTGCAGCAGATTAAGGGAAATCTTCCTCTTGTGTTATTTAGTGTTGAACACATAAGTAGATGATTCAATGTTTACCTGTTTTTCCTTCTGCAGTGACCACTTGCATGCTAGTCAAAGCTCTTGTCTCTATTTGACTTAAGCAGAGAGGTTCTTCAGTTTGTGGTGTTTTGTACTGGGATGCCTGCAGATAATTCTACAAAAGTGGTATCGCCATCAGAGGCTGCGCAACCTCATGCTGTGTTAGCAGACCTAGTAAGTAACTTGGCTTCCTTGGCTTTGTAGCTTTGAAACAGAGGAACGCAGTATTGCGAGTGTTCGTAAGACTAAGTAATTCCAAACTTGGAAAAGCTATAATTTTCTCAGAACAGTGGAGGGTTGTCCACCTTTCTAAGCCTACAAGCTGGATGCCCAGATCATGGTGTGTGGTTTTGGCCTCCCCACCTCTACCCTCCATAGTATTCAGAGAGCTCAAGGAGTAGGCCCCAGGCAGGAGAAGACGTTTTGCTGGGCGCTCTCAGCTCCATGATGAGCAGGGGTGAGACTGAACGTGTAGTTAGGAACGAAGGCAACCTGACAATGTCTAGCTCAGCATCCCTACTGTGTGGGTTGGTGTGGGAGTCAGCTCTCTGAATTATCCAGCAGGCCCCACTGGAGCCCATGCGTGGCCTAGCCCAGGAGCCGCTGGCTGGTCTCTGCTCCTGCAAGACCAGCTGCCAGTCTGATTACAAAATAGCATCTCTGGGGTTGTGCTGCAGCTCGGGGTCTGCGCAAGCCAGGTGTGGAGGTGAGAGCTGGGGGGAGAAAAATCCACAAATGGAAGTGACCGTCAGGGAGCAGAGTGGTACCAAAAACAACAGATAAATGTTTTGTTGACAGTTTGATCAGTTTTTACCAGACACTTCAGCCTAGTAAAAGCCTATTTGCAAGACAGAATCTTGGGGGGAAGAAATTGCAAAGTTTAATGGTGAGATATGATGATTTTGTTAAACTCTCTTGGAATATTTTCTGTTGCATTATTTAAAATATTTACAATATGTGAAGCAATTCGAAGCTTCTTCCCTAGGTGTGGGAGGCTTTTTTTTTTTCTTTTAAGTATTTGCACTACCCTAGAGGTGTCATTCTGTGTCTTCTGAGATTAAATGCGAAAGCGTGAAGGGCTGGCGCTGTGCTGCTCTTCAACACTAACTAGTTTCTTTTTCTTTTGTTTTGATTTACTGTCAAATTCTAAAAATGTTAGTGAATGGTGCCCACACCTTTAAATAATAAAACTTCTAGATTTGTTTGCTGCTTGCCTAATCTGTTGTTAATAAACTTGAAAGAATACAGTCTTGTCTAATAAACACATCAAACTAATGGGTACCAAAGCAGTTCAGAAGAGTGTTTGTTGTTTGGTGTTTAGATTCCAGTCAAAATTAATCAACAATGGATGGGGCCTGCTGTATTTATTAGCAACACAAATCCCTGTGATTCAATGCCAGGTCCCTTTGACTCATTCCAGTGTATGCTGGCAGAGGTACAGGACTGATAAATACTTACATCCTTGTGACTGTGAAAGAAAGGGGGGAAAAATACAGCCGAGAAAACAGACCTCATGGTTGGCATGAATTCCTTGAGAGCCATTTTGAATCTCTTTCTATACAGCTAGCTTATAAATGGGAAGTCATTGATTCAGGAACAGTAGAGGCTTTTTACTTTGTGAAACCTTCAGCTTTGCAGATGGCTGGCTGCATAAGCTTGCATGTTTTTGTTCTCGCTTCCCCTCTAGCATACTCTTTTTCACAACTTTAATTTTCATTCTCTCTTGCTTTTTATCAATTTTTTTCAAAGAACTTCAGTTCGTTGAGAAATGCTGTTGCGGAAATGGCTCTTCCTGGAGCATCTGTAATGTTCTAAAACATCCCTTGTCAGAGAAATTAAAGGGAAGATGTTTGAAATCTTGATGTTTTAATAATTAAGTTACAGTTGTGAATTAAAGGCAAATTATGTCTCATTTTGTGGAGAGTAGAACTGAGTTACTAGCATCAGAAATGTTTCTGTCAAGTTATATGTAAATTCTCTCTGAGCCAGCTCCTAGAGAAACTGGAGAGAGAGGAGTCCTGCTCAGGGTGGTTCTGGGCAAGGCCATTTTCACCACAGGCACCCAAATACTCTGATTTTGCTTCTGGAACCCTAAATTCTGAGTCTAGGAGGCAAGAAAGCCCCAATTCTAAACAGAATTCCATTGAATTGCTTATGAGGATTACTTAGTGATAAACTGTGCCAGAAAACAAGTTGCAGCATGTTGTTCATGCATTGCAGGAATTTCAATAATGTTATCTCTGAGAGTAGCAGTTGCACTTGATACGGATAAATAAACCAGCCAGCTTAAGTCACAGTATCTACTACAGATTCTTGTTCTTGACATGACACTTGCTGTTTTACAGCACTGAGCCCAATTTTATTTTCCTAATGGACAAACAGTTCATGAAAGTTCAGGACATTTTCTGAGGAAGAGGGGACTTCTGAAAAATTACTTGGACACAACAAATACAGTTATTAACTATGGAAGATATACTGATGCAAATAAAATTATGTGGCAGTATCTTGGTTCATATATGTCAACCTGGTCACACTCACTTTGCTGCTATCCACTGTTGCCAACTTCAAAGTTTGCAGCCACTTGAGAATGTGGCCAAACTGCAAATTGTCTGAGAGTTAAATTAAACAAAATGCCCCTTCATGAGGGACTTGCATGAACAGAATCTTGCAGTCCTGGTGTAAGCATAAGAGATTTGCTTGAATAAGGACAGTTGACTGAGAAGGCATGGTAGCATGCAAAAGGAGAAAGCTGCAAGAAGAGGATCGGTGTGCAGTTTGTTTCTATTACTGCTGTAACTTAACTTTTTGTGTTTTTAGTCTTTCGGGTGAAAGGATAATTCTTATTCTTGAAATCCAAAGCTATATTTACCTTTTTAAAGTCAATGCAAATGCTGATGTCCTTGGAATGAATGCTTGGAGGTTTCAGGGGAACAGGAGTCACAAGAGAAGTGTTCTGTGCACAGAGGGAAACAGAGGGCACTCTTTTAGGGAAGAGCAAAGATCACAGATAGAGGAAATGGATTTGCTTTTTCCGGAAGGCATTCTTGGAGTGAAGGAAGAAGTTTTTATTTCACAAGTTACGCTGCTGCTGTCAGTTCAGAGTGGGTGTGAAAAACAGACTATTTTAACAGAAAAGATAGCACTACCTCCTTTTGGGTCGAGCCCCTAATGTCATCATTAGCACTTGTCATATGCAAAAAAAAAAGCAGTGGTTCTTCTGACGTGTGGAAAGAAACAGTCTTTGGACACCGGTTGCAGAAATATTAGCCAACTTCACACGCAAAGTCCATCGGAGACTTTCTCTCAGGCTAGTTCTCTGCCAAGAACTGCTCCGCATCAGAGGTTGCCCTTTTATTGAGGATTCTCTCTTCTTGTGGGAGAAAGCCTGTACAGGTATGACCGTAAGTTAGCTCTTGTTAATTAACGGCTTCATCTGGCAATGCCAGTATTTTTTTTTTTTTTAACTGTTTTAATGAGAATGATGCTGAATGCAATTTCTGTATACTTCACTGGGGCTAAGACAAGTCTCAAGATTGGCTAGTTAATGTCCTCTGATAGTACCCATCTCTGCATCATTTAAGACCATTGAAAATATGTAGAAATATAAAGAAAGTGAGTTAGCACTTCTTGGAAATCATTAAGGGAAGAGAGGGGTAGGCTTCACAGAGCTTGGGTCTCCTATGGGAAGTAGCAGCATGACTCCTACTGACTTCAGAGCCAGCATGACCCTGTGGCCACTAACTGAGGTGCAGACAGACTTTCATAATGCATTACAAAAATTGCAGCAACAGACCTGTTAGACTAACTGCTTGAATTTTTGCAAATTTTGTCAGTAATTTTCAGCATAGGCCTGCTGCCTTTTCTCCAGTCAAATAACAGCCTTAAGTGTATAGGAACTGAGCTAGAATGTACAGGAGTGCACTCTACCAAATTAGCACTGATGGGATAGGAATGAAATGGTTACATGGAAAATGTAGTTTTCCATTTCAGTATGAGCATAAGCCACTTAGGGACAAGGCCTGTAATGTAGTCATGAATGTTATAGCTGGAGCACCATGTTAACTTGAGTGTATGACATACTGACCAGTGTAACAAAACTTGAAAGTCTCTCCCTGTATTTTGGATCCTCTTGCTGTCTTTCTGTTTGGGGGTCTCTCCAAGATCTGTTGATGAACTGATATATCTGTACAGTAGCACCTTTTCTTGCGCCTAAGTGAATCCATTCTGGCTGACTTAGCCTCATAAGAGCTGTGTCTTCAACCTAAGAGGCTTTGTAAGAAGTGTGATCTGTAGAGCCCCTCTTCCTGGAAAGATTAGATCAGTGGCTGCAGGACTAGCTTTCAAAGAGTGCTAGGGAAGAGACTTTAATCTCCTTAGTTTTGGAAGAGAGAGAAGTGTTTGTCTAAATCTGTGCTTGTAGACTATTTGCACCTTGTATTTGAAGGCTTTTGAATGTAAGAAGTGCTGAATTTGTATTTGAACTGAGGAAAATGTTTAATGAAAACAGCAGCTGGAAGTTTGATTCTAGTAAATCTTTTATGTTCCTGTGGGAGAAACTGGCATGCACAAATACTAAACATGCAGTGAAGAACTATCCTAAAGTAGTCTCTTATTCTGTGTTCTGCCTATAAAATATTAGCTATGTTAAAAAAAAAACCCAAAAACCAAAACACACTTTTTCATTTGTTTTGTTGGTAACCTTCAGGGTGGAGATAAGGCAGAGAAAATAGCAATTGCTTTGGTATATAAAATGTAAAAAATTAAAGTGCCTAATCTGAAATAGTACCCAATACCCCTGTGATTAAAAACAATCCCACTTTTTAATCACATTTTTATGGAAAAAAACAGACTTCCTACACAAATATTGAGTCTGCCTGTGAAGGTATTCAGTGGGTGGGATTACTCACAAAGGTACTTCAGCACCTTCCATAATTGCTTGGGTATCATGTGGCATTTTCTAGTTTGAGAATGTTTGTTTTACTGTTTCTCTCCATCTGTTACTGTTGTTTTAATTGGTGTTCTTTCAAGTATGGAATTAAAGCAATGTTTGGTGAATAAATAGGTCAGGATAGGAAGATTATTATTCAGAATGTAAGCTCTCTGAGTTACAATTCTCTCATGCATTTCTTTTTCAACACTATTTAGCAAGTGTTCTAGGAGAATCATTTTCATGTTAAGTATTGTTCAGGAAATCTCCAGGGTGTTCTAAGGCTGAAATATCATCTAATCTTCCTCTATAACTTTCAGTGGTATCAAGGTTAAGCTCTACATCCTGTGATATTGTGTCTCTTGATTTATCTGGGTGTACCTCTGTGCACAGAGGGAAAACACTTGAGGCAAATGTTTTAATTCAGCTTTGGCTAATATATAGTGATAACTTTATAAAAGCTGTCTTTCCCACCACCGTGCCTATGAGTAAAACTTGTTTGCTAAAATGATTGTGCAAAGATCACATTGTCTTTACCCTAAGAAGTTGCTCTCTTCCCCCTGTTCTCCCTTCCCCAGTGGTGCTTCTATTTAGCTAACCTCTACAAAATAACCACGTAGTTTCATTACGAACACAGCAGCTATAAGGCCTACACTTCCAGACTGGCCAGTAGCAAGGCTGCCAGAATATTCAGCCAACAACTTCTTCCTCAGTACTTCCTACCATTAACAAGATTGGTTTGTGACTTACAGTTCAGATGCTCTTTACTTGTTTTCCTTTTTAGGATCATTTGGGCAATTTGGGTTAGCAAATGCTTTGCCACTGCACACAGCCGAGGGCATAGTTTTAAATCTAACTAGTTTTCTAGATCATTTAAGAGATAGTGACAGTTTCTGCATCCTATTATTAACTGCTCTAGAATTCTCTACAATTTATTTGCCCTTAAGACAAGAAGCTTCTCAGTTGGGCTCCCCTGGGTTAGGTCTCAGTGATCTCTAAAATTAGTGCTTTCTGGGCCTGAGAAGCTGTTTACTGTCAGTGACAGGTTACTCTGTAATTACAGCTGCACTTCAGAAACTCTTCATTGCTACCAGCTCTTTACTATTTAAAAAAGCGGGGGGGGGGACCCCAAACCCCTTGATGTTTTAATCAAGCTGTTTCACAGGGGTGAGGATTTCATTCCAGATTCTCAAAAGGAAGGGGCTATGATCAAGGTATCAGTACTGGACATAGTTAGCCCAGCTGGTAGTTGGGTTGAGTTCTCCTCTCTAAAACTCTGACAGATGTGGTGGCAGGAGTAAGCTTGCTTACTGAATGACAAAGCTAAGTAACCTAGCAACTATTTTAATTGGGTAGGTCATTGAGAAAACTGAGTACCTGCTGATGAAGAACTTGGAATAATACAGTATATTACAGTTCTATCAGAAAATTCCCTTTCATTGAAATGGAAGTACGTTGTGAAATTGTTTCCATTGATATGCTCTGAACAGGAAGGCTGATGTGCCTTTTTGATATTAGGAGACAAAATTTTGATATCCTTTCAGAATACTTTTGTAATATGGAATCTGTACTTTGTGGTGGTGTGTGTTTGGGCAGTAGGAAAAAAAAAGACATTTGGGGTATTTTGGGGAAAACTTTTTTGCCACTAGAATTTCTTTTTATGGATGTTTCATTCCTAATGAGAATTCCTAGTGAAAATGAAACTAAACTTCAAGATCTTGTATGAAATGGAAACTTGTTACCTGGCGAATGTTTATCTGAGTGTTTACTGTACTTTTCTGAAGTGTAGATGTAGATTAAAATTTGGAGATATTCTGAGGGAATACAATTGACCTTAGTACGACAATTCAGAACATGGGGATTTAAAGTTTTTAGCTGTCACATTGGCAAAGTTCTGTATGGGTCACATGGCTTAATACTTTTTGCCCTTCTTTATCTGAAATGATAAATCCTTGTGCCTCCGGTTTCCTTCCCTTCCCCTCCTCTTTGCAATTTGGCTACATTTCCCTGCAGGAGTTGCTTTGGGCACTTGACAGTGAAACGAAGGTCTAGGTTGGTAAGAGTGGTGTCATGTGATTGCGAAGTGCCTTGGATCATTAAGCTGAATTGTGGGAGATCAAGGTCTGACTTCTCCCCTGCCAGACTGGCACAGACTGTTACCCCGTTTCTCCAAGAGCATGCACTCATTACCAGACTGCCCTTAATCTCTGGTGGTCTTTGACATTGCTTCAGTGGGAGACCGTCAGTTGAAACAAAGCCTAGGACAGTTGATTTATCATCCCTACATGATAACCCAAAATGAGAGTTAGAAAGCTGCTTGCCTCATTTTGCCGTGTCTCACCTTTATGAAGTATAACAGTGTCAGCAAGATCAGCTGAAAATATCCATAGCCAGAAGTTTAGGATGGTCACCTTGTGATGAGTAATTCGGTTTCCCTCAGGCAGAGAATGGAATGTAAATTTTGGGAAAACCAAGTTTAAGTGAATGAAAGGAAAGGAAGGAATGACAACTGTTGAGTTAATCTAACCTTTTCTTTCCCCAAACAACTGGAAATAGTTGAATTCAAAAACAAGTTGGTCAGAAGGTTTTTTTGACAGCATGAATTATTTTTGCCATTCTGGGGAAAATTTATATGCTCTAGAGGGGAAAAAAAAAAAAAAAAAAAAACAAAAAAACCCTGAATAACTCTCCAACTTTATTCATGATTACCAAGTGTGATGATTACCAAGTGTGTTGGTTGCCTTCCCTATTGCTCTGCCCATTTTTGATTATTCTTTTTGTCTTGACTTCCTTATCTAATTCCAAGTCGTATCTGTATCTTTCCTGGAAGGAACCCTAGGAACCATCTAAAGGTGGGGAGAAGCCATCAGCTGAGCCCAGAGGCTGCAAGGACTTGGCATCGGTAGAACTGACTTGCTTTTGCCAGTGGCAAGCTTCCCCTACTCCTTTTACCTTTGGAAATTGCAAACAACCTTAAATGTATCATTGCCCTAATTTTATATGTCATGTATTAAAGCAGGAAGTTACCAAGGTGAGCCAACATTAGCTGTACGTACACAGGCATTTCACAGTGAAGAACTTCACATGTTGCTAAGACTAGACATTGAATTGTCTTTTCTAAATGTTTTTGATCTGAAGTATTTGCAGGGTGTGTGTTAGCTACAGCCTTGGAAGCAAATAATTCAAGAAGCAGGACGAATTCCTAAAATAGACTGTTGGGCTTTCATTGACATGGTGAGATGGTATAGTTTGGAGAGCTAGAAGTGTGTTAATTCTACTCCCCATGGATGCCACTGGAAACCTTTGTAAGGTTTGAGAAGCGTATAGTCTGGGCATCTGTAAGATGGGAATACAATTTCTACCAATTTCTTTTTGATACTTCATGTGCAAGATGCTGAGAAACCTCCTCTTGAAATAAAAATTAAGGATGTGTAACACTTTTAAGAACAAAACTTTATGCAGGTGTTAAATCTACATGTGCATCAGAAGCTGACACACAGCAATATCACATCAAGCCTATGAATGGCAGAGGTCATTTTAATAGCTTTGAGTTGTAAACTATTTAAGAAAAAGAAAAAAAGAAAAAAAAGAAAAAAAGAAAAAGACAACCCTGCACAGCACAGAGCTCAATTTCCTCTGTGTCTTGTCACAAACGTCTAACCCAAAGTCAAAGAGCAATGTTCTCTACATTCCTGATGCTCTTTTGGGCATTGCAGCAGCTGGAAAACAGAAAATAGAATCTGGAATATAGGCTTGGGCATGTAGATCAGAGTGTTTTAAAATCCATGTCGGAAGTCTGCTTAAAAATGCAAACATTAATGGTGTTTTATATGTTCTGGGCACCCATGAATTCCTTACAGATCTCAAAGTCAATATCCCCAGGTCAGCTTAAGCTAAAGGAATACAACATACCTAGCCTACCACTAGAAAAATCAATTTATAAGCTCAAAAATGAGCAAATAACTGTATTATGTTAATAATGTTAGGCCTAATGTGTGGAAGTGCTATTTGGTGGCTAGATCAACGGAGGAGAAATACACCATCCTTAACGCAAAACACTTTTTTTTTTTTTTTTTTTTTGCACTTTATTGGTTACTAACCACAAATGAACTAACAATACCTAATTTGGCTGTCAAAATTGACTATTTCTTTTTGGAGAGAGAGTAGAATATTCCAAGATAAGGAAAGGTAGTGTCAGTGCAAGTCAGAATTTCTGGAATCTTTTCCAATTTTTGCCAAGGGCAATATAAGAACTCTTGCAATATCAGTTCAGAAAACAATTGAAAAAATTAATGGAGGAAAAAGCCCATTAAAGATACTGTTGCTGGCTTGAAGGTCCTTATCTGCCACTCAGTGGAGGCTGGGAGAGGATACCATTTTTCCAGTTCTCATATTGTGCTATCAATATCTGTTCATCGTCACTCATAGATGTGACGTAATGCAAGATGGACCTTTGATCAGAACTGATATAACCTTCTTCAGTTGTTATCTTCTTTGTTCGATATTTGCATTCCTAAGGAGATATCATTTAGGTCTCAAATCCATGCTCATTTGCCACATAATACCAGAAGTGCTTGAGTACTTCTGGTAAGCCTATTTTTGCCAGTTTGTACTTGCACAGCCACCCAAATCTAGAGGGCTCTGAGCTATTAGGTCTCTGCTAGTATGATTCTCAAAGTAGGTGTTTTCCCTTTCCCCTCATCTCACCTAACCTGAAGTGTGCCAGCTGAATCTAGCCAAAAAGAACTCCCCATAGCGCAAAGGGAAAGTAAATTCAAGTATAATGGCACTAAGATAAAGGGACTTGAAGAAGCTGTCAGAGCCTGTGTCAACACTTGTACAGATGGTGATGTGATGTTCTGGCTCTTCTTTGTGATATATGGCTCTCAGTGTTGCCAAGGGGAGCTAAGCCTATTCTCTGCTTTACCTCTGGTGGTTTCTTTGGTGATCAAGCGTTGTAAAATGACAATTGTAAAACTGGATCATAGTGCCTAACTGGTCAGAGACAGAAGCAGAAAGAAGTCACTTTCAGATAAACTGTTGTTAGTATTGTGCCCCACCATGAATCTTCTGAAGCAGGGCTGAAGAGATCAGATACCAAGCAATGCTCCAGGCCACAGATCCTGACTGTCTTGTGTGTCCTGCTAAGAACATATGTAGACTGAAATAATGCTTAGGATTGGACATCTGCACTATATGCATTGGAGGAGGACTTGTTTTGGACTAGATCAAGTCTGGATTGAATATCCATTATCAGCTGGGTTGTTAGATATGTTCCTGGAATGCATCTTCCAGTTTAGTTTCATCTTACTTGAGTCAACTTCATCCACTTTAGACTAGCTCTGGTCAGGTCTCATGAACTAAGTGTGTTTTTTAGCAACTGAAGTATATAAAGTGCATACTTGGAGCACATCTTTCTCTTTACCTTGAACTGAAAGCTGGGCTGCATGCCCTGAGATGTGGTCTTGCTCTAAACCAAAGAGTAGTAAGTGGGGAAGACAGAGATTCACTTCAAAATCCCACTTCTGATTCCAAAACACTAAAATGCTCTTTCCTGGTTTAGCTGAAGAAGACTGAACACGTTCAACTTTTCCTTCCAGTGCAGTAGTAGGGAAATAGTAGCTTGCAGGCCCCTTCCTTGTGAGGGGGAGAAACTTGCAATAGCTGCCAGTCATGCCCCTCAGGAAATGTGGATAATAAGAATGTGAAAGAGAAGGAATAAGGAGTAGGGGAAAGCAAGAGAGAAATTGTGTCAGAAGTTAGCTGGAGATACGAAGTCTATGCTTCTGTGTGATGTCCTGAATTTAGTCACGGAACAGATGCAGCATGTATAATATAGTTCAGCTATGCTGCCTTATCATATATACCTATTCCTTCCCAAGAAGCGCAGATAATAGGAGTACAGTGCTGAAGGCAAGTCAGTCCTTAATGTTTCTAGTAAAATTGCTGATGAGTTTGCCATTAGTACTGGCCAAAGTGTGGTGATTTTAATGTAGCTATGTGTCCACAGGTGACTAAAGTGATCTCTGTTAAGTTAGCCGTTGTCAGGTGCAAGAAGGTGAGAAAAAACTCAAGTAGAAGTGTCATTTCTTCCCATCATTTCCCTTTTTCTACCGCTCAGGCTCTCTGTCATTGTTTTTTAATGTTTATTTGGTCACTGTATGCAACTCTTTCCTTACTTGCCTTCTCTAAAGTACTTCCTTTGGGAAAGAATTAAACAAAGAAGCCCCAGCATGGAAGTTCCAGTGGCACCTATTTGCAAATACATCTTGGCCAAAAGCCAAACTTTAGCAGCTTGTTTTATGTGCAGAACCCTCTTCCCCCCACCACCTCAATTGCACTGGAAATAAACATGAAGAGGGAAAAGGTGATTTGATTGGTAACATCTTCTGACTGGATCAACCCTGTGGTACATTGGAGTTAGAGTGGGAGGGGACCCTGATGTTAGTTTAGTGATTAAATTACAGGAAGGAAGATCATACAGTAGCTAAGTTAATAGAGAAGGAAAATATCTTCAGGGAGGCCACCCACATCTCACCCAGGTCTTAACTACATTTCAAATGCCATTTGGAGAAGTCCTCTTTGCTGCATACAGTCAGTACAAAACTTCCTCATTAAATAACTCAGAAGATGTGGTAAGGCATTCATTTTTTTTTATTGTGGTGTTTTAATTTTCTTTTAAGCAAACATAAAAGCTGCCTCTTTTTTTTTTGGTTTGGTATTTGTGAAAGGAAGTTTGGGGTTCCAACTATATGTGAGTTTGTGGAAATAGCCCTTTTTGTATTTTTAGGTCTGTAGTTAACAAAAACACCAGTTGCAGCCACTAATTTCACTTCTTTTCTCTATGGAGCTAGGTTACAGATCATTCTTTCTCTGTTTAGAAAGGAGGGGGAAAAAAGCGGGGGGGAATAAAGCAACAGCACAAACAGACATAGGCATTTGACCAGCTCAGTTTTTGGATATACTGCTACCCAGTGGAATGCACAGGTCCAAGTTAGGTATCCCAGCTTCTCATCTACCCAAGGATGGGATATGGGTGGATCCAACCACCATGAAAAATAACTTGGTGACTAAATAAGATAGTAAGAGATGCCTAGGACAAAGATATGGGGTTATGCCAGAAGGAGAGAGCAAGAGAAAGTACCATCACCATTTTTTAGTTAAGGTATTAATGTGGTATTTTGGGATTCATTGACTATTGGGGTATTTATACAAGGTAGAGTAATAATAGAAAAAGAGGTGGATCTTAGAACCAGAGACCTGGGTTCAAGTCCTGGCTCAGAACTGGACAGAATGAAGATGTAGAATCAAGCTTTTGTTACTACTGTGCATAGCCAGCCCACTTGCCTTGTACTTGCAACTTAGGGGATGCTATACTCTTCATGTTTCTCTAGACTATATCATATGCTAGCAGAGGCAAAGCATGCATGTATTTGGCCCTGCAACTGCTGGACTTCCCCTGAGACATTGGATTGATTAGGAAAGAGGACGATTCAAAAAGCTTCTTTTTGAAAGAAAAAAGCCCCTGTTGTGCCAGGGAATCTAGTAGTAGGAGAAACAGGCTATCAGGTCTTCCAGTGAAGAACACAACAGCTACAAAAACCAAGCTTGATGGGAAAACCTTATTGTGTAGGAGGGAAGAGCCATCTCTATAGCAAGAGACAAATGTAAAGTATGTTGGGTGAGTGTTGGACTGAACTACTCTGGCAAAGTGAATCTTTGCAATTAGTTATGTTTGTGTGCACCTTCAGACTGTTAATCTGGAAAAAGTCATGAAAGAGAGGTATGAGTCAAGAGTGGAACTAACTAATGCATATTTCCATACACAAATGGAGATTTTTTTTCTTAACAGTGGGAGGAAAGGAGTACGAGCATGGAGGTAAAAAATGTATCTGACTCATGATGAAGAAGTCACATCAGTTTGATAGATTCTGTTACATTTCCTCTGTGAGTATTCAGTGCTTTCAGTGCAAATCATGTATGACCTACCCACAGCTTCTTTTATGTCCAGAAATGCTCCTGCATGACACACATTGGAACAATAGAGGGACTTCAGAATTAAAATAAGGCTGCTATGGTACCTTTTTGTCATAAAGGTATAGCTGATTCCAGAACAATTTTGTACGGCAAAATAAAAGTCAAGCTTTGGTACTACTGTAAATGTTCTAACACTTAGGTATATATTTTTCTCTTTTGAATCATGAGTTTCAAAATATGCATGCATCTAAATCACTTTGGTAAGGTACATAAATCATGATTTTCAGTGGCAGTACATATGGCTTTCCAAGGATCATGACTTGAAATAAATCCGTGTTTTTCCAATCATTGAAGCTTGAAATATGTGCATCTTTTCATGCTAATATCAAATATTTTAATTCCCTGATTCATTTTCACCCCATGTGATCCTTGCCTTTTGGCTTTTTACGTGTTAGAATCAGTGGAAATAAGTCAATTTTTCTTTTCTGTGTGTTGTGTATTGCTAGAAGTTGTGTTTGGGTTTCTAATGGTGTAGTAACATGTAGCTATAGAATAACAGATTCTAGCTGAATATCTTAATTTCTTAATCCTGATACAAGTTTTTCCATTGGCATTCTGCTTGGCTCTAAGTTCTTACCTCCGCTCCAGACAAAAGAAAATGATTGCCCCCTATGCCAAATCACTTAAATCATGAAAGATGTAGAGTTCCAGAGTATTATTAGTTTACTGATCTTGTATTTTGAATTCAGAGAGATATAGCAACTCAAAGCCTACAGTAGTACCCATACACACTACTGAGACCTGCTGGCTCTGGTTGAATGAGGTATCCCATTTATTAGGACTATGTCAGCTTGTGTTGCAAGACCAGGAGGTTATAGTGTCTTTTTTTTTTTTGGAGGAGGAGGAGGGAGAGGAGGCCTTTTGTTATGAGGGTGCTAAGCGGTAAGGGAACTGCGGGCTTCGGCAACAGCTGGAGCCTGTGACGTGGCAGTCAACTCTATAAGGCTGCTGAGGAGGGAATATAACTAAACAAAAACTGCTACATTTAACTGAATAAGGAAATGTTTAACTTCCAGATATTTAAACCCTGATCCCTCTAATGAAGTCTTATCCTTCTGTGTTTGGAATGGATAGGCAAGCAATATGCCGCATCTGCCTTGGCTGCTTGCATGCCCCTCTGATGTTCCCAAGATACATCCCGCTGCTACTGCACGTAGGTGTGGGAGAAGTGGTGGATATGTTCCTGCTCCTTTCTGAAGGGTGTACTAACAGTGATTTCTTATGAATGACTGGATGCATAGTGGATGCCAGGGCCATGTTTTTCATGTTTTAAATTGAATAGTGTCAATGTTAGGTATTGCTGAAGTAAAACCAAATATATCTGTAATGAATCCACAAATCCTGGGGACCACTTCATAATTAAAGTGTCTGTAAGCCAGTTGTTAAGCCCCCTAGAGCAGCAACCACCCAGGCAGCAATCTCTCCTCTGTCCAGGGAGGAATTCCCCTATCATGGAAAATCCCTCCACATGGTAAAGGGCTGCCTCTGCCAGACTGAACAGATCTGTGCAAAATTTGTCAGCGTGGGAAACGTTACAGGAGTGATTAGGCTAAGAGATGTTCTCTCCTATAGCATGAGCTGGTAATGTCATAGCAGGACTTTGTTCCTATAATAACACTAAACCAGAATTTCAGAAAGAGCTCATTATAGAGGTGCTTTTGTCATACCTGGCCTTGCTGCATGCATGAACTTTCTTTTAAATGCCTCCTTGTGAGGACCTCTCCTCCTTGCACCAGCCTCCACCTCCCTTTGATCCTGGCCATGGTCTTCTGTATCAGAGGAAGGGACACTTTGTGTGTCTCTGATGCTACATGCTAGTTCTTTTAACTGTTTTCTTGGTTCTCCAGCTAAGGCTTGCACACTTTCCAACTGCAGCCTGTCTTTTGGTTATCTGGTGACAGTCAATTGTTGTCATTGCTTGCTTTATGTGGTTATCGAAAGGTTGTATCCATGTCTTCCATTCTTCAGAACAACTTGAGGTGCTTTTCTCCTTTGGAGCAGACTCGTTCCCTGTACTGCCTCTGCACTGGTGTTTACTGTGCCGAGTGGAGCATGTTACCCTGTGGGAGAACACAGGTTTCCCATCTATCACCCTTCTGGATTCTGTCCAGCTTCTCAGATGCTGTAATGGAATGGCCCAAAAAGGCCAGGTGGGATTTCCTCCTGCTCCCTCTTCAGGGGCCCCACCTTTTTAAAGTCATCTCTGTGACTTTAGGTATCCCCTCACAGGCTGCATAGGGTTTAGCTCTAATTTTAGCCTGACATACTGTTCTGCTAGAATGCTGTATAAGGCCTGTGATGACTGTTTTCTTCCCTCTTATTTTGAGGGGATTCTGGCACTATATTGCTGTACTTGCAATACATATGCAATAAACATACACGATCTGCACTACTACTTTACCAATAATGGGCAGTGCTGCCATATATCATTGTTCTGCTCTTTGGGATTTTGAGAGATCTGAACACAAAATATATCATGTTCCTCAGCAAACATCGAGTGCAGAGACTTTCTATGCAGCTTGAGTTTGTTAGAAGTGATGAAAAAGGTGAAAGTCTTCTAGGCTTGGTACATTCAATTCTACTTAAAGGCTCACACTTCATAGCACCTCAGAATTCCTTTTCTCCAAGAAAAGCAAGTATCAAAGGAAGATGGCTGTCCTATGGACATCCACGTGGTAGGAGGGCTTTGAGAGCTTGGGGAGTTGGATTTCCTCTGGAGGATATACAGACTATTATATTTGCGAGTAAATTTGCCTATCCGCAATGTGAGTGAATGTATAGTTTGAGTCATTTCTTATAAAAATCAAACTCACTAAGGATTGGGGAAATTACTGAAAAGAAAGGAGGTTCTAGTTGTTCCTTGACAGCATGCTAGAAAGCTAACTAGCTAGTTAAATCTGAAAGACATTGAAAAGGTCCCAATATGATACAAATTATCATCTCACAATAGTAGCAGCAGTAAAGATGAAATTTTTTTGGATCAAAACTTTGTGGAAAGCCACTTGTGCCCCAAAACATGTTTTTGTGCTACAGAACTTCTGTTCCAAGATGTTTTAGATTATTTTGGAAATTTCCTTCATGTTCCTTATACTAAAAACACATCAGATCTTGGGAAAATATTTGCTCAGTATGTACACGCAGTTGTTTCCTACTGCTACAGTTTCACATTTTATTTTGGTATGAATGCAGTAGGGCAGAAAGGCATGAAGCTGGCAGTATCAGCTGCCCTAATTCTACAACAACAACAGGACCAACAACAAAAGGTTTTATACTGAGACAATGCAGTTTGAAGGCTCAGGGACTCTCGCTTCAACAGAAAGAGCCAGTCCCCAAAGTCAGGCAGCTTGATCTGAGGAAAGGGTTGACTGTGTGAAGCTGTGCAGCTATCCACGAGATTGGTGCCACATTAAATCATTTATTCATTTTACTTAACAAATAGAAAGCCCCAGCAATCCTCACCTGTTGTGAATTAACCCTCCTGATTAGCATGTAAGAGAGCCATGTGAACTGGAGCCCAGCTTTGTGTCAGATTGAGGAATTCAGTGTGCCATAAACCCCCAGATTTGTGATCCTTGTGGGACTGGGCTCCAACCAGTCAAACATCCTATCAATCAGGAGGACCCCTGCACAGTGTGGCATTAACCTTTACAATTCAGACTAGTGTGGGACTCTGCTATACTTAATCCATCAGTCAAGTCTGTCTGCACGGTTCCTCCACAGGGGATACATCAACCTTTATAGAGCTGGTCATTGACAAGCTGAGTTGTGATCAATCAATCAGTCTCCTATCAGGCTGCACAGCGGCTGCAAGATAACACAAGCCAGACTGCCCCACCAAAAAAATAAAAAGGAAGTAAAATAACATACAAAAAAATCCTCTTTACATATCACTCCCAATGATGTCCTCTCCCTCTTTTCTGTCAATTATTTTGCTCTGCCTTTTTTTCTAAATCAAAATCTGATGAATGTTTTTAATTATGCTTTTTTTCATTAAGGGGTGAGCGTGTGTGCGTTGTGTGTGTGTGATTACGATTACCTAATCATTTGGCACAAAGAGCTGTCTCTGATCAGGCCCAGGCCTAGAATAACAAAAGTATGGCAGGTCAGGATGGAAGAAGGTGGATTGGCAGAGCAAATATGTTTACATCATCCCTGGCTCTAGCTTGGTTCATCAGTAGATTTGGCCCTATTTACTGTTTCTTTATAGCTAATGGTGAAGTATATTGTATAAAACAAGAATGATTTACAGGCTAACCATTGCTAGGAAGTGCTAGGAGCGAATGAAACTAAATTGAAAAGAGGAAGATAATATGTGGTGTGCCCCATACATGGACAGAGGACATGGAAATAGTTGGGCATTTATATAGCTTCTAATTTCTACTAAAATTTTTTTTAAATTTTTTTTCTGTAGAGTCTTGCTTCTTTTATATGTATGCTTTCAGGGTGGGTTTTTGAGGAGCAGGAAACTTTGCTTTACAGCATAATTACAGTATTTTCCCAATCTCAGTTTTCCACAGTTCTAAAGTATTTTTGTAAAATTCTAAGAAAAGCCATCTCCTGACTCCTCCAGGCCTTGGCAACAATGCAATAGTCTGTTTCCTAATGTGTAATAACAACTCCTGCTTTCTATCAAGGGGGCCACACGTTTGCTGCTGTTCTGGGCAGGTGTATGTTTTGAATTGGCTGTAGAAAAACTAGTAAAATTCAACACAATTGAGACACTTCTATGCTTTCAATACATGAACCTGCTTCTCTGCATTTTAACAAGTTTAACTCTTGTGGTAGCATGAGTTCTGCCTTGGTTGTGCAATTGTAGCATTCAAATTATGGGATTTATGCAGAGAAGAACAGTTTGAGTAGCTCAGGTTCTTGATTCAAATGTGCTGTTTTCCAGGGCATGGGAAAGGTGCCATTAGTAGCTCTATTTTCATAACCTTTTAGAAGCAATGCTCCTTTAGCAGTATCCCATGGAGCCCAAACACTATTAGCTGACTGCAGTTAGGAAAATTAAGCATCTACAGATTTGAGGAAACACTTGGAGGGATTTGGAACAGTACCAAAACTTGCGGCTTGTCCCTCGCCCCTTATTAACATGAATGAGGCAGCTATTTGGAAGAGGAGGTGCTCTGGGGTACTGCTCCCCTCATTGTCCCAGTCAGGTCTAGAGGGGGCTGAGACACATGCCCAGCCTTGACAAAGAGTTTTCCTTCCTGCAGAAACGGCTGCACGGGAGAGGTGCCTAAATTCCATCTTTATGGGAGATTGAGATGCATTGGGGGTGTACCGTAAAGCTGGGAAGTCAGAATTGCTGCTAGGCTTGTTAGCTGAGATGTGGCCATGATAGTGGTAGGAATGAGCTCCAGGCAGCGGAGGAGAGCTCTGCTCTCTCTGCCTTGAGAGCCCTGGTGACCTTGCCCACATGGCTCCCTTTCTTCCTGCTATCGTTTCTTCTTGGAGATCATGGGATCTTTTTTATGCCTGACTTTGAGGTCTGCTAGTGAAAGGTAACAGAAAAGAATTGAGTAAATTTTTTTGCAAAAGCTTAGAGAAGCAATTTTGTAGTAAGTTTGCGTAAGGCTACTATTGCTTCATTGTTTCTATAGGAGGAGATTCAGTATCCTACTTTGCTGGAGGAAAAGCACTGGAAATTTTCACCTTTGGGAAAGAGATAAGAGAGTAGCGAATGGCTTGTGAGCCCAGTCCTACAAATACTTAAATACAGAAGAGAAAATCTGGAAACTTTTATATGTGCATCTTACTTGGCAAGGGTGGAAATCTCTGAAATCTCTGTGCCTGAGAAGCAGGTAGTGCTAATATCAAAAAAAAAAAAAAAAAAAAAAAAAAATTTGTGTGAGGCCTGGGACATTCCGAGTAAACGACTTGGTGGATTTCCAGATCTCAGCATGATAAGGAAGAGGAATCATTGCTCAGGCCACAGGGAGAAAACTAAACTAGAGAAGTATTAAACCTTAACTTATCCACCAAAACCTTTCTATTATAAAACACATACCTCTGGATCAGCATGGGACAATTTCCAGAAGAAATTGAGTTGTACTGGATTCACTAGCTCTTTTTCCCCATCTGTATCCTGCCAAAAATGCTGTTTTGCTTTAATTTTATTTTTCTGCGTTGTTTTTTGTGATGTTAAAGCCTTGCTTGAGCCCAGATGTAAAACATCAGTATAGTACTGCAAGGCGTGGACCACACAGACATGCAGTTCCTTTAAAAATGCAAACCAGAGGAAACAATCTGCTTTTAAAATTAAACTTCCTCATTAATTTCATTAAAAACGTGTGCAGCTTCTACAGAATGGCAGAGGGTGACTTAAAACATGGCATTGTCCCTTGAAAACTCGCAGGAGGTGAATGTGTTCTGGAAAAAAGAAATCTGAAAGAAAGGTTGGGAAAGGGAAGCAGATCTCCTGCAGTGGTTGCCATTTTTCTACTTCTGTCTGCTTTGCTGTGCTCTGCAGACACATAATAATAACCCCAGTGGGCCTGGGGATCAAATGACGTGTTGCTGAAGGATTAAGAGCAATTCTATCCTCTTGGCATGGGCTTTGGAATTTTCATTAAAATGACCTTGGGTGTGGTGAGAAAGGAATTCGCGCTGAATTGATCAAGAGCTAAACATCCTACCTGGGAAACGACAAAAGGGCCTCTGCAAAACTCACCTCCCTGGGCCCTAAGCAGAGCTGTCATGCTTTTTCCCCTCCAAGCAGTTGTTCGTGGATTAGCTTGGAGAGATGCAGAGGGTCAGAATTAAAGGCATCTTTCCGGGGGATGAAGGGGGAGGAACAGGCAGGAAAGCTTGGTTCCTGGAATTGCTTAAAAACAAATACTTAGAAACAAGTACGTATTTGCTAGAGAGCAGAATCGAGTTTAATTAACAAGGCAGCATTGTGCCTAAGTGCCACAGCAGTAGAAAATGGAAAATTATGGTTAGATTGTGCAATGCTGTTGTCTTCATTCACATAAATAGCCCTTACTCAGTCTGGTGAGTTTCTTGTGTATGCGCTTGCTCAAGCGAAGGTTTTTAGTCGTGGTCTAGGAGACCTGGTGAATGTCTCCTCACAGCTGGACCATATGTATTCAGGCGGGCCGTATTTTACTCTTGCACCTTACAGTAGCACTTTTCAATTCACACTGGCTTAAACCCCAGTTGCTTTTTAGGAAGCAATTCAATCAAAACAGGAATGCAGCTACCAATGAAGCATGCAATAACATCTTCAATTGGTAACAACGCTCCAGAAAAAATGGGCTTATCAGAATGGAAAGGAAGCCTGGTGTTGCCATCGACAGAGCAAGAACATTAAAGTGAGCAGAATGTAGATGCCTATGCTTGAATTTATATGGCATTTGGTTGAAAGGTCCCATGCTTGTATATACAGTCTTGACAAATTTCATCATCTTTTGGTGGAAAGTCCCTTTGTACCTTGCATTCAGGGCAAATTAAAAGAACTGGTGAGAGCAGGTGTCATTCATTTAGGGCTAGTCGGTTGCCTCTGTCCTCATTCCACTCCTGTGTCACTGTCTCACTTGAGCATCCTGCAGGCTGTGCATCTCAAGCTGTTAGCAGACCCTCTAGGCAGGATCTTTAATGCACAAATGTAGCTACTCCGTCTAAGAAAACTAATTAAAATGATTTCTGTCAACCCTCCTGCCCCCCAGGACTGTATTAGACAGCTGGGGAAGACATACCATGTGATAACTGTGAATAATCACAATCACACTGTTGAAATAACCCTCTCTCCTTCCTTCTTTTTCCATCTCCTCCAAGAACATTGCTATAAGATCTCAGCCTCCAAGGTTTGCTTATTTGTGCTGCAAAAACATGAAGGTACCCTGTCAGAATTGGAGATGGCCGTGGCAAGGCATTGTCTCTGCTCTAAAAGCTTACAAACTGCCATGAGTGAGGATGGGTCCTGTAAAAATAGCTGAGACTCTGTATAGGTTAACAAAGGATATAATATGACAGCTCTGAACTGTTTGAAAAGTATTTGTTTCTTAGAGCTAGTAAACGTTAACTGCCTGCACTGGGTACTTCTGGTCAGGACTTTGATGAGTCAGATGGCTGTGCGTCAACTGCCGAAGGACTACCTAATGCAGATAGCTGTCTGGAGACTAGAGGCTACGTAAGGAGGTGATAACCCCGATGGCAAGTTTAGTGGAATTTGCAGGCAATATCTTCTATGCTGTTATGCATGTGAGGGCTTGAGGTATTGTTGCCTTCAGAGAGTCTGAAGAGAAGAGTGCAAGCGGGTGATGTCGGGACAGGAGGGTTCAGGAATGCCTACAAAACATCAGGCAAAGGAAGGGATGGATGCTGTATGCTTACGGTGTATGGTAGCCCAACAGCAGCACTAAAATTGACAATTAGAGATTGGGGGGGGGGGGGGAAGAATTAGCAAAATAGGCTGCTGCAACAAGTGCTGGCTCCGTTTCGGAGTCAGTGATGTTGGCCTGGAGTGGCAAGTGTGAAAATAGGCTCAGATGTTGACCTTTTCTCATGATGAAAGGAGGAAAGTGGTGAAACTCACTGACCGAGTAAAGGGCTATTGAGTCTCCTCCCTGATCAGAATAGCCAGGTAGTGAGGGCTTCACACTGTAGCAGATTATCTCGGTGAAAACAGTTGTTCTGGAATCCTTTGACATAACAAAGGATGTCAAGAAGAAAGAACTGAAAAGGTATACATATCTGAAATTCCCTTTTGTTGCCTGGCTTCACCTGATTGTCTTGAATTCTGGTTTAAGAGGCTGTTTTGGCCTGGAAGTAATTTTGGAGATTCTGACTTGTTCTGATAGACTTCAAAGGATTTCTTGGTGTTCAAAGAGATGATAATCAGGAACTGATAGACAGTCTGAGCTGTCATAGGTGTGTGTACATGTGCCCAGCCTGTGCCCTGATGATCCTGACTGGACTTCTCAGACTGATCCCAGACCTCACCCATCCCCTTGCCTTGTTGGATGGTCACTGGGCCATGGGTGGATCCTGTCGCTGTCACCATCATGGCCCTGCTTGGTTCCCGGCTCACCTATCCCAGATCCTGGTGTTCCCAGTCAGCTGGCGTGGGCAAGGAGCAGGGTCCCAGGCAGTTAGCTTAAATGCAGCTCCTGGTACCGTGGGCAGGGAGGGTGCATGGGTGGGGTTTCTAGGTGAGGTGGGTCATGGCAAGTAATGCCTTTCAGTGCTCTCAGAGCCCCGACAGCTTCAATGCTGTGGCAATTAGGTGAGCTGCTGGCTTGTTGTGAGGTACTGCACGGGACAGCTCTCTATTGGGAGAATGGATATCTCCTCTTTCGGTGATGCTATCTGGCAAAAAGTCATGAAGTGAGCTTGTGATGTCCTAAGCTTTGGGCCATAGTTACTTGCAGTTTGCTAAGGCAGGAGGAGACTGTCGGTTTGCGATGTGAGTGCAGACTTGGCAGCCCTGATGGACTGTTAAGGGCCTACTAGTCCTCCTGGCTTTGATAGCCTTCCTTTAGAAATGGTCAGTGTAGGCTTGGCCTGGCCAAATGCTGTTCCCCAAGACAAACCACAGCCCAAGGATGGACTTTCCCTGACCAGAGGAAAGGCCGAGCCTCTTGCAGCAGGTGCTGTGTGGCAGACCACCCAGATTTTGCAAACCAGAAGCTGATTGAGTGCAAAGCTCTGTCATGTCCCCAGAGGGTGCCCTGGGTGGGGAATGCCATGATAGCAACAAAAGATTATCTGTTCCAGGTCTCTCCTTCCTCAGCCTGTAGAAACACAATCCATTATTTCAGACTGAAAGAGTTTATTTCAGCCTGATTACATTACAAGAAGATCCTGGAGTGAGTTCATGCAAGAGCAGCAGAAACCTGTCACATTTAAGAAACACTTTGTCAGTATGACTAGCCTGTTCCCCTCAGCTCAGTACCTGGAGGCAGAAGGTACAAGGGGTAATGGGGGAGGCCTGGAAAATATTAATCAAAGATGTAATCTCCTGCAAAGACACGTGCAGGCACTGCTGCTGCAGACTGTTATTCTAGACACTTTATTCTGATCTCTTGCCTCAGTCTTACATGGCTCTGAAAGTGAGAGAGGAATGTAAATGGGATCAGCTCAATAAGTGGCTTTCATGAAAGTAAGTTAAGAGTGATTTTCCTCTCTTGGAAGACCCATCTAAACTGCATGGCTTTCCCTTAAATCTCTGGAGGTCACTCTGCAGTAGCTTGATGAGGCCCAGGTTCTTGGATCTGAGGATGGTAGGACCTCTTCTGAACCATCCTGTACCACAGGTAATTTGGTGCAAGTTAATGAATGAATTTTGCCGTTTGTCTTTCTGCATGGCAGATCTCTGCCTCCCTCTCCTCCCATTTTAGGGATCTCAGATACCGAGCATTGTCAGGGTTATTGAAAGGATTTTTAGTAATTTTTTTAGAGGACCCCCCCTCATTCACCTATGATAGGAGGAGTCAATGGAGCTAGACAGCTGAATCTTTCCTTCCAGAAATGGATTTAAGGTGTCCAAGGGCAAAGGGGACAGCTTTGTTTGTGCTTGGGCTGCATGCCTACTGTGCTTCATGAGGATGAAAGACAATCAGAAACTCTGAAATATCTGTCATTCCCACTGGGTGAGGAAAGCTGTGTGATACTTTATAAAGCCAATCTGTCAACATTCACACTTGATTACAGTTTTCGTCTGAGGTGTGTAAGTTGGTATTCTTATTTTCATTTGCAGGAAATGGTGATTTGAAGCAGAGAAAGGTTAATCTCTTATATTAGCCAAGTCATATTACCACTGGCCAAAGTGTTCAATAGATTTTGTTTGCACACTGTCACTATGCGTAGCTAAAAGCATTGGTGTGCACTGCTTCTGCCTGCCTATTACGGGTTATCTTGGGTGACCCATTGATAAGGGCTGGTGGTGATGCTGTTGTGACAATGAAATTGCCAGGGTAGGGGTCTGTAGCTCAGCTGTGAGTCTTAAGCCCCTATTAATGTGCCAGCCCTAGGTTTCCTTAGCTGACAAAGATGTTCATCGTGGCCAGGGAGTATAGCAGTGTGGGCTAGCTCGACAGTCTGGCAACCCTTCATTGCTGGGGAGACCTGGTTCCTCCAGTACCATGTTGTTTGCCCCAGAGAGACTGCTTTCCTTTGCCTCTAGTCAAAGCAGGTGACAGTTTTGGTGGCTGTTAGGTCTCTTGTTTTGTCAAATCCCTGTATGTAGATGCATCGCTCTCATATCAAATGCTAGTCCTTTCCCTGCTCTCACAGGTTCTACTGTCAAAAAGGGTAGAAAAAGAGGTCCAGTAAATATTTCTTGCATGGGAAATGTGAATGCTAGTGACAGAGTATTTAGTGCAAGTTGAAGGGCTGTTTTCAAAAGGTACAGCAGTATTTGACAGGGTTTTAGTTGTTTTCCTAATAAAAAATGTCCCAGATTTGAAAAAGCTGTCTGGCAAATATGAGGGAAGGTTGTGCTTAGTGAGACCTATGCATCCTTCCTGCTCTCCAGTCTGAAGGCAATGGTAGAAATCTTCTCATTCAGGAATTAGAAACTGAACTCGACAGGGCACTAGAAAGTGGCTTAAACAGAATACTGAAGGTCTTGCCGGAGGGCATGGGAGAGGTTACATGGATCCGGATATCTTTGCCATTGTTAATTCTGAGTTTTGCACATACGAAGACTTTCATGTTGCACTAACACCTCTAAATGAAGGCTATATTTGAAATCCTGGCTTCCCCCCGCCTTTTGTCCATGTTTGTGATATTTAACCATATAGGCAATGCAGACTGACTGACATTTCTTCCCTTTGAACTTCTGTAATACAGCTAGCCAGTTTAAAAACACACAAAAGAGCTTTATTAAAGCAGCTTGACCAGAAGTGTTAAAAAAAAAAAAAAAAATGAATTGGGCCTTCAGTTGCTGCAGAGGTCTGTTGTCCCTGGAATACCTTTGCAGTGTGTGCTAAACGGTCACTCAAAGTCAGCATGAAAAAATGATTTCCGAAGCTGTTGGACAAATAAGGAGACTCATTCTGAGCAGGGATGAAATTGGTTTGGAACATATGCTTGCTCTGTGCAGCCAAAGTACATAATCAGGTTTAGCAAAACAAAGCCTGATACCAAACTTGCCAGGAAAAATTGTTTTGTCATTTTGAAATCTGCTCAGTTTTTAAGCAGACCTTCCCAGAACAGAAAACAATGTGTTTCATGCCCCACTTCATCTGCCATTGCCGTATTTTTCCTCTGAAGATTTGTAAGGAAGGGGAAGAATATATAAGCCCTTTGTTAAGATACTTAATATAAAAGCTTGCTCGTGTTGAACTGCCCTTTCAGTCGGGATTAAGATTTGTTACCCAAGTCTATATACCATGTAAAACAACGACTAATCCAGACATTAATCACAGGAAATATTCTGGACCTTTTAAAAATAAGCCATGACATTCTGTAAAGAATACATAATTGAGAATATCCTGGACAGGTTGAAAATTAGCCCAGTTGATCAGTTACATAATGATCAGCTGGGTAAGCCAAGGGGAAAGAAAAGAGCCCGTTAGATTAACAATGCAACAGCTTTGTGCTATTGTCTGGCTTTTCCTGTCCTCGAGTTCAGCTCAGTGCAAACATTGTCATTCCAAACCAAATTACATTAACAGAAGGTGTCTGTACCCCAGACCGGCCCTCACCTCCTCGCTCGCTGTTTTTTCCAGCCACCGTTGGTAATTTTTCCCCTACCCGTAGCCATTTCCAGTCGGTGTTTCCCAGCACCAATCTGTTGCCTAGAGCAACTTCCACAGCAGTTGGGGTTGTGACTGATCCTTTTCTTCAGGCAATATCTGTCAATGTCCCCCCTCCCTGCCAAAGGCCAGTTACTCATGTCAAGGTCAAACTGTGGACAGTCATTCTGTGTTGGCCCAAGTTAATCCAAACCAAATATACCATGTATAAGTAGCTTATCTCCCAAAATAAATAGGTGGTAATTAGCATAAGCCACCGCACCCACTCCTTTTCCATTCCTCACTGAAAAATCCCTCCACCTGAGTAAATCAGGATGCTTTGTTTGACCCATTCTTCTTATGTTGAAAAGAAAGCAAGTAAGGTGTTGCTCCAAGTTGAAAAGAAAGCAAGTAAGGTGTTGCTCCAAGTTGGATCACATTTACTACATGTCTTTTCCAGGCTGAGCCAGTCTCCGTAACACAAAGAGACGTGTGCAAATGTGCTGTAAAGGAGATGAGATTCTGCTAGGAATTCCTCAGAAACTATGACGGCAGTGGATTACCCCCAGCTCTGTCTGTCATTCTTAGTTACGCTGCTGTAGCACTTGCAGTCTCGGTGGGCAGCCGCTCCACAGGCACAAAAGCGCCTTTGCCCTTCTCTCAAAGACTGCAACCTACAGCAGCCTTAACTGCTCGAGGACACAGAAGTACTTGGAGTTAGAATATGGACTTGAGAGTGAGGCATATTAAAAACCCATTTATTTTGGCTGTGTGGCATGTGCCTGGGACCTGCCCCCTGCCAATACCTCTGACTGGCGGGTCGAGCCGTTGTGATGTGCAGGATGGGACATCACAGTGGAAAGGCACCGGCAGCTGTGGGCAGCCATCCCAGGGAGAGGGAGGCAGGCGGGGAACCAGGAGTGCTCCTGCTGTCAGGAAGGTAGGATGTGGGGTGCAGAAAGAGAAGTGAGCAGCCAAAGGTAATGGAAGTGATGGGTCTGCCCAAAGAGCTGAGTAGCAATTTATGGTCAGTCATTTACTTTTGTCGAAATCAATTGCAGAAGGCAATAAGTATGACGTGTGGACTGTGCAGAGTTGTACTCTTAAAAAATCCCAATTGTACTCTTAGAAAACTGCCTGAAGTTTGTTGCCAAATCCCAAGTGGCAGTGGAGAAGGTAGGTGCGATCCTACCATATTGGCAGATGAGATTTTCCAGTTGTCCAGAGTTTTGCTTCTAAACAATCTACAAGGAGAGAGAAAGGTAGGAAATAATCCCTGTGTTTGTGTTCAGTATTGTAGAGACAATGTATGTATAACAGTGATTATTTCATGTATGATTAATAATACGGGCAAATTGTGTTCACTGTTCTGGATTTCCTCTCTTATTTAGGCTTGTATAGCTCCTTTGACCCTCTCAGAACATGTGATTTGTTTTGAAAGGGAGAGTGTCTGTGAGCGGAGAGCTGAACTCCCACACCTGACGTGTGGTTAATGTCCAGTGTGTAATTTCTATTTAGGTGATTCCCTTATTAACCTGGGTTTGTGCCTCTGTTACTTGATGCCTGCAAAACAAAACTCAAATATCTTTGTTTAAAAAAAAGGACCATGATCTATAGGTTTCGTGCAGGCGGTAGTGGATGCAGTATTTTGGGGTGCAGTTAGGGAATCTAAATGGTTAGACCCAGGACACAGAAAGACTACGATGTGTTACCAGTCCATGGGTGTCCGCTCGGAGAAGCGATATACAAGGTAACTGTGGCCTGTTTCAGCCAAGCCCTCTGGACCAGGTCCTCAGTATGTGCCAGAAAGTTCGGCTGCCTCACAGTATAGAGGTGATTCATATTTAATGATGCTCTTGTGCTTAATGTCACCAAACTTTGGCTTTATAGAAATATTTGAAAATAGAGAAAGACAACCATATTTTAGATGCATTTCTAGCCAACAGCAGAAGTGGCACAAACTACAGTTTTCAAAGCATTATTCATACAAGCAGAGAGGCTATATCTGCTGTAGCAGAAGGGACCAGGAGCACAGCAGAGATGACATGAAACCTTAGGGGGTGTTTTTGCTTTACATAATTTCCATCAAAATCTACAGATACTTCCTCAGCTTTTGAGGCTCAGCCCAGGTGTGCTCAAATGCTCCTTGGCAAAAGCTCCTGCAAACCCTGGCTCCAGTTCTTGTGGTGGGGGGAGGGAGGCGAGAAGGCAACAGGGAGGGTTCACCTGGTTTCAAGTTTCAGGACAAAGCTTTTGCGTGAGTAACACTTTCCAGCTTCAAGAGCTGCGTGACAACACTGCAACTGGGAATTCAAAATACAGTGTTTGTATGCGAGACAGGAGCTGCCAGGCAAAAGAGTGGGATTTTAAGACAGAAATGAGGAATAGGATAATGTACTTTTCACTGTATATGATGTGCTTTACAGGAAGCCTGTGGGAAACATCTTTTTGTTAATCACACAGATTTGGCCACCTTTTCCTCTCGTGGCAGGGAGGAGAGGAAGGCTTTTGAGGCAATAGCACGGCTGCCATTTCCACCATTTTCTGAGCGAAGGGAATCGCCTGGCGTGTAGCGCGTAGCCTGGCTCCAGGCCGCGTTTCCCTGACACGCAGCTGGCTGCAGCTGTCCGCCAGCAGCCTGAGAACTGCCTGTTCGCACAAGGTGGTTTAGGAGACATTCAAGAGTGGTGCCGTGCTGCTTATGGGCTATCTGCCAAATTCAGCTCTGGTGGCAGAGGGTTAACCTTGTAAAGGAATTACATTGATCGTTGGGTGTAGCTAAAATGTGCCCTCAGTTGAAAAGTCATACATTAATTAAGTTGATGGCCTGTTTAGCTTGTAACCTCAGCAGCAGAGCCTCAACCTCTCTGTGGTCAAATAGATTTACCTAATGTAATGAAAGGCCATACCCTTTCCATTTCCTTCTTTCAAAACCTTTTCACCACAAACTCTTCTAGTAAGGCCACTTATCAGTGACAGCACGTTTTTCATTAGCAGTGGAGCATGCGTTATAATGAAATTTTGAAATACTTTTTCAAATGCCACACAGAGCAGACTGCATATTGACTGGTCAGTTATCAGCATATTGACTGGTCAGTAATCAATCCATCAATCAGTTATCTTTGAAGAAATAGTATTTTTTGTTTGGCTTTTTTTCCCCCCTGAATCACATCTATTTCAGAAAACAGTCCTTGTTCCAGGTTGTCTTGCAGAAAAAAGGAAAGAACTGAACTTTTGTCCCAAGCCGAAACCTTAATCTCTTCATTGGCTCATTAAAAAAAAAAAATAAAAAAAAAAGTTTACTTTTATGGATCTGAAGTAATTAATTTTTTTCTGCAGTCCTTCTTGAACCAGAAGGAATAAGGCAACCTCCCCCCCGACCAAACCCTATATTTTTGTAATACAGTTACCTGTACTAATACACTGAGGCAATCTGTGATAGTGAGCCCTTCATTTCATTTATTAGTTACGAATGTTAGTAAAAAAAAATATAAATTTAGCCCATGCACATGTTCAGAATGATCCTGCACAACACTCTGGTTCTATAGGTTATATGGCTGTGTCAAGATAACGGGAAGTTACTTATTTTGCGTTTGATTTTGTACTTGTGTAGTACTAGTGCCATTCCATTTACTCTGAATTTTACATTGCAGTTATAAAGTAAAGAATCTGTTTCCTGCACGACTGTAACGATGCAAGGATCTGCCCAGTGGTCGAGTTGGCTAAGGTCATGTGCTTATTTTTTTCTGTAAGGAGCAGCAAGTGAGAAACAGAAAGCAGAAAGATGTAGGTATAGGAATTTGAAGATGGTAGGATAAGGAGTCCCAGGGAAGGCTTAAAAGGAGAAAAATTGTGGAAAGCATTGATTAGAGATGGAAGATTTTTACTTTACACTGACTGTTATCTTGTATGACATGTTCTGTTATATATTCAATTTATTTTATGCTGCTAAGCATCCCTGTGATACTTGAATTAGAATCTCAAGTAAATTCAGTAACAATAACAAAGACCTTACTGAATTTCATGATGTCTCCAATGCATCTCTAATTTTAGGGCTAAAATCTTCCAAGATTTTTATTTTGCCTATGGCTGTTAACATTTGCTTGGTTGGAATTGATTTAGTAGAATAACGTAATTGTCCATCTAATGAGGATATTGCTTTTTCAGAAAGGATTTAACGGAAGAATGGCCATATCAGTTCAGACCACAGGGCTTTGCAGCCCACTGTGTTGTTTCCAACAGTTGTTAATAGTGACTTCCTAGAAAAGACTGTAAAACCAGGACAAAGCCTATCATGTTACCTCCCCGCAGTAGTATCTCAGCTTGTAGTGTCTTGTGGATCAGGGATTTCCTGAGATGGAGGTTGTGCCTTTATGTTTAGTGATGCTGGAGGAATTGTACAGCATTTTGTAAGCTGGCTGCACTGGCTTAGCCTATTCTCTTCTGGACAATTTTTCTAAGGCTGGATAGATCTCCCAGGAGTCCTTTCTTCTCCACTCTCCAAGTCCTTGCATTTTGGGTTCTCTGCAGTCCAGAGGAGTCTTTCACAGATTTGGAGCCTGATTAATTCTTTATTTTGAAAAAAAAATTAAGATATTAAACTGACATCAGAACTGATGTTTGGTGGAAGGATTTTAAAGCAGAAGATGGAGAAGACAGGCAGATGCAGGCTATATCGGCTGGAATTTCTCATTGTCTTCACAACTGGCAGACTCCCTGCCACTTGGGAATTACATAGGTCAACGCTACCTTATATGTGAGGAAAGGACAAAGGAAACTGATGAAAGAAGGCTCACTTATGTGCTGATGTCATCTGGTCATTCACACTTTGTGAAGAGTCAAGTTGGGCCTGGAACCTTTGCATCACTATGATCAGTGAAACCTTCAATTTAGAGCAAAAGATGGAAGGCAGACATGGAGTAGAGACAGTGACGTAGCCTCACAGATTTTTTTTGTCCTCAAGATTCCCGCATCTGTTTGAAATGGAGGTTTTGTTTAAAAAAAAGTGTCTTTTTTTCTGAAGAAAGAGCAGTAATTTCCTGAGTAATTGTTAACTAGTCTTGTAGTAAGTGCACTATGTTGAGGGAGAACTTGGTTTCAGAGTTATTCTTTCCTGATGGAGAACATGGGCACGAACTGCTATCTTTACCATCTCTGGGGCATGCCTTGACTACTGGGCTGTTTCATAATACTTTCCTGCAGAAGCATTTCGTGCTGTGGAAATAACTATTTGCTGGACATATTTCAGTCTATCCTGATAGAAGTTCTTTGTTGAAAGGTACATCTTTTCCAGAAAGTTTTGATGAATTTCTGATAGAAGAGCCATGTCAGAGGAAAACTTTCCACCACCTCTGTCTGAAACACCTAGACCTGGAATGGCCTAACCATGCTGTTGCATTTGTTTTTACCTCTTCGTGGCCATTTCAGTTCCTAGATTTATTTCACATTGTTAGTGGGCTGCTGTTTCTGATGCTTAACACGCACAGTTACTGCTCTGTTTAAAAATAAAGCATATCATGGAAGCTGAAACCAGAGACTAAAATCTGTAGGAATGAAAACAGCTGAGAACAGCAGGGAACATCAGCACCCGACAGGGAAGAACACGCTTTGGTGTTCTGTGGTGCAGAGATGTGGGGTGCTCCTCACTTGGCATCATTTGCTGGGGAGCTGAATAGAAACAGAAGTCATCTATCATTTTGTCTGTTGCTGCAGATAATCTTAAAAATATTCACTGTGGAGACAAAGAAAAGGGATGGAGAATCAGCCAGAACCAGCTGATGCGATCATAAAATCAGCTAATCCTGACCTTCCCTGCTCTGTCACATACTGAAAAGTTCTGGAGCTCCGTATGCTGTCCTTGCGATTTCTCTTTACTTCAGGAAATGGCTCACAGTGGGAGGATGTCTTTCAATAAGGTGCCAGGTAACCAGTTTACATATACTATCTGAACTTACGCATCAGCACAACTAGGGGTACAAGAAAACAAAAAGATGGCGAGAGGTTCACTGAAGTGTTGTTAAGCTCCTTGAGGTCTTAAATGATGTGTTATGCAGGAAATGAAAATCTGGTTGCAGGAACTTAGGACAGGAGTTGTTATTAGGCAAAATGATAGTAGCATTTGGTATGGTGATAGTTTTATGAACAACTCTATTTTGAAAAACAGTTAGTTTTTATGTCTTCATCAAGGTTATTCTAATACACCCAGGTAGAGTGGGCTACTGTAGAAATAAAAGGAAGGAAATACTTTTCCTTCCAGAGAAGGGAAAAAAGGGAACACTGCTTCATGTGATTATGTAGCAACTCTGGCTGTCCAGCTAAAGTGATTTATATAAACTCAATCATTTTAAAAACAACTTTTTCTTTTTCTTTTTAAACAATACATACAGAAAATGTTTTGAGAGTTCAGCAGAGGGTGCCCTCTATTTTGCTTGTGGCATTCACCATTAGCTGCAAAATCAGAATGCTTCTGTGTCACATCAAATGCGATAGGGCCGTTCACATGACCTGCTAAAGAGGGAATCAGGGTACCATGTGAAAGGCCTTATAGTGACTATATTCATGAGGGAAATTCACAAAAGCTGCAGACAGGAGCTTACTGTCATGTGTTTGTAAGCAGAGGCTATGTCTACGCTAGCAAGTAGCAATCACAATAGAAGTGGATCTGGAAAGTGGATAAAGCTCATGCTGAGGACCTGACATCTATGCTATACTATGTTTAACCTGGACCCAGGGACTGAACACCCATTAGTGGTAAGAGTATATTAGGTATGCTCTGGAGTGAATTTTACTGTAGAGCTGCATCCAAAAGGAGTGCAGGTTGTGTGCTCTGAGTGGCCTGCAGTGTAGACAACAGCACAGCAAGTGGGGACGACTGGGAGATCTGCTGCAAAAACATGCTCTTGATTTGAATGACAAGGCTAATGTAGATGCAGAGAGACAGCCTAGACTGAAATGGTGTAAATTCCTCCTCTCTCACTTAAGTTTCATGTTTGAAGCAGAAAAACAATAAAAGTGATTGCACAAGTCTAGATGCAAAACTTCTTTACAGCAAATACTGCTCCTGTAGGATTGAAATGATGAACCCAGTGCTACAGCCATTGCAAAGGAAGATTATATCCTATTTATGAAAGGATTTAGTTCAATACAGATTTGATGAGTTTTAAACTGGGCATACTAAAGCCTGAACACTGTGTCCTTCTGCTGGCCTTTCCTTTAATGCAGTATGAAAGCACTGAGCAATGCACACTGAAATGCTGAAAATGCCTTTGCAATACATAACTCTCCAAATGAACGTTCCAGCTCCTGCGAGTCTAACCTCGGCATAACTGTGGGGGCAGCAGCCAGGGGCGGATGGCTTCTATTTTGCTTCTTAATGTGAATAAAATGCATTTATACTGAAGGGATCAGGATGATCATGGCCCTCCATATGATGATGATGGGAGCATCTGATGGAATCTACATACACAGCAAAGGGGTTACACTCCTGCTCTTTGTGAAAATCTCATCATAGTTATTTAGCTATGGTCAGTATCTGAACAATGAAAGAAAAACAGAATTGTTGACAGTATAAGATAGTCTCTTATGTAAGTTTTATCATCCCATGGCTGAGTGGTAGCAGATGTTCATGCTCATGCAAGCTGGTTTTGCACTGCATGAGAAATCAGTGATGTGGAGTCTGGGTAAGTTCTTAGTGTACTTAAGACTGTATTCACCAGTTGTATGACAGGGATGGTCAAAGAGCATACAAGATGTTCCCCCCCCCCCCCATCCTTGTTTTCTTTGCTAGACTGTTAGAACAGCAATGCTTATGAAGCGACTCTGCTTCAAGAATTAATCCTAGTTAGAGATAATAAAGCAGGGGACAAACTGCCATGTTACTTGTGACAGCTCCCTCAAGAACAGCAGTAACTTAAAACTAAAAATATTATAATTTCTTGCAAGATTGAACAGTACTTGCCTGCTAAATAAAAGGTGTAAAGCAATATATAATGGCATCCCTTGACTCCTGCCATAATGGTATTGAAACTGAGGATGTAAATTACAACATAGAGGATGCAAGATACAGCATGCAACACATGAGGATGTAGTGCCAAAATAGCTAATGAGTTATAATCATCTGTTTTTAATGGTTCAGTCACTCCTTCTTTTAATCAATTCATCTCTTCTGAGTAATGATACAGTCCAGTTATTGTTCTAATGTAGGTGATAAGTAACTGTCAAAAACAATTTCTGCAGCTGATCACTTTTTCCAAGCATAGGAGATTATGAACCTTATCTCATATTGATAGCTATGTCCTAAAGTGAGCACCTCATCTGCTTAGTGGCTAAAATCTTAAATATGCATCTAACATTGTTAACTGATTTTAATAAATCAGGATATGCCTCTAACATGTAAGAAAATGAATTTGGGAATCTAACCTTGGAACACTTTGCATGAATGAACTCTAATCTCAGAGCAGAAGTTGTTCAATTTACTGCAGTGTAAGAAAAGATGTCAGGGATTTTCTTCAGTGCATCTGTTGCAAATCTTGTATTTCTCTGTTGTTTTCTGTAGTTGTGAAGTGAACGTTTCTAGTAATATTTTCTAACGGGGCTCTGTCTGTAGGGAAAGTTTCTAGGGGAGAACTTTGGCTCCGATAATATTGACTGAAAAAGTCCAATTTTCTTCAGCAGGATCAGAATTTCACTCCAGTTTTCATGTGAGTTGGACGTCAGAAGAGGAACATAATCCTAACTGCCATCGGTTTTGGAAACCTTGTTTCTTTTTGCCTTTAGAGCAGCTTGGGGAATCTGGGGCATGGTAGCCTGAATCCTAAAATGTTATAAGCCACTGCTTGATTCTGTGTTGCAACATTTAACCTTTCTGTGAACTGCTGCCTTGCGGCATTTTCTGTCCTAAGCTGCATACCCAAGCTCAGTGCAGCACGTGGGTTTGCTTAAGCTCCCGTCAGGAGTACTGTATGGGTCAGAGTTGGCTAACGTGGTGCATCTCTCTAGACCCAAAATAAGCATCATCTTTCCTTTGGGATCCTTAACTGTGAATCCTGTCCTCAGGTGAACCTCCTAAATGAAGTCTGCTGCCGAGGTGTAACCTGTGCCCCGTCTGGCAAACCTGTTTGACATAAGCAAGGAGCGTGGCCCACATCTGTCAAGCAAAATGATTGAAGCTGAGGACCCCACGTCCACATTATGTGCGTTTCTGGGGGTTCTAGTTCAGACTAGACCTAGTCTGGTCCTATGGGCTGAGTGCCCTTTGAGGGCTGGAGCACTTTAAGTATGTTCTTGGAGTACATCCTCCAGGTTAGTTTAATCTGAAAGAATTCCTGTGTGTGTGCGCTCTGAGATGGGGACGATCAGAAACTATTCCTCAAAAGCTTGCTCCTGAGCCTAACTAGAACATTTGGTTGCACCATCTGTCTCTCTTTTTTACCCACTAACTTGATCTTTCTCTCTTATCCTTTGTCTTTTTCTGTCTCTCCAAGTGCCTATTGCAGGTACATCTGTCCCCTGCATGTTGTGGCACTAAGCCTCTGGCATTTAGGATGTGCAGCCTGGTGACAAACTGGCTCAGGCAAGGCAGAGGCTCCGTGCTTTAGCCTCAGCATTCAAACTTTGGCTTACAGTGCTCTGCCGAGACCTATGGATATGTGAAGCACATATAGAAGGGAGCAGCAATTCCAGCCGACAGGTAGCGCAAAAGCAGCAGGCACTGTGAGGAAAGGCAAGTAGCTAAAAAGTGGCTTTGAAAATATCAAATTATGCCCAAATAGTGGATTTAGGTAACTGAAGGGTCTGGTATGCCAAGATAGCTTATAATATGGAATCTTAAGTGACAGCATGTGTCACAGATTTTTCCAATTACAAAGCAGAATAGTCCAGGATATACTATTCTTTCTATTAAAAAAAACCCAAAAAACAAAAAAAACCCCAAAACCCCCAAAAAAACAACTTCCGCAAAAACTGGTATGTGAAAAATGTGATAGCAGAGACATCTTTTAGGAAACTTGCAGAAAAGGTGTGTTTCTCAACATCAGACAATAAATAGGTAACATGGTGGCTTTTAATGTGTTAGAATATGGTTTTGTAATACTGATAGTACAAAGCAAATAGTTGTCTTTAATCTTAACTCATAATTTACTTATTTGTTACAATTTTTGCTCATTTATTTTCATTTCGTCTGGTGGTGCTTGGCTGTATCTTCAGTTTCTGAATTGCTAAACCATAACCAGAAGCTCTATTAAGAATGACAGTGTGTGCGTCAGCTCAGCTCACACTCATGTTGTTATTGGTAATGGCAACTCTGGAAGTACTAAAAAAAAAAAAAAAAAAAAAAAAAAAAAAAAAAAAAGGTACATAATTAGGCATAGAGGTAGTGCCCGTTTCTGCAGTAGACTCAACTTCTGTAATTAACTCCTGAAAGAGTTGGAGACCAGCACAGTGCCTAGATTTATACAGTGTAAGTGTATGTTTGTAGTATTTATATTATAACTGAATAATAAGAATAATCATTTTTCTAGCTCTCTGCAAGTCAGGAAATGCTTTTTTTCTTCTGATACGGTGTTATACATGTTTTTATATTCCTCTCAATTTTTCCCTTGCTTGTTTCCCATAGAAAACAAAGTATAAATTGACTTTTGTGAAAGTTAGGTTGTACCATAAATAATGATCACCACCAGAGATAGGATATCAGCCTACAAGATCCCACTGTGGCAGGTCGGATGACTCCCTCTAAGTTTGCTGATGTCCTGGATATTAGAAATGCCATGTTTTTGCTGTGAATTGAAGATTCTTCAGTTCCTTTTCAGACATAAGGATGAACTTTGTGTCTATGCAATTTTTTTTTTTTTTTTTTTTTGAGGGGGAGAGCCACAAAGAATCTTAACCTAACAGCATCATTGCTTTGAGGGGAACATTCCCAAAGCAATTAATAATGTTTCTCTTCTTTGGCAGAGTCATGTCTGAGCAAAAAAAGGTAGGATTTATCTCACTAAAATTTAGTCTAGACTTTCTTTATAGGCATTTGTAGACCAATTCATTCACTTGACTCCATGTACATTTTTACCTTAGGATGACATGAGGTCTGTTCCTCGCTAATGATTATAAAGGGAACTCAAAATAGTAACTGATACGTAAGTCTCTTTAGACTTTGTGCTAAGTGAGCACACTTAGCCTGGTCTTCTGTGGTCTTCCAGTAGTAGAGAAGAAGACTTTCCTTAATTTAAGAGAGTTGTACAGAAAAATATCTATTGTCTTCCTGATATTTCAGTTGTCTATGATACAGAGGTGTGAACAGAAACATCAAAAAGTCTGCTACCTAGTGGTCATCAAGACTGAAAGAAAAATATCTAACAAAACTGACATCATGTTTCAGCAAGAAAACAAGGCTGTGCACATTCTTTGTAATTAAGCAAGATTGCATAAAATATACTTGGATTCATCACCATTTTTTCTTCCTCCTGGAAATAGCCCACCTGATCTTGAGTTTTTACTAACTGTATGGATCAAAAAGGCAACAATATGTGTAAAAAGTCTTAGTTAATCTTCAGGAATTTGTCAGTCTTGGCACTGCTATTCCAGCATTGCATGATGCACAAGATCTTATTTAATGTTTCCTCATTCAGGTTCTTTTATGGGGAATTTGCCTATTAAAATACTGACACCATTTCAAACCACTTGAACGGAAACGCCAGTATGCCTTGGAACAAAGACTGTGCAGGTTCTTATCAGTCATGAAGCACCTTGAAAATAAAACAGGACTGGACAAAACACTGGAAAATATACTGCTGGGGACATTCTGCAGACATCAGCTAGATAGTCTTAATGGGTCTTTCTCATAATCCTAAAATACTAGACAAAAAATCCTTTCTCTGCTCCCTCCATTTGCACTTATAATTTACTTAAAATGGATGCTTGGAATATTACTCTTACATTTATTTGGAGTAAGCTAAGAAGATCTGCTAAAATAATTTCTGTAGAAAAATGGTGTTTATAAGATTAAGTTCAAGACTTGGAACTTTCTGTAATATCTTCAGGAAGACATTCAGGTTCAAACTTAGTCACTGCAAAAGCTCTTCTTTATTTCTATTTTTTGTGCTTTTTTTTCCTTTTCCTTTTAAGCAAATAACTCTGTATTTTACAAGTCCAAGACATAGCCACTTAAGCAAGTACAAACTAGGCAAATGCTTTGGAAAGACGAGCTCCTCTCAGCCTTTTTTCTGAAACAGACAGATGCAGTAAATGGGCTAGGAGGAATTAAAGATGTATCTTTGTAAGTATTGAAAAGTGCATGTGTTAAAAAAGTGATCATAACTTAAAACAGAGTGTCTGTTAAAATTTGTGGGATAGATTTGGGCAGTTGATGACTTGTAGCTCCTGCTCTTTTATATGAAGTTTTGCTAGACGACCCAAGACCATCGTGAAGAAGAGTGTCTGGAAGGACTGACAGATTTCAGTAAAGTGCTTGTATGTGCGACTTTTGGTTCCGTTGGGGCTCTGCAAGCATCATCTACTGAATTCATGACAGGTTCCCAGAGGCAAATGGTAGTATCCTAATTCAGCAAATGAGATCCTTAGGCAGAAAGACTGATTTTAGGGTCTGTAATAGAAAGAAAATGACAATCAGAGTAGGGCTAGACCTGAGGGGGCCTGGGACCCCAAGTAGGCAGTCGGCTGTAGAACTGAAAGCTACTGTATTCTAAAGAAGAGCTTCATTCATTTAGTTTTCATGCTTGTGGTGATTACAGTGGGATACTCATGGGGAAGGAATGTGTGCTAACATATCCTATCTATTTTCTACGGTATCATCTAAAGCACACAATGGCAGCTTCTCTTTGCCCTCTGAATTTATGGTACCAAAGCTTATTCCTGCCCCCTGCTCCACCCAGAGAAAAGGGCAGCGAAATACATTAGTTTCAACGCAGAGGTGTGTTTTGTGGCTGGCCTGCGATATAGGGGAGAGAGACATTACAGTTTCTTCTCTTTCTGAAAGTGATGTGGGTGAAAACTTCTTTGATTTGGGCAAAGTCAAACCTAGGCCTCTCATGTCCTTGGCTGTACACAAACATTTTCACTCACATTCCTTAACGGAAAAATTCAGTTTCAGTCTAAAAAAACCACCATCAACAAAAAACCCCCCCTCTTTTGGCAAGTCTATATTTTGCATAAGCACGCAGAAGATTTTGGTTTTGTTGGTCCCCCAGATCAGAAGACCTGTGTGTTGCATTAACAGCAGCTTTCTTGTATTATGTGCTTCCTTTTCTGAGGTAGCATATCCAATTATCGCTTGTTACCAAAAGTCAGGAGAACAGCAGTGGGGCATGGCAAAATGCTGCATCCACAAACCACAGTGATCCCTGAATAAATTTGTCAAGAGCCCTCGAATATACGTGCACACGTATGCACGCATGCACACACACAAATTCCTGTGGCTTTGCCACTGCTGGTATCTACGTGGCTTGGTCTGTGCTCTCTCAAAGTTTTATGCCTTTGCCCAGCAGTTTTTCCTGAAACTGTCAGTGCAGGTGTTCCAAAAAAACGCTGCCGTACATGAGTGGGGATTAGAAAGTAGCTTCCTGATAGTTCTGCTGACAGCTGATGGATGGTTCTTTTATTACTGAAAGTTAAAAAAGTAAAAGGATCTTGCAGTGGGGTGGCTTGGAGTCAAAGCAAACTAAACAAAGTTGAAAACTGAGTGTATACATTGCACCTAGATTATTTAGAAGGCTGAAGATTCTGCTTCCACCCTTTTTAAGAAGAATAGCCCCCTTTATGGAAACACTCTCTTTATCATTCTCTGGGATCTTTATATTTTCCATTTTGTGTTTTGTGAAAAAAAAATCAATGCATCTATTAGCACATTTACTGCCAATGAACTTTGATAACCCTGAGCAACGCTAAAGCTTTCTGAATAAAGTACAGCATTTTAATAAAGGGACGTATCATTGAAGAGGTTTATCTTCCATCAGCCAATTGGCAGGAGTGCCCCCAGTTTGAAGTGGTTCCATTCTGGATATCTACCTGATTGTCCGAAGGCTTTTGTTGAAATCAATGGGATGTTTTCTCCCAGTCAGTGAGAATAAAGGGAACTTGAAGAAGGGAGACTATAGCATTTGTAAGCCGTGGAAATGCTTAAACATGTCCAATAAAAAGCAAACGAAAATTGGACTCTTCTAAGAAAACGTCCTTCTGTTGTACTTCTGGTGTCTTTTTCCTACTGGTCTCTGCCGATGGGTTTTGGTGAGATGAGGTGTTTGATTCTGGTGGGATATTTGTAATGATGCCTGTGATGCAAACTGGCTGGCAAGTCCTTTATCCCACAGGATAGGAGGAGAAGCAAATCAGACTGGATAAACGTGATTGCTAGCACGCACCTTTCTCTGGATTTCTAACAGGTCGTTAGACAAAATTGTAAGGTACTGAAATGCTTGTATGTGCTTTTTGTTGTCTCCCTTTGAGTCCTTGTTTCTGGCTGAGTCGGAAAGCAGAAATGCTAAAAGTATCACTGTGCTCTTCAAGTGCTTTCTGAGCGCATTTGAGCTATGCATCTGTTCAGGGCAAGCATCCAAACAAAAACTGAACCTCAGATCTTTTGACACTCTCCTGCCCAGGCTGTGGATAAACGACCTGGCCTTCAGCAATTCTGTGATATGGGATGTCTCAGTTATTTTTCTGTTACTCATATGTTGTCCTTTGTATTAGAACAAAAATGAAGCAGAGGAAATCTGGATGTGTTATTGTGGTAGTACTGTCGCTATGTGGTATGTGCGAAACAAAGGCTTTGGTTCTTGGTTTGGTCTTTAGTTGTCTTCATTTCACCGTAGTCCCAGCACTTGAGATGGTATGACTGTGTAATTTAATGTGCAGGCTGCTTCCTGCAGGACAGTTCAGCTTAAGAAGTTTATGTAGGATTGTCAGTGACATTTCTTGTATAAGGGAGAGTCAGCAAAGTCTTCTGGATTCCTCAGTTTCTGTAAGCAAAAATGCAGTACTTGGCCTCTGTATTTCTTGATATTAATTTTTTTTGAGCAATTATGGGTACCTGAATACTTGGGTAGTAGGCAGAATGATACATTTCTTCCCTGCTTTTCCCAATGTGTGTTCTCTGTAGATGCAGAGAAGTGAATCCCTGATTAGAAAAACCATCTTAATGCAAGCACATATTGTTGGGAATAGGATCTAAGGTTTTAGGAATTTCTAGGTTTTATATTTACAAAATAAACATTCTGGCAATTGGGTTTTCATAAAATCAACCACTCCTGGGTTTTTCCTTCACAAATCCATTAAAAAAATCCTTTTCTAAACAAGGATTTGGACTTACAATTGGTCATTTTGCATGCAGCTACTCACTTAAAGTACGTTACAGAGCCTGAACCGTGTGTGTTAAGTCAGGTTTTCCCATCACATTGCATCTGCCCATAAGTTTATGTACAGAAAGAGAATCTGAGTTCTGAAAAGTTGCCCTCCCTCATCCAATACTTCTTGTTGTTTGTTTGATTGTTGAGTCGTTTGATTTTGTATAATATCTTTCACAAAGGAGTTGGCATCTGGATGATGCGGTGGTTGGATCCTGGTACAACGTATGTGGAAAGAGAAAAGAAATTTTCCCCTATACCAAAAACAGTATCTTGCATTGACTTGGTAGTGCTGGGAATGTGGGAAGATGATGTGTACCGCTGAATAAATAACTACTGCATCCTGTCACTGCTGATGCGCTTCCGCAGTTTGATTAACATGCAGTCAGTTTTTCGTATCTCAGTGCTTACGGTTTTTTCTTTGAAAGGTTATTGTACAATGCAGATGTGAAATGTAAGTGTAATATAATACAAATGTGAAATACAGCTGAACACTTTAAACCCGACCAGTCATACTTTCAATAGATAAGTGACTTTATTTGTAGTATAGTTGTTGTAGTGAACACCCAGGAAATAAGACAGAATTAATTTTGTTCATTTATCTAAGGCAACATTTAAGGATAAGAGCTGTATGTTCTTGTTGTGAACATGATTATTCTGGCAGCTCGTCTTCTGTGGTAACAGCCTTCTGCTTCTCATATCTAAACCTGTTACTTTAGCTGGGATCTGGAGGCCTTGTGATGGTAGGGTTGAAAGCCTAAGGTTTGAACTCTGTGTGCTGAATTCGTTGTCTGTACATGTAAACAGATTGTATTTTCTTTAGCTGGGAGTAGAACAGGGTGTGCGTGCTTGGGGCACGCTATACTCTCCAGTTCTGTACCTTAGTGTTTAGTTATGGATCAGCCTTGCATTTTTTTCCTAAAGGTCTTTTGCTGGTTAAAATAGATTTTAATTTCTCTCTTGAGCAGTATTTTCAGTGTTGGCTACTAACAGCATTGGAATTTTTTTGTTTTTTTCATGCACAGTTAAAAACAGAGTTCCCTGTGAGCTAGGGCAGCAGCGGTGAGCAGCCTTTCAGAGTGCACATTACAGTGACTGTGCTTTGGGACTGGTGATGGCATCATTGTGACAGAAGCTGAGCCTACGTGGAGGCGCATTTTGTTTGTCTGCAGGCTCATCCAACCAAAAGAATCTTATTAACTCCAAAATGTGTAGAAGTGTTGGATTCTCTGGGGTACGAGGTCTAGCTACAGGAACTAAAGGATTTTGCAAGGAGAATGCCGCTGTTGTTGCATTGCAGTTCATATCCTGTACGGCTGCATGCCAAACCCACAGACTCCCTCTATCCCTGGTAACTGAGAAGATTACTTGCTTATAATGCTGTGAAATAAGTGCTGCACCATTGTGAGCATATGTAAGAAAAGCCTTTATATTTGATACCCTTTAGGTAGAATCTCTGAACCTTCCTGCAATTGAATAAAGACTTATTGCTGATATAGGATTTAATTTTAAAGTGTGGTAAAAAGTTTACCATTTTTGCTACATTTAATAGATTAATTTATGTAGAAAATTAAATTCTTTTTGAGGCATGTTGGTTTCAGCTCCAATAAATTCTAGAGGGCAAGTGTATAAAGATTAATGCTGAGCTGTATCGTACTAAAGAGTAAATGCCCAAGGAAATGACAAAAGCTCGTACTTTCACACCATTTATTACCACCAGTAAAAAAAAAAAAAAAAAAAAAAAAGAAAAAAAAAAACAACACAAAAACCAACACAGCATTGATACTGGTAGGACTGAAGGGTGTAACAGTGTAAACTGTAGCTTACCAAGGTTTTTTAAGTCTCAGAGGAGAGAGTCTAGCGACAGCCTTGCTGTCACTTGCATTGAAGAGGAGCACCACCAAATGCATGGGCTCAAAATGCAGCATATTTTATTTTTTTGGTTATAACTTTGTTGTTCCCCTTCACACATCATGGTTACATCCAAATAAAAAAGACCAGCGAGAGATGCTGTTCTAAAGGTATTTTTATTAAGACTAAGATGCAAAGTGTATGAAAAAACTATTCTGAGCTTGCTCATGAGGAAATTCTAGCCCAGTCTTGCTGTCCCTTGTTAGGTGACATGATACATGATAAAAAAAAAAAAAAAAGCAGCAATTCTTTTTGGTTAGGTAAGATTTTTTTGAATGGAACTATGATATATTAAGTATGATATTTTTAAATATAGATAGCGCTCACTTCAACAAATTTCTCTTGTGATGGATTGTGATTTTGTTGGATTTTTACAGGAGAAGGGCCGTGGTTGAATTACTCTGCTTGCTGAGTAATGGGTTGTCTAAAACACCTCTGTGGCTATGAGTGTGCAGCACAATACCTTAAAAAAGGCTGAGATGTGTAAGGGGGAGCTTTTGTCAGAGCTGCTGACGTAGCTGAAATACATGATTGAGTTTTTGGTGTTCATTGTCTCCCTTTTTTCAGTGATAACATCTGGAACAATAAAGACTCTTATCTCTTATCACCAGCCTTGCCCTTCTAACATCAGATCATCTCAGATACTGCGGTGTTAATGTAGCTCTGTTTTGAATTTTTTGCGGCAGTGTGTGATGGCTTTTTTTTCTGAGAGGGAACTTCAGGCATGACAAACCTGATGATGCTCAAGGAAAAAAGAGAGATTTTTCACTGTTTGTACTTGGGCCCAGTTGAAGTCCTGACACTGTCATGATGTGGTGCTGACTTATTAGATGTCTGATAATCTCAGACCAGAGACAGTTGAATTTAGGGGGGGTCTGATCCTACTTGCTCTATTATTACAGGAAATTTAATGATTTATTTCACTTCTTGCAAGACTGCATGAATAACTGTTAGCTGAATCTTTTTCTTTTGAAACTATAACCATGTTATGATGGTTATGATGCAACATTACAGCAGAAAAGGGGCAAAGCACTGGCAGATAAATGGATTTCAGAAAGCACAATAAACAGATTTTTGTCAGGTATGATTCTCCTGTTTTTGTATCTGGGATTTCACGAAGGTATTTGATCTGAACAGCTAATGTGCCATGAGCGGGACAGAAGAAGAAACGATTCATCTAAATTTCAGTTGAGCTGTCAGTAACAGTATATCATGCTCTTAAAAGTGGAAAAGAGATGCATGTACCAGTGACTCTCTATTATGCAATCAAGGAAATAATAATAATTCACGCTGTCTGATCTCTGGAGGATTTTTCCCTCATATTCTACAAAACTTTGTTTCCAAGAGAACAAGCCCAAAGAGTTTGCTTGGTTCCCAACTTAAGACTGGCTAGTATAAACTGGCTGATAAGGTAGCCATGAAATATGCCCCAGTCTTGTGGAGATTAGCATTTCGGGCTGAATGCACCAGTTGCCTGAGACAGTGTGCAGGAATACATAATAGAAGGGATTAATAGAGAACATTATTTATGCTGTATTTATAGAATCATTGCGGCATAATATGAAAAGCTCTGAGCTGGCTTTGACAGGGTGTGGACTTGCGGTAATCCACTCAAAACTTCGATTGTTCATTTGACTTCCCCTTGTAAAAGCTTCTGTGGCTCCTGTGTGTTATTGCTTCATAATGCTTGGAAAAACATCAGTCAGCATGCAGCAGCGCTTTCTTCGTTTGTGTCCTGTGCAAAAGGAGGAGGCCCTGAAGACACAATCCAGTCGAAAACAGCACGTATGCAGATTACAGCCAGCCAGTCAGACTTTGCTGTCAGCATGATTTTGCTGATACAGATTTGTTGGAAATATATTTTTTTCTGAGACAGGAGTGGTTATAAAAGTAAATCTCAAGAGAGCAACTTACTGGAAACCTAGGCTATGCTGAATATTAAGTACTTTTACCTAGGGAAGTTTGTCTTTTACAAATTGCCCACAATTTGCAAACCTTGCTGCTGTGTTTATTTTGGAATTGCAATGGATGTTTTATTGCTCCTATTGTGGATTTTTGTATTTTCTAGGCCACATCTTTTGAATGTTCTTTTATGAGCCTCCAATAGCATACATCCCAGGGTTTTGTGTTTGCTAACAGAAATGCATGCAACACATTCAAATTTTACTCATATATCTCCTCCTACTACCAAAAAATAGTAGCTCACGTACATAGATCTGTCTAGCGTTAGGTGTACAGACAGATTGATGTAGACAAGAATGAATATATGCTATTGGTAGTCTTGCCTGATTTTTAGAGCAAGCCAATTAAGTGAGACAGGTCTTGGAAAAACCTGCTACTGGATGTTACCTCCGTCGTCACTTGAACAAAATTTTCTGAGTTAAGGCAAATGGACATGACAATTTGTCTCTCAGGAAACCTCAGTTTGAGAGATGTTGGGTTCTGTGCGAGGAGGTCTTGCTAAGCATATGTCTCTTGGCCTAGTGCTGTTCTTTAGTCTTACCTTTTCTATGTCACCGCATGAGTAAATGGAGAGCTAATCCTTGTATGCTTGATGTATAGAGCAACAGTGTGCATTTGGTATTGTTCTTGTAACACTGATTACTAAGTAGGATGCCCCCAGTCCAGAGCCACAAAATGAAGGATGGATTTTAAAATGTTTGCACTGGGCTTAATTCTGCCAAGCTTGCTTGTACTTGGTCTATCCAGTGGAGTAAAAGAAAAGCGATTCTTACGTTTGGTTACTCACTGAGCATCAGGTATGGCTATCTGCGAAACACAGTTCTGCATGATACTGGTGAGACCGTAGAACTGAGTCTGCCGAAAGGCGAACGTGTAGTGAAGTGTCCCCTGTATACTGGGGAAACTGTGTGCATTGCTCTGTTACAGCTGAGTGAAGCTGACGGAGGACTTGTCTTTGGAGTCTACACCCCAGGCAGTTCCAAGTCTCTCGCTTTGCGTTGACTGCTCAGCATAGGGAAATGAAGGTGTTTTGCATGGGACGGAGTTCTTAAATTGGGGGAAATAAGTAAGAGGACGTGTGGTCACCTGGTGAGGAGGTGTGTGCCCTGAACAGCAACCTGGTCTCAGCTATGTGAGCAGCTCACAGGACCTGGCAGAACAAGACAATCTTCTTAAGTAGACTTTGGGATAAACTGATTGAAAGTTGTATCTGCTGTGTTATGAACAGGCCTTTAAGATTTAAATGTTGGCCTTCTAAGTACTTTTTCCACCCACTTGCTGTTTTGCTTACATATTGCATGGCAGTAGCACTTTTAGATACCAAATGAAAAGCTTGTGTAACAGAAAGCAGAAACATTCCTCCAGTCTCTGTAACCAGGGGTAATGTCCAATATGAAAAATGGATTTTCCTAAGTAGAACATGCTACTTTAATTATTACATGCAGTTTGAAATCATGGCTATTTATACAATTAGAATTTTGGAAAAGCTTACACAAATTCTTTATACTTATGCTTTAAAGAGATTGTTTTTTCTATCTAAATACAGACTGGAAGATGAATATCAAAAAAAGCTTGGAAATCATCATGGAGGAAGAAATAAGTTGAATATTAGTATTGCATGGCATTCAGTATGCATTTCTTAACTGAGGCTTCTATACTTTTTTTACTTATAAAGTCTGCGCAAGTTTCCTGTGTAATGCCATGTTGGAAAATAATCTTGTTTAGGGGGGAATGGCTGGCATGGTCAAAGTACTTCATATTTTCTCTGGAGTGAAAGTTGAAACTGTTTCTATATGGGCCTTATGTAATTTTAGTTCAATGTCTGTTTTGTGGCTTGTTTGATTGTCTTTGTTAGGTACTGATGTGCAGTTTGATTTTTGCTGTGTGTTGTTTGAAAAAGGTGGAAAGTACCAAGCTCTATTATTTAACACACTCTTGAGAGTGAATGCTCTCAAATACTGTTTTTATCATGTTGCATGTTATATTTTATCACATCACGTTATTGAAATGGTGTAATCTAAGCAATGGACAAGGTTCAAATCTTATTGGCAGTGGAGTAAATCTAGATCCATTTCTTGAAGCAAAGCTAAATAAATGGGTCTACTCTACATTTATACTGGTGTTTTTAAGTGCTGAATCTGCCCCAATGACATAATTGAAAGAGCCACTGATCACACCAGAAATCCTCTGCTATTTGATAAGGTTCTGGAAAGAAAGTTTATCCTCATGAATTCCATGTATTTTTAATGTAGCTTCTCTTTTGCTGAATCAATTAAGCTCTGTTGAAAATTCTTGAATGTGGAAGCAAATCAACTGTGACTGTGGGAGGGATTGGTTGATAATTTAGTAAAGAAAATATTAGCATGTCTATAGACTTCTGAAAAGGAGATTTCCAGTAGCTGTAATTTTAGAAATGGATTGTTTTGAAGTTTGATAGTATGTTCAGAATGCAGCTTTTGCTTTGCTTTAGGCTCTTCATGCACTTTACCAGGGGTCAGAGAGTTTGCATAAAAGCAGGGGCAGTAGGTAAAATCCCTCTGAAATCACGGGCAGAACTCCCAATTAAGCAGTGTCCGGATTACAAACCATGTCTAATGCAGTAGACAGACTAATATTATCTGCGGAGAATTTGTCTATTAATAAGGTGTGGCTAGTTTTCTACACTGAAAAGGGAATTGTACTTGATTTTATGTACTGCCATTTGCTTTTTCTGCAAAACAGCATGAACAATTTGCGTTAATGGCACCAACCATTACGGTAGTGTTGCTGTAATGTTTGGTTCATTTCTTAAACCACTCTAATATTTTGTAAGGATTGTATACAAAGAACTCCGTCTTGGCAAGGCAAAGCCTGGTCTGTTCATACATGCTCCCAGGAAAACGGGGAGAAGCCAATAAAACTTCAAATGACTGGTACTGTATCTGTTCTTCACACCTTGCTCTTGTTTTCTTCCTCCTGTGCTAATGATTGGAGGATTTCTATATCCACAGGCACAACAACTGAATAATTAGTCTTTGGTTTTTAAGATTACATCAGCTCTGAAGCATTGCTGCTTCTGAGAACCCGATCAGTGTGGCTGATTCATGTTGATTATAGCAATTGCAAAATGTATCTTATCCCTGATGTTTGCTTGGCAGATGTGTGTTAGGCACATAGATCACTGAGTGAAGGCAATTATTCATAGAGTGATCTATGATTTTTTTTGGATTTGGTTGCAGCCGCCCATTTCTCTTTTTCTAGAGAAAATTCCATCTGCCCGAGTGATAAGCACTTTCCAGCTTGAGGATCTGCTCAATTTTTTTTTGCACAGTCAAAAGAAGAAAATCTGGGAATAGATTAAGCAATGCTGATGTGTCTGTGGCTACATGACTAAACATTTGCTGGCAAAACCAACATATAAGCAATTTATATATGAAGTCATGTCATTTTACAGTATTCATCTAAAGAAGTAGAAACTAGCAAAACCAGAGAAGTTCCCAGTGACTTGTCTTTGCCTCTTCTCTGAAGCACGTGTGCAAGGAAGGGAGTGGTAGTGACAAAGGGTCATTAACTGAGCAAATTCTCATAGCAATGTGTACAGCATTTCCTCTCCTGGCTTACTTTATTTCCACTCTCAGTTCATTGATGCTACTCCATTTTGAACTAAGTGCATTGCAAATGGTCCTTCACAAATCTTTTCCTAATCCTAAAACAGAAGAGTCTCTTCTGAACTCCTTTACCTGGTAGATTACACTGTGTTTTCTGAACTAGATTTCAGACACTCCCTTATGTCGCCTAAGCAAATCTAAGTTACGTTAAGAGGACTCTGCAGCATAGTCCAAGAGCCCATTCTGCTGTTTGACTGCAGTGCTGTGGGTTAGCGTTCAGGTTACAGGACCCAGCTTCAGGAACTCTGGTATATACCTGTGAATGCAAACCATGAAAGTACACCTTATCTACTATAAAGCAGTGTACAATTTATAGCAATGAACATGTATGCAAGACAACAAGGTACTGTGTGATTTTTTTATGACTGGATAAAACAGCTGCCTGTCTCTGTATTTCCAGAACTGCACCTTACATTATCCTTAACAAAGACTCTGAATGAAAGGTCAAGCATGTTAAGCCTGTTTGGCATGGGGGTCAGGGATTATCTAAACTGGAGATGGGTGGAAAACAGGCATTTTCACCTGAGGAAAGGCAGTTTAAAATATAACTTCATTCAGTTCATTTGTCTGAAAAAGTGTTATTTGCTCAGAGAATCATGAGGACAGGAAAGAGGAAAGAATGATTGGCAATATTCAGTTATGCAAACTTGCATAGTGCAAAATGAGCTTCAGCCCTATTGGATGAAAGGAAAATGAATGTGAATCAAAAACTCCTGCAGCAGAGAGTACCCTTACACCTGTGCTAAGCACATGCCCAATATAGTGCTAGAGGGCAGAGTTCTTTGAGGTGGTATTTAAGGCAGTGGTCAGTACAAGAATAAGGATAATTACATCCTTGCAGGTCCAGACTTTCATGAAGTAGAATACGTTAAACTTGTTATGGTTGATAAACTTGATATTGGTTATGAACCTCTAAATATGGGCATTGAAATTTTAGGCAGTATCAAATACAACGTTGTTTTTCACTGGGTAGTAATTCCGCTTTCTTTCATTTAAAATCCATTTTGTATAGATACGTGTGAGTGTGTGTGTATGCATATATATGTATATAGACATACATATACACACACGCATATGGATATTTGTTAGATATATGGTAGAGCAAAGCAGCTACAGCTCTCTAGTGCCTGCATTCTAAAGTAGATAAAACTTTATTTTTCTTGTATCTTTCTGCTTAAGTCGATCTTTTCAACTGACTTTACTTCAAAATAATGAAATCATTTTCCCTCCCACTCCTATGAAAAGTTGTGACAAATTACAGCCTCTCCAGCGCTCCTCCTTTTGACAAAAACAGAAAAAGTTCTGAATATATTTTGATTTTGCCAAAGACCTTTTTCTCTCCTAACTAGTCTTTGGCTAGTGTAAGTTTAGACCTGCTGTACTTCTCAGCTGCTTGCAGAAAGTCATGTGTGTGTTTACTTACTGTACTGGCTTACTGTAGTCTTTATAATGAATGTATTTCTAATTTCTCAAGTCCTCTTCTCTTTGCCACATCTCAGGTATGACAGTTGCACACTTAGAGATCTACTCTCAGGTTCGCTAACCAGTCCTTTCAATGCTTAGTGTGCTTCTTTTGGAAGTAAAACATTGGAATCTAGGGAAAACGCTTTCTCCAAGTCTCTCATCGTCAGGTGCGTTGTATCCACATATTGCTGAATCTGTTCTTTTACTTGCTTTTACACTGGCAATAATAACACTTTATAGTGGCTATTACTGCATGTAAAACAGTGTTTTGCTATTTTTGGTGTAAAACACGAATATACCATATATGCAGCTGGCTTTGTGGCAAAATGCAATGTAATAAAGTTTATGAAACACTGTGTGGAATACTAAGGGTCAAGTATTTGAGGAAGCCTCATGTGCTAGGAGCTTTCTCACACTGTTGTGATTGTTCAAGAACAGTCAAAAGCCTGTGTTAGTCTGGGCTGTTAACTGCAGGTTGAAAAAGCTAGGTATAGTGGGGGTAGCTCTGTAAGCCAATAGTCCTGATCCTTCTTTGCCTTATATCTCAGCAATTTATGCATATGGAAAGCAGAGTTTCTCTCACATGCTGCAGACCTCATGTCTAAGGAATCAGAGAAGTCAAGACTATGAAGTCCTTGGAAAGCACAAGACTGCAGAAGGGATGAATATGCTAGCTGGCGCTGAACTTTTTTTGCTTAGCAACTTAAAAATAAGGATGTAAGAGGCCATGATCTTCTGCATGATCTGGTCTCTTATCTGGGTTCTGGAGAACAGGCAACAAGAGAATCCTGGCCAGGTGAGATGCCTTCCCTTCTTGGGCATCCAGGCACCTCAAGCAGCAACCTAGTGCTCAGTTGTTTGTTTTTTTGCTTCCTACAATTTTATATTAAAAAAAAAAATGGATGAATTACTCAATTTCCTTTTCTCAGACCTTATGAAAATCCTTCTTTCTTTTTTCCTCCCCCTTTCTTTTGTGCATGTGTGTGTGTGTGCATATGCTCGTCCATATTTTTCTGTGCTGGACATGACCCACGATGCTCAGTTGTAAAGAATGCATGACAGCCATGACCACAGAACTGCGATACAGCGATGTTTTGTGAAATGGGGCTGGGAAGGGAGCGCAGGAGACCAATGGTACACACTGACTGTACAGTCATTCCCTCCTTTCCTTGTCTGAATAGCTTCCAAATCTCATATATTCACAGGCAGAGCCCAGCCAAAGCCCACAGCTGTCATGCATTTTCAACAGATTCCACACGGCCTAGATGAGGTTTGAAGACATTCCTTTGCTCTTACACATTAGCTAAAAGGAATTACCGTAACATCTGATATTGTGGAAGTGGGAAATTTGCCATCCTGACCTTGCCCAAAGCATTCCGGAACTGGGGGTCTGAGGATTTATTATCTCAGATGGCCTCCAAAGGTCGCCGAGGGCCTGTCTCGTGGTGTTCCAGCAGGACTCGAGCAACGAATGTGCTATTCATTTGGAGGGACTGTGCAGTTTTGTGCGGCTGAAATAATGGGCAGACACATGTTACTGTTGCTCTCTGGATCTTTGTCATAGGAAAAGCATGTTCCATTGGAGTGATTCCCAGCTGTCAGTAATGTGCTGAAACACCACAGCCAATCATCAGAGAACAGGCCAAATAAACAGGATGTTCACAATGTGTATGATTGCATGAGTGTGTAACAAACCTTCTGCACATTTCACAGTCTCATAATGAGATTGACATGCATTGCTTAATCTGCATCTGTCTGTTTAGGGAAGAAACACACAAACACCATGGAGACAATGTGTAAGAAAGCTCCGTTTCTTGGCTGCATGGCTGTTGATATGATAGGACAAAATCTGGTACTGAGTTGGAAATGAACAGTATTTCAGAGCTATGCATTTAGCTGCTGGGAAGTGCCCTACAGTCAGCCAAGCACAGTTCGGTGAGTGTTCATTAATCAGAGTGGTGGTTATAGCAACAGATGACAAAAGTGCCTGAGGATGATGCACAGTTATTTTTTAAGGGAATATCTGAGGCACCATTGTTTTCTCTTTGTTTTGATTTCAGAATTTATTTTGTTTGCTCTATGTATTTAAGAAAATGTGCACATGGAGCAAACCAACAAAGGAAAGAATGTTTACAGAAATCTATAATTACATAATAGAATAGCAAAAGCTATTGTGCTTTTAATTTGAAATCAGGGCAGTATAATTAGAATGGCAAATACAAAAAGGAAGTCAATGTTCTCACCCCTCAGATCATGCATTTTTCCAGCACAGTGACTTTTAATGCATGTTAACTGTCTAGTTGCAAGATTCTTGAGGATGTAAGGCACAGGTAGTTTATCCCAGTTAGACAATGTATCTTTTTGCTTAATCTCTCTTCTTTCTGCTGGTAGCCCTTTTTGGTGGTTCATTGTTTATAATGTCATAAAATCTGTCTCCATCTTGTTCTCATGAGATTTTTGTGGGTCAGATGTGATACACGCTACTTAACTCATCCTAAGAAACAGATCCAAAAAGAAAAAAAAGGACCTAAGTCTGGATAATCTAAGTTATAGTAGTGGCCTAGGATTAGTCAGAGGTACTACCCAAATCTGTGAAACTGTGTCTGAAAAAGCTGTTATCTGCCTTTTTCACAATATTCAGGACTGTTGCTAGCTTTTTAGTCCTGTGGGAGAAAGTGCACTGTAAGGTTATTATGAAAACATCCATCACAGCTTTGTACATACTGCTTTCTGATACGTGCTTCAAGATGAATTCTACTGCCTAAATGTAGTCATTGCAGTGAGCTGCTGCAGAGGACATTTCAAATGTTACTAGCGGTGGATGATGATGAATTTAGTTACTGTACGGGGATAGACCTAAACTTAAGAAATTATATGCCAACTATTTCCTGACTGCATATATCTAGTCAAGCTTTGAAAAACTGGGTATTTTGCACTATATGGAACTAAAAAAGTTGACCAAGAAATTAAAGTTGCCTTTTACAAGACATGGTATTCCCTACCCCTATTCTTTCAGTTTATCTCTGGAGACTTCAACTGAGGACATTTAGAACCTGACCCCCACTTCTCACAGAAAATCTGCAGAACAGTGAGCAGGTGGTGGTACAGAGCACTAATAGACTGTCTTCAGACTATCTGCTTAGCATTTCCAGCGTGCAGGAATACTGCTTCCCACGAATGCCAGTGAGGACGACTACCCCTTTACTAACAAGAAAAGATGGACTGGAGTCAGAGGATGTCAGAAGAATGGGGGAGTGGGGAAGGAGGGAGGAGTGAATTACTGCTTGTTCTAGCCCAGACTTCTGGGAAGATGTAGGAAAGGGTGACTTTTGTACTGCTTGTTAGGGTATGACTATTCTGTAAATACAAGTGCTGCAGCAAAAATTCAGGCAATATGAGTCAACAAACAGCATGAGAAAGAACAAAAAAAATCCCATGATGTGTCCGTCAAGATGCCAAAATTGCAAGTGAGCATGAAGACAGAGCTTATTCACAGCTGATGGTGTTGGAAGAGTGTAGAAGGAGATGGGATGCCAACTCTGAAGTTGTTTGAAATAGATCTGACGTAGTATGGCTCGTATTTATTCAAAGAAGCTATTTTATCTCAGTGGTGATCATCTTATAGTGGCATTATCTCTAGCCTTTGTGAATTTTATGGGAATGGAATTTATGGGAATTCTTCGTTGTTGCCTGAAATATAATCATCTTGTTTGTAAAATGTGGGAAATGAAGGAAAATGGTAATATTTCAGGATAGGGTTGCACAATTAGGGTTTGGAAATGGAAACTGGAAGGTGTACAGTTTGCCACTGGACAAGCACAAACTGTATAGCATTGAGCACAAATCTTTATTGGTCTGGCCTTAAACATGCCTGAAACTGTTCTTTTTATAATTGATTTGTTGATATAACTTGTTATCTTTGTAACTGATTCATGACTTTCATGTTTAGAGTGCTATCCCAGCTCTCAAGTACTAAGAATTTCTCTTCCCTTTCATAAAATCTTCCGTTATGTCTACTTCTGTTTCATTTTTCCCTGTGAACTGCAGCATTTGTTTCCCACTTAAATCTCCTGCTAAGCGAGCATAGCCAGTGCTGTATTATCTCAGAATATGGATTCAACAGATAAAGGCAAAAGTGTGGTGGCGGGGACTGAAAGTCAGCATTCAACAGGGTGGAAGCAGCACTTTGTCACAGCAGCTCTGCACCTCTAGTGATCAGCCCTATAGCTGCGCAGTCTGTGTCCCTCTTCGCACTCAGCAGAGATGGGTGCATCCAGGATCTTTCCTCCTCTTTTGCTGGAAGACTTCTCCCTCCTACAGTGTTCTCACCACAAAAACTTGAGTGACTTCCTTTCCCTGTCTTTAAACACTTGGATTGCTGTCTATCTTCCTGTCAACTCACAGGAGGCCGTCACTGCTATTACAGATCTGTTCGGGTACCCTGAAGAGGGTAGCATTCGGAAACTGTGGCTGAAAGTGCTCCTGACATATATACTGAAAACTTATGTAGCATACAGGATTTTGTTTTCCTAACTTGATTAAATTATGAGATGCTAAAGAGATGGATTTTGGTACAGGCATAAATAAATCAGAGTAAGTCCCCTACTGTACTGTATAGGTAGATTATAAAATTAAGCCACTACAGTACTGCTACCTTGATTTGTTTAATTTGACTGAAGATATTTATTAGCCAGGACATTCTAGGTCTCTTACAAAGTGATACTCATGAGAATTAAATGTTTCTGCTAAGCTAAACTACTTTAATACTGATATTCTTCCCTAGAACCAAAGAAGAGTACAGCTAGGATTTCCATAGAAAGATACTTCTTCTCTAAGTTTTTTTTCTTGTTTTGTTTATTGCTGTTATTACTGCAAACTAACTTAGAATCTTTTTCTGTTCTTTTGTAGCTTCTGAAACTGTGTTCAGCCGTACTTCCCGAGAGCTCACTTAGCAATGCAAATGCATTATAGAATCAATGGGGAACAGGAAGAAGACAAACAGAAAACTGTAAGTATCCAATACCAATTTATTACTTTGACTTTATAATGGCTTGAACAGATGGGATATTTTTGTCTTCATGTAGGTATATGATTATTAATATTTTAAGACCTTTCCTGACCAGGGTTGTTGCTATTCTTGTTAATACATAACCCTTTGTTTGTTAATTTCATATTCGTCTTCAAAATGAATAGTAATCCTCATCCATACAGCAAACAACACGTTTCTCTCCCGAAATGCATTGTATTGTTTAAAACACCCCTCCTGGCCATACTATTTCATTCTGTAGCCATATGGGTATGGTTAGTTACCAATAACTAATTTTGGGGAGTGAATGCCTTAATTCTGAATGTAGAAGAAAACTGCAGGTTTATATGCCTTGAAGATGCTAAGTTATTTAGCTCCTATTGCCCAGCTCATTGAAAAGTGGAGCAGAGATAAGTTTGGTTGTTTGGTAGAGTGATGAAAAGCAGAAAGGAATTCCTGTAGAGCAAAATACAAATTGTGTGGGTCTGATTCTCACCGTCAAATTGACCCCTCTATCCTTCTTACAGCATCTCTGGCTGACACGCTTAGGGTCATACCAAACAACTGTTTTAGCTCTGTGGAAGGCTGAGATTGTCAGAGATTGGGAACAAATGGCAATCGCTTGCCTCTGCAGGGTTAAGTTTTCTAAAGGGTTAAAGTTTGGGCATATTAAATCAATCCTCTGTCACTTCAGGAGCCTCAGGAAATGGTAGTGTATTGATGTGTCCCTAGTTTAAGGCCTGTGGTATACCCTGTAGGCTCGAGAAAGCTTGATACAGGATTTGGTGTTACTTCCTGTCATTGAATTTCATGTTCATCTGATCGAATGGTGGTAGTCAGCAAGAGAGGATCTAATGGTAGTTTCTAGCTTTAGGGAGCTATGAGTTCTTCAGTGGGATTACGACTGAACATTGTCGTCGTCATCAGCAGCAGCAACAGTTGTATGTATGGGATACAATATTCTTTATTTTCATTTTATTAATGGTTCTGTAGAGCCTACTCCTGACTGCATGCATCTTCTAGAATGCATCTAGAAAGGTTTTGTAAAAGAAATTTGAATGGAGGTTAGGTAACAAAAAATGACAATTTATATGCAAGTAATCTCAGTTAATTCTTAGCAGCATGGGAAAAGTAAGTTATTAAGAGGGCATTAAACCTCAGTAGGGGAAGAGCCATGCACATGGCTTCAGGGAGTTTGTTCTATCCAGAGAAGATATTTGAGAAACAGATAATAGAGGTGACTTGTGAATGACTGAAAGACCAGTAGGCAAGCTTGAACTTTAGCAAATGTGGGTGGTAACACAAAGCTTGACAAGTAGAGATAAAAAGGTAAGGGACAGTAACAGAACCTGGAAACTGATGACAAAGAACTTAAATTTAACTTTGCAACTGATAACTAGAAAGGGCTCTGAAAAAGAAGAGTGATACAATCAATTTGGTGAGTCAAAAAGACAAACTTCAGCTGTATTTTGCATATTTGAGAGGAATGAAAACAGTTATAGACTGGACAAGAAATTTAGATATGGAGCTGGAATAAAAATGCTAGGAAAAGAGAGGAAAAATTTGCGTCATCTCGTTATTCAGGCAAAGTGAGGATGAGGGAGGAGGCAAAGAGTAATTTCTAGCTTGTGCTTTTGTACAACAAACAGTAAGATGTTAACATCAGTGAGGGAAAAGTGGGGGAAAGAAGAGAAAAGGGAAAAACCCTTGGGCCATTGTTAAGGAAAGAAACAAAAGAAGTCCGTTAATTAGGCAGCTGTCTCAGGCTCCTTAATGCTGCTCTCTGTTTTCCTTTTAGGAATTACTGCTGGACACAAATGAGAATTTAGTCTCATGTGTATGCATGTCTAAGATTTGTGCGTATGTATGTAGCCAAACTTTGGAGGATTTTCAGCTATTAATACTTAGTGAAGGCTTCTCTTCAGTTAAGAAAAACTTCAAATGAAATACAATTCACCCTGCTAATGCAAAGGCTGGGAGAAAGAATCATGGATCAAAAGATTAAGAAAATGTTCAGATTTTGAGCCGCCTTTGCAAGGCGGAAGGCCTCACAGAAGGTCGTGTGACAGCCTTACAGTTTGAAGATGTTCTACTAGTCTTAATTTTATCTTTCAGATATATTTTGTACCTAATAATTTGTTCCTTTGCTTAATAAAATCAGTTGAGATCCTCAGGCACAAACTACTACTTAAAATGCAAACTCTGTACTTGTTAAGTACAAATTCCGTACTTATTTTATTTAGGGAGTTAACAAACTCTATGAATAGAAGGGCCAGACAAACCACTGTAAAATTTCTATTCCATTACTTTGGAAAATCCTCCCCTTTGCCCTCCCTCTCCTAACCACAACCACACATATATCTGCTATTTTGAGGAATGCCAACATTGTTCTCAGTTGTATTTTCCTTGCAGTTTTAGTGGTTATAAATTGAATTCTTCATCTTCTACTCTGGTTCATATTTTTTAACCTAAATCAAATTCATATGTCAATCTCCAATTGACTAACGCATGCCATATAAACTTAAGTGACAAGACTGTGAGCCATACACTGAGGATGACATAATACTTGATAAAATATCAAATATTTACCAAGTTAAAGCCAGTGGAAATGGCTATCTGTGGCAGAAGCAGAACTGTGAATGGAGAAACATCAGCAAACTTAGTTAGCTTTTGACAAAAAAAGTAACTTTGACAGTCTAAAAATAATAGCCCTTTAGTGCTGTAAATATGCAAAGTGTACTACTGTTGATGATAGGTTGGTAGTTAATGAGAAACAGGGCTAAACCCACAGTAGGCATAAGTTGCTATAACTCCGCTGAAATTAATACAGCTCCTCTGATTTCCATCAATTAAACATCTGTCCCCAAATCTAGCTGCGAGTATTATTTGCAGAGTAAGCTAACTGATTTTTTTGAAATCCATGTTGATGTCAGTTCCCGCAGATTCTCATTTTACTTGTCCCTGACTGTTGCGACATCCACTATTTTGTCTTCTCAAAAAGCAAGTAGAACCCTTTCCAGGTAACATGAAATGCATCTGTTGAGCTCTTTCCTTACTTATCAGCGTGATCACATTGCCTCATGGTGTCATACCATGAAAGAGGTATGATTATACATTCCAAGGAAGAGGTTTCATACCTCTCTTCTGGCTCCTCATCTCTTACTGCATCAGATTTAAACAACTTGCCAATGCTTTCACAGTTTTGTGTGTAAGAACAGCTTGCCCTCCTTAGCTGTCCTCCCACATCAAACTTCCTGTTCCCATTCCTCTCCATCTGCTCCTCCAGGATTCCCAAATCCATCTGCTTCTCATATTATCACCATCTTTTTTTCATGCAGTCCCTGCTGAACAGCACAGCCTGCCTGAGTCAGTTTGCAAGACTCTTGCCTTATATGTTTATATTCAATTCTTTTTAAGGTTCCTGCTTCATCTGTGGCTTGCACTTTAGAAGAACCCTTTTTGGTATTCCATTTTATATGTCTCCTCTGAGATGGATAGGCCCATAAGGCAGGAGCAATTCTTTCTTGAATGTCTAGAAAACACCCGTCACCCCGTGGTCATGAACAATAAATCCTTATGGTGACTTGGAATGTTCTCTCAAATGCACTGAGAGATGTTACTGCAGTTGTCTTAGGAATTTTTTAATTAAAAGCGCCTATCTTTTGTCCTTATTTACTGCTTGAAGAGAAGTTCTTACATAAAGCTCCTGCCCTTTACTCATAGAAGGAAGAGTTCAGATATCCCTACGGCACAATTCTGTTCACCATTACTTCATGCAGATCCTTCTGGGAAGTGGCATGATCTGTGGTGAGAACTGATGCAGCCATTTGCTCAGCTAGGGGATTCCCTTTAAAGAAAAGAGCTTTGGAACAGTGTTAAAAATGGATCCAGTGAAGAAAAGGAGGCCACAGTTTAATCAGAAACCAGGAACCCCTATTTACAAGTCCTGATTTTTTGAACTGATATTTGGTTTCAGTGGGTCTAAGCCCACCCAGTCTAATGCCTGCCCAGTTCTCAGTTAAGAGAAGTTTGAATCTAAGCATTATATAGAATTAACTTCTGACATAGTGAAATGGGATATAGGACACAAATGTTACTGAGAAGAAGGGAAATTGGGGTGAACCCCAAAGTCTCTGAGGAACAACAGCACAGTAGGAACTTTTCACCAGCCAGTCATTAAAGGGACTGTCAATGGTAATTAATTTACCTCTCAGTGATATAGAGCTGAGCCAGCTTTCTGAGATTCATACCTGATATTTAAGCCTCTGCCATATTTCCCCTGACTCTAATTAGGCTGAAAAACATTTTGTTTAACTCATAGGCTTATATAGTTTAATACTAGAAGGGACCATGAGGTTATCCATCATTAACTTCTGACTAGTTAATTCTCTGCTGAACCCTATTATTTATGTTTGACTAAAGTGTATCTCATAGAAAAGTGTCAGTTTTGATTTGAAGAGATGGAGGATCCATTACTCATTTTTTTTTCTCATTCAGGTGTAAATAATTAGCTTAAAAATACTTTATTTAAATATGTCCAGCTTCACTTTCCAGCCATTGCATCTTGCAATATCTTTCTTTGCTACAGTTGAGAATCCTTTGGTGTCTGGTATTTTCTGTCCGTGAAGGTATTTACACACTAAGATTCTTCTCAAGTCTTCTCAGTTAAAGTGAACAAAATGAGATCTTTAAGGATGTCTTAGTGTAAGAAATTTTCTCCAGCCCTCGTTTTTGTAGCTTTTCCCCCCTCAGTCGTTCCAGTTTTCTTGTCGTCTTTTCAGAAAGTGAACGCCAAAACTATGCAAAAATATTCCTTCGTGGCTTCATCATAACTCATCTAGAGGTTAAAACACACTCCTCCTGCTCAGTACTCCTCTGTTTATATGTCTCTGGTTTCACTATTTAGACTTGACAAAGCGTTAAGCTCAGTTTAAATTACCTGCATACTCTGACTCTAAATCCCTTTCTATTGCTGCTTTAAAAGATATAGTCTCCCACTGCATGTCTGGCTGTAGGTCAGTATTTATTTATAGATCACCAATAAAAATGCTGAATCGCATTAGACCTAAAACCAGTCTGAGGGCCTACCCCTAGGGAAACTTCCATTCAGTGACTGTTCCCAATTGACAAATGATAAAGAGGTATTTCTTAACCCATTCATATGTGTCTTATTGATATTGGATAGTACTAAAGAAAACAGGACTGCATGTCGCATAGAAATCTAAGATTATTGCATCTGTGCAGTTACTTCCATTAACGTAATATATAATCTCCTCAGAAGACTGAATGGGATAGAATATGTTTGACAAGGTCTATTTTCCATAAAAACATGCTGACTGGCAGTAATTATGTTCCTATCCTTGAGTTCTTTATCAATTCAATTCCTTATTAGTTTTCCATTATTTTGCCTAAAATGGATGTCAAACAAACCAGCCTGTAATTACCTGCGTCATCCAACTTGCCCTTTGTGAGTACTGGCAAATCATTAGCATTCTTCCAGTCTTCTTGAATTTCCCCATTATTAAAAGATTTATTAAAAATTAACTAAATCAGGCCAGATACATACTCAACCAGCTCTTCTAGGAATCCTCTGCGCGTGCTATCTTGGCTAACTGATTTAAAGGTTTATAGCTAGCTGATATCACTAAGCATCTTCCTTGACTGTGAACTTCATCATCCAGTGATACAAGTCCATTTCTCTTGTTTTTGAGGCATCTGCTGTTTCTACTTGAATATTAACACTTTAACCATTCCTAACTATAGCGGACCCTGATCTCAGTAGTAAGAAATTTTTATGTTGTTGATTTATTAAAAAAAACCCTTCATATTGTCCTTAATACTACCATCATTCATTTTTAAGCTTTCTTGGGCAATTTTCTGCAGTGCATAACTCCCATTTTTTATGGATCACCATCTGCTATTTTTCCATGAGTTTTATATGGTATCCTTTCTTCTCCATTGGTGTCTTAATTTTTGACCCAGCTGGTGGTTTAGTCAGGTTATCTTCTTTCTTTGGATATGAATTTGTGGCTGTTTCCTGTATGGTGAACTTTTTCCCCAAATAATTTCTGATTCATTTCTTTTGTAAATTTTCCTCCCAGTGAATGAATTTTTGCTCAAAAATTTTCTTAGCTTTGGGAAGTGAGCTGTTTTGAAGTAATGCATATATATCTGAGTAATTAAATATGCCACTACCCAGTCCTGTTTGCCATGCAATATGGCTTTAGCCCTGTCAGCTGAACCTTGTGATAGTTAGCTCAGCATGCCAGAAATGCTTCTGGACAGACTAGTAGCTCTTGCTCTAGAAGCAGACATGCAAACAAGTATACCAAGGTGATTGTTTCTCATCAAGTTGTTATACAACACCAAGTGATGCTGCTGAAACAGAAGATTTGCTATCAATCTACAATGATCGTATCAGCTTTTTTTCAGAAACTTGTAAGTTGTCCAAACCATTGGAGTGGGAAAAATTCTTGGTTAAGAGAATATATATATATATATATATATATATATTTTTTTTAGTGGTTTAAGTCAGTGTTAAGCGGGGGCTTGGGGCTGCTGTGGGGAGGGATATTGGTTTAAGGATACAACAAAAAGATGACATTCAAAGAACCTGATCTTAAAATGGTAATATTGTGACATTTCCCATAGCTTCTAAAAAGCAAAATCCATTGTCTTCAAGAGTGCTAAATACAGTAGCGCACACTTCGTATCTGGATTGTTTTAATGGGGTTGCTTTCAGAGATGAATGCTTATCATGGTGTTAAGTAAGCTTTTTGTAGTAATAACTCGCTCGTAGTGCTACTGCACATCTATACGTGTGTGACAGTAAATCCTAACTGTCTTCACCTGCCTTCAATGTTAATATGAGATACAAACAACTACTTGTTTGTATTAAAAATAAATAACCCATTAGATGGCTTCCAGAGGATGTGCAGCTCTTTTGGTTACTGGCTTTGGTTAATGAAATAAAATTGACAGAGGAAAGCACAGAGAAGATTTATTGTTACATAAATCTTAGATATATTTGGTACATCCTTGGAACAACAGAACTTTAGACATTAGTTTTAAATAGATTTACAGGAGTCAAAGGTCATAGTTCCTGAAAACAGAGGAAACTATGCATAGAGATTGTGTTTATTTTCAGTCTCTTAAAAAAATCAAATGAAACCATTCAGTGTATAAAGCAGAAGCACTTTGTTATGAGTAGCAGAACCAAAGATTGTGGATATTTTCATCTCCCTGGTTACTGTGTGTAACAAAAACAGATGTAGAAAAACTTGGGGCTTTTTTTCATCATTACTTGCCTTAAGAGTTTTTTTTAAAATTACAGTTTGTTTAAATAAATATAGTAATTCTCATGGAACATCTGCCCATGGAGTGTGCACCAGAACAACCCGCAGCAGACTGGAAGGGGAGGCAGTGTATAGTAGCCTCTGAGGAGGGAGTCTGGTAATAGATCTGTGCCACCTTTCTAAATGAGTGACGGCTGAATTACATGGTTTTACTGCAGGATAGATGAAGATTGATTTACAGGATAGATAAAAACCTAACACCGAGATATTTTTCCACAGGTTGAATGCCAAAAATTTAATTTTAAATAACCCATTTAAAAAATATAAACAGTTTTAAAAGAAGATTATTTTCCTCAGTTGTTGAATACAGAAGTTGTGGTTATTTAAAGCTGAAGCACAGAATGATGATACAAGTCCCCATTTTGACTAGACTGGCCATAACACGAGCCTCCTTTTGGACAGGCTGCACACCAGAGGCTTGATCGTCATTACTTTCCTGATGAATCCAGTATTTTTCCATAGGGGACCCTCCAGGATCATACTTATCCTAACCATCCATTTTAATGTAAATTTTGATTTATACACTAAGGGCATTCCTGGCTTTATTTTTGCTTTAAATAGCTTATGGTCCTAGAGTTATTAGAGAGAAGAATTTTACTCAGTGTCCCTTAAAGATCTGCCTTCTATAGTGTATAAAATATTGTTCTTCCTAATGCTTAGGAAGCGAACTCAGCATTCCCCTCCTATAGACTAGTGGCTAGTCACATCACTCATCAGCCACTGGAGTGTTTATGAACTTCCATCGTAGCTCACATTGTAGCTTCCCCAGAAAACTTTGAACAGGGCAGCTCTGTTATCTGAGTGCCTGGGACACTGATGGGTCACATTTTGAAGTCAACTACTATAGCTGTGGTTCATCAATTTGTAAAGGCAGTGGATTTCTTCTACTGGGCAGTTGCTTTTGGAGCATATTGGTGCATAACATAATGTATGAATGTATTTATTTATTTGTGGTTGTCTTACCAGAGTAAAAGCTAGGTGTTTATTTAGAAAGAAAAGCTAAACTGCACTGAATCAATAGCATTAGAGTCACTGCAACCGCTCGGCTCGGTCCCTACCTGCGTGCAAATCTATGTGTAACCGAACACATTCTGGACACATTTGTGAGCGTGGAAATTTTTAGTGGGAGTACAGAGCCCCTCTGAAGGCACTGGGTGTTACAGACGTTGAGGAGGCTGAAATACCTGGAAATTATAACAGGCAGGAGAGAAGATGTAAATGGAAAGAGAATAGATAGGACAGGAAAGAGGAGTGATCAGTGTGCTTGTAATTTGTATTTCAATAAAGATAGAAATCCGCAAGCCGTTTTCTGATTTGAGATTGGGGATCACAGCAAGTACAGTGGGTCGTAGACAAGTCTGAAGAAGAAGCCTTGTGAAAAGGTTTGCACATAAACTTAGCACTTCCGCTGCTTATGTGTTAGGAAACATAGTGCATTTTCTATCATGAGCACAGCTATCTATCTGCATAACAGAAGTTTTGCCAAATACATTGTATTTGCTACACCTTCAAGGGCAATATTTACATGGTATTTGTATGGCCTAATTTTAGTCATCCAAGCCCAATACCATTTTAGAAACTTCATTTCCCAGGGTCCCTGTGTATCCAATAGAAAGAAAGAAGCTAATGTCAGTAGCAAAAATACCCTCCTAAGCTTTCCTCTGCTCCTGTCTTTCAGTCGCTTAGAGTTTGCCACATAACCTTCTTTGAGCTTTCGTTGGGACAGTTCTCAGTGTCTTTGAGCGATATATCAAATCTATAATGTGTAGCTGATATTTAGGATCAAAATCTTTCAGTGCAATTCGGCTTTTGAAATAGCATGTTCTCAAGTATCTTATCCTGAATTCTTTTTTCTTGTTGTTCTATCATGCTTGCTGAAGTCATTTATGAGGTATCTGCCCCACAAAGCTGGCGGTAGGTCGCATTTTGACAGAGGGCTTCCTTAGAGGCACAAGTCAGGGTTGTTTGTGCACAGACAAACTATTTCATACTCCTATCTCAATGAATCCTTTTTATTATCATGGTCGTCTGTCAAAGTTGATCTCTGGATCGGTCATTAGCCCGTGCTGCTGTCACGTAAGCAGTAGATCTCATAGCAGCCAGCAATGCTTGGGCTTGTGCTTTGCCGTGAAGGAAATCCTTTGTGTCCGTAATGTACCCACTAGTCCCCAGCTTTTGGCAATTGATAGGAACAGGATTTCTCAAAGTGAGGGAGTGCGAGCGCGGGGGCCAGGAGCAGATGCTGGGCCTTGTGGAGAGTGTTTAAGCGCTGTACAAAGCCAGATTTAACTGCTTGCAGTCAGTCAGCGCTGACCCTTTAGGTATACCCAGGGCACATTCGTAAAGAACAAAAGGTCAAAGTGTCAAAGACTCAGAATAATCAGCCGACAAAATGAACGGAAAAAAAAAAACTAGCTCCCTTTTTTCCTTCACTTGGGGATTGGATATTTGCCACCAAGCTTCAGACATAATTAAAGCAGGGGCCTTGTTCGCAGCAGGTACGACAGAATACCTTCTTTCGTAGCTGCCAGACTACAATAATACTGTTTCTCTTGCATCAGAATGATGATTTTGTTCAAATATTTCTTGGGGGCATAGCTCTTCCTACGTTGTGCGTAGAAACCTACGATCCCAATACAGGTCATCTTTTCCTTCCTTCTTTCAGGTTCTGCTTTTTAAAGCGGGTAGGCTCCCCTGCTTCCACAGACAGCTACTGACAAAGCAAGTGATAATGCTGTAAAGGCCCGAGCTGACCAGGCTACAGTTTTACTTTGGGAAGACAGGGAAAGCCTGTGAGGTAGAGAGGGATGATATCTGCATCGGTGTGTCCAAACATGTCCTATAACAGTCGAAAAATGAAGAAGTGAGAGTTGTTCCTCTGCAGACAGATGTAATCAGTGCCTGTATATACTGAAGCTGTTGGGTGTCATATTTCCTCTTGAACACATCTTGCAGGAGATTTCCAAATGTAGTGAAGTTATGAAATAAGTAAAATACATGAGTGAATAACATAAAACCAGTTGCACTAAATGTTCTTGTTTTTAGTGCAGCTGTATCTGCATGTTACTGAGAGAGATGTGCCACCCAGAAAAGGTTTTGGGATTTTCTGCAAAGCTTTCAGCTTTTCAGCTTTCCCTTTATGATTGTGGGTCAGGTAGGAAAGTCAGGCTGTGAGGACTGTGATGGAAAAATTATGTTTGTGTTTATATTTTATGCACAGACCTTGGGTTCATTTCTTTAAAAAACTACCTAACGGTGCTGCTATTTTGTGAATATCTCTGCTAAGGTTTGAGGAATCCACTCTGGTTACGTTGAGCATTGTGGACTAAAGTATATTTTACTGTTTATAAATCCAGCTGGTTTCCAAATGTTCTGGGGTCTAGTCTAGCCTTCTAATATAATTATGAAAAAAAGGTCAGGCTAAATGTCAGGTGTTGACAAAGTACTGATTGTTTCCACTTTGCAGGCTTCATAAATGTCAAGAGAAAAGAACTCTGCTGTCTTGCCTTATTAGAAAAGAATTTGGTGAATGTAATGCGTCTGAAGAGTATTAGCTTGGCAGCACAGCAAACAGTCTTCGTCTCCCTCCCTGCCAGGTGCCTCATGGGGGATGGATATACAGGTTTCTTCATTTTGAATTTATGCTGCATATGCTCAGAAAGGTTGAACATGTGACTCGATCGCTTTCATTCTCATTTTCCATTCCAAGTTTTGGCCTTTCTGTGGAAGTTACCACCGATCTGTGTCGTTGCATGTTTGTTTTTCTTTAATTTGCTTGAACAAGTACCCTTTGAGCATGATCAACTCCTTGTCAATGTGCTTGCAGTCACCCTTACCCTGCACTCAGCTTGTTTCGTCCTGATGGTCCTAACATGCAACAAGAGGGATTTTGAAGGAAGTGAATTATTATGCTGGTAAAAGTAACTGTCCTGGAGAATTGCAATATTTATGGGGCCACAGCACAGACAGTTAAGTACTGACTTAGATTTCTGAGGGCCATGTTCTTTCCTATCCTGCATGAAGACTGCTAGAAATTAAGATTAATCCTGAGGATAAATTCATGAATATACATGAAATTCGAGTTTCAGCACATAGTATCAACACACAAAGACTGGGCTGTGACCATTCAGGTCAATGGGAACTTCATATGCACTTGCAGGATTATCCTGAAAGCTATAAAAGACGGTTTTAAAAATAGTTTATTTAAAAATAAAACAATATTGAGAGCAGATGTTTTCTCAGTTACACCACTGAGAATTAATTTAGAGTATATCCCTCACTTTTTAGTGTATTTCACTCAAATTTGGCTGTTTAAATCTCAGACAAAGGAAAAGTGGACAAAATGTTCTCTTCTGGCAGGAAGCTCTCTCTGCATTTTAAATAAAAGCATTAAGGGCAGCTATCAGTAATTGCTCTTATTTATTACTATAATAGTGTGTGTATGCTTTGTGTGACATCTTTGTCTATCACAGTGCAGTCTGGCACAAAAAAAAGTATGTGAAAAGTAGGAATGGACAGCAGAGATTGCTCCTGATCTGGGAAATTGGTGGTTGCCTAGAACACGGAGAGGAGGCTTTTTCCATGCCACTTGGGAGACTACAAAAGGCATTCATTTTAAAAGAAGACTGGGGTAATTACCACTACGTTTATGTTAGAGGTTAACATTAGTGTTATTTCCTCCATTGCCTGGTTTTACAGAATGTTATGCCCCACTGCTTTTATTAGATCCAAGCAATGGATGAAATAAGTGTTATTAACCTCTAACACTTGAAAAAATTGGTCTTAAGAAAAACAGAGACAAAGCTGGGCAGTTGTTTTTCTCTGTTAGTTGGGTGAGGTGCCCTAAAACACTGCAGATTTCATAGTTATTTCATATGTATCCATGGGAAAAAAAGTGAAACAAAATAAAAACTACAAAAGTTAGTAAAATGCTTGCAGTTTTTCTTAAGTTAGTGAAAATTTACATCAAATAGAATAACAGAAGCTCTTCACTGAGCATAGTCATTTGAATTTAAGAAACACTAACGTGAGTCTTAACCTAAAATGTTAACAAAATATATTTCATTTATATTATATTTCAGAGTCAGAAACATTTTAGACGTAGTCTGTTAGTCTGTTCAGGACCTCAGACGTTCAAGGGAACTTGAATAGTAGGGTCACAGTGATCGTAAGAGTGCCAGTGACCATAGGCTTGTCTGAGTCCAACTCCAGTTGTCCAATAATTTAAAATACAGTGTCAAGTTAAAAATAAAAAATTGGAAGTAAAATGTCTTATAACTAATTTTACCACAGCTAAAAGTACTTAAAATCATCGTCCTTATTTTTTAATTTCTGATTTATCTTTGTCCATTTGCCAGCACAGCCTTCGCTAAACTTACAAAGAATTAGGTCTCAGCATCAGGATAGTGGATCTGGACATAGTTTGATTTTTTTTTTTTGACTTTTAAGTTTGACACTTAAATTGTACTTTCTTTCGTATGAGTTAAGCGTGTACTTAAGTGCTCTTTGAAAAACTTTGTTTCTTCATTTCTTAATGTGAATCTTTCACACAGTAGCCTGGGGAACAGCGAGGAGGAAAGAAAAAGGTTTCAGGAAAAAATGTTGTAAGACTATGGACATTGTCAGGAAGAAGTAGGAAGAAGAGAACAGATGTACCAGAGCCATTTTAATTTATTAAACACACGCATGCACACTAGCCAACCGACTTCTAATTCCTGGTGTTTTTCTGAAGGCTGATATAATCTCCCTTATGGAGCTATCCCAGTACTCTGTTTTGGGAAACTGAACTGATGATCCCTTTGGTCTTTCTTATCTCTGATTACCAGGAGGTTATAGTTTATTTCATATTGGAACTTCTAAAAAGATTCTAACTGCCTGTAGATGATAAGGGTATGTGTCATTGAAAGGAAAAATGTACTTGAAATGAAAAATCTACTTTAGATCCATGTGAAAAAGAAAAAATGCTTTTAAAAGTGGCATTAGAAGTTTCTGTAAGGCTCTCGTAGTATAATTTCTGTGGGTAGCACTTACAGAAGGGAGCACTCGCAACACCGTCTCTATCAACACATGTTGTTGCCCTTCTTTAATATCACTGAAATTTCGAAAGTAAATACTGTCATTCTCTAAGCTGCTTTGTATTCAGTGACCCAACTAACCTACTTTTGGGATATTACATTTTTACTTACTTTGTTAACGATCTCTTCAATTGCTTAATTGAGTATTTTAAGCCAATAAATTACCCTTCAACGTTTCTGTCTGGAGGCTTAGGCAGTATCCAAAACAAGCTCGTCATTAATGAACACTTTCTCAAACAAAAGAGAGGAAGGCAGCAGATCTGAATTGTGGCTGTTGTTTGGTCCCCTTATTCTACACACATTAGTACACTGTATTTCCCCACTTATATAGGCTTTTGTATGGGGAGCATGTGAGTGTTTAAATGTCCCAGCAGGGCACCCAGAGATGGTGAAAAGAAAAAAAAGAGAGGAAAGAAAAAGAAAAGAAAATTGTTTGGAATAATTTGCATTAGTTCAAGGGCAATGTTAAGCATTTTACAGCTGGTTTATTGCTATTCTTGTGCTGTTTAAGCTGTCTTTCATGTCAAAAGTCCTTTCCTGCTTACAAATCATGGGGAAGAATTGCGGCCACCACGCTGTTCGCCTAAGCTCCTCCAGGGGCTCTGGCCCTTTGATCACAGATATCGTTTGCAACCGAGTTAAAAATAGGGGGCTGCTGAGATAAGCCCAGGTTGTGAGAGCAGAGCAGCTCTGCGTTTGCTTTCGGACTTTGCTCTCGCCTTCTCTTGTGGGGGAAGGCGCGAGCTGGGCCCAGGAGGAGCAGCCTCGGGGGTTTTGGAGCCGCGTTTGCAGGAGCTGGGGAGGTGGCTGAAAGCGCGCGGCTTCCTGAGAGCAAGAACCCCGTGTTCACAAGCACACTTGCAAACCCGCACCTCCGTACGTAAAATTAACCAATGGAAAACTACCTCGCGCTTTGAGAAGGATTCAACTCAATGCCAAGGTTTTAGTGTTTCCCAGCTCTCTTTAATGAGGAGCAAACTCTTTTTAAAAATGAAGATCAGTTCCTCAGTAATTCCATTAAAATTGTCCAAGAACCCTTTGCTTCCTAAAGTTGATAGAACATCTTGGTTGACATTCATAGGCATTAGATCAAGTTCTAAGTGGCTGTATTTTGGGGAAAAATCTCCAGAATAGTGCATTTATTTTTATGCTGGAAGTGGAGTAAAGTTTTCGTGTTTGCGTGCCCATCAACAGTAAAATCCCTTAACCTGAAGAAAACTGAACTGGAAGTGAAGTCATTAAAAAATATCCCTCCCCCTCCAAATACATCAGTTTTATTTTTGTATCATTTTCTTTTTAAATTATACTAACATCTCCTTGTGGAAACCTCCAGGTGTAGGATGGAGAGGTGATTAATTCAACCTCAAAATATTAGTCCTTGAAAAGATCCAAATAAGACAACGCATAGTTCACATAGAGGTTGTATAGCCCACGTACAGACTACCTTTATGATTATTATTTATTTGTTTAATTATATTGCTTAGGAACCTGAGTCATGAACCAGAAGCCTGTTGGACTAGATGCAAAAACAGAAAGACAAGTAAGGAACAAACAGTTTCCGCAGGCCTTTTGTAACCAGCGATCTAAATACAGGGAGAGACAGACCAGCTGTCGCAGCACATCAGCAACCGATGTTTTTTGTAGTCCTCATGGCAAAAGAGATTTTGCAGGAGGGATTTGAATGTGGATGCAGAGGTGGCTTTACAGCCATTTTTTGCAAGACATGCAGCTTATATTTCATGTGACAGGGAAGAGGGAGCCGGAGGATATGTAGAAAAGCATGATGGTGTTACAGCTATGATGTTTAAAGGATATCAGGAGGAAAGATTAGAAGGGAGAAGCATATTTCATCAGGTAGATAGATTTATTTGGGACCCCACCTCCCAAGATCTTAAGAAGGGCTTGGGTGCCTGGAAGATTTTTTTTCCAACGTAGCAATTGATATAATAGATGATATTACTCTCCCTGTGAACTTCTTCTTGTTTTTAGAAAGGACGTACATTGCCTAAGAAATAGGCTACAGATATTGTGATACTGAGTTTCAGCTTTACTTATGCACTGATTAAGTAACGTAACAGTAGCTCTGCTGTTATCTGACTAAGAAATCACTGCATGTTCTCATTCTCCAAAACAAATGGGGGAAAAGGGGGGTTGATCTTGTGGTTTTGCAGTGCACATACACATAGGAGCTGTGGGCTGACTCAAGTATTGCAAAAGAACATATTTTATGAAATCAGGAAGAGGCGAATTTGGAGAGAAAAGTAAATCAGACTTGAATTTTATGCACAGTTATTTAGCTCTTACAGAGCTGCCTCAGTATAGTGAGATTAACAAGTCAGAACTTCTACTGCTGAGTTTTGCATTTGGGAATATTTTAGTGATATATAAATTCTACTGGCAGTAAAAAAAAATCACTGTAAAGTGGAAAAAAGTAATTTTTAGTATTTTTAGTGTTTTTTTCTTTTTTTCCTGGTAACAGAGTTTTTTTCTGGATGCTTTTTCTGGTATCTTGATAGAAAATGTCAAATGGCTCATTTATCTTTACAGTAAAAATACATTTTTTCAATGTGTTCCATCCATTCACTTAAGATGTATCATCCATAACATAATAGGAAAGCCTTCATAATTTTTCAAAAAAGTAAGAAATCTCATTGTTAATATCTCAAATTCAAAGTGACCTTGAATGACAGCTCTTGAGTTCTGCCATATTTTGTGCTGTTATTCTGTAGTCTGTTGAATTGCTGATTACCCTTTACAGAGTTCATATTCCCTATCACTTTCTGTGTTTTTAACAGGCTAATATTGACCCCATGGCACACCACAGCTCTTTGATCTCAGAGCTTATAGTATACTGAAAAAAAATACAATTTCTTCTTAATATCTTCTGTAAATTGTCAGGAGGAACTGCAAATTTTCCAGCAAAATCCTACAACAGAATGGGGAATGCACTATCACAAAGGCAAAACAGGAGCATAAGCTGGAATAAACAGTATGTTTTTTCATGAGTGAAGCACAGATGTGGCCAAAGAAGACATGGCACAGTGAAGCAGGGATCCAGGAGAGGGGTAGGATCACGTGGTTATTTTAGAAGGAAGAGGAACAATCTGAACCTACGGTACATCTCTACATCTTTGCACTTATTGTTCTTGGCCCTTTCCTAGTAAGTAAGGAAATACAGAGACTTTTGTAGGAATGCTGATTCTATAGGATGTCTGATGCTAAAGTAAATGTCTAAAATAGGTCAAATCACATATTAAAACAGTATTAACATAGTCCCCTCTTCATTGACCCTGAAGGGAGTCTAAGCTGACTAACTTGGCTGTAGACATCGCAGTGTAGATATCAAAGACTATGTGACACGGATTAGTCACCCAAAGCAGAGGATTGGGGTCTTCTCCTCCTACTGTAGATGCAGCACAGGGAACAGGTTTACTTACTGTAGCTCTCCATCAAAAGGAAACTGTATCTACTTCAATTCCTGCCCCCCCCCCCCCCCCGACTTTGTTTCCCCTGAGGACTGAAGAATCTGTCAATGGCATGGGGAAGGAGGCAGGTCAAAATACTGCCAGCTGCTGAGAAATCCTTGACCCCTGAATTGACCCTTTATAGATCATCATCTGATGTGAAGTAGCACTGCCTACCTAGGGGAACTTCGTTTGACTGCTAGCAATGGGGGAAGGAGCCTTCAGTGACATATGAAATCTCACTTCTTCAAAATGCTAAATTGTCTTGAGCAGCATGTTGTACTCTCTGAGCTTATTTCTAATGTCTTCAGTTACATAACTGATATATTTTTATTCAGTTTAGTAGTTCAGTATTCATCAGTATACAGAGTATTTTAATATGTCTCCAAGATATTGCAGATGGAGAAAACACAGCATTTATGTCAAACATATGTTAAACATGTATAATTAACATACAGAGAAAAATATGTATTGCTCTTTAAGATAAACCATAATACAGTAAGTGCTAATAACAAATCACCATAAATCTATTTTGTTCATGATGTAGGAGTGCTCATCAAATTGAGCCCTTATAAGGTTGAGACAAATTATACAGCTCATTTGCTGGTTAGGCTTCAGTCCGTTCTGTAACTTCTAATAGTGGGGCTATTTCAGTTTGTATTAGGAAGGTGCTTAACTGCATGATGTTAAACACTCATGGTTGCTTGCTCTTGAGACAAAAGTAAGCAAAATTGCTCGTGAGGCAAAATTTGGCAATGTATTTTTCCTATCTCTGTACCTACCTTTTGCTATCCAGCACGGGAGGTTTCTTGTTAGGCAGGCTCAGGTCAGGATATTCTTAGAAAAGAAAATATTTAGTGGGTACACTATATGTCTTTGAAATGTCACATGGCCTTGAATTAAAGAAATTTGTGATCCTAAACAGAGCTCTGTGACTATGGGAGGCGTAATTTCCTCTATAATGCAGTAATCACTAGTGTGTAGTCCTGACCTGCCACTTGTGTAGGCTTTGGCAATGTGAAAAGTAACATACATTCAGCTGGTAGGTAGCTGTGCCTATTGGGGGAGAAGGTTTAGACTTCTACACTTGAGTCCCACCTTTTAGTGCAACAGAAGAAATGGGAAAGTGATGATTTGCTATTTGAGAAAAACAGCTTGCCTCTTTGCAGCCTTTAAAAAGTGTTGTTTTAGGTTGGTCTTGCTTATAAATTACAGGTTAGAACCAGAACCTTTAGAAGTCGCTACTTCAGTGAAATGGCTTAGCTCTAGCGAGACCAAAACCACTAGTTCCTAACATAGTCATTTCTGCTTTTTGCATCTGCATTTGCTTCCTTGTTCTTTGTTTTTTCCTTATTCAGTCTCTAACGTACTGCAAAGTTATATGCAGTGGGATCTATGGCAAACATGGCATTATCTCTTTTATAAAAGGGCTAGCATAAAAACAATATTCAGAATTGTTCTAAATTTCTTTCTGATGAGCTGTGTCTCAGAGAGGGAAGATACGGGAGGGATGGAAAAAAACCTTTGAAGAGAACGGAAAATCCATTTGCACAGATGTCTGGAAAATCAGTTTCCTCCCAAGCTGTCGTAAGACTTTTGAAGAAATCATTATATTACCTTTTAATCCCCTAGTGCCAGCAGTTGCCTGTGTGACCAAACATTGCCAGCAATGGTCTGTGTGTCTAACAATCTTTCCTCAGTGTCCACGTGTTCATTAGATCTGTTCCTGTGGAGAAGCACATTCATGTGCGCACAGATGCATGCGTTTTCTGGTTTTCAAATTTTGACGGAGACTAAGAATTGCAGGTATTAATAGGACCTTTCAAACAATATGGAACATGATTTACTTCCTTTTTGGCATCAAGTATATCCTGTCCCTATGGTAAGGAAGTACTACTAAAAAATATTGGCATCTGCATTGCTTGCAGTAGCCCATACACTGAGAAAATGGGATACTCAGCCTCCCTCTTTCTCTTGTGGGATGATATAAATGGAATATTTTCCCAGTATTTTTGTTTTGTTTGTTATGTATCTAATTCCATATTTAATATACCCACACATCTGTGTAAATGTAAACCTAAGAAATCTATTTAGTAGATGTGAGGTATTGTAGTGTCATAATCCATGGCATTACTCTTTCTTATCTCAAAGATACGGTGCTATATAGACAAATCCCAATCATATGCAGAGTTAATAGTGCTTCTGTATTCATAAAACCTACTTTTGCTTTACAGTTGTCTCCTGGGGAAAAAAATTACAGAATGAGGTGCTGGAAGATTCTTTTATAACACCGATGCATGGAGGGATGGACTGCAAGGGAGTGTTCCTGTGCTTTGTATGCTTTTTTTATACATTAAGCTGCTGTCATTTAAAGGATTGTTTGATTATTCCATGCTCCGAAATACCACTATCAATCACCTACAGCTGCATCTCCTACTCTTATTTACTCAAGGAGTTGTGCAGAAATTAAGAGATCTTACAGATCTCTTCTTAGGTGAGATCTTAGGTGATCTTAGGTGACATAAAACAGCTTTGTCTCATGATTTAAAAATGATTGATTATTAAATCAGTGTAGTTACTAATGTAACGGTAATACTGTGGTTAATATGATATCCCAGGTAAACAATGCTGTCTTTGTAGTCTTAATACTAAATATACAAATTCATGCAACGCCTTCAGTAACAAGGCTTTACTTTAATTGCTAACAAAATCTGGAAAAGTTCTTGTTGAGGATGTGTCTTCATATAAAACGTTTTATTGGGCACCCTTGGGTAGGAAGTGGTGAGCCAGACTGATTGCTTAAGCCTCAGCCACTGAAATCATAATTGTGTGTGTTGGTGACCCTGGGATTAGAGTAAGAGAAAGTAAGTCGCTCTGTTTTTAAGGTCATGTTGCTGCTGAGATCTGTTAGGGGAGATTGTTTTCCAGTTGTAAGGATGGCCTCAACTTTTTATTTATTTATTTATTTATTTATTTATTTGTTTGAATGATTCCCTTATGAAAGTGATCTGAGCTTTGGTTATCCTGCCCTAGCCAAAGATGATATGCCCAAAGTCGGCTAAGTAACCTCTCCAGGCCACTTAAACACGCATTATCTCCAAGACGTGAGCAGACACACGGTAATTGGCTTTCTCCTGGTTGTAAGTAGAGTTATGTTAAATGCGGGCCTGAGGGGAACCCCTGTTTTGGGCTGTAGTTTATTATTAGGTGAGGAAATTACTGGACACCTCCAGCTGCCATTAATCAGCCGTGGAGTCTGACTGGAGCCAAGCGAGAGGCCTGTGGGTGGATTGCGCTGAATGGCAGGGAAATACAACGAGACAGAGACAAATGTTTTCCAGCCTAGCAGCACTAAACTCTGCCCTTTCACAGTCCTTAACATGCATGTTCAAATTGATTTAGTCTGTTTACCCCCTCAGCCTAACCATCCATTTCCATTGAAGACTGACAGTTTTATGTGTTGCTACCATGTTATTATGTGTTGCTGTTCTGCCAGTAGCGATAGTGTTTCAGCAGGGCTTACTTCCAGACAGGCAGGCAGGAGGGGGGCGGCAAGCTCCTGTCTCTTCAGTCTTTTTTACAGGGTGCAAAACATGCTGAGCATGACACCAACTCTCTGTTGCTCTTTCTTTCCTTCCTTTTCTTTTTCTCTCCTTTTAGTTATTTATTCCTTTATTTATTTTCTGGGAGTCGACGCATGCGGTGAAGAAGCCTTGCATAAACTGGCATGCTGGAGAAGCCCATCTGTCAGGTGCTGTAAGCGTCTGGCTTCCCCTCGTCCTGTTTGGTTTACAAACACGCCGCTCCTCCTGGCGCTGGCAGGCTGGCGCGGAGGCTGCTGGAAGCGCGTGCCCTTCCGGCAAAAAGCAACGCAGGCAGCACAACCGTAAGCTTGAGCAGACTTGTAAACATACTTCAGGTTCACCGTTGCTGCTGAGCTGTGAGGTCAATGTACTGAGGTTACGCGAGAAACTGAGCTTGGCCACAAAGTGGGGAAATAGAGAGGAAGAGTTGTTTTTGGTTTTTGCTATTTTTGAGACAGAAAGCACCAGCCCGTTATGTAAAAGCCCAACCTCAGAGAATAGATCCCACTGACCTTTTTTGTGCTAATACCTTGTTCCGTTATTTGCGGGCCAAGGGTCTCATCGGCGTGAATAAAGGTACATGAGGGAGAGCTGCGAGGTGGCTCTCCTTCTCCCCAGGATGGTCTGTGTTTTGCCAGTTACTTTATATCGTAATTAAAAAAAAAAAAAAAAAAAGCTTCTTGTTTCACTCTAATGCAGGAAGCTATGAAGCCCCAAAGAGAAAGAAGTGACAGACGGAAAGTGAATTTTGAGCAGCCTGGTGATTAGGCTTGTCCTCTGAGGCTCACTTACATCTGTCTTACAAATTCTCAAGTTCAGAGCTTTACTGCACTCTCTCAGTTAGTTTTCTCTCTCTTTCCTACCACTGTTTGTATAGAAAAGCCTGTCAAATGCTTCTAGTTTTGAAGGTTTTTTATGCTTCTTTTCCAAACTTTTTTCTTTTCAGAGAAGCCTGTGACCAAATTAACAATGATTCATGTAATCTTAAGAAGAGGCTAAGATGATGACTTTTTTTCTTTTTCCTCTTTTTTTTTTTTTTTTCCTTATAAGGGCCTACATAAAATACATATGATAAATCTAAGGCATAATGCCATCAAAGCTAGCTTGTGAGAGTAACAACACCTCCCAGCAGAAGATTGCCAGGCGATAAAGTGGTTTGTTTTGGCTTTTGCACACATTGCCTGACTTCATTCCTATTGAATCATAACATGTTCAGAAACAGAAAACAAAGTCAGAATGTACTTACATACACAAAATACTGATTTCTGCGCTGAAGTTGATACGTGTACATGATACTGCACTCTAGGCTCTGTGTGCCTATGTGAGGAAGATTCCAAGCTCTGTATTCTGCTTCCCTTTGAAAAATCTGACCAGAAATGCTGTAGTATCTTCAGCAAAATTTTAAACGATAAAGAATTCAGTAAACTGCCACAATAAGCGTAACAGTGTCACATGCGTGGACCAGACATGCTGCGTGATATTCCTCCCTCCACAGTAGAGAAGTGCTGTCTTAAGACCTCCCCCAAGTCTCTGTTTGCACAGAGGAGCTTGACATTGCATATCTTTTCTTGCTTTAAGAAATTAACTTTTGCAAGCAGGTGATCTTGCTTGACATCATCTTTGACATCTTTTAGGGATGATTACACCCTGAGAGACTATGCTGCCATCCATCTAAAATTCAAATCAGGCAAGATCATAGCAATCTCTAAATGAACCTTACAAAAATTATGAAAATTTTATTTTCTTAAAAGCATTGCCTGTATGTTATTAAATGGCAGCTGCCTACTAAATTCATATCAATCCTGTTATAATACCAAGCTGATCTCTTGTAACAGAGCTGGCATCATTGCATAGCAACCTATATTACATGGATAACTACATTAGAGGCCTCCTTTTGCAGAACAACTATATTTTCTATCATTTTTGTATTTAAAAACCTAATGGTGTGACTGAGCAACCCTAAACCTCATGCTTCCAAAAATGGATTGTACTCTATTTGTATCAGTACACAATCTAAGTCATTAAAATCAAAATGAAGACACATCACATCTCCCTTTTTTCTTTTTTGGAGGGGCAGGTGGGTCCTGAAGAGAACGTACAGAAAAGTTTTTCTGTTTTGATAAATGCTGACCTTTCTGCCTGTCTCTCCAAACCACATTTCCAAACTCATCTCAAAATGGTGTTTCTAGTCTGTTCACCGCTTGCACGGATGCAAGCCCTGTGATGTAAAGTGGGTTTTTGTGAATACTCTTTGCCTGTGACCATATTCTCTCTTTGGATAGTGGGGTCCCCCCTTACAACACCTTGCTGTGTGGTTCTGGAGAAGGGTATTCAGGAAGATGGTGATGTGGTCTGTGAAAGCTGCTGTCAAGCCCATAAGTGCTATAACTACTGATCAGTAAGTCAGGAAGAGCTTCGAGGTTGTCAAAGGGTTGCCAGTTTCTTTCCAAAGTGGACCCTCTGCTTTTACAAAACCAACCCTTCTCCCCCGGCTCTGCAAATCCTCTGTCATTCTTCTTCTTAATGGCCAGTTTTGTGCACTTCAACAGCCATCAGCTCTTAGTCTTTCTGTAGGCCGGGCAGATTCAGTGACCAGTTCATTCCAGCGATCTCTCAAGTGTCTCACATCAACCAGCTTTATTTTCTGTCTCCTTTTCCCCCTTTCTGCCGCTCCTCTTCCATATTCCAGCTTTCTCCTGTTGACCAGTGTCATCTCTGACACTGCCGCATTCTCCAAAGTCCACAGATGTCCTTGATTCTTCATCTGTTCCTTCTGCTCTGATGTTGTTTTTTATGTGTTGATGTAAAAAAGGTTAATACCCCCATGTTTATTTTCCAATTTTCAGATTGGAAACATTATGAGATCCAAAATACAATAGCTTATATTTTTTTAAAGTACATCCATTTATCTTTTCTATGACAGCTGCATACAAAATAACCCTGAGGAGCTTAGAGAAGGCCCAGCAATGGAAAAAAAAGGCAAACAGTTACATTAGAACATTGATCTGGCATGGCAAACTAAGCTCAGTGATTAAGACCGAGCTTTTTTAATGTGAAAAGACTGAATCCCTTTGTGTCTTTTGTGAATTGAAAAAAAAAAATTACTTTGTTTTCATTAGATTTTTGGTAGCTAGGCTTATGTTTGTGTCAGAGCCTATGTTTCTCTGTTAGAAAAGGAAGAAAAGAGAAAGCAAAATCCCAGCATTTGCAGAATATTTTATATCTTCTTATGTTGAAAATAAGAAAGGAAAAACAGGGTTCTGTTGCTGAATGAGTTCTGCTAAGGGGTCCATTTTCAAACTTTTTATAGTTTGGTAGCTTCTTTTGTGATTTGGTAAAAAGTGATTTCTAAGCATGTTCATCCTTAGTGATGTGCCAGTCTGTGACAGCAAAATAACTTTTGGCTATCTAACAGCCACCAGCAAAGGTGTGTGTTTGATTCATGTTGGATATTTTTTGGTTGAATAATATAACTGAACGTAAGTAAAATAACATTTGTGAAAACACTTGGAGCCATTAGCATTGCCATATCCTTATTTGTAGTAAAAGTCAACCTCAGGCTTTCTTCAAAACAAGGGGGAGGTTTCCATTATTCCATCAAGGGTATGGCATAAGCAACCCACATTAGTGTGGCATTTTCCATTTTGTTTTCCAAAGACTTAAGGAGGAGGAGGAGGTGGGATGAATATCCAGGTCAGGGAGCTATGAGTGAGCTGCAGTTGGAAATGGTGGGGGGAGGGGAGGCAGTAATTTGTGAATACTAAATGACTCTTAATATTGCTTATTGAGTGAAGCCTTTGTGCAGTCAGTGTATGTACCTGTCATATAACAAATAAGATAGTAGTCAGAAGTCTTCCACGATGTCTTTGGTACTGCTACAGAATTAATCAGTGACCGTGGACAAGTCAAACATTGTACATACCTAGTGTAAGGCCTAATACTTGTAAATAAGCATGAAATTCTTGTAGAAAGCAAGTGCAGAGCAGAGTATTACAGGAAATATCATGGAATGGTTGAGGCTGCAAGGGACCTCTGGAAATTGTCTAGTCCAACCCCCCTCCTCCAAGCAGGGTCAGCTAGAGCAGGTTGCCAGGAGTGGTGACCAGACAGGTTCTGAGCATCTCCAAGGGTGGAGACTCCACAGCCTCTCTGGATAACCTGTTCCAGTGCTTGATGGCCTTCGCTGTAAAAAAGTTTTCTTATGTTTAAATGGAATTTTCTGTTTTTTAATTTGTGTCCATTGCCTCTTGTCCTGTCACTGAATACTGCTGAGAAGAGTCTGGCTCTGTCTTCTTTACTCCGCCCCCATCAGCTATTTATATACCTTGCTAAGATCCCCCTGAGCCTTCTCTTCTCCAGGCTGAACAGTCCCAGCTCTCTCAGCCTCTCCTCACGTGTCCGATGCTTCAGGCCCTTAATCATCTTTGTGGCCCTTCACTGGATCTGCTCCAGCACGTCCATGTCCCTCTTGTACTGGGGAGCCCAGCACTGGCCCCAGCACTCCAGGTGTGTCTCACAAGGACTGAGCAGAGGGGAAGGATCACCTCCTTCGACCTGCTGGCAACACTGCCTAATGCAGCCCTGGCGGCTGTTGGCCTTCTTTGCTATAAGGACCCACGGCTGTCTCATGTTCACCCTGTTGTCCACCAGGATCCCCCAGGCCTTTCTCTGCAAAGCTGCTTTCCAGCTGGTTGCCCCAAGCCTGTACTGGTGCACAGGGTTTTTCCTCCCCAGGTGCAGGACTTGGCATTTCCCTTTGCTGAACTTGGTGAGGTTCATATCTGCCCATTTCTAGGATCTGTTGAAGTCCCTCTGAATGGCAGCACATACAGCCATCTGGTGTATCAGCCACTCCTCCTCGTTCTGTCTCATCCGCAGACTTGCTGCGGGTGTACTCTGCCCCATCGTCTAGATGGTGTTAAGCACTGCTGGCTCCAGTGTGAACCCTGGGAGACACCACTGGTGACTGGCCTCCAGCTGGACTTTGTGCTGCTGATCAGAAAACCCTTTGAGCTCAGTAGTTCAGCCAGTTTTCAGTCCACCTCAGTGTCTGCTTATCTAGTCTGTACTTCATCAGTTTGTCAATGAGGATGTTATGGGAGACAGTGGACTTGACTCTCTGTGTTGTGTTTCATTGGCATAAACGAGTGCAAAGCAAGGAAACAGGCCTCTCAATCACCGATTTGATGCTGGTCATTATTAGCTCATTTTAAAATGTGTTTTTGTAGATACAGCTATACTGAATTAAAACAATTGCTTTGGATTGACGTATACTGCATGTACAGTCTTTTTGAACTAGTCCTCATGTTTCATAGCATTTTCCGTTTCCAGTTGTGACTCTCAAGTTCTTATTTCAATAGCAGTGGAGTTCACATTGCAAATCTTAGCACATTGCTGAGAGCAGTCAGTGTCTTTAAAATTTTCTTTGAGAACATGAGTTGTAAACCAAGGGCATCTCGTAAGTCCTTACCTGCACTGAAATATTGTTCTTCAAATGAATGTGTTGAAAATATAAGCTATTATTTTTTCAGTAGCATATTTAATATTAAAACCTATTGTTGATATCATTGCCTGACATCATTACTTTTTCATCATTAAGAATAAAAAAGAAAACAATAGGTACATTGTTTTAAACTTTTTACCTCTCTGGAAGAATGGATAAAAAGATGCCACACTATTTGAAAATGTAAATTGGTATTGTAAAAATACCTAAGAATATTTTTATAAAATGTTTTTCATTCAAAAGATACCAGAATGCTTAAAATCACAGCTCTGGTTTCTACAAAAACTTGACCAACATGCAGAGATTTAAGCATGTGAATTGGAGGGACAATGTTATAGGAACAGTTTTATTTTCATTTAAAAGCAGCCCTTTATAAAGAAGAAGCAAGCCATCACCAACATTTTCCAGCATAACAGTAAAGGAAGAGAATAGAAAAGCCAGTAGTTACTGTCATATTCCAAAATTCTCAGTGCCTGGGGAACTTTATGAGGGCTTTTCCTTAACTTTCCCTGCCTTCAGCTTTTTTCTGTAAACATACAGGTAACTGCATGCTATAATGCAAGAAATAACTATTTCTTTATGTAGTGTGAATCTAGTTTTTGATGGTTTACCTGTAAAATTGCCTTGTTTGCTTCAGAAATGTTACCCAGTGAATTTTAAACAGCTGGCCTATACATCCCTTTTATTCAGCTGTTCTTCCTTCTGGAGATACTTAAATAATAACTTGAGGGTGTTTCCTCTTAATGAGGTAATAATACCCATATCCTGGGCTAAATAAACTTGAGGCCAAAGGCCTAGGTGTTTATTAGCAGAGGATGTGGTTATTAATAAATTTAACAGGAAGCACCCTTAAGTTATTGTTTTACTGACATTTCTAATGATTATGCATTTGAGAAATAATTGGTTGAAAAATAATGCTTGTGATTTTAAGAGGGCAGGTGAAGCAGAAGATAGGCTTGTAACAAACAGTTTCTATAAACTATCATGCTGGAGCCTTCTGAAAGAAGTGATGTAGTGATGCCAGAGGCAGGAAGATCAGTACGGTTTTGGCTGTTGTTGCTTTGGGCACTTCAGACCAGCAAATTACTCTTCTCCATGCAGGAATGCCCATGGAAGTTTTGGTTTTCAATTCCGTGCCAGCTAAACCATCCGTCTTTTTAAGACACTACTGTTACTTGTAAACAACACAGGTAGCAAAAACCACATGAATATGCAAAGTTTGTGTAGCGTTAGCTCTAATAAGTGACGATTGGCATCCTAATCCTCTTTAGTGAGGGAGTTTTGCCCCCAAAAGAGCAATAACAGTGAAGCGTAGCACTTAGAAAAACTGGTTCTCATCTCTGCATCTTGATTGGTTTTACAGAGATGGACAGGGGAACGGAGACCAAGGGAACTGGAACAGTGTGCCAAGTTCCTGCAGTCAGTAAATAGCAGCTTGGAGAAGACTCTGGGCTCTTGAGTCTGGCGTTCAGTCATGTTGTTTCCTCTGCCTTGTAATATACCTCCATCCTGCAGATATTTGTGCTGCAGGAATAGGCTCAGAGGGCTTGGCTGCACTTACCAAGCATCTACCGCTGTGGATAATGTTTCATTTACAACCCTTTTCATTCACTTTGTATGATGCAAATACTGGCAGGGTGCAAACTTACTGATGAGAAAGTATGAACTACTCACAACTGCAAAACTAAGTACATATGTACATGTTTGCAAGACTGGAGTCTAAGAGAGATCAGATTATGCTGTTTAGTTTCACTCATATGAAATCAACAGCCATATAAAATCCCTTTATGGCTACAGAAGAGAAACTCATTGAATTTATTATTTGGTGAATTGAGATGTCTCTATTGTTCTTGGTTTAGGGCAGAAATTCTAGCAAAGCATTTGGGGTTTAACTAGCATATGTAATCCAAATTTTTGCCAAGCTGATACCTTCCTTTAGAAATACGGTAGTGACAAATTCCTCTGCTGACAGCTTGATTAAGTTGAATATAGGATGCTAAGTTCCTGACATTAGAACAAAAACAAAAATACCAACGGCTAACTATGTTTTGCCTACAATTAACAGAACAAACATCTTAATAGGCATAGAGGACACAAACAGATGTTCTAATTGCACATCTGTGAGAAACTGATATTTGCTAGTTCCACTCCAGCTTGACCTCTGTACCTTGGGAAGTTTCAGTCCCACAGGATTTAAATGATTTATTGATCTGAATGCAATGAATATTGCAGAAACAAGCTGTATTTCTAAGGAGTTAAATACATCCTCATTCTGTGTAGCACTAATTCATGTTGGAAAGGAATCCATACTCTGCTTTAATCAAAGCAGAGATATCAACATTGTTCACCATACTCTTGAACAAGCAGGGGGAAAGATGTATTATAGAGAGGGTGTGATATCGGGAAGCTGGAGGAATGTGGAAACAAGGGAATAGGTTCCAGTAATTACATCTTTTTCTTTAAGCTTCTAAAAAAAGTTTTGTAAGATGGACCAGAGAAAACCTAATGGAAAAAAACCCACTTCTTTGTAGCAAGCTAAAAAAACCTGCCCCATCCTACAATGAAGATTAATTTTGTACTGTAGTTTGTTATCCAGAAACTAGACAAAGTTTCATAATTCATATGAAGCCTTTTCAAAAGCAAAATAAGATTTCTATTGAGGAGTTTTCATGAAAAATTTCAAAAATAGCAAATAATACCAAGTGGCTTTAAACCCAAAGACCAGCTGCAACATGCAAGACTCTGCAGAATAGTATCCTTAGCTATACGTTGGAAAATTGACCATAGTAGATTTGCGTTCATTTTATTTTGTCTTTGTTTATTTTTTCAGAATATTTGCTTGTGTTATTTTTCATAACTATGCCTTTTACGCAGGAAATACTTGCCAGTGTGCTTAGCTTTGCGTATCTTAGGAGTTCCACCGAAGTCAGTGCTTACACGCAGACACTGGAAGACTGTATCCATAGCTGGTTGTCAGGGCTAGCAACAATTACACCATGTTGAATCGAAGTGAAGCAAACCCCTGGCTTTTCAGCTGCGCTAATTTTTATATACATCTGTCCAAAATCAATGCAGAGAAGTAAACAAATGGCACAATGCTTGATTTGTTTGACCTGCCAGAGATCACTGAGAGATTTTTTAACTCAAATGTCAAACAAAGCTGATGTTAATTTTAGTAAAGGAAAATGAGATTGGGGGAACTAACAAATCCTTTGCAATACAGGGATGGGTGGATATTTCCAGCTAGGATCAAAATGTCTCTAATCACTATGGAAGTACCAGGAGCACATGTTCCTTGTGTACGGCTCAACTCTGGCCAGATGCTGCGTCACAGAATCCTTGTTTCAGGGTGTTTGTGGGCATGATCTGGCAGTGCTTGAGGAAAGCACTTAAGGCATTAAAAAAAAAAAAAAAAAGTGAATTGAGAAAGTGAGATAGTGATAAGACAGAGCAGAGGGAAGATAGCAAGAAAGTGAGAAGGAGAGTAAAGAGATTCGTAGTAAAAGGTAGGAGTGGAATAATTCACTGAATGGGCTATATGGGAAAGAAGTTGTTGCTCCTGCTTGTCTAGGTCTCCCGGTGGTGCTGGTCCTGGTTGGCTTGTTTTGCTGGGATCTGGATAATGATGACCAGGAGAAGGAGTTATCTCTTCTTGTTGCAGTGCCGATGCTCTGTGGCATTACTGAGGTTGCTAAGTGGTGGGTATAACGGAAAGGAGTGATCATCTGAAGGCATTGTGCATCAACGGTCACTAGACACTTAGCCAGTCCTGAGCTCTTCTGGCTGGCAGGTTGGGAGACTAATGATTGCTTTACGCAGACAACTTCTTCAACAGAAATTTATAATCCATTTTTGAGGCTTTAAATCCAACTCACTCCTAAAAAGGTAGCTCTTCAGTATTAGATAGAAGAGATTATCATTGAAATACTATGATACTATATCCCTAATACAAAGAAATACTATGAAACTGATGGGAAAATGCATGCACACATTCATGCATGCATATATAATCTGTATAAATCTCTATCCAGAGGGTGACTCCGTTAATGACAGGAGCTTTGCGTAGGGAGAATTTGGCACAGTGTTTTCAATTTACTATTTTTCTTGTCATTTTCATACCTTCTTTTTTATGTCTTATGATTTTTCTCTCCTTTTCTGGCAGAGGTGCTCAGCTTTGTAGTTTTCAGATTATTTCAGTGATGCTTTTGAAATATTTTATGTGGCATACAGAAATCTTTGAATTAGAAGGCAAGTGGTACTTTGATGTGTATTTGAGGAACCAGTAAATGACTTCTAGATTTCAATTTATCTTTTATTAATGTGGGAGTGAGGGCATCCTCCAGGTATTCTCAGTTAACTGTTTGGTATAGTGCAAACACATTCCATACATTTTGTGTATTGCAGCTATGTACTTATCTGGGCTATTATAAGACTGTATTTGGTGAAGAAATCTTTGAGGAGATCATATGTATGATTTTAATGATAGAATTTCCTTTTCCCCAGAGATGATTTATATATATATAACTGCATATATAAAAAAATTTTTCATACCTATATATATACATAGACAGAAACACTTAAAACACATGACTCCCAAAAAGTCAGCCACAAAACTTGAGACTGTGGTCATACAACACAATTCCAGTGTCAAAGAAAGGCTACATTATAGGAATTTGAAAACCAACTGAAAGTAAACTGTTTTGTTATTCTGCAAGAGAAAGGGAGGATTACTTGCTGTTCTTAAATACAGGGTCCTGTTGTAATGGGGTTATGTTACATGCACATCTGATGAGAAGGCACTGCTGAGGCTATACAGTGAAAATGAAGAAGAGGAGATCATGCATATCTTCAGTTCTTAAGGCCAGCTGAGCTGCGATGTGAATGCCTTGATGCAACTTCCTTTGTTAGTATGTGACTCTGGCTGAATCTGGAGAACTGAAGTCTCTCTCCTGCAGCGTGTACCTAATAAGAAAGGGACGCGCGCGTCTCTCTCCTTTTCCATGCATATGGAAAGCCCCGTGGCAGCAGAGCTGGCAAGGTTCTGCTTTTCCTGCTTCCCAGCACAGCCCTGCGCTCGTGCTGCCTCTGACACTGTGGCTGCTAGGTTCAAGTAACAATTTAGTCCAGCGCTTCTGTATGTTAAACCTAGTCTATGAACAAAAGCATTACTATTGTTGGATCACTGTATCTAAGTGTATAGACAAAGCAGACTTATAAAACTTGTGGTTATTATAGTTTAAAGAAGACATTAATTTTGGTGAGAATGGGTTCTGAATTATTCAGAGTGGTCACACTTTCAGTGTGTGGCAGTATCGTGGCAACATAGGTTTTATGCATGTTTTATTCTTACGTATGAGCAATAAGGTGATGTTTTTGTGTGTAGGTGTGGAGGAAAGCAGATAGTTATTCTGAGTTTATGAGGCAAAAATGATACATGTACTGTGTTTCACTTCATGAGACTATTGACAGTGTGAGAAACTTGCCATAAATGAAGTACAAGCCTTACAGTGCTCTATATTCTTACAGATATTTTTTACAGTCTAGCAAGAACCAGGATATTTCCTGAAAACTGTATGAGCAAAATGATGGAATTCAGATGTGGTGAAAATCAGCCCTCTCCACGGCTGTAGCTCATAGAGTCCATAACAGTCACTACAGGGCAATTCTTCAGATCCTTGGAAAACAGGAGTATGGTTGATCTTGTAGCAGAAGATATGAGCCAGAGTATAAGGATGTGAAAGAAAAATCTTCAGCTTATGTAGTCTGGAAAAGGCACAGAGATAATGTCAACTTTAATTACTGTTTTCTTCCGAACACAGGGAATAGGCCAAAGGGCATGAATGGAAATTAAAGAAAAATGGAAAACAGATGGTAGGAAGCATGCTTCAGGAACTAGCATACAGGCAGCACTGTACATGATTTACCAGAAAGAAAAGGGGCCTTATGAGTTATTTGGTCCCACTTTAAACAACATCATCTTATGGTCTGTTTCACAACAACGTTATTACTAAGCAAGTCCCCATTGATAGCAACCATTGTATTGGTGCCAGAATGTAAAGTTCTTCCTTCCCCAGCTTTTACAAGACATCTTTGAAATATAGGTCAAGCAAAATTGGATGCTGAAAGATAGCTACATAAATTAATGGCCTGGCATGCAGAAATGCTGGCCACCATATATTTCAGGGGGTACAGACTGAATACCCAGCGTTTTGGAAAAGGTTGACACTGATTTAAATGCTTCAGCATGGGATTAGGAGACTAATTTTAATAACCATTTTAAAATAAATCATGTCAATATTTATGATGATATATTGTAAAATGCTGTTACTTTGTTTAAGAGGCTTTCATCTGGATAGGAAATAATTTAGTCCAGGCAGATTTTCTTTCCCTTTACAGTAGATTTCTCTAAGTGGAAGGAGCTGATTAGGGAAGGGCCCTGACGTGCAGAGGGGAGGTTACCAAGCCTGAAATGTGAAAGACTTTAAGTGACACAGAACAATAGACTGATTAAACACACAAAAAGAATGGTGGTCCTTGAAAGCAATCCTCAAATTAATCATTGCTTTTGGAGTTGAAGCTTTTCCCCTCTGTGCCGAAGCCTGCCCTGCGCAGCCGGGGCTGGGAAGGGCGCGGGTGCTCGCTCGGCGCCGGGGCAGGAGAGGCGCCTGTGGCTGGCCGGGCTCTGCACCGCGCCACCGTGCCCGCTCCCCTCTCCCCGTCTCGGCTGCCCACAGCGATGGGGCGAGAGCGTCCCAGGCCCGCCGCCAGCACAGCCCATGAGGCAGCCGTGGCTCAGAGCTCGCCGCCGCCGCCGGCCCGCGCAGCAAACGGGCCTCCCGGGACCTGGGGCACCTTTCTTCTCAGTTGCCTTTTCCTTCCAGGCAGACCCCAGCGCTGTAAGCATGAGGCCGTAGCAGAAGCAACGCTTCTGTTTGGAGACGCGTTGCCGTCTACGCACCAGCCGGCGGGGCCGTAACAGATCAGCAACCTGGAGCTGACTCGCCGCGGCCTCCTTCGGCGTGAGAGGCTTGGTACCTAGCTAGTGTGCGTAGCTGAGGCTGCTCACCGGGCAGCGTACAGGCTGCGGGGCAGCCCTTGTATCCCTGCCGTGATCAGAGCTCCTCTGGCTTCTCTGAGCTTTTGAACTAGTTTTTTGCGTTTGAGTGTTTAGCTAACTAAGTCCTGCGTGGGTCAGCTGAACTGCAGGCCCCATTTGCCGCAGCCTGTCAGCGTTGCTGTGCGTTATTCAGCATTACTCCAGTCAGCAGTAACTGTTGGTAGCGGGCAACTCTCCTTCCAGCTACCCTGTATAATTTTTATGAGGAACCAGGTCTATACTTTTCATGAGAAACTTCTAATTTCTTGGGTTTTGTCTGTGATGAAACAGAACATTCAAATCACGTATGGAACATAACGCCCTCTCTCTGAACAGCCCAGAAGACCTGTTTCAAAGGAGAGGAAAAAAAGGGCTAAATGCTTACTTTAAAACATGTTAACATAAGCTCAGTCATCCCAAGGCTTCCAGCACCATGATGGGAGAAGGTAATGAGGTCAGGGGTTGCTTTTTTTAACGTTCTGAAGACTGACTTTGAGAACTGAGGAAAAGTAAATAAAGGATTATTTATTAAATGAAGAACGGATTATCCATTAAAGGATAAATCTTGCTGGCTTTACATGTACAAATAGTTCCCATTGACTATGAACAAGTCAAATTCTTGCATAAGACATTTATAACTTTTATGTAACTGTATAAAACCTCATATATTCTGTATGCTCTGGGTTTAAGAAGCATGCGCCAGTTAGCTGGTTGGATAGGTGTATAATAAAACAAAATAGGCTCATTTTTACTAGAGTTATCTTCAAAGACAAGTTTAAACAAGAAAACTTCATCTCTATTTAACCATGAGGCAAATTTATCCAGGAAAATATACAGATAACCAAGCAAACTTCACTGGAGAGTCTCAATTGCTGTGAGAAGAGGGCAGCTGGGAAAAGGAGAGGAGGACCAAGCAAAGCATGAAAACATTCAAAAGATATTTAAATGGAGAGTTTTGCCTCCTCCCGCACATTCCTCAAAATCTTTCGGAACATGGAGCAAGGCTAACCCTGGAATGCTCCTTGCTGGATAACGGTAATCTTTATTATAAGACACTACAACTTCATTTCAAAATAATTTTCTTCCAGCCAGCCAGCTGTAGTTACTCAAGGTAGATTAACCAGAACATGATTGTTTTCAGCCCCTAGTCAACAACACCAGCTAAATACCATAATTATACAGGATGCCAATACGGATAATATTAACCATCAACTTAGAGATACTCCTAACTAATCCCAACTGTCACATCTCTGGGCTGAGCTTTTCCAGCGTACAAGTGCAATGTAACTGAGGGAATTGGGAAGAATGAGGCACTCCTGTCATCCACTGCATGGAAGATGCGTGGATTAATACCCACAAAGATATTGCTTGCAGTGCAAGTGCTCAGCTCCTGCCCAGACTCATGGAAGCAGCTTCTCTGTCAGCTGTATATGACATTTGTACTCGGTAACTGTTTGTGCCTCAAGTATGTCTGGTATTAAGTCATTTGGCAGTTTGCAGAGCATTTAACTGATGTTATGAGCCATACACTAGATGCTAAAACTGTTCTCATCATCTTTCATCTTTATTAATTCAGTTAAGAATCATCCTGCTATGTTTCCCATAGTTTATCTTAGGAATGTGTAAATAATGGCCTTTCATTAGAAAAGAGGGAAGCATTCAGCCTCCTATTTTAATTTTTTTCAGAGGAACAGCTGAATCCAAGAGGAAGATTTGGATTTTTTCCCCTGTTTCTTTGAAAACTCAGTTACAGAAATTCAGGAGAACAGACTTGAATCACCACTAGACAAGTGCATTGCGTACTGCTCTGGAGTAACTCACAGACATTCTTTTCCCTGTGGTGAGATATTTTGAAATCCCTCATTTTTGTCTGAATGGCAAATGCCAAAACCTCAGTGTTTTTCATGAGGAGGAATTCTTGTCTTCTGGCCAGCTCAGTTAGCTTCACAGCAAGAAATGGGAAGTTAAGGATAAGGCAAAGGGAGGATTTCCACATTCATGTGGAAGCAGACAGCAGTTGCTTTCAGTCCTTTGACCTCCTCTAGCACTGAGATATCAAGCATTAGAATCATGATACTGTACAGAAAGTTATCAAATTAACTAATTCCTCAGGGCTTTGACTGTATTATCTATAATTTCTCTCTGAAGATAGTTTAGTTAAGCTTAGTCATTCATCATCTGCGACTAAAGATCATGCCAGGAAATTGTCACAGCAGGTATCAAGTATTCCGTGCTAACTCTTTAGAAGAAGAAGAAGAAAAAAGAGTGAAATGCTGTGTTCTCTCAATGTTCAAGTTGAAATGTATTTCCTTTCTTGATCACAGAGCATGCTGCTGTGGTACAACCTGTCACCCATAATCTGGGTTCAGTCTTCAGCGTGATCTATGTTTGTGCTGTAACTTTTGCAGATTCTCTGTTTTATATTAATGTCACAATATGGCAATTTTTATCCAGCTAAAATTTTTGACTGGCCTGTGCATTGCATCTTTTCCATGACTGCAGTCCTCCCTTGCACTGATCCCTCAGAATGTGGTTGCCAAGATCATGGTGCTAGGCCATGGTTTTGACTGCGTCCTCCTTCCCTCTGTGTCCCTTCTCTATCTGCTTGTCTTCAGCCCAAGGGCCCTTCCTTACTGCTTTGCTGTTCGCTATAACGATTCACTGTCATCCTTGTCGTGGAGTCTATAATGCCAGGCCCCAGGGCTGACTTGTTATTTTGTCAGACAAGCTCTTCTTAACTGTGCATGGGCATCGCAATCTCCAAACATCCAGCAAGTGACTTTGTTGGTGTCTTTCAAACTTTTGTTAATGTATTATCAGTCCACCTGCTTGGAATGGTGCTGTTGCGGATGCGATGAGCAGTATTGTTTCGACATTTCTGTGTGCTTCACTGCCTGTCTGCAGTTATCACTCGTCTCCTGCAGCTTGCAGTAGGTTTGGCCCCTCTCCTTGCTCTGCGTGTGTGTGCGCGCCACCCAGCACGGAGCGTATGGGTTCCTGAGCAGGCTCCCTTACAGGGTGCTCTTGGGAGATCTGCTCTGCTGGGGCCAAGCACCAGTGCTCCTCTGCCTCCCATGAGCCTCATCAGTTGCCTTTGGCTCCTCAGTCCTTCCCTCCTCCTAACAGGTGGGCATGTAAGCATGACCCACAAAGTCATCCAAACGCTATAAGGCTTCTGATTCTCACATACCTTGCTGTGTCCCAATATAGCTTTATAGAAAGCAGTCCTGGAAATCCTGCATTTTCCTAAAGGGAGTGATGAGCAATATGTCCAACTTTTTGTCTAGGAATGTTTTTTCTCTATAGTTGACCACAGCCTTCAGTTAACTAGGTCTGTCAGGTGCTTTCTTTCCTAGCTAATTTGTGGTGGATTTATCTGTCCCACCACATGTTTTTAGGTGATTTGATAATAGAAATTGGAATGTGTTTAAATGCAAGCAAAATACATATTGTGTGTATTGTAAATTGAATCAGCCAAGAGAATGTATTCTAAACTGGATGCATTGGAAATTAAAATTAAAAAAAATTACCTTGTTCTTGTCAAAGAATATTTCAGATTACAATCCCTTTCTTGCCACTGAGGAGTGCCGAAGTTTATATTGTTGTTAGATCTGACTATCCCAAAGGAAAAGAAAAGAAAGGAATGGTACTAGGTTCCAGTTATTTGGATCAAGTTACAGTGATGAGAGTTAAATTACACTGTTGACTTGTAAGCTTGCTTTTAAGAAAGTGACGTTCTCTAATCAATGTTAGCTGGGTATCTACATGCCAGTTCTCTCAGTCCTTAGGATGCTATCTGACTGAGACTCAATTTACACAGAATTTTACTGTGAAGCTTAGGGTTACAGTGCACTCTACAATTAGTTTGTATTCACCATCTAACCTGAAATGAACTGCAATGGGGAAGCGATGATGCAGAAAGAGCAAACCAATTCACAAGGGTAAAAGACAGAAGGAAGTGCCTATCCTCCATATAACCTGTGGGACGGTATGCCGTGAGAGTCATTTTCTTCAGAAAGGTGTCCTTCCAAGGTGAAAATTACCTGGAAAGAGGTAGGGAAAGTTCCCTGTGAGATCTTCCTACAGACTAGTGCTGCCCACACTGCTACGATGAGGTGCCCGGCAGCCTGTGACCCTGTTCACCTATGTGCCGGTGGACTGAAATGGGCCAGATGCTCAACCTCCTGAGTCAGATAGGAAGCTCTTCCTATGGAAAGGAAAAGAGAGCAAGGTTTTGCCTCTCTAATTAGCCCCTGAATAATCATCACTCTCCTGCCTCCTATTCCCTTCTTGACATTGCCTGCTGTGCAGTGTAGCAGTGAAGAGAGTAACTGTGCATGTCATGTCCGTCTTCCGTTTCCTTTTCCCCTGCAGAGAGCCCTGTCACAGGCATCACTCTGGGGTGAAATGCTCAGCCCCTCATTAATGTTGGGATTGTGTCTATCCCTGCACTGGCCAGGCAGTGGCCTGGGTGGGACTGAGACAGCAGGCCTCCAGGTCCTCCTAACTGCCAGGTTATTACAGTATTATTCCAGCTTCCTGTTTTGTCCGTCTCTAGTGACTGCTTTCCATTTCTGGTGGTTTGAATCATTTGCTTTTAAAATTGATTCCATTAAAACAAGAATTAAGTTTTTTACAATGGCTTTGTGGTAATGCAGTTCTAAATGGAGATGTGTCTGTGAACCATTGCAGTCTAACAGAATGATGTTTCCTTGGAATTATCCCTCAGTTCATCTGTGACCTAAAATAATAAAGAGCATCAAGCATGTTTTGATGGGTTACATCTGCATCTGATTTCTTTGTTAGCTGATTTAGCATGTTAAATTTGTATTGACACCTTGCAGCTTATTCTGTGTTATGCTCCATGAACACAACATGCAGTTTTCTAGTGCTAACAACAATTTCGTAGTGCTAGTAAAGTCCAAGTTGACATGCACAGTGCTATGTAAAGCCAAGCCAATCAAAACTGTCTTCCAAGAGAAGGAGGAAAAAATCTCCATGGTTTATTACACCCCATTAACCTTCCTAACCATAGCAGCTAGTTCTGAGGAATTCTTAACCTAAAATTCACCCCATTCATCTTAGTCCTTTTTCACACATTGGAGTATTATTATTATTATTCGATACCATTAGTGATGTGTCTGTCACTGGAGTCTGTAATTCTTCTAGTGGGAAGTTTAGAAGGGCAGAAAATTTCTAGTTCAATGGATAGTTTCAGCCATTTTCCAGGCTAATGTAAGAGAAATGAATGATGGACTGTTTGTCTTTGGAAAAGTTATGGATCCTTCTAGAGAGGGAAGTGTTTTTGAAGCCTTTGTGTTTGAAGTCCCACCTGGAACAGATGAGGGAAACATACATATCAAGAGGTGCAAACCTGGAGGTGAAAAGGACTGACAGAAATCAGAAGCGCTCTGGAAAAACTCTCAGAAATGAAACTGGAAGTACAAGCCATTTCTCATGTTGGCCAAGAGAGATGAAACTCTGGATGGAATGAGTTGCTTATATGCGCTTGGCTTCCAGGACTGACTTCCAGCATAAACACAGCTTGATTACGATATCTGCTTGATCAGCGCTTGAGTCCTGGTTTCTTTTTACCTTCACACGGTTTCATGTTGTGTAACAGGACTCACGCCCCAAATCTGTCCTACATCCCTGGTTAACCGAAACTCAGGCTCTGGAATTCAGTCAAATGAGTGAGAAGCTCTTTGAGGTGGGCACAAAGCACTCGGAGGCACTGTGCAGAAGCTGGGAGCGGGTTAAACTTGCTGTCATACCTACACCAACGGTGCTTGAATTTGGCAGCTGCCCAGGATTAGGCCTCTCCTATCGAGAAAGGCAAGAACTTTCCTGGAGTCATGAAATACTCCGTGGAAACAAATCAGTCCCAAGAAAAGTGATTTTTATTCTTGAACTCATTAGACTGTAAGGGCTGGATTCAGCTTGATACTGAAGGCTATGCAGATCTGGGTCTCAAGCGGTGTCATTTATTTGACACAGTTAAAAGCAACAATTCTAGCTGCAATTCAGAGCATGAAAAATAGTTTCCATTGGATTCCTGTAGTTTTGACTTCATCACTTGAGTTACAATGATTTCTTGTTGTGCCTGAACAGAGTCCACAGGCTCTGCAATTTACTGCTTCCTGCAACAGTCTGACACAGTCCCCTGTGGGAAAAAAATAAGTTAAACAGAGAACTTTTTCCCCTTAAGGAATTATATTGATCTTGCAGATGCTAAGTTGACTTACTGTGTTTTTCCTTAGAGCACTTGGCTGCAGATCCACTTAAGAGTAAATATAAGAGCCTTATCATCTCATTTCTCCTTAAACCTAAGCATTATAATCTCTATCAGTCACCGACATGCAATTATTTTCTTTTAAAGATGACATTTAGTTGTATGAGACAGCTCTTCAATGTTTGCTAAATTCTGCATCATTATTTCCCAACTATGATAACTATTTCATTTCTCTCAAAAATCTATACCTTATACACAGTGTGAATTTCAAGTGCAGTATATAGAAAATATAAATATTTAAATATACGATATGGTTTACATTGTTCTTCACTGGAGTGTCTCCTCTTGTTTCAAAAACCACAAGAGTGTAGCTTAAGTAGCCCACTCGAGAAGGCAAATTCATCATGTGTCTACTTCAAGGCTCTCTTGTTGTTTAAGGCCTGGATTGTGGTAAATAATCCACAGACCTTAATAGGAGGCAGTGCTGACTCGCATTCCTTTTGGAAGAGCACCAGTTTGCTCCTCTTTGTATCCTCCTCCTCTCTTTCACCCCTGCCCCATCTCATTTTCTCTGCGATGGGAATGAAGAGTTTCTTTCATTTCTGGAGGCTTCTGGTTTGTTTGACATAGACCTTGATGGTTTTATTTCAGCTTTCCTGGGTTCCTTAAGAAGAAGAGATTTCCATGTTCTGCAGCTAGCTGTATGAGTTTCCAAAATGAGAATGACTCTTGGCACCTGCCCCTAAACTCCATGTTCTTACCCAGCGTGAAAGTGTTGTCTTCATATTTTCATAAAAGATGAGGAAGCTTCTCATAGGTGTCCTGCCTGTGAAGCTTTTCTCTCGTTCAGACTAAGACATGTGTGTCCACATGAAGTAATAAAGAATGCGTGCCCATTAGCTTGACCTCTGCCAGGTAGTATGCCATGATTTTTCTGTCTTGAGGTAATCTTGTGGACATTGTCAGATGAGCTGTGATAAGAAACAAAATTTCCATAATTCAGTATTACTTTATTTGGATTTAAAGTTTGAGAATTGACCCCTTGTGCTAGGTACCATAAACATGTAGTAAGAGAGGCGGTTTTGGTCGCAGAGGCTTACAGTTTTAGCCTGTTGTAGGAGACCAAGAAGTTGATACAACAAACAAATAGGCAATATCGCAGGGAGAGAAAATGCATGGGGAGACATAGGGGTTGTGAATCTAACATTGTACTCTCTGATCTGTTGTTGAGTAGTTGATGCATATGGACTGCGCAGCTTGAAGGCAAAATACACAGCCGTTGTGCTTCCTCTAAAGCTCGGGGTGTTTACCATCCAGGGTTACTCTTTTAAATCTGCTAATTGATTGGTTTTTTCTGACTTATTTTCACACTGTGCTAGGGTGATTTTATTCCATTGGCAGTTTTACCACAATTCAGCAAAAGCAAATAACCCTTGCTTTCATTCTGCAGAGCTCCTGTGGCTGACAGAAAATGACCCTGACAGGCAAGTGTTATATTTCCACAGTGAAAGAGACTACGTTTAGGGCAAAAGATTTTAATTTCCCTTAGTAAATAAAGAAAAAAAACCTTTTAATCTCTGACACTGTGTTTTACAGGTAATTGATTTACAAAATTGACTTTGCTTCCTCTTTCTGGGCTAGGAAGCAATAGTACCACCCCCCCTACAATTCTAAAATTCGCCACAGAGATGTTGCAAGCAGAGAGAGCCAGGAAAAGGGAGAGAGTGTGTAAAATACCTATTAAATCAGACATCACATTTCTCTATAATGGTGGATTACCACAATCATTTTCCTTTCCTTCACAGAGCACAAGGGATATAATACTTATGAGAATTATATCCCAGCCCTTCAAATGCTAGTTAGCCTATTATAGAGTTTAATCAGAAATGATATTTGTTGGACTGCACAAGTCACAGACAGCCACTGGGCATTACTGTGGAATGCAGGAGTAAAGGAAAGTCCTTGTTCATATTTGGCTTTGATAATTGGACAGCCTGAAGGGATGTAATGGGCCTGGCTCAGGCTTTGGTGACACGGAGGTTCACCTAGCAGTCCCCTTGCTTGTGCACTTGTGTTGAGGGCAGGCACAGATGCAGACGTTGTCTTTTTTTTTCTTTCTGCCCCATCCTCGTGTGGAGCTCTGAGGACAGCCAGCTCAAAGATAGTGGTGCAAGGCGATGGCTCTCCCCAAGCTGGGCACTTCCTTTGCGTTGCTGGGCAAGAACTTCAGAGAGGGAGGAGGGAAAGGGCAAAGTCTTTCAATTTAAGCAAAGAAGAAAAATCTAGTATTTAATGCAGAATCTGTGCTAACACTACTGCATTTTTATTTCAGTGCACGTGTGTTTAAGGTCTCACAATGACCTTTTGGCTTTCGACAGAGGCTCACTTCTGATGCTTCTAAATGTGCTCGTGCAGACAAAGCTACATGCTGTCTTTTTCTCTAGGAGTCTTAGATATGTGTTAAAGATGCACCAATGTGTTTTGGAAAGAGAAAGGAAAATCTGGGCATGTAGGTCGTGAAGAAGAGACCTCAGAACAAATCTAATAGATTGTTTGATGCAATCTTGTGAGAAAGTCTTCAGCGTTTTTTGGTTTTAATCTGTTATACTTATTCAGAGCTGAGGTGTTGAGCAAGAGGGGGACTTCTGAGGGGAAGAGGAGTAAGTGATCTCCATTTCCATCTGAAATCACAAAACGGGCATTTTGAAGAATTTTTCTGAGCAATTGGCAGGAACAACTTACAGGACAAGGAAATGTAAAGCAATTTCACTACCTCTATCATGTGCCTCCCATGAACACTACTAGAAATTTTGATGCATTTTCCCATGACCCTTAGTGGGTGCAGATGATTATGGGATACAGCACCACGGCAAGTAATTGCATTTCTTTTCGAGTCCCAAGTGGTAAAAGACTGTGGGATCTGTTCCTACTCACTCAGGTCATAGTCACAGTGGGCAAATCTTTTTTTTGCAGTTTTAACTCTGTTGAATTCCTAAAAGGAAAGCACATAATTGAGTTGAATTGGGGTAGTAGTTTCTGATACATATAAGCCCAGGAGATTCCCTCAATTATGTGGGAAAAATGCCTTTTGAGAAGATTGTCTCTGAGAAGATGAATATTTTGTAAGAGTAAAAAGCACAAAAGACAAAGCGTATTTGAGGTCTGTGGTGTTTTTCAGTTTGTGTTCTTTCTCAGAGGAGCCTTTTGCTAGTTAGAGAAACTGGTTGGTGCCTGCATAACATCAGTTTTGCAGTTTTCTCTGACACCTTATCCAAGTTGCCATGACAACTGTGGCCTTAGAGGAGTTCACTTTATGGATGGACAAATGATTTGATCATTGAAGATGCGTGCTAAGCTCAGAGGGTGGTTGGTTGACATTTGTTTAATTGAGTCTCCTGACAGAGGCTGGAAAACCCTGAGCAGGAGAGGATGCCATCCAGGGCACGTAAGAACACCGAAATAGGCCAAATATTTGAATCTGACCTTCCTGCATCTGGTGGAGCTTTAGGTTTTAGTGCACAGTGTCTTTAAAACACTTTTGCAATTTCCTGATCCTAAACCTGGTAAATCTATTCCTGTGCAATACTGTAACACAGCCTTAAGGTCCCAGGAGATAAGACAGCTACTACCAGAAGTGGGTTTTTTGAATTATAATAAGCTAGATTCTACAGCTTACTTCACATCCAGTTAATAGAAAAAAAAAAAAAAAGAAAAGAGATGATAAATGAATGAGAACACAGCCCCCTTAGTTTAACAGAAAACATTACAATTCTGTACCTGAATGAGATTGCTGGCGCACTTCATTCATGAACACCAGCCCCGAATGGTGTGCTAGTGCTGCTGATTTTGAAATGCCGGTTGAAAAGGAGACAGAGATGTTCCTGCTTAAAGAGACTGGAGTTTCCTGGTGTGTGCATAGTGCCAGTTGGTGCCAGGAACAGCAGATCTTTCACTTGCAGAAGGGGTTTAATGACTTAATGAACCTGCTGTACTGAATCAGTCAAAAAATGAGCAATTAAGGTTGCAGAAAAACACAGTGACTTCTGATAAGAAATACTTGTTTACTGGACTTCATTTATTTTATGGGCTGTGATAGATCATGACTTTCACATTATATATGAGGATAATTACCAGAATTTTGGTAGAGCAGACATGTCTCTATTCTCTGGGAAAGGTTCGTGTATATGTAGAATAAATGCTGGTTTATTTACATGATGTCCCTCAAGAATACTGAAAAGCCTAAGGATGTTTTGCCCAAGTATTGTCCCTCTCCGAATTTATTTCCACAAACATATAAATATACTATGGGCTATAACATCTACGAGAAGATTAATAACCATAATTGTAAGGCAAAAAATATTTTTTTGCACTGGGACTGTAGGAAGACAGTCTGTTGGCTGGAACAGAGACTTGGCATGTTTGGGTTGTATTGCTTGTTTTGTATTACTGTGTATTACTTGTGTAAAGTAGTACAAAATATTATTTTTGCTTTTCATTTGTCATATATGTTAAAAATATTGCATGCAAGAAAGCTGGGGATGGCAATGGAAGTTATGGGCATATACAGGCAAAATTAGCAGACTTAGAGTATGCTAATAGAAGTGAAAGTGCTGGCTTAGGTACTTAGAGTATGATGCTATCCTGCAATGTAAATGGTATGTTTACGAGGCATGTGACATTTAACATTTATAGCTGAGAAGTACAGGAACCTCTATGTATTCTTATATTTATCCATATGGTGGAGACTGGATATAAAGCTCTTTGCAAAGTAAGGCAAAAGTATTTTAGTATATCATGAAAGTCAGACTCAACTAATCACCAACAGCTTCTTAACGTAAGTAAAGTTACATATATAAATGGGTTTGAAATTTCGCACTTACGGTCACATCCTCCCCTTGTGTATGGCAAAATAGATTCCTCATGTCCAGTTGAGCTGGAACAATTTATAGTATCTGGCAGCTCAGCTATATACATTTTAAGTATTTAACTTCAGAAAGCCAAAATATTTAAAAATCTGCAAAATATTGTTTTCAGAGCAAGGGAAATAAAGTTATATATTACAAAAAATCAACTCCGACATGCCGCAGTTTCAGTTCTAGTGTGAGCCCTAAAAACCTGGCCTATATTTCTTAACTGGTTTGCAACCACAAGCCAGCTTTCAAGGGGAACACCCTGCTCTCCATGGGGAAGGATTTATGATTTTCTTCAGGATGTATGAAACGCGTTGATTTTGGCTGGATTTCAGGAAACAAAAGGGGGGGCAGAGTCTGCATTCATTTACACCCCTTTCAATCTGTTTGTTGTCAACCAAGTTTTAATGACAATAAACCAAGGCAAAATACGGGCTAAAGAAGGGGAACTGTGTGCTTTGTAATAACGGACCAAAAAAAGTCGCTGACCCTTCTGCGAGAGGAAGCTGCTGGTGCTGGCACAGCTCGCAAAAAGAGGGCTGCCGCAGAAACGGGGAGCGGCAGATTCAGCCATCCCCCAGGAAGGGCCTTTCCTCTGCATCCTGCGTTCTTTTCTCTTTGACCTACTGAAATGATCTGTTGTAATGCAATGAGAACTAAGTTGTTGCAAATAGAGGAAATCAGTTGTGTTTCTAAAATTCATGTGTATGCAGACAAGTAGCTGCATTCCTGGGATAAGCAGGAACTTAGGAAGCTGAGCTGCATGAATGGACATTTATGCATTTTGAGGGAAGCTGTTTGAAACTGTGTTTTTAAGAACTCAGAAAATTGCGTGGTATCCTGTCAGTTTAAGCAAAGGTTCCCCACTATTCTATGTCACTTATAGTTTAGTGTTCCCTAACACGTGGTGATTTTTCTGTAATAAAAGTCGGGCGGGGGGAGGATCACTACCTAAAATAAGCAGTTTATGAGCCAGCTCCGTAGCTTGCTCCCATGCCCTTTGCACGCCTCCTGCGTGAGGGAATTCCTCGGTCCCGCCGAGCCAAAGTAGCCTGTCCTCCGCAGCACCCTCTCACGGAGGGAGCGCGCCCGGGACCTAGCTGAGACTGGGCAGGGATACTTAAACTGCCAGTGAACTCTGCCAAGCCCCAGCTGCTGAGGCAGCCCTTGGGAGGGTGTTGCAGCTGAACGCAATTTTGAACAGTCGGAGGCAGCTCTGCGTTGCTGAGCGGGGTCCCAGCAAGCCCTGAATGGGATGAGACGTCCTGAGACGCCTGCACATTCTTGTTGCTGCGCTTGCTTCTTGCTGCAGGAGGTGATGCCTCAGTATCAAGGCCCTAATATGTTATCAATAGCTTCAAAAAAGAGTGACAGGCTTTGCTGGATGGGAGCGAAGACCCTTGGCTATCATCAAAACATATCTGCGTTTTGTAAGCGGAGCAATAACTTAATAATATGCTGGAAGTAACAGGTATTGCCTAGGAGGCTGAAAGTGAGACCTGAACTAGTGAGCTGTATTCCACCTGGGACCTGTGAGAGCCTTGAGGTCATTGACAAAGATGTCTTGACTTGAAACCATAAACTTTCTTTGGGATATGCTCTGCACTTGAATAATCAAGTATGAAATGATTTATTGACATTCTGTGTAGATAGAAGACTCAGTCAAGGAAACAAGTACGCTATTGAAATAGGTTTCTTTTTGATGGAAATGAAAATAAAATGCTTGGCTTGTTTCGTATCATGATGTAGCTTGCAACCTTCCCCATGTCCTCGGAGAGAGAGGGTTCATATATGCTGCAAATGTATAATGTTAACTAGCATTACGTTTTTCACATAGTATCTAACACATACACGTTGTGGTCCTCATTACTGCTCAACAAAAAGCTTTCACAGCCTAAAATTAATTAAAAAACAGAGCTGCAATGCAGCAGCATGTCCTTGTGAAACTGGGAAATCACCACTAGAAATGTTAGCCACAACAAATTAAAAATCTGATAATGTTGCCATACTAAGTTGCTCATATCTTTCTTCCTTCTCACCTACTAATATGCCTAAATATATAGCAAAATATTAAAGCGTAATTATACAGTATACGCTTGACTGGAAAACTTTCCCTCACCTGTGGTATATGTCTAGCTGCTTTGTTAATATTGCCAATCAGGTACAATTTAAAATCAACAGAGAAAGTTATTCCAGAACCTACACAGAAGGTCACAAACTCCCTTTGAAAGCCCTGATACTTCCTTTTGTTCACTCTTACGTATCTGATTACAAATTACTAAATCCTACTGCCATTTGAGAACTTTTAGATTCTAATCAGTCCTTTGATGAATGTACAACACAATAATGCAGATGAGTGATGTCACCTCTTATGCATACAGCAGCATGCAGGAACTAAAACGTGGAGAAACTATTCAAAAGTACGGGGACCTTGGTGATCTAGGAGCTTCCTTTGCAGTCAATCCTGACCGTAAATTGTTGTCTAAGTTTAAAAAAAAGAATCATGTAAAATACAAAATGTTCTGCTTAGCACATGAACAGTTGGCTTTATGATGATAGGATTGGATGAGATTCTGGGATAAGGAAATACTACAGAAATTCACTGGAATAAATGAAAAGGAATTATAAGTAAGTGTCAGTAATGCCAGTAAATTGAGAATTTCTTCTTTAGCATTTAGGAATTGGGTAACTTCCCAGCACTTTGTTCTACAGTAAAAAAGACTTTTTATCAAATGAAACCTAGAGAAGTATCGAAACAATTTTTCATGAAATTAAAGGTAAACAATGTGGTCAGGCATTAATAAATAAATAAAAATTCTTAGAAGGCATTTTCTTAAAAGGTAGTGAAACCAAGTCGGTTAGGTAAAAACCATCTCTATAAACATCATGGCATGTCTTTTTTTTTTTTTTTTTTTTTTAAACCGCAGGTGAAACGTTCATAGATTCTTTTTTAGGTTAACAAATTCAGTATTTGTGTTGGCTATCAAAACTTTGTAAAACTACTCTTTAAACTGAAAACTGCATTGAAAGAACATGAGGATGGTGCTATGAATTCACCCAAGGGAAGAATGCAGAGGACTGGCTCTCTGGTACCTCTTCAACACCCACTGAGGTCCCAGTAGGGATAATGTCTGTCTATGCTTATGTATTCTCTAAGTATAGATTTTTTTTGCCCATATGGTTTTGCATTATAACGTCAATACTCTTTTAAAGTGGCTTATGACCTTGACTTATTTTAAAATGCACACCATTAAAACAGAATAATTGGGGGATTTCCTGGGAAGAGGATTTTATTGCTGCTTTGCACTGCTTATGGGTATTTGTGTGTGCTGCTCTTCTGAGGCTACCCAGGAAACTGATAACAAGAAGAGGGACCAAAGCAAAGGTTCTGCAATGACATGTGGAACTAAGGAAAGGATTCTTTGTAGGAGTGTTACAAGAATTAATTTTTTCTCATTTTAAAGAAATAGCATTCTAATTGGCAGCAATATTCAGGTGAAAAAATGGAAGGAGGAGCTGAAACCCAGAGAGAAAACTAAATATTCTGTGACCACTGTTAGTGTTTTCTCATCTGAAAGTCGATGCATGCCCTGTCGGTACTTAAATTTTAGTAGTGTCTTGGGTAAAAAGAAATAATTACTTTGTTAGACGATACCTCATCCTTGTCCTCCCTGCAGTCCAGAAAGTGCCTCTGCAGATATGACCTTTGATTGCTGGGAACTGAAAGCAGCTATCTTACAGTAACCTTCCTCGTTTTCCCCACCGGGGACTGCTGACAGTTCCAGTCCTTTAGGCTGATGTATTGAAAAAAGACTCTTTTTTGGGTGAAAGTTGTTCAGGTATCTTTGACATACCATATGGATTCTTTGGCCTCGGAGATAGTCAATGCTGCTTATTGGTGTAAAGTACGATTAAACAATCTGCAGTGCTGATATCAAACTGACAATGGTGGAGGGAGATAGAAAGTGGAAAAATGCTAAACCGCTTGTAAGTTTGTCACCATAGCTGACTAGGTCTTAGGTAAGGATAGGGTACTGGCTGTGATCATAGTTATGCTTGTAGTTTAGTTAACTGTCAGTTCAAGAACTAGAAACTAGCTTCTGTGCGGATGTAAATTAAGCTATATCCTTTTTTTTGCTACCGTATTCTTTCTGTGTATATATATATTTATACAACTCTGCCTATGCTGTTTTATCTGGGAAGTTCCTTATATAAACCTAGTGCTTTTCCCAGCTGAAAATAGGTTCTCTTTGTAGTGTGTCACTTTTCATTATCATGGGGAGCTGTCTTTTCAACACTTAAGCATGTCATGTCACCACAAGATTAACATTTTAAACAGTAGGACATTGCTTTTAACAGCAAAAGTCACTATTACTTACATACTTGGTTTCCTTGTTGAGTGTAATATGGAAAGTCGCTATCCTCTAACTGGGCAAATTTCTTTCAACTGAGGTTGAACTAAACATGGGCAGTAACATGGTATCAATTCATTTCATTCCCTCTCCTTCCTCTTCTTCCATCATGTCTAATACATCTGACGCACATCAAAAGATCCTTGGCATAAGGTAAGCTGTTAGAAGTCTCAAGTATTTCCAGTATATGATGGAGTCTGAAACATTGGAAGAGGTCACCTTGAATCTGCAGACATATGGAAAAGGCAGGCCTGCTAGCCTTGATGGCTTTCCTTTATACTTCTTAGGCTATAAAGAGAGGCATTACTATTGCTTGCAAAGTTTTTTTTTTTTTTTTTTTTTTTTTTTAATGATCAAGAACAGAAGAAAAGGATTTAAAATTGTTAATATACTGCTTGAGTGCTTAGCCATTTATATTTATAGTAATTGCTTCTGGAAAAAAAAATCTTTTCCTGCCATCATGTAGGAAAAATAAAGGCTGATTGAATTAAGTCTGGGAACCAGTTTGATTAGAAATTGAAGCGAATCTCCTGAGACTGTAGAAGCCTGGTTCATTTGTGACATTCCTTCCATACTCTGATGGGCTCTAGTGCCTGATACTGAATGATAAGAAGTGCTGGGTTCTGAAAACAGCTGTTGTGGGTTTGGTAGTTTGGAACTACATTTTCAGAGCTCAATCTAGACCATAAATATATGCAAATGAGTGCAAACAGCTTATTTTGAAATTTTTCATTAGAGACATTAGAATTCCACCTTTCACTTTTTGAAAGGAAAGCAAGAAGAATAGATAGTGCCACTATTCCAGTGACTGATACTGTAGGAAATGTGTGTAATAGGTAATCTTTTATATATATGCCTTTTAATAGGCACTTGGAGGAACTACATGTTGTTTTTTTGGTATTTTCAGTTTGCTGAACTGTAGCCCGATGCCATTCTCCTGGGATGCTGCAAGTATTGGTTTAGAGTCCGATTTTAAAAAACATTTCTGTTCCACATTCTTGATAACACAAGTCAGGCGTTTAAGTACCTAAAAAACTGTGGCCCCCATTTCCAGCTTCTCCATTGCTCATTAAAGCTTGTAAGAGACATTTGGCATTAATTGCGTAGTGGTGCTGGAGCTCTTCTTCACCCCTAGCACGGTTCCCAGTGCAAACTTGAAAATGAGTTTCTTGAGGCACTTAGTGGACCACAACTTATGAGCTGAAAGCAGCAAAATCCTTTGGTTACTAAATGTAGTATCTTACTTCACTTCCCCACTTTCTTGCTACTGTTACTTCCAATCATCCTATTTAAATTAGCGCAACCCCTTGGGCCCTCCCTGGTGTAATGCCAGCTCTGGATCCAAAAGAAGAGTCGTGTGTTGGTTCCCAGACCTGAGGCTTGTGAAGGTGGTGGTAAATGTTTCTCAACCCATAGCAGTATTAACCTTCCTACAGCAGTGCAGAGGCAGAAAAACTGCTCAGAGACAACAGAGTCTAAGTAGCTACCAAAGATTATAGGATTTCTGGTATTTTTGCCTGTTTTGTGGGACATAGACAAAATTAGAAAAGGCAGGTAGAATTGCTGCATCAAATGGTAGTGGAAGGCACTGAAAGAAAGAGGAACAATTACGCATTTATGAAACATAGGGTAAGAAAGGAGTTTCTCCTCTACCAGTCTTGAAAATGGATACTCTGCTTTTGCATATTTTTAAATAGAAAAATGAAGGTTTTTTCCCCACATATTGGTGATTGTAGAGATCCTTCTTTTTTTTAACAGAAGTTGTGTAATGCCAAACACATTTCACAGGTAGCTCTATTTTCCAAGCACTCTTTGAAAGAGACAAATTAACAATGATTATAGTTTTATATAATATATAATTATCTATTATTTACAGAATAAAGAGTGAACAGTGAAAGTAGAGGTCATGCCATAGCATGCAGTGCATGAAGAGTCAGAGAAGAGTACTTTTTATGTGGCCTCCTCTTTCATCATGCGGAAATTGTGGGAAAATATTTCTAAAACACAGTCTTAATGGGCATTATATTTCAAACTAAATTTAATAGAGCAGACAGTGCAACAACTAATTAACATTGACTTAAAAATACCTTTTTTGTAACAGTTAATCATAGTAGAGTCTTGTTGAACACAATTTTGGGGAGCTATTTTTTATTACATTTGACATATTATAGAATATATGTCAGATAGTATTGAATAATGTAAATTCTTCCCCCATTTTGGAAAAGAGCTTTCAACAACTTCAGTGTGATGGAATGATATTTGATACTTTTGCAGCAGTTGCAAAATGCAATTAGCCAAACAAAAATGTGAAAAGAATTAGTTGTTTCCATGCATAAGGTGGGCAGAAAGAATTTGCATACAAAAATTTGTGAAAATATACATAAAAATGTTGTGTAGCACGGAAGCGTAATGCGTACAAACTGTATGTGGAATTCTGAAAAATCATTTTATAACTTGGTTTCCTTAAAGCAACTTCATCCTATTATACCAGGATGATAAACTAAAGGCAAATCTATGTACCTTCTGCCTTAGCAACACATCACTTCTACAAAAAAGGGGCAATCCAAACCAGTTAAATTATAAATGTTTACAACTCATTGATCTTAAAAAATATAGAATTAAATAATTACATTCAGGAAGTAAATGCAATAAAAAGCTGATGAGTTATGAGGTTCATATGAAGGTTACGTGGCATTTTCCAAACATTTTCATGCCCCAAATTTGTGGAACTGATGAGGGGAAAGAAGGAAAGAGGGTGGAGCATAGCTGATGTTTCAGTACCTTCCTGTGCAGTCCTCTGCGGCTGCTGTTTGGTTGGGTTGCGTGTTTGGTCAGGGCTGCTGCATGGCTCCACGCTCACTTGGACACCGGGCCCAATGCATTCTTGTGTGTGCTCAACGCTATTATGTCTGTTTGTTAAAACCTGCAGAGTACCCTGTATAGCTTAAAGAGCAAAAATGATTTTTACTGGGTTTTATGGAAACAATTTCAGTTTCCGACTGAGAAAATGGAAAGGGTTCATTTATCGCTGGAGAATGAGCAGCTGCAGGAGAAGCGAGTAAGCTGGGAAGGTCAGGAGCAGGAGGTTGGCCTGGCAGAGGAAAGGGAGGCAGGAGGAAGCAGGAGAAAGCATCAGGTGGAGAAGTGTGGAAAAGCAACAGCGACATGAGTATAAATGGAGCAAGAAGTGCAATTGAACATACTGTTTTCCTTTGCTTTATATACTCTGTAAGCAGAGCAGTCCATATGCAGACAGTTATAGCACTGGGCACTTTAGGTTACATTAAGGTAGCAGGCAAGCTTTGCTCACCATGGTTTATAGTAGCAGCTGAACCCCCTGGAAGGATAAATGATATAGTTTGTGATGTGACTCATGCAGGAAAACAGATACTCAGTAATGTGCTATAATGCAAGTGACAAAAAGACAAAATAGAGTCAAGGAGCAGTGACAGCAGACATCATGTACTTTCTGTCTTCTGGATATTGTTTATCATATTACTATTATCATTATTATTTTGTTAATGTTATCCTATCACCTAGTGACAAAAACTCAAGGCCTGGAGCCAGGATCTTAGACAAAACAGGATTTTTGTCTAGGGTTTTTGCCATAAGCATTACGAGCGTAACGCTTAGGGTAGCTTCTTCCTTTGTTGGTTATTAAATTGTTGCTGCGAATGAAGATAATGATAACAACAAGGAGAAACGCACACCATGCTGGGACTAATTTCCTGCCGCACCACGAGTGAGCTACTTACCTACCTTCAGCGGCTGTGAGGGTGTTCTTAGGTAGAAGGATCTGAATTAAGAGCGTGGTTGGAGTGACCTTCCGAACTGCACTGTGAACACTGAGAAGACAGATGCTTCATCTAAGACTTCAGAGTGCACAGCTTTACTGCATACTGAAAAACGAGAATATAAGAAAATAGATCTGAAAGGGCTGGTTGACATTCAGATTGAGTACCAGTATTGATTTGCTGTGGAGATGTCAGTTTTGTGGTGAAGTTAAAAACGTCCAAGCTTACCATCTTAATCTACATTTCACTGCCTTTTCTCTTCCTGTGTTTTTATTTATTAAATTACACTAAAAGGTGCCAGAGCAAATCACTTATGAAAATGAGGTGCCCTTGTTTTTCCAGTAAATGATTAATAAAAAAAGACTATCACTTGCAGTTTTATGCAGAACCTTGGGATGTGCTTTTGTCATATTTTTCTATGAGCCTTTTGTTAATACTTTTGTAGGCAGACTTGAGAACTCTGAGAATTAGATAATGTTACATCAGTAAAAATGTTTCTTGAAAAAGACATAGATATTAGGAACATTTCTACTGGAAATTACATTCGGTCATTTTTTTCCCATTAGATCATACTTCCATGGAATTCCTAGAGTCTTATTAGAAGATCCTGCTGGCTCTTGGACTGTGACTGCAGAATGGCCCTTATGTTTGTTAGTAACTTGTATTGGAAGCAGAGGGCTTCTGAGCTTTTCAGCTGTAATTCAACAACATTAGTCTTAGGCTGGAGAGTGAAAATTTATTTACTGAAAGTAAAATATTTGTTTTGGCTAAAGTGCAATTTTTGGCAGTGGTACCTGTGCCTTTTAGGTCAAATTTTGGTAGTAGATTAGTAAGCCTATGACTACAAACAGCTAATTTAATAAAAGTTAAGGACTGTAGTCTGATCTCATTTCTTTTGGTGTAAATCCAGAGTATTTTGCTGAAACCCATTGCCAGCTGACTAAACTTTCTGTTTTCAGGGTCTACAGGTATACATAGTACTCAGTGTTATCAGCCCAGAATAGGTGTATACTTAGATTTTCTCATTATCATAGAAAGTAAAGACAGAACAGCTGGCCCACTTTGTAATTAACTATGAGTGTAATGACAACGCAGCAGTCCTAAGTAGGTGACAACCTCCTGTTACTGACGTGGCAATTAGCTAGATGAATAATAACTAGTAACTTTAACAGTAACAATAATAATGTATTCTATCTTTGAAATCTCAGGCAAAAGTCAAAATAATCATAAAATATCCTGAAGAAAGTATTCGTAGCCCTTTTAAGCAGAAAATCTGGATCTAAGAGGTTAAACAACCCGTCCAGCACTTCTGCATAAAATGGAGATGAAACTCATGTGGACCAGTGATGAATTTATGCCAAGTGCCTAGTGTTACTTGCAACTTTTAGATCAAACTTTGCTGTACCTATACTTAAAAGCCTGTGGAGGTAATCAAACCAAGACTGAGTACTTCGCTCACCTACAAGATGAGCGTCTTTTATGTACTACATAGGAGATTAGCACAATAAAGAACCATTGCTTCCTTGCACGCAAAAATATTTTCTGCTTGTATGTAATGTGGTATCTTTTTCCTTTTCCATTTATTTTCTAGGTTGTAACTATCTTCATGCTTTCTTTTCCAAGAGGACAGCTGCTGACAAGAGACAGGGTTCCTGTAGAACAGTCATCCTTCTATCTGGCCTTCGACAGCTCAGAGAAGACAGCAATTGTAAGTTCTGAGTCCCCAAGAGTTTATTCTCCGTGTTTTCCAGGAGACTGTGTAGGTGATAAATGCTGAGATTTCACATAGTGGTCACCTGCTAGAGAGGTGTAATTACCTAGGTCCTGAGCCATGCGGAGCTCATTTCACTCTGCAGAATTGCAGTCTCATCCTGAGAATTAACACAAACATTTTACTTGCTCCAGATTTTCACCTCTCTTTTAAGCATCCTAGCTGTTCAGCCAGAATTCCAGTTTTGACTCACTAAATTGAGACATTGGAAACTGCAGCTAGATCCTTCAACTTAACAGAATAAACCTCCTGTGGAGGCTCTGGGCATGCTGCACAGAAAATATTAGCACTCTAATTTAGGTTTTTCAAGATCAGATGTAGATGCCTAAATTTAGCAACTAAGCCTAAAAGTTCTGGTTTATACTTTTAGATCCGGCCTATGCTCTAAGATGTCAGAAGTGATTTAAGCAGCTATTAGGTCTGCAACAAATTGCAGTGGAAAGTTCAACAGAGTGTAGAGAAGTCAACGTTCAGATTATACAAGGTACCAGGGACCACTTGCATAACAAACCTGTCAATGATTTATAAAGTGTACAGGCAGAGTACCAAGGGAAGTCTCACTCAAAACAATTGGTTACTCATTACCACATTGTTTCGGTGATCTTCTCATCTTACTGAATCTGCTGGATAGCAGACAAGACCTTCTCATCTCTTTAGCACCCATTTATTCTCAGACAACTTTGTTGCCCTCTCTATAAATGAATGCCAACTTTCTTATAAGAAGTATAAGATTGCCTGCAGAAGTAAGATGTCTGTTTTATTTGAATGTTCTTTGGGAAATGGTTTAGAGAGCATCCATATCAAACAATTTCTACACTGAAGTATTTGTACCTCGAAGAGTTAGGTCAAGGGTTTTGGATCAAAGCCTAGCTGAGATTCAGAGACTGCATACATCATGGGGCCCAGGGAGAGAAGCATTAAATTTCTTCCTTAAAATTGGCTGTTAAATGCAAACGCATCATCTTTTATGTTATATAAAATTTAAGTTGAGTGTCCTGTATTTTCCTGAGGCAGCAAACTGTTGAACAGACTGCCCTTCATTTCAAGGTCTTTGGATTAGGCTCTTGATGAATTCATTAAACTATTTATTCATTATAGGTGGTGAAAAGTATATAACCTTTCTGGGAGGGAAGTGGTCTGTTCCATAAATCTTGCCCTGTAAATTAAAGATGTGCTAGAGTGAAATACCTGGATCCAAGAGTGCTGTAACTTGAGCAAGGCAACTGTTCATAATAGTAGCTTTGGGAAGGAAGCTACTCACAGTGGAACGGATGAACCTTACAAAGTGCTGGGATGGTCTGAAAAATCAGGTTGTGCTGGACCAGGGAAAAAGTAAATTCCAGAATAGAGGTCTCTCAGGGAGAATGCCCTGCCAGAATTTCTCTTTTGCTATATATTGAGCTCCTGTCTGAGCATGACCTCAGATCAAAAACAGAGTGCACCAGCACTGCACTAGGGAAGAGGCATAACATGTAGGAAAGCTTTGGATTATATTCTGAGAGGTCATCTCATACAATTTGTATCCTTTAGGATAGGCGTTCATGGAATGCTCTTCCTAGTTACTTGCTCTGTTTAATACTGAGTTTGTTGCTTTCTGTAGTATTTGTAGCTCCTCGTGAATATAAAACTGGTTCCAGCATTGAAAGCACAGCAGTAGTCTAAGGAAGAGTTAACGTGCCAGTGATTTCCACAAATCCGTGTTGGCCAGAAACGTATAAAGGAGCAGTGTCTTTCTCACTGTTGTTTTCAGGCCAGCTACTATCAGGTGGCAGCTAAGTACTTAGCCAGATCCACATCCTGTGATGTCAGGTGACAAACAGCAGGCACATACTCCTATGCAGAAGGGTCAGGTATAGTCTTTGCCTTATCTTGCAAGCGGTTTTCCCAACATGCCAGTACTACTTTGGCTTTATATGGATTATACTCCACCTATATCCTATAAGTAAAATACCAGTCAGTCCCAAACTTAATCTGTGACTTCAAAAAATCCCAGCCCTCTACTTGCATTTTCAAGACTTCACTTCTTCAATTTTTTTTTTCTTTGAAATGAACAGTTAAGCTTTATGCACTTTGATTCTAAACACAACGGTGCTGCAGACAGCTCCTAGGCACCATTTTCTGACCACTGTCTTAGTTGCGGCTTGTTCATGGGCTCACTGGCACGGGGAATTGGCCATAACTGGCTTACTGCACAGCACTTGATAGAGCAGCCTGAGGCCAGTGAAGAAGATTTTATGGCAATGGCAGCCTTACAGCATCTCAGTTGTTTTCTCAATCATTGGACACAGTCCAGTCACAAACATGTTAAAATACTAATGTAATCTCTGTTTGTGGAAAAATAAATATCCCGTCTAAGGCCTAACTAAGTCCTGCTCAGTGCAGACTGACCGAGGTGTGAGCCAGATCAATTAGGGGGAAAAATATTATCCTCATATAATGGATCATGTGACAGTTGTACTGCATTAAATCTATAGTTCTACATTTGAGTACCAATTCATGATGCAACCAGTTTGTTTAAATCTATTAAGTGATACGTTCTTACGTTAAGACTTTCTCTCCCTACCCTCCCCTAGTCATTGATTTTTGATCCGGTGGAGCCAATTCTGCTTTCTGGAAAGCTGAAAAGATTCTCAGGAGCCTTCGAAGCTACTGTAGACAAAGGGGCTATAGTGGGTCACTTACTAGACACAAGGTACTTTTGTTATAGTCTAATACAGATTCAAAATAAGAGCCACCTTTTAAAATTTTAGCATGACAAGTCATGTGCAGCCACAAATCATGCAGTTGTCATCAAGGTCTTAAAAACCAGACTATTTGGAAAAAAAATACACTGAAGCAGTGAAAGCACACTGCGAGAGAAGGAGAGGAAAACCCACAAAGGTGAAAGAGGAAATTAGTGCACTACTTCTTAGAACCCTTTAAAATCTCTCTTCTATGTCTGAAATACTAAATACTGGGCTGCAAAAATGTAGCCTTCATGCAAGAATGTACTACTTCCTTCAGCATAAACAGCACTGCTTTAAAGCAAAAGTTTGTCAGTGCGTGAATTATATTCTTGTGGTGCAAGCGAACACTTTGTGCTATTGTAGCAATTTCCCTTAGTAAAATGCAGAGTGGTGAATCTTTTGAAGTTGCTCCTAAACATGTAATATTTAGCTTGAGAAGCAATAGTGAGGAAATGAACATGATAAGAGCTCATTCAGTAACAGCCCTAAATTGATTATTTCCTTCCTTATGTAAACTTATCAGTCCGCCCTTTGGGCTCGCTTCCGAATACCAGCTCAGCACAAGAGTCTTATCACAAGGAAATGGAATGTAAAAGCCCTGACAATTTTGATAAGGCACGTACTTTGGTTATGATCCTTTCTCCCCCTCCTCCCTTTTAAATAATTCAGCTGCACTAAAATGAGAGATGCCTTTCTTCTTTGGCTTTCGCATACATATAGTTTGTGGTTATTCTAGTCATAATAAACCCTAGTTATTCTGCTGTTTTCTCAGAATGTTCTTAAGTAAGGAGACTGTAAGATACTATGTCAGTTATAAACAGTCTTGGGGTGGAGTGGCATTGTGTAGTGAACAGATTATTTCTGAATTTTTAGAGACCCTCTAAGCGTTTTGGAAACACTAAACGTTCTCACTGGGAAGGATACTGTAGGCAGCTAAGACTCCCTGTTTTTATTTCCCGTCTGTAGTCTTGCACTTACCCATCCATCATGATGTGGTTCTGGCATCTGCAAGTGAAACTGGGCTAAATAAAGATCCAACAGTTCACAGTAAAAAAGCCAAAGAAGCGAATTGAAGAAACTACCACGCAAACACCAAAGCACACATGTACACATGTGTATGGGAAAAGAAAACTCACACACAAGCTCTACCTGCCCAGTCACCACATCCTAAAACTTCACTGAACTAGCAGCCAGAAACACAGGAAGGAAGCCCAAAATACAAAGTTAACTTCATTCGCTTGTCCCAGTAAAGTGATAATGTAAGAGTGTACGTAACAGGTTTTGTGGTTCATTGCATTCCAGGACAGCAAAGCCTGATAAAAGTGCTCAAATGACAGCACTGTTATTGTTTGAGATGTGATGACATACTCCTTAAGCAAATGTTATAGGCAGCAAATCCATGACCCAGTAAAATACACTCCAGACCATCAAAGTAGTTCTACGGCTTGATGAAATCCACTTGTCTCAAGCAAGAATGACCTAAAACTCTTTAGAGGAATGAAAAAGTGTGGTGGAATTCAGAAGAATGTTTTTTAAGCAAACAGTGACATACCAAACTGGAGTGCAACTTTTTCAGTGAAACCTAAAACTAAGCCAAACTTACCTGATTTATTTTTTCCACAGAAACTCAAATCTTGAGTCAAGTTTCATGCAAATTAGGGAAAAGTTTTGAGTGAAACTGGACTGACATATGATTTTGATTGGCTACTTAGCAATATCTCCTCTAAATGTCTTTCCAACACAAACCAGAAAAAGCTCAGTAATGCATATCATCAAAACAACAACATAAATCAAGAGAGGACTTAATCCTGACTCTGTCAAAGTTAATGGCAAAGATCCCATTCATTTCAATAGGGGTAGGCGTTCTGCAAAATTTTGCATGATCCTCTACATGCTGAAGCCCCCAGACTTCTTCACAAGACATCCTAAATGCTTACCATTGAAGAAAAGGCCTATTGTGATGGTAAATACACTTGGTGAAGCAGTATGATTGTGATAGAAACAAGATGGGAAAAATGTCATGGAGCAAAACTAGAACATGTATAAATTCACATGCACATACAGAGGAAAAGAAGGCTTTCTAATGAAGGACTTGGGGTCAGAGAAGAGTAAATGAATTTATATTGTCTCTGCTCTGTATATGCCTGTGTGCAGTAGAAGGCTTCATAACTCTGTGCTTTCTGTGCCAGCACATCAGTAGTGCCACCACACCTGTAAGAAGCTGTGTGTACCCAATAAGAAACTCTTGCTAATGTTTGTGAAAACAGAATGTAAGAATTAAAAGGAATAAAGAAAAGCTGTAAATTTGCAATGTGTGTGCTAGGTAGCAAAAAAGAAGAGGGAGTAACTGCATTGCCTGTCATTCATTTTTTGGGCCTACAGCAGCAGAGTCCTCAGGGAAAGGAATTAACAGTAGGAGATATTATCTTCCTCTAGTGTTGTATTTTCTATCTTAATAGCATGTAGGATTTTCATTATAATTGATATCATCATTCATGAATCTATTTTATTACATAAGCTAATATGGAATGCTGTGCTGTTCCATGAAACCTGTTTCGTTTTATGGAGTTTAAATTAAAGCCTTCAGGATGTTAGTAAGACAGACAAAATACTATTTATTTATTTATAAATGTGTGTGTTTCTTTGCTAGCTGAAATTTTCAGTCCAACAACCAAGCTGGTGTTCAAAGCAGAGAGCAAATGGAAGGGCTGGGACTTTGCACCCTTTTCTGGACGTGCTGATGTTTACACATAACTCCATAGGGAGAAAGTTTTGGGGGGTTCACACACTCTCTAGTGACTGCCTGTAGCATGCGCTGGCTTTGCTTTGTGACACAGAACTCAAACACCGGAGAAGTGTAGAGCAAATAATCAGATGGTCTGTAACGTAGCAGAAGCTCTGCTCGTAACAGGCTTTATCAACATTAATAAAAATGAGGGCGGCATTTTGCTAATCAGTCATTGGTTGCTAAAATGCAGAGAAAGGAATAAATTTAGAGAGAGCTTTCAGAGGTAGTTCCAGGCAGAGCTCGGTCGTCCACCCATGATGTTAGAAAGATATGCATGGCTGAGTCTCTTAGGGCCTGATTCTGCCACCTTTACTGGATGTACTATACTACAAGAAGAAACTCTTTGGAAGATTCTTGTGGCCTGCTCAAAGGTGGCAGAATTAGGTATTTATTTAGGTCAAATAGACTCACGTACTTGGAGGCCTGGGGAGCTTATGTAATGCACTGGCTAAGTGAACATGGTAGAAAAGAATTACATACTGCACAGCTGAGGAGAAGCACGGATGGAATAACTGCACGTGCTCTGGGTAGGTGTCTGGAGACATTTCACAGTGATCTGGAGACAATTGTGTGGCCAGAGACTTTCTAATAAAAAGATCTGTGGAGTCCCAAATGGAAAAAAAGTCATGAAAAGAGACCAAAAACAGAAGAGGAAAAAAAATTAGTTTCACATCCTGTGCTTATTAATGATGAGGTTTTGGAAACACATGAAGATCACCTACTACCCAGCCCAACCTTCAGGCTTCTTGAACGCTTTTGAAAGAGTTTGGGCTGAATTCAGGTTTCAGGTATTTTAAAACATTAAGCAGTACATTTATTGTCTGAAACTTGCATGAACTGTTTTAGGGAATTCAGTTTGTCTGTGTTAAGTAAAAGGGCATAAAGTCAGTCTGGTTTGTTACCTAACAATATAAATGTTCCCTTCTTTGCTAAACAGGTATGGCTGTATGAAAATAATACAGAATGCATAGATTGTGCAAAGATTCCTGCAAGTAACTATAAGTTTATAGCCAAAATTAATTGTGGCATAATTTTCCGGTAGCTGAGTTCAGCTTTTAAACGAGCATTTCCATTACTTCTCATTGTCCTTTTTTAATAAGTTACACTTTTTCCACCAATTACATGTAATTCCTACTAACAGATGGTCCATTTCCTGCAGTGTTGCCAGCCCCAAATAGTTGTTTTAAAAGATTCAAAGTCTTGAATCGAGATGTATTGTTATTGTTTACTGTAGCACTAGTGCTAGTTACATATTTATCGGATATGCGAAGCTGCATGGTACGTTGTCATCTGCATTTCCAACAAACGAGATCAGGCGAGCAACACATGCGCCTTGTGGGCTATCACAAGACTCACTCTGAAGGGAGTGGTGTAACTCAGGAAACTGTCTGCCAGATGGTGCAGTAAGCCATGAGGTGACATATACGTGGTGCTCTGTGTCAGACTGCCAAAGTCAAGTGCTGAGGAGTAGTGCAAAGGTTGTGTTACACGGGGGCAGCATGTAGCTGCTGCCCTGCGAAAATTCCTGGGGAAGGATTGTGGCCAATGTTACCTGCGTGCCTCACGTGGGAGCAACATGCTGTGGAAGCAAATTGTCATCACCATTTGGGGCTGTCTCTTCACTGCTGGTTAGAGCCCTGGGACTGGAGGGGTTACTCTTGGGTCAGGCAAAGGCTGTCCTTTCTGCAGGAGACATTCTCTACCTGTTTACCCAAGGCCTGAGGGGTATTTAGCACATATTTTTGCTTCAGTGGACAAGTCATACAGGCCAGACATTCAAGATCTGAAACCCTGCCAATATGAGTGGTGAAAATAATGCGATACAAACCACATTTTTGCCCATCTCAGATGGCATAATGTGATAAGCCAATGATTCAGTCTACAGTGGCCTCATAACCAAGCTGGAGATAGACATTAAATTGACCTCTACCTTAATATGGCCATTCAGCGTGGTTTTTTTTTGTGACCATGTGAATGGCATAACAAAGAACATCACATACCAGTCTGTGAAGTTGCTGTATATTAAAATGTGTATTAAATTCTCCACTCCATACAAGTTGTATCACCAAGCAGCAGCAGAAACATTACCTCTTTTGGAGAGCTAATCTTGTAAATTAGCGTTACAACAAAGCCACCTCCTGAAGGAGCTACCTCCCCTTCCATTTCCTTTTCTTTTGTGGTAGACCAGTTATTCACAGGACAGTCTTAGTTTCTGGAACCAACTCTTTGTTTTGGAAAACCTTGTTCCACCCCTGTTGTCTAGTAGAGACCTGTTCCAAGCTATGTTCTTCTGTCTGGGAACACGTACAGGCAACAGAAGTACTTTTCTTACAAAACAGTCTTTGCAAGCATTGTATCTGCTCCCCGCCCTGAAGAAGTGTCTAGAGGCGCCTCTTCTCAGCTTAATATTTTAGGTCAACTGGGTATGTATGCACTGCACAGATACCTGAATATCTACACTGGTTTTAGCTTTATTGAAGTAAAATATAAATGAATAATCTATAGTGCCAGTTTAGTCATGTTTTAAGTACTTTAGGTAGAGCCTTTAGGTGGTTTTTAGGTAGATGTGATTTAGGCTCTTAGAGAGAATTATTTAGTATAAAATCTTTCTCAGAAGAAATATTTTAGTTGAAGGCAGTAAAATGAATGGGACTAAGATAAATCATTCTTTAAAAAAAGTGGCAGCAACCTCTGTGTCTTGTCCTTGTGCACCTGTCCTGGTGCCATGTAGATGATTTCTGCATCGCTTGTCTGTTGTATAGAAATTGAACATGCTTTTTAAATGGTCTGAGGGCGTGCTGAGAAGTGTTTTTGTGAGGGTTACTGCAAGTAAAAGAAGATCTCATTCATCAATTATTTCTTTGTCTAAAAGATGTCATTAAATTTGATGATAGAAGCTGTCAATGTATAAAAATATACAACTGAATGGAAGGTGAGAATAAATGCTGACAAGTGTAGTATACAGCCAGGGCTCTTGACAAGACACAGAGTTGAGTTGAGCAAATGGCTCATAAAGCTCATTTAGCAAGAGGACAGTAAAATCCTTCCCTTAAGGTGATTTAGCTTTTTAGCAAGCTTTTCTGTGGAGACAGGGGTCTACCCTAGTAGGTGGAGGTGCTTGCTTTTACTAGGTACTGCAGACACCACTGCAATATAACTTTAGTTTGTTATGGCACTAAAACTATTAAATTGTTACAGTCTTTTTTTTTTAATCTTGAATTAACGTTTGTTTCTGACTAAAGGTGATAGTCATTCTTTTCCTATGCTGGTTATTGTTTTTGACAGACAATCATTGTTTTCTCTTTTTTGGTAGCATGCAGGACTGAGTTCATTTTGTGCTAAATGGCTTCAAGAGAAAATAATACAGAGTTAATTATAGAGGTTGATAGGTATCTCACAACTACACTAGCCGCATGTAACTTAAAAAAAAAGTTAAAAGAGCTACTCCATTCTCTGTTTGCCTTATTGATTGTTTTTTTATCTCAGGGATAAAAAAATAGTGATAGAGAGCCACAGGGCTGTTTGATGCCCTGCGCCACTATGCACAGGAGCTGTGGTGGGTACAGAGAGAGGCTGGGTTAGGTGCCTTCTGGCTGGGAAGGGACTCTGGCTGGTGCCCTAGATAGCAGATGGTGGTGGTGGCTGCTGGGCAGGATGGTGAAGGCAAGGCATTCCCCAAAAGGCAGTTCCCTCCGTGGCTAGCGTGGGTGCTGCATGTATGGCATCCCCAGATCTATCGGGTTCAAGACTCTAGTAAGGAAGCTGATCACTGCATTCAGTCTTCAAGTTCGGGACCAGCCTCCCCACTCAGATGCCAGTGTCGTGAAAACCCCTCACATGTATGTCCACACTGAGCAAACCACTACCCAAGCATGGGGGAGGCCTGCACATGTTAGGCTGAGGTCGGGGCTGTCTTAGTAAAAGACCACCATCCTGCTTCTCCTCAGAGGAGGCAAGTGCTCTGACTGATGTCCTGGCCTGCTGGGATCCACCGCTGCTTATGGCAGACGGCTTCTGCCAGCTGTGCCCCTACCAATGCCGTTCCTCTTACGGTGCGGGGCTCCTGCAGGGCCTGGCAGCCCCACCGTCACGCGTGCTGTCAGTTGTTTCAGTTTGGGTGCTATTCTGGGGAGGTACGCAGAAACGCTTGCGCAGACTTACAAAAGTGTTTTCCAGAGTCCTCTGTGGGCCACGGGCAATCTAGGTGCTTTTAAGAAGCCTTTGAAAAATATTGCCAGTATTTACTCTGCCCAGATCTTCATCTGCTTAGTGAAAAAGAGAATGTTTTGTAATATTCACACATTTTCTGTCAAACTGGATGAGGAAAAGGTCATGCAACATGTAAGTCCTGATTTGGACTGAAAGCTCAACTTTAAATTCATGAGATGGATTAGAAAAAAAATCTGTCTAAGAACACAGACAAATGGGGGCTATCAAAAACAGATTTATAACAATGTCTGAGTCTCATGTAAGTCTTAGATCAATTCTTTATTGATTTTATTTGATTGGCCCTTCACAAAATATGCCTGCGGGGAGTTGAACTTTCCTTTACTTTCCTATAGCAATCCCTGTGCTGAATAAGAAGAGATATAAACACTGTTATTAGGAGCCTCTTTTACAGAAGCCCTCACAGACCTACTTTGTTTAAAAAAAAAAAATGAGAGAAGAAAAGAAAGTTTTCTTGGTTGCTTACTCATGTTCCAGGAATTCAAGAAAGCTGCCTTTGAATCTCATTTCATAGATGTGGGGACAGATGAATATTAAAATGTCCTATGTGCTTGGGACTTTTTCATTGATATATTGAGACTAAAGTCCAACACCAGGCCTGGAATTCACAGATCGTCTCTAGGTGCTGTACTGCCATAAACTTCACCCTTTTTCCAGTCCAAGAAGGATCTTTTCAACAGACACAGTAAAATAGGCTGTTGGCACGAGACAGAAGCAGTCATCTTCAAGAAAACCTAAAGACAGGCTGCCATCACAGGCAAACAGCAGTCCTAAATCAGGGTCAGGTGTTGTGGATGTGGTTCCAAGTGGGGTCCGGTGTGACAGGAATCCTGGTTTTGTGCAGAGCCTAACTGAGAGTGTGACCCTGTGGGTGCTGCCAGCCCCAGATGGGATGCCGACCCGTGGTACAAACCGGCTGGCATTGTAAGCTGTGCCTGAGTCTCGCCTCAGCAAAGTAACCACCTTATTCCGAAGAGAGCTCTGCCGTAACCTCAGCCTTTTAGTTTATCCCAGGAATATGAGGAACATGCAGACTAGCGGACATGTCTGTCAGCACCAACAATGACCAAACATTAAACCCATACCTCACCTTGAACTCTAGCATGACAATTCTCTTGAGACCAGGCCTTGATGATTTTGAGCTCTTCAAATCATGTCTTCTGAAAACAGTCACTAGTCTGGGACTCCGAGGCATTTAATCTCTTTTGTAATGGTATAACTGAGCATTATACAAAATACTTAAATTCTTTGAAACCGCTGTCTGTGTTTAATAGCTAACAAAATAGGACAACAAAATGAAAGCAGCAAAGCAGCAGATATGTTAGGAAAACATGGCAAGCTACCACAGAGCATAAGGTCTGCTTTTTAAGTGGATGAGATAAAAGATTATTTACCACGTTTTGAAAGCACATGGCACTAAGTCTTTTGGCCATCAGGACAGCTTAAGTGAAAGTGGTGTTTATCACAGTGCCATGTTAAGTGAATTTGAGTGCAACAGAAACAAACAGCGCAGCCTCTAGAAAAGGTTCAGGATCTTCAAACTGGTGAGTGTTCTGGCTTTGCAGAGACAGCTCAGGTCATTTATTATGAGCCAGCCAGTCTGCACAAATGACAATACGTGCTTTTATGTCTGTTGGTTTCTTTGTAAAGAAGGTGGATTTCTTACAGGTATATTACCATAATGTTCCCTCCCCTTTCATTTAAAAACAAGCTTTAGCCAGTCCATCTGACAGATCCTACATCTTCTTTCAAATACTCTATATTTGCTCTCCTCCTAAGGAAAGGTCTCCTTTGCTTCTCTTCTTTTTCTTATCCGACACAAACTAGACAACTCTGGTGTCCTATAAGTGTGGTAAACTATTCTAATTTTTACTTAGCATTGGAGCATTCTGCTTTTCAGAAGTAGTATTTTGGTAGATGAACAAAATGAATGCAACCTGTGAAGTCTGGGATGATTAGCTTGCAAAGGGTACAGGATTTGCTTATTGGCTGTTTCCTGGAACAAAAAGTCACTTTTCTAGCCGTAGAAAATGGGGCCTCCCACCACTACCACCCAAATATCACTTCTTCATTTTAGTCAAAATGTTTCTAATTGAGTTCAGTATGTACCTGATTTACCAGACCCAGCAATTTCAAGGAGTCCAAGATCAAAATTCAGAGCTTTGTTCTCAAGTCCACAGTAGTGGCAGAGAGTCTGTAAGGCTCTGACTTAGCCTCTCCTTTGATCTACTAAAATTTCTAGGTAAGACGTGGAAAGTTGTCTTCGGGTGCGAGAAAGCTCATACAAGTGTTTTCTTGTTGGTGGTCCCTTGTGACAGTTGCTCTCTCCAAATTTGACATGGGAAGATGAGTGAGGATAACAAGGAGAAGGTCGCTGCCACATTTTTTCCTCCTCCTCCAGATCCTTGACGGATGTTACACAAGTGGTATAAATTACTGCTGGCCCTGGAAAAGATCATTTAGCCTATATTCAGGCTAAAAATGTTAGAAAAATATCAAAGTCAAAACCACTGGATATAAACAGCTTTAAAATTTGTTTACAAACTGAAATTTTACTCTTGAGCCCTCTGTGATGAAAATGTGAAAATTATTATAGTTTTCTTTGTTGATAGTTATAGCTTTTACATTGTAGTCTAAGAACAGATTTTGGAGGCTGATATTAGATACCTTTTCTCAAAACTTTGGCAGCTATGAATATTATTACTATTAGTAAGAAAAAAGGTCAGTATTTTTCACCTTTTAATACCACAGGATGAGAAGGAAGAGATCTAGTTTTGATTTTTAGCAATTTCTAATGTTTTAATGGAAAATTCTGTTGCATCGTCACTTGTAAATTTTTAGATAATAATTCTCCATCTATTTGGTTTTGAAGTCCAGGCACAATACTTAATTCCTTTAGTTTTGCCATAAGAACCTTATTCTCTAAAATACTATTTTTTTCTGTTAGCTAGCTGTCTCATTGCTTTTATTCTAGATAGATATAAAGACATTTTGATCAGTGGTACATTCAGATCAATTGCAGAGTTTGCTAGAGGTTTACAAATAGGAAATCTGATGGATTCAGTGCCTCATATGCAGCTAATTGGTAATGTGCAGTAACTTATCAGAAAATAATTATCCCCAGTAGTTTTACACAATATTTCTGGGAATCGGCTTTTGACACTTTATTTAAGGCATCTGTCAGCATATATGTTATTAATCTTATTGGGACATCACTCAGCAGCCACTGTTCCACAATCTGCAGAAGAAGGAAAAGGTCAGGGAAAAAAGCCTGCTCGATTATCTGCAGCACAGCTTCTTGAGAGATACCTGATTTCTCTTGTCCGATTTTTTTTTTTGTCTTGTCTGAGATGAAAGTGAAAACACACAGAACATTGCTGACTGCTTCTCTTAGGTATTATTTTTGAAATATTAGGTCGTTATGATGCAGTTATTCCAGTGATTAAAGAACTAAAAGATTTCACTAGACTGGGATTTCTAAATAGTTAAATTTCCCCATGGAATATACTTGAAGAAGAATTTAGATTGGAAGGGACCTCCAGAGGAGATGAGTGCAATCCCTTGCTCAAAGCAGATCCAACTAGACCAGATTGCTTAGGGCCTGTCCAGTCAAGTTTTGAGCATCTCCAAGGATGGAAATTCCTCATACTCTCTGGGCAGTCTGCTCCAGTGTTTGATCACCCTTACGATGAGAAAAATTCTCCTTATATCTAATCCGACCTTCCTGTTTTACAGCTTGTATTCATTGTCTCTTGTCCCGTCTTTGTGCTAATCTCTGAGAAGCAAAGAGAATCTGTGGTTCAGTCATCTCTACAGCCTCTGATCAGGTAGTTGAAGACAGCCATAAGGTCTCCCCTTAGCCTCCTGTTTGTAAGGTGGAACAAAGCCATCTCTCAGCCTCTCCTCCTTGGGCGAATGCTCCAGCCTCCTGATGATCTTGGTGGCCTCTGCTGGACTTGCTCCAATATGTCAGTGTCTTTCTTGGGGAGTGGACATGGTAGTCCAGTCCAACATGTCAATCATTCCCCTCAATTTGGTGTTGTCTACAGACTTGCTTAGAGTGCGCTCTGTCCAATGACATCATCCACATCATTAATAAAGACATTAAACAGTATTGGCCACACTATCAGTCCTTGAAGGATGCTGCTAGTAACCATCCACCATTACTTAAAGGATAACAACCCTTTGAGCCTGAAGATCCAGCCAATTTTCCACCCATCTTATTGTCAATTTATTCAGTCTGTATCTCACTGAAAGAAACTCTTGTTGCCCTTCACATCCTTTGCTAGTTTCAATTCCAGATCAACTTTGGTTTTCCCAACTCCATTCCTGTGTGGTTGGGCAGTGTCTCTATATTTCCTCTAGGTAGCTAGTCCCTGCTTCCTCATTTGTGCTTTTTCCATTTGAACTCAGTCAGGAGTTGCTTGTTCCTCTGCACTGACCCTGTGCTGTGCTTGCTCAACTTCCTGCTTGTCAGACTGCACGGTGTTGGTGCTTTGGAGGGAGTGTCCCAGCAGGCCAGCTAGCTCTCCTGGGCCCTTTGGCCTCCAGGGCAGTCTCCCATGGGATCCTGCCAAGGAGATCTGTAAATAATATGAAATCTGCTCTCCTGAAGTTGAGGACTGTGATTCTACTATTTGTCTTGATCACTTCTCTCAGGATATTAAACTCCTCAATCTCCTGGTCACTGCAGCCAGGGCCGTCCTTCACATTTTTGACTAGTATTTCATTGTTCATAACAAATCCAGCAGTAAATGTTCCCTAGTTGGCTCCTCAATCACTGGATGCGTCTTCTTTTCCCTGAGCCTTCTCCCTACCCCCTTACCTCCAGACTCGATACACTCACCTCTGGCAATATCACTGTGCTCACCTGAATAAACAGCAAGGGGTAAAAGTCCAAGGGATAGAAAAGCCTCTGTAGTGTCTTTGCAATTTTTGTACCAAAGTGTAGTTTGTAAGAGGATGGAGAGAAGCGATAGGACTCAAAATGTATGATATGTGTATGCTTCATACATGGTCATCATCACTGTAAAATACTAAATTCTACTTTGTAGGTTATAAACCAGCTTCTTAACAAATCGTTTATGAGATTTTACATTAGAAACCAAAGCTTTCCAGGGTTTTTCTAAATTACATTTTTTTGCTTTAAACTGTTGAAGATTAGAAAAGCATCTGTGCATGAAGTTTTATGCCACATTGACACAATGACTTAAATGACATACTGAGTTCTTGAACTGCAACTCAGAAAGCTTCCCAGAATGGTTCGCTGAAGGGTCTTGTGCATATAAATTTAAACAATCAAAATTTGGATATTTAAGTTATTTAGATGGTTTTGTTAGGGCCCTGCTTCAGCAAAGCCCTTAGCCTTGTGTCTGACTGTAGATAAAGAAACTCACTGCCTGTAATGGGACTATTGATGCAATTGAAAGCTTTGGATGATGAATCAGGGTCTGAGATAGTACTTGAGCATATATTCATGTAGTGTACTATTTGCTAGAAATATTTTCAAAACCAGGTCCCGAATCACTTTGGAGCTAAGGCAGTCCCAAAACCTAGCAGTCCCTGCCTGTTGTGAATACCAAGAGAGAGACGCTGTTGCAAAAAATCACAGTTGACTTCCTCGTTTGTCTAAACCTCTGATTTTCTAACATTTATCACAAAATTTTCCCTCATAATGGGCATGTGAAAATATATGTCGCATTTAAAAAAATGTAAAAAGATTTAACAACAATCAAAGTTACAAAACCAAATCCACCTTAAGAGGAAATGAAAAACAAAACCAAAAATCCAAGGCTGGATCATAATGCTGCTTTTCTGTATCACAAACTCATTATGAAGGTAGCTTTTACTTAACCTCTTAGTTCTCACATCACTCATGTTAATGGCCAAGTTTCTGATACGGAGACATTTATCAACTGATCATCTGTGACTTCATGAGTCACTGTCTCCAGGCTTGACATAAACCACTCAGACTCTTTGCTAGGGTCACCTGGACTTTGTCACTATTTAACAATTGAAAAGGAGCAGTATTTTCTTAAAGCGCAGGCCAGGCCCTCCCTCAGTGATGTAAACGAGCACGAGACTAGCAAAGTCAACAGAGCACTGACGTCAGGTAACTCTCCAAGGCAGGTGAGAGAACGGTTTTCCCTGGCTGCTTTCTTTCCTTTGCTGGCTTGTTCCCTTGGTCTCTTTAGTTAAACATACATATATGTATATGCAGCAATTGATAAGCAGCTGTCAGTTCATTGCCTCCAAACACTTGGATGAACTGAATATGTAATTGATGAAAATTCTTGGATTGTTTATCTTTCGCTCTGTTTCTAATGTAAAGACAGAGTAATGACAAGGGTATTTGTTTTTCTGGTTTTTAAAGAAAAGGCCTTCTGAATACAGAGAATGGTATCTTGGTGCTTTTCTTTCAGAGTGTAGGTGGAAAAAGTAGGAGGAGAGTATGGGAAGAAAGTGTTTTATTTATCCTGCTTTTCAATACAACGGTTGCAAATGTTATACCTCTGTGCAGAAGATTAGATTTTTGAGGTGGTAGAGCACTCAAATTATGCCCATGGCTAACACTTTTCCATGCCTAGATCTGTGAACAAAGTACTGTAGAAAGAGGGAAAGAAGTAAAAAGGCACCGTCTCTTTAAAGGCAATGTCACATATCCCTTCTTGCACAGTTTAAAGCCCTAGCAAACCTGGAGCCTGCAAAGTGCCACTGCCTGCCTTTAGGTAGGCTGCACCCCACTGTATAGCTTCCATACAGCCAGTCAAGCTGCAGGCAGCAGAGGACCCAGCCACAATGTGGGGGCCAGGGTCTGTGAGTGAGCTAGTGCCACTGACAAAGTTTTATTGTAATTCAGTTCTGTTCTTGGGAGCTAATTTACAAATATATATAGTGTTTTTTCCAGGTCAGCTGGGGCTCCAATTTTATTTCTTCTATTTTATTCCTGACCTCCTGACCTAAGTAAAAGGTATTGATGGATTTCAGAAATTTATAGTATAGGAATTTGTGTCCAAATGTGTGACACTTATTTCTTCAGTGCGTGCATTCTTTAGTGCATTAAACTAGCTAGGAGAATCAGAGGACCGACTAAATGAAGAGTTTCTCTGAAACTGTCTTAATCTGCTGCTGGGAATTTAGTATTGGTACTAGTGAGCAGCTGCTGGTTAGTCAGAGGACATGCTTATGCATACATCTCTGCTACTCTGCTTCAGTCCTGCCCTGAAACGCACATCACAGAGTCTGTTCCCGGACGGAAGGCAGGAACCACCAAACAATCCTTTCAGATTACACTGCTGACCAATTCGAGGCTTTGCTCTGCTCTGAGGACAAAAAGGCCAGCTTAATGCTGAATGCCATAATTAGCTCCATGTGTTTTGAGGCATTAGTGCAGAGTGAAATGACCAAAAGTATACTAATAAATAAAGACCACATCCTGGTATTGATCTGCATGTGGAACTCACCTCTGAAATCAATAGGGAGCACTGAAAAAATCAATGGCAGGATATGACCCTGAGATAGGCTAGTTTCAAATCATTCTGTCTCTCTATTACAAGAAGACAGGTTACTTTGTGTTATCTCACCCCTCACACATCCTCAAGTACTTTGGGAAATAAAAAAAGCCACAGGGAAAAAGGAAAGGATATATAAATATTTACATGATAAAATATGTGTGTGTTTTATAAGACATTGACTAGTCATTGCTTTTGAATATCAACTCTATGAATGAAATACTTAAATGGTTTCTTGTGGTTGAGACTGAAAGTCTTGAGAATACCTTTGGGAAGAGTGAGTGATGCCGCAGAAGGAAACAGTGTTTATGTGCACTTCCTACCGGCATTAATGATAACCTTGTCATTCGTGAGAACGTGGGGTAAGCCCTACAGAAACAGGGCCTTCAGGCAAGTGCTCTGCGTGATAATTCAGCCACGTGTGGAAGAGAAAATGGAGCTAGGAAGCTCAAGTGACACCGAGAACCCTCTTTTCTAAAATACAGTTTTCACAAATGAGCACAATTTAGTGTTTTTTTTCTAGTGGGTAGCAGAAAGGCCTAGTTTTACAACACACAGGTTATGTTTCTTGGCTATATTTGCTTGTGTTGTATCAGGTCAGCCTGTGCTCAGTGGGATCTTCCAAAGCACACAACTGCAGACAGGGATCTCAGTGAAGCACACTGCAGCTCCCTTCAAGCTCACAAACTTGTTTTTTTTTTTTTTTTCCTTCAGAAGCCAAAGTGAAAGGTTGGGCTTATGGACACCTGGAGTTCTGTCTAATACAGCATCAAGATGCAGCTGGAACATATAACCAGACCTAAATGTTCCAGTCCTGGCTTACTAACTTTGATGTCTCGGTGACCTGAATCAACAAGCAGCTTTAAGACGGCCACATGGATACTCTGCTTGCAAATCTTTTCTATCGATGTGAGTATTCCAAATTTTTTTCTTCGCTGTAAGAGAAGTCCTCAGGCAAATGTTTCTGGGAGTGAGAAAAAGAATTTTTATTTGGGTTTACTCTGGTGAACATTGCTAAATTCTAATCATATGATACGAGGCAGGCTTAATGTCAGCTAAAAAGAAGAATTTATATAAAATGTAGATAATTGTAAATTCAAGCTGATAAAAGATGGAACGAAGAGCATTTACCCAAAGAGTTTCCATCTTCAGAATAACTCTCTTTACTTGCCCTTGCTTGTCTTCTGTCTTTTTTTTTTTTAAATGCAGATGCATTTAATGCATGTGAAATGTTTCATGTAGCCAGATATGGTATAACTTTACACTCAGAACCCTGTGGACTTGTTGTTCCCAATACTGGAAGATGTAATCTAGCTAAAAACCTCTCTAGATGGCTCTGGTACTTTCATTATAGTACAAATCTTTGCTTAGATCCTTGTCTGACCCTTTTCCGTATCTGTAGCTTTGTTCTCTTTTAGAATTGTAAGTTTGAAAATTCCTGATTCTTTTTATCTGTGAAAGCAATCTCTCTCAGTAATACAAGCTTTTGCTTGCTGCCTCAGTAGTGTCTCATCTTAATCCATGCCCTGAGGGTCCAAATCTAGGGAGGATAGAATAATTCAGTCTCCATATAGATCTTGGACTCTTCTTAGTTGGCCAAGTGTGCCAGTTAAAATTGTGTTTTCATGACAGTGCAAACTAGCCCATTGCAGAGAATGTGGATGAATACAATGAGTTGATAACTTAGGTTTCATAAAAAGAATGGTTTTCCCTACAAAATTATCTGACTTCTATCGTGTCATTGTTCACAATTTAGTCAGAACCTGAAATGTTACCTCCAGATTATGGAAACTGGCAAAATTCATAACCTGGCAAAAGGGAAAATATTCACAGAACTCTTGGCAAGAAACCAAATCAAACTATTCTTTTTAATTGCAGGTGAGTAATAGCACTCTTACATTTCATACAAATAACGTCAGCACGCTCCTGCTCTGTGATTGATGGGATGTTTTAAGTGGAGTGCTTTAATTCAGCACAGCTGGACACCTCTTGTTGGGTTCCACTCCTATACTCAGAAATTTTTGTTTTCAGATGTATTGGCAATAACTTGCACTATTAAGGCTGGAAAACGTCCCTCAGAATAGATGTTGAATGGTGAACTCTTTGCCCGGTCGATATCTCTGCTGAAGAAAACTGGGGATCAGTGTTCAGCTGTTGTTTTCTTTTTTAACCAGGTTACTTTGTCTTTCAAGGTATTGTTCTAGCTTTTGAGTCGAACTGTAGTGGTCTGTTACGAGAATCATTTGTCTATAGCACAAGTGCTTCCTCACAGTAGTTTCAAAAACATTGTTTCCTTTCCCTGGGTCTCCGACTGCTGTTTTGTTGCTTGCTGTGGCTAGGATTAAGCGGCTGAATGCAGACTGACAACTTGGGAAGAGTTCCCCACGCTTTTTTAACCCATATGCATGGCAAGTGACAGAGGAGCGCTTCTGTAGGGGTTATAGGAAAGTGCTGATAGGGAAGGATACAAAACCTCCCGCCTTCTCTATAAAACCATGCATTTAGCTTGTAAAGATGTTCAAAAGCCTAGTTTAAGGCATATTTCGAGAACATGGTTATGCAGTGGTAGCATATAGGCCTTCACACCATATGCTGGACCACAGTGCTTTGCAAAAGCATGAGCAAAGGGTACCTAGGGAAAAAAAACTTCTGGGTGTTTTGAGAAAGGAGGAAGACATTAAACCATTTCTATTAAGCTTCCAAATGAGAGGGCTTTAACTGTTCAGCAAGTGGAGCAAAGGGCAGGATTCTTTGAGGATCAGACTCTTACCATGCTACACACTATGGAGTTTATTTAAACTAGGCATATATCCACTTAGTGCATTAAGTTCCCTAGCATCAAACTTGCATGGATTTATTTACAGGCTCTGACTGGAATCAATATGAGGTTTCAAAGCCCTGGAGTACATAATAACAGGAAAACCGTGGCTCTAGTTAAACACATCCCCAGGGAATGCCTGGTAAATGTCCAGGGTAGTGATTAGGAAAGGTTAACTTATGATGTGACAAGGAAAGTAGTACAACTTAGATAACGCTAATAAATGACACTGGTGCCGAAAAATGATAGATTATTCTGATGTGTTGTGTTAAAAAAGGAATAAATAAACTGAGCAGTTTTAGAGGAATAGCCTGAATCTGTGAATAGATACAGTTAGTTACTGTGGGAAGGAATTATTTAATATGTAAGGAACTGTCTGCTGTGCTGCATGCAGGAAAGGATATTTTACAAACTTCCAATTTGCAGAGCTGTCATGAGTGGGGACCCACAACAGCTTTTTTATTGGAGGAAAATACCAGCGCTAGAAAGCATTTACAGAGTGACTGAAAACGAATTTGCAAGGGAGAGAGAATTGTTCTCTTTGCTCTGTTTGGTTTTATGCTCCATACATTGAAATCCATAGATTATGGAGATCGTAAAATGAATTGTGAGATTTTTTCATCAACCAAACCTCCACCATTAAAAAGGTCTCTTTTTCAAGGATTAGCGATTTCGTTACTGTCATTTTTCGTATGTTAGAATTTACACCGTAATCTTCTTTGCTTCTACTTTATTTTCCAGTAGGAAATATTATTGCTGTGTTTCTGTCAAATAGGTGTTTCTGGACTTTATTCCCTGCTGCACCGCAAGCTCTCAGTCTTGTGCAGACTTTCAGATTTGCTCACCCGCTTATACTGAGATCTGAAGTATTGATTTCAGTGGGAGAGTTCGCAACAAATAGAGTTAAGCAGCCCTTCAAGATCTGGGATCTAGATAGCTGTGTCTTGCTCAGTAGTTGAATGATTGTTGAGTATTCAAAACTTCGTGTTACTCTGATGGACTCAGAATGTCTGCTCAGTGCCAAGGACTGTGATGCACGGATATCTGATCTGTCCCGCGGAAACCCTCGTTTGTCTATGCAGTGCTGTGTGGAAATAGTAGAGCAGGTCTCAGCTTTAGCAGAGCCCTACACTTGAGACACTTCTATGGCAGCCAGTTGTGCAACTAGTTTAATAGCTGTTTATTTACCTGTCACTATGGAACACTCCACTACAGTGTGCAGACATACTCAAGGCATGTTTTTTAGGGGAAATGATGCAGAAATAGCACAATGAAAAACAGAAGTATCCTTGCTGATACATTGAGTTCATGTGGGTATCTGTAAAACTCCTTGTTTCCTCAGGCCTGTTCTTGAAGTCTGAGATAGACACGTGATTACATTTTCACCGAAGGAAGATGATGCCCAAATTGACTATTTTTTTTTTGTTCCAAGTAATATAATGGGTATTCCATAGCACATAAAGAAAAAGTGACTCAAAATACTAACTAGAGAGACCCTTCCTCACCTCTCCCATAACGGATAAATAATATATGCAAGGAAGATTTTATTATAAATCATACATCTATTACACAGTAGTGCCAAAATGTTAAAAATTGAGTGTGTACATCCAGAGTAAGCTAATGTTTAGCAAGGTCTAACGCTTTATGCCATGGTCTATGAGATGTCTCACTGAAGCATAAGGAGCTGACTACAGTGTATCTCGCCAACTAGTTTCTAAGTTCAAGCACTTAGTAGTGCTAGTCAGCTCTGGGATTTAAAGACCTTGGCATCTCTGAATGTCAGGCCAGTTCTTTAAAGCATGTACAGGTGTAACAAAGTTTGTACCTGAAATATGAAGCTAGCTACTTACTTAATCATCAGTTGCGAGAGAGTGTCTGTGTTAAATTAGCATAGGCATAAACCTACAGTTTCTTCCTGTTACTCTTACTCTTCTTCTGATACGGTGGTAATGCGGATGGCACCCTTTGTTTGGACTGCAGTCTTTCATAGGGGCACTGCCACAGAGCTGATGGGTCCAGTTACTTCAGGGTAACTCCTGTGCAGGCGACTTCTCAGGGTTGGAAGTGACTCTGCTCAGAGAAGACGGGCAGGTCGTGCTGGTTCTTCGGCAGCCCCAGAGCAACCTACAGGGTTGTGGGAAGGTAGGGCTTTCCGTTCTGAAGTTTTTCCAAGACATTTTTCAAGATATGCCATCATTCCCAAGATGCTGCTATTCCTCTCTTTCTTGAGCTATGTGTCTGGACAGGGAAACAATTCAAAACAAATTGGCTTCTTGTCTGGACTCCAGGGAGCTGATGGTCTAAAGTATAAGAAAAAGAAGATGTCTATAAAAAAGATTTGTTTTTCAGCCAGGTAAAAAATAATGTATTTGCCACTGAGACCAAACAAAAACTGTTCTTTATTTTGTACGAGCCATGAGCAGGCTTCATTTACATTAAGGTGCAAAGTTGAGAGGAAAAGAGTAAATCAATTAGCTATAAACTTCTCAGGAAAAAGGTGCCTATTCACTTTTGATATATGATTGTAAAATCACTAAGCCAGAGCAAAATATAGAAAAATGATGTATCAGTTCTAAAGACAGTTACTATAATGCCCTAGCTTATCCTTTAGTTCAAAATCTTTGTAGTTATAATACCAATATTCTTTTTCTCAAGTGGCTGCAGTCACAGCTGTGGCTCTGTGTGCAGTGAATTGGACCTAGAATCCTGCATGATTCTGCCAGTTAAAAATACTAAAACTGCTTTGTTCCCTTTTGCTCTTCCACGCTTTCTTCTTTGCAGATGGCAGAGGACAATAATGCTGGGTCTGCAATAACACTGACTCAGAATTCCTTGCTAATTGTAAGATAACTTCCTAAAGATTGCAAGCGAAAGGAAGTCAGAGAACAAAGCAATGTCAAGTATGCACATGTCACAACACAATGTGCTGATTCCAAGCCTTTGGAAACATGCTGAAAGACATGTCTGGAAAAAAAAGGGAAATACTTCCACACAGCCTTTCAGCATAAAAACAACAGCTGAATGTGCCTGTTCCCACCAGGAAAAAATACCCTGAAATAACAAAAGGTGCTGGAAAGCTAGAAATGAAATCGTCAGATGGCTAGTACACTCTTTGTCTGGTCCTCAAATTTACATAGACTGTACTTCCACTACACTGTAAATCAAGGGATCAGTCTGGAGTAGTGTTTAACTGCAGGGTGCCAAGAAGACTGAGAAAATGGAATGTATAAATAGGTCTCTTACAATAAGGAACTAGTAGAATAAAACAGAAGTAAAGCAAACAAGGGGCAACACTTTCAGATAATGTATCTGCAGGAATGCAAACTCTGTGCATTCCTGATCACTCCTGTAGGTACTGACGGTACAAAAGATACACTCTTGAGGAGAATGGCATACACAGCGTTTCTTTGTGAAACAGTCTGCATACGTTCCCTTCATAACCCCAGGTAAATCTTTGCATCATTGGTATACTCTAAAGATCTAAGTGTATGTAAGTGAGTCCAATTTTATGTCATCTTAAGAACTAAGCACAAGAGCACATTATGGGACAGCAGTGAAAGATTATATGTGCAGCATGCATGAGATGCTGCATTGATGCTGCTGACATATTACAAAAATATCACCTAAAGAACCAGAGGGATACCATACATAAATGCAAATGAAGAAACATTCACTTATTAATAACGACATGACAAGACATTTTTCTTTCAAAGCTGAGAGAGGGAAGTAAAATTATCCCTAGTTTCTCCAGAAAGAAAAATATACAGAGATGAAAAGCAAGTTGCCTAACATTGCATGTGAGATCAGGAATAAAGTCTCCATCCTCAGATTCTCAAGTGACTTTATAAAACTGTTGCTTTTTATTAGCTGCCAGACTCCAAAGAGCACTTATGGCAAGTGCTCCTGAAAGGCTGGTTTTGCATTCTGTGCTACTAGTTGAGCTTCCATAGATACATGCTATAAAACGACATCAGAGTTCGTTAATGTTTCCTACAGAGGACATGAGATGCATCACAATAACTCAACCTTACTTTAAGCAGAACTTACTTGGGTGTGTTTAACTAGAAGTTTCCTGCTGTATGTTAAAATCAAGCATAAATGTTTCTGCTGTGTATAGACAAGTGTTTCTATACCAGTTATGAAGGCTGAACACTGATTAAAAGGCTAAATGTAAGCTGAAAAAACATTTATTTCCCCTTGCTGCAAACTGTAGTATCTCTTTGAAACCTATTTGTTATATAGTTCTTGCTAGTGTACTTTTTGGGGTTCAGGTCATTCTTGCTGATTTTAATTTGGACTCCAACTGTATGAAACACTTTTTAAATTTGGGGTTCAACTGTCTTCCATGGACTTTCATGCAATAAATGGATTTCTCCTTCCCCTCTTGGGCTAAATGAGAACATTGACTGAGTCTCCCTATAGCGAGTGATGCTCATGGAAAATGTGGCCCCATTTGTACCAACCCTATTTTTTTAATTATTTGTGTAAACAAGAACCTGACCAAATTGAGCCGCCTTTTTTTTTTCAATCTTGCTTCTTGCCATAGAAGTTAGTATGTTACTCTTCTGAATTGTGGGAATCCCACAGCAAATTTTAACATTTCTGTTATTAGGCTCTGTCTCTGCAATGTCCTGACACTACTGTAAAGCTGAGACAGCGAAGCTCTCATGAGGCTCATGCACATTGCTTGCATCTGCCTTTCTGACTCTGCGGTGCAAAGAGGGAAGGACTAGAGTTTCGTGTGTTGTGATGTGTTATGGTTGCAGGACTTCATGCCCACAGTGTGTCTATGCAGGCAGTGAGGCTTGCCAGTGCCGGGCAGGCACGGTGCGTGTGTCGGTGCGAACTGCGGGAGGACCGGTGCCACGCTGGAGGTGCAACACTACCAGCCTGTGTGCAACTTCCCCCTTCCAGCAGCAGGAAGCAGCTCTGAGGGCCTGGTGGTAAACCTGAGAGCATGCCACCAGGCTCCAAGTACAGATGCAAAGCAAATTGGCACTGGAAAGAACCTCGCTGCCACAGTAAATCTCTAATGTAGGTGCCCTTTGTAGGCCGGACTATGCCTGACTGTAACGCAGTCATATGAAGGAGTGAGATGCTCCATTACTGCTCTGCACGGCCACCTAACATTTGGGCGCTGGCAGGAGCAGGTGGGCAGTAAGGCATGTGGAACTGTTAGGCACTGAAAAAAGATAGGGAATGTACCTTAAAAGGAGCTTGCCAGAGCTTCTGAAATAATGCAGAGGAAGCGCGTGTCATCCTAGGTAAGATACTCTAGCAAATTGCATTTCCCTCGACCAAGGGAGCAGTGACTTTTATCATAATTCCTGCTGTCAGGCCCCTGCGTAAATGAATTGAAAGCTAACTTTAGCTGAATAAATAAATAAATAAATAAATAAGGTTAAAACCAAGCAATATTATACTGTCCCAAAGCAGTGAATAGACTGCAGCAGGTGGTCCCACCACCTGTGCTTGTCTACTTCCATTCCAAATAATCTCCTTATCGAATGCAGAGAGGAGCAGACACCCTGGAGGGTCCCACAGGAAGCAAAGTGACTGAAAAACACAGGGACTAACTAGAGAGACATGAACTTGCAGTGCAGGGAATACATAACATAGGGAAGGCAAAACAAAGTGAAAATCACTGGAGACAGAGCCTTGTCTCATTTACAGCCTGTAAATCTAGAGCAATGCTGCTGGTTTCCGGGGCAGCCCTTCACATTTATGTCAAGTTGGTAGTGGATGGGAGATAATAGGTCCTGCAATTCAAATGTATCATTACATGTTCAAATGGCTTGCAGAGAAAAAGGCCAATTAAACAATGCTCTTATAATAGCACCTATTTTCTTTATCCTTCCTGAATTGCTACAGGAAATGCTTTAATTTAATAGAGCAGTAAGGAGATGCATTGCACGAATTCCAAATGGCAGGCTAACAACGTAATGATCCCTACCCTCTGCATTGCAGTGAGGTACGTAGTTTGTTTCTCAGTGATTTGCACCTACAATAGCTTTTTATGACTGTCAAACTTTGAGTAAAAGAAAACAAAGCACTGGCTGAAAAAGAAATAACAATAAAATCCCATTCCTGTCATGTATCTGAATATTCCTTTTCATTTGTTCTTTTCTATGCATGAAATTTCTTAGGTAAATACAGCTAGAAGGGAAAAGGTACCTCAAAGGAGCCTGCTGTTGCCAGCATGTATCCTTGCATTCAAGTGAGATCTTTTGAAGTGAAAGTATTCTCAAAGTTGAGGACTTCTGTGTCAGGCTGCCTGCTGGGCATGACACACAGCCCTGAGCTGATGGCTCTACCTATTCACAAGCTATTCTTCAGCAAGCCGAAACAGTGTGTACTTCCTCTCAAAATGGGAACCAGTGCTTCTTTTTCATCGGGTCTGCTCGCTGCGGTGCAACATTGCACTGACATAGCTTAATGGCTTCTCAAGTGGGAACCAGCTTGGTACTACTCAGCCACGTTCCACTTTGCAACTATAAATGGTCTCCAAGACATTTTTAAATTTTAGATCTCCATCCAAAGTTTCCAGAGTTTCCTACCTGCATCATGCAGTAAAGAATATTTTGCAATAACTTCTTCTGAGGTCTGATATACAATCCTCACTGGTTTTCTTCCTTCTGTTCCTCATTGATCTTGACAATTTTCTGTCAGAAATTAAAGATCAGCTTGGTAACAACCCTGATGTTATATTTGCTCTTAGTCCTAGACTTTCCTTAATCCTCTCTCTATTTTAGCAACACAGCAGGATATGGGCAAAAGCTGAGGCCTGTTCTAATCAGTGAGGAAGGATGACTGGTGTTCTGGTAAGGGTATCAGAACCCAAGCCCTACTTTTTACGGCTTGATAATTATCCATAAAAAAGAACACTGTAGAAGAGCTAATCCCAAATCCTCCAGCATAGTTTCTGCGACCTTCAGTGGTTTGTCCTATTGTAGCAGTGTTTTGTACTGTTTCTTTCAATGAAGGATATCTTCACTTTGGATTTAACACTGTTGCCTCACAAAAATATATTATTCATTTTGATGATTATTTGACTAGTTCATTTTGAAAGACAGTTTTGAGATCCTTGAGTGAAATGTTCTAGGTGAGTTAAGAGAATAGTACTGCTATTTTCTTTCAAGAATCAGAAGTACTTCTGTCATTTCTTGCATGTTGTTGTCAAGAAAACAGTGTCCTAATTGCACCTACCCCATTGTGTGCTCTAATACAATGTTTTAGAGCACACAGTGTTTTGGAGAACCACAATGTTTTGGAGCAACTGCTGGGCTGCTCAGGTTTGGAAATGTTTCCATAACAAATCTTTTTTTTTCTTAAGTATTTAAAATCTGCAAGTAAATATATATTCCTGGCTGGAAATTGCTCGACATTTAAGACCTAAAGCAACAGGCATTTTTTTTTGATCATATGACTGTTAGAGTACACAGGCTTTGTGCTAAATTTTCAACCAGAAAATGCCAAATGTGCAAAGTAAGGACTAAGGTTCTAGAAGCCTAAGAGGCAGGAAATAAAAAGCGATGGTTCCCTGTAACTATGCCTCCTTAGAACTATATGACGTTTTCTGTTATTGTGTAGGGTGATGACTGTTATACCTTCATAAACTTGCATAGCGTGTCCAACTTTATAGTAACTTTTCTTTCGTCAGTTTGGCACTTCTGCAGTCTCAGCTTACATTGCAGTAACATGCTTTCTTTAATATTTAATTTCCTTGACTGAATCCATAAAACAAAGAAGAGAAAGATTAAAATAACAAGTACATTGACCTCAATTCAGTTCATAGCTCATGCTGGTTTCCGCTGTGTACTTCTGGCCGATGAGCCAGAAGTTTGTTGGTGAATGAAGTTGCAGAAATGCTTATGCTCTTTCCTCTTAGGAAAGAACTGTGTCAGAACAAGACAAGCCCAGAAGGACTTGCTTTGAAGAAGGGGCAGCTGTGTCGGTACTAGGTTTTGCAGACCTCCTCCTCCCTGTAAATGTATAGTCATGTTGATCAGAAAGCTTTCACTAATCACACTTGAGGTTCCTGTCGGTATGAATCTTCCTTAGAAATTCTAAGCAGGTGCTCAAAACTGGGTAGGAAGAAAAAATTTATATTGCTATGAATCTACTCGGAGGAGTCTGATTACTGGAATAATTACAGGATCAGAAGAATGCAGGTGGTAAGATTCAGATCAAGACACTGTTGTTTCACCGTTGTCCTTTCCATATTGATAACAAAACTGTGCAGAAAATGAGGGAAGAAGAACCAACTTAGATCAGGTTTCTGCTGATCACATTCCAGGGCCATAGTGATTGTTCCCATTTCAGGAAGAGCGTCCTTTTCCAGATCATATCCTTCTTTCTTCAGCTCAGGTAACTAGAAGGGTGTTCTGTGTCAATTATGGTTCAGGGATCACACTAGAATTAATGAATTTTTACCTACCTATATGTAAGCCATCCAAAGTGTCACACCCCAGAAATTGTATGCTAAGATTGAAAGCCTAGAACTTAACTGTTAGGAAATGTTGTATTTATAGCTGCCTGCAGAACCTTAATTCAGCCCCTTTCCACATTAAGATATAGTCTTTAATTGCATAATCACATACTATTTTTTCCAAAGGACCTCTGCCTCACTCAGGGCACAGGACCTACAAGAGGGCTGAACAGAGGTTATGCAGGCACACATAAATCTGTCACTTCCTCATTTAGCTGTGCTTGACTTTGCAACCTAAATAATTTTGCTTTCAGAGAGATATGTACATAATTTTTGTTAAATCATACTAGAAAAGCATTCTGTATATAATTTCTTCTGAGTGGCTTTGGACATCAGCTTGCAAAGCCTCCTAGAGGAGACATAGTTAAGAAATGGATAATTCGGTAAACAGAACCTCCATACATTTTAAACATGCATAGACTAACACTTCATTTGCTCTCAGTTTGGAGTGTCACATGGTGTTTCAAGTGCTAAAAGATTTACTATGGTTTATGGCTGGAATATTTCTAACTCAATTTGTCGTTTAGCACCAAACTCCCCTGTCCTGCAGCACACTCAAAGGCTAAAGGGCATTGAAGCATTCTCCTGCTTAACTGCCCATGGATTGGAATAGCTCTTGTGACCTTTCTATTGCTCTTGGGATCTTTTATAAAATTAATTATTAAAATGGAAGGCCTCAGGTCTATCTGTGATGTAATGCTTGAGGTTTTCAGAACAAAACTAGATCCCTTCAGTCACAAAATTTTTATATATTTTACATATTACATTTTCTGCTTGAAAAGAGAGATCCTTCAGTTTAATTTTGCTATTTTAATCAGTCTTATTGCCATTTTACCCTTCTGCAAAGCATTATTAGCTGAGTGTATTTCCATTAAATTTCAAAGTAAATCCTAGTCTTTTTTAACTGGATGTTACTTTTAAAACATTCAGGTTCTGGCAGATAGGACCTTGGGTGCAAACATAACTTTATTTGCTAAGAATAAGTATTTTGGTTATGACGCTTTGCTTATGGCTCCATAATTAAAGTGTTTGGACACTACTACAATGAATGGGATGAAGCTACAAGTGTGTGGCAAATAATGAACAGGAAATAGAAACACAGAGAAGAAGAATCAAATGGGGGCAAAATAAAATTTGCAATTAAGCTCATCATGTCCAATTCTGCTAACCTCGCAAATGGTAGAACATCTTCCCCAGTCATTTCAAGTCGTCCTTCAGACAGTGAAGTGAGGAGAATGTTCCCGAAGTGGAAGAACTGGAAAGAGCAGGAAGGTTTAACAGGGAGGATTCTGGAAAATAACCCCCTTGTGTTGCACTGAGTGTTAAACTATTATAGAAAACCTACAACAAGAGACAGCACATAATGTTCTTTTGGATATCTATCTATCGTTAACAGGCATCAGAAAGACTCCTTCAGTCCAAGGTGTTCATATTTCATAGGTGGTCAAGTCAACAGGTATGTCATTCATAAAATGGATTTGCTACAGAATTGCCTAAGATTTATTGGTAGAATAGTTATGGAGCGATGAATGCATTCTAAGGTGTTTTAGTGGCAGCTTCACAACTGACACTACAGAGATCTATTACACTCCAGGCTCTGTAGATTCTCTGCAGAGATCTATTACACTCCAGGCTCAGTAAATTTTGTTTGAGGAAATTACTTTAAACATTTGAAAGCCAGAAATGTCAAGAGATGCCCCATTCCACGAGTGGTTACAGCCTTTGCTAAGGATATTTGGCACTTGTATTATTTTTTCCAATTTAATCTATAATTTTTAAACTGCCTGTTCCTATAAAAAGGAGCATACTTCCCCAACTAGTCATAATAATAATCATTGTATTTAGACTGTCATTTAAGCAAACAGAGGAAAATGCAGCAGGCTGAAGAAACACAGAACAGATATAAACTCTGAGCACATCTTTTCCCCACCTGAGAAGATTACCACATTGACATTATGGGGAGATACATTCATTCAGCAAGATCATCTGAGAGCTACCGGTCTCCGTGAGTAGGCTTCACCAGCTCTATCTAACAGGATAGTGTAGGAGTCATCAAGAAAACTTTCATACTAAATACTGATTCCATTTCTTGTTTAACAAGGAGGAAACCTGAAAAAAAGCAAATGCTGTTTCTGACTGGGGATTCAGCTGTAAAACATTGAAAACTTTCAATTCAGATGCATATCTGAGACATAAGATAGATGAGCAATCTGAGGCACCACTGAAAGAATCCTTCATGTTTCTCTTTCCAGTTTCTTCCCATCTGGGTTTACTAGATTACCCAACAAATATGAACTAATATTCTAGTCTGCAGAGAGTTCTCCTCCTCATATTTGGGTGAACTAGGGATTTCATAACAGTTTGACAGAATGAGTTTAGACTTGCTTTTTGGAAATGTGTTTTTAAAGAGAGGATGTGTTTTATCTTTCTTTAGAACATATTTTCTTGATTAAGCTGGTGGGAATTTGTATTTTTGTGATAATTTAAGCATTGTGGATCCGGGGCCCAAATTACATTGACCTTAAATAGAATCCTGGTAGAGGGATGGTTGAAATAATGAAGAGAAGTTCAGTTTTGTGTTGAAGATGAGGGTCAGTGAGAAATGTCTCAGCTGTTATGTTATCCTGATTTAGTAGACAAATGAAAGGCTTGTGTGCATTGTATTGATGTGATGTGACTGAGTGCATGCAGATGCATCATGACCTAAAGTCTGCTGGACTTATGTTTGGAGAGGTGTGAATATATAGTGAATACATACAGAGAGAGTCTGTTCCTGGGAGAGGCCAACCATAATTTCTGGAAAGATCCCAGCAAATCACAGTGAAATTATTCAACTAAATTTTATTGCTAGGATGTGGTACAAAATAAGATGATTTATCAGTTTATCCAAAGTTTTGGAGCATGACAGACACTAGAGGTTATTACCAGTGGTAATAAGGGTCAGGTACAAGGCTCAGAAGCTGCCCTAAAGATTCAGACAAAGAAACTTAGAGGTTCAGCTGTGTGTTTTGAATGCCTGAGGAAGGGGCACTTAAAAGACTAGGCATTATGTGCCTAAATCTCTAGGCTCCTAAGTCATTATCTGGATGTAGCCCTTAGTGTAGGAAATCACCAAAGGATAAAAATATTATTGTCTCTCAAATATTTGCATGTACAGACAGCCAACACTTATAGTTTCTACTGGTCAGAGCCGAAATAATAAGACCTCCAGCCACAGAGACTTAAAGGCAAAATGCCATAGGTAGATCTACACCATACAGTCCAGGTCAGCTAGGCATACCCAAGCTAGCTGGTATTTCTACGTGGCCCAGACACTAATCCTATATCCATCAACAGTATAGCTGGGTCAGCATGGTGCTATGCTTGGGCTAGTTAGCTTCCCTCAGGAAAAGTATTTGGTGTGAAAAATCTGTAGCACAACTGTTTTTTTAATTCAGGAGTGGGGTGGGGGGGAGGGAAGGCAGTGTATTCCCCATCTGAAGTCCATTGTTCAAAATCATTTCTATTACTTGAAAAATGATTGGGTAATATTTAGATAGCATTAGCAATCTATTTCTATCAATTATTTAAAAGGAATTAGTGCAAATAATGCTTCATTTTTCAAGCTGCTCTGCTGCTTGAAATAAAGATGTATTTAGAGAAATGCTGAGATTTCTGAAAGAGGTCTAAAAACAATGGAGTCCCCCTGAAAAAAATGAGCAATGGAATGTGCTCAGTTCCTTTAGAAACCCAGCCTCTGCCTTCAGAGTTTTCTCAGCAGTCTATATTTTTCCCCCATCACTAGCAAAACAAGGATAAAGGCTTTCCCAAGGGAAATCTGTTTAAGCCTGTTGCAATGTCTGTGAGGAGTATGGGTGCTGGTGGAGAGTGATACAGGGAGGAACTGTGCTGTCAACAACAGGAAGTTGGTGAAAAATGAGCGGTGCCCCTGGGGAGGTGAATGCAGAGCAGATGGCTCTAATTGTGAGTCACACTGTGACAACTGACAAGAGAAATTCTGCACTCTTGACACTTTAAAGATACCCAAAATACCAGAGAGCACATTCCATGGCTTCTTGAAGACTTCCATATCGAGGGAGCTGGGGGGGGAGAGCTCCAACTCCTCCTGTTTCCATCACTAAACAGCCCATAAAATTTGCCGTTGATAAGCTTCCAAGCAGCCAAACATTCTAATACTTAGATAAGTCACTAATGTTAATAAAAACACTGAAGCAATAAGAAGGAAGAGGTGCAAAGGGGATACATGTGCAGGGCAGCACCAGTTGCTTTAGATACTGATCCTTTCAATTAAGGGCGGTTCTGGATAAGAAAGGGGAAAGTAACATCCTTGTTTATAAGCACTGATAGATTTTGAAATCTCTCTTTTTTTCATCTGGAATGACTGCAAGAGCATTTTCTCCATGTATTTTGGTTATTGCCCGGATACAGAGTTGCAGATTTATATTGTGTTTCTTTAGTGGAGTTGCAAAAAGTCAAGACCAGAAACCATTTATAGTTCGTTGCCAATTTTTTATTTTGGGATGAATGTCTGGCTTGGGTAGGTCTGTAGAAGTCAACAGAGCTATCCCAGAAATAAGTTTTGTTTGCTGCATTTGCTTGCTTAATATCACTGCTTTAATACCAGTACCATGATACTCGGGTGGTCTCTCTCTTGAGCATACCCTGGTTGGGTCACCCGCACCCTCATAACATAGATCAACTCCTTTACTTGGGACTCTGTGATCATTAATATCAGGCTGAGGTATTATCGTTATTCTTCTCGTACCATGCAAAAAATTACCCTGGATATTTGGGGATGGGAGGGAGATTTCATAGTATTAGGAATATTTTTGATGAGCATCTCATTCTGGCTGGATTCAGATAGCTCATATTTTGGCATTCTCTACTGCCTCTCAAATAGTTATTTGTGAAAGTTGCTAACAATGGAAAAGTGCATATAGTCACGTTGGAAGGCAGATAAACTACACAACTGTTCTTCTTACAGCTGTTTAGCTGCTCCCCAAGGGTGTAAAGCATATTTGAATGTCTCTATTTGAAGTGATGGGTTAGCTCAGGCAGATCCCACAGTACAGCACTGGAATTTCAGTCCAATATTTCTGAGCTAAATAGAGATATTCTTTCCTTTTCTTTGTTATTAATTTGTTTTATGCAATGTCAATTAACTTCAACTCACAAAGTTTTCTGTAAGGTAAGTCTGCTACATAGAAATACCTAAGATGAACTGAACAAGTTACCTTACCGCTTAGCTCAGCTAATTTGTCCCATTAAATGCCTCTATAAATTGCTGTACTCATGTTGCACTGTGTCATCTGGAAATTCCACTGAGTAACCTTCCACTTACTACTGCGAGGTTATGCTCCTGAGGTTACGCCAATGGTACTTCTTTGCCCGGTTCTTTTGTATTAGCAGTATGGATTAAAGTGAGAGTAATTCCACTCCTTGGGCATTTTGGAACAAGAATTTGCCTTTGTAACTGCTCTCTCAGTTTGACATTTGACTGACTTACGAGCAGGTACTTTATATGTCAGCTGTTACTGCCATTTTTAAAGATTTTTTTACCTTTGTGAAAAACCCAGAATTTACTGCTAATGGTAATAAACCTACTAAAATACTTGCATTTTCATGCTTTAGAATTTGTAAATTGTATAACATACATATATGTTAGGGCAAATTTTCAAAAAGTGTGAACGCTTTTTACATCTAACCCAAAGAGCTATGCAGATACATGTCCTATAAGTCTCACGGGATACGCAAAGCCCTGTCATCATTCTGTGGTATCACCACTGCCAGATAAGCCTACTATAATGTAACGCCAACAAACAGGAGTCAGAGAGCCCCCAGTTTTCACATTTCCTGTGAATTTTAAAGTTTGCATGTTATGTTGTTATTTTTTGCTGCTGATGGAAATGGAGGGGGTGAGAAGCAAGTAAAATGTGATCTTTGGTACATGAATCTTTGGCAAGGATTGAGACCATGACTCTTCTCTCCTTTGAAATGCTTTCACTTGGAGATGTTGTATGATGCTGTGGAATTTCTTTCTTCTCTATATCTGTGTTGGCTAAAGCAAGACGGAGAAGCTTGAAAAGGCTCGCCCTCCTCAAAGAACGCTATCTGATTCGTAAGCATTCCTAGAGGTTAAGGCTGGTGACTATCAGGAAAGCAAATACTTCACGCAAGGGTAAGTCCTCTAATTGTGTTTGTGTTGAATAGCTGCCAGATCCCCGTGTCAGGATGTCTGCAGTCACGGCTCTGATCTCACCATTCCTTCCTAGGCTATTGCACAATTGTGTTGCATGTTTGTGGTAGGAGAGAAAGTTGGAGAGCAGGACTATGAAACCATCTCAGGGAAGGAAGCCATGTTTTATTTTAGTTGCTTGGTTTGGATAGAAGCCTGTAGGAGATTGAATAACATTAAAGAAACATAGTGTGGCCCATTCATGGAAACCAAACCTGGTCTTCTATACAGATATGTGAAATATGAGGTTTAATAGCCAGGGTGGAAAAGGAAATGTCAATGAAAATGTGTTCATTGGTGTAGTAGAAATCTATATGTACATATGTGATAACTTATTACTTGTTTTACAGGGAATCTCAGCTGTAGTTGCAGGGTCTCTTGGGCTTAGGCTTGCAGATGCAATGAGGGAACTTTTTGGAAAACTGCTTGTGAATCTTCCCCTGTGATGGATTACTTCCAGGATCTTTTGTGGCAGACAAGTGAGACAAAAAAGTGACAAATCACAGGTTATTTGTGAGAGAGGAAAGAGGCCCAGATATACCGCAGGCCATGAGTTTAGCATTGGAGAGAGAAGGAGATAATGTCATAACTCCTTCAAGCCAGAGCAGAAGCATGTTTGAGACTCTTAGCACACGTAAGAGTTGAAAGCCACTCTGGTTACACAAATATTCAATTCCTCAAAGAAGACAGCAGTCGCCTTAGCCACAGAAATTTTGATTAAAAGTAATATCCTGATTATCCCACTATCATAAATCTTTTCTGAGATCATCAAGTTGTGCATTACTGCAGTTTGGTCAGAACAAAGTGAATGTCACAGAAGCCTAATTTTACTACTGAAAAATAGTAAGAGGCTGGATGGCTATTACCATCATGTTGTCTCACATAATAAAGTATGGAGAGCTGGTAGCGGTGCTCCAACAGGATGTCAGTTCCATTTCCTAAACCAGGAAGCAGAAGATTGGACTATCCACAGCAATAAAGAACATGCACAAATAATACTGGGGAAATCAGAAGTTAATCTGAATACCAACTCAATCTAATCAGTATGTATAGCTCCCTGCCAACTGCTCCATTACCTGAAGCAGGGGTCAACTGATAAACATCAGTCAGGCCTCTCATAAAAAAAAAAAAACAACCTTCATCTCAAATTCCATCATTCCTGATAAGCAGTAACCGGTTCTTCATCTCTTATTTGCAGTTCATATCCTGAGCTACATAGATTTGCTGGTAGAGATAAGGATATGAAGAATTAAAGTGATTTTAATATGCATGTCGCAACCTGTTAGCCTCTCTCGGGCTGCTACATCTTGCGTTGTAAATAGAGAGGGTCGGTCAGTCTACTCAAGAACGTGGGATCTGGCCACATGTCATTTGTTTATCAACATCAGCCCAGATGAGTATATTCAGGGAAAACAGTACGAGTCATCAGAACAGAGAAACTGATGATTGTAAAGAAAAAAAAAAGTAAAACAAAGTAAAACAAAGTAAAAAATAAAGTAAAGAAGTAAAAAAAAAGGTAAAAGGTAAAAAAGGTAAAAAAGGTAAAAAAGGTTAAAAAAAAAAAAAAAAAAAAAAAGAAAAGTGAGCAAGTGAGAAAGAGCATGACCAAGCCCACTGTGTGTCTAGGGTCATCTTCTGGAGCAGGCAGAGCAAATCTGGCAGCTGAAGGTGGGAGAAGGGAGAGCAAGCGATAATCCCAGGCTTTTGAAAGATATGACCCAACTGGCATCAAACCATACCACTTGTATTTGGATTTCTTTAGTGTACTCACCCCTGTTAGATATTTGTCAGTTATAGCTCAGACTGTATTTTTTCACCCTTCCTTTTTATCATGGGCAAGATTTTGCTATCATAAAATATAAAAACCACCAATCAATAGCAGCATAACAATAGGATTCATAACAAAAATGGTTCCTGTATCTGTATTCTGATGTTTGAGTCAAATGTGCATCTTCAGTGATCTATCCAATATTTTTCTAAATGTTTTGGAACAAACAAAAATTGAATTTTATGCTTGCTAAGATATTACAGAACTGAGAGAAAGAAGGGTTGAGTCAGCTGCATTATAATGCAGACTTCTTTACTGCAGGTTAGAGGCTTCTCAAAGTAAATCTGATTTATTTTCCTTTCTAGGAAAGAGACTTTTTTTCATCATGTACTTCAGATTTACAGACAAACTAATCAAAACTAATCAAAAGCAAAATAAAACACAAGTAATATAGTATCCCAAACATGCTTTTAAACATTGCTGATACAACTTTATTTATTTCAATATATTTTTGATTCAGTTATGTAATAAATAAGCCAAGATAATTTCCTTCAAACAAACCAAGGTTCCCTTAGCTTGTTTGCTTGACTTCAGACTTAGATAAAAATATTATGTAACTGTAATCACCTGGGAACAATCTGCCCTCTTTACTCTCAAAAGTTCTTCACTATTTCTTTACCTGCTCAGGAAAGGAAAAAAAACAACCCTATTTGAATGAGCCATGTGACTTAAATTTAACTCAGTTCAGTAATGATTCAGGACTTCTGGAGAACAGCTGCCTGTAGACAGCTTATATATGCTTATATTTATGACAAGTCTATGTCCAAATTAGAAGTAATTCAAAATGAGTCAATGAAACATTTTTTTCCTTTTAAGAAGTGATATTGTCAAAGTGGAAAAAAAATCTGTAAAATTGTAAAATTTAAATAATTATTTGTGGAAAACAGATGTATTATTTCATTTTGTGTTTCTCCATGAGTTATCATTCTTGTTACTTTCCAAATCTACATAAACGTCTTCTCTCCTTCTACTCCTTACTTTCAATTTCAAAGGGAGAAATAACGGGATAAAAAAATAATTCAGTTGAAATGCCTAGACAGTAATGAAATAAAAAATTCTACACATCCTTAAAAAGCGAGACACCTGCTCTTGGATGGGTGCAGCTAATGGGCCAGACTGACATATCATGGGAGTGTTTCAAAGGTGCGTATGAAGTTAACCATACCAGTCCTGAGGAATATAAATGACTGTTGTTTACTGGGGTTTTCTGAAGTTTGAAATTCTCCCCCTCAATATGGGTTTTATGGGGAAGTCCACTTGAAATATATATAGCCCATATAGCCACATTTGAAAACAACCTGTTACCACCAGCTAATATGACAAGGATAAACGTCACTAATTCTTTAATTTTCCACAGACAAACAGTATACCAGAAAATATGAGAAGCAGGAATAGCCTTGCCTTGCATCTCGAATTTTAATTTTATTATGATTTTTACTCCCAAATTGTCTTTGAGTAAGAAATAAGGTCTGAATATTTGTCCCAGGTAGACAACGTTATCTGCTTTTGCCTCTTGTCTAGCAGAACCCATACTCCTGCCTACACTCCCTGTTGCATTTGTTTATCTAAAACTGTACTAGAGAGTTATGGGCTTATAGAACTGTAACACTTCATCTTGATGCATGAAATCATTACATTATTAGCTAAAAGTCTGTTAATCACACAGACCCCTACCCCCCAAATATATATATATATCGATTCTATTAAAAACAACTTTCAGTGAAAATTTTGCATCTGTAGAAAAATTAGGGAGTACTGTACAATAAAAACAAATTCTAGCTATATTAATGCATAACTTGCTGGTCTCAAGGCCTAATTCAAACATTGTGCTGATCAAAGTGCACCAAATTAATTTAGTTAGATAATGTCTATAGTCTTACTCTAAATCCTTCATTTATGTTTATATTATAATCCTTCATATATATTTTCAAGGTCTATCAGATGAAAAGAAAATGAAAATTTTTTGTTGAAATCCTTGTGGATATTCTAATAGCCATAATAAGAAAACTTTTTTCTCATATATTCTACCCTTAGAAAACCATCATCCCCCTCTATATCCAGTATTAGAGATTATTTTGTGAAATTGTATGTGTAGTCATAAATGCAAACTGCTTTTTTTGGACTGTTTTGTTCTTATGTTTGTTTTCCATGAAATACCCTTCATCTGTTCTTCCTGTTCAATAACCCACTGCATGTGAACTCAAAGCAATAACCATGTTATTTCTTTTGTTCCAATGACTCACTTTAGTTAGGAACAAACTCTGTGGTTTTAACTGTTACTTCTGAGATAATATCATATACTGCATTCTGACATAATAATGGATTTTAATTTAAAATTATGGAGAAAATAAAATGATCAAAAATAGCCTGTAGGTGATTGAAAAAGTTGTATATAAAATAATCCTCAAGTCTGGATTTATCTGTCTTTCTTTTCTACAGATCAGGGTTTTTTTTCTTCTTTTTCATTCTTTTTTTTTTTCTTTTTTTTTCTTTTTTTTTTTTTTTTTTTTTTTTTTTTTAAGACAGTTCTTGACACTTGAACAAATCCCTTTTCTTCCCCTCAGTAATGTGGTTAACTGTCTGGAATGTGAGCCACTGGAAATTCTTCCCCACAAAAGAATCTCCATTAAGCTTTCAAACAGAGTTACTTCATCCCCACAGCTGCATGGATAGAAGACTTTCTAGTGCCTGAATACTTACTGTATATGTCATCCTTAAATTTAATTTTTTTTCCCCTGCCAGAGCTTTAGGAGCAGGTGCTAGCCTTTTGCTTCCTTTCTGCTTCCTCTATGGGGAACGGGCTGGAAAGAGCCAGCTAATTAGAAAAGTCTACAGGGAAATTAATTCTGCAAACAGCTGAGGAATGGCATTTCATTATAATGTTCACTTTGTCTGTCAGCAGGGTCCCGATTGGCTTGACAAGTGGCAGTTCTCCCAGATGTTCCACATTTTGTGATGAGACCAGAACCGCATCATACATTGCCCATTTACTAAAAGACATGATGGAGTAAGAGTAAGTATGCTAAACTAGCCCATAGAACATGCTGTGTTGCTGTGGTAAGGCAAGAACACGGTATTTTTACCTATGCTTTGAAGCATAGCAATGAACCAAATCATTTTTGGTAGTTTAGTTCCAAATATTGCCTTTGCTTTCATGTAGGGCTGAGGCACTGAGAACGTGGGTGAAAAGAGACGTACGAAACTACATAGTGCAAAAGGGCTGGATTGTCCAAGTTAGGCTTGCATAGTGTACACGTCTACAAATATGTGCAGATCTGTAACATGTCTGAGCAAAACACTTACTTAAACAGTTGGCTGGTTACGTGCACATGAAAATAGTCAGATCTGTGTACACAGGCTTCCTTGTTCGGAGACACTGGTGGCTTAAAACTGCAAAGGCCATGCACTTTGAAGGAGGCCTGCGTGCAGTGTCTTCACAAGCAGCGCTGTCTTGGAGAAGAACATGAAAGCGTTGACAGTCTACTCATTTCTCAGGGATCTCATGAGTCCCAATTCAGTCGTCTTAGTACTTTTTACTTACAGGCTAGGGGATTTGAGCATAAAACCTCTCTTAGACACTTAACCTTCCTTAAGAGGTGTGCCAGATTCTCAGTTCTCCTTGCATGACAGCCACAGACCCTTGCGACCCTCAAGCCAGGAAAAAAATATATACTAAAAAGTCCTCCCCCCAACCACATTCCTTTTCTGTTCCTTCCAAAACCCCAAACTTTTTCCTCAAGCTATTGGCAACATTAGATAACTCTTGCCAGCAGACTTTCCCTGTGCACTGTTCTCAGATTGATTTGGCATCCTCTGTCTCCCTCCTGCTGGAAGATGGCCATAGGCTTTGCTCTGGTGTTGAGCTGTTCAGAACTGGCCCCCGGACTCCCTATGTCTGGGAATTGCCCTGGAGGAAAGAAGGACTTCTGGGTTCCCACTGGGTAATAAAGAGCTGCTTTTCTTATCTTTTTGGTCCAAACATAATGTTGAAGCTGAAGGTGTTATGAATACCTCCTTTTGTGGCAGCTGGCTGATTTTCTAGATGACTTATTTTCCCTCAGTTGGTCTGGTATCTTGAGTTTGTTGCTGTACTCTGTATCTCTGTCATGAGTATCTGAATACATTTCATTCCCGTGTCTCCTTTAAATCAATAGATCAAATCTAAGAATATAAAAAAATAATACATTCATATATAAGTCTCATGGAGCTATGTCACTTTTCTGTAGCTGAAAAGTTTCCAGTGTATTTTCCTTTTTTAAAAATGTTTATTTTACTGTAACAGGATTCTTCACTTTTTTTTGCCTTTTCCCTTGCCCTGTAGTCCCTAAGTGGTAATATTCTATATTCTACCTCAAAGTAAAACCTCATCTTTCTTTCTTTTCTTATCAGTATGTCCTCTCTGCTGTCATTACAGTACTTAATTCATTGCACAATATTGGATTCAAGGACAGTTTTTAATAGTGAATAATCTGTATCTTAGTTTCAGTGTTACCATGGATAAGTTCTTTGAGAATCACTTGAGTATGTACTTTTCTTTATTGAAAAAGTCAAAATTTTTGCTATGCTTATGCTTAAATACGATGATCTTTCAGCACTAAACACTAAACAAACTAAAGGGTGTTGGCTTCAACAGGGTCATTTTCGCAGAGGAAGATCACTCTCACAGCTGAAAATAATAGCATTCCTTCCTTTGCCTTTAAAAAAAAGTCAAGCTAGTGTCTATACCTTCTAAGTTTACTTCAGCTGATGGCAATTATAGTTTTCCTAATGAGATGTAATTGCTTATGAAACCAATGGAATTAAACCACTGCTAAATATTAACACATTTCCCTTATCTAGTTAATAATAAAAATAATCTCATTGTATGTTTCAGTAAGTTTCTGTAGTTATGTAGTATGTTAGCAAATTAGAAGGACCAAAAGGTGGTTCTCTTCAGATGTGTAGCATGGATTGTCAAATGTAAGCAGCTTGATAATTCTAAGGATGTCTTTGAGCTAAAGAAGTCTTGATGTCTACATATAGAAGATTTATTCTGCAGCCACGTTTTCTGAATTAATTGACTTTTTAATTTTGAAGTCCTAAATGCATCACTGCTTGGCAGTTTTCCGAAGTGCATTGTAATATATCTGATATGCATTTTATGAAAATGTGTTAAGTGGTCCATGTTTAAAATTAATGCTTACTTGCATTTAAAGCAAACATTCAATCACGTTATTAAATGTTGTTATCACATATTCTCCCCCAAATTACAACTCTTTTTGTGTGTAGTAATTACATGAACATTGTCAGCTTAAACTGCTGAAATGATTGTCAAGTGACAAATATAGTATGTATAAATATACATAAATGTCTAGCTAGATTGCCTTTACATGCTACTTAGTTAAAAGTTTTCAGTGATTTAATTTTCTATTTGTTGTGACCTGGACGTTCAAAATACTCACCCAGCTGACATGGAAACATCTCTCCCCCCATCCCCCCAACTTACAATAATGGATTAAATTAATTCATGAAAAAAAAACCCATACGATGTTAGTGGAGATTCACCAGAAGGGTTTGAAAGGAATACTTTTTTTCCCAAAATTCAGCAAGAGTCAACGTTGCCTATGTGCATTTAGGATCCAAAAAATGTAAGTAAACAAGAAAAGATGTTCTTCGAAGTTACTGAATAACTGTACATTTGCACCCCTAGCTTGATGGTATATCTGATGAATCTTTATGAGTTCTCCTATATGGTGTCAGCTGGAGTGGAATCAATATGGGATGGCTTCATGTCGTGGCCATCAGAAAGACTGGGAGGGATCATGCTGGAAAGGAAACGTCCGTATTTTGGAAGCATGGGGTGCTTGCTTCATTTTGGATAAAGTGAAATGCTTTGTTTCATCTTTATGTGCTCCGAGAACTGAGTTTGTCTGGTTTTCAAGATATCTACCTTCTTAAAAGCTTATATGATTTCAAAATGGTAAAGCTAGTGTTAAAAAAGTTAAAGCTTTTATTTACTTATTTATTTCCAATTGAGAATAAAGAATTCAATAATTTGAAGTTCATTTACCCCAGTTTGGGGAACAGAGCTACTCACTGAAGTTGATCCGAGTTTGGAAATGGTTTTATTTATGTCCCACTGTTTTTCGATTAATTTTGTACTCATCAGCTCTAGCTATAATGTTGTTTCATTTTGCAAGATTTTTTGTATGTGTTTTTCACACACATTGTAAGGGTTAATAAGTAACACCAGTTTGATTTATGGCTTTTGGCTTTTTTGTTTGGATGAGTTTATGAACAGCAATGCTGTATTTTTTTAATTAAATTCTTTCTTCCCTCCAAGGCTATTGCTATCCAAAACAAATTGAGAACTTGTTTAGAAAGTTTACTTACACCTTGTATTGTTATGTGCACTCTTGAGACAAACTTGCATCTGGGGTAGATATATACAAGGACAGCTTCCAAATTTCAAACTAGAAATGTTTAAATTTTCACGCTATCCCTAAGCTTTAATATATGCTTGGCTTAATAATATTACTTTGTGGTATTAACATATTCTATATTTTACACAACAGACATGTTTCTGAAAAACTTAAGCCATTTTTTGATACATTATTGTAACAGCTGCAGATAACATCCCTGCTTGAATTTCTAGATTGTTCAGTAAAGTCAGTATGCATGAAGCATTTTATGTATTGCACTTTAAAAGATTTCCTCTAACTGCTCTAAGAATATGAGTGTTATTGAGTTCTCCTAAGTCCCATCTATTTGTAGGCATGGCCTGGAAAGGAAGGAAGGATAAGGAGATAGTGGGAGTGAATCAGTATTTTTTTGCAGTGACACTCTTGGGTTATTCCAGTTAGTCAATTAAATTTATAAACTTCTGACTGCTCTGCTGTCCATCACAGATGAGTTGCTAAAAAATGAAAGACTAGATCTTGTTTGCTGCTAGTTCATGTGGTGTAGCACAGATGAGAAAACAGGTAGATATTTATACTGGCCTCATTCTCTGATCCAAGGTGCTGCCAATTTAAAGCTGAACCACCTCTCCCACAAACCAAGCCTGCAGAAGGGTGGGCTTGTCCACAAAGGGAAGATGTACTAACCTTCTTCTAATGGTCCTTCTCCTCTTTTTCCTCTTGCAGAATTAATGCCTGCCTCAGACACGCTGTCTTGGGAGCTTTGGAGACAGGTTGCTTTAGATCTTTGAAATTTTAAGGGCCTTCTCATCTGAACTGCTAGGAGACTTTCCAGGTTACCTTCAGATGACATATACAGTAAATCCCTTCATCAGTCCTGTTGGTGCTTTTGAAACAGTGGGTGCCTATCAGCAGTACATGGAAATGAGATGGATGCTGCTAAACCAGGCTACCTTCATCCAAGTCAGGTAAGCAGATCTCGGCAGACAGCTGACTTCCTTCACAGTAGTGCATGTGAGGTGTTACTAGCAAATGCTGTGGGCCTGGCAGTACAAATATCAATGCATGTTTCTTGGTCTTCAGAACCCTCTTTAGCCACAAGATTGGGCACTCGTAGGTATTAGAGATACACGTTAGAATGTGAACATGGGCAGATACCTTAGTTTAGGTGTATGTTTGGAGTCTAGCTAATAATTAGGTTGTGTATAAGTTTCTTCATCTAAACAGAACATAGATAAGCAAGAAGGTTTTACGGAGATTTCTACCTTGCTTTTGAAGTTTTCTTAATTTTAATTAGTCATCTAATCATTCCACTGTGTGTATCAGCAATTTCCAGAGAGACAAGTGCTTAACTGTACCGAGGAATAATCTGCATATTGTTGCCAGAAAACTGTTCTATTAAATTCATCTGAAAGCCTGCTATTATCATAAGAGAAGCGTGTTGAACGTGGTTAAGGGTAATAGGTCATGTTCCTCATGGCTCAGAGAAATAAAGGCATGGCATGAGGTTAAAAAAGAGATTTCCAGAAAGGACCAGGAATCTGTTGCCATAAAAAGTCAATGAAATTTTTAATGTTGATTCCCACAGGAAAAAAAGTTAGGCCAGTATTGACTGGTTCTGAAATCTCGCCTTTAATCCCAGCCTTCCAAAACAGTAAATAGATAAATAATGAAATTCCCTCTGCCTATCTGCCTTCTTTCCAAATAGTGGAAAAAACCCTGAAACCTCTGACCTGTACCTTACCAAAATAAAGAGAAGAGAGGTTGTTGTGTGTTTTTTAAGCACATCTAGAAAAAAAGTTAAAAATGGAAATTAGATAAACATATAATGACTTGTGACACATTTGGCAAATTGCATTGTTTTCAGAAGTATGCTCACAAAAACTGTTGTGTAAGCATCCACTTGCTCAGTTTGAGTTAAAAGAGTTCCTTGCCAAGAAGGGGAGAAAGAAGATGACCAGTTGGCAAAATTCACCCTTTCTGCTTATGTTTTCTTTGACTATGACTCTCAAAGTCTTTGGTAGAAATGACAGTTAGTATTGTGTTGCTTGTCTCTTACAACTAAAGCACAGGAGATTAAAGTGAAAACATGAAAACATGGTACTTGAAAAGTTATATTTGTGGAAAAGAGACAGATGACCTGACAGACAAACTTGATGTTCAGAAGTACATTAAAAACCTTTAGATACTCAGCATTTATGAAAATCAAAACACTTATTTAGGAACTTAAATTATGCACTAAGCGACTGCCCCACACTTTCACAACATGCCAGGAGGAGAGCAGGAATAAAGAAAACATAAAGTTTTCATCCTCCTTGTAATCTATCCTAACTACTAGACCATATAGTATGAGGAACTAGAAAAAGTTGCAAGTCTGACATTTTGCTTCACATAGTCAATGCTTGAAAGACATCTGGCTAATTACTTACCACTCTGTTCTATTCATTAGTATTCTGTAGGGTATGCCATATGTAGTCATATAGGATTTGTCCAGAAGTTGAAATGTTCTTTTATTGCCAAAAAATTTTGATCAGCATGGAGTGAGATCACATACAGAAAGGAATTCTTGAATAACCATTGAATTATTATTGGAACTGAAATAATTTGGGACCTCAGCTATCATCAGATACAGCAAAACATTTCCTCCTTCTAATGGAGGACATATAGTTATTGATCAGACAAAATTGGCTGAGAAACATTTGAAAAAGATATTGGCTTCTTGAAACTAATTTTGCCGTTGAGGTACCTGCCAGATATAAATGGAGTATCACATTGTGTTGTTTTTTCTAACATGAAGAAAGATTCAAAAGGAATAAATAGGTATGATATAAAAAGGATAAGATTTCGGGGTTCATGCTGTTACTGTTTATTTCAAGGGGCCCTTCTAAATGTTTTCAGCCCTCAAAAGCCCTTCTATTAAAAAACAGAGAAACTTGAAAGAATGTTAGTAAACTCTGTGTGTGTGTTTTTTTTTTTTTAATTCAAGTGAAAAAGATTATGATGGATATACCTGATTATATGGTCAAAGTTGAGAAATTTTAAGATAATCTCAGGTTCCAGAATAACTCAAGTTATTCACAAGTCAGATTAATTTTCAAATACATCACTTAAATAGATGGACAGATATAATGCTTGTGTGAAGAATTTTCCAAGTTAGTTGCAGACATTTAAGTGCATTACTGATTGCATGGGTCTAACCTTAGCATTGTGACAATAAAACTTTCATCTGGAAGTCATGTAGTCATGTATCAAACATTTGCATGTCTAAAACATATTCATAAACTAGACTTTAATGAAACATTTAAAAATTTTTATTGTCAGATTTATTCTAATTTCAAATGATATATCGTACACCTGATCATCAAAATAACAACAGGGTTCTTCTACTTCTGCTAGCGTGCCATAACAGACTTGTATAAGTAAAAATATAGAATACCTACCGCACGAAAATTAGAAAATGTGTTGTGTATGGATAATAGCTATTCAGAAAATGTTACCATAGGGAAAACTCAGAAACTCTTAGCAGTATCTCAGCTATTCTTAATTGTGATTCCAGTGCTACACATCAGCCACAAGTTGTTATTTATACCTGCATCTTCATATCTTAGAATTATCTTAAAGAATGTTAAATGAAGGCTAATTCTAATTAACAATTAATCAGTTACTATTTTAAGGGAGCAGACTTATATACAAGAAATTCAGGGCTAAATCTGCAAAGAATACAATGCTGGCTTCTGTAACACCTAACTTCAAGGCATCTGCTGGCTATTAGGAATTTTTGCTCCAAGGTTTGGCACCCCTCTTCCTTGATGAATGTAGAGGAAGAGTTAAGTCAGCTCAGAGGAGTGTCACTGGAGACCAGCAAACTAAGCTCTTCCAGTGAAAAGCAACAAGATGTCAGCTGTATTCCTTAGAGCAAGGCATTTAACTCTACTTAGGTTTCTCCACTGTGAATCTGGTGTTTGAATTAAGCATCTCATCCAAACTGGCCAAGAGAAATCTCATCCCAGTATTTTAAGTGCTCATTTGATAGGTGGCTACTTGTTTTCAAAAATCCTTTCTGCTTTGGTTCAAAAGCTTATTTCTCTGGCTCCCAGGTCCTTTGAGATGATGATGCTCTGATCTCAATGAAATAGTTTAGTTAATGTATATTAAATACTTTGGGGGATGAGCAGGAGAGTGCCCAATCAACTGATCGATCAACTGATTGATCAGTCAACTTGATCAATCAACTCGATAATTAGATATTCTTTGGCAGATGGGAGAATAGCGTTCAAGTTCCTGGTGTAATGAATATTCACATGAGTTGCACAGAGAAGAACTTCAGTGGGAGAGGGTGATACATGATGGTCATAAGCTGCCAGGATTTACCGAGGCACAGCTGTGTAAGTCAAATATATTAGTGCAATCAGTATTCAAACATGGAGTCATATGTATGGAGACAGGATATCAAGCCAGGGACTTGTGAAAACTATCTTTCTTCACATGCACCACAAAGAATGCCATCTCAGTATACAGGACTTAGAGTAGTAACAGTAACTCTACTGTTTCAGCACTTTTTTGGTATAATTCAGAAAAATCATGGAAGATGCCATTGTCCAGTGAGAAAACCTTTGTGAAGACAAATAACAGGAGAAAGAGAAAAATAAAATCCTTTACTCTGTACACTTCTTAGGGAAAGCATACAGAGAACCACATGTGCAAACTGGCAGAGAGATCGGATTGTTTTGTCTGTCTCTCCAGCGAGTTGAGCTGTAACAGACTGGCAGAGTGAAGAAATAACTGTGAAAACAAACATGTATCACAAAGAGAGGGTAGAGTTCTATAGTATTTCATTAGAGAGTGAGTAGTCAAATGTTTATGTGAACGTGTGGCTGGAGGGGCACCCTGCTTACAACAGGGTAAGGATATCTGTGGAACACTGCTCTGGAAGAATTTGCGATGAGATTTCCAGCAGGAAACTCAAAGGCTAAGCACGTGTGTTTTCTTCCAGACCTAAACCATTGGACTCTCCAATTTTAGATTCATATTGGCAGAAAATCTTCACTTTATCCAGTTTAACATTTTTAGGCCAACTATCACAAAACTATGACTTTTCAGCCCTGTTGACAAAGACTGGAAGCCACTGAGAAGGTAATGTAGCACACAGACTGCGCATTGAATCTGCTCAGTCATCTCCGCACCCCAAAAGCAGGTAGCATTCCTGCTCAGAGGGTGTTTAAGGGAGTTATTCCAATTTGATCTTTCTCCTGTACACCCTTTGTGGGAGGAAACATTGTGGAGGAAAACTGAAGATGATCACAGAGATCCTGCCACATAGATTTCATGGTGTTATTCTCTACAGGAAGAGACAAAAGTTCTTTCCTCAAATTCCTTTCCCCATGTTAACAAGAGGAAGAATATTGTCTTTTGTTAATGTTTTATTTTGCTCACTTACAGTTATCTTCAAAACATGGTGTATATATAAGGATGCTGTTTATTAGGCATGATTGTTTTGTGTTCTGTAAAGAAAATGATCCTTTGGGCCCATATTTGTAATATGTGCTGTAATGTATTGTTTGCTGAGTGGCCTTATCTATAATTCAGAGAGTCCTTTGTGTACTTTGGAAGACCATTTGGCAAACTCTATGCAAGGAAGTCATTTAGTTATCTGGCTGCATTAAGGGTGAAATCAATTTAAGATGAATTTGTACTTGTAGAAGAGTGATATGAAAAAAGCAACCTAAGTTCTTGGCTTTGGAGTAAGTAATTAGCCAGTACCGCGAGAGCCTTGGTGAATGTGCAATCGGATATCCTGTAGTGGATCTAGAGGAGCAAATTAAGAAAGTATTACCCCCAACTTTCCATTCCTACTTCACAGCTGGTGGTTACTTCCTCAACAGTTGAGATGTGGTATGTACCTTAGCAAGTTAAAAAGTAGCTAGATTAATTTAAATCACTGTCTCAGATAATTCAGGGACAGAGAGCTGGTCACTCTGAAATGATCTGAGACTTCATTTCAGTTTGATTCCTTGTCTCCTCCTCTTGCTGCTACATGACCATCAAAATGTTGTGTAGGGGATGTTGCAACCCAAATGAAGGCAGAGCTCCCACTGAGATTGACTTCAATTCCAGAACGCCCAGGTTCGTAATGCAGATTTAGAGACTGGTTATTGAGAACACACTACTGAGTCTTTGCTAAATGAAGATGCAGTTCACAAGCATTTATTCCAAGTCATTTTCAATATAGTGATAAATCTGTGCAATTTTATTTCTACCTCAACAGGACATTGGACATTGCTAAACTGTTTAATATATGCAGCTTGATACTCTATGCTAAAAATGATCCATTAGTGAGCTGAGTGACAAAAAGCATGTGTCTTAAAAAAAACAAAACAAAACAAAAAACCCTCTTAAGGTTAAGCCAAGATTGTTTGCATTTTTTTAATGTTATCCAAATGGTGTTCTAACTGAAGATGTTAATAATTAAGACGTGCAATAAAATTCTAGAAAGAGTTAAACTTACTGGCAGGCTTTATTCTGCTAGTGTTCTGTTTGACATAATTCTATAACCTCTTCCCTTCAATAAATGTCAACTGTTTTGTTTTATTTTTTAAAATTTCTTAAATGTCCTAGCTGTGAAGAGAGCCAGAGCATGAAAATCATCGGGGATATATCACATTTTACATTTGCATGCTTATGGTTTTTGTTAGGGTGACTGAAAGGCCAGAGAAGATGCTGTAGGAAGACTTTCAAGCAACAATATATATGGAAGTTCTTTCCAACTCAGTGTTTTGAAATACTTTAAATGCTTTAATCAAAGGGCCTTGCCATGATCAACTCTGTAGAGGAATAAGAGTAATATTTCCACAATAAATATTTTATTTTTGGTGGTTAACTTTCTGTGAAGACCACCAATAGAGACGTGGGGATATTTGATGACAACATTGATTTAAAAAAAATGCGAAAAACTTATCTAAAGGCAGAAGATGATGACAGTTTTCAAAAATCTATCCACCAGTCAAGAACTGCTGCAGCTAGACAGTAAAAACTTCATTGGTTTTACTTTGAAGCTTAATCAGTCAATGAAAGGGTCTGTATGATATAGTGGTATCTGACACTAGGGAGCCAGCCTCAAAGGCCTTTGAAGTGCCTTCCACTCAAATGTCCTTTAGAAGGCAGAATAACATGTTAAAGTAAGAGCTTTGTGGTAGCTCCACATCAGCTGTAGGCACCCCTCTATCCATGGCTTTTAGTGCTTCTTTCTGTTGGTCGCATGACAACATGGAATTGGATCTGGTCTTTTGTTTATACGGTACTAGAGCTACTTTTGCAGACTAGGTAATTCATAAACATCATCAAATGACTGACTCGTAAAGGCCTAATCCATTTCCTACCAGGAAAACTGAAAGACTCCTAAATCTTTCCTGGGACTGAAAGAGTGTGTCTGTGTACTATGTCATGGAAAGCACCAAGCATGCTCTTCATTCCCACCCTACCTCATGTTGCCTTTGTTATTTGGAACAGGACAAGCAGGAAAAAAAAAAAAAAAGACGAATAGAGAGTTTTCATTGCTGTATACACATACAAATTTATGCTGTTATTGACACAGAATCTCTAGATGAGATTTGGTCTCGGAAAACTGCATATTATGGAGCCTAAGGCCAGAAAGATGGTTCAGGTCCTAAATAATCACTTATCCTACACATTTTGGTAGAAATTAATAATAATGTATCATTTTGCACAAGCACGAACTGGGACCTGTACAGATAATTAGTAAAAGAAGCTAATTTTGATGAGTGAAATTGGACAAAGCTGTCCCTACATGTCTTTCTCCTATTGTCAGGGCTGACAGAAATAAGGAAATATAATAAGTTTAATCCTTGACCCAGCTCTAGCAGTGTTTCCAAAGGCTCTTTCAGAAAATATAAACATCCTAAAGGAAACCTAGTCTGCTCAGCAGTCACAGATCTCTCAGTTGTATGTTGAAGACATAGCAACCTAAACTACCTTTGAAATGACTCTATTTCAAATCATTCACTTTTATGAGCTATATTTTAGAAGACTTAATACTAGTAGCACTAGAATTTATTACAGACGAGGACTTAGCTTGGGTTTATGTTAGCGTATAATTTGTAAAAGTCTGTATTAAACATGCCTTACTGAGACTGGCAAAAATTAGAGGAAGGAAAACACCACTACTAACTTTGGGCTACTTGCTTTTGCACACAAAAGGGATAGATACTGGCTTTGATTCAAACCTCAGGTTTGTTATGTGAGCTTCAAAACTGCACAGAATTGATGAATTGTTAGAAAACTAATTGTTATAATTGTTATAAGTCCAGAATTTCCAAAGCAGGTGTGTTTTTTTAGAAACTCCGTTTTGATTAAGGATTTTAACTTCCAATGTAAAGATTAACCAAAGGCCTGATCAGGAAATACACTAACAGGCTTCCATTTAGTTATGAAGAAATATTCAATACATAATTCAAGAATTTAGGCCTGAACTGGCATCCTGTTTTATGCCCATTGAAGTCAATGAAATTTTATGGTGTACAGGAAGTGCTAACAGACGTCTTACAAATAAACACTTAGTGAATATTTATATAAAATATGGTAAACAGAAAAGAGAAATAACATTACACATGGTGGTGGTCAGTCTTAAATTACTGCTCTTCTCCGGCAGCTGTTTATAGTTCTACAAGATAATAGGGCCATCATTATTTTTCCAGTGCTTTTCAAATTGCGGCAAGAGAGAGTTTCCCCTCTACGCACCCAAAGTAAAAGCAGGTTTGTAATCTCAGTTTAGCTGCATTTGGAAACTAGTCTTGTTTGCAAATGATGAAAGGAAGCCAGTCAGAAACCTAATTACTAAGTTTGTCTGTAGAAACAGTCAGTTTTTCCAGGGTCACTCTTTTCCTCACACTGAGCAGCTTCTCTGCTCTGGATTATGTTTTCAAACCCTTAAAAATGCCTCTTTATCGTTTATACAAGTCAGGAGCTGTAAAAATTAAAGAACACATCAATATCTTTGAAAGTATGTTTTAGAAACTATTGTGGTTATACACTTTTTTTTTTGTTTGTTCTAGTTTATTATTTAAAACAATGTATTACTGTAACACCAAAACGTTCTGGCCAGATTTCAGCATGACATTGTTTGAGACACTGCGCAAGCACAGGACAGGATAATCCATTGCTGTGAGGAGCCTACCCTTTAATTTAAAGGTATGTATGTTTCTTATTCTTTCAAAATGAAGTTCAACCTATTATTTAATTTACCAGGAAGCTTCTGTTCAAAGGTGATGGTGATGGATAATCTTGAATTAAGTGAAAAAAAAAAAAGTTTGGATAAATTAGATAAATAATTATAATAAATAATGGTATTCTAACAACCAGTGAGACATCTTGTGTTTATAGATTCTCCTGAAGTGTTATGTAAGTAATGAAAACAAAATGCTGATTATTCAAGAAACAAAAGCAAATTCCAGAGATGTAACAGATGGAGACTGCCAGAGCTGGAAGAGAGTGAATATTTTTAAAAAGTTATGTGATCACATAACTAAATTGAATGGATTAGATATGAGAATTCACAAATAATCAGCTGAGTTAGGTTCTGTTCTTACTGACACCGAATAAATGTCTAAATTTCTGTTTCTATACGTACACACTAGTTTACAAACCTAAAAATAGGGAGAAGCATTTATTAATGCTGAAATTAGTAACACTGCAATCATGCATTCAGCCAGCCAAAACTATGACATGACTTGAATGACCAGTTACACATAACAAAGTGATGATGGGGCAAATAGTTTGAGAACAAAAGTTCTGGCAACTTGCTGAAAAAATTATGAGTATTACCTCCTTAGTATTTGCCTCATAGGCATGACCAAAAGTGACACAGCAGAATGGCAGGAAGGAGAATGGAAACAAAAGGAAATGACCTAATTTTTCATTATTACAATGCTTGACAAAGCTGGAGGTAGTTCCTCTTTCTCCAAATCATAGTCTCAAAAGACTATATTTTCTCCTTAAAGAAAGAAATATGTAAAAAAAAAAAAAAAAAAAAAAGAAAAGGGAAGAAAAAGCCTTTAAGACCAGCATGGAGGAATCCGTTTGTCCAGTAATGTGTTTACTGTGAATAACTGCAACAGACTGAATTGAAAGACTCCTACAACTAAATTTGTGCTGCATTATTTCCTAGACTGTTCCAGACAAATACTAGATGTGGTGATTTATTTAAGAAAAGACGCCTGGAACTGATGGCCATGATCCAAGATTGTTAAGAATGATCAACTCATTGCAAAACATTTAAGTGGGTGATAACTTGGTCACCAATCTCAAATGGTGCTGGTCTCTCAAAGACACGTCCCCTTGTTGTAATAACTGGCAGAGCTTTGAATATGGAAAAAGCCTGTGGTCTGCAGTACATATAGATTAGTAATGTGAGGTAATGCCAAGAGAATTGAGATCAAAAGTATAAATTATTGTAATAAATAACTTTTACCAAATTAGTTTACATTCCTTATAACTGTTTCATGCTCAGCCCCCAAGCACTCTGACATGCTCTGAACAGAAATTATGAATGACAATTTTAGCTGGATTTGAAGATCTTTAAGACAGGACTTTTACCCCACTCATTCTCTGTATTTGTTGTTTAGCTCTGCAGACCCTATATTTTATTTGGGAAAGCTAAATATTATCTCCATACCAGTATTAATAGATAGTTGTTACTGGATGTCCAGGTTCACCTGGACTTGAAGACAGAGCCTGATGCTTACGTGGAAAATGTTGTTCCTTACAGAACATTTGACACAAGTAGTGACATCTAATGCTAATGCACATGGCAGGATTGGAGTGTGGGACCCTGAAAAGGTCTGAGAGGGAAAGTGAAAATCTACATATTTGTGTTTGTGCATGTATATTTACATGTATGTGTGTCTGTGTACAACAACACAAATTCTGTTTACTTGTGGTAAGTGGAGATAAAACAGATGTTTTTACTGGATTTATTGATTCCCGAGGTCATAAAGTAATTTTTTTCCTATTTTGTGCTGGGTTCTTTTTTATATACAGTTCACATGTGGATGGTACAGCTTTGATGGGGTACTGGAAGTATGTGACCAAGTGCGCGGTCTCAGATGAACATCCTTTTTCTTTTTGGTCTACATTTCCGTTTGGTATGTCTTTATTGGCTTGGCTGCCTTCCTCCTCTTTACAACTACCTTTTGATCAAAGAAACAGAAGAGAGCTTTCTTCCTTCCCAGACACCGTGCAGAAGTCCTATGTGAAATAGCCTCCTGTAGCCCACAAGTCTCTCATAGTGATAATTCAGTCAGGTGACAAATTCCAATCTTGCCCTATGGACCTTGTGCTGATGCTGATAATCTCTTTGGGGAATGACAGCAAGGAGACTGGAGGACTCTAAATTTTATTGGCAAGATCCTGAGGGTCTGGCTAAGGTTTTTTGTAGATTCCTCAGGGAATCAGCCAAGCCTCTGTTAGTCTTCTGTTGATACAGCTTGTGGCTTGATCCTACGGATAGGCTTGAGAAGCTCAGCTGTCCATTTAGCCAATTCAGTTAAATGCAGGATGGTGCTGACTGAAAGCTACGATCAGCCAAAGGTGTCTCTTCCCCTAGAAGAAGATTCTCTGTATGTCAGCAACGAAGTGCAAAGGGGCACACTTGTGTTAGCACCACCCAGGCTGTCAACAAAGAACTTCTGTCCTTAGAGCTATCAAATGAAATTCATATGAATTTCTGACTCTTCCTAAACCACGTTCCTGCCAGGCAGAAGAGATCACAAGATTAATCAGCATTCTCTCCTTCGCCTTGTTGCATCTCTACAATTTTTAAGTACTGTGCCTATCATAATGCTCCCAGGAGGTTTCCTTAACCACAACATCTCATCTCTGCAAACAGCTGCTTCCTTTTTGCACAAGAGTTCTTGGAGGCTTGCTTCACTTATCAAAACTAAGCCACTGAAAAGCTGGGAAATAACTAAGTTCTACTGGGAGATGAAATCCCAGCGCAGATGGACAGATTTGCTTAACCTATAAAATAATTCTGGAATAACTATTGTCTTGGCAAAATTCAAAAATGTAACAAAGTTTGATTGTTCTTGGCTTCTCCTGATTTGCTTACTTTGGGGTTATTTTTTTGACCCTCAAGATGCACATGTTATTCCCATTACTGTTAACAGGAGTTATATATACACACACATGTCTAAGGGAGCCTTGACCATTTACTTTTAGTGTTCCAAGGTCAGCTGAAGTCTGGACCTTTTACTTTCTCTATGCTCCACTAATTGAGAAAAAAAGCTTATGCAAGACTTCCTTGGGGAACATGGAGTCTGCGATTTTTACAGCCCATGAGGCTAAAATTCAAATATGAACCACAGCTGTTTGGACGGGAGTCCTGGACCTCTTCATTTTGAACTATAGTGACCTGTTCAATCTCACCAACACAGGAAGCTCCAAGATCCCGGCGTAGCTATTGCCTGGGATGGGAGATTTGCCTGCCAGGCATATCTGGGTATAGTAAGCAATTTATAGTTCTCTGGGATTTGCAGGTGGAAAGGCTGTTTACACATATACACACACACACATATGCATTTATATACACATCACATTTTTGTGTGTCTGTACATATATATGTACATATATATGTGTGTGTGTGTCTATACATATATCAAGCTTTTAATATATATTCACCATTCTAACAAGCTGACCAAATGTTCTTGTTGAAGATGATGAAGTTCTTTCTTGCTAGGTACAGGTATTTCTGTGAGTCCTGCTGGTAAGAGGTAAAATAAGAAGAAAAACAGAGTGTAGAATAAACTTCTCTTTTGATTTAAGTAGTGATAGACCTCCAGTACCTTAAGGATTTTCTTCACTCAGCTACATTCTGTGGAGTTTGCCCATCGTGCACCATCACACTTCAAAAAATTTGTGAAGTGGAAAAAATGGTTTTTGGCTCATGCTTCAGGAGGCAACATGCAAGAACTCACTGTGATGCAAAAGGAAATCTTGTACAGCTCCACAGATAGGGTCAGTGTTGTACATTCAGATGCATCTACTAAGTTCACACAGTCATGGCAAATAATGCAGACTGAAGCAGAAGGGCAGGCTCCTTCAGTCACCCGGTGGGAGTCAGCCGTTCTTCTGTGGCAGAGCTAGGAGAGCTACTGAAATGAACTAAGTCACTATTCTCTATACCTGTGACCCTGCAAACACTTTGAAGTTAAGTATGTAATACATATAAAAGTGCCTGCCCAATGGTTTCACTACAATTACACAAATATTTAGAATTACACCAATGAGAACCTTAGACATGATATTCTGGATCATAGTTAATCCGTTTAAATGGACTGACAGTCCCCCTTCCAGTGACCATTATGACTTGCATCAAGTTATAATCTCAGTAGAAAGTGCTTGACTGACTGTGTTTTTCTCTACGTCAGTGATGGATCTTCTCATAGCCCCTTATATTTAGAATCCAATTCCATTATTTTCAAAAATAATATTTATTTTCCATATTAAATATTGATTGTAGCATGCAAGATGAAGCATACTTTGCTCCATTTTGTGTCTGACCTTTCACATTCATTTCGCTATTGCAAACTACGTAAAATATTATGGAAAGACTGGAGAAAATACAACTTCTTATCTACTGATATAATGAATGTCAGTCTTTGTGCATCTAAGAGCCAAAGTAATAGAAATTCCAACATTCATGCTTATTGTCAAATATTAGTAAGTAAAGGCTAAGTAAATTCTGTTTGTTTTAATACGGAAATAATTTTGACTGCATCTTTGGCTTTGTATGACATGGAAACTGGTGATTGTTTATGCTTTGCTACTTTTTTTGGTCTGCATTAAAATCCCACATGAGAAACAAATTTTTCTCTAGGAACAAAATGTTACTTTTTTGGGTCTGCGTTCTAATTATTTGTGTAGTATGTCTGTTTCTTTTCAGTTGGGAAATGCAAAGCGTATAAAATCCAGATGGATAGCACATGATGCTGGAGCCAGCCCTGGCCAATCAGCCACGTCACTTGATTAAAAGAAGCCTATAAGAATTTAAGTAAAAAACCAAACCCCAGAAAATTATAAGAGCAGTAAACTGGCTGCAGTATAAGATTTCATCATAGCTCTGACATTACTTTTCTTTTGCTGGTTGACCTTCCCGCACCTTCTTAAAAGTTAATCTGCAATTGTTTTTGTATTAAACATACATGGGATTTTGTGATTAATGCCCTAAATATGGAAGGTGGAAGATACATGATAAGCAGGATGGGGAGGAAATTCATCATCAGACATCAGGCCACAAGGACCACAGTTTGAAGGGCAACAGGGACTCAGCTGAGAGAAATGCAACACAAGTTACTCCCAACATGAACTGTAATGCTGCAGACCAATTTTCTTTGCATGGATTTTGTCTGTGACCGTACAGTCTTTCAGAGTGCAAGCAAGCACATATTCTGGCAATTAATCACAGGTCTTGCAGTGTGTAAAAGCTCTTAAATATACCAGGGGTTTCACCAAATCTGAGAGTGAGATTTTCTGAGAGGTCTAATACAGCCCATGGAAAAAGTCTGAATGCATCCCAGGCAGGCCTTGCAGGGGGATGAAGCTGCATCTGGAGTCCTTAAGGACACTGTAGGAATGTTTATTATTCTTTGTTTATTATTCTGAATGTATGCTCTCCCTCTTTTTCTCTTTCTCTTCCTTTGTTATTCGTGCAATAAAATTCCTCTAGGCATATAAAGTAAGTCATCTGGGATTGTGCAATTCCATCTGCCAGGAAGTTGGAAAAGCCCCTCTCCTGTGCAGAAGGAAAAATAGGGACTCATCTTAACCATTGAGAAATTACAGAATTACAGCATTTGTCTTTGGGTTATATTTATATAGCAAAGCACTGAGGCAAATAATTGTGCTTCTCACTGTTAAAAACTCAGCTTTTATTCTATCCAAGGTGCTATGTTTATTTAAAACTTGAGAAATAATTTGTACATTTTAAAATAAAGCATGCAAAATACATTAAAAAAACTCAGTGTCAAAGTTATTTTTTCTGCCAGCGGGTGCAGAGAAGGAAAAGGAAATGAGTAAGTAGAGAGGAGCGTCTTTATAGCCACATGGCTAGTGAAATTTTCTATTTATTCTGTGGGGAAAAAGCAAAGTAGCTGAATAGCTGCTGGTTGGATAGGTGCCGGTACTATTTTTATTGGCAGGCAACTCTGAGTGGCTGAAAGGTGGTCATTAACACCCTGACACAAAGTGCTGACAGGGCGATTATAAGATTAACACCCCATGTTATATTAACAGTGTCAAAACCTCCTCTTACCTGTCAGTGAAAAATAATGGCACGAAGGAAAACATTATAGACATACTGAGATTTTTAACATTAAAATACCATGCAGCTATCAACTTTTTCAAATTGGACTAAATATCTAGATGACCTACTGAAGGCCAATAATGAAAGAACATATTTTAAAGTACAGTTTCACAGGGTCAGAAAATGAATGTAGAAGTTAAAGCACAAGGACTACATTTACTTTCTGTCAACAATTTTTAAATCTGATTTCTGTGAGAATAGGTCCTTCACAACTGCTGTCGCTAGAGTTTTGGTCTGAGATCTCAGATACTCTGGGTTTTCCCTTAGGACCTGATAAATTTGACAAGCAGAGCTTTTCTGGGGAATGTTGTTGATGATGCACACAGCAAAATATGTCCCAGGTCTTCCTGTGGGTTCACTAGTTATCTCAGACAGTACTAGAATCTGGTTTTATCAATAAAGCTTTGGGAACCTAAGGCCCTGTCTGCCGTTGAATGTGTTTCTGCTCCCTCTTCACTGGAATAGGTAGGGCAAACCTGCTAGCGTAGCTTCAGCTAAGCTGGTTTATACTGCCATATCTTCTTCCAGTTTGATTGAATAAAACAGTAATATCAGTTTAATTTTTGAGAACTAAAATGGTGTTAAATTTGATTGACTGGTCTACAGCACTCCTGAGGGCTGCAGCAAGTCAGGCGCCGTAACATGGAGCTCCCATCTGTATCCACGCTGAGGCACATCCAGGGCACGTGTGGCTATGACAGCCACCCCCAAAACCCCTGCGACACCCCCTGCCTAGGCTCTCCTGCTCCTGCAGCTCCAGGTCCTATGGCCCATGGCAGCCAGTGGGGAGCAGCAGCCAGAGACTGTGCCTGCAGGCCCTTGTCTCTGCCACGATGCGTTAGGACCCATGTTCGCTGCTGACATTCCTGTTACCTGTTCAAAAATCCTTGAAAAGCGGCCTGGCCATTTTTATTCAGTAATCCCCCCGCTCTCAGTGTAACTGTATGGTAACAAGGTGATGATTTCTCTACTTCCAGGTCTTCAGAGTTCCTGTCCGCATATTGTCCAAGTGTTGCCAGATTAAGCATTCTTTCTGTATGTTTTTATTCTTGTATTTTATATGATGATAATCTATTCTGTTTTATATATATTTATATACGTGAGAAATATAGATATAATGCATAATTTATATCCTTTAAATGTACTTCAAATTCTAAACAATATTGAGACAAGGTCAAAACACCCGAAATGACAACAAGTGTTTAGAGTTTTGCATAGGAACAGTTCAGTAGTGTTGAGTATGATTTCGTCATTTACAGAGAGCTGCAAAGCCATTATACCTTTAAGTTTATAACCCCTTTCCTTAAGAAAAGCATATGTAATTAGCTGAAGACTTGTTACAATGACTAAAGCTCCATTTGAAGGGTTCAAATGTCTCAGCAAAAGATCCAACAGAAACATTTAATAATGAAACAAGGATAAAGGATGGATTTATTACTGCTGGTTAGTTTGGGGGCTATTGGAAGGCAATGCAAAAAATTCAGGAGCATTCTCAGAGCTTCTGTTAAATGAACACTATGCCTGCAGGCAATGGGGTATTTATTATATATAGCAACCGATGAGCATTACCAAATGTAGGGAGTTTCCAATAAATAGGAGTCTAGTTGTAGGATGCTGGAACAACCTGCTAAAAGTTTTTGTATGTGTAAGTAAGTCTATTATGGCATCTGATTTGGCTGAAAGCAAGGTCTCCAGGGCAATTCTCAACTTTCAAGTCATCTATAGAATGGAGTGTTTTCATCTGAATATCTTTAACTTCAAAAAATGGAAAATATGACTTAATTCAGAGAAAATCATGTTTAATCAGGTTTTATCAATGATATTCAAGCAGCTTGTCTTCCTGAGAAGAGTCTCAGAATATTTGCTGAAATGTTAGAAATACTTTTAGAGATTTTTGACATTTCTGAATATTTGAGTGATTGTCAAAACAAGAAAGAATCAGGAAACACTACTGAGATATTTCGGTATTCAGTGGCCTAACATAATAAGACAAGGTGATCATTGAAAAGACACTCAAGTAGTGAGAACTTGCATATAATACAGTTTTCTGGGTATTTAAATAATATATAAAGGTAGATGAATGTCATGGTATTGCTTTCCATTGACTTATCTATAAAATGCATTACTACACTATTTTAGTTTTATTTTAGCTAAAACTACTGTTTTAGCTATTCAGTAAAGGTATGCTTCACTCTGCTTTATTTTACCTTTATAAACGGCCCTAAATTACTTTGTGGGGATCCTGTACCTGGTTTATGTACCTCTGGCAGTAAGCAAAGCTAAGAGCTGGCTGCTATTATCCTGTTTTATGGGGCTGGAAACGTTGTGCAGCACTCCGGGCCAAAGGCACTCTGTCTGCTGGGTGAGACAGAGACCAGCTCCTCGATGGTCCCTTACGCTAGAAAGTATAAAGAGAGGATTACTGGCTTGGTAGAGGTAAAAGCAATGATCAGTACACTACGCAGCTTTGCCAGCTCTGAGCTCTGAATGGGAGCAGAGCAACAGGCTGTATCTGCTAATCCTTATCCCTTTCTTTCTGCACATCTTCTGTGTGACAAGAGAGATCATGGGTCAAAGTCTGCCCTAACCCCAGTCCTTCTTTCACAGTTGCAAATCAAGATGCACTTTAGCAAAGCCTGCATGGCAGTCAACAAAAAGCTGCGATACAATGAAAGCCACCAAATAGTTAATAAACTATGCAATCATGTGCAGACACAAAAGTGGGAGGAGAACTACCTAAGACCTTATTTACAAGGGAGTGAAGACATAAAAGATGACCTTCTGTGACCACTAAGGTGACAACTTCATCGGAATACACTTATGCCAGACCATGAACAGACTCTTGTCAATCAAGTGCCGGAAACTTTACTGTAGTCTTTTGCAAGGCTTTCAATGAACAAGGTAGGGTTTTTTTCTGTGGACGCTATGCGCTGAATGCTGGAATCCTTAAAATTAGATTCCCTGGACTGTATCTGATGTGTTTATACATGAGGAAGAAAATTTATGTACACTTATCAGCTAAGATTCATGCTACTGCAAGCACTGTGCAGACCAGTCTGAAAAAAAAGTCATTTTAAAATGGCCAGTGTAACTGTGTTATGTTTTAGCATTATGTGACAAGGACAAATTGTTTTAGCGTTTTTGTAAAAATTAGACATATCTTTGCCTCAGACAAACTACCAAGTGACAAACACCCATCCACATTAAACAAAATTCCTGCTTCTCCGAAAGCAGCATGTATCTATTGCTGGGCACACATTTATTCTCCAAAGTGCAAATTTGACAGACACAGTAGATGTTTGTTTCTTGATTATTTTGGAGTATTATTTTTATCCATGTTTTTCACTTACAAGACATCTGCATTCCAGGAACAGTGCTCCATCTGTCCCAGTGTGTTAGCAATATCCAGCGGAGCTGGAAAGTTATGAGAGAGTGAATCTCCTGTGGGTTGGAGAAGAGGGCAAAGCAATGCCACGTCCCAGGGAACAAGCTGCAATGTAAGTGGGGAGATGTGTTTCCTGCGGGCCACTGGCACAGCGGGTCTGTGAGCCACGGCCACAGAGAACACCACTCACCACATACGCTGAGTTTCCCAGAACGGCAGCACGGGATTCATCAGCAATATTCCTAGGAAGAAATGGGGGTGAGTATTGATGCAGGTGTGGGAAAAGAAGCAGAAAGCATGTGTTCTGCATACCTACTACCTGTACATTATTTTTCATGAAGAGTGTACTCTATCAGCTAGTTACATATTGTCCATCAAAAGTATCAAACTAATTCTGATGTATTTTATTTTTTAAAGCTAGCAAAAATGAGAAACTTTGCCCTAGAAATGTTGGGCTCCATTATGCAAGATCACCTACTTGCATCAAAAAAGCAGAGGGAGGAAGAAATGGAATGGATCCCACAGCTGCGTTTTAACACAGAAAACTGCTGTCTATCTGCAAGTCCTCTCATCCACATTGTATTATCTTCCTTTGCATATTACTAGTGTAAGACAGTTGTTACGGCATTTATAGTGTAGTATACAGTAAAACTTTGCACTTTTTCAAAAACACTTCAGTGCACTAACAATCTGGAATTGGATTTTATAATTGATTTGGGTGGATCAAATTTATTTTTAACCTCTTTGCTTTCCAGGCTATTTTAAGCACATAAATAGAATGCTCCTCCTGTGCTTTTTATCCTAAAAGAAGGCCAGTGACGTCATGGCGAATTGCAATAGCAAAGGGAAAACAAAAGAATTTCAGCTTAGACTATTGTAGTTTTGAGATGAGTCAGTACCAGACAAACTACTGAATGGCGACTGCTGTCAGCAGCTCTCTTTTGCCAATAGAGTTTTACCTTCATAGATGCAGAGTGGGAAGTTTACATCATCAAAAAATCCCGCAAGTATCGACAGATGAAATTCAGGCACTGTCCCCAGGACTGCTCGGAGGCATAGGAATACTGGCATAGACCACCTAAGATCAACACAAAATATTAACACAGATACAAGCCTAAAGACTTTTTGCCATTCTCGCACTGCAATTTGAAGTCTAGGTTGTATAGCTGGCAAAATATTTCTGTACTTCAGGAGAGGAAAAAAGTAAAATGGCTATGGTAGCTCTGTTGGCTTCATTGCTATTGTTGCTATTTGTTTATTGTTATTTGTCAAGATTTATGGCTGTTTAGAACAAAACAAGCACTGGTTTTGAAAGGTTGCTTAGTGAAAGGAACAAGTTTCAACTTTATTCCCCGCTTTCATGCAATCAGAGGTTATGTTTATTTAAAAAGCTAACATTTATACAGATTATGCACTCTCAGTGGTTCTATGCCAAAAAATACATGACTAAAATGGGTCTTTCCATCATTCGCTCAGTTTTTGACCTATGATTGTTTTTACAGGAACAGGATCTTTTAAGCAATAGCCTCTGGTACAGTAAAGGGAAAGCACGGCAACTTGTGCAATAATTTGCAAACAGTGGCTTGAGCAAAAGGATATGCAAAATGCTTCTAAATCACTAGGTTCTCCAGAGCAACCCAAATATTATTTGATTAGGATAATTGCCAGTGGGAGTGGGGAGGGCCATCAAGCAAAGCTGGATGATAGTGGGGAAGGTCAAGAGCTAGGGAAGTCTTTTTTTTTTTTTTTTTTTTTTTTTTTTTTTGCAGTGAGAGACTTTTAATTGATTAAGCCATCCAAGAAAATTTTCAAAGTATTAAAAGCAACAAAATAAGAATTACTAGAGCTGGAAAATTGAGCCAAAAAGTCAGTGAATAATTATTCAAGTTGTAAATTTGCTTTTGGTGTACGTGCTGCTTATTACGCTGCACTTGAAAATAACTGAAATACTGCTGTTTTGTAAGTGTGCGTGGTCCTAAGAAAGCAGGGTTTGCCTCAGGTTTGTATGTAAGTCCATATTTAAAACTCATTTTAAAAATGCACTAATAGCAAAAATGGAAGACTGATTATTATGCTTAAGAAGATCTACCTGGCCAAGGTCTTACTTTTAGCAGATTGTCTTTATATCTAAATATCCAGCCTGAAAAATGCCATGTTTATCAATCAGAAAACAGAAATGATACTGAGTCATGTGATTAGAGATTGCTAGAAAGCACTGTTTTTTGTTGGAAAGATTCTCAGTTGAATATCTTTCCTTGGAGATAATGGTTCTCCTATGGAAACATTCAACAAACAAAGAATGTATGAAAAAAGAAATGTCTTTGTGCTTTCCAATATTTTTCCAGCTGAAAAATAGTGACAAAGTTTAAGGATGTGAATTTTTTCTCCACTTTCTCACACTTTCTAAATGTTTTCCAACTGGCAAAACAATCAGTGTTACTTTGTGTTCTTTCCTGCATTTAGAAAGAAAGAAAGTTTAAAAGAACAGGAAAGCCCTATTTGAAAACAGCGTTAGCATTTCACTGTTTTGAACGATTTTCAGAGTAAAGAGTAGGATTAGATTATTTTTCTTTTCATAATTACACAATGAAAAAGTCATTAGTACAGAAAAACTTCTCCTCTCAAACATCTTCCCAAGCTAATCAGAAGCATGTTTTTCATTTGCAGTTATTTTCAACTCACTTTTATGCAGCAGTCTTTATTTTAGCCAAGTCTATCATACAGTCACAGTTAATTAACAGATTCTCAGTGTTTGGCTTTAAATAGAGCTCTGTAGACTGATTTGCATCAGCAAAGTGTGCATTAGAAAGGATTAAGCACGGCTAAGTGCCGCGGCCTCGTGACGGAAAGCGACGCTAACCACCACACACCTTGTCCGCATTGATAACGACAACCCAAGCATCGTAAGCAGCAGCTGTTTTCCTCCAGTGTGTAAGGAAACCTCAAACTTTCCTAATACAGTGCAAATTGCCCCTTCAGCAGGTGAGTAAATAATCACCACTGACTTGCTCCCCACACACCGCTGACACCAACGTTGTGTGCTTGTGGCACAAGATGTGCTGCCGTACGGGCACGGGCGCGGGGCGGTCTCTGCTCCGGCCACGGCGGTAGCGGCGCTGCCACCAGGCGCCAGCAGCTGCTCCTCCAGCCTTGGGGCTTCGCGGCTTCCACCCGCTCTTTCTCAAAGGCGCGTTTTCCCGCGGGATTTAAGCACCTAACTCACTTTGGTGTCTTTAAACTCCTCCATGGTACAACAGGCTGATGGCTGTACATCTGCTCATGGCACCCGGGCCACTGTGAAGAAGGTCTAAAGCACAGCCCTTGTGGGGGACACCAAGACGGTGGAAGACTAAGAACAGTCCTCACGCTCTTTGGCAATAGTCTTCACGGCACCAAAAAAGGGGACCCCCAAACACAGTCTAACAACTGCTCTACCTCTTTAATTTTTATGTAAGTGGAAAAGCAGGATTCTTGCATATTTGCCTACTTTTGGGGCCTATATAATGATGATAAGATAAAAATAATTTTGCAAATTAAGGAGGTTTTGTGTGATGCTATTTATTTTGGCTTCACACAGAGAATACTTGACATGTACCTATTGGCTTTTCAGTTTTGTCCCTCTGCTGCAGAGAAAAGGAGTAAGCCTGGAGAGGAGCCTGAAGAGGAGAACGTTACAACTTACATCAAATTGCTAAGCTGCCCGTCTTTCTTTGTACAAGGTAACCACTCTCATTTATTACTTCTTTTAAAAAAGTGCTGCAATTAACTTGTATGCTGCTGTAAATGAAGGTTTCTTTTCAAACAAAGGAGAGGAGAGTTCCCACTTTCAATATATTTCTGATCATCTACAATCCTACCAAGTTTACCAAAGTGGTTGTAGGGTTTAGCAGCCTTTCATCCCGTAATTACATGTTGTGTCTCAAGAATTATGTTAAAGCTGGGGATGGAAGGTCCTCAGAAGACTTAGCAAATATCTGAAACGTGTAAGACTCTCTTTATTCAGAAAATCTGCCTGGAAAGCTCATAAGATTAGGCTTTCCTGCAAGATTTTCTATACTTCCTACTTGAAGACAGGCTGGAAATCTGAGAAGAGTCTTTCTGTTCCAGCTAAAGTGACTAGGTGCCAAGGTATTAGGAGGCTGAAAGAGAGGCAAGGGGAGGAAAAGGGAGTTATGCTTTTTCTTCAGAAATTCAGGTTCATCTTGAGTTTTGGGAAGAAGTTGGGATTCACTTTTGTTTTGTCTGAACAAGTGTGTTCACTTTTATTTTGTCTAAACCATCTGGCTGAAGTACAGCATGGGCTTGATTTCCCTGAGAAGTCACATTGAATTAATAGGTCTATTCACAAAGCATAAGTTTGAGCCTGTTTGTTTGTAAATCTCTGCAAGAACTAATCTATGCAGTTCACCTCTGGACAGGTGTGCAGGAAACTTCAGCACTTCACAAAAGACCAGATAGGCCTGCAATAGTGCAGATGTGCTTGCTTTGTGTTTGGTTAGTGCCTGAATCTTAGCTGTACTTCCAGCATGATTTTTTGTCCAGGAACATCAATCAATATTAAATTATCTTTATGGAGGATGCTACATTTTCCAAAAGAAGCGATTTCATTTCTCCCTGCTTGTGTTATTGAAGACAATTGCTGTTGGGAGCAACAGCAATAAACAGCAATTCTGTGATTGGATAAACAGTGGGAGATCACTGGAAAGTCCCAGGCACAAACCATGGAGTGAAAGGCAACGCGCCTCACAAACACTGACAGTACCTGGCAAGAGGAATACACACACTTCTAGAGAGGTGTGCGACAGCTGCGCATTTACCTGTGTGATACAGAGTAAGACTCCACCCGAGGAGCACATGTGCAGGTACATGTGCAATTTGGGTAACTAAGTCAACAGACACATGAGCCCGTCATGTTCCAGTCCCAAGCAAAACAGCCACGCTGAGTCATGGATAATGGTCGGAGTTGTTTCAAGTGCAAAATTTAAGAAGCTAAGAAGCAAAACGGGAAGTTAATTGCAGAAAATTTATAAAATATAGCCCTTTTTCCCAAACAAGCTTTGGAGGGAAGCTGACCTTTTAATAGCAAGAAGTGCAGGTTAAGGATATGGAACATAGATGAGCTTAGGATAGCAACTTTTCTCACCAGGGAAGGGTACTATGTTCACACGGGGTAAGCATGAGCACTCAGGACATTTCCCAGAAGGTCGAACCCATATCGTTCTTAGATTTTAAGACCAGCAAACCAGAGAGGACAACTGCACTCACTCCAAGGCTCAGAGCAAGTCAAATGCCAGCCCTACAAGTGAAAGACACCCCCCAAAATGTGTCATCAGTAAGACAGCAAGAAAAACATCAGTTGTAAGAAGAAAGGCACAAAACCTCAGATATTAGTTTGGTTCCAGTGTGACTATGGTTTAAATAACATACAAAATGATTTCTACCAGCTCTTCACTGCCACCTTCTCCGAAGCAGTAATGGGTGCTGCACTTTTCAGGCACCTGACTTGAAATGAGGCACAGGCTTTTTGTTTCCCATCCTGTAAATGCTTCATCTCTTGAAACCAAACCCTGCTGAGGTGTCTCACATCTGACAGCCATGGCCAAGGCTCTTTCACTAGAGTAGTTCTGTCCTATACTGTGTTACCAAGAATAAACACTGTATTGAGCATAAGTGCCAAAAGAGAAAAAAATCCCTCCCTTTCATTTTTTTCTTTCCTTGCAAGGCCAAACATGCTGTCTTTGGACAGATTTCAATCCTGCTTTAATTCATTAAAAAAGTGAAACAAAATCACCATTTACATCCTTGACAGCTGGCAGGTTTTATGTGTTCTAACTGCTCCTGCCAAGTCAAAAAAAGTTTTCATTCAACTCTGTCATGGATCTTTGGAGTGCTGGAAGTGTGAGAGATGTCAAAATATACTCATAACAATGACATACAGTACCTGAAGGCAGGAACGTATTATGCTAATGTACTGGTGTAAAGGAAGTTACAATTCTCCTTTTTACTTAAAAAAAAAAGGAAAAAACCCACAACAACATCAGAAAACACACCAGTCTCGAAAGAGGGATCATTGTGCTTTCTACAAAGTCATCTGACATGTTCCGAGAGCTTTCTGTTAATTGGGTTGCATTCCAACATATATTAGAAAAAAAATTAAGGTAGAAATCTTATATGTATTAGCATTCCTTGATTCCTATTGCTTCTTGGAAAGCAGAATGGCCTTTCAGTTCAGGTGCTGGGAAGGCCCTCCAAACTGCTGCGGACAGATGTGCCATTACTACACACCCAGCTAGTGATGCTGAGAAGGGTGTTATTCTCACTGTGCATCAGTTCCCCAGTGGGAATAGTTTGTCTTCCTATGTGATTATATTTGCAAAATGTGGCACAACAGGGCACTGACCAATAACATTACAGTGATTTGAATGCAGTGATAAACAGTACCTTGCAGCTACTTCAGTAGCAAATCCTTGGAGATATTCAAAAGCTGTCTGGACAGAGTCCTGGGCAGTCTCCTCTAGGTGACCATGCTTGAGCGGGGGGGTTGGACCAGATGATCTCCAGAGGTCCCTTCGAACCCCAACCATTCTGCGATTCTGTGAAAAAAAGGAACAAAAATGGTCACGAATTTATATCTTCTGCAGGCATTTCATATGCCTAGTAAGACAATAGCAGAAAGAAAAAACCTTCCAACTAATAAACAAGCACTTGTGTAGCAGATCTGGGGCATGATGCGAAACCCCAGCGTTTTATGCCACAATGCACGTAGACCACAGCGGGTATCACATTACACAGAATATATACCCGGCATGCATACAATCCCATCGTATGCATCCCGGCTGCATACACTCAGTGTATTTCTTTGCCAGGAAGCAGTTGTATAGAAAAGCTGGGCAGCTGGTTGAAATCTGTGGCATTAGGTAAAGTTAACTCGATCATGGTTCAACAAAATCTTAGTTGCCATTTGAATTATGATGGGGACAAAGACAAATTTGAAATTGGACCTGCTGATACTGCATTTCCTTGTCTCACTGCCCATCCCAAGGAAAAGCAAGTGTAAGTTAACTCCATCTAAGCACAAGTCTAAGGAGCAAAACTTTCCATTTCAACCTTGTACAGTTGTTTACATGAGACAGACACACTTCTGAAAAAAAAAAAAAATCCTGGGATACAATTACAGTCCATGAGCACACCATTGCTATTGTTTCCAGAGGCATTTCGGAGGGAGCTGTTGCAGATTTCAGAACTGAAGCCTCACTCACGAACGACAGATGCCAGATCATTATTCTTGGCTTTAAGATAGAAAATAGCTTATGGGCATAAGATGCTATTTACTGCCTACAGTATATTTCAAAGAATAGCTATCTTGTCAATCACATACTCTTTGTATTACTTGACTAGGTCATTTTAATTTTGCTGTGGTTAGTTGTTTTAAAATCAGTGTTATTCTATGATCAGCTGCCCCTTATCTATGGTGGTGAGAATAGCTTGGGGTTGCAGCCTAAAGACCACAAATATGACTAGTCTTGGCGCTGAAACTCTGAGACCCATAGGCACAGTCTTTTCTTACAAAATGCAATCATTATGGCATGCATATAGCCCTAAGCTATTTCGCTTATTAAGCCAACAACTGCTTAAAATGGCAAGCTGCTCTTGGAAAAATCAACTTGCTGCTTTTTGCCTGTACAAGATCCCTTTTGATACACATAAATTTTTAGAAAATCTAAGCCTGGGGCAATTGTCTACCTCTGAGATACAGTTACAATAGGATAATAAGTAGACTCTCAGTTACATTTCTGTGCTCATCTTTACCCACAGTATGTGGATGCAACAGGCAGAAATTATTTGTTCTCCACAAGAATAACTTAAAAAAACCCCGCCAGTGGAAATGTAGCTTGTGCGCCTATCTGCTCTGAGGGAGAACATGAAAAATATTAGCCTGAAGGAACAGGAATAGTGTGGTATCTTTTACCAAGACTGGTTCCGGGAAGTTTGAAAATGCAGATGTCTAAGGCTTGTACACGTTAAATGTCATCATCTTTTGATCATTCCATGCAGCACCCCAAATCTCAGTTTATAGCACTCATTTTGTAAGTCCTCATCCAAGTGTTAATGACTTGCAGTGTAATTTTCCTTTACAAGAAAATCTGCTGCAAAGCAAACCTGTAGGAAACTGAAGAGTATGAAAAGAATCAGCAAATGTACAAAGCTTGAGAAATAGGGACTGCTGAAATTTATTTCTCCATTATTTTTTTTCTTTTCACTTGTGGAAGCTACATGGAGCAAGAGGAGAATATCCTGGCTATGAATATGACACACTGAAAGGAAGTCTGAAGTATCACCATGAATCACTAGCATAAGTCTTAATAAAATCAGACCTAAGCCAGGCCAAGGCTCACTGAAGAAATTATGATTACACTGCTGTGACTGAGCAGACACTAGCTAATCTCTGCATAAGAAGTCTAGAGAGTTGCTCCTCTCCTTCAACGAAAAGAGTCATAACAGTGTTTCTTCAAAGCAGCAAACACAGAGGTGGAAAACAGAGCAGCACTGTGCCAGGATGGTGGTGTTGGGACTACACTAACAGAAATGTAAGCATTCTCTCCATTTCTTATTGTAAAAAAAATTTTTTTTGGAATCATTATACATACTTTGATCCCCTACTAGGAAGAGCGAGTCTTGAGGTAAAACGTTTCTTCAGAATTATTTCTAGATGAAGTGACAGGTTGCGGCTTTCTCGGTAACCCAGTCTATGGGACTGGGAGAAATCCTCACATCCAGGTTACGAACTTCAAGTCTAATATGGTGTATAGAAATGGACACTCAAAGTCTTCCTGTAAAGACAGAGCTTTACATAGTGATGAACCAGCTCTAGGTACAGACATGACCTCTCCAGTGATCCTGATGGTAACAGATAGCACATCATTTCCGAGAAGCAGCCCTGATAATAGTCACGCATTTCCGATGCGGAAATTGGCTTGCAGTTCCCCTTCCTCGGTAGGCTGCAGCGCACTGCTGCCAAACGCCGGCTGGCTGCCCTCCGCGAAGGAGTGCCTTCGGTAGGTACTGCGGTATGACTGGACATGTGCAAAGTGCTGGCAGCTGCAGAGGTTCTGGAAACCTTCAGATAAAAGGCGCTTTCTGAAAGTAAGATTATTTTTATTACGGAGATGAGGTGAAATTGTTTATTTTATTAGGTATCTTTTCAAATCATTTCATTATCCTATTAGTTGTTTTCATAGATTATAGTCTAAGGCTACAATTTTGTGACTGAATGAAACCTTGACGCTTGCCAGTTTCATTGTACAAACACCCTGAAGCTGTCTCCTCCTTAAATATATATCCAGAAGTGGGCTGAGTGTGTATAGGAAGTGGAAAGATACTTTGGGAACAAAGGGAGCTCTTACCAAAGTTCTGGTTTTTAAGAGTTTTGTTCAGACATTTGCATTTTCTAAATTAGCTAATGAGCCTTTGGAGACTGAAAAAAAAAAAAGTTGTGTAGTCTACACAGTGCCGACCAAATGATTCAACAGCTGATTCCAATCAGTCTAAGTTTGCTTCAGCCATATCAAGGTAAGTATCAAAAATTGCAAAATTCTGTGATTGCACAACTGGAAAGGTTCTGCTTTTCCACATTAAATATAATGGAATATTGGGCCTGCCAAAAAGTGTATCTCAACACAATATAAATGGAGCAGTTGCAAAAATAATTAACCTATGGAACTTACAGCTGCAGGGTTAAGAGAAATTATATAGAGCTATAGAGAAACAGAATTGTTATCAGCATGATTTTTTGGCATTCTACAGTTGTTATCTCTTTGAATCAGGGAGCTAAAAGATGCAATGGCACTAGAATTACAAAATATTTCTAGGAAGGAAAAATGCAACCTTTAAAAATGCAATCCACTGTAGAACACCTTTATATATCAAAATGATATTTTAAATTTTCCTTCTTCCAAACAAAATACCACATAATATTACCAGAGTCAACATTTTGGTCATAATTGCATTTTTCAAAACTGTGTTTTCCAGTTGAAATATTTTTCTTTCAAAAAAATTATCAATCCTTTCCTTTTTCCCTCCTCTACTAGCCTATCACACTGGCAGGAAAAGTGCCTCCATTGCTCTGGAAAAACCTGTGGCCACTATATACTCCAGACCCTACAGGGACAGTTTCAGAGGTGTTCGGCTCGTGAGCTCCGTTTCCATGGGCCATGCCTGGATGTGGGGTGTCAGTGTAATGGCTGGTGAGGACAACGCAACTGCAGGAAAGTGCTGCAGCTGCCCCGGCGTCACTCTCTGCTCAAGTGCCGAATTGCTCGCTAGAACCAGGCGCCCCAAGGCACTAACCCAGCCACGGTCCACCGGCACTTCACAAGACACTTGAGAAAATGCAGGGAGATTGCTGATAGCACGGCGGCACTTGCAACTTCCACCAGCAAACTGACAGCCCAGGGTTGTCCCTGCACACAGCCGTGCGTTGGGCTCAGTGTCCCCGCTCTGACCCACCGCTCCTTCCCCCCGGCTGCGGGTAGTGCGTGCAGCATTCCCAGCGAGGCTAGTGCATCTCCCTGTTTTTCTGCTCTGCCTTCATCGCTCTTACTCATATTTGCCTGCCCTCTTTCGAAGTGAACGGTTGATGAGTCCGAGCTCATCTGCTGGAAACGATTCATGCAATACGCGGGCCCAGATCTGTGAGGGTTGCCGAAGTGCTTGGTTGACACCGAGGTCTGTAAGAGTCAGCACTCAGCCCTCGGGAACGGGAACTTCTGCCACAGCGTTAAGCGCAGTACCGCTCCAGTGGGCTGTAATAGCAACAGCCTCACAGTTTGTTCTGGAGGATATTTTTGCTCCCATATCTGAATCAAAACGCCTGCTGAAAAGGCTGATCCTATATTAGCACTGCAGTGTATATATATATATGTATATATGCTGTCAGCATGCTGTTCTCATATGGCTAGAAGCATATCTCCTAGGTACTCATCCTCCCTTATCGTATAAAGAAAAGGGAGAATAAAATGTTACTGAGCCTACTGAATTTCCAGGGAGAATATGACTGAGCTTCTCTGCAATTTACTTACAATCTGTCATGTCTTTTTACATCAAATTTACCCTTCCCAGTCAGTCTCTGAGGACCATGCTTCACACTTGTTTGAAAGAACAAATCAAATCTAACACACTTTGGGAACATGGGATGCTTATCATCGCAGTGTGATTTCTTAAGTACATCACTAGCATGTTTTACATTGGATCAGCTATTCCGGAATTGGCACAGTTGCTGGGCACGTCTTAAGTTTACGTCGGGATGGCTCGTGTGCTCTTGCAGCCCTCAGTTGGCCTGGAGACGCATGGACAAGGTGGGCAGTCATGTGAAAGACAGGAACAGATCTCCAGCCACCCAAGCCGAAAGGATTTGGGACCACTGCTGAGAGAAAATGCTTAGGGAGCCTGTCTTCTTGCCACATAAAGAAACCCTAATATCACCCAATATTCAGAATAAAGAGAGATTGGCTCCAAACAGCACATCATCCAGTGGTAGGATCACTGTATCTCCTCCTGTGTGCTCCTCCATGTATCTAAATGAAAAAAGTATTAAATGCACAGGCAGAAACCCTTGTAACAGACCAAGAAAATTGCCCTAAAGAGTTGGGCAGCAGAGACAGACTCAAACTTCCTCCTTGAGTCAGGTAGTCTGTGGCATGTCTCTGTCTGAACAAGGAGAAGATCTATAGGAAAACTGAGGAAATTAAAGACATAAAATGGAAATGCTGACAGATTCTTAACTAAATGATAAGGTTTTTATTAGCAGATTGCCAAAGTTACACACAAGTATGTAAAAACAGGCAAACAGGTAAACTATCAGATAAAACTGCGTTGTGAGAAACAGGATTTTAATTACATTTTAAAAATAATGATGGTTCATTATCTAAGGATCAGAATGAGAATATTAGTGGTGGCTAAAAGGGAAGGATTTTTCTCTTCCTCAGTTTCCCGCCATGGAAAAAAGGACTAATAATGAAGACAAAACAAGGCAACAGCTTGCGAAAATGCAGAGTCAAGCTTACCTGTGGCCCACCTCCACACCAATCTTGTTTACCCATCAACACCTCAGGAACAATTTCTTCTTCATTCACATTCCTCAACAGCAGCCTTTATTATATGGTGTACCACATCCTAACATTAATTAGCACTTCACTGGCAGGCTAAGTATCATTTTTCAAAAGGACTGCAATTAACAAAATAAAAGAAATCCCTTTTTAGTTCAAGCAGCAACGCTTCTTTCACTCTCTTCAAAGTGATGGTGTCAAATTGTTGCTTTCCTCTTGCAGCTTGCTGTAAACTAGCAACAATGGAAATATTTTCCAAAGTGTGATGGTTTTCACTTGCCTAATGCCTTTCACCTGAATATTTTGAAGCACTTAGCAAAAGCAAAGGGTGGGGAAGGATATTGATTTTCTTTGATTTTCTTCAGTTCATAGGGGGAGTTGCAGGCAAAGAGGTAGTAAGAAACTTGCCTCAGGTTACAGAATGACTCATCAGCAAAGTCAATAAAACCTATTTTTCTTGAGTCTCTGATTATTCTATTCAAAAAATAATGCGGCAAATACGATGATTTCACTTAAACATGAAATTTGGTAATATGTGTTTCTTGGAGAAGAAAAAAAAAAAAAGAGTACTCTGTGTTGAGGAAACATCCTGATTTCTTCATTGTGTCGATATAGTAAATTACCAGTCCACCCAATATTTGAGACCGATGCCAGTGGCAATCTGAATTTAGAGGTTGTGAATGACTCTCACACAATCACTGTCTTAAAAGCTGTGCAGCAAACTCACAAACGTGAAACTGCTGGAAGGGGCACCGTGTTACTGTGCCTGTGCTACCAATACAGGCAGCGTTAGTCCTCAACAGCTGGGGAACCATCGAGATCTTACTGGAAATGAGCAGACCATAATACCAGTATTTGGTACTCAGTACTTGGTGGACTTGTTTGCAAAATTATCTTTTCTTTGTGGAGAAAATCCGTAATAGATATGGCTTAAAGATTTCTTTCCCTATTTTGGGGAAAAAAAAAATCAGTGAAAAAAGATTGTTTGACTTTAAGTTTTCTATATAAAAGACAGCTTAGATTTGTCATTAAAATGCCAAAGCTGAAACGGTTGTATGGAATAAATGAATATTGACTGGAAATGCTGATCTAGCACCCCGGGCAGCAGCCTGACATCCTCACTGTGCCGTTTTCTCTGGGCAGGATTTTCCGACAGGACTGATTTTTCCAGAGGATGGCACAGAAAATACCATATTGCCTACAAAAGACAAATTCCTCTTTTAGGCAGACATTTTTCTAAAAAAAAAAAAAAACCCAAAACAAAAAAACCCACCCCGGAGAAGGTTTGCCATGCTGGCATGGATGCCGTCATGCAAGGCATTGCTCCGTCGTGAGCCCCTTGCTCACGGCTGCCTCTCCTACGTCCTCCCTCTCCATTTTCCAGAGGGAGGTAACGCGGCAGCGGCCTTGTGGACTCGTCCTCAGACGCCGGCGAAAGGCCTTGAAACAGACTTCCCAAATCATCCACTGCCTCAAACTGGCATTAAGGAAAAACTCTGTTACTCTCGGTTCTGTTCCTATTTTGGGTGAAACGTGCCGAAGCTCCGTGGCCTGCAGGGCGCTGAGCACCCCCACTGAAGACGCCGTCAAAAGCCACGTGACCCCCATCCAAGACAGCAGGTAACCAGATGAGCGCATTAATCTAACCCTGCCCCAGTGAAATCCAGTGTTGTTTCAAACTAAACTATTTCAAGAGCTTTTTCAAAGGCTAACCACCGCTGCTCTATTCTGCAACGCAACGCTCAATCTTAATTCTCAAGTCTTCACTGAATTCAGGTGTCTCCTGAGGCTACTACAGATAGCACAGTACTTATGTTTTGCAGCGAACTTTTAGGCCCTCTACCCAGAAAAGGGGTCATTAACAAGCACTCTCTGATTACCACCACACACTCCCTCTGTGCCGCAGGTAAGTGTGACTCCTAGTGGCTTTTTGACACTTGGGAAGAAAGGTGATGTTGCACCTCTCTTTAGTAAGAAATTGCTCTCTCGGGCCGATGTCGTGCTGCCCACCTTGGCAATTGCTCCGACTTTTAGGGATGGCGGCTTCTGCGGCACAGCTGGGATTTAATCAACCCTGTCACACAAATCTCTTGGCTTCGTTTCTATACCAAAGTTTTTGTTTAAAAAAATAAAAAGGGATCTAGCAGACCCATCACAAAGGGACTAAAAGCTATACTGGAGGTATCTCCCCTGCAGGCATTATTCCTCTGAATAGGCCAGAGTTTAGTTTAGGTCAAAAGAAAACTGCTGATCTGGAAATAATGGTGCATTCCCAAAAGGCCTGGCCGTCATGCCCAGCCTCCCAGCTGCGCCCCACATTTATCCAATATTACAAAAGGAAACGTAAATAAAGATTAGCTGAAAAATTATTATTGTGGCTCCATGTAAGGATTATGATTGTGCTCAGGTCATTAAAGACGACAATTCTGGGTCAGAGGCATGAAGGAGCAGTTTCAGAACCACTCGGACGTAGGGTAGGTCTGTGCTGTGTAAAACAGTTCCCTGTTACTCTATTTTCCAAACAGGCCTGTTAAAACATAACATCTGAGGATGAATTCTAAGAAGATTTGCCATCAAATGTCAAAAATAAGTCATGTTTGCATAAAACCTAAAAATGACGCTGCCTTATGCAGCATATATAGGTGTTGGACAGCCCAATGGGTATTGCCCCAGAGGAGTTTCCACATATATTCACTTCTAAAAAGAAACTATAACAAAAAGCTTTCCTTTTCCTTTTTTATTTATGTTGCCAAGTTTTGGATACATCCTATAAAACTCCGCACTGGCATAGGATATGTTTTGGAGTGTATGAGACAACAGGCATTAGGTACGCTCATGGTCAAACAATCTTTTTAACAGCTAGGTTTTTTTCTACCAGCTACAAAGCTCCTATATCAACCTGTCACCAGTGTTTTTGCTTTCATTTTTTGGCCCTTACTGAAGTCTTCTAGCCAAATGGTAGATAGGGCCACTGGATGTAATTCTAACTTTAAGTGAAGTTATTGCTTGCATATGTTGTCTTTTAAAACAGCTGGTCAGGTTCAATAATAATCTAGGTGATACTAGAGGTATTGGTAATAAGTGGTTAAAGCTTCCTGAGAAAATGAAATGGGGGCCAAAATGCCAGTTATATAGGGCTAAGGCAAAGGGCAGTACTTCTTCCTCCATCAGCTGGCTGCTCAAAATCCCACACTACGTGGAGAAGGGTGAGGATTGCAACAAATTTGAGTGCTGTTTCCATTTGCTTCATCTCTGTCTTATACTTCATCCTTTTGGCCACAAACCTGGTGGGTATAAGATGTCATGTAAGGGGATTTGCAAGAGGCAATGAAGTAACATATTGCCCAGAAGTCCCAACCGAACCAAGGACCCACTGGGCAGCAACACACTGGAAATGAGCCTGCTTGCCCCAGTCCTGCTCTCTGTACACAGTCATGGCACAATGTGGGCAGCACTAAACTGTGTCAGTGGCAAAGGTTTCCATAGTCGAAGCTGTTGGTAAATACTGCTGCCATTGCTTTCCAAAATGTAATTCTGTTTTCAAAAATGACAGCTTTTTTTCCCCACACAGTTCCCCTAAGGCACGTTCCTTTCTTCTCAGGGAAAGTCCATAGGTTTTCTCTCACCCCAGTATTCCTTCCCTTCAAACACTCATTTCCAACTGTTCTTATACCAAAAAAAAAAAAAAAAAAAAAAAAAAAAAAAAAAAAAAAAGAAAAAAAGGTAAAGAGACATAATGTTCATTGTCAGCCTAATTGGAATCTTCTGAGTGTAAATTATCTATTAACAGGAAAAAACATATGATGACATGGGCAAACGCAATATTATCTGTCCTTAAGGCAGGCTGGCATGAAACTAGTTAGTATCAAGAAATCATTCTGTCACATGGGAAGACAGACATTCTCTAGATACATGTTTTATAATAATATGAAAGGCATCTTATCATCAGGGAGATGAAAGACAAAAACCAAGGCAACCTCCACTGTTACCAGAGCATGCTTCATCCTTCAGGCTTGGGTCCTGGGAGCAGGCTGATTGTGCAGGAACCCCTCCCATCCTGGGATCTGCATTTATGCAAACACAAATTTTGGACATCTAGATTTCAAGTCTGAATGCGCTATTCCTTTACTGTACTGTAGTCATCCTGTCACCCCTCATTAATAGACATTGAAGATTTCGGAAGTGGAAGATCTCCATGTAATCTGCTGTCTGTTATTAAAAATATTTGTAAAATAATACAGTAATTACTTTACAGTAATACTTGTAAAGTGACACTTGTAAAGCTCCTAAGATCTATGGAAATGGCTCAAGAAATAATGAGCTATAGAAATAACAGGTGAAAAAAAATCACATAGCTTGTAGCCTGCATCCATCCAGGAGAACTGGAAGACTTAAACCACAGACTCTAGGAGGCACAAATCAAGGTAATTTCCCGATCACACAAGGATGAAATCTTGTGTTTGTTAAAAAAGAAGAATATTTCAAATCATCCCTCACCTGACCGTTAATTTTGCACCCCTTGTGCAGCTTGATTGCCAGAATCAGTAAAATACATTTGGCCATTAGGAAGACTGCTGGCTTCCATGTGTATCATAAAACACATCAACCAGGAAAGTTAAGACAAATGTATCTAACTGTCCATCAGGGATGCCTGGCATGTGTCTTCCTGCCATTGGAAAGGCGCAGTACTTCAGTGTATGACCAAAGGCTAGTCACAAAAGTTAGCATGAAAAATGGCATTTTAATCTATAAATACTGTTTCTGAGCATGTTCATAATCATAGCTGTTTCACTCAAGGATAAAAAGGATCCTTAATGAGAATTTTTGCTCTGGTCAACATTTTAAAGTCATTATAGCTTTGGGAAAGGCAAAGAGGAATCTGTTCATCAGGTGCATCATCTGTAAAATTAACACGCCTCTTTCAAATGCAGAACCTGTTACTGACAACACGAGCATTAGTGCATGTGCTGCCTTCTCAAAGCCAAGGAGGAGTTTGCAAGGATGGCTGTAAAAACAAAGATTTTTGCTAGTAAATTCATCATGTTTAGTGATTATAGGTACACAAGCTTGAGTACACAAGCTTTTCCACGTATTCAGCCTGTAAAGGAAAAACGGGCTTTGACCTTCCTGAGATGATTCCTTCAGACTGAACGTGAATGTACGCAGTAGGGCAATTATCTCTGTAGTGAAAGCTCTGCGTTTCACTGGTAACTATGCTTTCTGCCGTAGCACTTGCCTTTCGAATATATTTGAAAAATATGCACTAGAACTGAGTGTTCCTGTTTGCTTTTCACCCTGACAATTGCCGGAGCTCAGGTTACAAGTACATCAAGTCCCGTCTAAGAGCGCCAGAGAGTAAAAGTGTGCCGCTTCCAAGTGAGAGTGGACTTTCCAAAAATTACTTACTGCTCCTAGTCTGCGCAGCGTTTCCCCCAGTGTGATAGTTTCTCCCCGTGCTTCTCCCCTCAACAAAACACTGGATTCTCTCAAAGGATGAACCAGGGCTGTGATTCGTACGTACTCGGGTTCCTGCTGGCAGCAGCGCAAGAGCGGGTGGCAAGCCCCCAGCCCGCCTTTGCTCCCGGCTGATCTGGTCAGGTGGAAACCTGGTATTAATGAACATGGAGCTACGTCTTATGAGCAGCTGTCAGCTCACCAAGAGACAGTGAAGAGGAAGACTGTTTTGCAAGATGACAGACAAGTCCTAGGGTAAAACCATGCGATCAGATTGAGTGGGACACAAAATGATTTCCTGCTGCCAAGGAGAGGTCGGACCCTCTTTGAACGCAGGTAGCAGGAGACACAAATTTTCACTCAGGCTTATAAAGTAATATTTGAAAGTTATACATGTGAACTTCAGATCTACTGGATTGCATCAATTGTAGGAGATGCCAAAGACATGCCAGTACTGCCTACCACCTTGGAGAAAGCAGGGTGAGTGAGTGGTCAGATCTCCCTTGTGAAAAGCAAAACGGAAAACCACTTCACACTACGAATACTGATCCCTGAGGGGAGGAGAGATTAGCCTTCTCCACTGTAGGTATCTCAGGGACATTGCCTTGCAGGGATACCTCCTTGCATTTATGCACTGTACAGGGAATTCAGCCTCCGACCTGGTCCTCTGGCTCCTGCCTGTGCAAGACGAGTGAAATGGTGGGTGCGTACTCCTCCGGTGTGTCACTGGGCTCCTACTAAAGCCAAGGACATGCTCCCGAGCTCCCGAGCACCTCAGCGGGGCTGGACTGCACTGAGCAATCCCTTGGCTGGTCAGGGGGAGCCAGCGAACGCTGGTTTGTGGCACTGGCACCTCTGCTTGCAAGCTGGGAGGACCTGCGAGAGGGATTCACTTAATGGGTTTCACCAGACCACCCCCTTGAAAACAAGGTGCACTTAAAGACAGAATTCCAGCTTTAGAAATTATTTTCAGGAATAATGATGTGGGATATAGCGGGCACCAGACCTCCCAAACTGTAATGAAGGATTCAATAGTCTTTGCATCTGAAAACACACACAGGAAAATCATGCTTTTCCAAGACCGACTGGAGGTCATTTAGAAGAACCCTTCAAGAATGTAGCAGAAGCACTGCCATTTAAATAAGGAGAGAAAACCTCAAATTATTTGATCTCTAATACTGTGTGGAGGAATGGATTGCTACTTTTGTTTCCTTTTAAAGTAACCTAATGCACATCAGCCTCAAGATGAAAAAAATTAGCATTAGCGTTTTTGGTATTTGATGTATATTTAACTTAAAATTAGATTGGGAAATATATCAACTCGCTTATGTCAAATTAATTTGTTGAACTTTAGTATTAAGCAAGCACAGTAATTCCTGTCAAGCGTAATGTGTTAATAAGAATACAATTATATATGCTGGGTCTATGCCATTTCGCGTTAATTAGAGCACAAGCCTTAACAACTAGTGACACTTCATGCACAATAGCCGTCTTATTAAACCCAATGCTCATGTGAAACACCTAGTCTAATTTAAAGTCACGGTGTTATGCAATAGCCAGCTGATAAAATATGTTTAATGATGTAAAAGACAACTGTGAAAAGGTGGAAGAGGATATCGGTTAAACTGCCTCTGCTTTTTCCCCCTTTCTTGTGACTCATGCCAGTCTCTGTAGCGGCGCGGCGGAAAGCCCGTCTCCGCGGGAGGCGGCCGAAGCACGCCTCCGTGTCCTGGTGGCACGCCGGCCACCCCTGCCCCAGCTTCCCAGCGCAGGGCGCTGGAAGGCAGCAGCATCCCCGCAGACCACAGATACCAATCGGGGACCCTCTGAAGCGCAACCTGCCAGGGGTTATCAGCGCCGAAGGGAGACGAGCTCTCCGGTTCATTTTGCACTGCGTGGCCGCCGTGTCAGGATCTGTGCGCTGCGGCGAGGGCAGCCTTTCGGCCGAGCAGCATGAGGACACAGCGTCCCAAGCTGGAGGCAACCAGAGAAACAAAAAATCTCCAGCAGAGTGAAATGATGGTGTGAGGTAACCCTTAAAAACCTCTGCCCAGCGAATTTCTTCCTCTGTCTTACAACAGTTACTTTTTTCTGAACGTTTCCACCCATTGACTTTAACTGTAGTTCCTTTGATTATTGCAGCTCAGTCCTCTTCTTCCCCCAGTTTATTTCCTTTATTCTGCTGAGACCTTTACTCACTCTCACCGTTTCCTTTATATCACCCATTAGTCAGCCACCTCCCCCTGGTTGTGTGGGCTTTTCATGTGTGTGTGAGAAAGCAGGCATTAAGAAACTTAGGAAACTATGAATGCAAAACCACAAAAAATGTCAGGCATCATCAAGGCCAGGTGCAGCCTCTGAACCCATATTTAACTTAGTTCCAAGTTATCTTAGCATAAGCTCGTGGTTAAATATTGTCACTGTTGTGTTGGCAGGCTCATGATGCATTGAACTCTTTGGGTAGGTTTTTTTTGTTTTTTTGTTTTTTTTTGTTTTTTTGTTTTTTTAAGTACAACCCAAAAGAGTCAAGAACTTGCTGTTCCACCTACCAAAGAGATTCAAGAAAAAAAAAATCTAGCTGTGAAATTTTATGGGGAACTTGACTTATCAATACATAAAGTATCAGATCTTCAAGCACAACCAGAATCAAAGGAGAGGCATTATTCGTTGTAGTTGCTAATGCACAGTTATTTTCAATGTTTCCTCGTTAAGCCTGCAGAAGAAATAGATAATTTCCAGCTTATCAGACACTGCTTTTCCCCTTTCTGGCTCCTGCTGCCTTCAGAAAAGCACCCCTTTCTGTGACGCTTTTTCGAGCTGGCGGTGGCCGTGCCCCTCTCCGGCTGCCCTGCCTCGCCGGGCCCCTGGAGACACCCCACCGTTTCCTACCAGCCCTTCTCCCCCACCTCCCTCCTTGTCCTCCGCTGCCCAGAGAAAGCCTCATCCGCTCCCCAGCGGTAACGCCCGCGGCGGCCGCTGCTCCGGCCCCAGCTCGCCGCGTTTGAGGACCAGCTCCGTCGCCCTGTCCGAAGCGGCGGGGGCTTTGGGGGTCCCCTGTCGCGCGCCAGCTGCCCCAGCCGTTATCTGCCCCTTCAGCTCGTCCCCCAGCCGCGGGGCCACGGCTGCTTGAGCAGGTCATGGTCCTGCTCCCTCATGCCGGGCTGTCCCTGCCAAACCGGGGGCAGCCGGCGCGATAAACTGCTGGTGGAGAGATCAGATTTTCCTTTTAGCTTCTTTTCCACACACGTAGCACTCGCCCCTGTTACTCCCACTGTATAATGGCAATCGAAGCTGCGCGGCGGCGTGTGCGCTGCATGGCTTGCACAGCACACGCTAGCTAAAAGTAACCTATCTCCTATCTTTTTTCCATTTGTTTCCCCTTTCCCATTTATCCATAGCGAAGGCAGGTTGCAGGAGCTGTGGCGCGCTGGTCACACAGCTGCAGCTTCGATAATGCGGTGAATTATAAAAGCAGATCACTCTGGGTTAGTGCGAGGTACCAGAAACCTTTTAGACGACCCGCGCTGAATGAGCTCACGCAGACCAACCACCTGCTAGCGGGCTGCAGCAGCCGTCACTTGGCCCTGGGGATGCTTGGGTGAAGAACTGTGCTCGCCATTTGTTATCCAGGAGAGCAGATTTATCTGTACAGAATATCTATTTACCTCATCGAAAGAGCCATATCAACTTAGTAATATTTTCCATGAGTAATTCTTACACCTTCCATGCTTGTGTGTGTTGATGCATGTACATGTACACACGCTTGTATGTCAAAAGAAATGCACGCATATATAATGCTGAAATACAAACGCAAGTTCATAAGACAGAGGATATGGCTGGTAGATTCAGGTGCTTGTTCAAGCAAAAATTAGCATCAGAAATACGTAGCAAGGAAGAGTTAAGCTCAGCTGTATACTTGCTTGTGACTCAAATTCAATTCATTTTTTTCCATGGAAAACATAAAGTCTGAAAGCTCCTAACTTCCAGAGTTTTGATTTTGATATACCTGTAAGACAGTTGCTATAAGATTCTAGAGATGATCAATTTTTTTCTTTTAATTAAAAATAGACTTTGCTGATCAAAGTCTTTTCTGCTTTGTTTTTGATCTTTTATGGCTCATGATCAGAACAGAAATATTGGTAGTTTTAATTTTTAAAAATTTTCCCCTCCTTTCCCCCCTTTTCTCTTTTTGCCATCCTCTGCAACAGAAAATTTAGTTGGCTTGTATCGTCTCCTTCCTTTTCCTGCTCTGTAATTTTTCTCCATTTCTTTAAGTTTTTAAAAGGTTGAGTGGAGAGAATGGGAATTTTTTGAAAGCTGTAGCACTGCAGAACAGCCCAATGAAAAAACCGAATGCCACTCCACCTGTCATTTTTCATTCATAGCATTAAGGAGCAAAGAAAATGGAAGCTAAAAAATAATGATAATAATGAGGAGGATAAACTAATTCTATTTTGAATATTGCCAAATAAAAGCAACTTCCACAGCTTGGAACATTTCACAAGAGTGCAGTCTTCTTTTGTCAAACTCTAATACATGCATGAAGAAGAAAAAAATTTGGCTTGTGCAAAACAAGTGTGTTTCATTGGAAATGTTAAGCAATGTTAATGATAACATTGTCCAGTGCCTTTATAAAAATACAGGCCAAGAGACACACAAGCCAGAATCTGGAATCCAAAGCTTTTAGAAAGATTTGATACTCTTGGAGCATAAATATGCACTAGAAAAAAATACACCTGACTTTTCTGTCTGCACCAGCTCCGGGCGGGATCTGCAGACAGCTGGGTGGAAATAGAGTCATGTTGGCTCAACGTGAGTCAGAAGGGGTCTGGATCTGGCACGGCTGCCCTGGTTCAGTGCTGCCTCGGTGCTAGCAAGCCCTGCCAATGTCTCCTCTCAGCCTGTCTTGCTTTGGACCGGAAAAAAGGCATTCTCAGAAGAATAAACCATCACCGATATTTTTCTGCCTTGCTGAGAGTCTGGCTTATTACATCAGGATCAGCTTTGCCCGAATGTTAACAGGGAAAGCCCTGAGAAGTGGGTTGGGGGCTGCCCCGGGCTGCGTGCTTCGGCTTGCTCTGCTCCCCAGCGGCACCGAGCCCCCTTCCCGGTGCCCAGCAGCACGGCACGGCGCGGCACGGCACGGCGCGGCACGGCACGGCACGGCACGATCGGGGCACTGCAAGCTGTGCCTGCAGGAGGGCTCCCGCCGGGGCCGGGGGGCTGCCCACTCACTCTCCCTACCTGGACTCGACAAATATTACCGGTTCTGGACAGCGGGTACAGGCAGATTTGGGAAACAGATGCACTAAACCATCAGTTAGAGCAATCACTGCACCTAGAAAGACAAATGACCTTTTCTTAGCCCATTTTTACAACGTGGCAGAATGGAGAAAGTGTGTATATGTGTGACAGAGAGAGAAAGAAACACAGAGGGAGAGGGACAGACTTTTTGGACATTTGAAACATCCCCATTTTAGTGTTCAAAATCAGGAACCTTGTAGTGCATTTTGCCTCAAATCTAGCAGAAAACTTCTTCTTCAGACACAGATTTTGTGCCAGTTTTGAGGTAGATATTCCATTTTGTGTTGATTTTGGAAGTGAAGCCAAAATTGGCCTAATCACGGAAACTGAGCTGCAGCTTGAAATCTGCAGAGGCAACCAGTTCTCCTGAATGTTTTTAAACACTTCCAGCCCTTTGGAAGAAAAATGCTCAAGCCTGTTTTATCATTAGTCTCTTGGAGTAAGACAAAAAGGCCACTGCTGGCTCCTAAGGACCAGCCAAACCCTGCTAGGTACACAGCTTCTTCGTGAACATCCTTTTCATTATACGATGTATCTGAAGAAAAGGTATTTATAGAAATGAGTCATGCCAAGAGGCATTTTCTTCCATTCCAAACAAAGATGTGAAGTTTATATAGGTAAAATGCATAGCTCCAGGTGCCATATTTTTCCCGGTGCATTTCAGGCAAAATAACACGCTGAACGCCAAGGCTACAAGTTGTTCAACAGAAAATCTAGCTATCATTACTGCAGGTATCCATCCTCCGGTGGAAACAGTCTCCACCAACAGCAGACAGTCATGGCTTTTAATATAATTCAGTGGCAGATAATACAAAGCAGTACTTTCACAACTGCAGCGCGGATAAAAAATGACACAGTCCAGGAACATGAAGAGTAACAGGCCTGCGGGGTGAAGTTCTGACTGGCTTTAACTGGAAAGCTTGTTTTTTCTTGAGCACACGTTTGCCAACTTCAAATGGCACTTACTATTTTTGGTAAAGTTGTTGTAAGCCCTCACACATGCCTCATCCAGCACCAGTTCAACAGTATATGATAATCATTTGGTATTAAACGCTGGCAACAGAGCCAGAAGGTTTCCTTCATGCGTCTTCCTACCACTGCCAAGGCAATCAAATTAATTCTGTTAACAGCCTGCCAAGTCAACTAGCCCACTAAACTGTCCCGTCTTAAAAATGAAATCGAGACATTCATCTCGAATCATACTGTTTCCCCACCGAGTGTGATCGCTGGCCGCGGGCCAGCGGGAATGACTGCTATCATCATATGATGCCATGCGATGGCTCTAACGAGCTGACATTTCCTGTTGCTAAATTGCCATGTCTGCAAGCCAAACCAAATAGTGTTCAACCTCTTCAGAAACCAGACGATGGTTTCTGACTTTTCCTTTTGCCTTCTGTTTCCTCACTTGCAATGTTTCACCATCCAACCCTGCCTAGATAAAGAGGTCTGGAGTCAAAAACTGCTCTCGCACCATATGGGATATATCAGGCTGCTCTGCAAAGTGAAGCGTCTGCGTGTTGCTCCACAGCCTGCTCTCCAAACCCAGCCGGTCCCGTGCGGACTGCAACGAGGGACGCCGTGCGTGAGCACCACGGCAGCGGGGTGCCCACACGAGCCTGGCTTTGCTGTTTTACCCTGGGTCCCTGCCTGAGCTGTGTTTCACTCCATGTACCTCACTGTCCTCCGGCTGCTTATTTCAGCTTTGCAAACAATAAACAAAAGCAGCGGCATCGGGGAGACTGTAAATCCGGGATCGCAGGGGAATCAGCGCAGAAGCATTCACATTGCTGCCACTATTAAATCTTCCAAGTCTCCCATAATCGCCATTTGGCACAGTGAAATGCTAATGCAGTAGCTTATCCTGTGAATAATTGCCTTTAGTTTTTCACCTAAAGGAATACTATCTGGGGGGTCAAATCTTCAGCGCCTGTTGAAACCGTGTTCTTAAGCCCACCCGGGCGCACTGATGTGGACAATTCTGCTGCAGCAGGGGCACGGCATGTGCGCTTAAGGAGTATTAATGCGAAGAAGAATTATAGGCTCAGGACTTCCGTGGCAATTCAGAGTAGAAAAACAATCAGTAATGCTCCATGACATATATTCTTAACACACTCCCCCCAACATTATTAGTGAGATATCAGGCAGATGTATGGAGCTGAACAAGCAAGGAAGGACTGTCTTGCTAGAAACAGCCTGGAAAATGGAAAGAGGCAAAAAGGTGGGGGGTTTTTTCCACCCATACACAGGAGGCCACTAGCTACAGGGTAATGTAATTTTTCTATGTTCTTGTTTGTTACGCTAGGCTAGAGTTGGGGAAGGGATTTTATCTAGATGCATGATGCTGCTCTATTAAGACTACGGACTAAAGAGGGGCCTGTTTGACGGGCAGCTTTAGTTTCCTTCAGAGCCTTTGCTTTAGCTCTCCAAATGGTAGATGAATTTCATGTACCTCATGTGGTACTTGCAGACTTTTTCCTAATCCACTGCACTGGTAGTCTTGGCTATCCTCCATCAACTTAACTATTCAGCCTTAAAAGTCTGTTATACATTTTATAGACTTGGGGGAAGCTTATTTTTCTAGTGTGCAGGCTATTTGCAGGGGGCTGACATTTACCTTTAAAAGATTCATCCATTCAGTTCAGTTTGCTCTCTTAAGCACTGACACATTTCATGTTAGTGACTCTAATAAATAATAATAAAAATATATATACCACCTCTTTCTTTGGAAATGATCAGATTCAAGGACTGAAAACTATCTATTAAAACAAAGTGCTTCCTCTGACAGTAATGTGCAATATACAGCAAAGACACTGAAAAATCCTGGCTTGTAGCGATCAGCTATACTGGTAGGAACTGGATGTGCCTTTATAATTTCCAAATGTCTATGCAATAAGTTGAAGTAAGTCTCTTTTTTCTTTAGGGATGCATTAGGTGACAAGGAAATACGAGACCATTGAAAACATGAACACTAGGAATATGAACTCCAGTTTTTGGTAATTTAAGAGATTTTCAACACAGGCTTTTTCCCAGCATGAGAATAAGATGGTATTGCCTCAGAGAAATCTCAAATAGACCTTTACCAAAGACATGTCCCATAAGTTAATCTATTTCTTCCCTGACAGGTCTGGGATACAGAAGTCAGTGCATTGTAGTTCAATATAGTCACTAATTACAGCAGATATTCCTTGTAATTTTGAAAGCATCCACTCCCACATTAGTATGACAAAGATTACCAGGGAGGTTTAGGGTGCAGGGAAAATCAATGAAGGAAATAGGTACTGACACGGATAAAAAATAAATCTGTATAGTTGCACAGAACTTAACCAGCCTTTTGGCATTATCTGCTGCTTTTCTTAGGTACCGACCCATTTCTTTTAATCTAGCCAAAGGCCCATGGTATACAAAATAAATGTATTGTGCTGTATAGTTTAAATAGAACAAGGTATTCTGTCAGATTATCAGAAGGCCAAAAATATTCATATACAACCACTACTCTTTCACACTTGCTTTTAAAAAGCTTTGTGCAACAAAAAGGCAGTGTAAATATAATAGCGTGCCAGGTATACAACATAAATAAGAATGCAGGGTTGAGTAAATCAGGATATATAAAATAAAAACTGCCTCAAATCTCAACAGAGAGCTAAAAATCAATTCAAGATGAGTTTTCTTAACTCAACCAATCCTAAGAAAGGGCTTGGATCTGTAAGAATAAACTTGCAAATGAAATTCAAACCACTCTGATGTTGAATAGTTTGGAAATATAATAAGGATATAGCATTACATACAGTATTAACTTGATGGTTAGCATGTCTGTCTCCAGACCTGAGCTGGAAAGGGCTTAAGGCCTTACATAAATATTATTAAGCATTTTGAACCTGTCAAATTATTTTGTTCATGTTTAGTTCAAGCTCTAGACGAAAGTTGGCTCGAGTGCCACCATGAGAGCTGGAATGGAGGAATCTGAAAGTGGTATGGGACACAGATGCTGCTCAGCGTCCTTCAAAATGCAGCCATCCTTTTAGAGTACCAATATATGAGCTCAGGTCATAAAAGCAGGTACCCAGTTGAAAACTGCTTAAGAATACTAAGCTTACAAGTCTGAGATACACAGGCAAACGAAACCTGGAAAACTCCCTATGCGTACCCCAAGCAAATCTCATCTGAATCAGGAACAAGATGCACTTTTCTGCACTCAGTAGCTTTTTATGGAGTTCTTAAAGTGCAGCTGGAGGAGTGATTTTTCAATTTAAAGGCCTACTTAGGAGACTATGTGCCTCATTTTCCACCTAGTTATATAATCCTGTTATTCCTGTTTCAAAAGAAAACTTCCCATTGCCATCACACCAAACGCTCAAGGTTTTATTGCATATGGTAAATTAGAGGCTAATATTACAAATCTTTTATCTGTGAAAAGACTATGCATTTAATTTTTAATAATCTAGCAAATGTTCTGGTATCACCACAACAATTGGTTCTCAGTGTGATAAGTGGCAAAGGATATTTTGTGATTGGCTTCACTGTGGAAATCAGTTTTGATCTAAAGGTAACATAACTTGAATTCTGAAAAGCAAGATTTGAAATACGGCAGGAATTATTTGTACTATTATTATGTTAATACAGATAATGTCTTTTACAGCAAGTGCATTATAATATATATTACTTTCTGTTGATACATTGCCTCTTTCTGATTCAACAGCTGGGTTCATATTAATTGTGTATAATTACAAGAGGTGATGTCTCAAACCACTGTTTTCAGAATAATCTCAGAGAAGAAAGGGGGACCTTGTGCTAAATAAATGCTGACAGGATCAACTCTACTCTCTTTTGACCAAGAGGAAACTTCATGAAAAAGATTCAAGTGATTTTCCATTCCTATTTGCACCGTATTTGCTTTCGTTAGCAGGCACATGTAGACACACTGACATGTTGCTGGAAGGGTGAGCACATCTAAAAGAACAAGGAAAAGAAGGGTACGTCCTGAAATGACAACGTATGTCAATTAAGTAAGAGAATGTTAGGTCATTTCTGAATAGGCTTAGTGTCAAATTCATGCTTCCTTCAGATTCTGGCAGCATTTAGAGCATGTTGTTGATAATATAACTCGAGGTCTCACTGACTTTGACAGCTCTGCAAGGGTATTTTGGAAGGATTTAGTGTTTTTGAATAGCTTATTTCACTAACCTGTGCAGAAATACTTTCCTTCAACACAAGCATCAGTGGTTATTTTCTATACCTAATAAGGCCAAGGTAAAGAAAACCCAACTGCATATTTTTAAATATTTTATCTTTACACAAACCCAGGTTATGCAGAATACAGAGCCATATACATACTTTCACAGAGAAGGTAATAGTATCTGACAAAATCCTGAGAACTGCCTAACTTGCATGTCAAATTTTTCAAGGAGAAATAGAAAATCAAAAAAATAGTCACAACAAAAGTGTTATTAAGGATAGGAACTTTGCTGTCAGACAAAAGGCTGCACATCATGCTCATGTCTAGGGGTAGGGAAACAAAAGACAACCTACAGCTTCTGTGAATTTTCTACAGTACAACAGTGTAATATTAAATAACCACTTTTCTCTAAAGCATGTGGAAGATCTATACCTATAAAAGGTCCTGCAACGACACACAGAGTCGAGCTATTTATCCTGGAGGAGACTGCCTAACTTACAAGGTGAGCATGTCGGAAAAATGGAGAGACGGAGCCGTTTCCTTCAGAACTGACTCTCATCTCAGTAAGAGCCTTTAAATGCTTGCTGATTATCACCTGAGGCCTCTTCCGTTTCTCGGGAAGTCGGCAGAGACAGTTGTGTCCCCCTTTCACTGGGGCTAAGAGTGGTTTCAGATGTTACCGTCTTCACATCCTGCCTTGCACCGTCCCAGTAGATCTGGGATCCATTTGGAGCCCTGCACTTAGTCATTACATTAGTCATAGATGCCGAAAACATTCTGTTCCTCTCAGCCGTCCAAACACTAAATCCCTGCCCTGGAGGATATGCAATAAATACAACTCTATTGTGCACCGAGAAAGCCCGGTTTGGCTGGGTAATGCAGGAAGTGCATTGTGTGATTAATAAACACACATTAAATGCTTTTTAATGGTACACTCCTGAAGCTGCAGGATCTATATAACCTCCCCAAGTTTTCAAGCGCGGGCTTCAAGGGTGGGAAAATCGAGCACTGAAACGCACTGAATCGGACTCTACCTCTGGCACAGAGGAGCTGTGCATATTTCATTCCTCAGTCAGTTGTGTTGACATTCATTTATACTAGGCAAATGCAGTTAAAAAAAAAAAAAAAGAAGCAACCAAAAATTGGTTCCAAATGCCATCATAAAACATATTCTATTTTAATCACTGCGTTTTACAGAAAAAGATTGTAAGCAGACACAGGCCAAAAGCAGTCTCCATAGCTTTGACCAAGTACAAACACTGAATGTGCTTTTCACTTCCAGGATTTTCTGTAGCCTTTGACAAATTTCTTTGCTTGTTGTTTGAAAATAAAGGATAAGCATTGTGGTAAGACCTGCGAAAGGCAATCAAATTAAATGCCCTCCACAAAAGCTTGAGAAAAATCTGAAAAGTCAACAATGCTGCTATCAGAAATGTTACAACACTTCATTGTTATAATTATGATAATGTTATAATATCTTCCTTAGCAACAGTGTATTGTTTGTTTAAGTTAAATAAATTTTTAAGAGGTTGACATTGTGATGATTCAGTGGATAAGGTAGTTGGATGCTTGCTAAACTACAAGTAGAATTTAATCCCATTTCATTTCATACATGACACCTGATTAGCTTGCCCAGCATGTCATGTGTTAGAGGAGAGTCATCCTGATCCAAGAGCTGAATTACCTGAGAAAAATGACCAGAGACAATCAAAGTCACTGTTCTAATAATTTGTTCTTCTATTTCATCGGGAAAGGAGGGGCATATTCCTGTCTTATACATGCCTGAAGAAAGCGGCGTGCCCACGGTCACCCAACAGAGCAATGACTTGAGTCTAACGTGCCAGGAGCCTTCCCAATGCTCCCTCCACTAAGTTACGGGGAAGATGCTTCATTTCAATCCTATTCTTCATTTTCAGCAGTGAATGCACACTGTATCTTCTCACTTTAATACAGTGTGTTTTCTGTTTGCATTTTTTAACTCTGGCGCACCTTGTTCTGGTCCCATCACGACCTACACAGAAGGGAACAGGTAGTTTGGTGTGTGTCATTACCTGCTTTCTCTCTCTTTGTGCTTGTGTTTCACAACGGTGTTGGAATTAGCAGCACATAAGCATTGACAAGATAACTTATTTCACTGCTGAAGTTGCTCCAATAATAGCAGCCACCTTATTGCTCCACTCTCAGCTGGGCGCTTGGCTCTAAGTACCTACTAGGAGGTGTGCGGTACGTCTGTATCACATAACAACTTTTGCAACTGGAAACTGGGCTTGTGTCTGCTTGGGGGTATGAAACCTACCTCGTCTGCAAGCCCATTCACCTAAGTTTCTAGGGCTGTGTACCATTCAGCCGCCAAAATGTTAGGGCTGGGGTTTTCTGAAAAGCCTGGCTAGGAAGGTGTCTTTGGCTTCTGGTGAAGATCCCAGCTCCAGCGACCTTTGTGGTTTCCTAAGGGCAACATAGTTAGAGCTTTGTGTTTAACTTTGTGAGAGCAAACAACCTGAGTCAGTCTAGAAAAGAAAGAAAGAGATTCCTTTGGAAGGCTATAAAAGCACATGTGATCAAATGCAATCAGAACAGTGCTGGTAAAGTCCTCACATTTCTACAAAACATAGCTGCACTAAAAAGCACCGAAAGCGAGGTGCAGGAAGAGGCAGCCTGCATGGTGTCTCTCTCTCTCTCCTTCAACAAAGCAAGTATTGCCTTTTCCTCTACAAAGCACTAAAACAAGCTGAGAGATCTTCATAGTCTCACAGTAAGAAGCTACTTTATTAAAAGCACGGATAAGTCTTTGTTGTAATATCGATAGTGCCATATTCTGCTCCCTGCTTTACCATCTGGAATTACAGTAAAGAGCACTAAGAAGTTACCATGGTGGTTGCAATAACAACCAATTGCTTTTCTCTGTCTGGGAGCCATCTGATCTGTTTTGCATTCGAAGCCTTTGCTGGAAGGAGTTATGGCTGTGTGAATATTATTGTGCTCTTAGTCATACATTTATTAGATACAAAATATTTTCGCAGAGCACTTCTTAGAACCATTATAAAGCACTTTAATGCTTTTATATGCTTTAGCCAATCCTCTTCTTTGCCTTGGCAACTGTGCCTCCTACTTTCTCTTTCCCTCCCCCCTTCCCCCAAAATAACAGAAAATAATGATTTAATCCAGGAGACAAGTGCTGAGGGCATCAGCAGATGTGTTTTTGATTCTGCACACTCTCACTGACTCAGGGTCTTATCCAAATCCCCAGATGAAGTCAATGCAGCTGATTTCATTGATTCAAAAGGGGTTTGGATCAGGCTCTTTTCATCATCCTGGGGAAACCGCTTTGCTCCCGCTGCTCAGCAGGCGTGTTTGTGAAACAGCGATGGCAACAGGAACCTGCCCTCAAACTCCTTGCCTGGGAGATGCCATATAACCGCATATTACAATGATGATGTATAAGGAAACAGTTAATGGTCCAGTCATTATTATTACTGGTTGAAAAGCAGTCATTTTTGTTTATATTTCATTGTTGTTTAAAGTGCTCCAAACTAGAAGAGGAAATCGCTGATGATTTATGCTGTGTTCCTACTGACTTTCTTCCCACCTATGTTTTCCTACCGTTAAGAAATACTTCCTCTGCACAGTCACCCGGGGCTAAGAGAACGGTGTTGCAGGCCAGAAGAAAAGCTCCCCAGCCTCTCTTGCGGGAGGGCTCTGTTGGGCACTTTCTGGGACTCGAGCACAGGAAGGAGCCATTCCTCCGGCCCAGCTACGGCCGCTCCAAACACGCAGGGGACCGGCGGGGTGGTGAGACCCTCCGCGCGACCCACCGGCCCCAGCGAGGGGTGAGACCGGGCTGGGGGCTGCGCCGTGGCCCCGGCGGTGCCCGGGACGAGGAGCTGCCTGCCGGCTCGCGAAGCCGGGGCTCGGAGGTGCCTTGCTCCTGGGGGATCCCTGCGCCCTCCCGCCTGCTCCTCCGCGGGCCTCTGCCTGCTGGCGGCCGAGCCTCGTCCTCCGGCTTCACTGATTTGTTTAGTCCTTAACGCAGAGCTCTCCAAGATCAACTTCGGAGCCACGGGCAAGCTCAGCGACAGCCAGCAGAGGAAGAAAGGAGCCAGCTCTTAAAAGTGACGTTCTCCAGCCGTCGCAGAACGGGGCCGTGTCAGAATGTGAAATAACTGTCTATCTGCGCGTGGGAAGGGTTGTGGCAAGAGCCCATGGCTCAGCTCACACTTCCATTTGTCTCCCTTCCCCTCCTCGTCTTCCCTTTCTCTCTCTCTCCTTTTCTGTCAGAGGCTTCAAGGAAAATAAAATTTATGGAAGTGATTCCAAGAGCTGTTTGCTGTGAGCTGGTGCTAGTCGGTGCACGCTCCTCTCTGTCTCAGCCCTCCCTTCTCACTGCCCAGCTCCAGACTCATCCACCTCTTGCAAAAGATGGATCAAGTTACCATTCATTAGCTGCTCCTCTCGCCCCGGCCCCCAGAGCAGGCGAGGGCATCCCCGAGAGTGCCAGGTACCTGCAGCTCCCTGCCCCTTGCTCCTCCTTTGTGGGGTAAAATTCCCTTGGTTTCCACACTGGGAAGATTTGAATTTCAAGCCTGTTCTGAGACAAAAATGTAAATCATGAGAGTGATGAATCCCCGAGCTAACGCTTCAGAGCAGCGATGAAGGCTCAGCGTTGACGACAGGCTGCACGGATGGCAGCGTGCTCGTCCTTCGTCCCCAGCGTCACCCCCGGGCACAGCTCCTGGCTGCCGAACCTAGCAGAGCTGGCAAAGTCGTCCCGTGGGGCGGCCGCGGCCCCGCGCTGCGGCACCTGCCGCTCTCGCCAGCCCCGGCCTCCGCGGTGCCCCGCACCGGCACCCCTGCTCCTGTGGGCAGCAAAGCCCAGCTTCTGCTGCGCTTGCTCTGGTCATTCCAGCCAAAGCAGCAGCTGTAAAAGACCCTCTTTCTTTTGTCCTCCTTTTCTTTCTTTTCTTCTCCATATTCCCTCATGTCTTTGCCTCCCTGAATTTCTCCCTTTACCTCAGCCTGGGGCTTTCAGACCTCATCACTGCTCTGACTCTGTCAGTCGCAAGAGGGGGGACTTTTGAAAACCCTGCTTTTACCTCTAGCCTCCATCCCATTCTGCCCCTCTTCTAAACCTCAGTGGCCAGTTTTGTCTTGATTTTGATCCCAACCTCAATAGCAATTTTAAGAATTTAGTTCATCTCCTTTCCACAGCATCAAACTCATATCAAATCTGGATTTTAGAAACTGAATAGAGGACAAAGCAGGACCACCAGTCTTCATAGGTACATTTCTGTGTTCAGACACTGTTCATTGCATACAGACCATACAGCCTGCTCTACTGGATTTGCAATGAGGTATATTGCAAATGCTATAATACAGGTGCTTACTGAGTATCGCATTGTATCTTAGCATTTATAACATAATCATACTTGTTATTAAGAGTACTTATATAAAAACTATTTATTTTAACCAGTGGTAACTGTTTGTAATAACTGATTTCTACAGAGAAAGAGAGAGAGATCTCAAAATGGCCTAGTCTGAATGGTTACATCCTGCAAAATATTTCAAGTAATAAATTAATAAAAAGCACATGAAGCGTGTGTGTGCTTTGCATAACGTTAATATGAAAAAATGAGGTCAGAAATTAAGATCTTGTATGACAGGTGTCAGCCAAGAGTGACTTGCTGGAGGTACACTGGTAACCGACTAAAAATGGGACCGCAGTGCTGAAGGACCCTTACTCACAGAGACACACATGGTACCATTATAAAGACTTCCAAGCCGACAGATACAGAGGTAATGTAAAAACAAGGCCATTTTTAAGGTTGTTTCTTGGCCTTCCCTCTGTGATGATGTCTCACCTACAATATATCCAGTGACTCATTCTTCAATTATTGTGGCTGTCATTCCGGTCCAAATTGCTTGGAGGAAGGGAAGTAGTGATAGAGACACTTCAAAAGATTAAAATAACTATGTCTGTGATGCCTTATAAAAGCTTTGCTATACAGAACCTGATTTCTCCATGATTACTTTGTTTTGAATCCACTTGGGCAACATGTTGTTGGAACGGTACATTTTGTCTTTGCAAATGGGAATTAGTGACAGGAGATGCAGTATAGACAGCAAATATGTTCTTTAAAGAAAAGCTGTCAGGTCAAGTCAGGCTTCTATATTACAGTTTGTAAAACAAGGTGTTTACACACCTGTAAGCCTGCCACATATACACACACACACATATACAGCTCTCTCTGTACGCGCAGGGCAGCAGCATGCCTCTCACCCCACAGCAAAGCCCACCAGGAAGATGGACATGCGGCGCCAGCCCTCCCGGAGCTGCAGACCCCTTTCCTCCCGCCAGCACCCGCAGGCTCTCCCCACTCTCTAACACTGTCTGCAGAGAACGTGCAACCTCACTACTGCAGCTGCCACAGGCTCTGTGGCTCTTACATTTTTGCTAGATGATATTACCCTGTGACACATTGCCATTCCCTGTGAGGGACAGGAAACACAAAGTCCTCAAGTGTAGCAAATGGAAATCATTATATACATCCTCAGCTTCTTGGGAAAAGCCTGAACCTTTATCATAATGCTAATAATTAAGATATTCTATATGAAAAATAAAAGCGCTAAGAACTCACCAAGCTGTATCTTCCTCCTCTGTGGGCAAAAAATGAGCTGCTAGTCAACGATTTATCTAGATTATCATCTCTGGAGGAAGGTATTTACAATTTGGCAATTGTGGTCAAAGTGTTTAGACAGTTCAGTCAATGCAAACCCCTGAGGGAAGAGGAAAACTAAAACAAAGAATAAAAACAGAAGGATGTAAGGGGAATGCAAATCCCATTTGATAAACTGTGTCTTAAAACAAAAATCTGCACCACTTAGCCATGGTGAATCATAAGGACTGTTGCACCCTCAGATTAAGAGATTGCCTTCTGAGTCTGAAGGAAAACAGGCTTCCTAAATAGTTAATATAAATTAGTATATTAAATACTCAGATGATAAAGAAGGAAAACTCAAAATCATGCAGGATCTCTGCACGTCTGCTTTCCTTATTACGAGGCTGGCAAAATTAGCTTTAGAGCTTTTTTTATGGAGTGAATACTCCTGTCCCCTAATTTATCGTGCCATTTGCTGATCCCCACAAAAACAAAATTTGCATTCAGACAAACACAGACCTACTCACAAGCCCGAGCAGACCATTTAATTAAGAGTTTCCGACTGGAAACCACACACCATTTCCCCAAACTAGGGTCGCTTTACATGAGCCCTTCGCTCTGCTTCTCGATAAACAAAAACCCCGCGCGCGAGGCCAGGCCACCTTCCGAACTCCCACCCCGGCGCCAGCGTGCTCTCAGCAGCCACGCTGTGCGCATGCAGACCGGCGTGTACCTCTGCTGCAAAACCAGCCCGTTTTCCGCCGGCCCGGCCTGCGCGCGGGTGGAGCAGGCGCTGCGTGCTGGCCGCGCACAACTGGAAATGCCTGTCTCCTCCGAGACGAAACCTGGAGAGAGGCCAGGCTCCGCCGGGCTCGCTGCTGGAGGGAGGAAGGAGCTGTAAGCCAGCAATTAGTAATCCTGCTACTAACAGGAAAGACTGTTGGGAAGCATAAATAGGGTCACTGTTTATATGCAAGTTAAAGGAGGAAGTAACGCCGATTATATTTTTTTCTGGGAGCTGCCTTAGTAGGAAAGAGCTCCATCTGTGAGCGTCGCGGAGCTGGGATTAGGAAGAGCTTTGAAACTGCAAGATCGTTATTCGCAGGCGCTTGGGGGGCTTTAGGAACCTACCTCACCCCTAGTATACACACGTAACCATGCGGTGAGGAGCTCCACAGCATACGAAATAATGCATAATCATTTATTACCTGCCGAGTTTCATGCTTGCACTGTGGGGCGTAGGAAGAGCCTCTGTTACAGTGACTGTTTTTCAGCTTTGCTTTTTGCTTTAGTGGCATTCAAACATCATCTACCGTACACCTAAATCACGCACAAAGGTCTGAGGTTTTTGAAGGGATAAGCGGTTTTCCACATATCATGAAAAATAAATTAATAAATGGTCCACAAACTAGTTGTCACAAGCGCGAAACTAAGAAAAACAAAGACAAATATGGGCTTTAAAAAGGCCCTTGTGGGTATGCAAACTCTCCAGCAAGGGAATATGACTCTAGGAGCGCTGTCAACAACAATTAATGATTCAGAGGCTGGAGATGAAGAGAAACTGAGGCCCAGATCCTCAAAAAGGAATTAGGCCTCTAATTTCCCCTGCCTGCAGAACTCCTACCGTCGGCCACCTTCTCCGTCTCCATTACTAGCGCAGTTCCTCAGAAAATCAAAAGGCCGTGCTGCCAGAGCAGGGAATTTGGGCACGGTGACCCCATCCTTAGGAGGTGCACAGAAGCCAGGGGGTAACTGTAAATCAAACATAGGAGATGATAAACTTTTTGGTCTGTGTAAGAAGATAACTCTAAAATACAGAAGCTAGAAACAGGGAAATCACCTTAGCTTGTGTCTGTCTCTCCCCAGGAAAGAGAACAGGTTGCACGACAGGTGAATTGAATAAGGAGCTACCAGAGCACAGCTACAAAATTCTCTGAGTTCTTATCAATTATGAATGCTAATTAATTAATAATGCTAAAAATGAACTACATTAGGCAAGAGGACAACGACAAAGCATGTCCCTTGCAACACTCTCTGATACACTTCGTTGCAAATGTGAATTTGAAATTAGTCTCTTAAATATACCAACCATTTCCCCACTGGAGCTCACAACTATGTGTAATTTGGCTGGTTCATCTAACCACTGAATTAAAGGGAAAAACAGACATGCTGTGGGGTGCAAAAATTATTAGTGATGACATGTATCACATTTGGAACAGTGGGGCTGAATGACAACATAACATAAAGAGGAAATTATCTCTGACATACCCTTCACTTTCTTTAACGGCATATCATTTCTGGTCCAAATTATATAAGGACCTCAAGTGCTATTTGACAGTACATGAAGGAGACGTCCTTAAAAATTTGCCAGTTTTGTCTTAGATAAATAGATACAGTTTCTTTCATATTCCATACACTTCCTTGAACTTACTTTAGAGAATATTGCTAATACTGAGGAAACATTATTTAGCTCTCAAGCAACTGGCAGGTTTTAAAGAATCATTGTACGTGTTCATGCTCAAGCGATAAATCTGGATGCGAGTTCCCGGGGCGATCAATGAGAATGTGGGATGTGTGCTGCAGGAGACAGGTTTACAGCATTAAAACCTGGGAGAAATAATTATGTGAGCCACTTTGGATGGAATCATAATTAAGCCTTATTAGGGTTTGAAAGTTTGGATTTACAATATATTTCACTGACCATTTTTCACTTTCATAAACCTCTGGCAGTATCTGACTCCAGCTGGCACAAGAAGCAAAGGGGCTAAAAGTACTATGAGGAAAATTGTGGGAGATTCGCATACTTTCCGGAGGGCATACTGACAGTCTCATGAGAAACTTTCTGATTTTGAGACACAGACCTCTACCATGTTCCTCAGGTTGAAGAGTATGAAATAAAAGTCAGAGAGCTGCTGTACTTTGGTAGTACTTTGCCTTTTCCCAGCAGACAAGAGAAGATGTCTGAGGTTTGGTCATGTTTTCCCTGAGGAACCTTTTCCCTGAGGCAGGCCACAGCAGAGACTAAACAATTCCCATCCTTGGCAATGCTCAGAGAGAGAAAACAAACGGTGTTCCCTCTAAACGAAAGAGTAATGCACAGGACTGTAGCTTTGATAACGATCACATACACCAGCTTTACGTTCTCCAGCCCTTATGCACTATGCAAGAAGGAGTTGTAAGCTGGCCAGGACACGAAAGATTGCACCAGTAGCATTCTTTATGATGTTTCCAAATATTTGAAATTGCACCCAAAATGGTTAACTCACTGTGTTAACGCAAATATTTTACAATGTTATTCCTCAGATCATTATAGTAAACTACTGTCAAGACCTAAAATTGGCATTTTAGTGGCCCTAGATTTCACTCTAGGTAACACTGTCTGAAAGCACTGTAAGCAGAAGTCCAGGAAAGGCACCATGAAAGAACAGGTTGCATTGTCAGATACATGGGACTGGTATACATGTTTGGAGCTCAGTTTTTGTTCACATTTTGTGAAAAATCTGAGTCTATTTGTGTGCTCACCATAGCCTTGAAGTGACTTCGCAGACTTCCGTGTCTGAGCTTTTCATCTGCATCCTATCTAGGTCTCTAATCTCCATGCATATATGAAAGTTGATTCTGCTCATAGTAGCCTTCTTCCCTTCTCATATGGATTAGGAGGTAGAAACTCTTAAGTTAGGCTTGAAGCAGAGTAACTATGCACTTGTTTGGAATTTTGGCCAATGTCTTCATAAATAACGTAAATATTAAAGAATGCAAATTACTGTACAGTGGCAACACCCATTACCTCCAGCACTGGCAAGAGTTATATTATATAAACATTTATGTAATACAAAAATTCCATTAATTTAGATAATAAAGATTAATATACTAATCTAAAACCACACACCCCTAAAGAGAGTTTGAATGTTTTTTTTCCATTAGGTCCTGGGGAAAAAAAAAAAAAAAAAAGAAAAAGCTCCTGGTTTCAAATGTCTTGAGCAGAGATTTGCTTTCTGGGTCATTTTAAACTTAGACTGTAGTTACCTACATGCTTCTTGTGTAGAATCCACAAAATGAACTATTATCTCCATAGGTTATTGGGACAGACTAAAAAGACCAGACTTCTGGGTAAAAGAAGCAGAAAAGAGATGGTGGAGGCAGAGGCCATGAGTCAGGAGCTGCCTAAACATCTCCCAGATGATGGACCTTTGAGCTTAGATGGTGCTATCTATCACATGGGGATACTCGCAGACTCACAGCTGAAGAGATGCTGACTTTCATGTTTGCTCCCCACACAGAAAGCAGATGTGAAGATCCACCAAGCCTGTCCATTCATGCAAGAAAGGGGACAATCAAGAGGAAAAAAAATCATACCACTTGGCTGTTCAGTGAAGCACACTGCTGGAGAGTACCGTGGCAAATACTCTCCTAAGGCTGAGTGCAATAGATACTTCAGACAGATTAGATACCTCCTCCTGGGGTTACACTCAGTGTGCTAAAATTACAAGGGTGCTCAGTTTTTACTTTTTGATGGCATAATCTGGGCTCAGGAGGAATCCCCTTCAATGATGAGTTAAGTCAGTCTCCTCCTGAAGCTAGTGGCTGGTCAACACAGATTGTTTTGCTCTCACAAACTGTGACAATCCCATAGTATTTAAGCAGATGACAGTGCATCTGAGATAAATTGTCCTAGGTCTGACTCATGGAAGAGCACCCTGTCAATACAGAGGCCAAATTTTTGATTCCAGCCATGACGCAGGTCACAATCAAGGAACTTAAAAAGAGGTGCAGGAGGAAAAAAGTAGCTTGGTGGACAAACACCAGGGACTCCGGCTCCGAAATGAAGACTATCCTGAGCTTCTTCCTCATCTGCAGTATATTGACAGTTCATCTATGACATTTCCGCACCACATGACATTGAATTCAACAGTTTTCTGTTATGTTCCTAATTTTAAGAACGTGTGCAATGACACGCTGTGGACATGTGCTCATGTGCTTGGAACTGGGCACTATCTCACTACCTGCCAGAATCAAGATTTAAAAGCAGATTTTAAGCCCTAAAAGCCATGTGGTATGGAAAGGGCATGGAATTAGTCTTCCACCTTAAGTCTGTCAGCAATCTAAGCAATGTCCAAAACCTCTGTCTGGTTTGGGTATCTGGAAGTAGTCCAGCATGCTTTATTATCCAGACAGATAATGAGTTATATATATTAATAGGGAATTTAAGTACAGTAATACCATTTACAAATGGCAAGTACACACTCATCTGGTTTCCCAGCTAAATCCCAGGAATGCATTTCTTGGAATTTCACAGAACCATCATAAAAAACCCAGCACTTTCCCTTCATTCATTCTTAGCAAAATAGAGCACTGAAGATCATTGTAACTCCCTCTTCAAAACTGATTTTACTGCTTAGGTCTAGTTCTATACAAAACATCATGCCACATTGCAAAACCATACTTTCATCATAAGCTTTGCGCTTTGATAGTCTTTGTCACTCCTGAACACTTTACAAACTGCAGCGCACAAGTGGAGCTTGAAAACAACCAGCACAGTGACAAAGCTAGATTAATAGAGATTTTTCCTAATAAAACCCCAAACCGTTCAGTGTCATCCTGAGTTTCATCCTCAGCCTTACAACCTAACATAGTCATGGCAGTATTGGCTGCCTTCTCTTAGAAACAAGTCTTTTGGCCACTGCTGGAGGCAAAGCATCTAAATTATTCTCTCTTGGCTAGGTATTGCATGGCACCAAAGAACAGTGAAAACAGCCCCCCTGAAAAGATAATGAAGTGCACACCGTAAACTTCTGCTGAAACTATACACCTTTCATTACTCTTCCATTATCAAAATCAAGTTTATGGAAATTTTATTTAGGAGTGTATCAGTTATCTTTGCTTGTAACATTAGCAACTGCTATTAAAGATAATAGGTAAGAGGTGAGCGGTAACAGGGAGAAGGTGATAGCTCTGACTGACATCTTTACTGGCATGGGATGATGAAGCAGTTTATGAAGGCTTTCTAGCAGTGGCCCAAACAACAGTCAAGACTGGCTCCATGATGTCTTGCCAAGAGTCCTATAATCTTCTCCAAAAAACGCTTCAGCAGGAGTCAGTGACATAACAGCTTTCCCGGAGCTCATGCTATTGCATCAGCACATACGCACAGGCATATTTGTACATGGCCCTCTCTGGGGGAAAACCCAGTATGGAGCATATGGAGAGCATGTGGGAACTGGCTGCCTCCCTGGGCTCCTCTGAAACCTGGGCTCTCCCTCTGGGGGCAGGGGAAGCATTTTGGAGAATGTTTAATTCAGGGGCAAAAATGGGTCGGCTTCTTTTAGAGGTGATTGATATGGGTGTGCTACCATTAAGCAGGAGGTATTCTGGTGTCAGAATATATTTATTTAATTCCAGGCAATTAAAATTAGTGTGCTTGTGTAAGTCTGAGGCTGGAGTAAATTTTCATTTGAGTCAAAGGAGCAAGGACGGGCCCTGACTTTCTGATGACTCTTGTTCTCTCTTCTTGACCATATTGTTTGCATTTCCTGCAACCTTCAAGCTATAAAAAGAGTATAATAATCTGTTGTCTCCCAGGCAAATGTTAGCTCTGCCAGTCCAGCAGACCACCAGTCCCAGAGATTTTTTTCAAACAAACTCTAAGCCATACATACAAGATACAGGGCACTTTATAAAGCAAAACCAGATCATTTCTCAGTCTAAAGCCACCCGTGAAGTGTCAGTCTACAGGAATCAATTCATACATGTTTTAATCAACTTGTAACTTACACTGGATATATGGGAATAGTTAAATTTATAGATCTTGGAGTCTGGCCCATTAAACTCTGTCTATACTGTTTTAACACTTCTGGAAACCTACATTCAAATTTGCCTCAGGTCATGATTGAAATGAATACTCCTAGTCCCAGTGAAATACCAGCAAAGGTCCATCAACATATCACAAAAACAAAACAAAAACTTCCCCACGCCATTTATCGGCAATGCTCTGCTGCTGAAGAACCAGAGAGCACAGGGCAGCAGAGCAGGAGATGCTTTGGAGTGGGGCTGTGTAGGGAGGTTCGACCACAGAGCGCTCAGCTCTGGTTTGCGCCGCTAGTTACATACTTCCAGAAAAACAACCCTCACCAAACATGCAGGAGCAGAAACATGCATTTGTATAATCAGCTGAGATGAGACCCAGCTGTTTGCTGAACCAGTCTTTGTTACCGACTGCTAATTTGGACATTTGCTAAATGTCTGCAGGTTTACTCTTATCAACTGGGTAGGGTTTTTTTTTTTTTTAAATGTATTTTTCCTGTGTTCTCTTAGAGTACGTTTGGCTGATAGCATCAGAATTTGAGCAGTAGCATTAAGCGCCCTGCCTATGCAGGTACCGGGGAAACTAGAGACAGAGCTTTTGCCAGTCAGGACAGGAATGTTTATTTAAGTGTAAGGAGAGAACCAGATCTGTGGCTGCTGTATCTGCAATGAGTCTCAGAGGGGAACCCAAGGCAAAAAATGACTTATTTTAAAAAAAGCATTGTGCCCCATGAAGGGGAAAAAATACTTGCTAGAAAATGCAGTCTCCATACTGAAAACACATTTTTGGTTTCCAGAAATGCAGGATACAGTATGCATGCCTCAGGTTGCCCAATGACAGGCAGGCTTATGTGCTGCATATCTACATGAGAATTTGCTAAAGTAATTACTTCAATTATCCTGTTACCTTGGCAACCGCATAACACACATTCAGGCTTTAATGAGTCATTCAGAGCAGCGGTTCCCAGCCGGGAAGGCAGGCATGCCTCGCGTGCAAGGTCGGAGACCCGGCAGCCAGGCTCGCCTGCCGCCACCGCCACCGCCACCGTGCCGCTCCCCGGGGACAGCGCGGGTGGCTCTGCCTAGGCACCGCGGAGCCCGGGAAGGCGCCCTGGGGTGTCCAGCGGGCTCATCGTCTCCACTGCCTCCATTTCGTGGCCGGACCCTGCCGGGCCGAGGAAGCAGCGGCGTCAGGCCTGGGGGAAGAGGCAGGGTGAGGACTGTGGCCAAGCGATGTAGAGAGGAGCGCGGCCAGTTTTCCCCAGGGAAACACAGCTGCAAGAAGGTCAGGCTCCAAGGACGCAGAGCGCTGAGATGACTACCGAAACCAGTTGTCTTTGCGCCTCTAACAAAAGGGTCTTTGTAAAACAGTCCCCCTAAATAATGGGAGGGGACGTGCAGGCAGGGACATTTTGTAGCCTGCTGCTGACCGCAAGGAGGATGCAACCAGAAATGCTTTCTGACGCTCCTTGTCTACTTTTGACACACTTTCTCAAACAGCAGCTGGCATTTGATGATATCCATCAGTTTAAGAACGGCACAGGTGTTTTTTTGCAGCTACTAAGAAAGGCTGCAAACTGTGTATTAGTGGTGACACAGTTATAAGAGTATTAGATCAGAGCAAGTGTCACTGTGGCCAAAAAGCCTAACTTGGATTAGTGCAAAAGAAAGAAATGTGAAAAATATCATTTCAGCTTCTCAGGATTGTATATGGATTGTGTATTAAACTGCCATCACTGAGCCTAATCCTGTCCTGGATTCCAAGTGCGAATCTGGAACAGTATCACTACATTTTCGCATCTTTTTTTGTGGACACTCAAGAATATTAGCTGATCGGAGATGCATAAACAGTTGTATTAAGAGTCTTCAAAATACAACAATGCTTAGCCTGAACAACTTATTTTATGTTAATACCAAGAACAGTGAATATAAATTTTCATACTAATATACATATAGCGTTTATGTGTATATATACCCATATGCATATAGGCAAAAAATATTCTGAATAGATAGGCCAAATTTTTGATTGTCTTATCTTAATTACATAGCAACTGCAAATATGCAGAAAGAGCAACAAAAATGATTCAAAGTTTCTGGGAAAGTTTGTATTAAGATGACGAGTAAGAAAAACATTTTATGTATTCAGTGAAGGAATTCAGTAACAGGAAACATAACAGAAATGTATAAACCAAAGCTCATGATAACAAACGCTGATCTGGGGCCCTCCATCTTTTTTTGCACTTGCACAAGGAGAAGACCTTGTATAATTTAAAGGAAAATAAAACTAAAAGGAAAACACATGAGATGATACATTTTTGTTGCATTCTCTCTTGCCACATACAACCCCTCGCACGTAGCTCTACAGCAATATGTGCAGATGACAGAGTTTTAAGAAAACTAATATTTACTACACTTGCTAAATCAACAGCTTAAATGGGAAATCAAATCCCATGCATCATGGCACAAACCGACCAAGTGGGAAACGGCCACAAAGGAATCTCCCATCGGGTTGAATAAGTCACTGTATAGTCACTCTCGTTTGCGCCGGGGTTTCTTCCCCGACATGCAGGCAACAGCCCCATGCTCCAGCGGGGGAGGATTGAGGGCTAGGAGAGCAGTTGTCCGACTAGTCCAGTGTTTTGCTCGTAAGAATCTATTCTCCCTACACTAAAGCCTATGGCCTTTGAGAAATCGCATTTCTTACAGATGCTCAGACTTTTAAAAGTAGAGTGAACTATATGAAAATATATTTGATAGTTAGATTCTTTTGAAATTTAGGAGTGGAAATCATTATAAATATAACATATGACTGTGTTTTCTTTTTAACTGCTGCTGTTTTCCTCTCTTTTACTTTGGTTGTCTAGCTTTCTTTATTTTTAATTTGGAGAAAACAATTCAGAAAAATCACAGTTTATCAAGTAAGCTGCAATAATTTCGATTACCATCTTGTTAACACTACTGGCCTAAATTATTAAAGATGGAAGAAATGCAGCCACTGTTGCTAGCTTTATTTTCCATGAAGCTGGTAGTAGAGAAAGCAAGCTATCAGCCTACACAGGTGTTGAGCAGGTAGATGCTGAGATCTTGCAAACCAGCTGTATTGTAGCAGTGGCTATAGGGTAAAAGAGTAACAACATTTCATCACGTAATCACAACAAATTATTTTTAATCATAAACAGACAGGATTCATAATGAGTTTTATAAAGTAAATCTAATGAGAACCCCAGCAACTCCCAGCTGATGAATTACTTTAGAGGGCAAGGGAATACCTGTAGGTCAGTTTACACTCTTTGGCAGCAATGCGCAAGCCAGTGGGGATATCCAGAAGGAAATAAGGTCACAAATTGGCAGGGCGGCAGCTGCATTTACCAGTTTAAACAAGGTTCAGTTGTTGAAAATCTACAACTTACAGGCCAAATCAGCAACTCATAGACCAAACTATGAATCTTCAGTTCCAATGTTATTTCCATATGAACATATGGATATGGAACCTGGAAGCCCCCCAGAGGCACATAGACAGACATCCTAAAGCTTTTGAAAGAAAGTGCCTCTGAAATACTAAATGGAATGAAAATATTAAATGGAATGGATTTATAACAAATGTCAAGAACTATCACAGAGCACGGTAACTCCTTATCTCTGGAAAATAAAATGGGTGCACCTGGGACACGCGCTAAGAATGAAGACAAACATCTGCCACGTTAGACATACCATGGGGTAACTGGAAGAACACATTGAAAGGACTGACCGTAGGACTCTGCCAAACACTGCTCAGAGGGCATGCAAGAGCAGTACAAGGATGGACACACGCGACAGTGTGGCCTGCAACAACTGAAGTCTGATGCAGGGTAGAGTCTGAGTCAAGACTCCTACAAAAATCTTCCATTGATCAATCAGTCCGTCTATCTATCTACCTATCTCTTGACACAAGACAACACAATATGACATAAAAGTATGATCTTGGTCCTAGTTAATATAAGGCTCTTCTACTAGTTAGAATTAATTTCAGACTTTGCAAGAACTACATAAACAAACAAAACTTTCTTGGAATTTTCTTTTCAAGGACATTGTAGTTAGAATGTGCTATGATTTTTCTGGATATTACTTCAGTTTACAGGTTCCTAGAAATATTAAAGCTATACTGAACTGATACTTGAACTCCTGAGTTCACAGTTGATTACAGCTTGAAGGAAAAGATAACTATTTTAGCAAGCCATTCCCATTCCTTCTCTCACCAGTCATGAGAGTGACTACATCATCTCTGGCTATTATGTTGCTGATAGCAAGCATGGCTTCTTGTACAGTTGTTTGCTATGCCTTACAATAGACTCCTAAAGTTTTAACGGCAGTATATGGAAAAATGACAGATTTTTTTTCAGTGAAAGAGTCTAGAAGTTGCCTTCCACCAAACTTCCTGTCCTATGTAAAGCAGTTTCCTGGCTGCTATTCATGCAGACATATAAATCCAAGCTAGCTGAATTCAAGGTATATAAAACACAGGGAACTCTGCTGCGCACAGAATGTGATGGGTGGGATCTTGACGGATTTAAGCTGCCACTATCAATCAAAGCTAGTGAAAAGGCTGCTTTCCAGGTGGCACAAACAAGCTCTGTTTGGAAATCCTTTCCTAGCATAGTTTCTTGTGATTGTGGGAAAATATTTTGTTTGTTTTCTGATCTGGATGGCAGGCTATTTCAGATGCTATGAGCAATCCACCATATTGGACTAGAAGCACAAACAGCATGAGGTAGTTCATACTCAAAGCAGAACAAGGGGGAAAATAATGAATTACTGGAACAGTGATGGCCACTTCAGTAAGAACACCAGTAATCTAATGAAAATACTGACATTTATGGGAATCCACAGAGCTGGACATAGCTGTGGTCTCCACTGCTGTATCACTTTTCATAATGTTTAATTTCTGTTTACCTTCCAAAACAAACTACTGTAACTAATATGTTTATAATAACGAAGGAGGAGACAGCCAAGTTCAAGTAAAGAATAGTCTCCAAAATTCACACTTTTCCCAGGTGGAATGCTTAATCAGGTTGGCAATTTTTTTTCTGTCCCTGATCTGAAGGAAAAGCTGGGAAAAATGAACAGGGGCCCTGATTATCACTGGAATAACTTCATAAAAAAATGATGTGCTTAAACAAGGGATTCATTTAATGCATTGTCCTTTGCTAATCATGCAATTAACAGCTAAATAATCAGAACTTATACATTCATGTGTATGTATAGATATGTGTGTGTGTATATATATATACACACACACACACACACACACATATACATAGGAGAATGTCATACGAGAATATGACACCTTGGTTACTTCTTGAGGCAGAGATTGTGCATGGTGCCCTGAATGAGCCTGATGATCAGTATCTCAGGGACAATCTCCCTTCAGCTTTTGTGGGCTGTCAGTGCATTGGCGCTGACAGAGCACAGACCATGCCTGTGAGGAAGAAGGAGACAACTTTCTCAGTAAAAGGTCTGTGACTATTTCGCAACTGAAAATTGTCCCAAACCTGAGAGGTTGTACTCCAGGAAGAATGCGTTTGCACTCTGAAAATGCCAGCATGAAGACAAGAGTGCTCTGCAGTTTTGCAAGAGTGACTCAGGCTGAGCTGTATTGAAAGAAAGTCTGTCTCATGCACACATTGACCCTCATCCCTTAACCTCACCGAGAAAAACATATTCTTTGCATGTTCTCTTAATTACTCAACAAGTAAGGCCTTACTCAGCATGCCGCAGTATTCAGCAATTCAGCTTATTATACTGTCTTCTGTCTTCTTGCTCTGTGAACAAAACATTAACAAATGCTACGTTACTTAATCTACTGGTGGTGAAGACTTCTTCAGCTTTGTCCCTGCAATGCTAATAAGTCTGGCTGTTACTGCAATGACAAATGTCTGTCGCACTCTCATCAAAGGCTCTCATAGCTTTTTATCTTCCCAGCCACACTCAACCAGCCCAATACTCTTCTGTGGCATTACTGAAGAGGTGATTTCTTATAGATAATCATGACGTGGATCTGCCAGTTATGAAGTAATATTTATTACTTCTGGATCAAAAAATTGTCAGGAGAACATCTTTTAAAGCCAAGGCGTTCTCATCTCTTTGACCAAAAAAGCTGTATGCCATTTCAGTAGTTAGCCATCTATTTTCTGGCACTAGAACTTTGTTAATTGTGTTTCAGCTTGTTCCTTAAAAGTATTGATTTTGTTTCCAAACAAGTCACCAAGTAAATTAATAAAAACAGTCAAACACAAACCAAACAGTGAAGGTTTCCTTAACTAAAGACTGAAGGGTCCAAAATGAACTTCACACCCATGGTAACACTTTGTATTGCTAAAAGAGATTAACTGACATGCAAAACCAGCATGCAGCAGAAATGCATTTCTTTCTGTCAACATTTCTTTCAAATTTTAAATTACAGGGTGTGCACAAAAGATTTCTCCAGGTTCAGTACAGAGCACGAAGGAAAATATTGACTTTGGAAATGTAACTCTCTTTCACTACAGTAAATATTGTTTTATACAGCATATTCACTGTTGTCTGAAGTCATCTATTGTTTGAAGACTACCTTGCAACGCTGACAAATACTACATTTCCCCTTCACTTCTAAACAAACTTGTCTGCTGTTTGCAGATCCTAAGCACTTTGTGTAGTGGTCACAATTAAAGTGTCAGCTACCACATAGGTACTGGAATCAATCTCTCATTCTAAAAATAGGCCAGCACTGTGGGGTAGCTAAATGTTCCAATAACAACTTCTGTAAACTAGGCCAACAATGCTTAGATTCAGGAAAGGACTAAACTATTTTGATGTATTCAACTGAAAGAAAAAGGACAGTGGAAAATATGAAGTTATCCTTTTATCGAATATGAGATAGGGATTTGATTTAAAGAGCTCTATACGTTATGTAGCAGAGATGCTAAAAAGGTACTGCATTTGTGATACAATAGCTTTAAAGGAATTGTGATAGAGCTGTAAATCAAAAGATTTTATGCAATTCCACATGAAACCTTTAATGAAAGAATATAGCACTATGAAGATTTTATAACTGAAAAGGGACTCAAATTAAACATTCATAAACCCAAAGTGTCTCCACACCTTCTCCTAACTTGCGCTGGAGTTGTGTTTGAATGGCTAACACTGTGCACAGTTACTTGTTAAAGACACTAGGATTTACTTAGGTGTTCTGCTCTGAGGGCAGGAATCTCCGAGTCTGGAAAGCATTTAGGTTTCACAAAAGGATATGAGAAAACATTCCTGACAAAGCCTCCATGCTCCCACTTGATTTTAATTTTGAAATTGCATATTGCAAACTGCTGCGCTCTCTAAGCAAGCCTTTGAGAGAGAGCGGTGCATGTACTCGTTTTCAGCTTTCTCTCCCCCTTGGTATTTAGGGGTTTCTTTAGCGCTCGGCTGTAGAAGGCCCTACCTGCCTCACGAGCACCCCTCACGCCACATTGCATATCTGGAAAATCACTAACAGACAAATATCAGGAGAATCTGTTTCTTAAATCTGTTTTTGAAACTTCCTGTGTTACTTTTTTTTTTTTTTTTTTTTTTCAGGGTTTATCCCATGACCAATTTGGGATGTTAATGATTTGCATTTTGGAAACTGATCTTGCTGGTTATTTATGCGCTATATCTCTATTTCAGTTATGAATTCAGCAGCTGGAATCCATATGGAAATGTTAGTCATTTCAACTCAGTGAAGACTTCTGCAGATAACGGGTAGGAAATAGGATCTTTTTTGCCTATTCGGGTTCCTAATCATATCATATTAAAAGAGAAGTATATATGGAACAGGATACCTTTCCTAATATTATAGTTTACTGTATCAATTTCAGCCAGCAACTTGGGCCCTGAAGCAGCAAGCATACAAACGTTTAATTTTAGAGTTGTGAGCAGGAATTAATGGGACTGAAGACTGGACTAGAGGTTTGAAGCAGCCAGACCTTGAGCAAGGCCTTCTTCCTGTAGGAACTTTCTTCTCTTCCACTTTCCTTCCTTCCTCCCTCAGACACCATCTTGCCTAGGAAGCAGCTCATAAAAAGCCCTGTGACCTCCAGGAGTCACACTGGCTCTCTGATATATGCAGATGCAGAACTGAGACTCTGTCTGCTTGTAAATACCTAAGCTAAGATATACCGACAGCTTTATTTTGGTAGCAAATAATGGTAGCTCAGCTGTACGTACGGTCTAGTGAAGATCACCAAGACCCAAGAGAGACCTAAAGATCCAACCCACCCACCGAACAAGTACCCCATCATAAACACAGTTGCTCCTACCCAGTCCTGCTATCTAGACAGAGGGGGCAATATGGCAGCATTGACCTTGACTATTTATGAGGATCCCAAAAGCACATTGGATGTCCTACATGAAGGGGAAGAAAGCAAATGAACCTTGTACTGGAAAGCTAATAATCCTTGGAAAGATACAACAAGAGATAGGATGAAAGGAGACAGATAATATGAGAAACAGGAAGAAAAAGATTCAGACATACAAGACCCTGAGGTAATTTAGTGATCATGTCTTTGGTGGGAAGGGAGGAAATGTGTATGTTTTTACTGATTCAGTAAGGCTAAAATTCACTTCTGTGCAAGGGGCCAGCACAGGGCATACATAAGGGCTTTAGTAAAACATAAGTAGTTCTTAGGGGTGTGCACTGCCCTGGGATGGATTTCACCCACGAGTGAAGTTAAACACAGGCTCTGCTGGAAAGAACAGGACCTTTCTTTAAGTATCAACAAGGAACATTGCGGCCAGTTAAACCAAACAGACATTGGAAGAAATATATATATATATATATATATATTTTCCATTCTAGAGTCATTTACTTTCAGATATCATAAAGGTTTATTTCTCAGAGAGCTGGAATATTTTATTTTAATTAAGCATCCAGGCTCTTCCAGCCCCCCGTAACATTCAAATCCAAGTTTAGATGTCTTTATCAGGACAATGGGATATCACGCTTTCCTGACCTGACTCAGAGTTTGGTCAGCAGAAGATGCAGGGGATGGTAAAAGGTGAAGGAGACTTTGTTTGATTTTCTTTATACCTCAGGAATGTAAATGAATTTCGGTTTCCAGCTAAGTATCAAACATCTGTATGTTCCACTTCCTCGAGAAGCTGACAAAATAAATTCAACAGTAAAAGCAAGAAGAAAATGAGTCTGACAGATTCATTCTCGTCTGGGCATCCTTTCATGGTTTACTCTTTGCCAAGCCATGATCGCAAAAGCAATTCCTTACACCCTTGAATAAATGCCATAGAGCTGTTCCAACAAGTACAACCAGATAAGTCAACATGGGGGTGCTGTATTTAATACAGTTGATAGGTGTGTGCAGAAGAGTTAGGCACAAATACCAGTACTACAAGTCCAAGGCAGCATTGGAGCTGACAGGAAAAGTAATTACAGAGCTACAGTGAGGCAGTGGAAAGAGAATGATGGAGAACTTGAAAATTAAAAAAATATATGCTAGAATTTCAATCGAATAACCATCTTCCACCTGCTATGCCCCATAGAAGAGGAATGAATTGTGCAAAACCTCCTCAGTGAGACAGGAGGAAAATGAAAACTATAACCTAATGTTACAAAATTTTTGACGACATGTGGAAAATCCATGTATTAGTAAAGAACATAGCTAGGTTTGTTGGTTTTCAAATGTAAAGGAAATGAACTGCATGTCAGCTTTATTAAAACTGTATAACAAGCAAAGATTTTAGGCCAGTTTACCACAAACAGCCATAAGATGCTGCCAAAACAAAATCTGTAACATCCTCACAAATCCCACACTTTAAAACCATAAGTTCTTCTGACAAATGCAAGTCTTAGGATTCTGGACTTTCTTAAAAGTAATGCTTCAATAATAAATGCTTTCTTTACTCAAATACATTATTTGCTTTCAGAAACACAGAGACTACTGAATATAGATGGGCAAATGTTTTCATATTAAACTTTTTTTTTTTTTTTGTAAATCAGTGTCAAACCTACCACTTGCTTTGATTGAAGGTTTTTCCACTTTTCGATTTCGAACATTTCATTGTGAGTATTATCTGAATTATATAAAAAGAGGGAGAGAGAGGAAAAACACAGGGGGGAAAAACAGAAAAGAAAATGTTTATTTTGGGTTGATTGAATCATTTTCTTTGACCTGGTATGTTTTGTCTTTCTGTTTTCTTTGGGAAAAAGCGAATACTTTGTTTCAGGTCCAACAAAATGAATTTTTATTTACTTTCCAGCTTGGCCAGTGAACCAAGGGAAACAGTGATAGGCACAGTGCTGCTTTTGGGTGCCATATCTGCGCTTGCCAAGAGGCATTGGGCAGCAGCCGCTGCTGACCAAGAGCGGCTCTTTGCTCATGTTTTAAGGGCATCTTCAGCTGCCCTGAGTGCCCCGAGCCACGCTTGTGCTCACACACTGGCCATCCTCGCTTGCCCTACGCCCCAGGGCCACCTGGCCCGTGGGAATCCTCCTCCTGCCCTCCCGCTCTGCAGGGCCCGTGGCCCCTCTGCCACGCCGGCTGGGCTCCGCCGAGCCACCTCATATGCCACTTTTTCTGCCACTAGCAGCTCACTGAGCTGTCAGTGTGCCCCAGAAGCACGTTTCTTCCTGGCACAGCTACACCAAGGCCAGGCATCTTGTTCTTCAAAGGTGTGTAAGGAGGGGTGAGAAAGAAGTGAGACTTGCCCCAGTTTCACCTTCACAGGGACCATCAGGCCATAGCCACCTGGAGCCACAAGGTTAGAAATCCTAAGAGAAAGGGGAGTTTTGGGCACATGTTACCATCTTGAAATAATTGAATGGTTAGCCATTTCAAAAACAAAAGTTTTCTGACTAAAAACAGGAAAGAATCTGGCAAATCAAAAAATCTGACCTAATAGAAGCTTATTAAGTGAATTTTATATTATCATTAAGACAACTAGGTCACATGCCAGCCCTGGTTCCCCTAGGAACCAAATAGTACTCGTAAGATGGAAAATTACTTTCACTGTGGCAACTCTCCCAGCTCCCATGCCTGATCTATGCATGCACAAATGCATATTCAGAGCACAGTCTGTAAGGCACAGAAGTCCATTGGAGTACTAACTAGAAGCGATCTTTGCCACTGGTCCAGATTATTACATTCTCACTACAACAGTTGACTCCACTTGTCCGAAGAGGAGAAACCCAAGAGCTGGAGGCCAAGCGATCACAACGAGCCAGCCTCTCCGGGCAGTGCCAGCAGCCATGGCCCTGCCCCAGCTGGACCTGCCTCCTTTGGAGGCAAGGTGGGGGCTGCGTTTCCCATGGGAAGAAATGTGTGGGTCCGAACAGCGGCTTCAGAGGGGAAAGCTGCCACTGCCACGATACCCCTTGGAAGGTCTGCCTTTGACTTCAGCAAGTCCAGTTTTTATGGACTTCTGCAAGTACAGTACTGGACTACTCGGACATTATCAGACCAGCTCCACAGAGTATTTCTACACTTAGGCAAACACACTTAATTGTTGCAGAATTTTGAAACCAGAGCCACTGGGGTTTTGTGTAAATCCAGTTCTTCTGACCACGCCATAAGAGTTTAGGGCAAACAAGATTATTGTCACTAAGGTCAGCTCACCACAGTGAGGATGCTTTCCTATCCAGGGATGCACTATTTGACCTTCAGTGTTTTAACTACAGGCTTAACTACAAGAACATATGTTACCTTTTTTACATAGCTACTGAGATTTTTTTTTAAACAGATATTTCCATATGGCAGAATCTGACATTTATGATGCATTGGTTTTCTTGGACTACAAAATGTAAGCCTTTCATAAGTACAGATACGAAGAAACATAACTGTTAAAACGGAATGGGCATTGGTATTCTTGCTTATCTTGATCTGGGAGAACCAAACCTGGGTAAGAATACATGTGAATATTACTTCATCATGGCATATTTTACCTCCTAATTTACAGAAAATTAGGTGTTTTCACACCCTCAAGGTCTGCTAGGACAGAATATTTCCCTTCAGTGTGGCTTTAAATGGTTTGTCCACCTGACTTTTAATGGGTCCAAGTAGCAGTATTTTCTACTTGTTCTCCTCAGCAGGTTATTCCAGAGCTTCATAATTTTTTCATCACTTGAAAGTTGTTCCCAGAAGTTAATCTGCATGTTACTTCATCTAAAGCTTCACAGTGTATGCACAGATTTAGGAGGGAGATCTTAAGTCCTGGTCTAAACCTAATATTGACAAAAAAATTGGGAATATGATAGGGAAGTTCAAGGAAGTCACTGCTGCCTTGTTCATGGGGCAGAATGAGGACAGGGGTAATCTCTTCCAGTACGGATACAAAATCCGTGACACTCAACAACACCAATTTGGGATTTTGATAGCTCTATACCTTACCTAACTAAGGAAGGTAAGGTATTCTGCACAAATTTTATCACCAGAAAAGCTTCTTGCCCTTCAGACTCTTTCTAGAAATATCCACTATTGTTAGAGCACCTGTCTTTTAACCTGCATATTAATATATTTGTTCAGGTGACAAGTCTGCCAAACACAATGCATTTCATCTTGCTTTCTTGCAGACAGAAGAGGGAAGGGAAAGGAGCAGAAGATGTTCATGCTGATTTGCAGTTTGGTCCATAAATCATTTTGTCATCTAGGATGCACATGATGAGAGCAAGTAAAACATCAAAGCAAGTGAAACATCAAAGCAATAAGCAAAATCATCCAACAAAGCTCAACTTATTTTCTTATTTAGCCGAAAGCATGTCTGTGATTTGCTTCAAGTTCACTGATTAATTTATTAATCTAGGTAGGAAGGGAGTATTACTGCCCTATCACTTTGACAGAATGGAGAATTTATATGATCCATTGCATTATGTAATTCTCTTGTTTTGGTGCATGTGGAAAGGAGCTGCAGCAGGAGTGAAAATCACTGTGCAAAAAAAAGAAAAAGAATTAAAATTGCTCTATTAAACTATAGGGAGCGTTTGATTATGATGTGCTAGTTCCAAAGAGTAGTTAAAGGAATAGCTGTGAATCAGGAGCCTAATGTTGGTGCAGGAATCACAGTCTGGCTTGGCTATGCATTCTCTCGCAAGTGTCTTTCTTTCACAGCATGCACATGCTGCTCTGTTTGCAATGAAATATGCAATGACTGGTTTTGCACAGATCTGCATATACGCTTTTGCAGTGGGTGATGAATGGAAGAATTAGTCCTCTTTCTTAATCTTACTGAAGCCAGTTCTTGGTACAAAGTTGCTACCTGGAAATTGATATCTGGAGTGCAATTTCTATCAAAAGGAGTTACCTAATGCATCTTGTGACCACTTCTGCTCTGTGACTCAGGGACTTATAGAGGAAAACACCTTAACTTTGTATGTTACAGCTTTCTGCTCCAGTGAGTTTTCCTTTATTCAAGGTCCTCAGATCTACTACCGCTTGGCAAAACCAGTATGTAAACATAAGAGAAAGGTAAAAAGCTGTTGACAAAGTTCTGATTCAGCAGATGATTTTAGCCTGGGTTAGATCTTTATTTCTGATCTAGAGGTGGTATTTATCTGCTTAACAGGGAAAACTGCAAGCCCCACTCCCCTGCCAGGCTCCTGCCACAGCTGCATCGCGGTGATTTGTGCTGCGGCAGTGCAATGAGGCGCGATGCTGAACCTCTGGCACATGCCTGCAGAGCCTGCCAAGGAACACGACCTTTCTCCTGTCTGCCAACTCCAAGTTCATGTAGGAAATCATTAAATTGGAGCCAAATACGTTGTTGCAAAAATGAAGGACCTGGAAGGCCAACAGAACAATTGCCAGACAGGTTTGAACTGTAGGCTGTTCACCACAGGGTAAATACTTTTGTTCTGTACTTGATAAATGTCCTAATAAAAGATTGCACCATTAAAATGGAAATATATACCAAGCTTATGGTCTCTGTAATGGGAAGAGGCTGCCTACCAAAAAGGTCTCCATGTACTCAAACTTAGGACAAGATAAAAAGTGGATGCTGAATCTCAGTGTAATGAAAGGATCAGTTTCCTCTTGGTGAGGGCAGAGCTGATTCAGTGAGTTAATGCTGAAGCGTTTTGAAGCAAGAGAAGCAGCCGACATCCTTAAAATGAGTTGTAAAAAACAAGTGGGTCTTGCAGCGCTCGTGAAAGCCATCAGCACTGAACTAGTCGTGACTGCAGCCATCACACTGGTATGTGACAGGGCCATCCCTGTGCCCGTGCACCGTAGAGAAACGGCTGGAGATAGCAGGCACGGCTCGGCCCCATCCTGCGCTCTGAGCCCAACTTCTGCCTGCTTAGTGCCTGGCCGACACAGGGGTGAAGATAACCCTAAAAGAAGAAAACTACCAAGCAGCATAAAGCTGGTATGCTGAATGCATATTTGCCTCCGTATCACCTAATCTCGCCTGGGTACACAAGGGTGTGTGGCGTCGTGGAAGAGCAGGGTGTGGGAAATGGTAGCTGCAGGGCAGCAGGAGGGATCACGGGGCTGCTGCTGATCTCCGGCCAGCGCAGCAACCCCTGTGGGACTGCAACAAGGGATAAACTCATCCTGGGGCAGAGCTGGGGAGCGAGAAGCTTAGAGCTAGTTTTCTCAGGTGTGCTGAGTGTCTGACAAACTCTGTCATGTCACCCATACATCTTCCCATTTTCATGCTTTTTTTCTTTTTTTTTTTCTTTTTTTTTTTTGCACGGGCAGTTCCATAGCATGGAATTTGCAGAGCTGAAAGAATACTGAAAGAAAAAAAATGCCTTTCTGCAAGGTAATTTGAACTCCAAAGTGAATTTGGATTTAATGATGTTTGCAGGCTGGCTGCGTTCATTTTGCCTGTACATTTCAGCATTCCAGCCTTCTTAGTAAGAATACGTATGGAAAGCGAATTTCAGGTAACAGCTCACTTTGGACATTGTAGTTGATTTTTATGCCTGCCCCTTGCAAATCTCATTATACTGATTAGTTAGATAGATGGTGGAAGAACAAAAGTTTCCCATGAGAGAAAACCTGGTCTAGTGAAATCAATGAGAGTTTTGCCAATGGCCAGGATTTCAGCCCATTATTTGTAATGCAACAAACAAGATAGTTGCAAATTTCTAGTATCTGTCTGCAGAAATAAAATTTCCTTTCAGAGGAAATTAAACTGTAGTCAGATAATGAGTACATCTAAGTCTTCTACAATTTGCAAAGAGGAAAAAAAAAGAGCAGTTGTTTATTGTAGTGTGAGTTATTGGCTCAGGCTAGAATTCCAAAACAGAATTATTTTGCCTCCTTTATAGAGAATTTGAGTGAATTAAATCTGTTCTAGAGACATGGCCCTAGCAGTCAATCTGAAATTCCTAAGATGCATAACTTATACTATGGCTCTTCTTGCAGTAAAGTTGGCAGTTGGGAAAAAAAAAAAAGTGGCCTTCTTCTCCTGTAGCATTTAAAAACCCTGAAAATTTTTGTGAGGCATTGGTGTGTTATAGTGTATTATGACACTAAATTCCAAACTGCCATTTAGGGCAAATGTGAAGTATTAAAGGTGGGAGAGGAATTGGGGTTGTGGATGGGGGAGGAAAAGTTGCCTATTCCTTTCAATATTTTATTACTACCATTAGAAGAAGTAGAAAATTAAAATAATTACTTTTTTTCTCTTTCTAGATCAACTTTAATCTTGGGTCAAACTTGCAACAAGTCTTGAGATTATCTTACCCTAAATACTCAAACCAATTTCCTCTGTTAAAACCCCTTCCTGTAAACTGGGGTGTGTTTCAGACCTATTTCTTTGTGCAATCAGTGGATTAAAAATAAATAATGTAGAACTTAAAGAAAATACTTGGTCATTTAGTCACCAGCGACTTGCTTGGGTGAGATAAGCAATTGGAAAGCTTACGGTTTTCTCAGAGAAGTCTATGCCTGTGCATGAAGTAGTTGTACATCTGAAAGCATTAAAGTATTGGGATGTTTTTTCTCTCTGGTAAAATACTGTGCTAAGATTGTGCCTCATTTGTCTACAGTCATAAACCCAGTGACACACATATTCTTGCCTGTCTTGTAGGGCTTAGACCAAGGACTGACACTAGGCACGTGAACGTGAACAGGCCTATGCAAACATGCTCATTACTCCCCGTCCTTGCGGCAGTGCTGGGAAGCGTGCATTGCTGCCCCGCTAGCGCCCCTCGCCATGCAGTGCTATTTAAGCCCATGCCAGTTTGGGTTAGCCTCCAAAGTCTGCCAGGTCTGTGCAACGGCCACCAAGGGCACGCTCACCCCGAACCTACCCGGGAGAGACACCCAGCCCCAACCTGGTCGGTGCACCCGGCCGCGCACGGTGTGCGCGTGGGGGGCAAATAGGTGATGTGCCCTGACGTCAGGATTAACGAGGCGCCTGGCCTTGCTCCTGGCTCGTCACGCAGGAGCGTCCCCTGGCCGGGCAACGCCAGCCGGCTGCCCGAGCCGGCCGCCAGCTCGCCCACCACTCATCCAGCCTGCACTGAGCTCGCTGATGGGCGGCATGCCGCTGGGGGCCAGTGTTATTATTAAAAACATATCCCAAGCATTGGCAGAACAAGGAAAAAAAATAAATGAAAGACTACAAATATCCTGAGTATGAAATGTAGAAAAGTTTAGAAGAGCGTATAGTTCCTAACTACATTTCAAGGCCTTGGAGAACGTGACCAAAGGTAAGCATTGACTATAAACAGAGAATTCAGGTAGACTGCTCAATCTTTTTCCCACCAAAGCTATGTTTTAGTGTCAGGAAAAATGACAATGTGAAAAACCAAATACTTAGAAGCAGATGGCATCTGGCTACAGAGCGTGGGGCTGCTGGGCCATAGGCCCTCTTCAGGCTTCACATCTCAGCGCTGTTTCCTGAAGTAGGAAAATGACATGGGCAACCTAGGCGCTTAACACAGAAGTGCAATGTCTCATTTTATAATCTCTTTACTTTACTGGCTCTAGGGAGAAGGGGAATTATTCAGAGAGGAATTGTGTAAGTGCTGTCTCTGTCAAACGTGCAAAATGAGAAATAAACATTTAAAACAGCTGTAGGGCAAAGAAGGCACTGCCAAAAAATGCTTGTTGGAAAGAAGAAAATTAAGTTTAAACCAAGTGCTACTAGTATTGCAAAAGAACAAGAAACAGAACCTTCTTCTATATACAGCACAGGAGCCACAAGGAAAAACCAGAGAAGGGAGAGGAAGAAAGTGCCAGACCTGATGGGAAATAGCACCGGCAGTGTCCTAGCAGAAGCATGCGCGCGGGAAACCAAGTGTGAACCGGGACAGACTCAGGTAATGTTGATAACAGCTTCTCTTCCTATCGCTGCACCTCACGCCTAAATCTGGCAGCGGTGGGGCTGGCCCTGTGGCAGGCCCCCACACGGGAGCTGCTCTTTCGCGTTGTAATTACTTACTTTGACACCCCCTTGCGCGCACCTTCCAGGATGCCTCATGCTGTTTCACTCAAAATACGAATACAAATTAACATTTGCAAAATGGAGCCGTATTAGAGCAGAATCACCTTGCTCTGCTTTACACCAGTGGGAAGGCCAGCCCAAACCGTAAGAAGCACAAGCATATCTTCTATCTTTTCTAGCAACTTTTGGAGCCCCAAACCAAAACACACAGCAAGGTCTGAGAGATAAGCAGTAAGACTATGAAGTAACTGTAGCACAGCCTGTTTTTTTCTGCAGGCCCGTGTATGTCTAGCTGAAGGGCGTATTTTCAAAAATGCCTTCTGGAGGTATCTCTGTAATTGTGCACGTTCCAAAATCACTGGCCCATGCCTTAAATTTCTCATTTGCACAATGGACATGCTGCCTGCACTTTCAGAACTGCCAACCAACCCGAAAGTCAGATTGGCGAATCTTTGTAAATCATATGTAACTGCTTTTGCCCTTGCAAGTAAGTCTGGAAAGGTAGGTATTCAGGGACTAAATCAAGTGTGTTGAGAAGATTAGGGTAGCTGTTGGAATAGGAACAGGAATCTCTGGAAGATGTTCAGTTGTGTGGTGCCAGCACAGCTCACTTAAAGCCTGAGGTAATAACAACCATCTGTCTAAGTCATTTTCAGTGTTGTCAAGGACTGTAATTGTAGGTAATTTTGTGCCTGAGTGTTTGATTACCTCAAGACTTCAGAAGCCAGTTTTACACCTTTTACAAGACTGAAGTTCACAGATGCTTTGAGGTGGAGGTCACTTTCTGACCAAAACCCCAATGCAGGATGTGTTGGACTTGTTATTTTTATAAAAAGGGCATTCAACCGAATTGCTATATTACGTTAAATGATGGTGGCACAGAGTGCCTGGGTTGTGGAAGGTTAAAAGAAAAGTGTTTGCATTTAGGGAAAGGTCGTTCTTTACCATGCCTGTAATCATGCCTTCATGCACAGTTCACTAATGGCTTGATTTCAAAGTGGATTATAAATAAGTGAGAGGGGAAATGAAGGTCATCACTGTTTGGAGGCCAGAAGTTTGTCCCGGCAGATCTTTACCCTAGGTCATGAGGAATGGGACTGGCCCTGGATCCCCTTCCCCCTTTGTAGATCCAATGCAGCTCCATGGTAAATGGTATGCTACGAGGAGCTCCTCTCTCAGGAGGAGACATCTGCACTTGCTTTACGGCCTGAAATTTGCTCATCCCATCTGATTTTTGTCTTTCTATACTACTTATGGGGATAAAGAATAGCCAAGATCTATTTTGGCCTGGCAGTCTTTTTGTTATGATTACAAAATATCATAATATCTTGGTCAGGGGAAAGAACAGGGTGTTTAATTTCTCTCTCTTATTCTTTATGGAGATGGGTCAGAGCCATGAAGTTTGGATCCAGACCCAGCATTGAACATTTTCAAAGCTGAGAGTTCCGGCTCAGGCCTATCTCTTAATGCTTTATACTAAGCACTGCCAGACACATTTCAGATTTTGCAAAAGGACCAGGATGTAAATCTAGGTTCAATACTCATGATAAGAAACTGGGGGAAGACATCTCCAAACAACATCTATTTAAACTAGAGAGTGGATTTCAGGTCATGTGTGTAATCTTTGCCTTAGCATATGTTTTCGACAAGGATCTGACAACCAAAGCTCTGCTAATTAAAATACTTGGGGGGGGGGAGGAAATTATGAACTCAAAAAACAAGTTATTTTGAACTGCAAAACAGACATAAGATTTCAAGGGACCAAGTTATTTCACACACACTGGGAGAGGCCTCTTTGTCTTCCGAATTTTTAGGCTCAGGTAGACAGATGAGGGGACAAAGCAGCTGGAGAAATGGAGAGGCTGTGATGGTGAATGCAAGGCAGCACGCAGCTCTCCCCTCTGCTGCAAACTACCACTGGGATAACGATCCGCAGTTGAGCTGCTGCTTACCTTGGCAGAAGCAAAGAGGGACAGGCAGCCTTTCAGGCAGCCAGGAGAAAAACTGCAAAGAAGTAGCTGCTTCCTTCTTGCTGGTTGTATCTAGGGGAAAATGAAGGGAGGATCTGTTCTGGGACTGCCACCTGCATCAGACTGAGGGAAGGGAGGATGTTCAGATTTGATCCTTCAGTCACTGACTCATACGAGGGGGTTGGGGCTTGGAGTGTGGGGGAGCTGGAAAAGGCTTTTGAAAGCCATGGAAAAAGTAGGGAAGATGTTTCTTCTTACAGAGTAAGGTGTAGCCAAAGAGGTGAGGGATGTCCCACTGAAGGCAGTCAGAAAGACCCAAGGAAAGGCGGGGGGGGGGGGGGGGATATAATTAAGAGTCGAGGAAGGGACAGTCAAAAGGAGAATAAAAAGGAGGAAAATCCCTGTAGACAAAGGCAGGGAAAGGGAATGACTCTTACAAAAAAGGAAGGAAAAACTAAGGAATAGACTGAAGGGAAAATTGTAAGGAAAAAGGCGTTGTGTGGCCAACACTGCCATGAAGGGGTGGGAGTACACTGGACCTGCTAGAAGAGTGATCCCAGATGATTTATTTCCAAGACTTCCCAGGCACCAGTACCAGTCCCAGAGAACAGCTTCTGCAACATCTCCTCAGTGTCTCAGAACTGCAAGATATATATGTGAATCAGATTGTGTCAGGCAATTACTGTAACGAAAAACACACTGCAAAAGTTTTTATGTTAATAAAATATATATACATTTCAACCTCATTAAAAGGCAAATTGGAAGTAAAAATGAGGTGATCCTTCAGAAGAATATCAGGACAGATGGTGGGAATGGGCTGGTCTTAGGAGACACTATTCATTCACAGCTCTAATTTTGGGAACAGCTCTTCAAACTCTATATCCAATTGTAAACTAAGCTATCCAAGTTTTGTCCCTTCACTAATACATGTCATATAATCAGGAAATGAGAATTATACAGTCTGCCTCTGGCTTCTGTAGCTAAGCGAAACACTGCACAGACTTACTGCAATAAACTAAAGAATTCCTTAGTAACCTGGAATGCAAATTAAATGAGACGGTTTCCCCTTTCTGATGATAGATGTTTCGCATGAAGAAAAAACGTAGCATTTGAACACACGATTATGTGGAATTCCTCACTGAGCCATACTTAAGATGATTCCAGTATCCCATTCAGACACTTAAAACCAAACCATAAACTCGTAATTTTTTCCTCCTTTTTTTTCCTGAAGTGAATGGATATATTACTATCTAGAGGCAGGTAAATCCGTACAAATTTATGACTATGTTCTAATTCAGTTTATTTGTTGATTTATCCGTTCCACCTCTTTAAAGAAAATAGAGCTAAAAGCTCTTCAAAAGCTGTGTTTGTGCTGTGGGAACACAGCTACAGACTCGCATTATATACACAGCACTCAGCTCCCTGGACTTCTGACACAAAAGTTACCTTCTTGTTTTAAAGCTTCTGTGCAATAAGTCAATTCTGTCTAATTCCAACAGCAAATGCAATGCGTGGCAGATTAGCACACAGCACATTTTGTCTGCACATATAAAATGAACATCAGCTTTTAAGTCAACTTCTCCGCTCTGTAACTTTATTCAGGGAGCTGGGTTTAAAGAGAAGACATGGGTGGGGTAGATAATTTTCAGGCATCCTCGCTTGTGCAGGGTGCAATACTGCTGCTTCTCCGGCCCTACCAGGCTCTTGTGATCTTCTCTTCTCTGTGGGAGACGAGACTTGTGAGCCTTCATTCCCAGCTCTCATCAATGTCACTCTGGGGGTCAGACAACAGGGTGTGATCTCAGCTACCTCCTTCCTTCCTTCCTGACTTCCTTCCCTCTGCTCTGCAGGGACGCAGGACCTGATATAAACCCACTGACGTCAATGGGAGTCTGATCAAAGGTGCCTGGATTAGACCCCAAGGGCATTGCCACTAAGAACCATTTATGGAAAATTGATGTGGCTTCGGGGAAATGTCCTGACTTTGAAATTAAACACAAATCTGATTTTAAATATCAGGTGCAGCAATCTTCTGTTCAGGTCCTGATCCAGGAAATCATTGAGTGCTTATTTAACTTTAAGCATCTCATTAAGTCCTATGCTGTCCAGCATGAGACCAGAATGAGAGCATTACGCAAGTTCACAAGTCTTTGGTTTAAGTACATAATTAAAGGTAAGCATGTGGCTAAGTGTTTTGCTGAATAGGGAAGAAATTACTTGCATGCTTAGATGCTGTGCTGAACCACGGAGACAGGGTCTGCTTTGTACATGCTAAGAGGAGGGAGAACAGGGAGCCTCTACTATACTGCCGCAGGCTGGAGGGTGAAGAAAGCAAGCGACTGAGTAAGCCTGAGGAGCATCCATTTCTTAGTGAAATCAGGAGGACTTCAAGACCTGCTGCTGAAACATTAACAACCAGAATAAGGGAAATCTGAGTGTTCCTCAGCAACCTGAATGACTTCTGGCAGGCTTTCCCCCCATCTCCATTACCTTTCTAGAGTGGTGTTGCAGGAATGCTAAGACAAGCATGATCAAATGCAGAAGTATTGTGAAGAAAAGCAAGTATGAAAAGAAAAGAAGATGGAAAAGAATCTGCAATATTTTCTAAGAGCTTATAGGCTGTTAGATATTTCATTCCTGCTGCAAGGTGGGCAGAAAGAAGAGACCCAGTGTTCCTTACTTTAGGTGTAAGGGTGCACCCCAAATTTGAAGCTGTTTCTTGAGCTTTAGTAAATTACTGCTCAAAAAAGGAAGAGCGTTGCAGCTGAATAATAACCGCATATGATCTAAAATGAGAGCAAAAAACATATTTTAAAACATAATCAAGAAATAAACCTGTGTGGATGCAACATGTACAGTAAGCTGGCTTCAAGGCAGCTATTCATAATTGGAGTACCAGTGCCATCTGCTGACACAGCGGCTCCTGGACCCTTCATTGCTCAGTGAGCAACTCCAGAAAGAAATGACACCAGCAAAGCTTTACTTTCGCTGCTCCTTCTCACCTACAGATGGCTTGGTTAGGGAGTTTTCAAATGAATAAAGCTTTCACTACCCTCTCTCAAATTCCAGCTTTCTCTTTGCTCCAAATCTCCAGGCATGGAGACATCGCTTCCCCTTTTTGTGTCTGATTTGAACTGTTCAATTCTACCTCCTGGTCTTTTAAAGCAAATGATGCTCAATCCCAGGCTTGCCAGTCATTAATTTTGCTGGACTAGGTGTTGCAATTTATATCTTATTTAACTGTGCTTTTGTTTACCCCACAATCTGCTGAACTTTTCAGAAACAAACCTGCAATCATACAGGAACGGGAGAGCTAAACAACCATCCCATACACAGCCTCCTTACAGAGAATTGGGACTACTGCACTGTGAACTACATCATCTGAGGTTTCTTCCTTAAACTTTACGCCCAGTGCTGGAATTGCCAGGCATGCGGAAACAAGTTCTCCTTGGAGTTGCACCAGTGATTTCAATGCATCGCCACAGTGCATTTGTCACCTTGCAGTGCTTGGGTAACAGTAAAAGGAGGGACACAGGTTAACACAGAAACAAAACCGCATGTGTCTGCCGTGACACCCTTGACCACTGCAGTTTGGGCAGTGTGCCCAGATGGAAACCTCAGGAAGGGAAACTCCCCATGGCCACGTGGACTTCCGCTGCTAGGCTCTGCTGCCTGGTGGGGGCTGAAGGCCTGGGTCGTTGCTGTATTTTCGGCACAGCAGGCCAACTTGTGGCACGTAACCACCCGCCTGTGGCTGGGGCTGGGGAGGGAACCACCTACCAGATTGCCTGCAGGATCATGGCCTTCCCCCGGCTAGACCCAGCGTGGAGACCCTGCCTCTTAAGGCCGGGCATAGGAAGAACAGCCACTGGAGGATGGTCAAAGCAAGGTGACATTGCAATGTCACCCCACGCACATTCCCTAACAGCGCAACCCCGTGCCTCTTCTCTGGTTTTAAAAAATAAGAAAAATATGTCAATATTTGTTACTTTCATGCCTGCAAAACATTGGCTGGTTGATACCCATCTTGGGTATACTGTGGTCCTCCCCTGAAGAAATCTACAACCAGCTTCACAAATTCAAAGTGGCTCATGTCCAGGGGCATGTGGCGCTCACCATCCGTCCGCCCGTCCACAGCCAGCTGCTGGGGCAGGCTGGGGGAACTGGGAAAACCTTCCCGGTTCCCCTCCTCCACTCAAGACAGTGCTTTGTCTGTGTCCTCATCCCAAAGGCGAGAAAGAAACACAGAGAGGGAGAACAACCCGCCCCTGGATATTAAACTGTGTGAATGAACACTAGAGATTCAGATGGGCTTTTTGAAAAATATCCGTTCAAAACATGTGATGCAGTGCATAGTGCATATACCAACAGTAAAGGATTACGCATACAGAGTGCCCATTCACCCATTCCTAGTCTGACACCTAGCTTAGTGTCCAAAGATACTTTCCTTAAAATGCTGTGCACTCAACTTTATTAGGCAGCTTTATGGACTGATACTTCCTCACATTTTACCAGTTTGATTAATTCAGCTGGCACCTCTGATCTTGCTTTTACTACTACATTTTATCTTGAATGAGATGACTCTGTAGTCTCACCATTCATGTGTTTGAGTCAGATTTTACATCAAAGATGTCCTGGGTTTTATACTGTCAGAAGCAATTTTGTCCCAGAAGAATGAAGTTTGTGATTATCCCAGGAGGAAACCTGTCAACTCAGCTGTATGTGGAAAAACTGCTGTCTACAAAAGCTTATATTGGACACCCTTTGGCAGATTGCCCTCTTAAAAAAAAAGTTCAGTGTTACCTACATGAAAGACTTATTTTTTTTTTCTGAAAGCATTTGTGTGTTTGCTGACTTGGTTCATACAGCAAATTCAAATGAGAAGAAAGGGGTTAAGTGCTTCATGTTTCTCATAAGCACTTACTCTTCAGGGCAACATACAGAAAAGGAATAAAGGGGAGTATTAAAAAAAAAGACAAGTTTTGGGAAGGCACAGAGAGATGCTAGGTTTTGGTGATACACTAGCTCTGAATTAGGTCCAGAACGCAGCTGGATCACACATTCTCAGCAAGGTCCCAAGCCTCAGTTCAGGCTCTCCATTGGCCTCAGAAACACGCAGGAGCAGTCGCAGCCTGCTGCCATTTTCGCAGGCTGTGCCCAGGATGCACCGCTGGGCTGCACCTGGAGGAGCCTCTGCTGCAGAGGTGGGGCTGCGTACAGCCCGCTCCCGGTGAGGGCTCTGCACACACTTTCACTCCCCTATGCCAGGCTGCCTATGGCACTGGCCAATGCAATCAACTCTCTCACCCACAAAAACACTGAATACAAGGCGATTAAAAAATAGTACCCACAGTATTTTATCCCGAGAGTTGCGTGGCTGTGGTCCCGGCGGCATCTCTGTCCTGCTGCAACACTGGCACCAGAGCAATTGCTTCTCTCTTGAGCTGCAGATCAGGGAGTTTCAGCAGTTTCTTTTCATGTATTTCAGAGTGTGTGGCACTTCCCAGCCCTATAAATCAGCCTGGTTTTCAGCTAAGCCAATGTGGTCATCTAGGAATCTGAGTGCCTCTGAAATCTCATTTGGTTAAAGAATCTTTTCCACTTATTTTTTAAAAGTATCCCAGAAGAAAATACTGCCAATGAGCATACCTGGCTTGTTCTTGTTGACGAGAGATCTACATAGTTTTGAAGTGAATGAGGCATAGTGAAATGCCCGGTCCCAGAAGTAAGACCAAAGGAGAAAGATTTTGGTTATGATTTAATGAAGCACTTAAGCAAGAACTTAATACCCACTGAGTTCAACAGGACCACAGTAGAAGCTTACAGTAAAGTATGTGCATAAGTGTTTTACTGATTCCAGGCTGAATTACAAGAAGTGCAGGAACAGATGAAGAAAAAAAAATTAAAAAATTGTGAAAGACAGATAAAAAGAAGAAATCTGAGAGCCAAAGTCAAAAGGTGAAGTGGGTAAGACAATTAGAAAATAATTATTGAGAAGATTCTACAATGGGAACACTATAAGCTGTCATACTGTTCAGAAATACACGTTTCTCCCTTTAAATGCATGCCTTCTAGGCTTAATCTAATATAGTGGTATTTCATATAACTTCAAAAAACTCTGCTAAAAATGACAGGATGGGGTACATTTCTATTACTGGAAATGGAATTTTAAGCACTGAGTTTATCTTGTCAGTTTAGCTCAGCAGCGGTGATGTGAGTTTGGAAGGGGTGAAGCGATCACTAATTGCCAGCAAGCATGACAAGAAAGTGATAAGCACAGGAGCTAAAAGTCTTCTAGAGGGGAGATGTTTCAGTAAAGTGGGGACTGTCTGAACAGGCATTTATTCTGCGTAAATTCGTTTCTCCCACACTTCAGCGCTGATGGCCTGACTTTTGTTCTCCGATCCCAAAAAGGAGCACATTGTAGGTTGTTTGGGCCAAATCTGAGAGGCAGGTATATACTTGCACAACTTACTGCCATGCCAGCTCCACCCTGCAAATCTTGCAGCTCTGTTTATGCTACATTTTTCCATGGCTCCAGACAGCCACAATTTTAATTGGACTGGCTGATTGTTTTTTAACCCATTTTATTTATTTATTTTTATTCCATTTTATGATGCTAAGCTTGGCACTGGAGACTGTAATTCAAATCACAGTATCAAAATACACATCAGCTAATGTAATAAATGGCCATTCACCTTAAATTAGGCAACCTACCATAAACAATAAACCAAATTAAACCCACGCCCCTCCTCTCATTGTTTTGGCCTAAACTGTTCCCCAGACATCTAAGAGAGAGATTCTTCATGTGAGGAAGGTTAACAGATCAAGGAGGATGAGAGCAGGAAGACCAAACTCTGCCCTGGGCTTTTAAAACTTATGATGCATTTTCCTCATCACAAAGAGTGTGTAACAGAGAGAAAAAAACTTGGCCAGCTGTGAAAAGGAAATCCTAAGAGTGGTAGGGAACTAATAGGATACAAGTTTTTTCTTCTGAAGAGTTGCCATCCCTGGCAGGAAGTAAATTAAAGCGAGGGAGAAAGGGACTGGCCCCATTTTGGGTGCTTTGTTCTGTTTATTAATTGCCTCCTGGAGTTTCCTCCACACCTCCGTTCCTCAGCTATGAACAGCAGCAACAAAAAAGAAGCTTTTGAGAAACAAACAAAAATCCTACCTCCCTTCTCCCAGATTTATTATAATAGGCACACATCAGCGCTTGAGCAATGTATTTTAGTCTTTTTCTTCCTTTCCCATTGCTTTTCCTGTGTCATTTACTACAAAGTGACTAAGTTATGCCTTTATCCTCCAAGCAGTTTCTGCTGTTAGTGTAGTTACAGTGTATGAATCACTGTAACTACATATCCATATATGTAAATTCAGAGCTCTGAAATGCTAAGCCTTTAAAGCCTCAGTCCCTCAGGAGAGAGGCTGGGTCTTAAACTTGTTCTGGAAAGCACTCTCAAGACTTTAGGTGCTTTATAAATACCAAAGTTGACCTTAGGGAAAGTTGGATTTGGTTTCAAACTAGACCTGTACTTTTTTTAATTGGCTCAGCTGAAGTGCATATATAGCCAGGGAAGTAATCAAAAGCCAGCGCGAGTTCCTCTCACTGCAGTGAGCAAACACTGGTATATCAAAGCGTACATTTGTTACCCGAGCGTAAAGAAGCTACGTCTCTGTTCCCGCTACGCGGCGCCCGCAGGTAATGTGTGAGCCTGGGTACGTCGGCGGTGCCCAGCAGCGACAGCGGGCACGGCCGAGGGGAGTGGCGAGTCAACACATGCTGCTATGATATACTTGGCGTTTTTCTTCCAGTTTAGACAAAGATTTCCCTCATTCCCGTTTGCTCAGAAGGTTATTTATGAATTCGCGAGCTAGTTTTATGGCACATAGCATCTCTTATATTCCCCTAGATCCCATTGGACCATTTCATAAAATACTTCTATATGTTCACTGACTGTCAGAATAAGAAATGATTTCCAAACACTCTGAACATGGGCTATCACTAAAATGACCCCAAATGAATTTTATAGAGGTTCTCATAGCTTTGATTGTACCTCAGCAGTGATACATGCCATACAAGATATGAAGTATTATGTTACTTACTGAGGTTACATTTCTGTCTGTATGGTATACAGTCTAAAGGAAAAGTGCAAAATAATGTGCTAGACAAAACTTTAAAAGCATTTTTGTTTAAGGTAATTATGATCTCCATTTATGCCTATTAAATTACAAAGATTAATATTAAAGAACACACAAAGACTGCCAGAAGGCAACACCTGAACTGTGTATGTTTAACACCCGTGCTGTTTCTAAAGTAACTGCTCACTCATCCCAAAGCTGCTTAGATAATTGCAACATTTTTGTTCATTTGAAATGGAAGAAAGAAGGGATTTCCTACTCCCTAGCTTGGGAACACTGGGTGGACTTTGATCCTTTGTTTACATATCGTATCTCTGATAACGTATTGCAGTATGATAAGATTTTGTTCACCTAAGCATAGTGGAATATTTGTCATAGTTACGGCTGCACCAGCTTTTCCATTCGAATTTTGCACACATACCTGCACGCACACAATTGCCATAACTTTCTAGAGTCAAAAAGAATTGTTGACAAACAAGCTATATTTTAATGTTTGGGCATATGCCCAATTTCAGTACTTGGTCATATGCATGCAATATAGCTCATAGGACCAGCAGTAGCAATGACTTTTACTATTATAGGACATAAAAATCCTCTCCTCATGTCACAAGCAAATATTAGAGAACAAATTATATGAGAACAGCTGGACCATTTTGGATTGATCTTTGCTGGCTTATAGAATACATTGAACCAAGAAAAAGGTTGAGAAGAAAAATGAGTCATTGAGATACTAAAATACTAAGATACTTCCAAAAAACACTTTTTCTATAAAGTACTCCTCTTCTGGAAAAGCTCATACTGAGCAATATTATGCCTATCCACAGCAGAAGCACATGACAAAACCTGAAAACAATTCCTGCCTTTTTTTTCCATTAAATCCCATTTTCAGTGTAGGAACAGCCAAAAGTAAAAAGGACTCTCAGAAACGCTTCAATTTACACAGGCCTCGTGGATGCGTCGTGAGCATCGGGCCGGGTGCTGGGCCGAGACGAAGCGGCCGGACCACGGTGCGGCCCCGGGGCCGCTGCAGGCCCCCGCTCGGGGCGCCCGACCCTCCGCCGGCGCCGTCACAGCCCGCTTTCCGCAGCAAGCGCAGGGTGCGGAGGGGCAGCCTGGCTGCTGACTTCAAGGAAAGCCAAATCTGTCCCAAAGAGAGAGGGAAATCACATGGGCGGGATTGAATTTCAGATATTGCTTATCACCTGGATTGACTCTGTAAGAGATTCTGCAGATTCTCCCTGTATTTCTCCAATTTATAGCTGATTTGCTTCCATCGCCAAACAATTTCAGTCCCCAGGCATGTCAGCAGCCATTTTGGTCTGTAAGACAGACTGTGAAAATCCACGTCCTAGCATGCTCCAAGCCTCTCAAAGCCAATCCTGTTGGAAACTGATAATTTTGGCTGGTTTACAGACACTGTCAATGAAACGTAAACTTTTGAAGAGCAATAATTGATTTTTGAAGTGTTATTAACAGCTCCTGTAAGCCAAAGTTAAGAGAAAAAAAGAAATAAAAAGAAGAAAACTTGACATCTTCTGTCCCTCCACATGAGCTGGAAACCTCAGTTATGAAAACAGGATGGATAATAAATAGCTGTCCAACTCTCATGGGGACCAATATGATTAAAAAGATTAGCACATCACTCAGCATGTTTCTTTAGTTCTTCATTAATGACGAACAGCTATGCATTCAGTTTTGTTAGTATGGCATCTTATTTAATGCCAGAACCTTATATTCTGCTCGCATCTGTTGATTTAATCTGCCTACAGTGTTTACTCATGCCGAGCTACTCACACCTCACATCACAGATACAGGAAGAACAGCTGGACTCTTCACAAATTTCTGTAGGCGATAAGAAAACCTAGTCCGTCTGATTTTTGCTATAAAACCCTAGCCTTAGTATTTGGGTTCAACATTTATTCTCTGGCACTGCACAAAGCTGTTTTATCAGTGCTTTTATAGACTGCGTAGGCAGGTTAGCAGCATACCATGGCTAGCACTCATGCCGCCAAACTCAGATCCAGGATTTGAAACCTCTGCCCAAACGTTGTGAACATTTAGATCTGACACTTCTATAATTCTCTTTTTAAAAAATGAACCAAAGGATCACTTGTGTGGAAAAAGAGGTAGTTAGTAGCATGAGGTATGTGTATTTGTGGGGGATGTCATGCTTAATTTTCCCAACAGTATCTTATCCTTGAATTTGCCCTTGAATCCCACTTGTTGCAGGGTTGATGCAGCAACAGCATGCAGTGCAGGGAGAAAAGAAAGGAGAAGGAAAGATAGGAGGGGGGGATTAGATGGGCCAGGGTGTGCATGAGGGTACTGAGCTGAGGCTTCCCACTTGTGGGGAGTATTATAGCCTCCATTACTTAAATAATAAAGCGGGCATCAGACATGTCTTGAATGGAGAGGTTTCAGAAGACCAAGCCCTGAAGAAGTCTCCTGAAAGGGAAATCTGGGGCTCTGGATCTAGGTGGGGCGATGGCCCCATTCCCAAACTCCCAGCTCCGGACATGGCAATCCGTCAGTGCCGCAGGGTGCTCCGAGACATGGCCCAGAGTGCCTGCCCACGCTCACAGCCGGCGTAGGAAGAGCAGAGTGAACACTGCCAAAGAGTTTAGCTCTTGCCAGGAAATGATTACATGCCACCCAACGACAAGACCCATGTCACGTGTCTCCTCTTTTGACTCACTGCCTTGCAGAATGGCTTTGGATCTCAAAACTGATTAAGCGCAACACACAAACACAGGAGTCTCCTATTCTCCTTACGGCCAATGCAGGGCAGATTCCTAAGTCTTGTAGGCTCTCTGCGTGCCAAGTCAAAGTTGATACTTTCCTCCCTGGAAAAGCTGCAGGGCCCCTTGTCACAGGGCTAAGCGTCCAAAATTGTCTTTCCTCACGCTGGTATACAAGTCAGCCAGCATACCTCGCTCCTAGGTACAAGCAGAGATGGGCACTAGAAAAGCACTTGCAGAGGCACAGACAGGACTTACAAGAGCAGCTGGAAGTGCCAAAGCTGATCGTCTGGCTCTCACTGAGATTGCCTTCACGGCTACCACCCCTTTTTGCCGCACGTAGCCTGCAGCTAATGCTGGGGGCCAGGCAGGGTCCCATACAGGAAGGCACGGTGATGGTGTGGGTTGAGCCCGTGACATGGCAGAAATGCCTGAAGGGTTTTGCCAGGGATGCTGCAAGGGCTGGGGGGCAAGGCCCACGCCTGGAGCGCAGCTCAGAGGGGCCCGGGCAGCCGTGGGCAGCCCAAGGGCTTTCCGCGGAGGAGGGAGCAGGGCCCCTTGCCAGGGGCTGCCCTCAGCAGCAGGCTCAGAGCAAGGCTTGCCTGACCAGTGAGGCCTCAACTACATGCCTTTGTGAAGCCCATAAACATCTGAGATGACTCCTCAGGAAGAAGAAAACAAATTACCAGTTTATTTTCAAGTTCATGTAAAAATAAAGGCTCCTCTATTGCTTCTATTATGAGCAACTATCTTGCCCATAACATTTCAATCAATGCTTTTGCCAGCAGTGACTAATTCCACATGCCAGAGACACAAACTGCTCCTTCCTTATACCCCACTTTCCTACGGTTTCTACCTGCAGGTAGAAAAAAAGAAACCTCTCCAATCGCTTGTCTCAAAGCTGTCATCAGTTAGCAGTTTTTCTTCCTACCAGAAGACCAGGCAGGGCAGAAATTACAGAGCTACCACAGAAGATTATATGTTTAACCTTTGAGAGTGTGGAGGTATGTAACCTTTCTTTCAAGCATCCCTCTGTCACCTTCCCACCCTCTCCCCGAGGCTCATTCCAGCTTGTTCACAAATCAGAGGTAACCGACAGCAGCAAATCAGATCACATAAATCACTTGCTAGCGGGCCGAGTGCTGCGGCAGGTAAGGCCAGGGTGCACGGCGGCTGTGTGAACGAAAGGTCAGAGGGACGAGCGCGCCTCGCCGCTGGCACGCAGAGCCGGGCGCACAAACGGCCCGTGCCTGGGCATACGCCGGGCACCTCCACCCTAGCCATGGGGAGAAGCTGCGGTGGCAGAACTAAGGCTGGATTTTCAGACCCGGGGACCTAGCAGCACCTTTGAGAACTAAGTCTTGGTGATCCCTGTGATGCTGAGGCTTTGCAAACCCATCATCTCCTAAAAATAAGGCCACTTTTATCAACATGCTTGAAAACAGACCTTGACACTGCAGTTTGCATATGTTGGTTTATAATTCCAAGTTAAGGGAGAACTGTGTGCTTGTAACATATTGTGTCATTCCCCACTGCCCTAACAGTTTCGTTATGCAGCGACTAAAACACAAACAGAACAGCTTTAATAATATCTACTCTGATGACATTAATGAGAAATATGAGCATAAACACACAGAGATGTGAAAATGACTGCTGAACCAATAAAGTAGAAAATGTTAACAAAGTAGTGAGCAACATAAACCCCAAAAGTAACGAGCAGCTGTTTACTGACAGAAGTCCTTCAGTGAAATGATGTGCTTCAATGGATGACTAATCACCAAAAAAAGGAAGAAAACAAAACAAAAAAACGTTGAATAACTTAACAGCATTTTAGACACCAAAGAGTTTTTTGTTTGCCAGGAAACCTTCCTGCCCCCAGCACCTGCTGACTGACATCAAAGCAAATATAAGTATATTGACATCAGAGGTTTAGCCATTTATACCATACCAGCATCCTCCTGAATGCTAGTACAATGCTGATGCTATTGGCCCTGGAAGCAGGAAAATAAAAAGGAATAATAAAAAAAGGCAAAAAACAAACAAAATAAAAAATCCCCCCTATGTGCTCCCAAAGTATAACAAGCTTAAATTATTTTTTCCTGTGTTATTTCTTACTCTGACCTGTACAACTCTGTCTTAAGAAGCGGTATATTGTTCCAGTGGAATCTCAACCACTGACTCTCTGGCAATTGAAACTGCATTAGTGGACTCCACAGTGTCAAGCAGGTCACACGATACAACAAAAACAGCTAATTTTATAAACTTTGTTTTATTGTCATGATATACTAATTTATACATTTATTTAGGGCCATATAATTTTATTTTCCCTGAAGATATTTCATGAAATTCTACAACATTAATTCATGTTATTCATGAATGCAGTATATTCATTTCCCCTTTAAGACTTCTGCATCTTACTAATTAATAGAGCTGGGAACCAAGATTTTAAACAGCTTCCTTGGCATTAAACAAAACTGCAGACCCACTAGATAAATGACTTTTCTCTTGACTGTATCAGAACCTCATACTGTCATTTCATCCTGCATTGGCAGGGTGACTGTTCAAGGAAAGAGGTTACTCAAAATGTGAATTTCGTATGTAATGAGTTTCATTTTGTTTATAATGCTGGGGCCAAGCAAATTTTTTTTTTTCATCAATTCAATTCTGGATTAGGTAAAGAGTAGATGTTGAAATATTATAATACTAAGAAAGAAGCACTTATTTTATTCCCAGGCTAGCTAAAGCAATTAAATATTTAAAATCTCGTGTCAGATTTCCAAATGAGGGAAGTTCGCTCAATTACGAACAAAAAACTCTTTGGTGTCTAAAATGCTGTTCAGTTATTCAACTTTTTTTTTTTTTTTTTCCTTTTTGGTAATTAGTGATTCATTGCTACTACCAACAAGCAGGTACAATTTCCATATGTTTTATCTGTTGCTAATAAATACAACTTTAATAAGAGTTGTATAAGGCCTATAGCAGAATATCAGAGGCCAGGATGGAAGAATGTTTTGTTGAATCAAGGGCAAAAAAATTATGGAAGGTTTAGTCTGGTGAAAGGAAAGTCCTAGGAAGCTCAGCAGAGACTATATATTTAGCCTTAGCCCCTGCATTTCACTAGTTCCTTCCCGATCCCTTTCTATACTCACACCTACACAGAGGAGATGGTATCCTATTTCTTGAAGCAACTTTTTTAATGCATAAGGAATTACCAGTTTATACCTAAAATTATGTTCTTGTGCAAGAAAATGTGTCCTTCGGTTCCATACTACATCTTGCTGTCATCAGACCAGCAGAGGAACCACAGAGTCAATGCTGCGATGCTCTATGCTATCATTTCTATGGACAGCATCACACTTCTCTGCTCCTCCAGCGTAGCAGCTCTGGTTTTGAGGCGTAGAAGCTCGGTTCGGAGGTGCATGAGCTGCTTTCACTGGGTGCATCTGTGTGATACGTGGCCACTGGGCAAGATGGCTTGTATTCTTCCTTATCCATGACTGATTAGCATCAACTTGGGGAGTCTGCTATGTGCACAGTTAGACCTGCTTTTTTTCCAGAAGGAAGGCAACCCCCGCTGTCCCAATCTGTTAAATCTTTAGAATAACAGCTGTCCTGTTAATTTCTTGGTTTTCTGTCTCTAATTGTAACCCACTACAGCCTAATTCCTAATATAAAATTCCTCCCATGTTGCCTGTTACAGCTTCTTTTGCTTGGTCAGAAATCTCACTGGCTAAGCTCTCTGCACACAGCTCTCTAGGACAAAGCTGAAAGATCTTACCTGCTCCTACCTCCTTAATAGCTGGTGATTATATTAGTCTCTTGAAATCTGACTTCAGAGAGAAATGAAGTCGTCCTAGAGAAGCTAAGTTAAAGGGTCATAAAGTCTTTTAGGATTAGGAGAAACTTAACCTGGAATCAGAATGCAATGTTAACTGAAATCTCCTTTCTAATCTTATTCTATACAGCTGTTGGCACTGCCAGTACAGTACAAAGTACTTCTCTTACATTGTAAAAACTGTTCTAGGTGTCATTTTATTTTTTGGTATCTACAGTGTTGCACAATTTCCTGCTAAATTTTTATTGCAAAATGGTTAAAGTCCATCAGATGTAGACAAAAAAGAAGAATATGCCACGTATGAGCTGCAGAAGACAGTCATACACCCAAATGTGGTTGTAAATGGTTTCCCTTGAAGTGGTGTCCTTTGCTGCTGGTCAGCTTGACTTTCCATCATATTTTCTATCTGGGAGGAATTTTGACAGGTTTATGTGTGACACTAGGTTACCCTGTAAAGTGGAAAGCCTGTAATCAGATGCTATGCAATCAGCTACCTCCCACTGGCAACCGGTCTGCCTTAAATCTGCCATCACGCTTAATCAAGAAAATGCCTCCAGGGAGGCCAGTGCCTCCACAAGCCACTAACCTGTCATCTCTAGAGTTTACCTTAACACATGCTGCCACCTTGGTAAAGGACCTGAAATACATGGGAAAGCCACAGACCTGGGGCAAGCATGTGTCCCATAGCACTTCTATGGTACCGAAACTGGGGAAAAGTCTGGTATTGCAACTGGGGAAAAGCTTTTTCTCCAGTAACTCGAAGCGAGCTGGGCCCCATCCTACCACCATTCAACCCACCAGCAGAATTCCTCGCTCACTGCATGGGGGTGCGACTACAAATCTTTTGCGTAAATGTGTAATATTGAGCAGCAGGATTTTTTCAAAATCTTTTGACAAGAATTTAGCCTAAAATATTATTTGAATGAAACACTCCTAATTTGTATGTGCTACTGCATGCTCCAGAAGAAACCTTCTGCTTGGTTTTGTCTGAAGAAAAAGATAGTGCAGCAGTATTTGAAGCAGCTGGAAATATACAATGTGAAACTTGGGCATGACAATAAAATACAATAAGGCCTAAGAAAGTGATAGGACAGATTGCATTGAAGAAATAGGCTGGAAAAGTTTTTTTCCATATAACATCATTACCATATTTATAAACAGTCTATTGATTATTTCTAAAATGTCACTTACAAAAAAGATGCATTACATAATGGAGAGGTATTGCTAAATACGCAAACACACGCGCAAGCCGCATGAGTGCCATAAAACTTCAAAAGTGGCTGCCTAATTAAAATACTATAACGTTTTTAATAAAACCAGTTCCAAGAAATACATTAATGTGCTCAGATATACATAGATGCTTACTTCTCTGCTAAAAACGTGTGAAGAGAAAACAAGTCTGCTACATGAATGTAGTGTACGTCGTTGCTCATGGCACATCAGCCAGCGAAGACAAAACAAATTTAGAGTGAGGAGAACAAGCTGCAATTCTAGAGCACGCTTTAAGGTGGGGGACGGCTATCCTTAGTTTCTCAGATAGAGAGATATCAATAAATAAACGGCTGCAGGTGTGTGGGTGGGTGGGGAACTTGAACTCAACTCCTTCTCATTACAGTGAAAACTAAAATTTGGATGCAATTGTTTGTGCCCTGCACAGGCAGGTGCTGGGTGTACATGCATCTGCTGACAGACATCTGCGTGGCAAGTAAGGGCAGCCATCCCTGGAGCCATTGCAGGGGCTTGTACCTGCTCCCTGCAGCGGCTTGGCACCCCGCGCTTGTTTGTGCGCTCCCGTTAGCAGCCTGATGGATGTAAGGCTGATCCTTTCCTCCTCCCTCAAAAACTCTTTCTTCCAGTGTTTAATATAAAAAGCAAGCTGACAGACTAGTCATATTACCTAGCTCCTGCCCAGACTGCTACTCCCCCCGATGTTGACCCGCATAGCTCGCTGCGTTGCAACAGCAGGCCCCATCCCTGCCAAGACAGAAATGCTAGCATTTACTAGGCTTGAATTACAACAGAGGTGGAACTGGGGTAACAATTATTTTGTGTTCTCTTATTAATGCTGTTTTCTTCTCAAATTATATCAGCAGAATGACTGAAACGCCCAGATATTAAGTATTTCTCTGTACCTTCAAAATTACTGAACAGGCAACGTTCCCTTCATAGCTACAGGAAGCTTTTCTCAGTCGTATTAGAGGCCAACCAGTTGTTACTGCTTTGCAGACATGTTTTAAACACGTGACTACACTTTTCTTCATGTTATGATATTCAGCTCCTCCAACAACACAGCTCAGCATCTCTAATCACAGTAAACCATGCTATATTACTTTACAACATTACAGAATCTTCTTTACCGAACCCTAAAATATTTGGGAATGCAGATAGACCATAAAAGTCTTAAAATATATTGATATCTTTTTTCTTAATGTAAGCAAGGCAACATTTTAGGAAACAAACACCTTATGACTTGGAGAAAATAACTTTTGGCCATGTAAGACTTTCTTCATGGTTTTGGATATAACAGTAGAAGAGTTAAAATAGTGACATATCCGAGGAAGACCTTATGCAGTCATTGACCCTTGTTAGCATTCAGAGTAATTCTCAATCTCTTACTGAGTTTATAACCTTCATTTCTTTGGTAATTTTTTTTTTTTTTTGAAAGAGGTGTAAGTAAAGGAGAAGTCACTGGTTCCAGTCAGTAATCTTTCATTAGAGCTGGATTTAAGAAACCTTATTTGTCATATCTGCAGCAAGGGTCAATTCAGACAACTTCCATTCTCTCCCAGGAATAAAACAAGTGGAGGATTAGATTACTGAGATCAGCCAAGTAGTTATGCTGAAGTGTGAGAACCAACATAAATGACTGCTAATTAGCAACCCTGTTTGTCATTTGGCAGTTGAAAACCATGACCTCTATTTAGTGAAAGCTCAAGCCATCAGAGAGCAAATTCAAAGACCATGAAAATTTGGGCATGGGCAAGTCTGAGACAGAGAAATTCAAGAGCAAGGGGAAATGACAAAAATAAGTGTATGCTTTATTTGTCATATGAAACTGTAACCCAATGTCTAGAATGCCCTGTTACTTGATTAAGAGCTTAGAGACTAGACAAGACCGGCTGAAATTTGTTATCATCCAACAGAAAATTTCTGGTTTGAATTGAGAGCACAGAATACGAAAGCTTTTCCATTTTAAACCAAACACCCACACAACTTAGATTTTTGAGGTTAGTGATGTTCAAAAAACAGTTTGAGGAAAGCAAATACTTACAAAAAAATGTTAAAAACAAGTTTTCCAGTACAAAGGGATTTGATAGAATTTTTTAACCAGCTCCATAGAAAAAGAGAGCAATCCCAGCAACATACCTAATATATCTCCATGAAAACATTCCTACTACTTGGCACTTCAAACACTGATGCATTTTGCTGCAGCATAAAGACTAGAGTAAGACATGCAGGAGTGTACCAAAGCTACTCTGCAGATAACTGAGGGGAAAGTAGCTGTGTTGTGACAGGGTTTTTGATGTAGGTCATATATTAAAATGTTTATGCAATCACCCCCCCCCCACCTCCTCCAAGATAAACCGCAGTTCAGTCCCTTATCTTCCTGTGTCCCCTATTTCATCCAGGGCGGTTATCTTCCTTGCCTTTCAGCAGGGCCATTCTCTACGCACAGAAATTGCCTCCCCACCTACAGCATGCGCCTTTCGCATTACCACCTCCTACTGGAGTGGCAACTCCTATGTTAGCTGAGGGAAAGAAGTCTTTGTCAGGTTTTCTATTGAACTCCTCAAATTTAACCCCGGGGAGATAACAGTAATTTTTAGATTTGACTTCGCATCACAAATTCAGCATTTTGACCTAGAGTTTTTACACAGTTAAAGTTTTCTCCATGTGGTGGCTGCATTACGTAAACTGTTATGGGCACTGATAACCTCCAACTTCTTTGCTTCTTCCTTCCTTTGTGAACAACTTGCCTTTTCACTTTTTATGTTGAGTGTGTTGCCTCATTCTTCTAAAGTGCTAGTCCAGGAAGAGTTTATCATCAAAGATTTAATTTGAACAAGGGCAGAACACTTTGATGCCATTTTTACTTATATCTGATCTAAATGGAATATTCTTTGAGATGACTGCTGTGCCAAACACATTGAAACCCGGCAGTCCAAAGGCAAACGGTACTGGTTTTTCATGATGACACACAGTTTCTTCCTTTTGTTAAGGTGCCAATACTTAAATTACCCAAATCGGAGTACTTCTGTGCCCTCTAGTGGCAGAATGATTCAGTGATGTAAAAATATTTAGTACTTCCTTACCAAACCTGGAAGTTCAAAAGGCAGTCCGGTATGTTATGAAGTGTTTTCTTATTACATCTCAAACACTTCTGTTTGGGTATATTGAAGTCGGAAGGATGGGAACATCAGCCGAGCCAGACCATTAGAAACATTGGGGCTGCGCCGGGAGTCAGGCATCTGGACCACAGGCATCCTCCCGGCGTAGGTGTGACGGGCTTGGCACGCTGGTGGAGCGCATCACCGAGATAGCGGCGAGCTGCAAAATTCCACTTCCCATCCAAGCTTCCACAAAGCGCTGTGGAGGTGGTGACTCAACCAGAAACCACCTTATATAATATGCTTAACCAAAGTTCTAGCAGATGCTAGTATCCTGTGCAAGTCTCACAGCTTCCTTTTATTATTTTGTTTCTTGCTCCCTGTCCAGAGGTGGCTGGGGCGCTTGCGTGCACTGCCATGCAAGGGGACCCCAGCCATGGTGGGGCTGAGCACCCCACTGGGCTGAGCTCGCCGCCCTGGCTGCCAGCGGGAGCTCCTACTGCCTTGTGCCTGAGGAAACAACTTTACTGCACTTTAAATGCAAAATTCAGGTGACGGACACATTAGTAATGACTTTTTTGACATGCATATACCTCTTGACCCTGTCTCTTCAGATGACTCTTGCTGCTCTCCAGGACATCTGCCCTGTTAATCGTGGCTACGGCTCCTTTTGTGGGTTTGACAGCACTTCCTCTGCTGTCAACGGATGGCCTGTTGACTGAATTGCAACACACAGTCAAGGCTGCAATCACCTGTGCATTTCAGGTTTTGCACTTACTACTGCCTAGCTGGTGGGTGACAGGGGAGAAAAGTAGGAATCACAGCTCCAAAGAGGTACAAGCCATGTGCTGACCTAATTGAAAGCTGGGTTTGACTCAATCTGAGTCGCACGTGATCACAATTTGATATTTGAGCATCCTAACAGAAAGTGCTATTTGGGCTGCTAAGGCTTCCTTGATTCCTTAAAAAACTTGGAAGGAATCACAAGAAAGTTTCGTGGAACTTCACATGTAAATGTTTGCTCCTTCAGTCGATGAACAGAGGAATTGTCATACCACTGCATCTAGCTATCCTGATCTTATGGGGAGCTTATAACAAACGCGAAACAGGTGAAAAAGAATCACTTAACAAGCAAGCATGATCCTGATTATGATGACATTACCAGGTATCAAAAAAGGAAGGAAAGGAAAGTGGGACGTGATGCATCAGGAGCACGCCTCCTGAACTAGATCTCATGATCTGCTGCAGGAACCAGAGCTGGGCCCCATCTTCCCTATGGACCTGCCATAGTGCTAAAAATTTAGTTCTCAGAGCAGATGTAGTTTGTGAAAAACTGGCTGACAAAGTGGCACAGCCTCTTCCCTTTGATATAGGGCACCTATTATGTTTTGAAGCCTGATAGTTAAGGCATAAAGCAGAACTGAAATCCTCAAATCCTCATGCCTCACAATACAAGAGAGAAGGGGTGCCTGTTGGCAGCTATTGTTATCTGAAGAGAAAGAAAAGGACTGATGGTTCTTGAACCTGTTTCATTATGTTGGAAAGGTTCAGTTAAAGTAAGAGTCATATCATACAGAGGGTATGATATTTTAATCAAAATATTGCTCATTAAGCCATTTGAGTAACATTTGCAAGTGGGGAATATTAGTTATTTTCCCCAGGTTTCTGAGAGGGAACTCAAGCTGGGGTTTAAGCAGTGAACCTTTTAAATTTGAACTGATCACTTGCTGGTATCACCCGAGTGCTGGCAGAAGGGTCTGGCACTGTAAACTCAAAGTCACAAATCAAAATTCTTGTTCTTTACCACCTAAGAACATTAAGTTACACACTATACTAGTTAATTTCCTTATACAATTTCTAAGCAGCTAGTTTATACTCTTGACTTATATTCTCATCTGATGAAAACAGCAAGAATTTTACACCTGCAAAATAGTCTTGGAGGGTAATGTAACATGATCTAGACATGCCAACATAGGAGATCCTTGGAAGGACAGGAAGACTATTTAGCTGATGGTGGCAGGTCTTTTCTGTAAGTGGGATAACATTCCTTGGCCTGCCTCTGAATTAGCCTCTTTGTGGCTTACTTTATTCTTTATGAAACCCAGAGAGTTTGGGGCATGGGATTGGCTTCCAATCTAATTCAATCACAGCCAAATTTTATATTTTGCCTCAGGCCTGACCAGAAATTCACAGCTGCACTGAAGTCTGAAGAAACTTCCCAAAAGCACAATAATTCCCTGAGCAATTAATGCTATTTATTATTTGTATTATAGAGGTAGTAATGCCTTAAGAGCCCCTCCATTTGAGAGCAGGACCCTGATTTTATTAGAAACAGTATAGGCATGTAAAAGCAGTCTCTGAGAATAGCGCTGTCTGCTTTGTACACTCAGTTCTGCAGGCTAGAGAAGAGTCAGGACACCTGATCTTTGGTCTGCTAGGTGTTGGCCATCTTAAGGTGCATGGAGGGAGAAATCTCTGCCTCCTGCAGTTATTCCTTTCTCCTCTTTGGTCTACCCTTTGCTGGCAAGAAAAAAATTCTTTGTCCTTTCCTCCCAAACTTACACTCAGTCTGTACCTGAGGTACAATCTTCTCCAGGCACTTTGGTGAATTCCCATTTTGCAGTGGGGTTTACAGCTGTTCTGTGTGGGTCCTAAAAGTGAATTTTGCAACTATTCAGAGATAGTCTATGTGACTGGAATACACTGCCCCCCTCTTATGACAGTCTTTTCAGGAGAACAGTAAATAAATGAGTTCAAACAGTACTAAATTCTAGCAAAAGCCCTCTCAAGAATACCTTGGAAAAGCCCAACAGTAGATTGCATAGCATGAAAAACCACCCAAAATGAATAAATCCCATATTTCATTTGAAGTTTGGGGTTGCTTACTTTTAATCAGGACAATGAACTCCGCTTTAAGTAGCAAGACTTACTGATTTCTGTGGAAATGCCTGTCACACTACAGACTTTGTAATGACTGTACATTGTCCTTCTCAAATAAATATTATAGCATTCTATGGTAGCAATCCAAAACATGAAGTAATTTCACTAGTATAGTGTCTATAAGGAAATTCAGTGCCTTTAAATCAGCTTACAGCTAGGAGACTAAGTGAAAATAAGCTAATTCAGTGCTGTGCCGTATGTAAAGAACCTAGGCACCAGCTCTGAAGCACGGTTCTCCTTTCCTGCCCCTTTCCCTGTCCCTGGTGAACAGACCCCACTAGATGGCATCCATGCCCTGGCTGTGTCCCTGCAGGCTCCTGTGCTGAATCCGGAATTGTGTCCCCCTTGGCTGTTTTAGAAATTAAAAGGCCCAGTAGACATTTTGGGGGCTTTATGCTCTGTACTTTTTATAAGAAAATCTTCACACTTTCTTTTACTTCCTTTTTTTTTTTTTTTTGTAAGGGTGTAGCTTTTAAAGTATGTAGTATCAGATTTTTTGAAATGAGACGTTCTTTGACTGTGTAGTTTGATGTCTAAGGGCAACCTAAATGTTTTTTTAGTACAATAAGTGCTCTGTTACAGAATAAATAGAAAACTTGATATTTTGATTCCAGACAGCTTTAATCATCTATGCATTCTGTAATTTACAGGGCTTAATGACACAAAGAAGAGCTGGGCTCACATTAACTAGAGAACAATGAATCAGTCAAACGTCAGTACTTACGGAAAGGTGACATTTTTGACTGTTTCATGATTCGTCAAACCCTTGGTCACTGCCTGCTAGAAAAACTTTACTCATCTTCCTCTGCCATAATCCCAAATTAATTTATGGAATGTTAAATGAGTATCTGGAAAAAGAAAAGGGAGGGAGAGAGGAAAAAAAAGGCTATTCCTACTTACTTCTGAATAACAGTCCTAAATTTTAATATTGCAGTAATGGAGAAATCATTTATATTTAAAATGCTTCACAAAAAATGCACTTCTGTATTGCATTTACAAAGGAATTGCTTTTAGCCTTTCCTCTGGTGCTCAAGTTATAGCTGAATAATAGCTTGTTTTTGTTTGTTTTGCAAGGATTTGACTGTAAAGTAGTTGGCTTTGACTCAGATGCCAAAACCATTAAACAGGAGTTCCTGCAAATTAATGAGGACCATTCTTGTCTAGCCATTTGTTCACAGAAAAGTAGATTTAAAAAGCTACATTGCAACAAGCTGCTTGGCATTAGCAAAAGGAGATCATCATATTTTTTGCTATTCAAGTGTCCTGTAAATCTTTATACTGCACACCGGCTACTCTTTTCGCATAAGCCCTCAGATCCATCAGCTCCCTGAACACAAACATTTCAATATCTTACTGCACAGTCACAAGTTCTCCTTCAGATGCATTTGTTCTCTCTGTTGTGGTTTAAACTATCTCCCCCAGGCCCACTGCATCCCTCACCCAGAGCACCGCTTCCAGAGTTGGCCTCTTGAAATCCCACCTCCTTTTACTCCTGTGCACTGAGGTTTTCACCCTGGCTCTTCCACATCTTTGCTGTCCCTTAGGCTCATGCACAAATTTCAGCTACCCCTCCTGTGGCCTTCTCCTTCCCTTAACATCTGCACAGCTCTCTCTCGCCTTGTTTTCCTCTGAATTTCCACCCTCTGTTTCCTTACTGAAGGTGGTAGAGAGTTACTGAGGGCAGCCCAATTAGCTGAAAACTAAGTTGGAGACTCAACAACCGTCCCATATTTATTTTGGAAGTGCTAAACATGATAACCGAGAAGAAGCTTATACTAACCAAGGAACAGACCATAACAACGGCCTGCTTATCAGGGGGAGTTCACTAATGTTTGTTCAAAGTTTTCTCTGTGTTTGCAAATCCAGAGCTTCAGGGTTGAAGGTGAAAGTAGAATTTTCCTGAGACTGCCAGAGCTGCCTCTTTAAGGTCAAAACTAAGGCTAACAGACATAATATGATGGACAAACACTACCTCTAGGGATAGGAAAAAAACCTGATGTTCTGTAGTTTTTGCCATTTAGTTACATTCCTAGATCAGTATTGGTGCAGGCGTGGGAGAGACACCCAGACTGCTCAAAGACCCAAGTTCTCCTAAACTATCCTTCAAGAAAGTGTATTGCCTTAAATATAAGCAAATGACTAAAATGGTGGGTGGGATTCCAAAATGCATTAGATTCCTAATGTTGGAGGGAAACTAGATTTAGGAAGTAGAAGAGATGGGAAACAGCTCTTATTCTCCCGGAGAAGAAGTAACAGACAGAAGAGGCAGATGCTGGAAGTTAGGAAGCCCATCCCTGCAAAAGTGGTCTCTGTGAGTAAGAGCCTGACCCTCAGGTTATGCCCACAATAGCAGTCTCCACTTACTGCATGCGGGTTTGCTGTCTCAGAGCCCACGGCTTCCTCCCAGGAAAACAAAAATGAAAAATGCACACCAGGAGCATGACAGCTGCAAAGAAGTCTTCAGCTCATGGGACATCATCCTGGAGCTGGGCTCAAGTGAAGCCCTGGGAGGGGAACAGCGCCAACATCAAGTCTGTAAGACCTGCTCCTTTGCTCTACAGATCTGCTCCTCATGGTCCATACTGCTTGCAATACAGGCATAACCGAAGAGACCGCAGAGAGGAGCCGGAGCCGCAGAACCATTCAGTGAACCCAGAGCAGGTGCTCTGAGCCACTCGTACTCTTGTGGGGTGACTTTTTTCCTCCAAGTGGTAAGAATCGGGCTGATTGAACCAACCCTTAATTCGGCCTGTTCAGTTTCCAAACCATAACAGAAGACCAGGCTACTTTTTGGCAGCCTCAGTTTTGACAGGAAAATGAAACATTTACAGGAGAAGATTGACTAAATATAGAACTGTATGGGAAAGAAAACAATTTTCACAGGAGCAAAGAATACATAGAAGAAAATGAAGATAATAAAGGAATGAATGCAAGGAAATAAAGAGGTAAAAGCAACAAGAAGTAATAAAGCTGCTCTAAAGGTAAATAATTAGTGTAGCTTATTTACATGGTTATATTTTGTTGACAGAGCTGGGGCACAAATAAGAGCTGACTGCAGCAAAAAAACCACAGGAGGCAATTTTCAGACCCATTTTGTTGACCAAAAGCTAAGTTATACCCTTACTCCGTTTTTCTACTGCACCAAAAAGACCTTTGCATGCCTCACTGTTTCCACCACAAATGATAAGGTGACTCTGTGATTGCAGGCCTGGTTTGTACACCTGGTTGACTTTCAACACTGCAATGAAATGCAAAGCCAAGCAAGTTTAGCCCTATTTCAGGAATGGTTCTGTGTAGCTCTAGTCACAGACTGAATCCAGAACTACAAGCTAAACTGCATTTAAAACAGTGTAACTGTAGCTATAGCCTGCTTGGGGCGGGGGGGGGGGGGGGGGGGGGGCGGGACCTCAAACTGAACTTATTAGCGTTTGAACAAGTATGAACAGTTACAGTAAATTCTGTTCCTACTTCCAAAAACAAAATTTCCTCTAATTTCATTTAAAATAGAAAATCCTTTTTCCCCCCAGCTGAGTACAAACAAACATTTGGAACTGCTGTGTTTTGGGTTTTGTTTATGTAATTATTTAGCGGATGGCCACAGGGTCAGAAACTGCCAAATAATTCTAGTCTTAGAAGTTTACATTAACTAATTTCTGTAGGATTTAGGATCCATTTGCCAAGTTTCAGACACAAGCAATGCTTTTGTGGTTGAGTTGTAACTCCTGGAAAGTACAATCAGTGAATTAGGGATGTATGTCTGGCGTTTTCATTTATCTTCAACCCCAAGTGTTATTGTTCTAGGTGAAGCTGTAACATGTAACCCTGAGTGAATTATACTGAACTGGCAAACAGATTAAGTCACTTCATTGGTCCCAGAGTCTTTGGAGGGAAAGACATGGAAGTGACTTCAACATGGTCTTCTTTTTAGAGATTCCTATTTTTATGATGTATAGGGAGTCTTTAGGCTTGCATTATTAATATGTAACATCAGTAGAAGTGATTTGCAGCAGTTTTCAAGCTAAAAAGAGAAAATTGAAGCTTAGGCACTGGCTGGTTTAGTACATTTTTGAAAATTAAGCCTTTAAAGAAGGTGGTAAAGGAAAAAAGCTCATTCCATACAGTTCCTAAAGTAAGTCAAGCAGAAAATTCTAATCTGAAGAAAAATAGCTTTTAAGAAAGCACAGACTCACATAATCTTTCAGTAACTGTTTTAAGAAAAACCCTGCATCTCATAACTGTTCAACGCCATTGAAAGGAAAATGTAGACTTAGGAGAGAATTCATTTTAATAAATTCAAAATTGATTTCTTATTCCAACATTTGTGAGCCTAAACTTCGGGGGGAAGAGGGGAAGGAAGGGGTGGACTGGAATCAAAGAAAATATATGGCTGCCGTTTTTTCCCCCCTTTATCCTTACTATAGTCTTTTGTTACTTGATCCTACACTGATGTGCTGATTTCAGTGATAAAACTCCTATTTTCAAAGAAGGCAGAATTTCAACCCTATTCATGAGCACAACACAAAGGAGGAAGCACAGGAGACAGCATTATTGAGAAACATGGATCTGAGAGACCCCCAAAATGTCAGGATAGGTTAAGAAATCTAAAAGAAGTCTAAATCTAAAAGAAGAAAAGCCCTAAAATAAATGATCAGTTTAAAAAGTATATTCATCACTGAATTGCTCCCTTTCCCCTCAGGGGGATCTATTGATTGCTCAGCATTTCTAACTCCCTAGATGTATACCTATGGCCGTCATTCCAAACCCTATCTTATGATTAATCCAAGTTGTTAGCTGAGACCAAAGTCTTATCAGTTTTCTTACCGTAACAGTGAGAGAGAGTCCAGAGACTAGCTGAAAGGAAATAAGGAATTTGTAAGGTATTAATGTAGAGAGAGATGAGGAGTTATACCTTCTACAGGCTAAGCCATGATCTTTTGAACATAAGATATTTCTGTATAATGCATGTTTCAGAGACCAATGAATATTTTGATATTTTGTGTAACTATGACATAGCTTTACACTTTCTGTGGTATTTCTAGAGCATTTTATCCCTATAAATTGTTTGAGTCTCAAATAAATACTTCCACCTCACCTTTAAGTTTGTCTTTTAAAAAAAAAGTACAACTCCTAAGTTCTTGTTTTCTTGACCTGACCATCCTGCAATATGCAGTCTACTTCCTTAATCTTTATCTCCTTCCAGTGTTTGTAGAACAGTCATGTCTTCCTTAGTCATTGCTCAGCTAAGCCATTTTAATCTGCTTTGATAAGTCTTTCCAGCCTTCCTGATGATTTTCATGGCTTTTCTCTGAATTCCATTCAGGTTATTCACACTTTTCAGTGTAAAATTTATTTTCCTGAAGGCTCACTTGCAGTGTTATTTAACAGGTTTAGGGAAAAGATCTCAATTTCTTGGATAAGCAAGAACTGTCTTTCACATTGAACAGCTGGAAAATTTTTTTTTTTTTATCAAAACAAACATTCAGCTCAAAAATATTTGTGACTGAACATTGGTGAGACATACTGAAAGAGAGCTCCATTAGAAGATGATTGTGCTGGTTTGCTACTGATGCAGTATTTAGTCTCCTGTCCACTCCGAGGGTAGTCCAAAGCCAGCTAAAGACAATGGAAACAAATCTGCTAACCCTATTAAAATTTTTCAGCTGACTTCACCAAGTTGAATTCTAGGCTAAAGAGCTGTGTTTGAAAAATATTATGACAAAATTAAATCTCCTTTGTACTTATTAATAATGCTATATGAGTATTTATTGGTATGGCTAGTGTTTAAGCATTGAATTGGCTACATGGGAATTTCTGACGCAGGTGCTAAGAATGGAGGAAGAAGAGCCATTTCACAGCAACAGTTACAGGGTGAAACTTCAGAAAGGGAACGTATTGTGGCAGCTTTAGGGAGAAACACCTCTCCCACCCCCACCCCCAGTGCTGTGCACATCTACTGAAATTCCCTTTCGGATGTAGGGGTAGACTTAGCATTAGCAATTTAATGGCAGTCAGTTGCCCATTGCTCTCTACCCCATCCAGGAGTGACACCGTGATCTGTGGGCTGCAGTGGTGAAAGAGAGCACTCGTGCCCTACAGTCAGGGTGCTGGGGGCACGCTGGTCCCTTTGGACAGCTGGAGGTAACGGCCCCTTCAGCTGCCAGCTGCTAAACCCAGCAGAGGTCACCTGCTGGAGGTCTCAGGCCCACAAAGGTTAAAGAAAGAGCTTTTAGGTAGCCTCTGAGATCAGTGAGAGAAAGAGGAGGAAAGATTTGAATGGGCTAGAATAACCACCAGAAGATGGGCTACACACCCACCCCGTTTCTGTTACTGAGCGTTGCAGCTGGAGTTGCTGGGGGCTAGGAGGAAGGCTGTTTTGTGTGTGCACATACGGTACGTCTAGTAGCACATTACAGAGGCACCTGAACCCTGGTGAGAAAAATCCTGTTAATTGCTCTGAGACTATGTTCATCTACAAGCTTCTGAATCGCTGTTACTGGTGCTACACTGCTGAGTTCAGAACACCTGCAACCAACAGTTAACTCACAAAAATACTCCACTCAACTAACACTTTTCATTTAATCAAGGTAAAGTAGTGAAATTTTTTAGACACCTCGTGCTCTTATAGATCAGTTTTTCCCTCTTTTTGCTTAGGCCTTGAAAACCCATCATTGAAAGAACTGAAAGGGTATGGTGATTAAGTAGGTGCAGACAGTAGATAGAGGAAGCAGGCCCTGTATAGATATTTAGGGTAAAAAGTTATTTCCTACTAGGTTAAGTCACACCACATTACTAGTTCATTTTTTCTACATTGCAGCCTATATGATGATCTACCTTTCAATCTCCTGATTATTCATTATAGAAACAGACAGATTAAAAAAGCAGCCAGCTAAATGCATCATCCATTTTGCTAAAATTCCATAAGCAACTGCGAAACAGATGTTCAGTTCCTGGGTCTGCAGATAATTTGCTGAGATTTTTTTTCAGAAGGATTTTCTCCAATTTGTATTTGCTGCACTGAACTTGCCCTTTGCCCCTGCCCCACTCCCCCACACAAATTCCCTAAGTACCAAATGAAAACAAATATTTGTTCTTATGCATATTTACTAACATATGCACATTTATTTATGAGAATTTCCAAACTTATGAGAATGCTTTGCCATTTCATATCCAGGAAAGCACACATTTTTCTTCAAGTGTATATGCAGGCAAAAGAACCAAAACATTTCTCATTTCTACAGCAGTAACTTGCAGAATTTGGAAGCCCTACCAATTTTGGCTATAAACACTTGTATACTGACACAAGTACACAAACAGGCATCTCTCACAGGCAAATAGGCATCTCTTTCATCCTTCAGATATAAATATTCTATCATAGGCCCTCAGGCTGAGCAAACAGGAGTCTGCAGTTGATCTGCTTTGCTTTTTGAGAGGCTGTCGGGATCCTGAGGGTGCTAATGGGCTTCATGGCCCTGACCAGGCTCACCTGGGACCCCCACCCATGGGTCCAGTAGCCCCAGCTAAGCTGCTGCATACACTGCGGCCTTGTCTCTAGCCCCATCGCCCGCTGCTCCCAATCGGACTCTCCAGTTGACCCTGGTTCACCACTTGCCATGTGGTGGTCAACGGACCTTGCTTCTGGCCCTGGAGCTGCCTGCTGTGTTAGACCTTGTGGGACAGTGTCCCATGAGTGAGGGGTCACCCTCAACCCTGCTCTTGCTGCTCCCTAGCAGGCTTTTGAAAATGGGAGGGCACAGTTGCCAAATTAAGCCCCCAAAAGTCGTGAGCCAGGCCACAGAATCATCAAATTTGTATGTTCATAGCATATAGCACCACGTTATGGTATTTGAGCCCCCCAGATTCACCATATCCCACAAACCTAAGTGTTAGGAACTTACTCTGATATTTCATTCTTGGAAAATTCTTGTGTAATGGCTTGATTGCAGAAGATAGAGAACTGTCAGATTCTGTAAGAGACTTCCACTACCTCACTAGAAAGAGTGAAGAATTTCTGCATGAACAGGGGAAACGTGACCAAGACTGCCAACACAATCTGTCTTATTAGAAGATGCATGTGTGGAAAAGGAAGGAAGGGGGAAGGGGGAAGAGAGGAGAGAGTGGGACATTTTTACAAGCTGGCTGTCACAAGAACAGTAAGCAGGATGTTTGGATTATAAAGAATGAGCAGCTTCACAGAAAGGGAAATTTGGAAGAGTCCGATTGTAGTATTGGGTAGGGATCCTTGTTTCTTCAGAGCAGCAGTTACCGATTAAGTACAGTGCAATGCGGAGAGCCTGTGTTCCAGAAGCAGGACAGCTGCAACACAGGTTAATTCGTCATGCTAGAAATAGCATAGTCATAGCACTGAACTTACGCAGCTGTACAGGTCCAGTACTGGAACTGGCCTGAGCATAAGGGTGCACTTAGCTGTGTAATTATACCATCAGAAGCCTACCCAAGCATCTTTCAGGTCCCAACCTACCTTTCTGTGGGGTTCACATTAAAATGAAAAGGTAATCAGACATCGACCCTTATTTATTGTCCTGAATACTGTGTGCTCCTTTTAATAACACAGAAAGGATTCAAATGCGTCTTTCTTAGCTGTGCTTCAAAGGAAAAGAAAAAATGAAAACTCTATTGCTGTTATCTTAGGGTTTTATTTTTGTTTTTCCTCTCAAAATACTACAATTTAGAGTTTAGACTACTACTTAGAAGGAGGGAACAGCAGAATCCATATAGCCATATCCCTACCCTGAACAGTAGGGTCAGTGCTATGCAGAATGAAAAAGAAATGCACAGGGATCATTCAAAGCCAGTGCATGGTGGGAGTCCCTAGTAAGCCCTAAAGGAAAGCTTCAAGTGTCGATTGGGCCACACTAAGTTTCTGGGCAGGTATAGATTTCGTTCCAAATGAACACATTAGAAAAGTAGGACACAAGTGTCTACCTGAATTTTCTCTATGAAATTTGCTTCAGTAAACAAGAGACAGGGGCTATAATGATTTAAACAGATCCAACTGGAGGGGCAAAGAATGTGTGGTTACAACAAAGTGTACCATCTTAAACAAATCCCCAGAAAGCGGGCCTTTCTGGTCCCAGAAAACGTTAATTTCCAGTCACTATTTTTAATAGATAAAAACAGACATATTTGAGAGATTGCCAGCTGCTGTTTCAGCATTTGTTTCATGTTGTTGTTGGCTGGAGCAATGGCAAGTACTGCAACAATGATAAAGAACAAATTTAGTCACTGGTTCCTAATTTGCCATCTGAGAGTTTAATTGAATTACTTGGAATGGAGAGCAGCATGTGCACATTTCTACCCATTACGCTCCCCGTAAGCTATTAAGCAACAACACATTTCAATATGAGCACAGTATTTGAAGCCTTGTTTCAGCAGACACTTTAGGTCAAGGGCACGACAATTTGCCCCAACACTTTCTGAAAGAGATACCTCTGTATTGCACGGTTCACAACACCAGTCAGAGCAGCACTGTGCAAGGCAATCCTTTTTAGGAGACGACAGCACTGCAGAACCATAACGAATTGTCACTGCTTTCCTGGGGAGCCGGGAGATGCTGCCCTTGCCAGGGCCAGGGCTCTGGTTGGTGGGCCACAGTGGCCTCCACCTCGGAGACCAGAGCTCAGGGCGGGCAGGCAGACCCTGCTGCTGGCCACTGTGAACCTAGCTTGTGTATTCCACCAGTGGGAAGCAGAAGTGTGTTTACTAGGAGAACTGAGGAAGCTTTAGGGACCACCACTGTCTCCCAGAGCTTTTCTCCTGTTCCTCCTGCCATGGTGCTGCCAACTTGCACATACCTGGAAAAGGTATGCCCTGCACTTGCTACTCGAGCCCTCCATGCCTTCTCAACGCAGGCTTTGAGCGCACGTACATGCTGGGTTTTCTACCTGCCCTGTCTCCAAAGGCTGCATCTGCCCCCAAGTAATCTTCACACACTGTGCACATGCCCACCATTTTTGCAAATGTGAGCACTGAGTGCCGTTATCCCAGTTTTTTGATCCAGAGGATCTTGCAGATGAGGTGAATCCTAAAAATGGCTTCTTGAAACATGTCAGGTCATCTTGTGACTATGGAGAAGCAAGGTTTTTTTCCCTCTCCTATTTTTACTTTGTTGTCATAGTACTGTAACCTCAGAATAAAATTGTATTTTTTTTTCTTCATCTTTTAATGGACTCTGTCCTCTAAAGATACTCTTTTTTTTAGGACAGAGTGCTGATCCACCACTGACAACGACCTTTTCCCACCTTGTTGGCTTGGACAGATTGATAACTTGTAGCTTTAATGCCAAGCATTTTCAGGTGTTTTTCCTAGTTCTTCAATGCTTACTACACATTTATCAAGGGAAGCCAACAAGGGAAGCCAATAAATAACGCCTTAGGCAAAGAGTTCTTACAGTAATTCCTTAATTTGCTAGCAGTCCAGAGTTATCTGGACATACAAAAGGAATTATTTTCTATCCACCAATTAGCAAACCAGAAGTTCAAAAGCCTCTGTGACTGCATTAACACTGAGAATTCCTTAATCCATAAAAATTAATGGAGATTATGTTAAAGAGACTTAAATATTTAAATCCTTTGCCACATAAGTCACTCTCTTTTATGTGCAGGTAAGTCCAGCTGAAGTCCTTGGGAGCTCTGTGTGTGTGTGGCAGAACAAACTAATCTCTTCAAATGAGAAATCTGAGCTTTATAACAGTTCTCCCCTAATGACAGAAGGTGGCTGCCTGCTCTGTAGCTTTTGAGGTCTGATTCCCCCCCACCCCCCACCCACTGAAGGACTTACCATATGACTTTAACATAAAGGCTTAATTGGCTCCAAAATCCTAAATGGAACCATTTATTATTGTTGTGGATGGTTGTCATGGTTACAGATAACTACAGTGTGCAATTAAATACAACTGACTTCATAGTATGGTCCAGCTGCCAGACAGGAGTTCTGAATTTTCAGTTTTGCTTGGATCTGAAATTTGGCTTCGTGACCATCTTATACTGGCCCCAGGACAGTACTGCCCCAAAGTAGCCACGCCACGCACAAAGTGCGCAGATACTTTATACTGTTCTCTTTATGGCCACATACTTTTCACACACACCTATTAACTGGAGTTACATTAAAAGGTTTTGAACCAACTTTTTCCTCTCAACAGGGTACTTTAAACAGACATGCTTGCAGAAACAGAAGAGATTTAGAACAGAGAGTAATTATCCTTGAAGAGTAAGAAAAAAAGTTGTGTTTCAAAGATTTGCTAGAGGGTATTTACTGAACTATACCTGCCAAAGTTGGGGGTGGGCAGTGGGATTATTTCTACCCCCCACTACTACTTCTCTTCCTAGCCCCTTAGTGTATCTCCTAAAATATTGGGTTTCTCTTGAAGCCACAGAGGCTCTTTGTCTGAGTAATGAAGGGGTAGATTTCCTATCATTAAGGGGATGCAGAACTACATTTACTCAGGCTGGTTGATGCCCAAATTCACAGCTTAGCTTGGAATTTGTGTTTTCTTTCAGTGACTCAGTTGTCACTGGCAGAAACCGCGGCCTCCAAAAGCCCCCATCGCTGGCGAAACCCTGTTCATATTTCAGCGCTTCTGACGGGTGCCCCCTCTTCCCGCAGAATCCCTCCGGCCGGCCCGCACCGGGCTGCAGCCCTTTCCTCCTTGCTGGCAGCTCGCGTGCCGCAGGAGGCAGAGCCGGGCAGCGGCAAAGCCGCAGCTGCCACCCGTGTGCCAGGGACCCTGCCACTAGTTGAGCTTTTTTGCTTGCAGGAATTCGCAGAAGCAAGACAAGATGCGTGTCAGGAAGTAAGCAGTTACCTGCCCCAGGCCCCAGGTAGCGCCTCTAGACAACAGCTGACTTGAGTTTAACATGTCACTGCCACTAGGGGTCAGCTCGAGCGCGGAAATCCCCCGCTGAGAACAAAGTCCTCCTATTGCTGACTCCAGCAATGCTAACCTAGCAGGCTAATAAAATTAGAGTTAGGCCAGTAGACTGAATATAAGCCTTAAGAATAGTTTAATTTTATGATTTAAGTTGCTACCTTCAAAGAAACAAAATGTTGCTTTTTTTTTTTTTAAACACTAGTTTTTCAGCAATGTGAAGACTACAAGATACCGTTTTATGTGCCAAAGGAATTTCTAATACAGCTTTACAGCACAGATTCAGATAGTGATGACTAAATGCTGCCCAGGTAGCAGTCACAAATATACAGCATCTTTTCCTGGCAGATTGAAATAGTACCTTCATAAACACTTGGGGTGAAATCCTGATTCCTCATAGAGACAAGTATTATCCAGGGCTGCTGAAAAATGCAAAACTCATCCCTGCTCAGGAAACAAATTTGCACTCCCACATTCCACTTGCCTTACCTTGTAAGAATACAGAATGGCCTGCTGCTCTGCTGTAGAGTTAATATGCTATTAGATTATCGTGTTTGAACATGTTCTATTTAAACCAATAGAACACAAAATAGATGTTAGCCTCTGACAGCATTAAAGTGGGCATTACACAGGAGATATACAGCATACAGAACTCATGGGAAAGTTCACAGAAACACTTGCAGAGCATTTTCACCAAGCAGAGGTTTTGCTATTAATTTGATGCTTACAAATTGATTTTCCTTTGGTGAAATACCTCATTTTCTGGATTCCAGTATAACATGGCTTTGGAGTTATTTTATTCCATTGAAACAGTTCAATAAATTCTTATTAAATTTGTCTTACATTCACTCTTCCAACTTTTTAGCAAGGATTACCCTAGAAACTTAAAATTAAAAAAAAAAAACAAACAAAAAAAACCAGCATCGGTTCATATTGGATTGTGGCAGAAGCCTTGCAGACAAATTCACACTGCAAGCTGAGAACAACGCTTAATCCTTGTGAAATAAGAAGCAATAGTGATATGTATCCAGGCTATGGGAAACAGAATTCCTGACCTCCTTCTCAAGCAGCAACAACAAAAAAGGAACAACGACGACACATTACCCATCTCACATTTTGTTAGAGACAAGCTTCAGCCCATGGAAGCCTCTAACTGCCATCTAGTCTCCCTCTCAGAGAAAACCACCAAGTCTCCAAGTATAAATATCAGACAGTTTTCTGTCTTCTTTTTCAGAATTAGCTTAATGACCAGAAAATGGCAGAAATTCAGGCAAGGACTTTTCATAGCGAGATTTGAATGGTTTGAACATCTGACTAGGCAGTCACCTGCAGTTTTCATAATTTCATGCCAAAGAAAGAGCAAAATTAAACTGTGAATGCTTTAAAAGAAAAACAAATCAAAATACATATGGAAGACAAATGATAAAAGAAACCTTTTAGCTCTGGTGATCACGAAGTATGTGAATGGTAACATGTGGAGCAGAGCCTGGTTTCTGGAAAGCAAGTTGCTTATTAGTGGTGCCTGCCTTGCAATTATTAGTAAAGCAGTAAGCTGCTTAGCTGAATAAACCAAAAATAAGACAGAGCAGCGGGGCATGATTCTCCATCTAATCAACTGCTTTGCAGTCTTTATAAGATGTGCAAAAATAGGAGAGTTGGGATTTGCAATTCACAGAAGCCAGGGCTTCATTGATTACTGATCCAAAATTGAACAGTCAAAGAATAAATATGGATTGTTCCAGTAATAGTGGAGCTCAGGAGAATCTAATGAGATGATCTAATGAGTGTAATGTAGCAATTGGCTTGCCTACATGGCAAATACCTTTCTGTGTGGACAAACAGCACAAGTCATCCAGTCACTCAGACCAAATGAAGCCACTCAATTCTCTTGTCCCATACTTGTACAACTCAACTAAAACAAAGGTCTGTAGGACAAGCCACTTCATCTGCCTTCTGCAAGGCAAAAGTCTTTATTGTAGTTCATTAAGATCTGTAATAGCTCTACAAGCTTGTATACACTAGGCATTTCATGAATAACAAATTTTTGGCAGCTGACCAGTCATCTGAATATTTCAAGGCTTGGCAACATTTCAGCACAGTCTCCACAGCAAAGGAGGTACTTTTCTCTCTATTCCCTAAAGTGGTAGCTTATGGTTCAGTCAAATTCCTTCAGCTGACCTTTCCTTCTATTTAAACTATTTATCTTTTACATTATTTATCATTCTTTTCCAATTTCTGTTGCAGTTTGATGAAAAAACCCAAACTGGCATAGGGTTCTGTTTGTAGCTCATACTGTTACTGAGTACTTTCCTCACAGACACGGATTAGAAATGACCAATTAACAGCTATCCTCCATTCTGTGGAACAGGCCTAACTAGCCAGACCGAGGTGCTTGTAGGAAACAAATGATATTCCTCCATTTGCTTGACAGACTATGCCCAGTCAGCATAGCTTGACACCGGGAGCCAGAAGACTTGAGGTTTTCTGAGAAGGAAGAGGATTACTTAAGGGGCAGAGGGGAAACCCAAAATTTAGTGGAAAGAACCTCCAAGATGAGAAAGTGTCCCAATAAGGAATACAGTGCAACATGTTCCTGGACAGGAATCATCTAGTATGGCTTCACTCAGCTAAGAGGAGAGCTGGTCAATTGAAATTAAACTGGAGCAACTCTTAGACTGCCACATAGAGCTTAGTCTACTGGCTGTGGACACTTTTGTCATGTATCAGTAAGTAAGGCATAACACTGACTGTAGCTAAATTTAGCATGAAGTAACCTCTCACTTGCTAGAGCCTTGCTGAGAAATATATGAGATCCAAGAAAAACAGAATAATGCAGGCCATGCAATAATCTCACACTTTCATAAATGCCACCTCTGGCTTCTGGAGACCAAAAACCTTCCAGGGGCTAGTAGTCACTGCAGGACTTCCTTCAGTGTCTATCTAGATATGTTTTACTCCAGTCTTTTATATCTATGTAAGTGTATTGTAGGGGTCTCACAAGGTTCAGCTTGGTAGATGCTCTGCAAACCCATTGGAAGACAAAGCTCACAACCCACAGAGCTTGGAAAAGATCAATCTGCACTTTTTCCCCGCCCCCCCCAATGAAGCTGAAATGACTAAGGACATAATTCAAACAGTTCCTAAATGGGAGACCTGGGACTTGCAAAAAATGACAATAGGGTCAAGAAGAGGAAGTTCTGGGCCAAACTTTTTGGCTGGGTTTAAAGACCCCTACTATGCACAATTTGTTCTTTTTTCCTTCAGATGCTAGTCCAGTTTGGCTAAACAGGATTAAACTGCTTTCCACTTGAACCAACAGGCAGTTTTGTAATAAGAAACAGTCTTTTGTATTTTCAGTGGAACCATAGGATTGACTAAAATGATTTCACTATTGTTACAAGTACTAAAATAGAAATTTTCACCATTTTGCTGTCTTATGAAATATTTTTACAAAGCAATACGAAAAACTGTCACTTCAGACTGGAAATTCCCACAGTTGCTAAACTGAAAAACACAGCAAAAAAAAAAAAAACTTTTCGGTCATGCCTTGTACAAAAAAATTTAAGAATTAATGGTCTCAAGTTTCTTATGCATTTTGCTAGATACTGCAGTTGTTTTGGGAAGACCACTGTGAACGCAGCTGTGCCAAACCAACGAACAGTTGAGATCATTGTTGGTATTTTGGCAAAACTATCTTAGAGAAAAGCATGAAAGCCATCTGCTTTGAAATTGCAGATTCCAGCTTTAAAGCTTTGAGGAATGGAGTATACAAAAAAGGGGGGGAGGGGAGGAAGAAAAAAGGCTTTATTCTGACATCTTTACCCACACCAGTAAAAGCCCCTTGAGACCACTCTCAGAGAGGAATATACCCAGACTGTAGGGCAGATATACTCCAGGGGCAGATATACTCCAGGGGCAGATATACTCCAGGGGCAGATATACTCCAGGGGCAGATATACTCCAGGGGCAAGGGGAAAAGGTAACAAGCTTATGTTGAGGACATAGCCCAACACAGAGTTGGAACGCAATCTGGGAATATTCGAAAACCTGGAAGTTTTAGACCTCTCTGCTGACTCTAATAAGTCTATTAAAGTAGTACAGGGCTGTTCAGCATAGATACTGGTGACAAAATCTGGCCTGGAACACGTTATACCACCCTGCCTCGTGCTGCACTGTACTTTGCAAGTGGTCCATCAGTTTCAGTGGTTGTTCCTAGCGACTTTGTCTCTAAGTCAAAAATATCCTGAAGAGCAGACTTACCACGCAAGCATGCAAAACCAGCCAAAATCCTCCAGCTAGAGCACATCAGAAAGCATGGCCAAGCATGACTTGTGTGCAGCCATGCATAGTGACACTTGCAGTTCACATCTATTTAAAGCAGATTGAAGAGCAGCAAGATCCAGAGCACACCATGCTGGTGTCTCTTACAACATTGTGCGGAAATTGCCTGTGGGACTCCTAATGAACTCACTGAGCTTAGGTCACCCGTAGATAGATCTACCTGGTGATGAGACAGAAACACACTGGCACAGTGAGACTCACAGCCTTTGTTATGCCTTAGCCAGAGACAACACCGTGGTATCAACAGTCAGCTCTGTTATCACCATCAACAGCCAGACTACAGATTCCCCCCTCCCCTGGAAAGCAGCAACTCACGCTATTGCAATAAGGAGTTCAGCTTCAATAGGTGATATTTTCCTTCTGGCAGCAGGCAACTAGAAATATCTGTGATGACTTAAGATGCTTTTGGTTCCCGCTGCAAAGATTCACTGTGATATTTCTAACAGAGTTACCTCTTCCACACTTCAGCTGCCAAAATAAATCATGTGAGTGCTGTTTCTCTGCTTCAGTGCCCAGTCTACCAGGGAAATCTGAACTGCCACAGAAGGTCTGCTGTGATTTTGTGACCACAATGTGATACACATCACATAAGTAGGGCCAGCAGATTATAGGCACTGCTGACAATACGTGTGGTTGGCAGAGATATTACAGTCTTGATCATTATACAAAATACAAGTCACTGGTTAGACCTAATAAAAACCAGTTCTTGAAAGCAAAGGAATAATGGTGCCAACATTCAAAGTGCTAGAGAGTATGTGATTTTATTTTTTTAAATGGTGGAGGCCAAGAAAACATGATAGAATTTGTGCTTAGGGAGACAGATATTCTGCTATGATGTTTGATCTGGTGAAGAGAGGGGAAAAAAAAAAAAAAAAAAAGACAGTCCCTTCCTTCAAGCTGCAAAACACTAAACACGGGGAATGCCATGCACAGACAATCTCAGTTAAACTATCTTTTCTGAACTGTAAAACATCACTAGGCACAGAAAACACTTTTGTTTCTTCCCCATCTGCAGAGGCATATATAGTAATTCATACTCACCGAATTTCAAGACAATAGGAAGAACAAACATATGTTACAATCATTGTTTAGAACCACCTTATTCTGTGCTGGCTATGGCTTGTTTTCAGTTTCCAAAACAGTTGGCAGTGCCAACTTGAACATCCTGCCTTCAGACGAACCTAGATCTGGAGCTAACAAGTTCATTAATCACGGTCTGTACTACTCTAAATAGAACATGGATACAGTAAAATTGCTACAAGGTGTTAGGCAATTTGCAGATACAAAAATGATGTACCTGTTGCTTTAGTTCCTTGTCATGAAATTAGGTTAGGCAATGTATTTTTAGAGCTGGTGAAATACCTCCTTATAACTTTTTTTAAAAAGTCAGTAACTTGGAGCCAACAGGTATAAGTTATGCAATATACTACTTACAATTATAGCGGTTCATGACATGTTAAATTATTCTATGATCGTTGTGTGCGATTTGATGAAACTGATTGCATCAGTAGCCTTGACAGTGGGTCATGTGAACAGGAACTTTCACACTGCTGCAAGACTGCTGCAAGTAAAGGTAAGCTATTTTATCACCTGTCAGAATGAATCTTTTTACCAAGTATTCCATGTTTTCTTAAGATGGGGCCCATTCTGCATATAGGTATTTCCATATTTAATACCCAGAATCCCACTGATTGTTGCACATTAGAGGATACAAGGTAATTGCCTAGGAAAAATGAGAAGCACTGTATGAATGAATTGGTGCGCTTCACTACAGCTACATGTACTTACAGCTGTCAGGCCTGATTTAGCGTACACAGTAAAAAAAGGGAAAGGAATAGAAATGCAAGGAAAGCAGGAATAGTAGGCATGGATGCCCATCTATACTTCAGTTCAAGAGCTATTCAGTTTATATTGCTATTCTCCAATTCAGGTTCCAGCAGGGGAAGCAGAGAACCTGAGATTCTGCTGGCTAGGCAGGGAGCACAGGAAACCTGAATGAGTTGGGAGACTAGCCAGATTAGTAGTCCCTTTGCAGCCAGTCCCTGCGTCCACTCTGCTACTGCATACTGACATGCATTCACTAGACAGCAAGGGGACACCTATATGATAATTTCACAGTCCAATGCAAGTTATTATCTTTAAAGAATAAATTTAGATCTGTATTTTGGTTTTCATGCCATAACTATAGAATACATTATTAGCACTGCTCAACCATAAGAGGAGAATAATCATATTCAAGTTTGCCCTTTAATCAGCAGCATTTTCCCTTTTACATGAGGAAAGTTCAGTATGGGTTTGGCTGGTGATTTTGAGATAAACAGAAAATGACCCTGCAAATTTTCTGGCAAGTCTGTAAGGAACAAAGCCAATATTCAGTTAAAAATTAAATTTAGAATTAAAGTATAGATGCTTCACCATTTATTCTCCACTGGATTTTATGCAATAGAACTGGGATTCTAAATCCCTTATTTTATGATGAACAACATTCTTACAGGTGTTTCCAGGACTACCATCCTGGAGAACAGAATACTTTGGCTCCATCTACGCTACAGTGAATTCGAGCCCAAGGACCACCCAGGCATGGATATCCCACCTTGTCCACACCTGCAGCACAGGTCCCTTGGACGTCTCTTGTCTGGCCTAGATGCAGCCACAGTGGACATTATCTGGGATAACCTTAAGTGTCACACTTGCTCTATTAGTCTTGTGCCTCTTTATAACACTTGCTTTGGCACATTTGTAGCATGCAAAACTACATGGCCTTCTTTCTATGAAAAGCACTGCATGACCTGGCCATTTATTCACAGCTGCCCTTTGGCAAGAAGTGGAATGGAGACCCTGGTCCAGAAGACAGGCTTCAGGTCTATCTGTCTTTTTCACTGGTCTCCTGTTTGCCCACACCTGGCAGCACAGGATGGACAAATAACATGCACCCTTACATGCTGAGGCTAAGAGTCTTCACCAGACAAAGTGCATTCCTCCTTGGACTCTGGGGCCATGAGGTACAGCATCTTCTGTGGACTCCACTGGTATCGTCCTCACCTCTGACGCCACTGCCTAATGCTTTCTCTTTTGGAGGGAACCTGGCAGCCTGGGATGCCCAGTGCTCAACAATACCCAGGAGGAGAATGGAGGGTCCCAGCAGGAAGGACCATGTGGGGGCTTCCACGTGCAAGGTGGCAAAGAGGGAGCACAAAAGCTGCAGTCCTTCTGCAGAGTGCTGAGTCAAGAGACAAACACATGTGACACACATGACAAGATCCTTTGCTCTCTTCACACAAGCAAGCTCTAGAGAGGGCATAGATCTTCACAGCCAGCCCTCAAGGAAAAGTAGTAGCAGAATTTCAGTTACTGCAAACCTGCCTTTTAACCAGCACTCTCAGTTTTTCCTCTTTGTAGTATTAGTGGATGTGCATACCTCTCTCAAAAATCATGCTATCCCTCTATCAACTGCTTGTCTTTTATGACAAATCATGCTAACTGTGGAATATTATGTGCAGTCTGACAGACTGTCCTCTTGTTTATGTCAGGATGAGCACTCCATCCCTTAGGCATTATCCAGCCCTCAAGTTCCTCTCAAAAACCCTTTAGGATGGAGACAGTTTGGGATTAGCAAATTTTGAACCTAGTGTCTAAAAAAACCAAGGTGATCAACAGTAGGATCTAAATGAGGGTCTACTGAGACTCTCAAGTCTCATAAAATCCCAGTCTAACCACTGGCCAGAGACAAAATAGATCCATTTCATTTTAAAAATTGGAACAAGTTAGTTGGACGCAGTAGGATACAACTCTTACAGGTACAGATTATCTGAAGGCACTTGGGCAATGAGTGCCTTTAAGAAACTGAGGGAAAGGAGCTAAACTAAACTAAATGACATGACACCAAATGAAGAAATTAGTACCTCCTCTTCTGAGGACGCATATGGTATTCATTCAGTGGATGGCAAAGGCTAACTGGATGTGAAAAGATGCCTAACACATGCAGTCCCACTAGCACCACCAAGGGACTTAGCATCCACTAGCCAGTACCAGTATTGCTGAGGGGCTGCAGAGCCTCAACAAGAGGACACAGGTGCTCTCACAAGAGCGTAGCGTCAGGCAGGCAGTCCGCTATAACTCACAGATCCTAACAGACTCAGAAGTCTGTACACAGGCGATGCATATCTGATTAAACCATCAAATAGGTACAGATTTAAAGAGGAAAAAGCAGAAGTCCAAGCTGCAGTAAGAGACATGTCACCTGAGCAATAGCTATAGCTTAAACAGCTGATGAAGACAAAAGTGAACGTAATTTTGACATACAATTGACACATGCAAGCAGAGGTCTTTCAGACCAGATAAAAACATCAAGGCTACAGTCTAGCTGGTAATCTAGCAAGAGTCATCCTAGTTTTAAAGAGAAAAAGTATGCACCATCCTAGAAAAAAAAATCTGTAGTGCAGCGACCAAGTTCCTTCCAATCTTTTGGCTAGTTAACATAATCTGGCTTGAATATCTCTATTCTACAGTTGAGTCTGTGATGTAGACATCCTAAAGACTCTTGTTCACCAGTTAGCTTAGTGTAGGATTAGGGAAAAAAATTCATAAGCAAGCTGTCAGCACACTTGGAGAGGGAGAAAAATTGTCACCATCAGCAGTAACATAACGAAACGAGGAAAAACTCCTCTAGAGATCAACATTCTTGAAGGAACAGAAGGCTTAGCAGGCTGAAAGAGGCTAACGTTTAAGGACACATCTGTAGAACAAACTATGTATAACTAACTCCTGGCACCATTAAATGAGTGAAAAGCACTTGCCACAGAAGACAAAACAAGACTGTTACACAGAAAGATACAGCAATTCAAAAGCAGATGAACGGGTTATACATATATACCTAGAAGACCAAGTTCCAATGCAGCATTATAAATAACATACTACTAGATATTTAAAATATTATAAAATAGCTCTATTTTAAAAACATCAAGTCCTTTTCACATTCCTCTTCCACACATGACACCTGGAGCAAATCAGGTCACTTCTGAAAACACATATCTCAACAGTATTCATCAAAGCAGCCAAGAATGCAAGAGAATTTGGAACAGTCTTTCCACGATACAAGTAATTTGGCTTTCCAATCCTTCCAGCTGTCCAGTGATAACAGAGCAAGTGATCAGTAACACCAGTATTTTAGATGCCAGAACAGTGACCCTTTTTCCTTTGGTAAATGGGATCATCACTCCCCTTGGATACATATAAGGTTGTTGTGTAATGGCACGTTAACAATTCATAAGGCAGGTATAACTGACGAGTTTTAGAGGAGCATCTTGTACTACAGAAGAAATATCCCCGATGTGTCCCATGGAGAAGTGGGTTGAGGAGCAGGATGCAGAATAAACAGTCAGGACTCATGACTGCTTCTCTGTAGAGATGATCTGGATACCCCTGGCCTCATTCATTTCTCTTGAGTTTAGGCAGCAAAGGATTCATGATACCCAAGTGAGGTACTTGTAGTAGACAGTCTCATTAGCCCCCTCAATTCTCATTCACTATAGTAAGGACACAGGCCAAGTTCTCTAGAACTCCTCATCCTGGGACTAACCATATCTACTGATCAGTAGCATACTATTTGCTTGCAAACTCATTTCAAAAGCAAGTTTTTCCTGGCAGCCTAAGGGAGAAAAGAGGAGTCTATATATAGTCTATATATTCAAAAAAAAAAGGATAGGCTCTTGGAATTCACTTGGTCCTGGGCCATTTCCTTATAGAACTGACTTGCCACCATAGAGAAAGTCAGCAGCAACACTGTCCTCACATTCCTTATACAAAATGGCATTTTTGAGAGCCTGGTGACAACTAGCATCAAATACCTAGTGCAAAACAACCATGATAGAGACAAACAGTGGTTTTCTGTCTATCTTCAGAACTTAGATGTCTTCTACTACCAATAGTGACATATTTCTGTTCTCAGTCCCTCTGTAAATGGGGAAAGAAAGGGGAAGAGAAGCACAGAAGGGATAAACAACTTGACTGGAGTGACTTAAAAAGTCTACAGGGAGAAGTTAATCGAGTTCAGAGTCCCAGTCTAACACCTTAAGCATCAGATGTGCCTTCAGTACACAACGGGGGAAAGCCTTCCATATGCTTAAGGATGACAGTTGTCCTGCTGTATTTGATTTTATCACTACTTAATATATTAACGTTGAGATGAAGAATAGGGAGCTTCTACTTTTTAGTTCCTCTTTCTATAGCACTGAATCATCATCTGAATAGAAACTGTTTTGATTTTTACTCTTCTTAATTTTAACTGCCATCATGGGTTTTTGACAACTCTTGAAATAAGGTCATTTCCTTCAGTCCATCCCTCTGACTCTCCCTGCCCCCTCTCCCTTTCCTTCTCAGGTATTTATGGACTATCAATCACAGCAGTATCTAGGCACAAACTGTCACCTGACTAATGGCCTGTGGCTTTCAGATACCATAGCAACTTAAAGGGACACATCAGCATATACCTCTGTCACTGTAATGATGCAATGCATTTAAAATATGGCATCCACTCCACCGGTATGTCCTGCTTTTCACAGAAGGTGAAAGTGATCTATGCCAGACCTCCTGATCCCCGTGCCTGCAGAACAGGGAGAGTCATCTCTTTGCAAAGTACGAGTGTAAATAAATTACTGAAGCAAGGCCTAAACAGTTTTCTTACAGAAGAGAAGAATCTCTAGTTCTAATTAGACTCTAATTTTATCAGGGGAGCTAATGGCAGTTACCCTCATTTTGCCCCTTAGAGAGCAAGAAGCCAGGGCCAATATGAGGATACAAGATGCCTGGATCAGCAGCATCTGGATTTATGGAGCTGTGCATCCACCTCCTGCAGAGTGAGGGCCGCGCAGGCCACCAGAGGGGCTCAGAACAGCTTGATGCTCTCGGAACACAATCTGAATTGCTCAATAACGTAAAGACAAAACTCTTCTGGCATGCCTATCTAAATGCTCGCTGTTTTTCAAAGACTGCGCCTCCTCCCTTTTCCAGTTTCCTAGCTATGTGGTTATTTGGTATTCAATCCCTTTGTCTCCTTGATCAAGTCTACTCACATAACTGATAGTGGACTATCCAATTTAAATGCCATCCATTAACATACAAAAAAGCAGAACATATTTGGAGTGCCTTTCAGCTGAGGGGAAAGGAAACATTAGTTCCAGGAAGGCTTAACAAGAATGGAAGAAAGAGAATTACTTTGAACTGAATCAAGACATAAAAGTATTGATTTTCCCTTTATAGCAGGTGTCTGACCACTCCCCTAAAAAATAAACTACAGACATTCCTTGCAGAAGACCTAAAAACTGACTTTCAGTATTTATTTCAGACTTCAGTTGAACGCAGATATGAGTTCTGAAATACTGAGGCATGGTAACCACAATCTAATCAGTATTCTCATCTGCATTAAAAGATGTTCTTGCATTCAAAAGATCAAATCCTGTTTTTTGTCTGCAAGTTTATTTGGTGCTCTAATATATTCCGTTTCTCTTGATCCATCTGCCATCGTATTTCTACTATGTAGACAGTATATCTATAAATGGATGGCTATACAAGGCTCTAAACAGCAGGCTCCATCTCTTCTTGATCCTTCCATGGAATCATATGAAACAAAGTTTTCTTTGCTATCTTGCATGTCATATGCAAAAATTCCACCAAGACAGGTGGAAAGAAAAGCAAGTACCTGCAGCTTACTAGGTGCTTTTTGACTGTTAAATGGTTTGTCTCAGTGACCATATTTGCAACCCATAAATTGGGCACTATACTAAAAAGTAGTACCTTCCATTTACTCATTTGAAATACATCCCTTTCAGCTATGAGTATCCTGATAAGATCAGTTCATTGCTACTGTTAATCTCTCTCCATTCTCTGTATCTGTCAGGTTTTTTATTTGGAGTCATATAATAGTTTTATGCCTTTTGAACCTCATTGTTCTTTTGCCAGGTCTAGGGATCATGGTAGATGGCCATCTCTTTCCACAAAGGAAAACTTTGAAGTTTTATGAATCACAGACAGAAGTGTTCTGCAGTTTCAGCACCTTCCCACCCCCTCCTCCCCCTTTTGCAGGCACGTAGTTGCACAGCCAAGGCCTTTCACTGAACTATGGCTTTCCTTTGAGAAGCTCATCCACTGCTGCATGCAAAGACAGGATATCAGTCAGCTTTGCAGCCACCTCTACATTAACAGGCACACACAGGTTTCCTACTCACAGCACCACTTCCTGAGGAAACAATCACAGCTTTCTAAAGGGGACTTACTAGCAGGAAAAATTAAGTTGTTTGTTGATTCAAATGCTCACCAGAAACCTGTCCATCCTAAGATAACACCCTGATGTACTACTATTAGACATGAAATAGACTTTATCCCACCACTGCTTATTTACCTTACAGGTTTGCAGTCTTGCAAATGCCACAACACTGAGGGTAACATTTACCCCTGCTAAGAGAAAGCTGTAGTAGGGAGAGAAGGAAGAGTAGTGAACACAGATTAGAGTAAGCTGGTAAGGAGGCTTGTGTCATGATTGCTTGGATTGGGAGGTTAATCCACTCAGTAGCAGTATTTGCTTCACTTTAAAATCATAAGCTGAGATGTCACCTACATAGTTTACAAATGGAATGAGACATTATAAAACAAGCTCAGAGTCTTTTCTTTCTTTTGCCCTCTCAAGGCTTCAGCCCTCATTGAGGCAGTATGACTAGCAGACTACTTTTACTGTTTGTCAGAGGGTAGGAGCCTGTCAATTGACTGACTAGAAATTGCCTTTCCATTTTGGCATGCAGGGTTTTCCTTCCTCTCTCCCGTCCCCTAGAATTTCCAGTTCTTCAGGAGCATGGATGCAGTTACGGTTATGTGCAGCAACACTCATGCGAGTTCACATGAAGTGCTGCACTGTAACAGCTTATGCAAAGAAAACCACCCCTCTTTGTCACCACAGTTACATAACAATGCACTTACAGGGGTATCAGCATTTTCAGAAGATAATCTTGTATACATAGTTTTATAAAAGTGACATGCTTTTGAAATAACTGCTAAAATTCCTTCCCATAACTATAATTCAGGAACTCCATATCTATCTATCTTATTTATCAAACTCATTTTACCCAGACACATCAGAACACTGCTTTAACAGAGATGTGAACATCAAAAGTACTTGGAAGCAAACTTCAAATGAAAGTGAAGCCACAATCTTAATTCTGAAAGGGCTACAGAGCAAACAGTTTGGTAGTTTCCCCCATTTATAAAAGTAATCCATACTTACACAAAGAAATGTTGAACTACTTTCAAACTGGCTTAAACATTTTGAGTAGCATCAAGGTTTGGGTTTTTTTTTTTTTAAAAACTTTTATGTATTTAAGATACTATTTTCAACTCTCTAAAGGAGGATTCAGTTATCATTTGTCAGTCACTTTATGTAGACCAAGTCATCCCGATCTTTTTCAAAGCACTACAATTCCTGGATAAGAAAATTTTAAGGCAACAAAACCTTATCAAGCAGTCCAAAAGAGGGATATATTTATGAAGTAAACATAAAACCAAGCTGTCAAAGCAAAGCCTAAAGAGTAACCACATTTTTTTCAACCTTAGATTGTTTCTTTCTTAACTCTACACTTTTGCTAGATTATATTTAGTCTAACTCCTTCTCAGTTAGAATTTTTGACTCTAAGAAGAAAAGAAGAAACCAAAGCTTGCTCATTAAAGTTCACTCATTGGTTCACTCAGGGCTTTCTATGGATTATTCATCATTCTCACCAACACGCAAACACCCATCCTAATTGAGCTTCAAAAAGGCCAGAATAGAGTCTCTTGGTCATTACCATTTGCCTTTCAAGAAGTTCAGCAATAAAAAAGAAGTTGCCATCCAACCAACCTCACCTGGCTCCACTTCCCATCCAAAGGCCAAAGAGAGTCTCCTCACAGCATCCCATGCCAGAAAGTCCTCTGGAGCCAGGAGGCTGCCCACCTCCCTGCAAGGCCCTCCACAGGCCCATCTGCTGCCCCTCATGACCTCACTCCCACATCATTACCAGCAGCTGAGGTCAGAACATGACTCAACAGTGAGAGCCAACGAGGAGACAGACCCGCCCACAGACGTGGGCCTGGGAGCACCACCTCTGGCTACTGGAGACAAGGAGGCTTGCAGAGAAATTACAAATTGCATTACCTTTGCCATAAATTTATCAAGGTCTATTTTACATAGAGTTAGGTTCTTTTTTCCCTGCACTTCCAAATGTACCTTTAGCCCAGAATATCACCTCAGTTCTTGATGATACTCCTGGCCTAGGATAATTATTCCCTACTGATGTTGCTTTCTATCTTTTTTCATGTAAGCATTGTGCTGGAGGCTTATAATCATCCTGCAAGTCAGCTGATACACCTGGGATGTGTCCCTTTGTCACTTTAACCACTGAATTTCTGATATTTTCTGAGCTAGACAATCGTCAGCCATTCTTTAACAGGGCAGCTGCTAATTCTTACTATTATTGCATCATACATATTTTATTAAATATAAATTTAATATTTGTAATTGTTTTAAATTAACACTTGGATATAAATATTTACCAGATAACATAATCATATAAATTTAAGTCCAATATTTTACAATTTATATTCCAAGAAGATTTTATAGTGTTCTATTCTCTTTGTACAGGTGATTTATCTTGAAATCTTGCTTTGAATTTTTTGTTTCCTTTTAGTGTGAAAGTCCTGATGCTTTTCCTAGTCTTGGCACAATTAAATTGAGTTTTCTAGTTCAGGTGTTTTCACTGACCTGTGCCCTTACTTTCTCAGTTTTTCCTTCTGAAATCCCAAACCTGCTATAATTTAATTCCATTTAATATAAACTGAATCAACATCTGATGGTTTGATCCAAAGTTATTTCCAATGGTGACAGCTCAGTAATTTTTCACTGACCTCATCCAATTCCCTACGCAGACTAGATAATCATATATGATTAGGTATCACCTACATGATTACAGCTTTCTACATACTCTAACTTGCAAGAAGCTGTTCTCTGACAGCCCTACCATCTTAATAAACAATTCTGTTGATGGAGTACAATGACACTGGAAATGAATTCCAGCCTTTTTGCTAGCTCATTATACCACTCTAATAGGAATTAAATGGTAGTAAAACCTTTGTTTCTATTGCTAAGATACATGCATAAGTCTGTTGCCATTCAAAACTAATAATCTGATAAGTGTGCCATCTACCTTTCAGAAAACATTCCTTTAATATATTTCAGTTTCACATTGGTCCTGAATTTGCCTGTGTGTGCACATGTGTGTAAGGGAAATAATCTGAATTCCTGTCCTTCAGATTTGAATCTTGTGGTGGATTAATTTTGAGGTCAAAGAAAATCCAGTCTCAGCTTGTGGATTCTCTGTAGTCTAATATGTGAAGTTACACTGAACTTGCCTTCTGTCTTTAACCCCATCACTCACATATATAAAAATCACAAAACACATAAGAACATCAGTAGTCTTTGGAGCTCTACCACTAACAGTTTTTTACCATGTCTGCCGCTGGGCACATAATCTAATGGGGTCTGGGAAGAAGAAAAACAGAGAGTCAGCATCTTTACATGAAGCTTATTTCCATAGGAAACCAAGCTACAAAACAAACAAAACTGTAGTGGCTAGAATATTTTAATAGCATGTACTTTTATTAGGTCCCTTCAGAATACAGTCTATATTAGAATCACAGTGAGATGGATCAGTGTATAACAGCTCATCTCTTATTAAAAATCAGACGTAAAAGAAAAGCCAAGTACAGAGGATGGCTAATAGGGACTTTGTGTGTTGGTGAGATAGGGATTTGTGTTAGAGTAACTGTGGTTTCTACTTGTAATTTTATTTGTGCTGTTCACTTAGAAAATACTCATCAAGCACTCCCTTATGGTTTTTCTGTACAGTTTGAGTTTCCCAGTTTCTCAGCATCCAGCTGTTAGACATATGTGGTAACTAACTCAAAAGCTGTTAAAAAGTACTTTCTATGCATGAAGGAGGAATTATGACACTTAGGCTTGTTCTCAGCTGGGCCTCTAAATTTGTATGTGCATGTGACTGTGTAAAAATGCTGCATATTGTCAGAACTTCCCTATTCATTGTTCTTTATTCAAGTCTGAAATGTTGCAAAGAGTTATGAATATACACATTGCTCTAAGTATTTATGACATTAATGAAGGGTAATGGTATGCACTGTCATAAGCTGGTAACAAAGTACAGGTATAAACAAGCCCAGCCAATTTATCTTACAACTGAGGCAACAGCATATGGATAAAGAAGCCTGTGCACTTAGGCATGAGAATGAGGAAATTAAAAAAAAAAAAAAGAGCAAGTAAGCAAGTATCTGTTTAATGAACTACCAAAATCAAACAAAACCCTTCACACTATCATTATATCTTTTTCCTCCAGAATAATATAATGCAACTTTTCTTTAAAGTAATGGACCTAGCCCAGGTCTTTTTCTTTTTTCCCCTTCAACTGAGATGATTTCATTCAATAGTCAAACAATCCAATACCACTTTGGGCAGATACACTGTACTAAGAAGGAATCTTCAAGCCTTGTTTTCCTTATAAGAAAAACTTTATATCTATATTACCTAATCCAAAGAAATGTAGATGATGTCAATTGCAACGAAAGCAGGATAATTCTAACATGTTACGAGGTCAGGGTGACACCATGTTCTTATAAAAAGATGAAGAGTCTTTGAGATAGGCACAAATGTAAAAGAAACCCTAGTAAACTCATTTAAAAATGAGGTTCAAATTCTCCAGGATTTGCTGGCTTGGTTTGGAATATAACTGGGCGTTTCAGTGTCATGAAACTCTCAGGAATGCTTGAAGATATTTGAAAATTAACTGTGATATTTCTGGCAGCAAAACTGAAAAGAAATGTCATCTGAGCATCTTATTCTTGCAATATTTCCAGTTCCATTTTGCTAGAGAAGTGCTGTACAGCAGACTTGGCTGGAGTTTGGTGGTGCTATTTTCTGAGTTAGCTAAATTTCTAAAGCTTTTAATATACAATTGTTGCTATTTCAAACATTTTAGATTCAAAGAAAAGCAACTGGCTGGAGTTCACTACAGGTATTCACATTCTTAGATCTCTAATATAATGTAGAACAAAGCTAGCTATTAATGAGCTATATTAATAATATTTTTTTACACTGGAAAGGCTAGTGAATGTAACAAGGGCTTTCCATAAAGTATGTTCTTTTTATTTTCTTTCTTTTTTAAAAATAAATGTTTTCACTATTTTGGCAACTTAAAAATGAAACTTTTCTTTTAAAACCAAATAAAAGGCTGTATCTTGGCTGTCTGAGGGGTCCCAGACAAGGGGAGACAGGACATCTCCCCAGATGCTCCTGAACTGAAGGCTGTGCATGTCTACAGGAAAAGCAGTTGTGGAGAGAGGCTTTCTCCACAGAAACTGGAAATAAACGGCAGTGAGAGCTGAGCCGAGAGGAACTGACAGCTCAGCAGCTGGGAAGCACGATATCTGGATGGATCCTCCAAACCTGGGAGATAAAAAGACAGCTGCTCCAGCCCAGTGGAAGCTGTGAAGCAATCCCTTCGCCGAGCCTTATTTCTCACTTCCCAAATCCTGGGAATGACAGAGAGAGATGAAGAACGAGGGGCAAAAAACCGCTTTGGGGGAGGAAGGGTATTAGCAAGGGAACAAGAACATCTGTTGCTTATACCCAGGTTCTTTCAAACGCGCAGACTGTGGAAATTGGTGTGCATCTGGGGTGGGCGTGGGACCGCAGAGGAAGGCCATTAAAGGAGGCGCATAGCAGGGGCCTTGCAGAACAACAGGCTGTTTGCCGCGGCCCTTGCCAGAGGGTGCACGGGGTCAGCGTGATGATAACCCAGCAGTCCTTCTGGGGGCAGTTCTGCCTGGGGAGCAGTAGCTGGGGCTCCCACGGGCAGAGCAGGCAGTACATTGCTCTCTCTCTCTCAGTTAACCAATTTGTTTCCTTTCATGTTTGGTCAATGAGTTACAGTGTATTATGGCTTCAGTGGATACAAACTAATTAAGGGTGAATGAACTAGCAAACATTCATTTAAGTTTGGATTCCTCATTTAAGCAAGGGGATAGCTTTAGTATCACGTATATGGGATCTCATTCCAAGAGCACTGAACCTTTCCCTGGTTGAGAAATGTCACGAACAACATCTGTGTACTGTATGTCACTCCTCTTTAATGAAGAGTGGTTATGCCTATGTTCTCCGTTCAAAGCAGCAACACATTCATAACCATCAACACAGCAAAAATGCCCACAAGATGTTCTTACTGGGAAACTAAACAGGCGACACCAGTGCTTTCATCCATAACCCAAACTGTAGGTGCTCGAGTCAAATGTTATGTTTAATAACGCAGTTCAAACCTTACATATGTGATGTAAACATTTATTTTAGAACGAGCTAACAACTAGTCCCACAAGCCTTGCTCTTGCTCACTGCTGACAAAGAGAGATACCTCTGGAGACTACACAAGGCATCTCCAGTTTAGTATCTTTTATCAGAGGACATCTGCTTATCAAATATAAGGCTCCATGAGGGAATATATGTCAACATGAAGGTGTGGGGCACTTGGGGGAAGAGGTTTGTGTCTCATGTCCTTGGTTAGCACACCAGTCTGGTGGAAATGCTGCCCTGCAGAAGCACATGAGAGAACTGTATTTGCATGCCAAAAAAATTAGGGACTTTATAAGAAGAATGTCATACTCCTATGGCCAGCCTGTCCCCTCACTATTAATGGTACCACTTTACCTCAAAAGCAGATTAAATATACCTGGTGCATTCCTCTGGCTGTCAAGGTCCAGTCATGTTCTGCTAGGAACATGTGTGGCCCTGTGCTAAACGTCTGTATATCCCACTAAGTGTTCTTTCCCAAAGTTACCCCCAAGCTTGCTTAAAGCCCTTGTATGAGAGAGGCCTTTTATCTAAATAGTGTGGGTATGAAGAAAAATTGCGGCTGCTATTCTGACTATGGCATGAAATACAGTAGGCTTACCTCTAAGATAAAGTCCTAATACGTCAAAGGATAAATACCAAAGCGAGCTCTTCAGCTCTACGATTAGAAGCCACTATTTTTAAATCATTTGTATTTATTTCTTGCTCAGGGCATTCCAAAGTTTTCCATGAGCAATTACCCTGAAGTCAACATGTTGTGTAATACTGGCAATGATTATGAGATTCTGTGAGGCTATGGAATTATGGCTTATTTCTATTTCTTAGTTCTGGAATTATAGCTTATTTCTGTCAAGAACACAGTCATATTGCCACAAAATGGGAAGGCAATTGTTTAACTCATCCCTACTTTTTGCAGTGTGAAAAGTGAAGAGTCATTTTTATATTGCCTCTGCTGCATACGCAGATGTTGTTGCTTTCAACATTGTCTTTGTTACTGGAGCACAGCTGAAGAATAATTTTAGTCCCCTGCTTTACATAGTCTGTTTCATGTGCTAGTGCCGCAGCCATCAGCCAGACAAGACATTTGACTAAGCAAACTGGCAGTTTATTTCACACATTCATGGGAGATGAATAAAATCAGATTCCAAGTTTATGCATGAGATGCCTCCAGTTTGTTCAGTTTTATGCCAGACTTACTTTCCTCATTAGTTCCTCTTTTGTTTTAACTGGGAAATTTTTGACAAAATACCTTTTAAGCAGAATTTTCTAAAGTCTTTCACCAAATAGGAATATTTCATACAAATTTCATGACATCCCACAGATTTTTTTCTAATTTGTTCTCCTGAAATGCCAGAATTCAGTGTTCCTCAGCTACTTGCATGGAAAAATAATTTATTACATATAATATGCATGTGCGCACATATATTGCACATATTCAGCCTGCTTGTATACACACACACACACAAATGTTGGGCACTTCTGGAAAACTACAAGCTAAAGAACATATTGTTAAGTCCTGATCTGGCATTTGGTGTGGTGCTGGATTTCCCTGAGACCTAGTGCTTATGGAGAAGGGACTTTTCTGCACTAGAGAAATATGAAGTAATGCACTTGCAGTATAAACTTGGCCAGCTACTGAGAGCTGAATCTATCTTTACAGCAGTGCAGTCTGCCACCATGACACTACAGTATCCCAACAACAAAGACTTTCTCTACATCATGACCAAGAACAGTTAGGCTAAAAGGAGAAAAATTCAAAACATCTAAGACTTTCTCCTTGGATGAAAATCAACCCTGAACTGGAATCCCTGGAAGTTTCTTAACTGAACTGTAATTTCTATGAGAAACCATCACTTTCAAGAGATTTCCTGCATTCAGTTTCGAAATGGATAATGCCACTTATGCTATTTCAGCATTTTGCCTTCTGCTTGAAGCCAGTGAGTATGGGAATATGAAAACAGAAATTAATTTTTAGAAACATTATCTGAATATTTCTGAAGCTTCAGAGCTATGGCTCTTTATAAGTTTGGGAAGAGGAGAGGGAAATCTCTCTCTGGTTTAGGTCTTGAGTGCCAAAACGATCTAAATATGAAAATGAAGAAGGACATAAAAAGAAAGTGTTTTCCTCCCATTCCATGAAGCTGAAAGACTCCAAATATGGCAGTTCACAGCTTATTGTTTCCTGGCATCAAAACTCACAAATGTGACAATAATGCTGTAAGGATAATGAATCCAATTTATGCTCCAAGTGTGAAATGCCCAAATCTAGCACAACGGGGAGTCTTTCACCATTTCATCTGCATGGAATGAACACAGAGAATAATTAGCGAAATGAATGAAAAGACTTTGGACTCAGTTTTAATCCACCTCTACCCAATGGTAATAACACCCCAATTCATTAAACAACAGATGCACATTAGCGAAACACAGTGGCAACTTAATTCAGCTGGGAAGGGCATACCCCTGGGGAGAACTGAAACAAGCAAGCCCATCATTTCTCCGTAGGTGGTTAACTTCAATTAAACTTCTCAAAACACAAATTTGCACTCACCCTGAAAGAAACATGAAAGAATAACTTAAAGCACCTTCCAGTTGTGTTTCAAGACAGTTTCCTTGTCCTGAGCAAGTTGAGGCAGTAGGAGCCATGGAGATTTTGATGGAACGTAGTTCAAGCTCTGGAACACTATGTTTAGAGAACCTGTGCAATAGTGAGAAAACAATTTATAAAATCTCTGGGAATATTATTAAATATCACAAATTTATTTATGCCTCTGGACTGTTCTGTGACTGCCCTTGTCACTTCTGATCCAGTGCTCCCTTGTGTGTTTGTTTTTTCACTTAATAAAGACCAAGCATAATTCTGTTTACTCAATCTATGGGAAAACAGAGAGTGACAGCTTGCTTTGGGCCTTGGGATTAAAAGCTGCATCTTGAAGTTTCATTTCCTTGCAAACCATTCTATTAAAGCAACAAGGGGAAAAGATGAGCCAATTTTCCCTTTCTCTTAATTTTCCCTAAAGGTTTGTTAAGTGTCTTTAGTTCAGACTAAATCTAGATGGAAAACATCCGTGTGTTCTGGTTCTTGTTTTCTTGGTAAAATATCTTGGAACTTGGCAAGTGCATGGACTGAGGGGAGAAGTTAATTTAACTTATATCCTGCTCAGCTGGAATCCTCTTGCCTTCTGAAGTCTCGGTTTGCAATTCCAGGATAGTAAAACCCGGCCATTATAGAAATTATGTATTAATTTTCCCAGGGTTTCATGTTGCATCCCTGCCACACATATTCAGAATTCTCCAGGATACTATGTAAAGATGAACAAAGGCAACTAGGATCCAATATTCTTAGGATCTGTCCTCGACCCTAGCGCTGACTCACTCCTCAGTGCTCTGAGAGACAAACCTCCTTCTCTGCCTTGGCAATAGCGTGCAGAATTGAACACACAGACTGACTGTTGTACCCAGAATAGTACCGGCATCCTATGGTCATTCCAAGCAGAAAGAACCCTTCTTGGGGTCAAAAAAGAGTGCTCAAATAGCTATCCCCTCTTCCCACTTGTTTCTACACAAAAGGCATTTGTGAATCAACAATAGAAAGAGATGCAAATCGCTGCTGGTCTTTAGGTTCAGGGAAAGCTGTCTCTCTCTTCTGTATCAGCAGAGGAGGGAGAAAGCTCGGGAGCCCCCTACATCTTGCTTCACAAAAAGCTGGAAGAACTGGACAGGCAGGACTTCTCAGCACTAGGACGCTGTGTACGTATAAAATATACCTGAAGATATACCGAATGAGGGGGCTGGGCTGTCAGCCCAGCTCTGTCTGTTCCATACTTTATGACCCCCATAGACCTGACCTAAAAGATCCCTCATGGTCTTCTTCCAACAATGCCTTCCAATGCTGAGAAGGCACCCTGGCCCAGCTCTGAGTGAGCAATGCCTCGTCTTAGCCCAAAGAGGAAGTAACATATTGCCTTCTTTGCCTCTAAAGCTGACAATTTCCGTGTCAATGAGAGAATGTAAGAATATATTCCCAGAGAAAATCTTAGAAAGAAAAACTAGACATGCCCAGGAGAACCCACAGTACCCAAACTCTGATTGACAATCCCAAATGGAAAAGGCCTGTTTCCTGAAGATCTAGCTATTATATTGCTTAGCAATCTTAAAAAAAAAAAAAAAAAAAAAAAAGATAAAATTTTTTATGTCACTTGCCAAAAATGACTACTCCATTTTGGACCACTTTGGACTCCACTTCCAGACTTGTATTTCTCATGTGGTATTGATATGCCCATAACTAATCTGAAGGAAGACTTGGAAGCAGAGTCTAGAATGGATCAATTAGGGTGGAGATGTCTGTCCCTCATCGCACTCCCTGAACAACTCTGTATCATCGAAGAGACCCTTCCATCACTATTCCTCTGATACAGAGGGCATATCAGGCACACTTGGCATATTTGAGCTACCTTGTCCAGAGAAATTGGCCAGGTTTGGTGTTTGTTGTGAAAAGGTAAATCACTGTCTTCCTTATTCTTCCCACTGCAACATAAATCAATCCTTCTGCAGGAGCCCTTCATGGCAAAAGAGTGGTTAGGCGTAAATCTCAGGAAATAGAATTGCTGCAGTTTCGGGTCTGTGACCAGATATGGAGAGCGTTCCTCAGCTGGTGTTACGGTGACAGACATTTCTGACATCAGTGATAAAACTTGTTCTTGTTTTGATTACTTGGCATGTCACTGCTGTTTAGTGGTCTCTCTAAATCTTCTCCAAACTGTTATGCAGTCCATTGACATGACAAGATGAGCAAATTCCAGGTGCTCCAGCAAGCATGGCTTTAAATAGTTTTAAATACGGTGAATTTGTGTCTCTATACTGGCTTGGCTGAGGTTTTACAAAGGATTAAATGTTTTGAATGTGAAGGTGATGAACCACTGCTCAGTGTGGAAAAAAACTCAGGTAACAGCAGGGACTTTAAAATTCCCCCCCCTTTTTAACATTTCATACACAAAGGAAAGCCTTGAATTCAGTGTACTAGCTGTGTCAATGGTAGTGGGGACTGTTTGTAAACATATGACAACGAAAGACGATTTAAGGGATAATAAGTCTGGCAATAAGTCTGCCAGTCTCAGAATTCCTCTTTTGTAACTGCCATTCTGCCTAAGCCACCACAGGCAACTAATGGGTAAAATAAATTAAAACCAGGAGCTGTTCTTGTCCTTGTGATCCAGGCAGGGGGCTGACAATCCCTCTTTCTCTTTCTTAGAAGCCACTCTGATTGCAAGGGTAAAAAGCTAACCTACTGCTCTTCCTACTACAGGTTGAGGCCTGTTTTTTTTCCCCTGACGTCCTCCATTCCCCCCAGTCCCGTCTGCAGATCCTGGGGCAAAGACTGGAAATGACAAAAGGACAAAGCCAGCGTCCCTGCCTTACATGAATAGGAAAAGGCCTCTCCGAGACAACAAAAAATGGGCAGGCAAATTGATTAATTGGAGGACTGCAGGATTTCCACACAGCAGAGCTGCAAAGAGCAGAGGGGGGAATGCAAGGCGGTGATGGCTGAACAATGGCTCCTCAGTGCCCCATGTTCAGTTCAGGGCAAAAGAGAGAAAGGGCCTTTTTACGAAGGAACCTATGCAACATCTTTAAGGTCCTATTATTAGTAAGCACTGTTTAGCTTTCTGAAGCATCCTTCATCCCAGGGCATCACAAAAACACTCCCCCAGCTGTTAGATTACATAGATAATTATAGTCTGCAGATGCTAATGTAAGAAACGGATGTCACTTACGATACATCGTGCTAAGGGATGAAAGGGTTTTTTAGGCTTCAAAGCAGCAAATTGTTAGTCTTTATTTCTCCATTGGCTTGTATCCTGCAGAGGTAGCGAGCTAGCCCCATTCATCAGTTTGGACTGAATTAATTTTTAAAAAGAGATAGTGCTTTGAGGCTACCTGAGGATGAATAAATATTCTGCATGTAGCCATTGCATGAGTAAGCAGTAGAAATAAAAATCACCTGAGTCAACTAAAATGTGAGCTCTCAGGGGCACTCTTCAGCTTTGCTATCATATGTGGATGAGACAGAAGGAGACTGAAGCACGGAGCAAGCTCAGGCAAGGCAGGCTCAGGGCTGCAGGAGCTCAGAAATTCCCTTGGGAATACCGTGGTTCATCCCCATCTACCTCTCTCAGTGCCTTAGTTTATCTCTTGGTCCATCTCTTTGCTTGACTGTGTTTGAGGAAAGCTGAGAATAGCTGAAAATGTCATCTGTCTGTGGGGTTTTAATGGACACATTTCTAAACCTCATCATATGGGCATGCAAAATCCCCTTTTTGCATTTGTTTTACAACCACAAGAACAGTTGGTGCCCCATGATTATAGGCTTGAACATGACTTGAACACAGCGTGGCCTAAAATAATTTGGAGACCATGGATTAGAGGGCTAATGGCCCTACAGAATTTTAAAAAGCTGAAAGTATTTACAAATGTGTCACCAAATCTGAGAGCATTGAACCAGCTTTATTGTATGAGACAAAAATCATGGCACATTCCTCTGAAAAAGAGCATCCCTAACAATAAAAAAAGGGGAAACAGGCAAACATTTTAAAGATATGCTCCTTTGTGTCATTTTCAAAATGAAAACTATTAATTTTACATTCATGTATTAGTTATTTTTACAAAGCCTGTATTTGAAATAGTTATTTTTACAAAGCCTATCAAATTACCTGAGCTGCAATTTTAGTTCAGGTTTCTGATGACTTGAGCTTCATTTTGTTTATTTATTACATAGCCAAAAACCCTTGATGGAACTATCCCTCTGTAATTCTCACTGAATTCCTCCTTATTCTCCCTCTTCAGTATATGGGAAGCCTCTCAAAAAGCCATAGAGGTAGCTGCACTATTGGATTTGTATTGTGTGATTAAATGTGACTGTAAGTGAAATTTGTCAGGAAGAAAACAATAAAACTACATTTTGAAGAAAAGTCTTGCACACATAAGCAAGCGGATATATCTCTTCTGATGCTGACATTTCAAATAATCATAGTTCAAGATTGAACAAAAGCAGTAATAGACTGTCTATTAAGGTATTGACCAATTGACCATTTTTCTTGACTTTCTTTTACCTTGTCCGGTGACTACTTCATAACTGGTACTGGAGAGGCATACTGGCAGTGTATAGACCATATACCATACAAGAAAGCTTAGGGTAGGTGACAATAACATTAGTTATAAACTAGCAGAGAGGAAAATAGACAAGACTTCCTGCTTTCTTTTTTTTTAAAATTCTCACATCTGAAAGAGAACATAAAGGATTCGAATTGCCTATAATTCTCTGCACACAGCATATTATGCATTATTTGCATTAGATAAGTATAACTTTTTTGTACTGTGAGCTTTACCAATCATGGACAGTATAAGAAACATCTCATGCAGCACACTTTTTTCTTTATGTCCCTCACTTTAATTGTTGTGATAGCAAAGACAATTTCCCATGCAGCTCTTCCCAGACTATATGCTAGGGGCTGAGAATAGCTTTAATAACTTCACCCTAACCTCTGTTTCTACATCTTGCTTCCTCCTAATGCACATACAGGTTTGATGACTGAGGCTTTCACAGTACCACATCTCTGATCTCCAACTGCCTATGCCATTCTGAGCTTGCCTTTATCCTTAATGATAAAGAAGGAAGCAGGACACAAACAAGAAAGTCACATAGGTTGTGTGTCTACTATGAGATGAGGAGAATACTTGGAACCAATTTAAGGAAGGCCATTCCTCGTTATCTGTGTGCCTTCTGTCTATATTGGTAGTTATTGAAGCCCTGTCTAAAGTGCATGGCAGGGATGCACTGTAATCAGAATACACTAGGGCTTATTTTTCAACATCCTTATTGAAAGTTCCCATTTTCAGAAAGCAGGATATAATATGAAGGCAATGCATATGCTTATCTCCCCCAGTGTAGACATGTGATGGGAGATATCAGCAGGTGCCACGAGCTGGGAAATGTTCTCAGTTACCACCATTTAGAGATTAGCAAGTCAAAATGATAGTGTTAGTGGGATACTAGCTGTTACCCAAGACTTGAATGTTGCACATGATGTCCCCAACTTTTGTAAACTGCTACTAATATTTGTTTTCTGATTACCCTAATAGAAGGTCAACATGTTTATATGACATCAGTTTGGTTACTCCATTGTGCTCCTATATTTCTGAGAAAGAAGTCATCATCTAATTTTTTAAGTTAGAATTAAAAATGTAGCAGGCAAGGTTATAGGTACAAAACAGCTAGTGTGGTAGCTGATGCATCCCACCAGTGTTTTCCATATGAAAGTAGGGCCTAACTTCGTATCCTTGAAGTGACATTTTGGTTTTTTTGCTGTCTCTTATGAGAGGGATTCTTGCTCAGAGCTAAACTGAGGTTGTGTTCAAATAGGGTTAGGTACTGGAGTGCACTTCGTAAAACCAAGGCTTTCCATGCACGTGAAAAGAACACAGCAAAGGACCTCACAGATGAAGTTTAGGGGGATATTAAATCTATGTCTTCTAAAAAAACCCAAAGTATTACCTGTCTCAGGAATTTTCTGCCTCACACAGTATTCGTTTTGAAGACTGATGCTCAACTAGTTCTGTTTCATGCAAGAAGCTGGAGCCTCTTTCACAGATAAAATTCTCTCGGCTATCAACAAATTTCTTGCCATTCTCTTACATCCTATCTTCAGTTACCCATCATTTTATAACAGATTTAATGACATTCCGCTTTTTCCTGGCCATATGGAAAAAGGACAGCAGTAGCTGTAGCCCAAGTTAAACTATCATGAGAAATACATGTGGAAATTTTTATGTATAGAGTATATAGTCTTAATAAGTGTTTTATCTTTTTTTATTTTGTCCTGGGGCAAATGAAAGAGACAGAGAGAGAAAAGGAAAAGAAAGATGCAAGATGGGAAGAAAACAGTATTGCTACTGCCTTCAGTTTGAAAATAAATAAAATAAAACATGGCCTCTAACTTTGTTTTGATTTTCTTTTTTTCTTTTTTTTTCAAATAATGCAAATACTAAATTTTCTTGGAAAAATGTACATTGGCCTTCACCCTTCAGATATATTTAATATATTCATTAACAGCTGCTGTACCTTTACCTTGTTGCCCCAAAATGTGTATGATGTTAAAATCCACACCAGAGATAAAGCTACCTTCAACCTAATGCCAGTCAGCTGGCAGGATCTGTGACACAGTTTTACTGAACTCAAAGCATTTGTAAGCAGTTCCTGTTTCTAACTGTCTTTTAAAAAGTAAAGTAGTACACAGGCCAGTGTCTCACATTTTTTCATCACAACACCGATGGGACTATCTCAGATGTATTTAGAGGGAAAGAGACTTTTTTCTCAGAAGTTCATTTGAAGAAGAAATCTTTGCCTTATGTTTGACACTGAAGAACTTCTGATATATGATAAATACTCAGAATAAAATACATATCAAGACCAACTCAGATGGTTGTTCTGGCTTAGCAGAAGGCAATGAAGCTGAGCCATTTATACTCTCAAGCTATGGTCTTGGGTACCATGTGCAGGCAAGAAAATGGCTCCCTCTTTGCAATGGGTCACGCAATATTCTGGGGTGGGAGCATGCTAATGATTGTAAGGAGTCTGAGATCAAAAGAAATAGTCTCACATTTTCCAGTCTGGGGTACAAGTCTAACCCGAATCCAGTTCTGAGGATCCTTTGTATCCTCGCAAAGACATAGTGTTGCTTAAGCCAAGCTGCATGCACTCTTATCTAGATGTACTCAAATGGTTTCCCATCATTTACTCTATCTTCAAAGAGATTTCTTCTGATGCCTGTGCTATATATGTAGCAGGCTGGCTTCATTTGCTGCTAAGAGTTCTTATCCTATTTTTCAAAGGTCATGACAACTCACGAGGGTATCATTCGTTCCTGAAAGGGTTGTTTCCCTGTTAAACAACCTCCTTCCTTTCTCATTCTCAGCTGAAATGTAGTAACTAAAAGGACGTGTCAATGATCTAAACTACATGACAGATCACACAGCAGGAAAGACACATCATTATTTGTCGTTATGGATCTGCACGAGTCTTTTCAATCAATTGTTCCAGAGCAAACACACCCTCCAACATTCCAGGCAAACATTTCCCCAAAGCTGCCTTGTAGGACGCACGGTGACAAATTACAGCTATACAGGGTAGGCCTTGTTTGAAAATGTGATCAACGGGAGCGTGTGTTCTGTTATATCTAAAAGTCCCAGGCAGGAAAGCCATGCAATGTTAGGGAAGCACTGTGATAAATTTAGCAAATGATAATGTAAACAGCATGGAAAAAATGTGTGCTGTACAGCAGGGCACAGATGCATTTGCTAGCCAGGACACTACAGAACTCTTGGAAACAGGATTGCAATACATTTAAACCTGATCCAAAGACATGTGTGTGTCCTTAGTTTTATGGTCTTCAAGTAGCCCCACTGCAGTCAGTGAGACTGCTCTCAGCAAGCAATTAAATGCTACAGAATTATTTATTTTTCTAAGGATTGGTGACTTAGGGGGTAAAATGTCCTTGGCTTCACCTCTCAGATAGATCAGTAATGTAAATAGGCAGCTACTCTTATTATTGTCAGTGATTAATCCGCCTAAAGAGAGAGCTCTCACTTTCTCTGGTTTATTTTACCATTTCTTTGTCAGTATTTGACTGACACATCATTTTGCCTGAAACAGTGAAAACATCAATTTGCTAGAAGCCAGTGAGCAGTCTCACTCCTTTTAATCTGCTTGTTTGTTTTCAGTGTCAACTCACCTAGCTCTCTAACGAGTCAGCCTTGCACTATATATTCTTGCAGCTGCACTCATATCCATAAACTTGATGCAAGCGAATTTCTCAGAAGGAGGACATTTGAAATGTCACTGAGAGTTAGTCAAATTGCTAAACAGCAAGCATTAATAAGAAACAATTACATAAACCCTCAAGCTGTAGCCGGCCCTGCCAGCAGCAATTTATTTGAATTCCTTTCTTTCCATGTCTGCTGCTCTCCAAATTGTCTTTAACTGGTAGCTTTATAAAAAACACCAGTCATGTCTTCATTACGTCCTTATATTATACTGTACTGTAAACACAAATTTGAGACTGTTACTTCACAGTTCTAGGTTTCCTTCCCAAGTTACAAGCATTACTTTCTTGCCATTGTTTCTCCCCAGTGACCTTCAGTGCCCTTTGATTTTTATTGATAAACAGTGATATCGCTTCCTCTTTAGCTAGCCATTGTTCAGATTCGAGGTGGAAAATACCCATGCAGTAAAATCCAGTGAGCCAAGTGTGTTGTGACTGTATTAAGAAAAATAAAGCCTCCACAGAGCCAGTCTCCTTAAAGAAAGCAAGGCAGTCACTCTGCACATACATATGTATGCAAATATGCCAATACCTCTGTGTGTATGTGGGTTTGCACACTTATACACACACACACAAATGTGATTCATATTTACAATACTTCTAGTTCCTTTCTAGAGTTTTTGGTTTTCTGTGACATTTATAGGATAAAATCCCTCTGCTAGGAGCATAATGTCTGCACTAATATGTTGTTTTCTATGAGATAAAAAAGAGCTTTTTTATAAGATCAAATGGATTTTCAGATTGCAGAGCTGACTAGAGGAGCATGGCTCAATAATCTGCAATTGAACAATATATTCTTAGTCTAAATCTGTTAAAACTGAAGGTGTTGAATCTGAAGATTATCAAAAGGGTAGTGGAATATTTTGGCAGTATATGGGTAGAGAAATGAAGTAAAGAGGAAGGTTGAGACAGGGAAGCAAAAGAACACAATAACTGAAGTCAAAATAGAGTATCATTCGTAAACCTTAAAAATGCCAAGGCCTTTATTTACTTTGAGATCTGGACTTGCACAAAGAACAGGATGCAGAAAAAATTCTGAAATAGCTACATCCTTTCTTGCCTCAGTCCCAAGATAAGCATATTTCTCAAAGCCTGGACAGAAGTAAAACTGGAGTGTGATCCAGCTGGAACTGATGGGAGTCTGTCCAAAGATTTCAGTGCACTGTGGATCAGGCTACACGTGTATAAACATCTAGAACATGTAATTTTGTAAACTGCTCCTGCTGCTTTAATGTCACAGGAGCATGCTTCAGCTTCGTAACTCTTTTTCTACAAATTGAGTGACTACAGAACATTCAGTATTATCAAAAAGTTGTCTTGTTTTTATTTTCTTGGTTCACCCATCTACCCTCACCAGTGAAAATCAGCAAAATTTATTTTATTTCTTCTGTACAATAAATAGCAAATTTCTCATAAGATCAGCAAGTTCCGTGTTTATTTTTTGTACCAGGTAGTGTCATCGTTAAGCGTATTAATTATTGTAAAACGGTCCTGCACTTTTTTGATGGTCCTGTGAAGCAGAACAAACCATAATCCTCATCAGTTAATTCAACGCTATGCATTAGCATCAGAAAGAAACTAGCTGTTTGAATTCTCACAAACTGGTAGGGTCACAGTAAACCTACTACAAAGAAGGAGAACAGGGTGAATTGCAAAGAAACTTCCCAGTCAGGCTGCAAAAATTATGTAGTAAATCAGCTCTTGATAATTCAGAAGTATTCACAGGGACAAAAAAGTACCAAAGAATCCAAAAAGGGAGTTAGTTTAAATATCCATCCTGGCGAAAGATGGTATAGGAAAGGAAGAGGCTGGATTGTGGAAAGGGCAAAGGAAGGGAGAGTATTTTTTATGTCAACCTCATAGTAAAGAAAAGAAAGTGCCAGTGACATTGATAGGAGAAAGATGAGAAAGAGAAAAATATCTCGTTCGGTTATTCACTGAGCAGTGACTCGTGCAACAAAGATCAGTGATACAGCAGAGGGGTATGAAAGGCTGGACTGTTCATTTGGACGAGAAGACAACAAATTGCTAACGACACGAGACTTTCTGCTGTGCAATTGCATTTTAATAATATGAAAGGGCTCGATGCAACTGGCAAAAGGTACAGAACAGAAATAACCTTATCATAAAAAAAAAAAAAAAAAAAAAAAGAAAGAAATCTGTGTCTGTCTGTTGCCACTGAGCAGGGAGAATACAGTAGGGGGGAATAAAAGGATCAGAGTGCCTTTACTGTTTCTTACTGTTTTTAACACAGTGGTATGAATGCCTGGATGTGCAAGTAGGTGGTTAAGCAGGCTGACTGACTGATTTCAGTGTTTGGTTTTATTAGATTCTGCACGAAAGACACTGAGGTTACCCTCAGTTACTGACAGAACAACTCACAGAGAGAGCTACTGCCACCCAGCACCTGTGAGGACTGCAGGAACCAAACCTGAGCTTTCCTCTTGTCCAGCTTCCAAATAAAGTTTCCAGTCTTTCTTTCTCTTCATGGAGGTTCAGATCAATGCATGTATGTTTTTAGGTACAGAAGTTCTCTGGGAATATGATTAGATAAATAAATAGAATAAAACGGAAGGTGCAAAGGCTGTTTCTGTCTTTCTTAACACATCCACTATTAGCCCTGCCTTGTTCTCTCTCTAAAACACATACAGTATACTTGCAATGGCATTTCTAGCTTTCATTTGGTATGAAGAGTTTGTTATTTCCTAGTGTTTTGGATGCACACATTGCTGAAGTGGAGAGAGAAAAAACTGGGAGGAGGTCTGTACTAGCTGCTTTCTTTTTTGGGGTGGCATAGCATTCTCACTTCTTCCACATGTGCCAAAAAGCACACAACAGAGATCGCATCTATTGAAACACTCTTCTGCAGAACACTTTCTCTGATGCAGTAGCCCACATAATTCAGAATTTAACTGCATTGCAATCACAATCAGAGAATGCCTCATATTCGTTTCAGCATGCAGAATCTGCACAATATGTTAACTCTCATGGACTTCACTGAGTAAGAAAACTCCAGGCCTACCAGAAAGGACTTCAGTTGTTATAAATCAAGCCTGCACCCTTTTGCCTTGTATCAGCACTGAATGAATGTGACTGAGCTAGCACTGTTTTGGTAGAACATCTGTATCAAACCTAAAGATTCAGCACATGGCTTACAATATTCCCATTCAAATCTGCCAGAATTTCTCCAACTGCATATAACTAAATAAAAATACAATATCTAACTCTCCATTTGGAAAATATTCTGCTGTCAACTGTGAGAAAAATCTTTCAGATCATACCATATTTATATTCACATACTGAAGGCTTCCCAAAATCTGGACAACTACAGAGAGAACAATAGAATAAATGATATCAAATATCAATTTTCAGCTCATAAAATGGCTAAATTCTCCCTTCAGATTTGCACTGAGCTTTAAAACCAGACAGAAAGCATCCTGGCTGAGATGACAACCACAGGTTTAATTAAGCTTTTGTCATTTTTCTTCCCTTCTTTATGACATTCAGGTTCCAGAGATGGTTTGTGTCTGAGGGGGTAACATATTCCCTGGTGAAGAAAATGCTTTCATCAAAATGGCTGGGGCAATGACAAGAGACCCCAAACCATGTCATGATTTATACCTCAAACACTTCTACTGAAGTTGATGAGATCACACAGTCTCTAAATCAGTACTCTTTAATCTCGTATAATCAAAAACTGGAAGATCTAAGGTTTTAAGACGTATTTTTCACCATCATATCCATGAGGAATATATGGGCATAAGCAGTATTCATTCTGAAGGAATAATCTATGCTCAAGACCCAATCCTCAAATATACAGGAACAGGAGAGTTGTTTGGTTACAGATGGCTACGTACTTCAGGAAAGCCCACTAGTCAAATATAAAACCTTAATACTTTAAGCAACACATGATTTGTGTTGTTTCCGAGGTAAACTGGAATCCAGCTAATCAATGGGAATGACATTTAAGTATAACGATTCCAGTTTTGTGGGACTTTTTCTCTGATGCTTCTTTGACAGTATTTTTTTAATGCTAGCATAATTCACTTTAGCTGTGAAATAGCTATTCCATTGCTGTGCTCATATTGAGACAGGCTTTCTTGGAGCTTTCCCTCAGTGCAGCAGAATAACCTGGTACTAATGGGATTACTCACAGGGCAGAGTTAAGCAGTTACATAAATCTTTGTAAGAGTGGGGTGTTAATTACCAGCTTGCATATCAGAACCCAAATAATGAAACACAATAGTATACACATTCCCCAAAAGTTTTCTAGATTCCTCTTGGCCAGAGCATTGGTGACATAGGAAGGGCTCTGCAGGAGCTCGAGCTCCATTCACTGCCATTATTGTGCATAATGAAGGGAATTTATTTAGCACATGCACAATACTGAGCAGTGTCAAATACGCAGATCTTAGAGCTAGTCACAATGAGTTTAGAAAGTAGTTTCCTCTAAAATTCTTCACTGAAAAATATTAAAGGCATTTGTAATTTTTCCCCATCAAAGCTCTAAACCAAGACTTTAATTCAAATGAACATTTTGAGGTGAAACGAAACTTAATAGCAGTTATTATTAAAAAAAAACTTAAAAGGTTCTTTCAGTTTGAAAGTGAAAAAATGTCAAGTTTCCTTTTCAGGTTTCCTTCCTCCTCGCACTCTGCACTCTCCACCTCCCTCCTTTAACAAGGCAAAGGGAAGGAAGTGTGCAGGGACATATTTTTCATCCTCTTTTATTGTTCTTTTTCTCTGACATGTATAAACTTTACTGAACTGAAATTCATTTTCAATAGATTTTTTTTAAACATGCTTTTGAACATTTCTCTTGTGTTACGTTCTCTATAATTTTGTTTGGTCTTATCATCTTAAAGCAAATGGTTCTGTCTCTGCCTTAATGTTATCTTTTATGTTATTTCTGAAGAAAGTAACTAAAGAGAACTTTGCATTGTGCAGATAAGAGAAGCCAGCTACAGCACTGGTAAGGTTTTAACAATTATGAATAGTTTCATTCCGTGATTAGTCTATTACTCCCACATCCTCCCTCTTTTCAGTACTGGACCAAGAGATGCCTTTGAAAATCTGTGGAGATTTATGCTTCCACTTAAAAATACCAACATTTGTAATTTGCACATCAGCATTAGACAAAACCAAGAAAACATTCACATTGCCTAACGCAACATGGAAATCAAGTAATTACAACCAGACACAACATACACCAGCAACTGCAAAATATGTTATGAGAGAAAAGAAAACTGTAGGGACAAATTATGTAAATAGTCCATACAGGAGATATGAAAATGATGAAAAACATGTTACTCATAGACTTCTAATTCCCAAAGGAATAGTTAAATGTGTGCAAAATACAGATTACTTTCAATCCTTTTCTATATCGTACCACTTTTCCTATTGTCTCATTAATTAACATGCTTCTCACACTTTCGTCATTGTTTACCTCAAATTGTTTCCAGTTAAGAATAAATAAAACCTACTTTATAAACCAAATTTTATATCAGTTTCAACAACAGGAAGTGGAAAAGGGAAAGTCAGTGGAACACCTTTACATGCACTAAGAACAGATTCTAAAAATTATGTGTACCTAATGGATCATTATCATCATTCTGTGGTAGGTGCCTCTTTTTTTGAAAGGAGGCAAGGGGAATTGAGGCGCTCTGATAGGATTACACTGGGGCTGTGTGAAACCTTGGCAGCGAGGAACACTTTTGACACTTCTCCTGGACGCAGAAAGGTCAGTCGAGTTCCTTCATGGAGCTGGAGGCATTGGAGCCAGTGCTGAGAGGGCGCGTGCTGATCTCTGCAACTGGAGAAATTTCCCCTTAGCTGAGACGGCACATGTGAGGACTAGACATTATCTAAGGGAGACAGCAGCAGCACAGGCCAGCGGTATCACTGAGGCTCACAGGAACAGGGCAATAAAGCACTTACGTTGCGAACCTATAGCACAGGTGGAGAGATCAGGCGGGCCCACAGCTGGGGACACAGCTCTGTCGGAAAAGAGGCTCAGGGCATTTAGCAAAGCCTGCTCCAGCTTTTGCATGATCAGGAGATGAACTTCCTAAATGACCGTGACTGTACGGAGAAAGTGCCTGAGTAGCAAATTCCCCCACCCAACTCCAGCACTGAAGAAAAAAAAGCAAACTCACAAGGCAAATTTTAAAAGCTGACATGCAAATGTCAACAAAAATGACATTTTAGAGCTACAACGTGCAATGTCTTTTGTTCAGCAGTGCTTATTGACTAGCCATACATTGCCACGTAGCTAATTGCCTGCCAGCTGCTAATCAATGAGATCTGAAGTACCATGTGTTGCACAACTCTTAATCCCCAAGGTTAAAAAAAGGGGGGCAGGGGGAGAAAAAAAAAGAACAAACATAGAAAACATCCAATATCCCTGTGTAACATCATCTTAGAACTGTCCCATGTAAGGTAAACACTACACAAATCCTATGTAAGCCTTTTCTGGAGGATGTGAAAAAGACGGAAGTGATAGGTACACTTCATATTAGGTCCCTAATCTTTTCCTTAACTAATAAATTGAATGCTGCTCTTTGACAGACACTGGAGGAAGGGAAAAAAGGAAGCTGAATACATCAATAATGGTAGCTTTGGTATAACTTTAGAAACACTGTAGTCTGGGGCTTTTTTTTTAGTTTTTACAGAAGACCATCCAAGTGACTGCTACCCCATGACTTAATAGATCTGTCTGATAGTGGGACCAGTTTGTTCTTATTGTATTCTGATGATCTAGAGTATCTGGGCACAGACTGAAATCTCTCTAACTCAGCTGCAGATGGCTCTCAGAGCAATTTCAAGCTGAAATTATCCAGACATTTATCCAGACATTCTCAGAACTGTAGCAGCCAAATGGCTATCTCCCAGTGCAGAATTAAAAGTCTGATACTGAACAGATTATATTTAGGGGAATCAAAAGGAAGTGTATTCTTCTGAAAAACTGGATTGTAATTATGACTTCTGGGACATGGTAAAAATGAATTATAGCATTTGTCAGATATTTTGAAAAAAATGATTTTGTATCCAATCCAGTGGGCATGTAATATTTCAGTAAACACGAAAGTGCAAATTCATATTGTCATAGCACATACAATGGTATGAATTGCCATGCCAGAACATAGAATTCATCCGTCTTCATCTGCAGCCCATTTCCATAGTGGATACATGGAATTCTGTAATGGATATTTTAGAGCAGAATGGTACATCTCCCAAATCCTTAGGAAAAGTTGATGAAATTAATCAAATTAACATCTTCTCTCTCTCTCTCTGGATACGCTTCTTCTTTTTTTTTTTTTTTTTTTTTTTGAGGCTGACTTATGCATAGCTTTATGTTCCATCTGCTTGTGGGATGTTTTGCTTTCTGTCTGTTTGACTGTTCGGGTTTTTTTAAATACAAGCACGGTGGGCCGAAGATGGAAGGGTTCCACAGAAGGCACAGGGAGTCTCAGCAGCCAGCGTCAGAGACTGTCTCCTTGTGGTCTAAACACACACACGCGCATCTACCAGGTAGCAGGGACCAGCTAGTAGAACCCACCCAAGAAAACTTTGCTGCATGTTTTATTTCTGAAATTACTGGAAAATGCAGGAGCTCCCTCCCCTCTCCCCTTTTTGGGGGTACTTTGTTGAGGCTTTATCAATGTTTAAAGTATAGGGTGGACACTAGGAAGGGCAAGATATGTTCCCTCAGTGCCTTCAGCCTTCACTTTCACCTGCCTCCTCAGGAATAGCTCTGAGGCTTCTGAACTAGCACTGCATGTGACATCTCTCTCCTATGCCTGTCAGTGGCCAAGAAGGAACTGAGTCAGAAAAAATGAGTCACACAAAGGTGCTTTTATAGAATTAGACACATCCATAGCTTGTAAAGAAAGAATCGAACTCTCTCTGAAATACAAAAACCCAACATTTTTGACCAAGGATAATTAGAAAGGGAACAAAATTGCACAGCTTGCTGAGCCAGCTCTGCCTGGCTCTGCTGACAGGCATTCCCTCTCCCCCAGGATGAACCCGTATCCACTGCTTTCTCCTCTGCTCTTTGCTTCCCTTATGCTACAGAATAATAAGCCTCAAGGACACAGGTGTGCAGTGATATTAAAAATAGACTGCTTTTCAAAATGGCCCCTAAAAGAGCCTTATCACTGGAACGAGCCTCTGCCTGTAATAGTCTATCCATTAAATACTCTGGTTTTCAGAAATTAAACCAGACTTTCAGAAACACAGCTGCCCCCAAGCTACCACTGCCCCTTTTTTGAGAGGAAGGGATGCTTCCTCCTTCCTTCCTTCCTTCCCAAAATAAAAGCACTATGGACAACTTGAAAGACACAAAAATGTAAATGCAGATTTTGATAACATATATTAAAGAGAGCAAATATATCGAGAGTAATAAAAGATGAAGATGTTCAGCCACCTGACATAATGTTTTGATGACACCCTTTTGCAGCTTAAACAAGAGCAGGAGACTGGTATATTTTATATTTCGTAGAAAAACAGCAAAACAAGCTTGGAGATTTATGTTTAACCACTAAAGAACGGCATTTAGAAAGCTGCAGCCTGGAAATGAGTCTTTCATCAAATTGCAGAAGGGCCTGAGTGGGAGGATTACACAAAAAAAACAGAAAGTGATGGTTAAAGGGGAAATGAGCAGTCTCAGATATACACAGAGGGAAATGGGGGAGGGGGGAAGTGGGGCATTTCTTTCAGAAAATTACTTAGAAATATTAATATCTAAGAAAAACACTAAAGGAAGAAGACAAATAGATACAATCACATAACTGAAGTATAAGATATCAGATAGCTGCATTTGCAGCTGGTGGAGATTATATGTAACATATAACCTGTTGCCAATTCCTTTGATGAAACCAGTGCTCCCTTTAAGCTACTCCTGCAAATAAATGAGGTGGTGACCAGTTACCATTAATCTTCTGAGAATCACAAATGAAGGCTAACAGTTTTCTATCAGCCTCCTTATGAGAGTACAGTTGAGGTAAGATCAAAAGCTCTGTATTTAGAGCAAGGATGCCTGGTTCTGACCAAATCTATCTGGAGTGGCAGAAGAATGAAGGACAAACACAGGACTGGATTTAAACAGATATTTATGTGTGCCCAGCATTGGCAGAGTACCCAGAACTGAGCACAAATCCCCTCTGGCTCCTCAAAGGATAGAGAACACCCCTCCAAAACCTCCTCCTTTCCCCTTCTTCTCTGCCATTCTCTTCCACAGGCACGAGGTCCACAAGCAAAACACTCAGCATGCCTGTGGGCTTTGGTAATAACTTTGCTAAAAACTCATCATGCCTACACATTAATGATACTAATTTCCAAATCCTTCCACTGTTTATAAACTATGTCCCTATGATACTGTGAGAAAAACACACATACACAGAAGAAACACATTCTGTCCAACACCATCATCAAAAAAATTTCTCCATACTATTAGCAAGAGCACGATAAAAAACCCTCTTCTACAATACAAGGATGGTGACTGTAACCTCTAAAGGGGGAGAGAGGATCCAAGTGGCCAAGACAAAGCTTGGAAAAGACTGGAAAGCTGAGGTGCCAGCCACCACTGATCTCCTTTCAGCTGACATATACAGAGTTTCTTTCTTTGCCTTTCCCGTTTGTGCTTCCTCACTTCTTCCAGGACTGCTCATCTTCTCTAGGTCACATTAAGTCTCTTTCCAGATGAGATGGAGTATTTTATTTTGTAGAGACTAATACTTCTCATTCAAGCTGGGAAAAAACCCACATCCGCATGGACAGACGTGAAAGCTTGATGCTGCCTGAGCTCACACAGATGCAGAGTCCTGCGAGAGACTCTTGGGTACTGTCTGAAAGGGATCAGAGACAGCAAGCAGGTTTTCTGCTGTTGTCTGGCTGTTGTGGTGTATGGGAAACAGAATTTTGTGCATTGCTGGTAAACAAGCAAGTAAGCTGTTGTGAAGAAACACCAGATTCATCAGCCAATTTTTTCTTCCCAATGGGAGAGCTTACCAGACTTTGAAGTTTTGCTAACCGAGTGTGAGTGTGCTGTGACAGCTGGCAACGCATTCCAGTGGGTAAGTGATAGACTGGCTCTGCAGAGAGTAAAATAAATTATGAAGTGGGTGAAATTTCAGCCTTCCAAATAACAGTCAAATGATTTCATTGGAATGGCTCTGTCTGGCAACTTAGTCAAACGCATACAGCTGGGCAGAACACACAAACACTTCTATATAAAATAGTCTCATGCATGGGAAGAGAGGGAATTCTTGTTGCATAAGCAAGCCCAAGTCAGGAGACAGTGAGAGAGGTTTTCAAGGGATGTTTGCATGAAAGCCAACCAATTAAAGTTTGATGTAAATTTAAATACAAGAGCCAGTAATGTGCATGTTACATATGTTGCTCAAAAATACCATCTTCAGAATTCCTCAAATGTTCTGCATGGCCTAGGGAATCTCATCTACTGGCTTCATTTTCAAAGTGCCGACACTTCCACAGACCAAATTTTTCTCTTGATAGGAACAATTTACAAACACAAATACACAATGCAAACAACAGACGTGCCTGGGAGTTTTCTAGGAAGCAAAGTGAAACCAGGTACCTAACTCCTGTTTAGAATCCAATAGGTTTCAATAGCACAACCCCATCAAGTCCCTTTCAAATTCTGAAAACCATGCCTCTCTAAATACCTGATGTGTGACTGTCATTATGGAATTAATGATATGCAGTTAATTGCCTTGATTTGTACCTGAGAATAGCTGTAGGGAGACAACTGGTAATGGACTTAGACCAACTGATAGCGATGGAGGGGGGAGAGGAAAGAGAAGCTTTGGGGACGGGAGGTTTGGTGAGGAGGTGGCCTGTTCTGCTAATATCTATTGTTGAGCAGGATCTCATTTTCTCCTGTTGTGAAATGTAGTCAACACTATTTGTTTTGATCAGGGGAAGCTTGTGGAACTTAGTTCTCCAGAATTAATCAATCTTTTTCAGCCTCTGCATGGGATCGATAAAAGTACAAAGCACTACTATGAATAGGAAGTGAATTTACTTTCATTTCTTATCTATTCTCATTCAAATAACCAAGCAGAACTAACTAAAATCTTTACAAGTCCAAATGTTAAATTAATGTGTTTTCACTGATACGGAAAACACAAGTATGAGGCATTTCTGTAAGTTTTACATTTGGCCAGGGACGCTGAGGTCTGCAATGACCTACATCTGTGTAAAACTTTCTCCATGTTTGCAGTTATGGTGCAGACAGTATGTGTGTGTGTGTGTGCATGTATCAGTGTGCATGCTTTGTACTGACCCTGCTGCCAAAGCCGTCAGTTTGTGGTGCTTTCCCACTGCACCATGGTGACACCAAACTCTAACAGCTTCACAGCTCATACGTCACGTGTCTGAGAGTGAAGCCTGTGCACTGCGACGACATACTGCAAGACTCATAGCTACTCATATGTGCTTTGCAATGGTTTTAATCACCATTAGCCAAAGTTAATGGATACACTGACTCCTAAAAAAATCAATGTCTTTATACTTTTCTTTCTATCTTTTTATTGCTAGGTTGAAAGTTCCATCAGAAACTTAAGCTTCAGTGATAAAACACTCTCACCTAACATGACATGGTCACATTTTGTCTCTTCATCACACACTGGCAAGATGACTTTTCTCTTCTTCTAGCCTAATTCATTTCTCTGATATAAGGCAATTGCTACTTCTTGTTTTGGGAATACCTGTTTGTAAATACTTGCTTTTGTTTGGGAATCACATCTCCAATGCTTCTGCTAAATGTCTACCGAAATTGAAATCAAACTAAACCACAGGAGATTTTGTGTTATGCCATTAAGCAACTCAAGGTATATATGGTTTTGCAAAATCCTAGAGGACCCTAGCAGTACAAAATCATTTCTGTGTTCTCAAATTTCCAAGTTTAAAGCTTGGGGAAATGTTTTGATTACTTTTAAATTGTACTCAAAACTAGAGGTAGGAAAGCCTTGCAAATAAAAATTATTTTTGAGATGTTCTCTACATATATATTTACGTTTTCTTTTCAAAGGTGCTTTTTTTTTCCATTTGAAAATGGAGAGGTTTCTTCTAAGGTTAAACAAAAGGACTGAATAGCCCGAAAGGGAAACTAAACATTTCAAGCTGACCCACAACAAACTGTTTCAGTTCAACCTGCATTGATTTTTCTTTCCAAATGTTTCAGCTAAGCCATCAAAGTCAAACCTATTCTTTAGTGATTCCTACCCATAATTTTTTTTTCATAGGATCATTTATGCTGCCAATTTCCTTTGTGATACAGTGTGTTTCTCCTCTGCTCTCTTGCTGTTAGACCTCTTGAATACCTCTCCAGCTAGGAAGCCCAGAGATCGTGAACTCACATGAATGCTTTGATAGTTGTCAGGAGCACTGAGAGCAGTACTTTTGTTTATTTAAATAGAACATATAATTATTATCTTTGGGATACTTGCAAGAAGAAAAAGAGGATTAAGACACTATTGGACAGCATCCCAACTCTGCTGGAATCCTTAGTGGGTTTTTAGGGTTTAAAATTACCAAGATGTTAATTTTCACTGAGAACAGTCAGTTCTGGATAAGGAGATACATCTGTACGTTCTGTTTCAAATAAGCAAATCATTAGGAATATTCTGAGAGTCCGTTGCTGCTATTCAGACATGTGAAATAACAATGGGATAGTCACATTTGTTTCACTCTCCATCAGTTCTTTTCTGTAACATGCCTCTCAATTAAGCTCTATTCATCATTGTGCCGTTTTTAGCCTGGTTTCCAAAGGAAACAAGGCTTAAGAGATCATGTTGTCTGTCTGTCTGTCTCCTTATCACTCCCTCCATAATAAAGCACTATTGGCCAGTTTCAACCAAACTTGACAGTGTGATAAAAGTCTCCAGGATGTGAAGTAGCTGCAAGTTTCCTGAAAATGGATGACTGATGGGAAGATTGCATTAGGAGCTTAAACGGCTGTCTGGTTTCTGTGGCTCGACAGCAGCCACAGCATGTGGCTTTGCCCAATGGGCTCACACAGACCTTGCAACCAGCCACAGCACCAACTGCCGTAACACTGAAAGTATTCAAGAAAATGGTGAAGGGAAGGACCACAGAGAGCCTGAGTGATGAGAGTGGACCCAAGACCTATTTTCACAGATATCAGGCCTCACTGCTTCCACTGCTCCCAGGCAAAATTGCCTGGATAAAGAGCAGGAGAGCTCCACGACACGAAGTTCAGGCTGGTTCCTTGCAGAACTCTTCCTTCCATACTAGCCGTTTCCTGTCGGGCTACCCCTTCAAGAGAAAAGCTTCTCTTGATCCTTTGTATCTAAGCACAAAAATGAACCTTCCTGCCATTATACTGCTTCATCTGTTTTTAGCTTTTCATCTTACTGTACATTACCACTTACGTTATGTTATACAATTTGTCATTGTCATATGTATGGACTTCATTGTGATAAGGCACGTGTAAAATTCTCAGATTTCCCCTCATTCTTCTGTTCACCACTAAATCCAAATTAAGTTATTCCTTTTGTTTTGAGACACTTAGTAAGAAAGACATTTGTTAAAAAACAACTTTCAAAAACAATAGCTCTAATTTATACAATAAATTATAATAATTTAATATAAATAAATTATAAATCATAAATAGGACCCCCAATCCTACTATGCTGCTGGTATTTAATCAGGCAAGACATAACAATGGAGAGAAAAAAATTCAAATTTCCACTAAACGTCACCTGCTATATTCACAGACAGGACAGACCAGACAGCTGAAAAGGTAGTGTCTTGACTGCCTGGACAAAAATTCAGTTGACAGGGTAACCCCAGGTGATAATTCCTGATGTGAGTAAGAAGGAATCTGTCCTCTTTATTGGCTCATATAGAAAACTAAATATTTAATCATTTACAGGCAGCCAAGAACACAGTCTGCTACCAGACCCCTGTTCTGTTCTTCTGAGCTGTTGCCAGCTCTCTCTCAGGAGTTCTGGATAACAAGGAAGTGTAATGCAAGTGAAGCTAATATTCAGTGAATATTAATTATCACCTGTCAGCGAGAACCTCCTGCTCAGGGGCCAACAAACTGCTTCATAAAGTAGTTGTTGTCAGAAAGACTTCAACATTTCTGTAGCAGTTCTCCTCCCCTCCCCACCTTGTTTCTCTTTCAGAAGGACAATGTATATCGCTCGATAGCCTTACTCTTTCCATACCTTCCAGTTTCAAAAGCAGGCTGACCCTAATGAAGTGAAGAAAAGGAAAATCTCTCAGGAACCGCAATCTGTCACATTCATAAGTCTATAGGAGAAAGTTACTTAATGAGTGGTTGTGCGGAAATCAGAGGGGCTCCCTGTTCGAATCATCCCCAGGCTTGAAATCATGGTTCCCAATCTGGCCCAGTATCAGTGGTAATACCTGCATGAAAAACTACTTGTGATATCTACACCTTAAATATTACAAAGCTATATAAGACACCTATTTGGCCAAAGTGAACAGACCTGGGAGCCTGTCAGCCTTTGGGCTGTTGTTTATTTCTACTTTGTTTTTAATGGCAATCAAAACCTTTACATATAGAAGCATAAGCTAAAACTATATTTAAGCGCTTAAAATAAGTTGACAGTAAGAACTGCTGAGCGACTACAGTTTTCATTAAAAAGCAACTGACATTTACTTGTTTGAAAGTGAAGTCTGGACTTGGAATATTGGAGCAAAAGCTTAGCTATTCAGTTCATTTCTCTACAACGTTTATACTTTTAACAAAATAAAGAGCCTAGAGAACACTGTGGGGTGAAAGATGCCCACTGTATAATGACTCACAGGGGTCTCTTTAATTTTTGTGACAGCATATTTTAAGTCATCATAACCTGGTATCTTCAAGAACTCAGACTGTTAGTCAGGTTCAGTGACCCCTTTGTAAAATATAGGGTTGTAATTTTCCAAAATATTTATCTTTTGAGCTGAAAATGTCCATGCTTGATCTCTGGAGTTACATTATTGGAAACAAAAGCAAAATACTTTCAACTGTTTGAAATAACTTTAAAAATGATTTTAAAAATAAAATCATACATATTTATATGTATTTTGACAAAGCCAAAAGAAAGAAAATAAATTAAGTTTGACAACTGCCTTGGATAAAACTTTCATTTAGAGCTAGGGCATTCTTTGGATTTGAAATAAAACAAAGATATGCCCAGGCAAAACTTATATCGTGTGCATTCACAAGAGATGCAACTTTACAAGGTACACATGAATGTATAGGTAATGATAGCATGGATAGTATGCAACAAATAGGCCATATAGAAATCAGAAAGAGAACCCGGCACTTTTTGAGTTTTCATGTTTCACACGCTCAGGCTTGGGACAAACTGGATTGGTGGGGCAGCAGAGGAAATAAATCTACTGAAGCTGGTGAAATGGGTAGAAAATGAGAAGGTTAGTGCACACTGAATGAGAGGTGTCAGATGAGACCTTCCAGTGAATCTAGACGGGGGATCAATTTTAAATAAAGGTGAAAAAGGCAGGGAATGCACCCTCGTAATTAGAGAACCGAACAGGAATATTTAGCAATTCTCTGCATTAAGGGAAGTAAAGTATGTTCATAAAAGAGATGCTGGAAATTTTGGAATGATTTTTTCAGGCTTGATTTCATACTCCCTTTTAAGCTGAGTGAAGAGATGCCACTCAGTTTAGCTACTGAGCTAAACTTAGAAATACACTGTACAGAACCTCACTACCACACCGCAGACACCCATTAGCTATCGCATCGTGCACTTTGTGTCATCTGTTCCCTGTATTTCATATCACTTTAACAAAGGCATACTAGTTAACAGAAGCACGTTAATTTTTGGAACTAGGGGTGGAGCGAGGAAGAGAATGAAAAAAGGAAACATGGGTTCTAAGAACAAAGATACTGCATTTAAAGAAACACTCTAAAAAAGAGAGAGCTTTCAATATACTGGAAAGCAGTGATTGCCCTTAAAAATCTTTGTTCTGCATCTGGAATTTTTGGTGGGAAATGAATACTTAAATTAGTAGTTTTCTTTGAAAATCTCCATGTAAAACCTGCAGTCAGAGTGCTGGATCTTGCACTTGTGTTCACTGAAAGGGCACAGATGTGAAAAACTTGTGGTATTTAATTGCATGCAGTTTTGCCAGGAAACTTCTGTAAAATATTTGTAGGGTCACTTTCCCACTTTTTTCTCTCCAGATTTAACAAATCTGTGCTAATTGCATTTATAGCATCATTCATTTAACCAAAAAAGGGAGAGGATATGTCTAAATTCAGACCAATAAAACCAAGCTAATAAAATGATTCCTTCTTTCCACATGGAACATAACTTGAATTGTGAAACTCACTGCCACAAGATGTTATGGAGGCCCAACTGGTCTCACAGAGATGAGGCAAGCTCATGAGGGACACGGTTACTGGTGCTTCTTACACAAGATGGCTCAGAAAGGCCCTGCACAGCTGCTTGCTGGAAGCAGGGAACGATCACACTCTACGAGCTCCCTTGCTTGTGTATAAGCAGCTGTTCCTAGCCATTGTCAGAGACAGGTTACAGGGCTATACCGATTTTGATCTGATCCAGTATGACAGCTCAGCATCATGCCTCTCTGCCAGGCTCCCTATCTCAGCCCCAGTAGCTGTGCTTACATGGCTTCAGGCCAGGTCAGAGCAAAATCTGTTCTGACTGCAAGTGCACTGAGTAGGTATCCAGAATTACAAGTCTGATAAAACAAGGCCACCTAGACAAGACAGATTCCTCATCTAAAATGTAACCATCAAAGAGCACTTCCCTTCCTTTCCTGTTTCTCAAAAGCAACGGAAGAGACCTTAAGCACATCACAGTCCCTGGGGAAAACATCTGGCATGATCTGCTCCTGCACAGCTCCCTGTGTCCAGTTCAGTACTAATGAGTTCTTTTCAATCCTGCCTAGTAATAGTACTAAGCCAGTTCGTTGTGCTCAGCTCTGGTATAGGATAGTTGAAAACCATGGGAGAAGGAGGTGGGTAAAGCCTCCATTCGTTCTTTCCCTAAAAAAATTGTCATAGAACGATTTTCCTTGTGAAAGACTGTTGCGTTTTTGAAGTCATACTTGTCCGGATCAGGTGGAAAAGCCTGAGAGGCTTTTGAGGCCTGAGAGGATTTTGGAGTCTCATAATAGAGGTGGAGTACAACCTCTGACAACCATCACAGGAAAAACTGTTATCCTCATTAAATCATCTTCTCTGCAACATTACACAGCCTTTGTGGAGTGCTGCAACTGTTTCCATGGCAAATTTCCAAATTCTTATAAGCAACCATATTGTCCTAAGGTTGTTCAGAGAACCAATAGCCTCCTCTTCCTCCTTCACCTCTCATCTCTCAGCCTCCTGCCTTTCCTATGCTCGTCCTAACGCACTTGGCCAATTTCAGCACAGCATTGCACTGAGGAAGCAGTTGCTCAGCAACATATTTCAGACATTCTCTGAGAATAAAAAGTTCTTTCTGGAGCTTCCTCCTAGTTCCCTCGAATGCAGCATCTGTCCTGTATATAGCCAACCTCCTCCTTTGCTCAAGGCCATAAACTACTTTCCTTCTCAGCCCCCACAGCTAGCTGTGCTCCCAGGAATGCAAGTAAAGCAATTTGTTCCTGTTGAACCTTTTTCCTATGCCCATTACTGCACCTCTCTTACTTCCCTCAGAGTTCAGTAAAGAAAAGCGGGAACAGGCATTTCCCTCTGGGCAACATGCTAACCAACAGCGGGAAAGTGATCCATGTCCTTCAAGATCTGCTGCCACCTGCCTTTTAAACTTTGTGTCATGAGTCACCTCTACATAAGAGAGACGAGAGGAAGACTGGAGTGATACTGCTTGGTGACAGTTCCCAGGGACCTCACGGCTCACCTTTCCAAGAAAAAGCCAACCTTGTTAAGAGCAACAAAAATTAGGACTTTAGAAAAAAGGCTGCTGAGGGTAGTTGTCCTCTCAAGGGCTGGTGCCCAACCTGTGCAGTCAGAAAGCAGTGAAACTGGATGAGTTGGCAATAGAGACAGAAGGCAGCCAGATCTACCAAACAAGCGATCAGGCATGATATCAGGGAGCCTCAACCTGTGGCTGGCCTCCGAAAGGCAGCTTGCAAATATTTGGAAGGGCATTGATATTTATGTTCAGCCACGGGCATGCCTCCAGGAACAGGAGGATGATGAGCCAAGCACTGAGACTGGCAGCATGTTCACCTTGTTGTTCTGACCAATCCTCAAGTAATTGTGTTGCTTAAACAAATATCCTGACAGAGCTGAAAAAAGCAGAGCAATTGTAGGCATGTCGAGTGCCTGTACTGATGGGAGCAATTCCAGAGAGCAAACAGGAGAGACAAGAACTGCTGGCATGTGAAGGGCTTGTGAGGAATGGGCCTACGGACATGAAACCACAGCAAGAAGGAATAAATAACTAGACAAGGGGAGGGGGGAATTTCCACAGAGCACTTGAAGATATTACAAAATGTTCATTAAATTAGGTTTTCAGTGATTGTCAGCACTTGAATTGTAAGGACCGCATGCAATTGAAAAACTACCTTTTGCTTTCATGTGAAATGGTAACTGCACATCAAAAGTTTTAATCTTCTCCAGTGACTAAATATGTGCAAATCTGTAGGTCTATTTATATAAAAACTTCCAAAGGATATGTTATCTTTGATTTCTCCCCCCACTCCTTCCCCAAGGGATTTTTCTTTCATGTCTTCTTGCACCATCTACATTTATTTACCAGTGAATATCACTTCAAATAAATTTAGTAGCAGGGATATTTATAGAAATAGCACATTTTCAATGACATGTGGAAAATACTTACAAAAAGTGAATGTTGTAAAACACAAGTGTGTTTATATTAGAAAACCAATAACAGACTGGTTAACAGCCAGTCAAAGTATGGAATAAAAGAAGAGACTTGTTCGTCTACTCCAAAACAGCCTACAGTCTTGAATATCAAAACACTCTTCAATGGTTTTACCTCTTCTGAGATAAATCTGTTTCCAAATAAGCTTTAGACCAAGAGTTTTTCACTGAAATTATTCACAGGATCATTTGGATAATGGATTCATTAGTCTGGACTGAATAGTATAAAGCACATCTTTTCCAATAAACAATTTGCAATAAATTATTCAATCACCTCTAATCAAAAGTGCATAGCCTGAAGGAGAGTAAAGAAAAATATCTCAAAGCAGCAATTATTCTGTTATATTAATGAAAGGAACTGTGTGTGACAAGTGTACAAAGTGAACTTTCCCGGAAACCCACATACATTCTTGTTTCCTTTTAGAGAATAGTCATTTAGATACTCATTTTTTTGACAGGGAGCATTTGCTTCCAGCTCATCCAGCTGCTTGGTGGTTAGAAAATAGGAATGAAGTGACAAAAGAAGGGACAACCTCATTGCCTCTTTCTGTGAGCTTAGTTTAATTTAGCTGATGATGCCTGCATTCCTTCCTGCCCTGTGTAAGCCCTCTAACATCTGGCTATCAGACAAACTATGTAGTTGGCACCCAGAATTTAGATAACCCTTCATGTTATGTGAATGGAGCAGAGAAAAGGGCAGCAGCAAAGGACTTTAAACTCTCAACAACAGACAGCATTCATGACCTTCTCCTGGCTTTGCCCTCATGCCTCAGCAGAGAGATGAAACCTTTGTAACCCCTGCAAGTGCATATGCAACTCTGCAGCACCTCCTCCCCTTCCTTCCTCCCAAGCGAGACTATTCAGCATGTCCGGTCTGTATTCACAACTGTTTGCAGGATGACAGAAGCTCTGCTTTTCAGTATGTGTGCTATTGCTGGAAGTATTTCACAGAGCTTTTAAAGGATGAGAAGTTAGCTGTCTAGGATAGCCCATCCATGATTCTACCCAGTCTGTTCTGGAAGCAAAGAAAAGAGGCCATTGCCACTTTTTATGTTCCTCTTTTGATGCACCTGGGAAGGAAACATCAAGACATCAGGTTTCACTCGATCTTCAAAGAGTTTTTCTCAGATATTTAACAATACTGTGGCCTTCTGGAAACCAGACAGATTTTCTTACTTTGCTCGATTCTGAAAGCACAATCAACTAGCACCTAATTCTGTAGTACATGTAAGAGACTGCTGAATCAGGGGCTGATTATACCTCTGAAGAATATTGACAGCACCAAGAATCAGTTTCACTTGAAATACATGTATTTCTGCATACTTAGAAAAACAATCAGGCGGAAACATTTTACTTCCATCTGTAAGAAATCTGACATCTGAATTGAGGCAAATTGAAATGCTCACTGTAAAGGAAAAGTTGCCATGAATAGGAATTAATATCAACAGCTCCAGGGTAAATTGGAAGTAAAATCTTCATGCTGAGAGGAAGAAAATGGTCTAAAATATATTGAAATGCAGGAAGTATACTAAAACTGCCAAAATGAGGGTATTTCCAGTATGGGATAGATGAACATTATGGACTCAAAACTGAGAAACCCTGACAAAATTAATAGTGGCATTAGCCAGGCAGAGTGTGTAGATGGTACAGACCTGACATATTTCTAAGACAAGTAATACCCTCCTTCCTTTCTGTCCAGTGTATTTGGGAAGTTAACTTTGTTCCTTGCCTTGACTAAATCCCTTCAGGCTAATACGAAATCAAAGTTCAATCAATGAACAGACAGCAAGCAGAACAAAGAGGTACGAGCTGGAAAATGTGGTCTCAAGTTACAAGAATATCCAGTGCAGAACCAGAATGCAGGTCAGAATTAACATAAGGGAGTGGAAAGTCTGCTTTTTATGCAAAAACTGGAAAGTGATCAGCACATTCCTCTCTATAATTCATCAAGACAGAACCGCTACTGAGACACCAAAAGAACCTCTGAGTGTCTCAGTTATATCATAAATGTTTTACAGAAATAACTAGTAAGACATGAGATAGACCAGATATATCAGACACAGTGGTATTGCTAAGTGTTGGGAGAAAGGTCTAAATGGGGAAAATCAGGAAAGTCACTACAAATACACTAAAGAAGTGATTTTAAAGCATGTTAAACCCCTGTCAGAAATAGAGCAGCATTACTTGTCTGTTTTCCAGTCATGGGCTGCTAAATAAGCAGCATTAATCTACTTCAGCAAGTGGAGAAGCCATTCTGTGAAGGCTTAACGAAACTTTCTGATTCTCTCAGTCACTTGCCAATTTTCAGCCCAGCCATGAAGGGAAAGAGCCATCAAGCCATCGTCTTGCTAAAAGCAGAGTTTTTTTCATTTATGCATCGACAAGGAGGAAGCTGTTACCCAGAGGTCAAGTTGTTAACAGTTGTCCTAGGGAACCACATGTAGCACCCCATAGCTGCTTTGTCCAAAGACGTCCTGGCGGGTAGCGGTGGAAATTTCTACTGCCAGCAATACTTCAACCATTTCAAAAGCAACACACCAGGAAATACAAGTACCAGCATCCAGCTATATACCAGATAAAAAATCCACTTCCAGAGCACTGCAAATTCCAAATGGCAGAGATGCATTGATAATGTCAATGAAGTAGTGGTTTCACTGGTACACACATTTCCCCCCTGCTGTTAGACTAGTATACTACCGCAAACCAAAGTAAACATCAACCTAAAAAAGTCCTCTGAATCCAGGATATTGGCTCCTCCAAACCTTAAACAAACAGTAATGTAATGTTATTTGCAACACAGTTTCTAAAATGAATAATTACATTCTTTACAGCTTTGCATTATAATTACGGACACCTTTAGAGAAATCAAACATCCTTGTAGGTTTGGATTAAGCTACTTCCAGAATGTTTACACATAGTACTGGTAACTTTTTCTATTGTCAACTCCAAATAAAAGTAGATGTTGATCAAATAAAAAGAAGAAAAAACATACTCTCTTTCATGGCCGCCTTCTGTGGGGATCTTCAACAGTTCTAAAAATCCAAGAGAAATAGATATTTAAACGAGTAGAATTAAGAAGTGAATACAACATTCTAAAAAGCCTGCCTATTTCACTGATACATCTGTACATGCAAATGAGAATACTTCATCCTTGTTTCTTCAGGGGGAAAAAAACCCTTCACACTATATGAAAGAAGTTTCTAAATTCTAGCTATAGATTTTTAATAAGCGTTCACAAGGTTTCCTTCCTTAAGCTCTGTTCAGATAGAGTGCTTTAAAACAGAAATTCACCCTTTCTCAAGTTCAAATGACATCATAGTTTGCTGTCATTCTAAATTTCTCTGAAGCTCTGTCAAACCACCATTACTTGTACTCAGCAGCGAGAGTTCACCATCCATCTAAATTGCCCAGTCAGTGTCTCAAGATAGGATCATAGGAATATTTCACACATTCAAGACCTAGCGTTTCCTTGGATAGGAAAGCAGGTAGAGTTAAGCAAGAAGAAAATGGGAGGGAATAATGCCATGCAAGTATATCTGGATAATTAAAGGTAGTCTCCCTAACATTTGTTGCTCTACCTGCATACTTTAAAATCAAAACAAAACTATCTACCAGAAATTAATTGCCAAACAATGTGACCAGTTTTCCTGAATTACCATTATAGATGGTCAGGAAAGGAATCTGTGGCAGTGTTAACAACGTGATCCAAGCTCTCACGCCATGTCTTTACGAGAAGTGCTATAGAAGATTGCATGTTCACCTTTCCACACTTCCCTATTTCTAAGTAGTAATTTTGCCCCATCCATCAAGTGAGAGAATGGTGGAGTGTCAAGGTCTGCAGTGTTTGGGAGTAAAAAGTGGGGGGATGAGGTTTACTAGAAAGCTGCTCACATTTCATTCTAGTAATCCTGTCTGCTTCCAAGCAGATTTCAGAAAAATATCAGTGTTCTGCTGAATAGCTTTAATGGGATTACCTTTAAGGCTTCTCTAATAAGTGGTGTTATTAAGTTGTCTGGCTCATACTGAGACTTATGCATAACTACTAGCACTCCCCCTATTTTCTGGTTTTCGTACAAATTGGAATTAGTGTCTATTTAGTGTTGGGTTTCAAGTTTTAAAGAGGATTGGGCTAGGGGAAAATCTTTTTCAAATTTTGCCTATGTTAAAAAATCTCATTTTTTTCAGCCTACAGAACACGTCCTGAAAGGAATTAGATATACTGTTCAGTACTTATCTGCCAAGACTTCCAAATCAAGATTTCACAGATCAAACACCAGTACAAATGGTTGTATAGAACTTAGATTTTGAAGGAAAAAGAAAATTATCTCAGATTTCTGATGACAGTCTGAAAGTTCAGTTGAAATTAAAAGAGTAGGCATGGTTTGAAATGACATAATGTAATTGTTTCAGCCTTTTAAGATGAGTCATTTAAAAAAATTTATATTTGAATCACTTCTTTTTTAAGGGAAGGCACTTAGAGAGCATTGACTAGAATGTTTTGAACTTGATGGAAAGACTCTGTAAAAGTAAGTGAAAAAAGACTCCTAATAAATTCAAGGAAGTTTTGATTAGAGTGGTTCAAAATCAAGAATAAATAAATACTTATGGTATCTTAAGACTAAAATGCTTTTTGATAACATAAACAAAGAACTGTTAAAACACTGAAAAGATTCTCCCTCATGAAGACTATCCATGGAAATGACATAAACACCCAGAACCTATTGTAATTCAGCTAAGGTTTTATTGAAGGGAAGAGAGTGAATTTGAAGAAGCATATGGCATTCAAAAGAAGGAAATTCCCCACACTATTACATTTAAAGGACCTATACTCTTGTGGGATGTTCTGCTATATGAATGGTGGTCATGAGGAAAGCTACAGCTGTGTTACTAGCGCTGACATCTTCAATGTCAGTCTCATTTATGCGTGAAGGGAGGGAAATGGGCCCTGACTCCAGCAAGATGACTGCCAATGAGTTCCAGGGCAAGACGGCTTTTTATTCCTCTTTTATGGCTTGATCCTTCTCTAGCTCTGTTGGTAGCAGAACATTCTATTAAAGGTGTCTATTTTGAATAGCTTAACGTGGTATTGCTGAAGGATGCAGAGCAGTTGATTGCCTCAAAAGCTCTTTTCTTTTTGCATCAATTTTGATTGCTAGACCTGCAGGAGAAAATGCTCTCTACAGAGCTACTCTTAGTTATAGTGTGGATAGGCTTGTTGACAGGATGTGCACACTATCCTTGAATAATGAATTTTTAGGCAAAGATTACTTTTAGTTATTTATTACCTTAAAAAAACAAGGAACACTGACTTTTCTTTTGGGGTCTCCATCTTGACATGTGAGATCTCATACAGAGCTGGAACTTCAAGTGGAGGAATGCTAATACAACAGAAAAAAATCTGTGTGGGTTTTGCTTTTCACATGGGAAATAGCAAAGCTGAATTTTAAAACGACAATAAAAATAATTGAATGATTGCCAAGACTTGTAGTCATGATCCCAGGATTTCACTCACTGGGCAAACACCCTTGAAGCTCTCATTATGGTTTGTGAATCAGCTGCTGCCTTACTTTCTTACAGATATCATCACTACAAATAAAAATGCTGAATCCCTGGGGAGATTAGGAAATTCTGTTCTCTCTTCTCAGGGATTTTTATTTTCTGGGATAATTATGGGATTCCTGTTCTTTTTCTTTCTTTTTTTCTTTTCTTTTTTTTTTTTTTTTTTGGAAACAAAAAAATGGGCCTTGGGATTTACTACACAGACTAGCCTCCTGTTTTCTCATTATACATCTGACCTTTCCTAACTACCTTGTAGAAGAAGGAATCAAAAACACAAGAAACTACTCTGATAGCCCTATAGAGTCTGCTCAGTATTTTATGCTGTGAGGTATTCCATCGCTGTCAGCGGGATTCCTCAGGCAGTAAGGGGTTTTTCAGTATGCATAATGCCATCAAAATCTGACCCTACATATATCTAGTGTTGTATCAAATATTCTATACATTATCAGTTGAGCTTGTTGATAGCAATAATCAAGGAAAATATATTCTGAAACTGTTTGGTTCTGAGATTTTAGGACATATTTAAACTACTTCACCTTTTTATATGGCATAAGGTGAAATCATTCTTTTTCCAGTTACACTGGAAAATCTATTCATACCCAGATTTTCTATGTTTTCCTAGTGACTCCCAATAGACATTACCAAACCAGTATCATTGCTGAATTTCCAGGCAAAGATATGGACACCTGAGGTAACATGGTCCTGTTCAAGAAAATGAGTGCTTTCTTTGGGACGACTCCTTTCAAAATAGCATTATTACTATATTTGAAAGATCAGAGAACTGATATCCATGATTCATTTTTTCACTGACTCCTCAACATGAATATTTAAAAAACAAATAGTGGAAGAGAATGCGAAATAAAAACACAATAAGTAAAATTTTCAGAAGCATGTAAGGAACTTGGGTCCCTGCACATCACTTTAAAGAATGATTTTTACATCATGACCACATTAAAACCCATCTTCAATAATTTTATGGTTGTGATCAAAACAAATTTTCATTGGTTGACCTGTGTTTCTAAATGGATGGTACAAGCAGTGGGTCATTTCTGAAAGCAGTTCAACTTTTTCATTCATTTATCTATTTATGATGTTTATCTATTTATTTATTATGGACACATCGCTTTGATATTTAAGCACCTTTGTGACACATAGTGCCATAGATAGAACGTTACAGATGTTAACACTTTTTTTTGGTGTTAGCAGTAGTGTGTCAGGAAAAAGGAAGCAAAGTAGATATATTTAATTGCAGAGATAAATGGAGAACATTTTCATATGAAGTTATAGTCTCTTCCAGAGTATAACTGAAAGCTGATCAATAAGAAGCTGAGAACAACCACTGGCTGTAATAAATGAATATACAGAGATGGAAAAGGAAAGGTTTGTTATTAAAAATCCTTTTGTTGTAATTCAAAGTGTCAAGATGTGAAACTCAGCAGGACCATTCCAATATCTGATAAAGCTTAGGATATTCTGATGACCTTCTGCATTGTCTTTCTTGTGAGAAGTATGGAAGGTCACAAGTATGAGTAATGGAAATGTCTTTCACCAAAAGGAGTCTAAGTCCTTTTTTTAGACATGCTAAAATTTCCCTCTCTGGTCCTCACAAGTTTACATTCCTAATCTTCATGTGGTGCCTATTAACAGAGCATAAATATGGAATGTTAAATCTCTGTGTATCCCAAGCTATCTACAGCCCTGAAGGATTCAGGGAAAATTAAACAAGAGAGCAGGCAGACTTCCAGAAATAACACAGCTTTAACAAACACATGAAATATTTACAGAACATGTAAAGAACAAAGGAAATGCAGCATTTCCTCCATCTACAACTTCTATTAGTGTTTCAGGAATAGGAGTCCTCTTCCATGTTGCTACCTCAAGGAGAGCGACGGCAGCTAGGACACCTAGTTAACTCCCCTGGATTAACTTGATTTTGTAAAGAATACACATTCCAGTCACATAACAATCATTAATTGCATTGTTACTTTAGTTAAATTTTTGCAAAAGGAATCCTACAGCAGAGCCATTTTTTGGAGATAGGTGAGGCTAACTTGGGTAGCTAAACTTGCCAGTGGTAAAGTAATTGCATATTGCCTTATGTAACTAAATAATGTTACCTGAACATGCAAAGTATCTGTTGCCATAATGGCTAATATTGAGGTAGAATAAGCTATAGGAAAAAAAAATATATATATTCATGATCAGTATCTCATTCAGATACCTTGGGCCACACAGCATCTCTGTAATTAAAGAACAGAAAAATATTACGAAGGGCATTATAACATTATTACATGAATCACTAGATTGGTCTCACCCAGAATGTGTGTGTAGGATTGCTCATTCCATTTCAAAATGGGATGATAAAAACACACACTCTAGAGAAAGTTTAGAGGTTTGCAAGACGGAAAGGATGATTATGGGTCCAGGGATTGAGTTACTGGCATTTCCAAAAATGTAACAATTTTGAAAAAGAGTTTGGGTATTTATAGTGATCATAAATTTTACAGATTTTTTTTTTTTTTTAGCAGTGAGAACATTTTTTGTAATTAAGCTTTTGTACTTCAAGATTTAAGCCATGATCTATTAGAAATACAAGTAAGACCAACTTATCCTACATCTGCAGGTAGTAGAATTCTTGCGTAGTCTCCAGTACTGCCTGTGGTGGGATGTGGATTACCAGAGCAAAGGTACCTCAGCTCAGGCCTGAATGGCAATGTACGCCCATTTTTGCATCTGTTAAGTGAGGCACAGAAGAGTTAAGCTACCCTCTTGAAGACACTCAGCAGTAGAACAGAAACTGTAGCTTCTCAACTATGTTCACCTAATTAGATATTAGATATTAGGATAGCAAATAAAAAGGAACTCTAGGGTGCGAGGGGAGAGAGATCAAGGCTGGGTCTTAGGGTTGGCAAAAACACTTCTTTGGTCTGCATGGACGGAGCCCGCTGCTCTTGATGGTGAAAAGGGTGAAGTTGACATTCTTCAGGGAGCTTCTCCGAAGCTTGCCTATAGGTTTCAAATGTTCACCAATCCAGATTCTTACAGTTTATAGGTAAGTACTCCAACATCTTGAGTCTTTGAAATCATGTTGGAGAAGACTCCCTGCTGCAGTCCTGAGAGAATCAACTATGAGCAGCTCTTCTGCCTGTGCCTGCCTCCCACCTGACAAGACAGGTCTACTTATAAAACCCGACTGATTCTCATGCAAAGTAGTTCCTCAGCTTCTACTGAGTTATGGGTATAAGTTTAAACTGTATGAGTTTATTCTCAGGCCACTCAAACTTCCTTAGCTCTGTTGTCCAGGCGCTGTTACAGTGGGGGAAAAAGAATCTCATCTTCACATTAAAAATATTCTTATAATAATGAACCAGACCAATCTGAAAGTCTCATTCTCACAAGTACAGGAGAATAAAACTCTAATTTTCTTTTCTTAAAAAGCAAATAAGCATGCAACCGAACAAAAAGCTGTGACAAGAATGTAATCAAATGTTCCTGATAGCACAAAAACTGAAGGCAACTCCCAGCTAACAACATGTGACACACAGCAAGTCGTAGAGAGGGACTCTGCAAGTCTGTTTGTCAAGCAATGATTCCAGCGTGAGGAGGCTTGGAGCTAGTGAGCACCTCCCAGTATGAATCCTATCACAGGGCAGTGCGACATGCTGAGCATTTTCAAACTCCATGTATAGGCAGGACAAGAGTTGTGGCTGTTCAAAGTTTTTGCCTCACACCATAGATTTCATAAAATTCCTCATCTCAAAACAGCACATCTAACACAGCCAAAAAAGGAAGAATGGTAGAAAACCAGAGCCAAAAGCTGACCTACACTGAAAAGTTTGAGTTTCTTTTTAATATATCTAAAAATGAACGCAGAAAGAATTACAACAAATAACTATTTGATTTTCAATGTAAGTTGATAATTATATAAACACATACTTACGAATACCTTTTGCCTGGGCTAATGGAAATATTTCGGCAACTATAATTTAGCTGCTGTTAACATTCCTGCTCCAATAGAGTCAAGTGCAAAGTGAGTTGTAAATACTAGAGCTGTTTATAACCTGAAGCGCAAATTCAAATCGTGTTTAATTTCCTTACCGTTGTTCGTAAAACAGTCACTTCAAGAATAGAAGTATGATGCACACTCACTTTTATCATCACATCAGAACAAAACATTCCTCTTTTTCAGTTTCTCTACCATTTTTGGAAGTGAGAGAAAATTTTATTCCTAATGGTGGGGAAGGACTTCTGACAATCCAGAGCTGCCCAGGCTTAATAGCAACAACAACAAATCTCTCTCAGATTTCACTGCTGATTTGTTTTAGTATTTCTCAGCATTGAAAACTGTGAGTGGTTGCTCATCATATTACCCTACTGACTGGAAAGGCAGCATCACAGCTTTGTGGCTAGTGGTACCAGAGGCTTGCTGACACTTGAGAGCAGAACAACACATCCTTGTCAAGGAGCTGGCTAAAAATAAGCTGTTGCACACATTCACAGAGATCCAGGCCTGTTTGTGAATGATTCACGCACACGAAAAGGAGGCAGATTGACTGGATGCATTAGATAGTTTCAGTTAGTTCCTGAGCTATGCTCCTAATGGTGAGCGGTTCAAATATAATCTGGACAACAGAAATATCAATGGAAATAATTTGATACCATTTTCATTACAATAGACCATGGAGAGCCTAGGATGTTTGATAACAATATCTGATCTACTGCGGGATTTATGAGATTAGGACCTGGGACTAAAACAAAAAGGTAGAATGGAGGATGACCTTTCATTACAGAATACGTATTTAAATTGTATCCTACAGAAGAACTTTAGACAAAACATTGAAGAACTAATATAGAAAAACTAGTGGGAGATTTTAGGCCAAACTGGGATTTTGGATGCTCCTCTGTAAGTCCAAAATGACTCCATTAACTTCTGTTTGGATCCTTAATTGCTGAAAGTTCTTAAAATACTTTGCCAATTTACCAGCCATCATTTTGATAGTCAAACTTGTAACTTCTATCCCTGCTCAAGTAAATAACATTTTTCTTACTAGGGATATTGTTGGACCACTTAAAAGGCACTGATCATGGATCTAATCACCAATAAGCTGTTCAAAGGAAAGAGAAACATGAAGATAATGTTGAAGGTTTAGTTAAAGAAGCCTTTGTTTATTTGAAAACTCCATCATTCTCTAGGTAAACTTTCAGAAATACTTCCAAAGGAGGATCTTTTTGTTAACCATTTGCTCTACTCTTGCAGCAATACTTAAGCTTAAATAAACTGGATTAAGAACAGGTTTCCAGCTTTTAAAAAGTGACAGAAGATCTGAACAGTTTGCTAAACAGAGAAGCAAATTTGGAAATAAAAACCATTTCTAGGAGATAAAATATCATTCATGGCTCTTGTTTTTCATGCTTTCTGTGCTTAAACCATATTTAGGTGAGAATGAGGCCTTTTCTATTCCGTTCTTAGTGGCTCCTCTTTGTGGTCCCACTGCAAAGTCACAGACCTATCTTTACGATGACACACTCTGTTGCCATGGAAACGGTTCTGAATTCTCAGACTGGGCATTCCAATTTCAGAATGGGATCACTTGAAAGAAGTTTAATTATGAGGGTTAAAGCCCTTATTTAGTCACTGAGGTTACTGAAACATAGCAAATGTTGCAGGAAAAATTACATGCGAGAAGATGGAATTATTTTCAGAAGTATATACTTCAAAGTTTACCTCGAGAGAAAAGGCCTCCAGTAATTTGTTATTAATAGAGCTTTTGCATGTAGTTCATGCTTTTAAAATGAGAGAAGGAATCCATCTCTTTCTTGGAAATGTATATATACAGACTGTTTCATTTCGAAAGCTTCCAAATCTTTGAACTGTCTGGACAAGAGCACATGTCAGAACGTAAATTCCTTTGAGGTCCTCTGTTCAGGTCCCTGCCAGGAGTCCTAACTGGGACAACGAAGCAAGGGGAAAAAAAGCATTTCTCAGGCGGTGTCTGCATTTCTACTGCACAGGGTTGTAGTTTGCCAGTTCTGATAACATAGGCCTAGTAACTCCTACTGGGTGTCAGGCCCTTTGCAAGAAGTCAAGATGGATGATGCCTGCTCTTAGAGAGTGCTGGGGAGGGGGATGTCTCTTGAGAAATAGTGATACTGCAGCTGTCTATGCTGAGAGAACATACTGGTAGGCACTGGGCCTAAAATGTTATCTTGCTCCTGGAAAAGAACCAGCTCAAATATATAAATGCCATGTACAGCCTTAGATGCAAGTCTTCAGACACTAGGAACTAACAAAATGCTACTGTTGCACTCTTTACTTCCTAAATTACAAACACAACCTTGTTCTCCAGGAGGAGGAACTATAAATCCTCTAGCCTAAAAGGACTATTGTCAGCTAACACATATGTTGTTTTAAGTGTGCATAATGGCACCTCTGAAGTGATTTAAAAAAACAATGAAAACAAAAAATTAACAGAACAGATTATGGGTGAGAGTTCGGTTTACTGTATCTGATACACTATACATTTGTTTCTGTATACTGACGTACAGATGTCTGCTTATAATGTAGGTTAAATACAAATTAGGAAGCTCTTAACCATTTACTCCTTGTTTACAACTGCTTGCAGTTTGTAAATAATGTACAGTACAAGTGGATTGGGTGAAATCCTGATCCCCGATGAAGTCAGCTAAGTTTTGCTGTTGAGCCTCAACAGGGCCAGCATTACTCACATTTTTGTTATTTCTTGAAAAGATTCTATAGCGTTTTTGAACAAAATCTTCAGCTCTGTAGAGGTGTACGTATACTAACATTTATATAATCTCTGTTGATGTGAAAAGAATGACTGGATTATTAATGGAAAACCCAAACAATATGCACCAGCTGTTGACAACTCTTCTGTTCAGCACAATTCACAAATGTAGCACGTGTTCAGACAAGATTTCAAACAAATATTTATTAAGAGTCACAGTCCCTTTCTGTCCAGACCCGTTAGCTGAAGGGATAATTGTCCAAAGAGAGAGTGCCTATGGACACCTTAGCTCTCCCAGCCCTCCCAAAGCGCAGTAGTAGTCAGCGACCCGCGATCGACAACAGCATATAAACACCGCCATGCACCCTATCCGTGCAGTGCTAGCAGACTGCATAGCACAGGCAGAAGAGGAAGCAGCTTGCTTAATGAAGAGAAGAATTCTGAGGATACCATGCTGTCCACCTTTCTTAAACATGCGGATTTATTTGGGGCTGTTAAAGAGCTATGCCAAGGCCTAAGATGCTAGCGTCTGACTGGGATGTTTTAAAACACAGTGACTAGAAGGAATAATTGGAACACAGACTTTGCAGAATGGCTAATGTCTTGAAATGAGCTATGTTGGAGAAATTGGAAATAGGGCTATAATAATGTTTTATACTGTACTTATTTTTATGATCCCAGCATAGCATATTGGAAGCAGCTGTGACATTTTTGAACACCGGGGAAATGTGATGGACCTATTTATTAAAGGGGGTTAAGAGCCCCAGGTGGTCTGGAGATTTAAAGACCAGGAAATACCAGAGACAAATGAGAAAACAGGACGCTCTAAACCATACCAGTTGAAATAGATTTTGATGATAAGAATGTACATGGTTATATATCTTATAATCTAAGATAGATACGTCACGGTAGGGGACAGCATTACTGAAGGATATTACGGTCTCTTATGGGTAATAATTACATAGCCTTCTTTCCAGAGATTATATGTCCTCTTCACACAGATTCACTCATCCTTGCTATACACTGCTAAGAAATTGCCATTTTTTAAAAGCACAGTAATATCTGGGTTTTTTATATCTCAGGGCTATAAAGTCATAATAATTCACAGACTTTGTGTGAGTGTTTCTTGCCTGGAATTGAACCCATAGGATTCTCAGCACATTTAGATAAACACAAGAACACAGAGCCAAGTTCTGCCTTCACATATTACCTGCAATGCCACAGACTTCACTGCTGAAAACTGAAAATCAGCCTTTCTTCTTTCTATCTATCATATAGGAGAGACAGAAGCTTTTAAAACATAGTTTTGCCCCTCATGCATCTGTAGGTCATCTTGCTGCTACACATTCCTCTAAACCTACATGTTTTGCCATATTACTGGACATTCCCCAGCCTGATAATAGAGTCTGATCATTTATACCTATTACTCAGGGAATTGTTTAGCAAGACAATTGTTAACATCTACAGAGAACCTACAGATGATCCCCATATATCTGCTACTTTCTCAGTTGAAACACTTCTGAGGGAAAACTCCAACGAAATTCAGACAGCAGAATAAAAACAAACCCTGCATATATCAACTGATTTCAGAAGCAGTTTTGTCTCCATTGAACTCAGTGAAATGTTCTGTGTGAATATCAAAAGAAGGGCTAGAATTTGGGCAAATTGAAGGCAGTGAGAAAGCTGCCACCCACTTCAATGAGGCCATGATTTCACCACAAATATCTTAACTGCCTACACACGCACAATGATTGCCACACAAATCTCAGCATATAGTCTGCCTCACAGGCATATCTGCTAGTTGTTTGTTTGCAAACAGACTCGAGAGCGGCATCACCTCCAGAAGTCTTCGTTAGCTATCGTCCATTATCACTCCTACGTGCAATAGGTATCAGCATAAAGTGACATATTCACAATGTCCAGCTGTTTACTTATTTTTGTAGTCTCTGGAAACAGAAATACATGGTTCATACTTGATAAGTAAATAAAGTCTAGTTACAGTGTAGCAGGTCTGGTCAAAATATGGAGTTTCCATTTGACCAGGAGATGGGGGAGTTTCAGTTCCCAGTTAGGATGAGAAGTGGAGTCTTTGAAATTCACTGCAGAGGGAAAATTCTGTGAAAAATATTCACTACAAAAGCATGTAACCATTTGGCAGAGCTGTCCCAAAACCGCAAACCCTGGCAACTCTGGAGAAGTTTCCTGCTGGAACTAGCCTAAAGCAATGTCCCTTGGGAACCTGGGAAGCAGACCAGTCCACCAGATAGGATGAGAGTAAAGAAAAGAGATTGACCTCAAGCACTTGCCTTTTGAACCCAGGTGGGATTTTGATCAGTGTTTCAATGAAAATTGATGCTCTGACCAAAAAAATAGTTTTGCTCTGAATAGCCTGAAAAATACATTAGTTTTCACATATACATAGCATTTCTTTCAAGGAAAAATGTTTCAAGTTGCAATTTGCTCTAGAAGTACTCTTACGCTGGATTTACACCACTAAGAAATGCAGAATCCACCACTAAGAAATGCAGAATCCACCCCTCTTATAAATTATTACTGTTTAGTAATTGCTTCCTGAGATAATCCAATCTATCCTAAGATATTCTTTCCAGACATTTTAAACCAGCTGCTCAGTTATTGCAATTTCATACTAGAGCAGTCTGTGCAGGTCCTGGCAAATAGACTGGTGTTTGGATGACCAAAAAGCTTCTTGGTATTTTCTCTATCAAGACTACCTTGTTCACAAGAGGCAAAAATAAATCCTTTGCCCTTTTAGTGCTGGGAACTTGTTATGGGTTTAACCCTCTACCTGTCAGGAAGAATTACTGTCATTAATCACCTCACACCATTTTTTTGAGTGAGTGCTTCCTGATAATAGTTAGGCGAGACGTTTGTGAAAATAACACTGCAGGTTTTGCAGTGCTTTCTACATAACGGGACAAAAAATGAAAGCAGAAAAAAATAAATAATGAGTAGAAATGAAAACAATTTATAATGAGCATGTTTTATTAATACCTCGGCATATTCATTTCAAATTCATAATACTACATTTTTAGTATAAAATGGGATTAGGTGAGTGTCCCGAGTTATTCTGCAGACTGACTACTGTCAGATAGGAACCTATCAGAACTTAGATTTGCACATTTAGAGGGCAGAGTTTTGGTTCTCCCTGCCCCAACAACCTCATTAATTGCAGGGAGAAAAATCAGGTTGCCTATGCAGCATCTAAGTGTGGTGATTTTAAGTGTGTGATGGCGATATCATTTCAGAAAAATAAAAATGAATACCAATTAATAAAATTTTATTAAAATTAAATGCAATATATACTAACTATATTGTAATCAAGTCATTAATTGAAGCTATAAGAGTTGTGGGAAATATCAGCAGAGACTATTTCTTTTTGTTTGCCAAGAGGAAACCAAGTCCTTTGTTTTTTATTTTCACCAGATTCCTTTTAACCTTACCTACTTTTTAATGAAAATCTTAAGACTTGCCGTAACGCTAAATGACCTACTGATCCTAAACACCTTAAATGCACATAGCAAAGTTTATCATTGAAATGGCAGAGGGCAATGGTTAAAAGAAAATGAAGTGTTATTACCTTTTACTAGAGAAGGTAAACGACACTTCTGAGAACCAAAAGGCACTAACCCAGCTTTCCATAATCCCCAGTTAACTATTGAGCCCTTCTCAGTATACAGGCTGGGAGAGAAGGGAATTAGATGCCCTTCTGCTGGAAGTCAATGAGATTTGGCTGTTTAACTCTTTTCCTCCCTCTTGAAAATCCCAACCTTCCTGTTCATGGTTATCTTAACAGATCGAGAGCACTCACAGCAGAAAGGCATGCTTTCCTCAGTTACCCACGAAGGGAGGTTAAATTTGAACCAGTGAGACTATCCCTTGGATCATATGTGAAGAAGTCATCTCAGTGTCTGCCCTGCTATTACCTCATTAGGAGTTGATGTGCCTTGGCTCACATAGTGATAGTAAAGCTATCATTTCATGTGGTCAACCAAACTGAGGTCTGACAGTAAAGGTTTATGGCCACTACTGATTGCTAGTTGTTTCAGTTAGTGACTGCCAGCTAACGTCCCCAGATTTCATTCTCATAGTAACGATTTCACAGTTCAGGCTACAATTTATTTACATTATATGCCCATTCCTGGCATCTTCTTTACCAAAGAAATAAATATAGAAGATTACAAAGAAAGAGCTTTGTCTTTCTACATTTGATGTCCTGAAAATGGTCCATCCCCTAATATAATTATTCCTTCATTTTCAGAATATCTTTGGAAAATCATTTCCCAGTTATAGATAATAAAAACATGAGTAAGCCGGTGCTGAAACTGAGCTTACTGCCCTGGCTAATAAAGTGATAGCCAAGCCTGCAAGGAATATGAAAGGAGCTCCTTTGCAAGGTACTATGTAGATATGATCTGGAAGAGATGTTTCTTCCAAGACTTCCTCTTCCCTCCTGAACCACAACAAGCCTTGGAAGACTCTTCAGACCTATAACAAATTTAGGAAGGACAATCTCCAACAATCCTATTAAGGACTGGGTGTCTGTCAGAAAGATGGGCAAAGGTTTAACATACCTTAAGGACAGAGATTATGGAAAGTAGATCTCTAATCCCTAGGGACCTGAACAGACTAGAAAGCAAGAGAAAGCAGTGAAGAGACCTCTTTTCCCCAAATTCTTCCCTGGGAGTTAAGGGGCAACAACAAGCAGCATGGAAATGAGGAAAAGGAATTTAATTCATATAGATCTGTAAGGTACCACCCAGGAAGGAAGATAGGAAAGAATTTCACTTCGTAAATCATCTTTGACCCATCTTTACAGCCCTGGGGAAAAATAAGCATTGTACAAAAGGAGCAGGCCAAGAAGCAGCATATTTTTTATTGCAGTCTCCCAATTCCTCCTCACATAATGTCACTCTAATAGTCCCGACACAGAATGAAACCTTTCCTAGGTAATCCTCTTCCCTGGTTAATCCATGGTTAAGAGCTTGTCGATTCACTCCCTCTCTTGCTGCTGCTGCTGCACAGTTCTTGTACAAGAAGCATCCTAGCTTTCGTTATTACAAAACACTCTTTTGGTAGTCTACGGCAATGATTAAAAAATAAACTAAAATGTATTTTAAACTTTGCTGGCTCCTGAAATTTTTGTGACATTGATTTTTATAAGAATGGCAACTCATACTTGCACAAAAGTTACCAGGAATTTATTTAATAAATTAATTAATTTAAATAATTTAAGATGCTGCTTAGCTACTTCATTTTCAAACTTGGACTCAAATAGCTGAATTGATTATAATGCAGATGAGCGTGTAAACAATACTAATAAAATAAGTATTCCAAATTGGTCCATGTCAGGCAAGCAAAACCTTGTGAAATCCTGAAAGTACAACAGCTTGCAAACCAGTAGGAATACAATCCAACAGCAGTGAGGGAACTACCTACCAAAACTGTATGCTTTTGTTAGTCAGATTTAGAGAACTTTTCTTTGCCCGAGCATAAAAGCACAAGTTTCTTACATTTTTACCAATACAGTACAAAGTAGCTAAGAACGATATGATGACTTTGGGCAAAAGAAAGGGAAAAGGCCAGTTCCTACATTGCACTGCAGGCTTGTGCAATGCAAGCCTGTACTATACCTGGTGACAGAAAAGTGAGAGACCAAAGCTGTAAAGAATGTATTTTGCAGAGATCCAAAATTCTGTAGCCAAAGTTTAGGGTAGGCAAGGCCAATAAGGCTGACTAGGTTGAATGCTAAGCTAAATTTAAATATTGCCAAGGAGATTAGAATGTAGTGTGGAAGGCTTAGTAATATTATGATTAAAAACAATATATTTGCATTCTGGATATCATTCCTTTGTGATACGTACTGCTGGCAGTTTATAGAGATTGCAGCTGGACATGGCCACTTCAAAATATCTGGGCACTTTGAGCCATAAAAATGCAATCATCTAAAGAATTTCTTATATGATATTGTGAATGTAAGCCATGATATAGGTTTCCAGGACAAGGCAACCAAAAATACCATTTACCAATTGGGGAAGAAAATAATAACCTTTCCTATTTGCTTAACTTTATTTGCCTTTAAGGATTAGATATGTAAATAGGATTAAAACAGAAAGACACTGAAGGCTGTAGGATTGTTTCTTCAAAATTGGAAGCAATATTTTCTACGTGTCTTTCTGTATTTCAGTGGAGGTATGAGGAGGGTGGGCCCTTTGGTCACTCAAAACAATTTGCGTCAGCTGTTAACCCCTTCAATTTCAGACTACAAATAAGCTGTAGCTCAATATACATCAGCTGTTTTCATCAGCTTTTAAATGCCCATCCCAGGAGTGTAGTCTTGTACTAATTCTACTGGTTAGATTTTGAAGTCCTAATGTCTCTTGATGCTTTCTGATTTACATTTAAATGTAAACAACCACACCATATATCTTTAGAAAATGACAAACTGATAACGTAAAAATGTTTCCCCACCATACATATGTAAATGTCTATGTCTCCAAAAACCTAGTAGCAGACAAAAAAAGAAAAAAAAAAAAAAAAAAAAAAGACAGCTTTTCCTCTGACCTCTGAGATCTTGGATCAGATCACGTATTCAGCTCAGAGCCATTTGACTATAAGTGCTTGTACACCTCAGCAACTCACAAGGCAGAAAATAGATTTAAGATAAACACACACTTCAGGGCCAGACAACATAGAAATACTCAGGTTTTAATCTAGTGACTGTCATGTTACTGGTATCTATAGAAGATTCATTTGCTTTATAGCTCTTCTTTACAATAATAGTCTATTGTCCTGTTTTTATAATCTCATAATTTACGGTACAATTGCAATAGTCAGTAACATGGTGTCTTTACTTGCAGGTTAGCACATGACAAAACAGCTTTGAGAGCTGCTTTGGATCTAAATCCAATATATACAATACAGGCTCCCATTTAATGCTTAGAAACGTTCACAGCATAAACATTAACAATGAAGTCCTTTCATTCTCCTTTGGATATTGCCTAAAAAAGCATGCTGATTTTGATGTTCTTGAAAGTGACAGAAATAATATGCATTTTAAGATGCTCATTCAAGATAGCTTCTTTGAATTTAATGATCTTTTGCTTAGTTTTCATGATTGCAAACTTTTTCAGGAATATTGAATTGGAATATTTGATTTTGACGATCTCTCCATAGTACCTTTTACTTTTTACTACTCAGTTTCATTGTCATGAACATCTAGAAATCTATTAGAAGCGTGTGAAAAATGCATAATGAACACTAAAATCTTCATTTCTCTCTCCCTGCTTATGTATCACACAAATAGATTGTCATTTTTTAAAAAAATCTGCCAAATATTTTCTATAATTAATTATTGATCTAGAGCTTCTCTGTGAAGACATTGTTGTACCTGTTCAAGTCTTTGAAATGTAACTTGTTCAGACTAGGCTTTGGGGCCCAAGGTGTAACTCTCTTCTCTGACTAATCAGATATCACTTCCAAATCATTTTCTTGATATAAGTAATTATTATTATTTCAAACTTTGTTTTCCACAATTATTCTGTAATATTTGCTTTCAATGCCACTGGTTGCTCTTATTAAGCCAAGGGCTGAGAAAAGGGATTCCCACAGGAAAGGGATTCAAACACAGCCAAAGACGATTAATTTAAAAGACAAGCACAAGAAGTATCATTCAGGTCTGTCTTTGATACTTTTTTAAGTGATAGAGCTGTGTAAGTTGTTCAGCCACTGAAAGACCAACTGATTTACAAGTTCACCACCTGTCAGACTGCCACTGAATGGAGGCTGGTGTGGAAGACAGCACGGGTTAAAGGAGCTCAACCAACAGAAAAGCAAATAATAACCAGCAGATTTTATTTCTATAAACACAGATTAGTGCCAACTGGTGACTTCATGTCTATGGAAAAGTTTAAATATTCTTGTCTAAATTAAGCCTTGGAGATTTTATTTGAAGTGATGTTTTCTAAAACATTTAGTAAGGCAACCGGAGTTGTGCCATGGATGGGGTAAGAAAGTCCTGATTATAAGTAAAAGGACAGTACTGGGCCCTCCAAGCAAGCAAAAAAAGCTTTAGCAAGAGTGTGTGGGGTAGGTTTGTGGTTAAATGCAGAGAGCCATCATTCAGACATCATCAGTAGAACTGCTATACTAGACAAAAGAGTAAAATGTAAATGCCTAATTTCCCTATTAGCTATGTTCCACAGTTTTTTTGCTGAGGAAGAGGAAATTGTGGGGAGTAATGGGACACGGCTCCAAGATATAAGTTAGTTTCCCTGGAGAGCCAGAATTCAGGCTAAGATTCTTAAGCCTCAAGGGAACTGCGCTTTCTAAGTCACCCATGCAGAAAGCCTGGCCTGTTGCCCAGAAAAAGGAGCTCTTCAGCATAAAGGAAGTTTCTAAGAGCAGGAGACCAGAGTCTTTAGGGAGTTTGCATTTATGTTTCTTATTTATACTGGAGGTCCTGTCTTTTTTTCTCAGTGTTAAGTTTCATCTTCACTTGTACTCCTGTGGCAGGAAACTCGGAAGGAACCTTGTTTTCACCAGTTCAGGCTTGCATTGCTTTAATAGATAATTAGCAATTTACTGAACCTACAGTGTCCAGCTGCTTCCCCGGGTGGGGTATTTGGGAACTTTGGCTAACTTGCCTGAAATCACACTGCACATTACAACTCCAGGTCCAACTGCCACTTCAGAGCTATTGACTTTATTGAATAACTCACCTAGCGACTAAACCTGGCGAGGACCGTTCTCAATGCTGTAAAACTCCTGTTATCATTTACCAAGAAGCTAGAGAACTGTCGGAAACCTACCCGATTTCCTGCCCATCTCCCTGCCTGCCTACTTAGTGCATTCTTAATGGGCCTGGAGGGCTGGTGGGGAAATGAAAACCTGGATTCCTAGGCAACCCTGGCTTCCAGGAGGCCTGTAATCACAAGTTATGCAGCTTCAGAGGACCCCACTGTGCAGTTTTCTTCACAGCTGAAGACTCACAGCTCTAGGACAGCCAACAAGTCTTCGTTGCCCTAAGGCTCTGCTTCCTTTTGTGGAGAACTCAAAAATGTTTGGGTTTACATTTGAATTGGAACAAAACCAAAATGATCAAACTCAAAATGCTACACGAAAGAGGATTACATCTCTTTGTCCATTCCAAGATCAACAGCTAGAACTGAGCAGCAATGGCCTATGTTGTTTGCTGCTTAATTCTCTCTCCTAACCAATTACTCTGCTAGGAGACATTTCTGAGGAACAGCCAAAAGAAAGACAGTGCAGCTCAAAAAAGGAAAAGCTTTAAGAAATAGAGGTGCAGGTAGGAGGCTTTTTTAAGCTTCCCAATTAGAAAAAGACAAAGCAAAATAGCTCCAATATCAGCTCCTGAGTCTCTTCCACAACCCAAGTCAGACTGCAAAATAAAATGACTATAAGTCCTTCCCACACCCTCTCCCCCAGAATATTTTCCCTCAAATTTGAATTAATTCAAACTAGGAATGCAATTCAAGCAAAATATAATTTCTTGGTATCTGTTCCACTCTTGGTAAGAAAGGTTAATCCTCCTTTCCCCAAGCTATTTTCTCCTCTAAGCTTCTTATCACCTTCTACACCATCCACAATATGAAGACACAGCTTTTATAGATCTCTAAAGTTTTCTGCTGCCAATGCTGTCAGGATACTTATTATAGAAATGCAATTTGCTTCAAAATCTTTAAGAAGGAAATACTGAAAAAATATGTAAAAAGATGCTGAACAGTCATAGCTACCATCCTCATTTTTAGAAGAATTTTATAGAAAAATAATAATGGTACATTAAAAGACATCCACACACAAACTTTCTTGGGAGTTGTGCCTACCAGAAGAGAAAACTCAGTTCCTGGGAGGCAGCTATGGCTTTACTGTGTGCTGAGTTAAAGGTAAAACTCATTTATTTTGGTTATTTTTCTCATGATAGGATCTTCTCTTCAGAATCTAGGAAACGAAAACCTTTTAAATTAGTCAGAACTATTGTTCATAACGTGTGGCAAGGAAGGACACAAGATTTTTTTTTTTAATAAACCACAAAAATGGAGACCATAGAAATATCTAGTCATGCAAGAAATACAAGATAGCGCATGCCCATCCATGATAACCACAGATTTGTACAGATACACACTAGCAAAGTAAAATCTCAGTTACACAATAGATTTCCCTGGCACCTAAGAAGTCAATCTTACCATCTTTTTAGATATCTCAGGCTCACAGCCACATGAGATCTATAGCCTTTTCTTCAGGAGCAGTAGGGAAAAAAGTAGAGTAACACTCCATGTTTAATGGCAAAAGCAGCATAAGAGTCTTCAACATTCAAAGCAATGAATACAGAGTTTTTTGAGTTTTGCAATCTTGTTTGTCAATGAAGACAGAATCTGAAGGGCTTAAAATGCCCCAGATGTGTTTTTTCAATCAGCATGAAGACACAAATACTAGTAATGGTCCAAATTAAAGATCCTCATGTAAGCTGGAAAAGGGTGCTGCTCACAGTCTGAATCCAGATCGAGAATGACATTTGGAGGCAGATCTCTAGCTGAATATGGGGCCAAACCAAAACTCCAGGTGGAAACTTCTCTGAGGTTTGGTAGAAATCAAAATGTGGATGAGGACCTAGTTCATGTTTCCTAGGCCTATGTATATTTCATAGCTTTCATCAAAAGTATATTACAGCACCTGTAATTTGTTTTCCTTTCCATGCCTTTCCCCCCTGAAATCTCTACTCTCCACAAGGGAAACCGTCAAAAAGTTGCCTCAGATGTGTCATGCTCAGTACGACCTCAGACCTTCTTAAGATTCAGAAGCAGATTGTTCTTGATGGCATGTACATTTTATATTGTCAACATAGCGGGAAGACGACTTTTTTTGGTAATGTAAGGTTTATCAATTGAATGGGATCCCTTCATATTCAAAAGCACTGCCAGTATCTTCTGGAGAAAAATTCATCTTACCTTTGCAATCTATCCCTGCCATCTGATCCTAGCCCATGATGAATGAAAGCATGACCTGCATAATTCATTTATGATTTGAGACAGAGCAGCTGTCTTATATTTTTAGAACATGTTTATACTATCGAAATTAATCTAATCTAATTAAAATTACTTTGGGTTAAAAAAAAAGTTAGCACAGAATTTAAAGCTGCTGGATGTAGTTATAATATTCTGGCACAATAAAAATACATTCTCCCTGTGGATCATACAAATACTGACAGACTTGGTGGGCAATAGCATAAAAATACTTGCCCAGTAGAACAAATATTTCTGCAAAAGGTATCCTGTCCTAGCCACAGCTGTCCACACAGAAGCGCAGAGAGGCCACAAGGCCTTGGCTCCTTCCCCTCTAGTCTCCTGCACTTCCACTCTGCCTGCTGCTCCTTGGGGGTGACAAAGTCACAGTTCAAGCACTCCTGCCTTAAGTTGCTGCAACAGAGGTGCCCCATTTGCTCCAGGGGCTCTGTCATCCCTCACATAAAGAACGACTACCGATCTCAATGATTAAGAAGTGAGACTCTCAGCTATGGTGCTCACCTGCGTACTTCAGTGCAGGCACTTTCCTGCCCCTCAGAGAAAGTGGTCCGTGAGCCAACTGCTGCCTCTGCACTGTCCCGACACAGAGGTCAGAGGCCCTGGACAGAGCCTTTAAGAATCTTTGCCATGTGCAGTTGCTTTATTCAGCATTGCCTCAGCTGTGAAAGATTTGGTCAGCATGAGCCCTTTCTCTGACATGTCTAGAGAAACATTAACATTATTTGTCATGGTGATAGTTCTGTTACCACCAAACTGAAAAACACAAGTAATTTTGATTCAAAGTTGTCTCAAATAGTTGCATATGAGTAGCAGAAGTGAGGTCTGGTCCATGCACTCATTTCCTCACATTTACCAGCAGACAGGAATGGAAAGTCTCCCTGTCCCCAATCTCCAATTCCTGTCTGATGGTCCAGGTCCACCCAAGGTCCTCAGCAACTCAATGCCAGGCCTCTTCAGCAGGTAATGAAGAGCAGTTGCGAGCTCATGTCCCACTGGGGCACCAGCATCTGAGACTTACAGCTCCACCTGGGTTTAGGCAAATAGAAAGGAACACACAGGTGCAGAGCAGAATTTTCTTCCAGAGCTGATCTGAGAGTGGAAGAGAGGCCAACTGCAGATCTGTGTTCAAGGCCAGTTTCTGACTCAGATAGATTTGACCTTTTTTAAAGTGTTCAAAAATATAATACTTTGGTTGGCTCCTACTCATCTCCTTTCATGCCTGCTTCTGCTCTTCCTCATCTAAACTTACTTTTAAAAATATCTTCTACTTGAGGTACAATCTTCTCTCCCCCACCCATCTCTAACCTTGTAAACATAACAGTGTGTGCAGGCTTAGAGCGAAGAGACCTACTGCACAGCCCTTTAAAGTGTTTTTGTGCTTGTTACTTGTACAGGATGCAGCCAGCCAGGCAGTAACTCTAGGAGTTTCAAACTTCACCTGGAACTTGTTGCAAGTTGTCACGTCATTAAAAGCAAATGTGGCAGAAGACACTGGCATGGCAGCTCTCCTTAGAATATGCTATAAAAAAATGGCACTACCAAAGAGGGTGCTCTGGTACGTATTATTTTCATCTGGCTTTATGTCCTGACTGGTCTGGCTTTTGAGACTCCCCTACCAACTACTGCCAGCCCAGGAGTTTGCCTTGCAGCATCTTCTGGGACGTGGGCAGAGACTGTCAGCAGCCACAAAGCTGGCTGTGGTGCTCTGCCCGGCCCTACAGCTAGGCACTTAGTTTCTAAGGCTGTTCCTACCCTCCACTGTAAATTAAAAGGGAGAGAGAGTGTGAAGGACCCAAGCCAGGGTCAGACCAAGGGTTTAGGCTTTATTCAGAGGAGGGGAAGATGCTGTGGTAGCAGCTGCGCTGGGACACACGGGGGGAGAGGGCGAGGGGACACCCTCACTGAACTGCAAAGCAATGGGGAATGCGGATGGCCAGGGTGCACAGAGCTGGGATGGCAGAGGGACATCAGGGACACCTAAAGGGGATGCTGACACACACAGGAAACAGCAACTCTAGGCTGGTTCTCTAGAGCAGTAATAAGAAAAAAAAAAAAAAAGAAAAAAAGAGAAAGAATGCTTCAGATAGCTTCACACTGGTAGATGAGCAAGTATGAGCCTAATACAGAGAATTAACAGGAACTTAGTGGTTCCCCCTCTACCTACACCAGTGACTGTGTGTTGCAGAGGCCAACGTGGACCTCACCACCTGACCCTGACTGTGCAGTGGCAGTGACAGACTCCTTCATCCAAGCCAGGGTATTGACTATCAAGGATCGTTTAAGGGGAAGGAATTAGTACTGCCCAATGATTTTAGAGTCTCGCCACGTCATCACTAATCCTTTTCCTTTATGCTTAGATGTCCTCATGGCACAGCTCATCAAGGGATGTTCTCTTCTTTTTAATGCAACTCCACAATATTTCCTTCTCATTGTGTTTGATCCTGATTTCAGCACAATAAGGGGTGGGGGCAGGAGCCTATTTTACATCCCACTGTGATAGTCTATCCTGCAGCTGTTATCTTTCACTAATTTCCATTATTATATGATTTTATAATATTAGGCTATTTACCTGGTTATCTAAGAAAAAACATGTTTTCTACACTACAGAAAACACTTTCATTTTCCACTCCTACACATTGTAATTTTTTGCATACAGTTTTAAAGTCCTGCTCTCATGTATTTTTCAGAGAAATATTTAGCTGAGTGTATTTGAAGTGCATTATAGAGTTAGACAGGCAGAAACAAACTATACATGAAAAAACGGAAGGCACTATAAATAAGTATGGATAATAAATAAATACAGAAGGCAGTTGTACTTCACTGCTCTCAAAAACGAGAGATCATCTCCAATACCAAAATGACCCCAAGTATTATATAGCACTGTATCCAATTCTGTCATCTTTCATACATGAAAACATTGGGCATGCCTCATAGCAAACTAAAATGATTTCTGAGGTCTTAAACTATATGTTAACCTCACAAAATTAGACTATACATTGGATATCATTTCATATAGGTTAGCAGGATATTTGCTGTGCATATATTTTCTGAACTGCAGGTTGCAGACTTAGAGTGTTTGTCTTTCAAATGTTGACTTTTAACATCTGAAAGGAATTAACATTACTATGGTGTTACAGTCATTCCCTTATTAATCACTTGGCAACCTGCCCTCTTCCATAAACAAGGGATCCACTTACTTCTCGGAGTGCAACCTTTACATCATTGCAAACAAGATGTAAGAAATACGTGTCAGAGTGTTACTTCTCATACTCCAGGTAGCATGTTTTGAATGTGTGTGTGTAACACAGCAATGTACCATACGCATGCATATTAATCCTTTAGAACCTATGTTTGGTTTTGGCATCCTTCTAGGTACAATTCTGCAATGATATATTGAATCATGTATCATAAGGGGATTGATACAACAGAGTAATAAAAGGTTTCCTTATTTCTGCTAAGTAATAACAATTCATAAATAATTGATGTCATCACAGCAAATGTGAAATGATTAGAAGGATTTATAGCTGTATTTAGCAAAGACCATTAACATGGGATTTTTTCAGTCTAGGAGACTGACAAGTGAAGAACCAAACCTGAGTAATTAAAAACGCTGGAAGACTGAAAACTTATGCATAAATTATTCTTTCTCTCTGTCTAATGTGTTTGGAGTTTGCTTATTTGTTTTTACTAACAGGTAATGTAAACCACAGAAATGTCAGACTTGTTGACCGAGTTTTTCCATTCAGAAGATTCGTTCTGCATTTCTACCTTGTCTCATGGAAGGCACACCTCAAAAAGTGTAGCAAAGAGTGAAAGCCACATTGTGAAACCTGAAAGAATTCATACACTGTAAAGGGGAAAACCTTGAATACAATACTCCTCCTGCCAGTCTCAAAGAAAAAACATTGCTAGTGCTGACGAATGATTAATAAACATAGAGATCTAACAGATTTGGAAAAAATGTTAATTAATTCCGCATGTTTAGATTTATTTTTGATGGAAATGTGGTTTTTAATGAAACTTAAATGTTTTGTCCAGTTCTCAAAACACAGTACATTTGCTTGCTATTGCTTTGATAATTTCCAGTTTATTCTGTAAACTTTGGATTCTGCTTGAGAGAATAATCTCCAAAATTAAATGTTCAGCTACAGACCAGTCCAAATTCAGTTCTGCTATGAATCCTCAGAAGTCTTTTTAATTATATCAAGACTACACTACAGATGGTGTTTAATGCAGTTATTTTTCATAAAGTTCTGGAAAAAAAAAGTCACTCGACTTCCAAGAATTTTATTATTTTACTAGATTAATTAATAAATGTTAATTTCATCTCTGACCTAATGGTACATGTCTGAGCCTTCCTTCATTAAAACACATTAATGAGGTTAATTAAGTGTTGTAGAAATGAGGATCTCTCCAGAAGCGCCAATAACTTTTAAACGATGCAATGAAAAAAACCAAATCTTTATCAATTACCTTAACCAGCACTTTTTATGACGTTCTGCAGCTGGATTCAATTTTCAGTAGCAGAGCAGATTCAGTGTGAACTGTTCATCTTATTATAATCCTAGTTTAAGGCAGTTAAGTTTGGAATTGAGCCACTGAAAAGATTTTTCACCTTCTTAAACTCTGTCTCAGGACAGCAGGAATTACATCACATTAACACCTTTAAAAGCACAGGTCAAAAATGTTCCTTTTATCTTGGGATCCAACTATAAGAAGCCTAGTCTAAAATCTGCTGCAGGCTCCAGATTCTTCACATTGACTTCACTGAAGTCTGGATCATGTTCAGGCCTATCTGAGCAAATGCGGGTGGACTCACTGACATACTGAGAAGTTAGGCAACTAATGGTCCTGTCAGCTCAGTATTGCTCAGTTTTTCACTTCATGAAATACATATATAGCTGGAGGAGCACTTTCAAAAATGAGAAGGCAGCATTAATTCTGACACATTAGTAAAATTTAATATTTTTAGATGATTCAAGGGCAGAAGGACAGGTTTTGCCAGACTGACAGATTACTTCAGACCTGTGTCTGCCCGAACTCCTGTCTATCAACTTTAAACACCTCATCTGGGTTATAGTAAGTACAATATAAGAAGGTTATGTGCAAAGATTAGACTATCACTCCCCAGTGTTCCTATGAATCTGTAAGGAGTCCACTAGTCCTTGTAGGTGGAGCAGCAGAACTATTGCTTAATCCATTATGCGTAATTTATCTGAACTGTGTATCCTATTTCCTCATCAGAAAGCAATTTCAGGCTGCATTGATTAGAAAATCTGTTCGTTAACCGTAAACTCTTGCTGAACAGTGTAGAAAAGCATTTTTCCATGCATAGCCAGTTCCCAAATTGTTTGCTCCAATTATTCCCCCTTTGTATCATGTGGACACTTAGGTTATGCAGAATTTTTTATTCAGTTCCTTCCTGATTGAATACATAGTAACAGCTCAACAAATGGTGAATAAAACATCCAGCAAATACTTGATAATCTCTTCTGGTGTGGCAGGAATAGCCATGCCTGAACAGGGCTTTGTATATTTAATTCAAGGATAATTATTGTCTGTTATTCTTCTTCCAAGCAAAAAACTAATGGTGTAGGTGTTCCATACTAAAGAGTAGATGTGTGATGGAGTCAAACCACTATTCAGGCTCAGACAAATGTTCAGGAATACTGTTTTTGCAATAGTTGACTGGTTTTAAGCTGTTATCTATTTTCATGTTTGCAAGGCAGAAACTACAACTGAGGAGGAGGTGGCAGGTAGTGCTAGCTCATCCAGCTATTTCTGTTCGCCTATCAGGACCTACCCTCTGTCCCAGACTGTTTTTAAGCTAGATCTTTATAGCAAGAGTTTCAAATTTTTTTAAAAGAGTAGGAGATTAGAATGACAGTGTTCTTTTTTTTGATCAACATACACAGAAAGAGCTACTCTGTGGCTCTTCTGCTTACTTCTTCATCAGAAACACAAAAAACAGTAGTTGCCTGCTGATAGTGCCTTCAAAATATTTTCTTCCTTATACTACCAATGACAGTTCACAAAATGAAACTTCAGCCTCAAAGAGATGGCTTAAAATGGTTTGCACAGGTGATGCAGAGTTTTACCACCTTTGCGCTAAACCAAACCTATGTCATTGTAACTCCTTCCATGGGTGTAGTGTTAGCTCGTTCGGGTCCAAACGGCTTTCTCATTTTGGCTTTTGTGTTGCCAAAGGAAATTCAAAGTTTTAGAAAGAGCACAGAGCCTTTGTTAAGGGGAGGGAAAACAAATGGTTTACATCTATAGACATTATTCAGTTCTGGCATTACCCGAAACGGTTCCTGCTGAAATTCTGTGTCCTTCCTGACTATATCTAATCTGGGGACCCAGACCACTTCCAGCTCCAGCGGTTACATGCACACCCCAGTCATACTTTGGGCATGCAGTTTTGCCTTTCCTACCCCCACCCTATATTATTTTAGCTCCTACTTGGAAGAAGTCTAGGCACACAAGGCAGAAGTAGCTAAAGAGATCTGGTCTTACTCCTATTCTGGACAATCAGAGATATGGCACGTGCCAAGGTGCATACCTGTCATTCAGTCAGTCTAGGATCAGCCTTTGCCCTTGGGAAGGCCCATAGGTATACCATTTGCTTGTTTTTCCCTTCTCACCTTTTATTGCCTAAATTGGATTTACAGCTGTTGGGAACATGTAGTCATTGTAAATCATTAATTTCAAACATTTTTCTGACATTTAGTATTTGACCTCCCCAGGAGAATTCTGGAGCCAAAAATGCTTTCAAGAAAACAAACACAAATGTTATCTGTATTATTTCCACCCTTATGCAGAGCACAACCAAATCTCTAAGAAACGAACTGTCTTCTGGAATCATAGATACGGGAGAATCATTAGACTGTCTGGCTAAAGGAAAAGCAGACAGGCCTTTAATTTCTTATTCTTGGCAACAGAAACAGAGAGAGAGGAAATCAGTGGGAGGCAGAGCTGAGTGTTTTAGATAGGCAAGAGGGTTTTAGTTGGAGCGACACTGCTGCAGTTAAGTGGCTGCCTTTCACTAGATCTTGCTGAATATCATGGAAGGCTGTCAAGTGGGTACAGGGTTCGAGGGCCCCTGAAAATATGGCAGCTTTCACAGTAATCACATATTTTGCCATATGAAGAGATAGGGATGAGCAAAAACATTTTTAGGAAATAGATGGAAGTCTTAAAACCAACCACTATAGTGTACAGAGAGGTGCTCAAAGAGTTCAACATAACATGATGTGATGATGCAGAGCAAGCCTGAGAAAGCCTATTCAGAGCACTGGTGGGAGTTAGAGGTGAGTCTAAGATTAAACTTTTTGCCAAAGTAGCAATTAATACAACACCATTAATTTTCCTGTAAGCACAGGGCTGTTGTTGGTAGAGTTGTTTGTATTTTATGGCCTTGAGCCTCCCGTACCTGTCTCTGATGGAGATGCTGCTCTAGAAGCTAATGCATTTGTAGGTGCAGTGAATGAGGGCCTATGAGACTGAACAGGCACAGTGGCCTCCCACGGACTGTGCAAAGCATCTACAATTCACCGTTGCAGTTGCTTCATCTGAAAAATGTGGATAACGTCACTGACCTCTTTGCCAGCCACTTTTCAACCCACTGCCAAAAAGCTGCCTGTAAAACCGAATTTACTCTGGGGGTAATCTGGGACCCAGTCTTCATTCTTATTTTTGAAGGGATTCCCCTTTCCCCAAACCCTACAACCATTCAGATACTTTGTGGGGATTGTTCCTTTTATATTCTTTATTCAATCTACCACAAAACCCAGCACCACACTGAGGTATTCCTATATAGCTGACCCGCTTAGTACACCCAGCTGTACTTTGCATGAGGCAGCTGCCATGTGGTGTATCCTAAAAATTAACATAGATTAAAAAAAAAAAAAACACACAACTTTTACATCTCCTTTAGGATCCCACAGAACCTCAGAAAATGTGTTCAATAGCTTATCTCATTCTCTGCTTTAGGCAGAAAACTGCGTTACCTTCTGTGATGAATCGACCAGGTTTAGTGCTGGAGTAAAACTAGGAATTTTCATATCATAAATTGCTTTTAGTTTCTACTCCGCATATGTGCATAGGAGGTTATTTACAACTTTCATGGCACAATATTTGACTAGGTCATATTTTGAGAATGTGTAGTCCAGACATGGTATTGCTGATACCCCCTACCCTCTCTAACTCCTGATAAGAGCAAAGAAAACATAAATTCACACTTCCCAGAACACACTTTCAGCAATTAAATAGTCTACTTAGATTTTCCAGCATATATTTTTGTACTTTAATACAAAAAATATGCTGAGGTTTCTAAACCCAGTTATTTAATGATTAACTTGTTATCAGATGAAAACGTTTAACGTGAGCCCATATTCCTTCATAAATAAGAGTTTCTCACTTTCTAAAGTTTCTCACCTTGTGCCCTCAGGGGGAAAAAAAAAATTGATTTCACAGACAGGAAATCCCAAGTCATAACAGCGTATTTCCACAGTATAGCACAGCTCTTGCTACCTTTCTATCTCTCAATATTTCCTGGCTAGTATAGATTACAAAGCAATGAAACAAAACTATTTTTACAGGTTTGATTGTCTGGCACACTGGCTATTTATTTAAGTTAGCAATTTATGAGAAAGCTGCGTCTCTCTCTCTCTCTCTCTCTCCCTTTTGCACCACCTATAAGTGTTACTCCCACCATCCCACACCCTGAAAAATATATACATTTTCACAGAGCAAGAGAGTTGCACTCATTTAAACTCTAAACACAAGTTAATATCTATATCATAATGTAACAAAAATAAACCAAAATATCTTCTCCTGAGGCACACGCTTTCAACACCTTGGGTTATTGGAAATTCTGCAAATATCTCAAGGAAGAATGTCACACTTCCAGCCTGATCTGATCATTTGCAATTTTCCCATCCTGAAGGGCCCAAGTCTCCTCTGTCTGGGGCCAGTCCAGCAACCTATTTCTGCATCAGTAAAACATCATCACCTGGGAAAGAAAAGGCTAATTTCCTGTGAACTATTATCAAAGCTGAGCTGCATCCAGGGTCAGGTGACAAGTATAAACTGAGAAGAACAAAAATTATCAAGGTCTTTCCATCGCACATGGAGTTCCAGAGGGTTTGGTTAGGTTTGTATTTGTTTTGTTTTTGCAGGAACAGATTGCAATATCCATGGAGATGACATTAGAAAGCCAGGAAATCCTAACAAAGACAGATGACTGTTGTGGTTTTCTCTGAAAAAAACAGATGTTTATTAAAATGTCAGCCAAATGACTTATGTGTCACTGACTTTGAGGACAGTACAACAGTCTTGCAATGTTCAAAAAGTAATAATAGTGAAAAAAGGTCACTCGTTGCTATTAAATGATGACTAGAATCCTTACTACATTGGTCAATTTTATACAAGTCTAAACAGTGGAAAGATCATTGGAGACTCAGTGGCTTAAGACTCCTATTTATTTTCAATATTTGGATACATAGGTCAAAGCAGTTATTTGGAAGGGACTGAAATTGATACAGGCTACTTTATAGTTCTGATATTTCTATTTCCCCAGTGGATTGCATTAAAGGTTATTGACCTGTTTAGGGCTGAGTAAATCCATAGAGAATGTGCTCTGGGAGATTTTGGCACTAAAAGCTCTACCATTCCTTCACTTTAGTAACATTTATCAGATAATTCCAATTACCGGTTGCTTTTGCAGTTTCATGCAGAGGGAGTAAGGGATTTACATTTACAACTCAATTCCCAGCATGCTTTACAAATATACACCATATCTATTATTTATCATGTGCCCTCCGTTCTCTCACTCCGCTCTGTTGGATTGAGACCATTTGATCAATTACAGTTTTACAGCCTGACTCCGTAAATTTTAGGCACACCGGCTTTGTCCAAATGTCACAGAAGAGCTGAGAGTGCTTTCTGAACCATGAAGAATCAATGTTTAAGCCATTGCCCGGTGTGATGATGCATTCAGTTAACAAGGCTAAACTAGATTATGCCAGTAAACTCAGTCCCCTGATTTCAAGAACTGCAGGTACAGGGTTTCATGAATCCTCTCTTGTGTACGAAGTGTGTGTACTTAGTCTGTGGGGGACGAATGGGAAGAGCGCATGCAGAAGTAGTTTTCTCTCTAATAATCAGTGAGTAGAAACAGTGGCTGGGGAATTTTTCTGCCACAGCACACTACTGGAGGAGAGCATCCTGTTAGAAACATTATATTGCTTACAGAATACTTTAAACTGAATAGATTTGAATGGAACCAGTTGCATTCCCAGCAATGTATCAGATAATAATTCCAGACCTTTCCGAATGTTTCTTATGTTTCATATAAATATAGTCACAATATTACATTCATAATGATGCAATTTCCACTTACAAATTATCTGAAAATCAATACAGTAAGCTAATACTCCTATTACTAAATAAAACAACGGTATAATGTTCTCAAAATGTTCTTGACAGACTCCTAAACAGTGGACAGATTGGTCCATTAATCCTTCCCTGGACACAGTAATTTGGAAGATCGGTTAATTATGTTGGCTTTTCATGATCAATGAAGTTTATAGGTCTGTACCTTACTATCACGCCTCAGTAATTCGGTTAGAACATTGAATAAATAGGAATGCAACAGATACTGTTTTATATTTGTAGAAAAACAAATAAACAGTTGCTAAAAGGTAAATATATGCATCTGTATCTATCAGTCATTCATTCAATTGTAAATAACTCATTCACTTTGAATTAAATTTCTGACTTTTGCCAGGAATCACACTGGCAAGCTTAACAAAATTTAACAGTTTTGGAATGGACATAAGGTAACATTTGCTCATGTTGAACTTTCAAATGGGTACACAAAATTGTGCTTTGCTTCTGCCTTCTTATCAATTGGTGTCTAAGAACAACAAAAAACCCTACTGGCCATCTAATAACAGCATACAGAACAACCAAATATGCCTTTGGATAAAGGCACGATTGCATTTCAATATAATAAGCTAACACTGTGAACCGCAAGGTGGTCAATGCATTTGTACATCTGATTAAGTAGGATGAATTCCAACCCATTCACCCCTTTTTGGTAACAAATGCTTCACTTCCTATAATTTAATAACTTCGAACTGCTTCGAACTGCTCAGGCTGAGCACTAAAAATATTAACTAGACTCTTAATAAAAGAGGTAAAAATTAATGCTTTATTTTTCATCAGAGACAAAACTGTCAAAACATCTTCCTTTTCCCTTTCCACATTTCCCTGCTACCCCCAGCCAGCCAAATGCAAAGCTCTATAGCTTTTCAGTTTGGCATTTTCAGTTTGGTTAGAGGCAGCATAAATCCCAGCAGAAGGTATTCATGATTCTTTTTGGACAAAGACCCCCATTTTGCAATTAGATATAGTCACACAGCTCCTGATCATGTGGCTATCCTCAGAACTCAACAGTTGATGTTAACAAATCCATGCACAGAAGGAAAATTCAGCTCTGCAGATCTGTGTGCTCCAGATATCCTCCAGCAGTTAAAGAAGAACTTTGTCCCTACCCTAGTTATCTTGACCACAAACTATTTAAATAAATCATTACTAGGCCGGGCGGGGGGACACACTAAAACAGGCTATACATTGAATTTTGAGACTCTAACAAACCAAATAAAAGGCTGCCGGATCCCTACACATACGTATCATCATGTGTGCAACTGATATGGCAGGAATGGCTTTTCTTTGGGAAGATGGTTGACCGTTTTAAGGGGCCAAGTAGTAGGATATTTTAAGGTGCCAGTAGTTGTCAGTATGACAAGCAGCAAGCATAATTCACAGTAAGATCTGCAGTTCATATTTTGGCCTAGCAGAAACCTCAGTTTATCAGAAGTTCCTAATTACTTTTTATCTATAAACACTTAGAATATCTTAGGCACTCTCCAGAATTAAACACCAAAGCAAAAGACTGTGATGATTGCTGTCATTTCCAGACTATCCCAAGTCCTCTCCCTCCTTCCCATCAAAAAGAAGGGAAGGGCCTTTTAGTGTTTCCCTTACCCCAGGGACTAGCTGGGTGTTTTGTGATCAAGCCATACCAGGGAACCTGTTCTGCTTTGCATAACTAATGGGACAAAGTCTTAAAACCTGGCACCAAGCCAGCATCCTAAACAAAGAACTAAAACAATTCATTTCTTTCTTTTACACCTATTATAAAACAGAACTGCTTCACCAGGATAAATTGGGAGAATGAAGTATGAGAATAGGGTATCATATTCTTGGGAAATGGGCTCCTGTCCAATAAGCAAGGGAGAAATTTTAGCCAGGATCTCTTACAACCCTAGTCAGCGCTTTACTGAAAAGGGGACACCTCCCTCCTAGTATTTTGCTGTGGCTGTTGAAAAAGACCACCTCAATTGCAGTGATTAACTCCAGAGAAAGCTTCACAGCTGTAATTTCATTTTGGGATGAAATGTCTCTCTCTAGCCGAGAATTAGGTTTCTAACTCTCTTGGAAGGATGGACTGCAAACAGAAACTCTCCTCTTGGCCTTTCCTGCTAATACTTAGGAGACTCCTGGTTTAATGTTCAGTCTTCTCTAAATTCACTGCTCAGATATCTAACTCTTCCCATGCATAACAGACAACACATAGGAACCCAGTTCAGAAGTTTGGAGTTCTATACATTGTTGTTGCTAATGCAAGCTGACATCCCTGAGCCTACAACCTGACTTATAAACGAGAGCTAAAAAGAATAACTGCATGAGTATAACTATTTTTGTTTGTGCAAGCTGGACCCATTTAGGTCAAAGTTTCCTGATGAGACAACTGGCTCCAGCAATCTCAATATTGTGCAAATCTGGGCTCACACCGTGACTGCTCAAAGCTGTTGAGTTTTGTTTCAGTCACTAAGCTCCTAATATTCTTCGTGGGAATGAAGGCACTATTCCTGTGACATCTGTGGTTTTGCTTTAAAAAAATCAGCATGAACTCTCTCAGAAATCAATGGAAACTTTTCAGGTAGGATGGGCAACTCCTATTCAGCTAATCTTGTTTCAATCTATACTCAGGGAATAGAACTACTGTTCCACCAAGTTTCTGTTTTCCCCATATTAAGCACATCAGATTCACTTTTAAGCTTCATCAACCTTAGAATAGGGATGAGTAAAATTTAAATATACATTTTAAAAAGAGGAATTTTAGGTTCATATAAGTATTTAAAAGTTCGTCTACAGAAAATCTTTTTGTGAAAAAGATAGTTTCAATCCTCCTTGTTATATTGTGTGATTTAAAGAAAAATATGTAAAAAAGCTATTTCTACCAAAAAGAGAGTACTTATTTATTCAAGTCTCCACATATGCCTCACACCTGAAATAAAATTGCATTAGTCTTAACAAAGAATTACAGATACATGTTTAAAAGGGAGTTTATAGTGTCGAGATTGATATTGGCTGTAGAGCTCAGCAGCTATGTTTATGGTCACAGATCTAAAAAAAAAGACTTCATGTGGTGAGGAGGTGCCTGATAGCATCACTGCAGGAGAGAAATAAAGTTGCTTGGGCTCAGCAATCATTCGTTTCAGTGATACATTTTGATTCCTTTTCAATTTGTTCTTCACACCAAATATCCAATATCTGCAAAGCAAATGCTTGTCCGGAGCAGAAAACTACAGCCTAATACTTATACAGATATTCAATCTTAAGCACAATTTGTTTCATTTATTTATAGGGGAATATTTTATTAAGAGCTTCAAATTAGGGAAAACCTCAAAACCATCTGCATACACTTTCCGTTTTAGCAATTTTATCTGTGCATTATTTTCAACTTGGAATGATTTTTCATACCCCCAAAATAATGCAAATAAGATTTTCAAACTGTTCCCTGACCTTTAAGATTGCTAGATGTTACACAGTGCTCTTATGACTGCTATGTGCGACATGACGCCAGGAAAAACAATAGCTGTATTTATGAAATACATTATTGTATTTTCCAGCTCACAATTCAGAGACTTCATGGCTGGAATCTAAATTATGTGCCAGTATGCATTCAGTTGTTATTAGTTCACAGTTTGAACTGCAAGTCAGTTTTTAGTATGATATATTATTCTTTGTTAACTGTCAAACAAGTTTTGTAGATAAAAATTACCTTAATTTATCAATAAATTCTTTGCAAATGAGCAGTGATAAATTGTTTAATCTTAGGCCTTGTCTTAGAGTTTCTAAAGGTTACTTTAGGTAAGTTTTTACCAGTACATGTGTATACTGGTCTCAGAATTTCTTTTTTCTCTGTCTGATAATTAATCTCTCAGCGATGCGTTGTCTTCCAAAATTTCCTGACACTTACTAGAAAATGATTCTCAGACTGTCTTACAAGCCACATTTTGTTCAGTCACAGACAGATTGCACCAGTTTTTTTCTCTTTAAAGATTACAGATATAATTACACCATTCACTAAGTCATAGTTTCTCTGCTGAATGACAACTTTCTGGCATGAGCTAGTACAATTCAGAAAGTAACACTTGCTGCCTTAAAGCAATGCTAAGTGAACTCCACAACATGGATGAGGCAAAAAGATCTTACAAGAATGAGGGGATGATTATGAAGACCCATCTCCAAGTAATCATTTATCAGGTTAAATTTTTACAGAAATACCATAGACTAATGGGGATTGAAACCCCACCCTGCTCATATGCATGCAACCAAAAAACCAGAGCCAAGAAGCAAGGCTTGCTGGCAGCTGCTGGAGGTGTTCTCCACTGAAACACTCGCTCCTGAAATGACCCATCATGTACTTCTCAAATGGCCTGTATGAGATATATCAGGAGGAAGAGCTTGAGAAAACTCAGACCTCTGAAGAGAAAACCAAGAATTGATGACACAGATAAACCTGTCATCTTATCCATCTGCTGGCAATAAACCAGTGTATCCTGTGTCTTCTCTTCCAGTAAGGCCACTGAATCCTGGAAGGCTTCTGACTTGACCCAAGAACCTAGACCCTTCCTATATCAGATGATTCACCTGCTTCTCTAAGAGGATGCATATGACAGATACCTGGACCCATTCACTGAATAAATATGTCATCCTCTCAGGATAATACTCCTTAATAGCACAGCGGGAAACCTTAACAAGCAGGAGTTTGAAGGCTGTAACTAACCTCCAGTTCTTCACACTGAGATTTTCTACCTGTCTAGGCTGCCGAACACCACAGCTCAGGCAGTACATCAGCTTTATTATAATATCCTTGGGTATAGCCAAATTCAAAACCTAAGGACAAAGCCTAACATATAATTTCCAAAGGTTATAATGGGATGTTCCTGGGGACGAAGCCTAACGTACCATTTCCAAAGGCTGTAATGGGATGTTCCCTGTCACTGCAATTCATCATCCATATTCCAGGAGGATCCAAGAAAAAAAAATCCCAAAATAATAGATGATCCACACTATTACACGTAAGACTGGGTTCTCGTTTAATTAGGAGATTTAGGCCAGAACGAAATTAAGTGGTTCTTTCAACCCGAATAATCACACACAGCTTAGGGAATGTGAAGGTGCTGAATTCTCAAGTCTGCAAAGCTGTTTTACTAGTAGTGTCAATGTACTTCAATGCCACTAGAATAAGACTGTCATTAACTCTTCACTACAAGGAAACTAAGAAAAAACCACTAAGTACTGCTGCCTCTAAAATGTACCGCACTAGCAGTTCACATCAAGAAAACTGAATTCCCTGAGCATTACTAATGACTGCCTTCATTTTCCTTCTCCTTATTATTATAGTGGAAGTCTCTGTAAGAAAATCTCAAGTTTGGTGAAAGGCAAATTTAACTGGATATGCATTGCTCAAATATTTCTATTTTTGATTCTGTAATTAGAGTGGGCAAAAGACAGACCATTTTCATGTTCAGATGATTTTATGGACTGCAGTGTTTTTATTCTATTTCTAAAAATCACATATGTCTGTTTTAAAATATTTTTCCTAAAATATTCACTCCCTGAATCCAACAGAAGTTTCCTGCAAAAAAATACATGAATGGTAATTTGAGAACTTAGGTCATTTATAATCAATGATTCAAAGCAAGACACTAGAGACAGCTGAAAGCACTGAAGCGGAAGCACTGAAGAAAAGGGCAGGAAAGGGTTTTGGTGCTCAGATTTCAAGGGAGCACAAGGTGATAGTTCCATATCCAGGATGGGTTCTCCATAAAGAGTCTGCAAGCAGGAAATCTAGCATCTCCATCTCCCTGACCTAAAACACACATGCAATATTTTCATTTGCCGGTAGAGACGTGAGAATTTTCAAACCAGTCTGTGCATAAGGATAACATCAAACTATTATTGCTCCAATTTCCCCTCCTGATCTGGTGCACAAAGATGCACTTTAATATGCTAATGAAAGCTTTTTCCCATTATATATGAACTAACTTTTGACAAGAAGCAGGTGTCTTGTGGTTTTGTCTGAGCATTATAGTATGACAATTTGGTATGATGTCTCCTCCTAAGTTTGTAGACATTTGCTGTTTTGTCCATATAGGGCAGAAATGCACAGCAAATGTACTTTGCTTCTTTCTCCCAACTGGGCCATAACTTTAAAAGTAAGGGGTTATACTGTGAAAAAATGAATCTGAGCCTGAAATTAATTCATAGTGAGGTGTCAGGAATGAGTTTTCGAATGGTTTATCCCAAAGAAGGAAAAGATAAGAATTTATGTGTTTTTAAGAAAATGTATACCCTGGAGAGCAGCAAAGATACAAATAGGCTTGGGAGTTTCTTTCTCTTTGGATAACTATATACATTGGATAACCATCTCCATGGGATAACCAAATTTAAAACAAAAGTGTTTGCAAAAAGCACACCTTCAACTTCTTTACAAAAACTTTTAAAATCATTTCTAGTTCAGACCAAATCGCTGCTGGTGGCTGAGCCCACTGTCTGCTATCGAGGCAAGGTCAATATTCTGTACTGCGTTCTCTTTGGTTTCCCATCCTTAATTGGTGACTGAGAAGACCTAAGAGGGAACTGGACGTGGTCAGCTCTCCATGGGCACATAGTCAGGCCCTGGCACACACCTGGCATCCCCAGCTCAGGAGCTCCTACGTTTTCTCAAGTCTGGCAGCGAACAAATGCCCGGAGGGCTGTGAGTGTTTGTGAACTGCTGCCAGCTGCGCTAGGCCAAACTAAGTGCCACAGAAAAGGCCTGAAGTCGCCAACAGAGGAAAAGTTTTAACCATCACCATGAGAAGCAATGCTGAAAGGGAGAAAATTGCGCAGAGAAAATTGGCCTCAAAGGCCAGCCTGATCCTGATGAGTTATACAGAATACATTTGTTTTCAAGTGCTTCTTATGCAGGCCTAATCTGTCATTGCACTTGCTTATAATTAGTCATTTGTATTTGCACAGGCAGTTATGCCACCATATGGCCAGTGGCCCCTTGAGAGGATAGATCTGTATGCACAGTTGCTGCTGGCATATGAGGGCATAGGAAGGATTTTGAAACTACAGCCTGGAGGAGTATTATCACACTACTGAGACCTCAAATTTCTGTTGGTGCCAGGACCCGAGCATAAAATTCTGCATTTCCCTTGTAAAGAATCATCACATCGCAAACACTGAAAGCAAAGGCTGAATCTTTCCTACTTAACTTAGATGCAAGTTATGCCTCCAGCCACTGCAGGAGGAACAAAGAACTAGCGAGGATGAGAGATTCAGGACCACACTTCTGCCTTCCTTCTGTTGAACTAATTTATACTCTGATGCAACTAACAGCTCTTCAGATCTTTCACTTGCTTATACAGTGAGCTAATTTGATAGATAATGTGCGAAAACATGGATTCATTCAATTTTTATTTTGTGTAGCCCTTGGACTCTGAAAAACATTTTTGTATTTCACCACAGATTTTGAGAAAATAAAATAAAAATTAAAAAAGTCAGACTTAATGAAACTAAAGTTATTTTATGATAGCAAAAGCATAAGTCTGAGACTGTGTGGAGAAAAATACTGTCCTTGTCTGTCTCATAATGTTTAGTTTTTCTTAGAATATTTTAGGTGAAATTCTGTATTACACCAACAACAAGTCTGGAAAAGCACCAGAAATTTTTAAATGACTGTAATAAAACATGATGGTATTCTTGGATAGAAAGTATTAGACAGATGGAAGGAACTCTATTAGTGCCTAACAATGCATCAAGCAACGTAATTACACACTGTAGCCAGGATTCAGTTACTAATGCTTTGCTAGGTATAAAGGTATACAGAACCAACTATTTTGACAGCTGTCATAAAATCACATTCTGCTTAATATTCCGGTAGTTATCATAAGATGCTCTGCTCATTACACAAAGTATAAATTCTATATACCAACAAAGAATAACCAGAAATTACAACAGGACTGGAAGTCCATTTTAAATCTACAGGGCAACAGACAACATTATACCAGTCTCCAGGTACAGCATTTACTGAAATCCCCTGGCCTAGCCCTCTAAGTTGCATTTGCCAACTGAGAAACAAGTTTGTTGAAGTTCGGGACTAATACAGAACCAATTTAAAAGCCAAAGGCAGTCTTTTTCCAAGAAAGGAACATAACGGCAGTAGAAGTCCCAGTTATCACTGTAAACATCTGTAACTCAACACTGCCAAGCTGGTGCATTCCTGGGTTTGTACTCAAGTAGAAGCCCCCTCAGATGTTCCAGACTGCGCAAACTGACCCAGCGTATCTGGCTTCCTCAGTGAAGAAACACAATTTCTTCTCTTGCATACAGTATAGATAGAACTGGCATTTTCTAAAGAGGCCTTACACTGTGAACACAGCTACTGAACTCTACTTGATCAAGGAATTGAAGCCTGAAGTCCAGCACTGCTGTCAAAGACGGTATGGATCTTGCTGACACATGGCAATTCCAGACTGAGTCAGGCATTTAGAGAGAGTATCTGTTGGGAATAACACTTGATGCACCCAGCCAGGAGAACTGGAACCAGATTCAGAGATCAAGTGCTGGAAAAATAATCCTGATTATGAAACAAATATTCTTATAGGCTGCATCTTTGATTCTAGATTACAGATACGGAGTTGCTGTGCAGAAAACCCCAGTGCTGTGAGTGCTCAATTACGACAGTGAACTGCACAGCTGGCTTTTTAACGAGTGGTACTGTCATATGCAAATGTAGGACTACTACATCTGCACCTGGTTTACAAAGGTTATAGTCTTATTCTATTTTTTTAGTCTCCTATACTTCACTTAAAAAGAGTATTTTCTGCTGCAGTTCTCTTTTGCCAACCACTTTAATTTCATTAATTCACTTGTCAAAAGATCTGTTTTAGAGATGAAGAAGCCAAGGAAGGGGTTAGAAGCTAGGGCTCAATACTTTTTATTGCAAATGGTAGCATTATCTTCTGGAAGAATGCACATTTTTCTCCTAATACTTTTTCCATCAATTTCCATCTCACAATACCTAAATTATAAACTGCTACTTGCCAGAATCATGATCATGATATATCTAAAGTATATGATGATTCATTATATAAATTTAACAAATCATTGTATACTGAATACTCTATTATGATTGGCTTTCTAAATTACTACAGTCTTCCACATTTCAGTATGCTGTTGTTTTAATTCAGTCCATGATGATATAAACCATACTGTGTAATAACTATTGCTAAAGAGGTCATGGAATTTGCTCAGAATTATTTTCTTGGCCATATTAATGAAAAACTCAAGTTCAAAGATGAAAAAGAGTCATTCCTAACTTTATTGTTTTAAAATATACTCTGGTTGGCATGGACATCCAACACACTTATGCAATAGTTTTCCTGATTCATGTTTTGCCTTTCTGTACTGCTACAGCTCTTGCTTTGATCAAATTAAAAGATGCAATTGATGTGATTGTTTTATATGCTGAAAGAAAAAAAATTTGAATTCAAGTTTCTCCTAGCACTGAACCCCAGCAATATTTTTATTAAATGATTTTCTAATTGAATCTATGCAACGCCTGTTCCCTTTTAAGAGAAGGGAAGATGCCAGATGATCATATGCTTCATGCAAGGATGGAAATGATTAGATAATTATATATTTTCAATAGCCAAACAATTCTACTAGAGGAGTTGTTGCTGTGGATACTTTATCTGTTGTCCCTTTCTTTTCAGAAATTTTGCCTAGTAGAAATATCTTTAGGCTTTTTTTTTAAGAGGCTGGCTGACTGACTACTGCTATCGGGAAGTTGTGTTCCACACATACAAAGAAGAAATTAAATAAAAACAAAACACCAGAAAATAACACTATAGAAAAAGATCGCATTTGAAGATAAACCAGTAGCATTTCCTCATATACAGAACAAAGCACACCCTGTATTAATGCAAATGCCAAACATAGAGCAATTTCTATGATCCTTCAGGCATAATCACCTCAGATTTTGTTGAACCTAGAATTAGCTTGGATAGTAACAAAAATCAGAGGTTTTAAGTCAATTTCATTTGCAGAGATTAAAGCAAAAAAGATTAAATGGAGAGCAAACATGGTGGAAATTAAAGTTTGGATATCAACATTGTCACTCTTGCAAACTTTTCCAATGCTATAAATCTTCTCAAATTATGCTCAAACTTTTTTTCTCCCCTACACTGGCCTGATGAAAGGTAACAGTACTTTATAGATATTATAAGTTGTATAAAATAATTGCTAGCCTTGGGAATTCTTCTCTCTTTCACTGACATTTAAAATCTATGAAATTTAATTAAAAATACATATATCATAACTGCTATGCCTAATTTTCTTCAACACTTTGCCTTCACATCTAAACCATGCCATTTTCTTTCTTTCTTTTTTTTTTTTTCCTACAGGACAGCTCTGGGATAACTGGCATGAACTATATGGCTATGTTAAAAGCAGCCAGTGCAACGTCAAAGCTTTTTTTCTGCTAAACCAAGTCACAAGCAATTTAGCACAATACAATTGGAAATTCATAATCCCCAACACAGCATACTGTAAGCATTAAGCTACTAACCAGAGGTCTCTTCAGAGATACTCGACTTGTATAATCCTGAAGATAACTGAAGCCTGAGGGCTTTAAACCTGTTTCCTGGTAGACCAGAAATCCCTCTCGAAGCATATTTGTGACTGCTTTTTTCATCTGGTACTCATAACAATGGATAGCATATTTTAGAGCCCTTTAAATAAAAAGTTGAAAAGTGCGTGTGCATGTGTCTGCACAAGCAGATCTTTATTATGAGCATGAGTGTGTTTTGGAGAAAACATGTGATATTAATTCTTTTCTCTTTGTCCAAGGAATACTGTATTCACAGTAACAAAAATAAATAAAGATTGCAATGTTGCCCAGCCACTTAAATTAACTAAATATGAAAATCTTGCCTGGCTATTGGTTCCCATACCACAAAGCTCACATCTTTCCTTGTTTGATGGCCAGAAACCTTCAGAGCAACACTAAAATGTTAAGAAATGTGTTGTCTATATGTCAGAATCCCTGCTAATCCTCAATGATATTATAAGCATTTTGGATGCAAAATAGATGGAGATCACACTGCTATCCTTTCCTTCTTTTGACACAGTGAAGGCTTGATTGTTCACTCTTACCTTTTCTTTCTCCCAGCATCTGGACAGGATGACTTTGATAGCACCTTCACATGCAGTAGGACAGCAATTCTTCCTTAGCTTTATCATTTCTGTGCTGTATGTCTTTGTACTAGTATAGCTTAGAGGAGAGAGTCTGGACTGGAACTCAGGAGGTCTGGATCTCTCGATAGTCACTGAGTAGTTTTAGGCAATTCACTTCCCTTCTCGAGGTTTGATTTTCCCTCTGTAAAACAGGAATTATGATACTGACCTCCTCTGTGAACCATGTTGAAATCCAATGACTGAGTTACTGCTACTCTCAGAACCTCTTTTAAGTTGAAACCATGTCTTAATGTAGTTCCCTTTTCTAAAGGAATAATTTTTTAAAAGTTTTTTTTTTAAATAAAAGATTCTTTCTTTTTTTTAAAAAAAGGAAAGAGTCCACCTAAATTCAAATTTTAGAATGAGTTCTTTTAACCTAAATTGTCAAAGATATTGCCTCTCCTTAGCAATTCTCAAAGTGATAAAGATATTGCTCAAGCATTACAAAGTAACTAATTAGGACTTCATTACCATTAAAACTGCTTTTTGTATGGCTATCTACTAAAACTAAAATCTTTTGATCCTATAGTAGTGCATGAAGTATCTCACTGTTCAAAATGTAAGTAAGATCAGCTTACTGTTATATTAAATGTCTCTATTTATAAATAAGCCATTTCTAACTAAATATTACAAAGGAGTTTGTGTTATCACATGCATTTATTTAAGAAATAAACCAAAGGCTTTTTCCCTTCAAAATGAAATTTGAGCTTATCTATAATCATAAACTTCCCAACTCTCTGTTTTTGTTATATTAAAAATACTTGTTGAGAAGTCACCTTCAATAAGAATACTTCTAGAACCCCTTGCATATATTTAAAAGGAGACTTATTTTCTTGAGGAAAAAGACTCCAGGTTATTTTTTTGTTGGCTTAAGGCACCAGCTAAAACATATTACTTCTCTGGGAGATGTCCTAATTAAAAATATCTTCTCAAACAACTTAACGAGGAGGAGGTCTCCTATCCTTAAAAAAGATACTGCTATTGGTTGATTGCTTTTTTTTTCTTTTTTTAAACCAAATTGCTGCCTTAATTACAGTCTGCAGTAGCTTCTCCCCAAATTAAAGGTTATTGTCAAACACTCTCTGCTAGACAATGCTAAAGCAAACCAAAAGATATAAAAATACATCCCAGAGTTTATGCAGTGAGACCCTAAGGCAATAAGCCTAGTTTTACGGTCAAGAAAAAAGTTTCATTCTCATTAACACTCATTGTGCCTGTCACTTTCCGAATGGAGCCAGCAATTGCCCAGGAGTTTATATAATTAGCTTAAACATTTTGTTTAATAAAACAAGGAACTAGAAGCAGAAAGATGTGAACTATCACACTCCGTACATCTTATGTATGCAAGGAGCTTCTAAGTACTTTCTATGTTGCACTGGAAATGAGGGCACGTTTGTTACTGAAGTGACCAAAAATACAGTATTATAATGTCTTTAGCTACCACATTTGCATCAGTAGCGAAATTAGTCTCTTTCTTGGCCAAAAAGTTGGTTGGCATTCTAGAAACACCAGAAGCAAAATATATGCTTCATCATTTTGACAGGGGGCAGGAGAAGAAATTCCCAGCCCGCGCCTGGGGTTATGGAGGGAGCGGGACAGCTCGTCCTTCCCCTACCGCAGGAGGGGCACCCCGCCGAGCAGAGGGACACGGGGGAGCTGGCCATTCTCCGCTAACCGAGGCCTGGGGCAGGTGGGCTGGAGCGAATCAGGCACCTGCTGTCCTCGCTGGTGTCCTGCCTGCAGGTATGGGAGTTAGGCCTTCCTCTTCTTAGGGGCACTCTAGATAAGGGGCAATGGGTTAGAGAAAAGATCTGTCATTTATGCCAAGAGCGACAGAGGATTTCTAGGAGCAAGGTGGACTTGAGAGTCCCTCCATCAGTGACTACGATAGCTCTGCATACCGTTACTGCACATACTCATGAATGGAAAAGGGAGGATGCTATTACTTTCCAGCACAGTTGAACACATCTTCCTTTATGGACTAATGCCTACACATAATCCAGCAGCTACGGTACCAAAATGTTTGATGCTGCAATGCTGACAGGTGCTGGCTGCACTCGTACTTATCTCTCACTCTGTTTTCAACCCATTCCTCTTGTTATTTTTGGCCATTAGTCTGAAGAGATTCAAAGCTAGTTTCTGTTTTTAAGGAGAGAGCCCTAGCTGCAAGGTTAAAAGGTGATTAAAAAAAAAGAAAAAGAGGTGAGGAAAAGGGGGAGTGTTCCCTGTACCCTTCTTACTGCAGCTGTGCTGTGTGTACAAAATAATTTAAGATACATCCATCTAAAGAGGCCCCAAGAAGAAGCATTAAGCCTCTAGCTTAGACTCAAATGCCATTGCCTGCAGTATTATAAGTAATTTTAAGTACTCCCATCCAAGCACATATCTGGCGTGACTCTGTTAAACTTATAAAATCTGATCACAGTATAAGGTGATATGACTTAAAGGCAGAGTTGTGGCTCTAAGTAACAGAGAAAAATGATAGTAGTGCAGTAAATAACAGCACAAAAAGCTCTGCAAAATGTATCTTTTAGTCAGTTCAAAGCTACATTAGATTCCAGTTTTGTATGATGTTCTACCAGTTACATTAACCGTTTGGAAGATGATATTTATGGTGTCTTTAGGACAAAAGAATGTAACTCCTGAATCACGCATACAGAGATCATATACTAATTACTGGATCTCCTTCTGCAGTTAGCTCCAAACAGACTCTGTGCTCACTTAGTGCCAGACAGATTACTATGATTACAAGAATGGATAATTATGTTTATTTTAGAGGAAAAAAGACATCATTTTTCATTGTTATAAATCAAGTCAGCAGAATCCACCATAATGTTTTCCTATAAATAGGGATTACCTTTCTTTCCCTCACCACTGATTTTAAATAGCGGTTCTTCTGTTCAATAACATCTTAGTATCCCAGAAGAAAACATAACAATAAAATCTCAATAAACAAGCTTAGTTTCATATCGATTAGTGAGATAAGAAGGCGATATGCTTAAGCATAGGACAAACAGGTCCATGTTTCTCATATTAAATGCATGGAAAAAACCCAATTCTGCTTCAAGTTGCAGTGATGTAAAGCAGGAGTGTGCTCTCAGGTTTCAGTTAACATATTTTCAGAATGCAAGAGTAAAAATTGGCCTGATATGTTTTTGTTTCCCTCAAACAGAATTATCCACAATACCAAAGGTTGTTTTTAAACCTGTTGGGCAGCGAAGTGAAATCATTCTTTACATATTGGGGATAATTACCAGGCTATTCCCATTTCACTGCACTTACAATCCATCTGGGTTGATTAAAGCTTTCTTTCACAGACCTACATCATGCAGAAGAAACTGTGGTTACATTACAACCTTGCCAGTTGCTGACACTCCAAACAATTAAGTCAGCACTTTCCATTCTTGCTGTCTTGCAGGGATAACCATAGAAGAAATTTTGCATTCAGCTACCAGGAGACTTGCTAAGCAGATTTATGAGCTGGATATTAAACTCCATCATGCATCAATCTAAAGTTAATGTCAACGGACCTGCTCCAGATGGACAGTAGTGTAAAGGAACTCTGCTTATATCTGTGGGTTATAACCCTGATGAGTTTTCCTGATGATCAGAGATGGTTCTCACCATGTACCTCTGTCACTGGACAAGGCATCAACCATTATATTATGTACCTGTTGGATGTGCCAGGTTGCCAAACTTCCATATTTTTATCACCATGAATCTGACTCCCCTCAGTTTGTCCAAGGGGGACAGGAAATGCTCAAGAAAATATGAACTAACATATTCTGGGAAAGTACACATGCTTTATTTGTTTATGCTGAGCAGAAGCTCTGAAACTTTATACATGAGCAGATAAGACGCCCATGCTCAGATTTGATACCTATAGGGTCCTTGGAATGACTAAATCAAGAGAAAAATATGCAAGAAGAAGAAGTGAGTTTCCCCCCCTCCCCCCCACTCTTTTTCTCTTTGGTCCTGTCTCACTAGCTTCTGAAACCTCACCACTGCCTCCCATAAAGCCAAATCCTATCTGTGACTCTTTACTCCTCTGTAATGGATGCTGGCCAAAGGGAAGTTAGAGAGCAGACCAATGAGAGACTAAAATATAGTTGTTCATACTTCTGAAGGATTTGGATAAAAGAGGAAACTAAAAGGAGACAAAATGTGTACTGCAAAAAACCTGGTATTACCACAGATTTAGGAAGTCCATATGCCAAAAAGAGATGAAAATTACAGCTGAGTACAGAGCAAACTTCTGGTCCTGCAAGACTTTGGAATCAATATTTGAAAGCTACCCTGAACCAGAGATCTAGAGAGAAAAAAACTGTATCAGACCAGCTCAAAAATTCTAACTGATCATTTTAACTGCCAAATTTTTATACCTGTCTTTTATTTCTGTTTTTACTATAAATTCTACTTTAAAAAAATTGAAGTAACAAAATTACAAAACAGAATGCTTAGATGATTTCAAACTTTGCAGAAAATTAAAATAGGAGGTTTCTCTGAATCTGTGCTTTCCAGTGAACAGTTTCAACTTAGATGAATTGCCATTTCCAACAGAATTATTTAAACGGATTAGCTCTTTCCTGGGTTTTCCAGAAACTCCAGTGTTTTCAGCAACAAAATATGTCTAAGACATGCAGTTTTCCAAGACTTTCTGACTGTACTTAAATCAAGACAGAATTTGAGGAACAAATGAGTTCTACCCAGAGGCATCTTTTTAATTGTTAGAGTAACAATGTATTTATTACCTTAATATATTCTGTGACTACTCATATTACTACAATACAAACAGTGAAACCAAATGACATTCACCTTTTAATGACTCTAAATGCCTCCACAGGGCAGTTTGAAAAACATGTTTTGTCGTTTGGAAGTAAGGGTAGAGCAAAGTAAGCTTTGCACAGCTTTTCAGTGAGATTTGTACATTTTGCAGTCAGCATCAAACAGCTGATTTATACCGCGACATGTGCCAGTGACTGCACTGGATGTTCACTGAGCTAATGGGGAACATGTTCAGAAATGAGCTTGCACCACAACAAAGAATTTAGACATTAATCGTGATTTGCTGGCATGAGTCTGAAAAAGGTTTCTTTGACTCTATATTGACTGCAGTTATATTTGGCTTTGAGTCTCATCAGCATTTACAGTTTTCAAAATACTGTAATATAAACATTATATCATTGGCTCATCTCTTCAATAGGTTTAAGGTGGGTGAAAAGGGAGTGTATTTGTCTTTGAAACAGAATCCAGATTAAGCAGTAGCAATTTGCTAGAGCAGTCTCCTATGTCCTGTGGTTAAGAAAGCCTGCAAAGCAAGTGGAACTCGTGAGCAACCAGTGTGAAAATGGGATGGAGCAAAGACTCCGGGCTTTGCTCCATAATCATGCCTCAGGATTGAAATACACCGCAAATTTAGCAGAGCGTCACAGCCAGGACTAACTAATGATTACGGTCTGAACATATTTAATCTCTTATACACAATCATCTTTTTTTCTCTTTAAACCCAGCTTGAGTACAAGACAGGCCAAATAGAATGAAAGGATAACAGTGGAAGAGCTTGCAATCAGTTTTTCATCTGTCCCTCAGGACAAAAAAGGAATATATGAGTCATTTTCTTTTACAATGGAGAAGTAAGACTCCTATTGCATCTGGCTAATACCAAGGATTGTCCAAACAGTATTCCATTGTAATTTGTCACAGATCTGCAATATGATTGTAAATGTTTCTTGAAGTATGTTGTTCTGGGTTTTGAATTTAGTGATAAAATATTGTTCTTCCAGTGGAGTTTCAGTTACACAACTGTTATACTAGCAACTAGTAATAAAGCAATTTCATCAGTAAGCTATAAATGATTATTTCTACACCTGTACACGGAGCAACAGAAAACTGAATACGGTGACAGAGCAGTTCACCTTGGCTCTAAGTTTACTGTTTCGAGTCTTTTCAGACTCATGTTTTTAATCTTTTCACACTAATGCTTTGTAAGTCTCTACTGCAACAATAAAAACAAGAAGTTAGGAAAAATGTTCAGGAGTTAAACCTGCATTTTCACAAATGATATTGCACTCTCCTCTCTGATATGCATGCAGTCTGGTGGGAGGAAAGGTATGGAGACTCTTGCTGTGTGAAGTAGGTTTCCTTTTTAGTCAGCTTATTCTACATTTTTAAAGATCCTTCAGGGTTTGTGTAGGATTTACGTAGTAATGAGTTAGCTAAACAGTATCCAGTCATACTCCGTTTGGTTTGTTTTAGAGTAAACTGATTCTCACTTTACAGTAAATTTGACTTTGAACAGATATTTTGGGATCAAAGTGGCATATAAAATGAATAGCTATATTGTTCTGGTTTCTCCTAAATAATATAATCATAGAGGGGAAGTTTCTGCCAAAAAGCTGATAACTAGCTACCTCAAAAAGAAAGCAGACGGGCACCATGCTAAACACAGTACACACATCTTGCTGGAAACTAATCTTACTTGTGAACCACAAAAACATAGATGAAACCAAGACAAAAAGACCTGATGCAAAATTTACGTGAAATAAAGGCAGGGGTTCTTCAAACTACATCAGGCCACCAAGGTTTTAAACGGGATAAGCAGTTTAAGAGGCCACTTCAAGTGTACTGTGTCACTCTGTGGTAAACCCAGCCAGGTCAGATTACTTACCCTGTCGCATAACCTGGGCTGGTTCTCCTCAGCACAGACACAGAGACGGTGCAGATGTGACAGGGCTTGTTAGCCCAGGAAAGAAGCCATGCAAGCAGGTCTCTACTGCTTCAAGGCCAGCTTGGGAGCGTTGCACTGCCAGAGCCAAGGTTGCTCCATTCAACAGCACACAGCATGTTTCTCCTCCACGTTTCAGGAGCAGGAGAATTGGCTCAGGTCACACTGGGCTTGTTTGCCCTGGACAGTGCTGGCCCCTAGGCAGCCTAGCACAGCACCTCTGGCTCCCTGCCTGCTCCACTGCACCTGTGGAAACTTCCCAGGGCAGGTGCCGTGTCAGCCAGAAAGAAGCCCAGACCATCCAGGCAAAGCAGGGCAAAGGCCCCCAAATGGCTTTGTTCCCCCGTGAATGTGAGATGTGACACAGAGCTAGAGCCAAGAGGCCATGGTGGACTTGCTGAGCCACGCAGGGTATTTCTGTTTCATGCTCTCTCAAAGGAAGTTTTATTACTTTCGGAGGAGTGCTGGCTCTCAGCTGGCTATACCGGCTTAGTCTGTGCCTGAATTAATTAGCTCCAGAGGAGTCAGCACAAGTCAGGAAAAGCCACTGTTGCTTTGGGGCTAGTAAACTTGCTGGCCTAAATATGAATGTTTGTGCAGTGCATTCCCATGCACATTCTGTAGTATTAATATTTGAGGGAGTATACCTGGAAACTAATAGAGAACTGACTGCATGTCATAAACTGGCTGCATTTCATATAAAAAAAAATGGGCTCAAGCTCTTTGAATGACTGAACTTCATCTCAGACAGCCAACCCTCCCTGCAGTCTTCAGTGTAAGTTTTATGTCAGGAATTTACTTGCAGAAAGATTGTATATTTGGAATGCTCCTTTGCTGCAGAAAGCCTCAGAGCTGGATGCAGTGAGCACGCTGCAGTTCCAGCCGAGCACAGAGCGGAAAAACCTATTGCTGTTCTTAATTACACAATGGTCTTAAGCAGACAGCCCCAAAATGCAAGAAACATGTAAATAGCCTGGTGTAATTTCAAGCTCATGAAAGCACGGATTAAAGTCCATGTCCTATGTGAGTGGTCACAATATGCTAGCCTACTTTCTACCTTGATGCTGCAGTAGCACCCTGGTATCCAAACAATTTCCTCAGACCAGTGATTTACAAACTGGGGACACCCCAGACCACAATAAGAGAAAGGTCTATTCTCCTCACCCCGTCTCTACCCAGGTCTTCGACTCAGACTTTTCAGGTTCTTACCTCTTCTGTCAGAGTCTCGGACAATCTTTCAGATATGACAACTTCTCTCCTTTCAAAAGGAAAAGCTCTCACATCTCACATCTTGTCTTATGTCCATCTGGAGTCCAAGAATAATTTTTCTAGCATGGCTCTTGCTATGCCACCTTTCTTTGAGTTCCTTCAGTGGAATCCCCTTCTCTATCATATTAAAAATGAGGCACTTGTGTTATCTCTCAGTCTTTGATCCCCTCTTATCTCTCATTTATTATTAAAAGGTCAGCTCTCACTTCTAGCCAACCTGTGCTGCCAACTGCTGCAAGCTGCCATTCCATTTGATTTCAAACAAGCAATTCTGCACTTTATCCTGTACCACTTGGGATAGTAATAATCATCTCAAAAAGACTGAACCTTTCTCTTCCAAATGCCTTCTTAAAAATATCTTGTATCTTGAAGCATTCAAAATTCGATAAAACTTAAGCTGTGAGAAAAAATATTGCAACGATTCTGCTATCTCACTGTTTCCTCCTCTAGAATTCCTCCTCTAGAAGAGGAAAAAACGTGTTGCCTGAGATTTGTAGTTACACCTGTGGCGAGAAATAGCTTTTTGTTCCGTGCTTGTCCAGCTCCAAGCTCAGTAAAACTCTGACCCCTAATCAGGGTGCCTAAATGAAGAATAGAACAGGTTTAACTGAGAACCAGGCTTGCCAATGTGAGGAACAGTGCACGCACACTAATGATTCTCCTGGAATGGGAAAGCTGGAGGAACCAAGAAACACTCTCACCATCGCATTACTTAAGATGTGGGATCCTGTCTTATTTCTAAAGGAGTAGATTTTGAGGGTGGGGAACATCAACTTTAAACCAGTTTGACACTACTTTGCAACTTCTAGTCATTGTCCATGTGATCTATAAAAATCACAAAGTAAGATGAAAACAGATTGAAAATACAAAGAGTCATTATTTCTGCAGGATTAGAGCTTGATGCTGAGAATAAGGCTTGGCAAATGGAGAGCTCAGGAAATACAGGATGGAGTAAATCTGCCAGATTTGTTTTCCTTTTCATCCAGTTACTATTGTGCTGTGCAGTTGTACTTAAGTACAACAGTGATATTTTCTTGCATCTGCATTCCCTTTTGTGTTCAGGACTGTTACTATAACAAATTTTCACACGCTGTAGAGGCTTGACATTTCATATTGTTTCAGTTCACTAAGACTGAAAAGGGAAGCAAGCACAACTGGCAGGTGCCTCTGTTCCTTCATAGCACATCCACATTTCCTTTCATGTTACAAGTTGAATGTCTGAGATTGACAGGTCAGCGTTCATACTCATTATCCGCAGCCTTTTTCCTGTAAAGAATCAAGATCCCTCTATGCTCAAAGGCTCTCATGGTCAGTGCTCTGAAGAAGTCCATTCTCTCCCCCTTTCTCGATATATGACAGCCAGCCTTCAACTTCAGCCTTGTTGTGCAAACCATGAAGTACCTGCAAAATACAGAGAAACTTTTCTTTGATGACTGTTGTTGGCATTAATAAAAGCTGGTAATAGAAGAGGAACAGACCAATGGCCTTACGAGATATAAGTAAAGGGTGGCTAAAAGGGCATTTTACATAAAGCCAGTGACGGCACGGAAGCAATTTCACTTATAGCAGTGGTAGCATACAACAGAATTGCTGAGAGGAACACCAGAATTTTGAATCATTGCTTGAAATCAAGTGCTTTCCTATAGCTTTGCCTGGCTTAATTTTGGCTAGCTTTTGTCTTCTCTCAGCCCTGCAAAAGGTTTGACTTACATTCCCAAATCTATCAGTAATACTGAATTGCAGGTGATTGCATAACTTACAGTTTTGGTTCTATTTTTACGCCACACACTACAAGGCATAATTTAAAAATGAGACTCCATTTCTTATGCAGTGCTAGGGATATGTTTTTTTCTACCTTTATACCTGCATTTTTAATTTTGAAAATATCCATTTCTGATAGAGTGTGCATTCCTTATTACCAGTCTCTGGCACGTTTGACTAACAGTTGAAGAGGTAGTGAATCAATATTCAAATTTGTTCATATTGTTAACTGTTAATAAGAATGCAATAACTCTGCTGTTTTCATTCTTCGGACTCTCTTGTCTCTATGCAGAAAGACCTACTAGCTTCCCTACAAGACAGCATAATGTTTTTTCTTGCTTCTTGCAAAACAGGTTTTTTAGCAGATGCAAGGAATTTCTTTTGTCTCAAGTAGTATTTTAACTTTTTGTATTGTGTAATATTAATACGAACCTGAACTGCCCTACGTTTCTTCCACAGCTAACAAGATTGTTTGAAACGTATACAGCTTTGTACTGGTTGTAGGTACATATTTATACCAGCTTTGGTATAAAACTACTTAGTGATTAAAACTTGTGTTAAGGGGGTGAATTGCTTAGAGGTCTTACCCTTAAAGAATAAATATTAAATACTTTTTAAAAATTATAATAAGCTTTTCCCATCTGTTCCACTTGTTCCTATCTGATTTGTTTAATATTGACCAATACATAAAGTATTAAAGACAAAGACACTGTCTTTGGCTTTGGAAATCTTTGAACCACAAATTGCTGTAGAGCATTCTGGGGGAAAGAAGTCATTGAAAGTTTGCCCTGTTCTCATACTCTTCTCTCAGCATCTGGTATTAGCCACTGCAGATTGCTGGGCTGCATGGATCTTTGATTTTTCCTGAAATGGCTGTTCCTACATCGTCTGATTTTGGCAAAAGGGAAGCCTTAGTCTTTATAAAAATAGACTTCATGTAAATGAGCTGGCAGTGTGAGCAAAAAAGCAATGTAATATCAATTTAGGCTCAGATTCTGCTACCTTTCCTTGAAGTGAACGGAACTATACTCTTGTATGGAAATCAGCGCAACTGCTCAGGAAGAAGTCTCCACTTCATGTAAATAAGAATGTCCCTGAATAATTTTGTTCATTAATTTCGCTCATTAAAAAATTAATTAGCAGAATCATTTTAAAAACAACTTCATCAAGTCCTCTTTTGGGAAATCTCAACAGAAGACAAGGAGACTGAATTAAGTACATTGTTACCAGGCCAAATGTTGCAACAGAGCCAGGGTAAAGGCACTTCTGCCTTGTTCCTGGCCTACACTGGATATCTTCTATGTGCAAATGAAGACTCTTGCTCTTAATTATGTACTGACTAATAATCTTGAGGTTTGTTCTAATGAAATTTTTTTTTCAGATGTGTCAGTTAATGATTTTTGTTTTGAAGACTTCTGAGATTACATGAACCATTTTTCCCTCCACGTTTTCTCCCCTGCAATCAAAACTTAGTCTTCAATGGTTCATCACAAACTGCTTTCTGCTCCCCTCCCATCATGAAAGTTTAACTTGAAAGCCATGCACACAGCCTGGTCCCATCAGCCTTCTGAAAAATTGCTATTCCTTGAACACTGTGCTTATAAAAGAGCTTGTCTCTAATACCATGAATATCTTTAAATGATGGTCTTCAAAAACAAAGACAAACAGACCACTAGTCTGTCAAAAGACTGACTGCCCACCAGGGCACAAGGGAGACACTCACTGTTACCAGAGCTTTATAACTAGAAATATCCGTGTTGCTTTATTTTGCATTCAATCCAGAATATTGTATCAGGAAAAACTGGTACCAGAACATGAAGGCTGGGATGCATGCTGGCTATTGCTTCTCACATAGTTTGAAAAACTCTGGGGTCTTTCCATAAATGTCAATCAGGTTTCAAGGTAGGTCTGACTTTTTAAGAGAGGCTGTTGAAAGATTTGAATGCAATAGCAAAATGAGCATGGCTATACATAGAGCTTAGTGAGTTCTCTCACATGCCATATTACGCAAGCACATGCCAGATACAGCCTAGAAGTCACATAGCTCGCAGTGATGAAGTACTTTGCCCAATTTAATAAAATCTGCTGAGAGGCTTCCAAATCTGGGTTGACTCATCTCTGACATAGCTCAAATGGCTGGCCAAAGAGCTTGAGCTGGCTGCACCCAGCTGTGTGGACAGTCTCCAGCAAGTTATACTGCAAATGCAGAAAAAGCAGCTAGAAAAAGTAGATGAATTAATGCCAGATAATAGGTTATTCAAGAAGGCAAAACTGCCTAATGCTTTGCACTAAAAATTGGGAGAAACCCAGGGGCTTTTCCTGTTTTGGGCCTAAGTGACTGAGAGAGCTAACACGTTTCTTTATCTCAATTTTCTACTTGATATTTCTGTAAAGTGTTTTGGGATTTACTGGTAAAAAGTAATAGCTTATAGAAGAGCAATATATAAAAGCACCAACATCATACTTACTAGATTATTATTATTATAGCAATTTCAAGCTCTGTAGCATTGCATTTTGTCCAGTTATAGTGCTGAGCGGGACTGCATTGTTTTGTACTTCGGGAAAATACAATAGCAAACTGAATGACCAGTATAATGAAAGAAGACAGAATAAATCATAATAAAGGTCCACTCTGTCTTTAAGATCCATGAGCAAAACTTTGAATTTTAAATAGTGTCCTTATTAGGCTGATGAATATTTGCCAAGACATAGTAAGTACACAATAGGTGTGCTCAGAGGCTTAACTCATGATAGGAAGAAAAAGGATTTTATTACTTACCTGAAAAACTCATTTTTTATTCTCTTTCCCCCTAGGAGATGCAAACTGAAAATAAAATACACCAAAGGAGGTAAAAATCCTCCCATTTATTCTGTACTGGTCCCCCCCCCCCCCAATTTTGTCTCTGGAATCCTGGTATTTTTAGAGTAGCAACTTCATCAAGGAAGCTATAATGTAATCCAGAACCAAGAGGTTCTTTGCTTGCAAGCTCCTTTAATAATGATATCAAGCATCTTGCAAAGGATGCTTCAAAAACCTCCTGCTCTCTTTGGCAATTCCCAAGAAAATAGAGTGTCTTTATCAATACAGATCTGTTAAGATAGATCATCACCCTTCTGGCAATAAAGAAAAGCCTTTTTGTTTAACATACGGTTGAATGAAAATATTATGAACATCTATTCTAAATTAACTTATTCAGTCATGACTCCTCCATTTTACCCCTCACCAGCTAATCTGACCACTACTTTTCTGTGTAATGTTTTTTTCTCTTTCAGGAACACTAGAAAGAGTGTATCTACTTATATGCACTCCTCAGCTGCAAGCGTTTATGCTCTGTCCTGAGTCTGTAATGAACAGAATTTCATTAAAAATACAACTGTATCTTTAAATCAAATCATAATTCAAGTGCTGAGTTTTGACTGGAGAAACTGCATTAAGTCCCTGGGACAGCAGTTTTCAAACCTTCTGCATTATTGCTCACCCTCAAAGCAACTTGTGAATCAAAGATTTCTAGCCTTAAACTGGTTACTGTATTCAGCTGAAACCATAGAGCTGTGGTTTCCAAGCATTTTTGATTTGCAAAAGCCTAAAACATTTTTTAAGGAGGGGCAGGCCCCCTTATGAATCCAAGTCTCCTGATAATAGGTTTGCTCTTTTTTTGGTTACCTTTTCATGGACCCCTTAAATTTCATTCCAGAATCATAGGAGTTTTGCAGACCACAATCTGAAAACCACCATTTAAAAGGGGCTGTAGCTTGCTTGTGGTATGCAAGCCAGACTTCTCATCTTAACTCTGTAAACTGTCACCATTCAAAAAATGTAGGGATAGTGAAGAGACTGAACCAAGGGCTTCTGGAGTCTGGCCTATTTAAAATAGACCAGTAACAAGTAAAGCAAAAGAACCTCTGCAGCAGACTATTATGAAGCAAGAACAATTCTGAACACAATTGCAGACTTGGAAACTACAGGTTTTGCTCCTGATAAACAGGCTCGTCAACAGAGTTGCATAATACTTCTTTATAAAACCAATTTCCTCGAAAAATTTCTTATGAAATAATTTTTTTTTCCAGAAACAATAGATGATGTTCTAAATAAATGTAGTCCTTTAGCAAAGATAAATGACTCCTGCTTTAAATGGTCATCTACCTGATATGTCCAGTGGTTCTGGATATGCTCTCCTTGTAGACTGCCCTCTGGCTGGAAATCCAATACCCATCTGCCAATGGACTTTTGGGGTTTCAGACTAAAAGCTTGAAACTTTGACTGTGCTTCAGCTAAAAAAGAAATAGTTAAACCAGAAGTAATTTCAGGAAACCTTTCAGATTCTAAAAGCCGGCAATTATTTTTCCTTCTGAAAAAATCTGATTAGCTCTATCTGGTATAGCCATTCCCTGCTTTATCCTCCTCATCTCCCAGGTTTTCTGGAGTATAGAAAAGAAATGGCTGAAAGCTGCTGTGGCTCTGGCAGTCCCCAATTGGCAATGTTTGGAGCAAGCCCCACAAGGCAAATTCAGAACAGACTCAGCTCAGGAGTCAAAGATGAAATAACCAGTCACAGAGAAAGGGGAAAAAAAAGGCCCCCCACAAAATCCTTTTTTTATGTTCTTAATCCACTGGAAACAACTACAGAATACAAAGTAACTTCCTGAAGACAAAAAAATTGTATCACAGGAGTCTATTAGAGGTTATTTTTCTCTAGATTAAAATCCATCTCTAATGGTAGTTCTGTGACTCAGCTGGTGTAATAAAAATTTAAGAATAAAAGTGAGAACAGCAGGTCTTTCTGGGATACCAGTAATTTAAATTTTCATGATAAAGGTCAATTTGTTTACATAGGATTTTTTTGCCAAGTAGATTTCTCAGTCCCGTACTCTATTTCTGGAACTCTTATTAACATAAAATGGTTAGGATCGAGATCAATGCCAAATTCTCATCACTGTCTCTCAAAGGGCCTCCACAATTGGAAAGCTTTGCATTTGTTCACTGTGCCAACTTGTCCCAGCTTTCTTTTACAAAACACATGTAATACACAAGCCAAATTGTTGTAAAGATCTCATAGAAGATTTGAAGCGTTATTCAGCCTGTTTATATTCCACAGAATAAGAAATTAAAAATAGGTGTTGAAAAATTTTATTTAAATATTATTAAAGTGATTATATGAAGAAAATGTGTGACTCTGGAACATAATATAACTTATTTAAATATTAATTCAGTGAAAATAATTCCCTGCCTCTGTGAAAAATAGCCACTGAACTAATATATGTCATACTTTGTTATTTCAGACATAAAGAACTTAATGAAAGTGAGTCAATAGTTATTGTGGAAAACCACAGAAATACTGTACAGAAAACAAGTGAATAGTTACCAACAATTTTGTCTGTCATTCTCCTAATCTTACTAATCAGTCAACACATGAGCACCACTGCTGGCATCAGTGTGAACTAGAATATATGCAGGTAAATCTGAATCATCATTTACAGAAGGCAAATAGTCAAACTCTTCCTCCATGCTCAAAATTTTCTGCTGAGAAATCACAATTAGCATACAACTAAAAGCAGAAGTGAGACAAGATTACAGGGAGAAATGGGATTATGGCAATGACTGGAAAACTTGTCCCTTCTAGTGTTTCTACTTTTTGAATAACAAGTTCAAGAAAAATGAGCAGGCACTGACAGGAAGCAAGCTTTTACTTAAACTGAAAATACTATAGAGCAACTCTGAGGAAAGAGATATTTAAAAAATACATTTGAAGTGGTAAAGATTTAACAGCAGCTGAAATATTTAACTTGTGACCTTCCTGGTATATATTGTAAAAACATCATTTTAAGCAAAAGGACACACAGTGAAAATTTTCCTGCAAATGCTCAGGTTAACACAGACAAATGTGAAGAAGAAAGTCAGATGGGTGATAAGCCGGGATGTACAAATTAACTTCAGAGTTTGAGTTTTGCCAGCCCAGAGTGCCTACTGCCACATGTACTGTTTTTCATTAAGTACTACACAAATGTTAATCAAGTTTAATAACCTTTTCCTGAGATGTCCCAAGAAATGAGGTAGTGAAAATAAAACAGTTAGATGTCTGCTGAAAAGCAAATATATTTATTATGCACTTTCATATACACAGGGATTTTCGCTTAATATAATACAAGGAATAAAATAAAAATTTTACAATGTGAAATTCATTCAATGTACAGTAAAGGCTATTTACAACCCACTCCAGGAAAAACAGTCTATCTGCAAACCAAGTTAACTGAGGAGTTCAGATGGGGAATATTAAGCATAACAGATGTTTGCATAGCAGAGTAACTGATGAGGGAAAATACCTTTTTAATTTTAAATAAATGGTAATGTTTTCAATACTGATCACAGAGAGGACAAAAAAAATGCATCACTGTGCCTCAATACCTCTTAATGCATTTCTCTTTTGAAGAGCTTCTCCATGTGCACACAGTATTGGTATCAGTGTCCACAAAACAGTCTTTTCCGTAGCCTTCCCATCAAGAATTGTAGATGCCTTGTGGAGATGACCTTGGAAGGATCAGTGAAATGTGAAGGGGAGAAACAGAATTCATGTTTTATTCAGGTTTTTTAGGTTCTGAGAATTGTTACATCGACGGAAGAAACTGTGCTGTCACAGCTATGCAACTCCATTCACCTCCATTTGATTGTGCAGATGTAAAAGAGCAGACCAGAACAGAGAGAACAACTGGGGGAACAGCAACTTTTTGTTGTATGCAGAAACTTCACAAATGATCTTAAAAATCACAAGCAACAGCAATGTGGAATACCTCAGATCTTTTGAGAAATCAAACATTTTAAAGCAATTCATGCTCTGTTCCAAAGTGACGCCCAAAATCTGTAAGAATTGTTATTTTCATTCTCAAAACATTTCCAACAGGTCTACTTTCAGCTGATTTGGATATAGAGTTTCCCCACCAACTGTTTCAAATGTAAATATTATTCACACACAAACCATCAGACTATCTAGAAATTGCGGCCCCTTGTGAAACTGGCCATATTTTTACGTCCTCTGTCCACAAGGTGCATTAATAACAACACAATAAAATTAAATAAATATAATCCCAATGACAGTCAAGGTCAGTAGAAAAATGTCAGCATTCAGGGATCCCTTTCTACAGAACAAAACATACATCTAATAACTACGAAAAGTTTTATTCTTGCACAGTATTGCAAATGTACTGTACTTGAGGTTCAGAATAAGTTTGCTGAGAACATTTTGGTACTCTCTCTTTACTTAGCTACTAACTCTTTTAAGGCCATTTTGCAAGACTCGTGTTATGTTAATTTTATAATTGTCCCACAGGGACAAGAAATTCAATACATGAAACATTCAGAATAATCAATATTGCTATGTGTCAACTTTTAACATGTAATTGTACTATGCACTGAATGCTTCACTATAAAAGATTTTCTTTTTACATTTAGTAACAAGTGAATAAGAATGGAGGTGCAAGATACTAAAAAAAAAAAAAAAAAAAACTAACTTCAAAAACGTTCTGATGACTGTTAATCATAATAACAAGACACTGAGCCCTTTAGTGTCTCAGAATATGTATTAGATATACATCCAGGGGCCATTTATCAAAGTTTAAGGACAGCCATACATCTAATTAATCCTCTATGAAAAATAACCTCAGCTTTCTATTATCTTATTTGTGGAATGATCAGAATTAGAGTATGAAAAAGATGAATCTCAAGCCATGAGAAGAAATACTCATATATAAAAATAGCCTTGTTTTCTAAAGAGCAAGGCTGTGTAATGGTGAGTAGTAGAATGTAGCTTGCATTTTTAGGAGAAAATAATCACTTGCTTTGTTCTTTCACTCATAGAGCTGTGCAAGTAAGTTATGCACATTCAAAGGAAAATTTCATACTGTTCACTTCTCACATACAATGGCCTTGATTTTGCACTCCTCTATGCAAGTACAATTTTTCTCCTGTAAGAGTGGAGAACCAGCTTTCCAATATCTTTAGATGGACTAGCCAGGCTGCTGATTAACCATGCTCCAGGTATAGAGATGCTCACACTGGCTGCACACAATCCATCTGAGGACTGGAAGCAGTAACTACATCCATATAAGTTTGTGCTATATAGGATTACCATCTCAAGATAGTGCTAACTCAGTAATCTTTGTACTTCACAGTCAATGGTGTTACTAACCTTTTGTTTTTCCATTATACTCTCACTGCATCTTCTCTCAGTCTAATTAACAAAGCTTCTGTATTTTCCATGGACTTGTTTTATTGACATTCTCAACACAGTCCTTCATCCTGGAAAAACAGAGAGCTGACTGTTTCTAATGTATGAAGATATACATGGAGACAGGACCACACCTTTTTACTTAGCACCTAAGACATACCCATATTAAGTAACCTCATTACCATAACAATAACTAAGACTATTTAAGATCAGATGTCCAAGGCCAAATTTGCCTATCACTTTCAGTGGTCACAGTCTGCCATCCAGACTTGGTGTACTTGCTTTATTACTTGCTGTAATACCAGATACTGGATTTTACGTTTCTTAAAAACCCCAAAGGTACTGCAGATGGTTGCAGTTTGACTCTTTTGCTACCACTGAACAGCTATTGTACAGACAGAACACACAAGTACAGTATTTATAAAATACTGTTACAAGATTTGTATTTGAGAGAACTTTTTGAAGTACACAGGAAACTGACCATACATTACAGCAATGCAAATGTGACAAACTGCTTATTTTCTTTAGCCACAGGAAAATAAATACAAAAAGCACTGCCCTTCCATATACAGTTCACTGTGGCACATGCACCTCTTCCAAGCATTCTGAATAGGAAATCGGAATTCCTTGTTCTAGAATTTTCAGCTGTTGAGAGAAATAAAAGTGCTCGTTCTGTGTATTAAATACAAAGTACACAAAATAAATTTCTGAAGCACAGAGGGTTATACTGAGAAGGCAGCCTTAAAATGTAGGCACATTACAGTAATTTAGGTAACTGCACTGTAATAATCACATTCTTAAATTTCTAGGTGGACTAAACAGGCATTGTGTGCTTTCATCCCAGGCAGCTGATAAACCATTCTGAGCAGAAGCGCTTCTGTTCACAGCATCATGGAATTGGCCTAGAAGTACAAAACAATAACGTTAAGTTTTGAAATACTCCTTAATATGTACAATGTTGTTAGAAAGACAGCTACATGATTTATAATTCAGATTAAAAAGATGTAGCAACGTACCAGCAATGAAAAGTATTTCCTGTCTAAACCAAATCACATGATTTCCTTAACTCTCTACCATCCAAGCAGCTATGTTGTTCTCACAGCAACACAACCTTCTGAATATAATTCAGAAGAGGAGGCAAGGAAGGGAATACCATTCCTCACATGCACTGATAGGATATTTCTGACATGATTCTGTACAGGTGACTAGGGTGATTCACTAGCCAGGGAAGCGACGCTTTTGTGCTTGAGACTTGGCAAAAGAAGAGGTAATTTAGAACCTGCACCAAACAATTCCACCACACCACCAATCCACACAAAATTGTTTTGAAATGCCATACTTAAAATGAAGCTGTGTATGCCGTTAGAGAGCAAAAGGGACCATTTGGTTATCCATCACCTTACATGCTTTGTACATAAACAGGTATTTCATGGAAAAAAAACCCTAAACTTTCAAAAAAGCAGTACTTGCTCCGGGGAAGGCAAAGCTCAACTCCAGTTTTAAAACTGTATGTGCATGTTCACATTTTTATATTCTTTGTTTATATTTTAAAATCAACTAAGATGGAAAATTCTAAAGAATGTGCAAAACGGATTATTTTATCTATACTTCCAAACAGCACTGGTGTTTTGATGACAGGTCAGGACAAATCTGTACATCTTAGGTTTGAATTAAACACAATAAATTTTAACATGATGAAAGCTAGCACTGAAGGGTAGGCTCGAGTACAGAGAAGTTATGAAATACAACTGTTAATTATACACTTTAATATATTCTACGGTGGCAGGAAAAAAATCACAAACAAGTTTGAATACCATTTTGGACATGACATAGAACTGTAGTCATCTAAAGTTCTTTTGAGTTTTAATAAGAGTTAAGGCCCATCCCCTCTCACCCACTTATCCCAAATCCCTGCTCCCATCGTTCTGCCTCTGCACTTCTGCCGGCTCCAGAGCTCACCTGACCCTTTGGTAAGTAATACTAATAATTGCATTTTATAAACCTACAGGGTCTGGTATATAGTTTTTTTGGAATGCTGTTATTTTAAATGTTTTGATTTAACCAAAAATGCTAACGACAAGGAAACAGTTTACAAGACATCTCAACTAAACCTAGAAAAACACATCCCAACTAAACTGAATTCTATTTCCAGGGCATTTGAGGATAAACACGGTCTACGTGCTTTTGACAGCTCAAAATCGCCCATTTGGGCGTTCTGAAACATCTGCAACTGTCCTAAAAAATCTGCAGTCTTTGATGACTTGCAGCAAAACTGAGTCAGCTATCGAGAACATTTTTGTTCTAAAGAGCAGCAGTCTGGTCTGTCAGATATGCAGTATTCACACAAACGAAAAATACATTGTCAGAAATAAGCAAATAAGCAATGGGAGAATATATGCATTTCATAAAGATGGTACTCCTTTCAAATTCAAAAGCATAATATTAATTATTAATACATTCCCAATACCTTAAAAAAGAAAGATAGATAAACCTCATCAGGATGAGGGAGAAAATTAGTTCTACTTCAGCTAACTCAGTGACAGTATATGTCTGAAAAAGCTACAAAAAATTCCATTTTCAGCATAAAATTGGGTACTGGAGAGAAAGTAAGAAATCAAAATGAACTCCATTGATTTTCATCTTATTCTTAAGAACTGCAGAATGTCAGAAAATTAGTACCATAACATAGATTCTAATCTTCCTACGAGGTATGTCATCTCTTTTAAAGAAGGGTTACTTCACAGTAACAGAAATAAAAAGAATTAACACCTCAGGTAGTATTTTAACTTTTAAATTTGTAGATAATTATGCTAGTCAGGTTTCACATTGGAAAGCTAAAGTAAAATGGGTGTTTCTAACAGGCAGGAATCTTCAAAAGTTTCTTGAAAAGCATTTTTTAAATATGACTACAGGTATTCAATATAGACAGAATTGCATGAGTTCACTGATGACTATCTCTGGAAATATTACATATTAAAATTCCTAACTCCCCTTATATTCCAAAAGAAAATTACAGTTCAGCTCTATATGAAATATGCTATTTTATTCAGTTATATCTCAAAGACTGTGGGCCAAAATTTGACCAATCAGAACTCAGCAGAAAATGTAATGGCCATCCAATTCTTGTAAGGTTGATGCTTTTAAATGACAATAAAACAAATGCCTGCTAGGTTAACATTTTAACATTCATGGTTTTCATTCAGAAAACAATGATAAACTACAATGAAATGTATTTTGAGCTTACTTAAAATGCACACATTTGATTCCTTTATGACTACATAGGTTACCTTTTATAATGGTGTTTCTTTCTTGTAGTTGAAACTTGGGTCACTACCTTCAATCTGAAGTTTTAAGGCTTGCTTAAGGCTGAGTTCTGTCTCCGCAGGAGGATAGCCTTCCAATACTTCCTGATGACCTCTATCCTGCACTGTTCGTGGCACAGAAACCCTACCAAGAAAAACCTGATTGCTTTGAAGATGATAATTTGGATTCGTCATAATTCCATTTCTCTTCTTCTGCTCCCCGCTCTGTTGGTGAATGAGGAACTGCTGCTGAGATCGACCAACTTCTTGCTGAGCTGGTGGGACCAAAATTTTGCACTGTGGTTCTGCTGGCATTGATTTATGTGGCATGCTTGTCCCAGATTTGGCAATAGGTACTCGTTTATCAAACTGAGTCATTTCATACTCTAACACTTTTGGTTGAGAGGAACTACTCTGTTTTACTTTTTTTCCACCTGACCCAGATTTGCTGGAGTTGTCCGTTTTCCCTCCTTTGTTTGTTTTAGTTGATTTCAAACTAGGTTTTACTTGGCTCCATTCGAATTCACTACTTGGTGAGTTATGATTTTGACTCAGGGAATGAGTTGTGGAAGAAGGAGAAACAATAGACTGCCTACTTCTGCTGCGTGGCAGGGAATGCTGCTGAATTTGTTCTGTAAATGACATACTGTGGAAACTATCAATGGGCACTGTTTGAGCAGTTGCAGTCGAGGATGTGGTACGGAGAGAAGAATTTTTAGAACTTTTCAGGGAATTATTTGATAAAGATGACTTCTGACGGTCAACTGTAGAATCAGGCGATTCTGAAGGAGAACTGAATGCATGAGCTGGCCCATTAGACAAGCCACGCATACTAGGCTGCATATCTCCACCAGTACTCCCTGAACTATTTGACTTCATTGTTAATGACTGCATTTTAGAGGAGACTGACTGCAAAGGTTTTTGCTCCATTGTGTGGACTGGAGATGGAGTACAACCATTCAGAGCAGATGCACCATATTTTTCCAGTAATTTAATAATCTGAGAGTGTCCATTTTTAGCTGCAACACGCATAGCAGTGCGACCAAACTGGTCCGCGTGATTTGGATCAGCACCATGCTCCAGTAATATTTGCACAACATCGATGTGCCCCTCTTGGGCTGCGATGCAGAGTGCAGTAGCACCTTGATTACACGTATGGTCAACCAGAGCTCCATGCTCAATTAAAAGCTGCACTACCTTCACATGACCTTGCCAAGCGGCAGACTGCAAAGCAGATCTCTTCTCATTATCTGCAGCATTCACATCAGCATGGTATGTTATCAGCACCTGTACCATCTCCAAATGGCCCTGCCAGCAGGAAACATGGAGTGCTGTTCTTCCTTCAGCATCACTTGCTTCGACGTTTGCACCATTTTCTAAAAAATACTCAGCCATTGTAAGCTGGTTTTCTAATGCTAAGATATATAGTGTTGGCCGGCCATCAGCATCTTTGTAGTTTACATCTGCTCCATGGCTGAGCAGCAGTTCAACTATATCTCTGTGACCTTCTAAAGCAGCAACCCGGAGAGCATTTCTCCCATCATAGCCTCTCTGATCGATGTTAGATTTATTCTCCAGTAAAATCTGCACGCAATCATAGTGACCTTCCTGTGCAGCCAAAATGAAAGGTATACGTCCATCATTATCAATTTCATTTGTTCTAGCACCTTGTTCTATAAGTGCTTCACATATCAACCTGTGACCTTCAAAAGCTGCCATGTGCAAAGGCGTCCAGCCTGCATCATCTCTATGATTTTCATCTAGTCCCCTGTCCAGCAAAGTCCGTACCACTTCCACATTGCCTTGTGCAGAGGCTATGCTCAGAACTGTTCTCCCTTCACTATCAATGCTATCAACAGCTGCACCCCAAAATAAGAGAGTATTTACAACTGAAGCATGGCCCATGGAGGCTGCTGCCAGAAGAGGTGTACGACCATTGTTGTCTGTGTGATCAACATCGGCTCCTCCTTCTAGAAGTAGATCAACAACATCCACGTGTCCTTCATAAGCAGCTACCAGCAGTGGAGTCATGCCGTCTTTATCGCAATGGTCGACTTCAGCACCACGGTCAATTAGGAGACTAACCACTGAAGCATGTCCCTTACTAGCTGGTACACAAAGCGCAGCAACGGACAGCGCAGTCCTTCCATCCACATCCTCATGGTTTACCTCTGCACCATGGTCCAGCAGGTGCTCCACAATCTCTTTATGTCCCATGTACGCTGCTGCAATCAAAGCTGTTCGACCCTCGTTATCAGCTTTGTTAACTTCAGCACCATGTTGAAGCAGATTCAGCACAATATCTTCATGTCCTCCCCAAGCTGCTGCTCTCAGTGCTGTTCGACTATCTGCATCTGCACAGTCCACCTTGACTCCAGCATAAAGCAGCGCAGAAACCACCTCTGTGTGCCCACCCCATGCTGCAGATCGCAATGCTGTCCAGCCATCATGATCTGTGTGATTAACGTTAGCCCCACATCCGATCAAGCAATTGACAACCTTGGTATGCCCCTGTCGAGCAGCTAAGGTAAGTGCTGTTTGCCCATGAGTATCTTCTATCTCTAAATCTGCCCCCCTTGAAACAAGCAGGTTAACAACATCGAGATTGCCACTGTATGCTGCGTTGGCTAAGAGCGTTCTCCCGTTCGAATCGCACTGGTTTACGGAGGCTCCGTTGTCTAACAAGGTACGGATGGAATCTTCCCTTTCCAGAGCTTGTCGAACAATGCAAGACGTACGGTCATCTTCACTGTTGACATGAGCACCGGCTTTTACCAGTAGCTGTAATACTTCTTGTTCTTTAGGAATTAAGGTTGACAGGGAGTCTTTGACAGGTGTGCCATTCCATATCATCCACAAAGCCAACTCTGAAGTGTCTAACTGTAAATTTGAATTAATTAGATGCAATGCAAATTCTTGAGCTTCTAATGGTGTTAAATCCTTTGCTCGGCAGGTGTAACTCATTGCCAGCATTCTGTGTCCCTCTGCTGCATTACACAAATATTTTTGTGTACAGTGCTTTACATCCAGCAACCATTCCGCAAAACTGTAATGAAACAAGATTTTTGTATTTCCAAGTCCATCAATAAGGACTTTTGACAGGACATCCAATTTGCGTTGAAAGTCCTCCATAGTCAGTGTCATATTTTTGGTCCACACTGCATGATACAATTCCATTGTGGTTAATGGCCTACATGCGGCAAGAATTACATTAAGAATAGGCTGGACCTTTGCAAATTGTTTTCTCACAAAAAGTCTCTGACAAAGCCAAAGATACAGGCCGTTTAATGTTCCTGGAATATCACGGATCTCCCGTAGCATGATAAAATTCTCCACAACACCATCCAGGACACGTTCCAGATACAAAAAGCAACCACTGCTTTTGATATGAAGCTGATTCAGCATTTCTGCAGTTTCTTTTGTGAGATGTTGTCTCAGCGCTTCTTCCTGATCTAAACGATGTAGAATGTATTGTTGCACATCTTTCACTATATAAGCCTTTCGTAGATCATCCAGACTTATTTTTCGAAAACCTATTAGAAGAGAAGAAAGTTACTTATTTTTGATCTAGTTTTAAATAATTCAAAGTTGAAAAAAGCAAAAATAAAAAGTAAAAAAAAAAAAGGAAGAGAGACATACTTCTGGGTAGGAAACAGCCACAATAATGTATTTTGCCTGTACAGATACTGAATGTAAATCTATATTAAGAGCAGAGAACTTTGATGATAAACACATACATTGGTTTATCATAATCTACTATAAAAAGAAATGCATATTACTAAATGAGAAAATTTTCAAAATGACTTTGAATCATGCATTGTGTGTCTGCCTTGAACAATACTAAACGTCTAAGGGAAAACAAAAAAGTCATACCAGAACTGCAACCTAAATAAGATTATTAAATATTATTATATTATTAAAGGAATAATCCTTTCTCCAGTTTAGGTAACAGTTGACCTCTAAATAATTTTCAGCTATTTAGAGTCAGACAACTACTACATTAACATATTACAGAAGACATTATTCACACCTGGTACATAGGTATGATAAAATGTATACAACAAATCACTCATAACATGATTGCCTTAGTTTCTTTTAAAAGCCTTTACAATGAAGAGACACGCTCCCAAAAATAGCTTTAAATATCTTTATAACCCTGTGCACTGAATATTAAATTCATTTCCAAATAAAGACTGTATCATAGATAGACACCCTAGCTCTTAGGCAGATGACTCCTTGTATAGGGAAATAGATTTTCTCACAGTCATACGATCCCATTGTTATTCCAACCTGTTTACACACGAAAGAAAAAAGGGAAATTATTTTGTGCATGTATATGTACACTGGGTCTACCTCCTCCCTAGATGCATACACATACACACCCACACATGTACACTGACTCTGTGTGTTACCCTCACAGAGCATAAGAATGCTATTTTTAGAAATAGGTGAAAAACAGTCTCGAGGGCCATTTCAATAGCAAGAAAGCTCTCAAGAATGAGACAGAGAAGCAGAATAGAGCATATAAATGATGCTACAGTTAAATGACAGAGATCAACTGTATAGTCCATATAAAACATTTGTTTTGCTAGTACCAAGTTACGTATTTGCCAAAGACCTACCTTCTTCGTTTAATGAAACATTACATTGTTTGAACACTACTTTTCTAGAAGCTACAGGAAAACCACAGAAGTTACTGAAACAGCAACTTAAACTACTGAGTTTAAAACTGTATTTTAGGCCAGAATTGTACTTCACTTCTGCAGGTTCAGATTGCATCTGCCAGTAAAGCAACCTGCACATGTTTCCTTAGAGTCAGCTAATCTAGTCAAAAAAATTTTGCTTTTCAAACCAGAAGCAGTTACTAGCCCCCAAATTATACTTAAGGAAAAGCAATCATATAGTAACCCATTCAATGCAATGTGGGCCCTATCTCCATAAAACAAATAGTGCTCAAGCATCTCAGTCTGTGCATGTGTGCGATATAATTCGATTGCTTCAAAAGCACAGAATCGCTTATCTTGGAATCCAACCTGTTTTTTAAATACAAATTTTAATTTTGCTTCCCAAAAACAGGTAGCAAAGTGAATGAAACCATTTTGGACGTGATCACATTGCCCTACTCTGTACTCACCTGAGACATACCAAATGTCTAAACACTCCAGACAAGCAAATAAATTGCCGAAGACTTCAGAGCAGAACTCAGTAATCCAAGCAATTTGATTGGTCCTATGTTCTCCCAAACTAAAAGTTGTTTTTTCCTCTTGAAATATTTCAAATATATCATATCTGAAGACAAGCTTGTATAGCAACAGTAATACTACAGTCATACAGATTTTTGCCATATCCCAGGAATATGTTCCTTAAGGGTTGGGATTAATAAAATTCCATCGTAGAAGACTTTTGAACAGACATAGGGTGTTAATTTTAGCCATTGCACCATGCCACACTATTAAAAAAAAAAGACTTTATAGATAGAAAATATTCTAATAAAAATTCTGAAATTCCTTTTGCTAGTTTGAAAGTGTACAACAAAGCTGTGTTTTTTTGCCTGAGCATCTATCTAAATTAGGTCATTTTACATTTCCAAACAAAGATCCTGCTAACTTGCTTTTCAACCCCATCAGATACAATAAGTCACTTTCACAGACAAGCAGCATTAAAACATTAAGAGAAAGCTCGTTTTGTTTCAGATGCATTCCCATGAACTACCTAAGCTCAGCAAAACAGGAGTGCAGCAGACAGAATCTGCAGTCCTACAACCCTGCTTTTTGCATTGTTAAGATTTTTCTTACAACACATCACTTTCAACGCAATAGGAGCTCCAATATGAATTTTCCTGATTTACTGAATTCCTGGCAGCTCTGTAAACAGATCAGTTCCAAATGTACTTCTTGGCAAGGTCTGGGGTCATTCAAATTAAAAAAAAGGCATTTTGGCTATATAAATACTTCTACAGTATGTCAATCTTTTCAAACTTAAAAAAAACCATACTATTGACAAGCAGACCACTTATGCACACCTGCACAAAAAGAATAATGTATCCAGCAGAGTAAAAAGCACCTGAAAATTAAACGAGCACAATTAACTTTTAGAGTATTCACAGCATATTATATTCCACACTTCATCACGTCCACCACAGATGCTTAGAGACACTGGAATAGTCTTGACTGAATTCTGCCACTCTCACTGGTCCAAGTCATTGCATGGAAGCTTATTTAGTTAGATTTACTCATAACAGTCCATTAAAAAAAAAAATTCTCTCTTTAATTACACAGAATAAAAATGTATAGTGGGGAAGTTTTCTTCAAAAGGCACACAGAACTTTTATTAGGAAATATTTAATGTGATATTCCCTAATATCAATTTTTCAAAGTGGTAATCAGAGAAAAGTGAGAAAAAATGAAGTATCAAGTAATTAAAATCATGTCCATGTGCTAATAGGGAAAAAGTCTGCCCAAATTATGTCTGAAGCCTTTTGAGCAAAATTTTTCAAATATAGAAATAAATTTTACAACTATACAGCTATCAAACAGCTGTATAAATTATCTTTTACGGTCAAAATCCAACATAAAGACTTTAAAGCAACATGAATTTGAATATTTGAATAAATTCCAACTTCCAATGAAAAATTACAGGACAACTCAGATTTTCTTTTTTTTGAAACAATCTCTCCCAAAGGAGTCCCATCATATCCTAAAGGATGTGATGCCATTTATGTTTTGGAGTTGACAAGTGAGAAGCAAAGGCTCCGTTCCAAACCAGGCAACTGACCTGATTTGAAGATTCACCAATATGAATGACAGACTAGCTTGGATAAACCAAACAGTATGAATCTTCTGGATACAGACAAACTGGTTATGACTTTTGCTGCATTTCTCCAATGTCTTCATATTCTTGCTCATTTCTTAATTTTAGGAAAGGCTACAGGAGTGATTATTTTCAACATCCATTAGGACCAGAAACAGCAAACAGTGAAAGTACTAGAAAGATCTATGCTCCCAAGATTTCTCATCCAGAATATGTTTGGATAAATGTCAGCTTTTAATAATATCTGAATTTCTGGAACTGAAGGATGGATAAATGGAAGAGGGAAAAATTAATGACCTATTGTCTGCTTTTGCCTATGGATAAGTAAGTGGAGTTTATGCTGTTTCTGATGCTGGTCTAAACCCTTTCATATCAATTTCTGTGTTTTTTGTTGTTGTTTCCAATATCTAACACTAACTTTGTGGTAACTATGGTTCCCTGAAACGTGACATCCACCGGAATTCTACCATTCTGGTGCACATATGCCTCACGCAGGAGACTGAATTCTTTTGAGGAAGAATGTCAGTATTTAATTGAGGGGTTTGATTAAGCCAGATGCCAACAAAATAAATAGATATTTGCTTTCTGCATTAGCTAAAAAGAATAAATTAAGTAAATGTTTATTAAAAAAGTCTCCTTAAACCATGAAATGGTGCATTTATGCATAAAAATATTAAACATTTTAACTACTTATCTTTGTGGTATTAATTGAGGAAATAAATGCTTGTCACTCAAATATATCTCAATAAAGTTGCCTGATTTTAAAATATCTAAAGCTTTTAAAACAATATGATAGATCTTTGAAAACAGAATTTAGTTTAGGAGTAACTTCTGTACTTTTAAGATTTAGCCTCATTTTAGAAGAAACACTTGTATTAGCTAATTAGCTGAAGCATAACAAAGAAGAAAAAATTATGCTCTGTGCCACTTTCAGTTACTTAGAAATAGAAAGGAACTTTATATTTCTATTATTTCTATATTTCTATATAGTGAATTTTAATAAAAGGTTGGAAAGAATGCATTTAAAACCACTATTCAATAGTCCATACTTGTTGACGAATGACAGCAAATGACAATCTAGATGATTTGGATAATTATGGATGCATAGGAGTGAATGGCTAAATAAGGAAAAGATCCAAAAGAAAAGCAAGCAGGCATGATGTGGTAGCTGGTGACAGTTTACATACAAGAGGGGGCAGCAGGACATGTATTATCTGTTCCCCTTCTTTTTTACTCAATTGGCTGGTTTTTGCTCACTGTGGAGGGTGACCGCAGACTCATGCAGGCATCAATTTACATTTGGTTCATATTTTTTGAGGTTGTCTTTGCAGCCACAAGAGGCAAAAAATACTTTTTTTTCCCCTTTAAATTAATGAAAGCTGAGATTCTGGAGTAAGGGGAAAAATCTGTAGCACATTGTGCTACTATAGAGTCTTGGAATACACAAGGGCCCAGAACACAAGCTGCTGCAGATGCAGACAGTAAAGAACTATTTAACTTTCATGAATAAGTTGCCAAAAAAAAGTGAAGGAACAAACAGGACTAGAGTAAACTCTCTTCTTTCTTTTCTCATTCTTGCAGCATCTGGTGGTAGGAATTATATATATACCACTGGCAGCAGCAAGATAACTGTGGACCAAAGACTGGACTCTTTCTTCCACACACAAATTATTTTTGTTAGGGATAAGCTCGCAGAACTCTCATCTGTATTGGACACCCCAAAAAAAACCCATCACCAGGACCACGCCACGGCAGCACCCTGCCCTGATCATTTATAACACATTCTGAGAAATAGGTTTAGCTCATTCCAGCAGATTTCTAGAAGTTTTCATTACATGAAAAATTTAAATGAAACCTGATATAAACTGATTATAAACAAATTAATATTGGCTAGTATACTTTTCATGACTTACTCTAAAGGTCTTAGCACATAAAACTACAGATGGGACTCATTTTCCTAAAATAATGCTGAAAAAATTCCAATCCATCTTACTAAGTTACAGCAAAAGCGATTTTTTTGGTCCAGATTGAAGAAACACATCCGAAGAAAATGTACAGTGCTCATATTATAGTTAGGCTTGTGAATGGTTTGCTCGTATTATAGTTAGGGTTGTGAATGCTTATTTGCCGGGAAATTGGAAGCATGAGAATTTCAGTATAATAGTGCCTCAAAGTGCAGAGCACATTATACACCATTTCTTCTATCACAAGTGCAAAAACCACTCATCACAAATCTTGAATTCTGCTGGCCTGCCACATTAACCAGCTTAAATAAACTGGCTCAGCTAAAAGCAAACGTGCAAATACGACAAAGGAGAAGAGTTTGCGTCAGTAGAGGCGTTAATGACAGTCTATCCTTTTCAGGCTAAAAACACAAAATCAACATTATCTTGAGTTTTGCAACACAGAATTGCAATGTATCTGAAGTTAAAAGAAGCTTCAACCATCATCCTCACATTCACACTAAATCTTCTGCAAACTTGAGAAATGTCTGCAAATAGGAAAATTATCCAATAGTGTATTAAGTGGACAACTGTCACATTGCCTGTAATGTCATAGCTTTCTCTCATGGTGGAAAAAAACCACCACTTCCTCCAAACATACCCTAACATTTCATCTCAATTTATATCCAATTATTTTGGTATTCATTCTTTCTTATTTGTACCTTTTCCACAATTAAGATGGCATTAAAATATTCCAAGTCAACCTCCTTATTATGCTATTCATCAAATCATTCTCTGTGGAAATGAGAACTTAACTCATTCAAATTAGATTTATTTTAAAGGCATATCCATTAGTTCTGCTGATTTTTCCTGTCCAGAATTCCATCTGGAAACATACTTAGAAGACAACAGCATTTTTTAGGACTAGTCTGCAATATTAATATGATTCAGTGGAAAGGAAATAAAATGGTTCTGAAGAAAGTTTTGTCTGTTTTTTGGCAATGACAATATATCTAATCAGCCAAATTTTGACAAAACTATTCCCATATGAACATCCAAAGCAGCCCTATGAAAGTACCCGAGTTTCTTTTGGTTCTCAGATTCTCCCAAATACCACTGTTCATGTCTGCCACTGATTAATACAGTACTTCATTCCAAAACGCAATTATCACATTGACCTTTTGCCACTGTGGAAACGAGGAAGCCTATGCGTCTATGTTCTATAATCACATTTTTGTCCTAATTGTTGCCTTAAAACACATGGGCTTTATGCATCGGCCTGGAATCCAGTCTAGATATTGCCTTTTACTAAATTTCAGAAAATATCCAGTAACAATGTCATTACAGTGAAGAAATGTTCTCGTGACATAATAAAGTCTGGATGAAGAAGATGTAAGGAATTCTTCACTGTGCAGCCTTTGCCAAAAATATACTCTGAGAATCCAAGTCTACACTGTTACTCTCTCAAGTTCTGCCTTCAAAGGTTATTTCCTGCTTTCTGAAAATAAGAGGAAAGATTTTAACATGAGATGAAAAATCTTTTGAGGTTGTAGAAATGCGTGTATACAGCAGACATACTCAAGTACTTACACATCATTTACCGTGTTTCAAAGCTCTTTGGGACAAGCAAAGCATGAAAAAAAACTCAAGCCACCAAAAGTTGTATTGCAAAGATATGATATACCTCCAGAATACTCTGCTGATTTAAGCTTTCCACAGTTCTCCGTAAACTGGAACGTGTATTGTTTAAGAATTATCATTTCCGTTCATGACCATTTTTTAGAATTAAGCATCATCACTACTTTCTACCATCACCGAGGATCTTGTAAATACTTTATCTCTGTTACAGGTAACAAACACCTTCTATGGTCTGTACTCACCTGTAAACATTTTTGTAACAGCTTTACTCTGCTTGCGGGCAGAACACAGAAGGAGCAGCCAGGGAGGGAAGAACTCAAAATGGCCAGCTAAAAGCTCCGCTACTGTTCCAGATAAACCTGTAGAAGTCTGCTCACCCTCAGAAACATTACAGCCCTCATCAACTGAATCTACAAGCAGGAAGAGGCTCTGCTGAGGGGGCTTCATTCCCAAAAGGGGAAGCAGAATGCACCTGTAAGGAATATGAAACAAAATCAGTATTTTAAATACATTTAACAATATGTTAACAAGTCTTTCAAGTCAAAGCTAAGATCAACTTAAAAACGCAAATTTAATTTTTAAACAGTCTAAGGCATTTTTTAAGTATTTTCTGTGGTAGCTATTTAAGTAGACTGAATTTACTAAATACACACAGTCTGAGTAGTCAATAACGTAGTTATTGCTTACACAGTATTATTTTTTAATGAACTTATGATATATAACAATACTTTAAAATCATGTTGTTCAAGGAGCATTAGAAGAATTAGAAGAATTTTTGTTTAGTAAGAAAGAAGTTACTTGGTCTAAAGTTTAAGAAGTTTATTACTCTTGTCTGCCAAACCTGCTATTATTGCTTCTTAGAAACTAATAGTGAACAATAGTTGGTCATGAAACAAAAGTCTAAATAAAACACACCTGAATTATTTAAGCTGAAAGTTCTAGTCTGAATAACAGTTTTACAAAGAACTGAATTTCTCCATTTTGGTGCCATGCCTTCACAAATGAAATGTAAATGCATCTAGTAGCAAACTAAGGTATTCCGTAGGGACTTCGGTGTATTAGTTTTTATTTATATTGAGGTTGCCAAGTTCCATTACTGAAAAAGGACTATCCTGGATGCTAAGTGTGTCAGCACCTATACTAATGCATATCATTGCATGGCTAAGAACAAAGGTTCTAATCTCATGCATGTCATAAGTACATTATTTTTTTACTCAAGACCATAATAATCTTCTTCCATTTGTTTTACTGAATAAATTTATCTTCAGAGCACTTTGGCCAACACATTCATCATTACCTACAAAACATTCAAATTAAAGTATTGGCAAATCTTGCCTACTAATGGAAAGAACACAACCCACTCTTTAGAAATGTTTTGTGAGCACTGTTGGTAGAACATTTGTTATTTTCTGTTTTTTGATGGAGAAGAATGAAAAACGGAAAAAGTTGTGCATCTTTTCATGTTCTGACAGTAACAGTAGAATCTAGCATAACAGACTATGTGATCTAATACAACTGCAGAAAATTTCCCAAGGGATAAAAAGGAAGTACAAAATATCTGTATTCTTAAAGTATTCAATATTAGATGAATTTTAAATCCCTAATACTGGCCCCTATTTTTTTCAGATTCACAAGATGACTTTGAAGAATTCACAAGAATTCTTTGGTACTTCCACGAAGCTAGTCACTCCTCTGGAAAATGCCTGAAGTGCAATTAAAATCACTGTGCGCTAAGCTGGGAAGTTAGGCAGCTACCAACTTACAGAACAGGAAATTAAAGTAGCCATAAGGTTAAAATTACTGTTCTAAGTGATGCCAATCCCACACTGAAAGGAGGCAGATTGAAATTACCACATTTTCCTCCCCTTCCCCACACCAGAACATTGCCTTGCCCCCTCAGCTATTCATGTCAAAGCAGTTTCCCTGCATTGCTTCTACCAAAATCTTTTCACATAGTTCTCTCTGTGACATTAGTTTTCAAGTATGAAAGTGTCTTCAAGATGTAAACAACCGGTAATGGTATCTTAAGCTAAGAGCTCACCTAAAACTCCAGTGATCTTAACAAATACACCTATAAAATATCTTACTAGTATCTGACAAAGTTCTTGTTAGTATTTAACTGTTGGGAATAGCACCAAGCAAAGTTAAGTGTCATGTTTGGGAAAGAGTCCCAAATTATTTTGCTTAATTCCTACAGTTTGTAAGTCGGCTGTAGTAGCTCAAACCAAAAGGTTCAGCTGGCCTCCAAATAGGGCTGAAAGTAAATGTCTAGGGAAAAATGTAAGGACAGGGCAAGCACTAAATCCTGTTTTCCCAGAACACTCTCTCAGATTCCAGCAAACAGTAGTTCCAGGGGCTTTCTAAAGAAGAGATTTGGTCTTTGTATTCCATAGTCCTTAACTGATTTTTCTTCCACAGATTATAATATTCTGTAACAAGGAGTTTTACAGCTTACTTATACACTGTGTGAAAAATCACTTCCTTTCATTGTTTTAAACCCAACACCTCCTTGTTTCGTTTGACACCCTTTAGCTTCTGTACTGGAAAGCACAGTGAGAAATTATTCCATATTCACCTTCTCAAAGTCATTTGTAGCTTATTGACTTGTATCATATTCTCCCTGACTCATCTCCTTCCAGGCAGAAGAGTCCTAGTGTGTTGACTGTACTTCATACAGAACTATCCCATACACTCTTGCCACCCTATGATGAACTTTTTTCCCATTTCACAATACTGTTTTTTTTCCCTGAATCTTAGCATAGCTTAATTTCCACCAGGGAAAAAAAAAAGCATACATACATACATATATATATATATCTGTAGAGAGAGAGAGAGAGAGAGAGAGAGACAGACAGACAGGCAGACAGACAGACAATAATATTGCTGAAAGCTGGGAGATGCCATTAAGAGAAGTGTGGCATTCAGGAGACACAGATTAAGCTTTCTTACAAATCTCTAACTAAACTTCTGTTTTTTCTAGACATTTTATAGCTATGGTCTCAGGGAATATGTCAAATAACAAAAGAGTGACATTTTTCAGATATGGTAAGTGAATACAATGCTAATGTACCAGAAATGAAGTAATGTGTGCCACCATATACATTTTAGTAATTCCCACTCCCCTCTAATATCTTGCTTTCAGAAGAAAATTACACAAAACAACATGGAATTAACTACGTCTTTTTGTAAATAGTGATTGCTGTAACAGATCGCTTGATTTGCCAAGGGCCACTCAAAAGACTAATGTTGATTTTCTTTAATTTCTGAAATGATACTGACAAACAGCTACATCTTCAGAACTTTCATATTCAATATAGTTATAAAAGTGGTTATCGCTACACAGTGATTTCCTTATAACAGAAAATTTCTGAAATAAAAATCTCGATTTAAAACAAAATGCAGGAATAGAAAATGGTCAGCAAAAATAGAAAAATAGGAAAATAGGGAAAAAAAGCAACAAAATTAGGTATCTTAAAATACAGAATACAATTTAATGGCGATGTAATGTAATGACTTACTTATCCAGAACCACGATGGTTTTTTTTTTGGTAGACTTTAGCAAATAAAGAGTCCTTGGAACAATGAATCATCCCACAGAGTTCTTCAGGATTGCTACAGAGTTGACTGAAGCCATGCAAACAGGGTTTTGCACACATGAAAGGAATATACACGGGCAATGCTGAAGTTCTGCTTATGATTATCCTTAAGATTTTTAGACTGAGTCCATGAAAATACAGAAGAGACAACAGAACAAAGGAGGAGAGTGGTGCTGTCCACAAAGACTGAAAAGATAATCACAGTGGAATGCACGTACTTGCTTAAAAAAAACCTCCACAAAGTTGAAACAGGTGTCCACCAAAATACAGGCCAGACAACAATTAATGAGCAGTTCTAGGAGCAAGGGAAATAATAAAGCCTAGTTTCTTATGAATTTGTCCCCTATATTTGATTGACTTTGGTACATAGGAAGGTCAGAGTTAAGTCCTCACTGAATTTTTTCCTGAAGTTAGGGTATTTGGAAAATTTTTCCTCCATTAAAATTCTTTGCCATCTATTACAGCATGAACATAGCTTAACCCTAAAAAAGGGTCTCTTTTCTCTGTCCAGCTGCCTGTATTCACTGCTGACTATCAGACACAACAAATTTATAAACCTCATCTCCTAAGGAGGTCCTAAACAGCCTAAATCCATTCAAAGTAGTAGTGTGCTCAGATGAGTGCATGGCTGCGAACCTCTGCCAGCAGCCCCGTAAGGCTCCTCCCTGCCTAGCACGCTGGAGCACACCAGCTACACAGCCACAGGCTCGCACCTGCAGAATCTGCTCTTTCCAACACCAGGCCAACCCAGCTGAATGAGTTAGAGATACGGTTCTGCCCACACAGATTTTTCTTAGGTACCAACAGAAAAGTGTTGTACTGTTACTTTTCTGTTTTGGACCAGACTTTAAACGTGCAACGTCATCACTTTGAACATGGCTAGATCTGTTGTTTGGGTTGTGTTTTTAATGGTTGCACTTCGTCAGGTTGGAAGGAACAATCTCTCATTAGCAGCACTGCAAGGAAAAAACTACAGGACATGAATGCTACAGAAGTAATGTATACTTCCCAAAGTGATGCTTAAAACTGGTGCTAAAAGCCTCTCAGTAGTGATGCTTATCACCATCTGCCATGTAAGGTTACTATTATGCTATACTTAAGCTAATCTGTCTCCTAGACTCTGTTATGAGAATGCAAAGGTCTTATGACAGTGGAGATTCCCATACTTGGGATCATTAGCACCTCAGTGCTGAGATCTCTGAATAATCTCTTACTTCCTAAAGACCACTTGCATTAAAAAAACAAAACAAAACAACAACAATATTCATTACCAGTGAGATAGCTTATATGTGTTATTTACAACAATGTTCAGATTAATGTCATACTATGTAAGACTATCCTGAGTCACCAGAAACTATACTCCCAGTAGGTGATGGCACTGAATAACAAATAATGCCCACAAACTCCAGAGAAGCATTTCCATAAGGATTTTAAACATATGCTGAAGAAATTGAATCATAACACCTTGGAAGAATAGGTTTGGTGATTTGGAAGATTATTCACAACATGATGGAGCTGGTTAACTGGTACCAGCAGTCAAGCGTACACTGCAATTTAGCTGTATTTATTGTTCTACTAGCAGAAAATTGCCAGTAGAACCTCATTTAAAAAATCACCTTACATGAAAGACAGTATATAGTGCTGTCCTTGTTATGAGATCAGAATCCCCTATAGAATTTACTGCAAAATTGGTCATTCATAAATTTGCTTTAAAGAATTTTTGCAGATTAAGATAATGGAAGAAAGATGTTACTCTCTCTATATATATATGTATATAAAAGAAGTAACACAATACCTAGTCTAAGACAAAAATAGACATTTCTTTAAACAGTAGTCTTAACCTTCAGAAAAACATACAGAATCATGTTCTTTCTTACAAGTGACATATAACAACATGATGTATCACAGCAGTTCACTATTTAATTTTTAAGATGCTTATTTCTATTCATTTTGTATCAAAAAGTACAGAAAATCAAGCATATATTCAGTCAATGAAACTGTAAATAAGCCACCTATATTTACATCCTGTAGTAGCAATTTTTGCCAGCAACAAACAAGTGGGATTTTGTCTAAACATTACATAGAGAAACCTAGCAAAAATCCTAATCACAGTACACAGAAAACTGATCCTGCCTAAGCCAGTTCTGAATCAGGTGTAGCACAAGCTCCATCTTCCCTAGCCCACAACTCGGGGACATGCAGGGAAGGAGAAGGCTCTCTAGAGCAGGTAGGAAGAGCTGGAGGCACAGCAGGGAGCCCAGGTTACAAGATGCCTATAGGGCACAAATCTGTATGCAACAGCATTTTATTAGTTCCACTGCTCATGGAATAGGCTTAAAAGCTTTAAAATTTATAAATCCAAAGCTTAAGAGCAGAAGACAAAGTATAAAATTCTAGATTATTTTTTATCATCTATATTAATAAAATTATCACAAATCACAGCATACAGCAAAATATCCCACCTTGCTCCCCACTGTCTCATGCGCATATAAATGAACATCTATTTGTATATTATAACAATCCAGTGGTCAGTTACCAGATATAAACCATTAAGACTGTACACTTCATAGTTTCTAATTTGCATTTAAAAGAATGAAGCCTGTGAGGATAAATCTGTTAAAGATCATTAGGAGCTTCAATAAATATATAGGTAAGCTAAGAGTTGAATTTTTCTTTCTTTTTTTTCCAAACTGAATACGGGACATAGGTCACAAATAAAACACTTTCAGCAACTGAATTCCTACAGAACTGAAAAAACAGATTACTTGCAGTTCTGTTTTCAGATTAGTGAGTTTTACTTTGCCCTGTAACAGAGCTTTTATGTCTTATGGATCACTGACAACAACAGTCTATTTACCTGGACGTTAATCCATTCTGACTAATGATTAGAGGGGTAAACATTGTCCAGCTGGTCATAAAGGTTATAATATGCCAAAAAAGACAGACAGACAGACACACACACGTATCACTTAATCAACAGTGGTATTCTGAATATACTATGGTTTTGAAGCATAAAATATCTCTACATTTGAATTTTGCAACGCAGAACATATTGCTAAGCATGGGGAAAGTTAAATTGTCCAGTTTCATTCTGCATACATACCTGTGTACATACATATGGCTTTGATCAGCCTATTGGAGTAGCTGTTACATAATTTTCAACATGATGACATGCATCTATAACTGATTATGACCTTCTCACAAAGTACAATACTGAGATTATATACATTTGTGGACTATAGTATAATATACATCTGTGTTTGAAGTAAATTATTGATTTTTCAGAAAAATCAGAGGCTGCACAGAAAGAGGAACTGGCTTTGGCAGTTGTAACCAACTGAAATTAGTCTTATGAAGAATGAGGTAGAAAGCAGAAAACAAAAATTAAATTGAAAATTGCTTATTAGGAAAGCTCCAGGAACAGGACATGTGTGTAAATTTAGGCTATGGTCTTCCCAGAAGTGATCGATTAGACACAGCAGAAAAGTCTTGCTGTGTAAAATTCAGTACCTCATTTTGCAATGTCTTGTAGTAACCTGAATCTTATCTGTAATTGTAAAGCAGATTTGTAGTCCCACAAGAAAAGCACAAAAGCCAGCTCCAGGATGTCAGGTCTGACACAGGTAGAGTCTATCACAGAATCACCTTCTGAGTACCATCAGTCACATATAAGCAGAGCATGCTGGGCTCCTGTGTACTGATTAGATACCTCCTATCATCTCACATGAATATATAGGTGATTTCTGCTTATAAAACATTGCTGATAGATTTACAGACTCATGGATTTACCAGAAAACACAGAAAATAGAAACCATAAGAACAAATATTCTGGCGCAATAGGTGGACTGCCCAGAACAGTATGTTTAACTATTCAGTGTGACATGCAAAAATCTGCATCCCCTACCAATGACAAAAAATAAGAGGGTGCAGGAAATAATGCAAACATTTTCCTGAATGCAGTAATACAAAATAGTAATTTATTCTTTCTTTCAGCTCTGTTTTTAATAATTGAGCAGTCATCTAGTCCACTTTCCTGCTTAAAGCTAGAAGAGGTATTCACCCATCATTCCCGAGAGATACTAGCCTAACACATCCTCAGACATGCAATGATCAATCTGTCAATGATCAACTCTATCTCCCTAGCAATCTGTTCTAGTGCTTCAATATTCTTATCCTTAGAAACAGTTTTCCCCTTACCCCCACGTGTCTAACCTTAACCTGTGTTCCTGCAATTTAAGCCTGTTACTTCTTGTCCTATTCACCACGGACACAAAAGTGTCATGACAAGGAAGCCAATACTGGCCAAAGTTTATAACCATTCCTCGCTATTTAGTCAGCCAGATCATAAAGGAAAACACTGCAAAGACACAGACCTAGGGCAGACTTCTGTGAAACTCCATCTGATGTGACATGCCAGTTTGAAAATGAACCAATAATTACTCTCTGGGTAGTTACTTAACTCATTTTACATGTAACCAAATATATTTCTACCCAGAACATAGCCTGTTTACGTAAATGTCATGTAAATATCATCAAAGCTTTTCTGAAGTCAAAATATGACATTTATTGCTTCTTCCTTATCCACAAATACTATTACACTAGTAGAGATAAATCAGATTAGATTTGTCAAAAACAAGCCATACCATGCCATGTTAGCAGTTTTTCAACTGTTTCTTCCAGCTGCTTGTAAAGTTTGTCTGATTTTATTTAAATTGATATGTCTATAATTCCCCAACTCCTTTTCTTCCCGTTTTAAAGCGAGACAGTAAATATCTATCCTTTTCTTTCAAGTCTTTGAATTCCCTGCCATCCAGAAGCTATTTCAAGAAAACTAGTAACAGTTCATACACTAACAATTGGAAAACATCAAATCTATTCTATGTTTTTCCTGTTTTAGGCTGTAATCTTACTTTGTTGCTCATTTTAATTGTTAGCTGTCTGGTTGCAAAACAACTGTTTTGAAAGAGGGTGATCCACAGTCATTTAACTTTTCAGCCTTCTCAGCGTTGTCAGTTTTTCCCCTCCATTGAACGATGGACCAGTATGTGGTGGATGGTGTCTTCTTTTTACTAACACCTTAATAGAATTATTTATTGTCAAACAAAATGCCTTGAACTTTCAGATTTTGCCCTCATGCTCATGTTGCTCCTTTATATTCATATTTAGCAATTGATCTACTTACTTTCTGTAGACTTCTTTCTTGTGTTTAACATACAGATGATGAGGAGTTCAATTTCACTAACCTGGACATTTAATACCTCTCTTCTACTCTGTTTAGACTCTGGTGTTCTTTCCAACTAAATCCTTTTTTCCTTTATACTTGCCTCCATGAGATTTTACTCACAAATCATCCAAGGTCACTCATATCCACCCTCATGAAGTCTGCTGGTTTTAATTTGCTCTTCTTTCTCCTTTCCTTTTAAACATTGTGTATTTAAGACCATTTCATAGTCAGTCTCACTAAAAGTTGCCTTTTGTTTTCTCAGCTAATTCCTTTCAATCTGTAAGAATCACATTTAAAAGTCTTTCCTCTAGTTATTTTTTCCTCTTGCATTAAACATATGGTCAGTAGCAGATCTGTGTTTATATCCTGCTTTCTCAACTGTAGTCAATCTCCTGTTTGTTATGCCATTACAAAAGTTTCAGCTACACAGACACTGCTGTCCAAGTCCTATGCTTTGGATAATTCCACTAGATCTCTTTGAAAAAGCTTAATTTACATGATCCTGCTGGTCTGATCCATATTTTAGGCAAGACATGGTTTATAGGTATGGCAATATCTCTTAGTAGACCAACTACTATACTTTGACAAAGCAGATGGACTTCTAGATACACAAGATGGTCCAGTAGTGTAGTTGGTAGGCATCTTTATTTATAGTCAATAAAAGATACGACTTTTATCAGCAGACTTTTAAGTAGGTACTACAGTTGCAACACTACCACCATCAGTAGCGTACATCTTTTATTCAGAGATTTTCAGCAGCTGTAACATCTTCACATTCTAGAACTAGATGCAAGTGTGATATACAAAGCAACTTCTCCTTGCTTTTCCTATCTTTCATTCCTAACAAGCTACATTTTTGTAACATACCAGTTATACAGGTTATTCTGACATGTCTTTTACAGCATTTAAATCAATCCTGACTGTATACTAAGATTTCCAGTTCTGCTTGTTTCTATCCCATACTTTTTCCCCATTAGTATAAAGACACCTAAAGCATTTGATTAACTGCCTCACTTATCTTTCTCTGTCCCTCCTATGACCTTATATGAATATACACCCTATCTCCTCTCCTCCACCACCCACAGGTTTTAAGCCCTTATTTAAGTTGCTATTATTTATATTTACCCCTGGGAATTGTCCTCTGACATGTATTGGTTAAAAGCCATGTGTTGTTAAACGGTCAAAATCACTGCTCTTCCCCTTCCCCTTCTTTTTGTATTAAGCATCATTTAACTTCTCACTGTTTGTTTCCACAACTTAGTATCTTTCTAAAGAAAAAGTATCAAAGAAAGTTCACCTTACATCAAATGCATGAGATGAAAGCATCAATTCAGACTCACTGAAAAATATTATCAGTTGAAATGACAGAACTGCCTAGACTGCACCTTATTTTCTATATGTGTAAAGTTAGGATAATAACCTACTCTGAAAATATTCGGAAGTATGTGGTTGAAATGCAACATGTAGGAGTGGGGTACCATAATAAAAAAATGAACAACTCCAGATACACAACAGGATATATTAAAAATGCAAAGGAAGTTTTAAATCATTTATGAAATCAAAGGTACTGCAAAATGAAATATATGATCTTTTTATTTTTCTTATTAATTAGCTAGTTCCTTAGCCATATAGAAGTCAATCTTTACTTCCTAATCAAATATAGCTTCTTCTATGAGTAGTATTATCTGAACACATTAATGTATAACTGAATACAAATTCCTGAAGTTTTATAAGCATTTTAAGTTGATGGTACTATTCCATGTTTTGGAAGACAGACTAATTCCTACTTGTGTCTGCATTCATGCAGAGCATAAACAAAAATGAAATAACAGATACTGCTTTCCATGTATACAATTGTATTTGTTGACCTGAGAGAAACACTAGCCACAAAAAAACACAGACGAGACTGCTAGAAAACTGCACTGAATATAGTCAGTTGCGTGGCTTTTGTCAGGCTATAGTCTAGTTTACTGTTCAGCCAGGCATATTTTCCGTTATTCCATGACTGTTTAAAAAAACACAGTAGCATAATGCAGATCATATAAAAGCAGCCAGAGTAACAGTTATTACTGCAGTAACTTCAGCAATCCCCAAATTAGATTTTTCCTATGCATTTGATTTCAAAAGAAAAAAAATTACATTACTGATTGGGAAACACAGAGGAGAGTTGTGGTAGCAATATAGGTAGGCCGTTTCTTTGTAACACACAGTTCTTGAGTTGCCTACCTGGAGGAAACAGGTTAAACAACAATAAAAATTTTGAAATTCTGGTCATTTCCTAGTCACATTGTCACATCTGCCTTTCTAATTTCTTGTACTCCATCATAAAACATCCCACACTTCAACTGTTTTACTAATTAGAGGATTACACTGTCCACCCTTGTTTTCAGAAAATCCTCTGCAAAAATACCATAAAAAAGCTGTTAAGATTTTATGATATTTGTCATGCACTAAAGATAGCTCTCCTGCTATGTTTGCGTTATTGTGCATCTTTTTCCATCTTCTTTTCCTCAAGTAAAAAGGACTGTCCTAACTTTTAATTGCGCTGTCTTAGTTGATAAGGCAGCAGATCGAACAGCTTTCATGTGTCCCATTTAGCATTCTTCCTCCATACTCCACAAAAGAGCATCCAAAGTATATGTCCCTCTTGCATCACTCTGGGTACATATTAATTACTTTGAAGGATTGGGGGTGGAGATTTCGGGGTATTTTGTGAGGGTTATTTTGTTACTGTTGTGTTTGTCAGATATAGTTTCTCTTAATTTAGCAGTAAATCTCCTGTTGTTCGATTATATATCCTCCTTAACCAGGAAAAACTTACTGTGGATAGCAACCTCACAATAATTTAAAAGAGAAGGAGGTACTAAGAAAAAAAAAATGTAGCTGATGTTATAAAATCTAACTTAATAGGAATGTCCAGTACCTGCTGCAAATCTTCTGCAAAGTATCTTCCCCTCCCCTCCAAAAAAGGAGAGAGTAAGGGGAGAGAAGCTGAAGCAAAGTGGCAGCACTAACCAATATAAAATGAAGCAACTGAAATCAAACTAATGCATACAGTTGGCAATGAAATACATTAAAAGTTTATAAAGTTTATCCAAATGCCTCTCCTAGTTGAAACTAGTATGTGGGTGTACATCATTTACACCAGTGCAACTCTAAAGCAACTTAAAAAGAAAGTTCATAACGTTCTTACTTATGCTCTTTGCATTGTCAGTTACTTAAGTTTCCAACTGGTACAGAAGGCAAGGAGGCATTACTGCTTTCTTAATTTGAGGTAATTTACAATAATACAAGAAACAAAATTTCTCTTACAGCATGTCAGCTACATTTTTACCTACAGAATACAGCTTTCTTCCAATGTCTTGTGGGACTCTTCTTCATGAAAATGTACAGAAAAGGACAAACAGCTTAGTGATTTACATCTTGTTCACCGTCACTGCAGGAAGTTAATATAATTAAACCGCAAGATGTGTTATTTAACTGCTTTAAGACAGAAATCATGTTATATTCCCTGTCTTTCCAGTTTTTCTCATGAGGTTCATTCATACCCGCTCCTAACTGCCATCTCTATGCTGCTGTTATTTTCTGAATCTAGCCAGGGGTCCTGAATAGTTTTGCTCCTTCCAGGACAACTTCCTGATTCTTCAAATAACCTTAACTAATGTGCTGCCATTCCTCTTTCCTCTTAATCTCTCTCATCTACCAAGATACCTCTGCTGTTCTATATAGGCACCACTATTGCCAACTCTTATTAGTAAGTGCCCCCCCCCCCCCCAAAAAAAGGGGGGGGGGGAAAGAAACAATAAGGAAGAGACATCATGATGTCCCCTGGCCTGTAAGTCCACTCATGCATGAGCCTTCATTTCCACTCTTCCTCCCACTCTTCTCAATTCAAATGATGGCACCCAAAACCAAGCCAAAAAGTGCAATTACCCTCGATCAATGACAAAGAAATTTTGGTCCTTGCTTTGTGTGGAGGCATCTGCAAACATGCAGCACAGAGGACTCTGATTTGCCCCATTCACTCCAGCAGTTATGTAAACTTCACCGTTTGCTTTCTTTACTTGATCTCATTTTCAGCACTTCTTTCATGCTATCCCTCCACATTTTATGTCATTCAAATATACCTGGAACCCACCAACCTACACTCTTTTCAACACTTTCTCTACAATACCTTTCAACACCTTATACATAAGCCAATAGTTATTTCACCAAGATCAAAATCTTTTTATCTATGTATTTCTTTTTGAGCAGTAATTCTTCAATCATGAGATGCTTCTGCATTAACTATTTAAAACACACCTGCTCCTAGATAAAGTATGGAAGGTTTCTCACCATTCCCAGGGTATTATACACACTATCCTGTAAAGGAAGTAACTGAACCCTCTTCAATGCATTGCTTCACTAACACTTTCAGAAGGAAATATTTAAGTACTATCTTTTCCCAGTACATTAGACACACTAAATCCTTTCTACTTCACAATCCTTCAAATCCTTTTCATTTTTTCATTAAAAAGGAAGAAAAGAACTTAAACCCTTGCACAAGCTATGAACATGTGCATAGAAAACAGGAGGGAAGGGAAATAATTAACAAGTGAGAATTGCTATCAAGGTCCATCTAACTAAACAGCTTACAGGAAAACCTGCAAGGTTTAAGACTGAGCCACATAAATTAAAGGCAAAATGTTAATGCCTATAGAAGTAGAAGACAAAAAGGCCTATGTAAGTTGTCATTATTAAAATGCCTTAGGCAAACTTTCTTATGGTAATTCAAACTGAAAAGGTTAAAACCTTAAATGGTATTATGTTCAGTCTGTATACTGTGCTTCCATACAATGAAAGAACGTACAACCTGCTCTTGTAGTAACACTAACCGTTGCTATGTGACCCGTTAACACCAAGATTTAAGGGAAAAGCCTAAAGAGAAACATGCCACAAAGTACTTAAGCTTCAGGCAATGCTTAACTTTCTAACAGTCTGAAAATGAGAGCACAAGAACACAGCATTTTCTAAGAAACCCAGCAGTTATACGTGCACTCTAAGCAATAGATGCTACACCAGAGTCAAGATGCTCTCAAAAGACTGAGTTTATGAAATAGTAATTTATCTTTCAGAACTTCAGTTTCACTGAGCTGGAAATGCAGGCTGAGTTGGCAGATTCTTCACAAGCTCTTGGGCTTGTTCTTATCAAAATATTGTTTCTTTCCTCACCCATGAATTGGTATCATTTTCAGTCTGTGTCCTACCTCTATCATATTTGAGTTTAAAATAAATTATGTTACTGAATAGCTAAAATGTAAACAAATATTATATTTACTGGAAATCTTTGTAATGTAAATAAGGTAAAAATATAAATACTTATAAATTAACAACTGACTCATACCACACAAAAGTGAAAGGCAGCATAGAAAGTGTATTCATAATTACTTGAACTGTTGTAACTAGTAAGTTAAATTTAAGACAAGGAGTATTTTACTACTCATTTAGCATTATTACGCTGTAGTTGTTTACAGCTTCAAAGTGTACCACCACACAGGAGACAGTATCAAAGTTCGGCGCAATAGATTTCTTTCTGTACTGTTCCTTATTTCTTTCTTACAGACTGTCTTGTTCACCATTTTTCTTCATCAGATATCAAAAGATCTTTCGATCTTGCAGATATCAGCTTACATCTGGCTGTTTCCTACAAAGAGTGGTAAAAGACTTTCTGCTGTGAAGGCCGTTATTTTTAATATTTTATGTCTCTCACTACACAATCATGAAGTTTAAGCTTCCACTGTATGAATATTGATCTAACAGGGAGCTAGAGGTAAAATAACAGTCCAGTTTTTCTGATGAAATCCATAGGAATTACGCTGTTTTTGTAAACCTTTTTTAATTAAAAAGTACCTCAGCCACTCGTTGAAGGTAGGTATTTTTGGCACAAAGTTTCTTCACCAGAAATGAGATATTCAAAGCAAATTATAATTCTACTATTATGGTTGAGTATGTAATACTGGCAGGATAAAAAGGAGCATGTGCTTCTTAAGTTTTGCAATGCCTATGTTTGATGGTCTTAAAGTTTTCCAAAAAGCAGAGAGACACTTAAGGCTTTCATGAATCTACCCTTAAATCACACAGAATTGAGAGCCTGGCTTTCCAACCTCCACCTTCAAGTGGAATTTCAAAATGAGACTTGCAGAACATTATATGTGAAAGACCACCAAGAATAAACTTTTTAAACGGGTGCTGTACACCCCCAAGAGGGATAGGATTTAGAAGGCAACTTCAGCTATCTTCTTGTATTTAATTCTCAAGCAGGAAACTCCTAGCCTTGAACCTTTTTGTAGCATTTAGGGCCTAGAACTCTTCCTTTTTTTTAATACATGAAGGAGGAGGATGCAATAGTGATGCTTTCTGGAAATAACTGCATGCAGTGCTTCTGTACAGCAACCAATTTACTCTTCCAGAGAAACTAAATATTGCCATGTCACTATGCAAATCTAAGAGAAAAGTTCAAAAGTGCTTAAACGTAAGGCAGAAATCAGCTTTCTAAAACACTGTAGAGGACAGTACGGGAATAAGTATCTTCTATGAAAACTCACCGATTATCTGCAATCGGTAAAAGCCAATGCAAGGAGAGCAAGCAGTCCTCAGAAAAAGGATTTTTCCATCCCATTTGTATAACTTTTACCACCTTGCATTGAAAATAATCTCTCTACAGTCCTTGGAGCAGCAATCAAATCTAATTCTCCTTCCAATTCTTTAGGGAGAAGAGTGGCACATTCTTCCGTTTCCTCTAGTTTAATGAGGCATGGTAGTACAATTTCAAGAGAAACTTTGTCCAAATTCACAATTTTCCTTCAACTGTCTCTTGGAAAGCTGAAATAAAGTAGAATCCTCCCTTGCTAGAACCTTGCTTGCACTTTCTCTGGCAGGCTCTAGGTGACAAAATCTTGAACAACTCATGGAAACGCATCAGTCGCCTGATGTCAACAAAAAGGCACCTACCAGACACAAGGCTTCTCGCCTCTGAGCTTGCTTTTCACTGGAAATGGTTATGACTACTATTACAAGCAGAATTCAATCTTGCACCAGGTCAAGCTCCTCTGGGCTACACCTAGCTTCTCAATTCTGGTCAAGCATAAGTGAAAGAAGTAGGAATAGACAAAATTCTGGGAAAGTACAGGTACAGAATGTTAAATATTTACACATCTAAAATGTTGCTAATAAAATTTCCCTCTGGCTAGAGGAAATCTAATTTAGCTATGGGAGTTTTTTATGTCATGTTCTTAGGTGTAACCTCTGATGAAATACTAACAAGTTGGAATTATTTAGCTTAAAGAAGAGACAAAAAAGAATATAACAGTATTCAAATGCCTAAAAGGCTGTCCTAAAGAGGAAAGAAATAATCTGTTCTCCATGTTCCTGGAGAACACTGTAAGTAGTAACAAGCCTAGGTTACAGCAAGAAAAATTCGAGTTGTATGGAAATTTTTCTGACAATAAGGGTTGTGAACTGTAACAGCAGATAACCAAGCATTTCTCAAAAACAGACTTACTTGCTTCTATCTGTGGCAAGGAGATGGACTTGATAACTTTCTGAGGTCTGCTACAACACCTTCTCTCTAGGTAGAGATAAGTCACTCACATATTCAAATTTTACATGTGGTAAATGAATAAACATGCTGTGAAGTTTAATACCTTTTTTTCTTTAAAGGGTCTTGTAAATGCATTTATTTTGCATTCAGATCTTTCTTCCCATGAAACAGGATATAGTTAGTCCTTGGCTTTACTTCTACCATTTACAGCTCTATGAAATGAGAGTGTGTGACAAGATCCACGTTCTGTATCCCCTTCTAACTGCTCCAAATCTACAGCTATCAAAATTGTACTAGAGCTGCAGAGGGAAGGGCTGTGTAGCAGTCCTTTCCAGAAGGAAGCAGGAGACTGGACAGAAAGATGCAGATTACTTCCACACAGTCTGAGACTTGGGTGTGAAAAGTCAAGGTATGTCTTTTCTAGAAAAGATTAATACTGAATTACTAATGTCTTACAGAATAAATTGGTAGAAAGCCCAGCAGTTTTCCAGTTTGCAGTAGTCTGAGCTCAGGTATCTGTAATTTTCTCCAATGCATTACCCTCAGCATATCTTCCAATTCAACCCCTCATAAGCTCATGGTAAAAAGGGTCTTTTACTAAATGTATTTCATAAAAAGAAAGGAAGCAAAGAAAAAAAGGAAAATAAAGACAGATGTATAGCCTGAATACCACATGCTGCCACCTCAACTCGAGTAAAGTTAATATTACTATTTTCACAGCTGTCACAGATTTTTGGGTGCCTATAAAACTATCAGAAATTATGTCCTTTTCATGCTTCTGCCAGGTGCTAACAGCAGCAGAGGCACGCTCTATGGTTAATTCACTAGTGAGGACAACTTGAAGTTTGTAGGGTAAAGTATCAAAGACTAACCCCTCCTGCTTTCATGAAAGCCGAGAAACTCTAGTCTCTTGCCTCAGCCATTAAAGTGGAGGTGAATCTTCCTATTAGCTAATGACAGTACGAAAGTAAATGGTAAATAAATAAATAAAAAGAAAATAAAAATAGAAATGAAAGCAACTGCAGAGGAACTGGCCATTCCCTTTCCAGATATACTCCAACAAACACTACGCAGTTAACAGCAAGCTACTCCTAACACTGAAAAGCTCAGTAATCAACTGCTCAATAAAGTCTACACAATCCACAATAATTTTAATTATACTACTTACTTCAAAGAACATACAAGGAGTTCAAGAAAGAACAGCTTCTTCACACTTCATCTGATTAGTTATCATATACAACCAATTTTCTAAATCCTTTCTGTCATTTATGCTTAATACATGGCAAGGAAAAAGGGCATTTCAGTACTGCAGATTTAAAGTCCCTGGACAACTATCACAGAACATTTGCTGAACAAACTTGTGTTTTTCTATACTGTCAAACAAGCAAACTGGAACTTGAAATAAAACTTTTTCCCCTTATCATTTACACAAAGGTAAAATCTCACCCAAACATCTGCAATTTGCAACTTTCTGATGATACACCAGCCCTAGGGGGAAGGAAGGAAGGAGGAAGAAGAAAAAAAATTAACTAGCATGGAAAGCCTGTACAGCAAGGGTGGGGGGATAAAATGCCTGTTAGCATGGATTCACAATCCCAGGTTTTTTACTCAGAGTTCTGCTGTTCATAAGAAAATTTCAATTATATTGCCAACCATGAAACATCAGAGGCTCAATCCTGTGAAATTTTATATACTAACTGCAAAATTCTCCCCCAAAAAGTAAAAATAACTTTATAAACATAGCATCTATTGGCACAAAACTTCTTGTACTTTCATGGTGTCCAAACCAATGACTCAAAGAAGGCTTTCAACTCTAATCAGTATAAACACCTGCTTCATACTTGCAGTCAGCATAAACCTTAGGTGACCTCACACATTTTACAATCAAGTCTACAGATTGTTGTATACTCTACACAACTACAAAACTGCTTTGCTTTCTATTACTTAACATTATTGGTCATGTTCTATTAGAACGCACATTTCTTGTGTACTCAAATGCATAGTAACTATACCAGAGCTACTAAGCAGACAGCTTTGCAGAGCACTAGTGTGTGTTCATGCAACATGGAAGGAAGCTGCAATCTCCAATGTTTCTTTATTGTCATTATTTTAAAGTTTTGGTGTGGATGCATCTTTTCACTTAGGCACCCTTTTTAGCTAGCTGCCTGGGGTTTTTCTTTTTAAAAATGAGTAGCTCAGATCAGGAGCTAAAAATAGAGGGGAAAAGAAAAGCTGGGCTTATCCAGAAATCTTAAAAAGAAGCCATGATACCAGGTTTACCCCTGGCCTGCATTGAAGAAGAAATAAATATTTGTGTCTTTCCTGAAAAAGGACAATTCCGTTCTGTGGCAAGGCTTCTGCTATATTGATTTTTGGTAATGAAGATGTAACATCAATTCAAGAAAACGTCTACTAAGTTCTTACACAATCACAAATGTGTTCAGCAGCTTTTTTCTTTTTTTGCGCTTTTTCCTTGGGTGGAGCTACTGATCATACTGATGAGGCATTACTTGCAGATTCCTTTTTGCCAGTATAAATCTTAGAACAGGCCACCATACATTAAAATAACTGTATAGGTATATTCTATTACTAAAGTTTTGGGTCACTACACAAGCAAAAAAGCACTTGAACGTAACTGACCCCAAATACAGATTGTGAGAAACAAGTATGTGCGAAATCTCATGAGATTTTAAATTTATTGCAAAGACATCCAGAAGAAAACATGATACAAAACTCAAATTTTGTACTAGACCAACGCATACTAAGAGTGAGTTTAGTACAACCTTAACCACACTCTGTTATTTAGGAGACAGCTGTTCTAAATTCTCTGAAACTGACTCAAACTCTGGCAGCGGATGTCTTTCAAACTCAGAGCTATAGCTGCAAAAGAAATCAACCATGCAATGAAAACTAGTTCTACACTTCTAATGCAGTCCACTCTCCAGCCTGTGAATTAATCAAGCTCTGCCCTCCTCCACTAATCCTAATTGTAGCACAACACATGGGAGAAGTGTGTCTTCCCCCACTCCCTACTGTCTTAAGCAAAAGTTATCTCCTTTTTCTGTAAAGCATAAACAGAAGTCGTAAAGGTGAATGTCTTATTACAGCTTAGTTTACATGAATTTCTGTATTATCCATGGTTTTGCTTTATCAGAATTCCTCTTCTTCCTTGCATAATTGGTATCTACCTGTATTTGTACCAGTCACTAGAAGTATAAACATGCTGCGACAAAACTGAAAACAACTCCCATCCACAACACTGAAGGTGATATGGCAGAAATTGGGTTATTCTGGTTCTGCTTTTTCTATCTAAATAGATAAGAATAACACAGTAGATTTTTGTTAATTAAATTCATTTCAGTGTAGCACATTTCTCTGTACTTCTGGAATCAGAAATATTCTTTGCTGCTTCTTTTGTACTTTCTGTTTTGCTTTTACTTAAAGCTCAGACTTGAGCTTCAGAATTCTCCCTTATGATTAAGACTGCTCTCTGCTTCAGAACTGCATGTCTGGAAAAAAGCACATCAGAAGTGCTGCCATGAGTAGCAACTCCTTTTCTCTGCTGTCAGTACAGCAACAAATGCTTGCTAAATACATTTGTATGTAACAGCCCATCCAGCTCCTCAAATCTATAGAATCTATAGACCTGTCCCTAAAATGATTAAGGCAGTTTAATATTATAAATACATGAGAAATTTTTGAAGAGAAGGCATTCAAATAGGAGGAGAAAAGTCTTAACTCTCTGGATAATTATTTGCTTATGTATCACTATGAACACCAAGACTCTGAAAAACCTGAAGAACATCCTCTTCATAAAAAGATACACTGCTTTGACCAATGAACGTGACACTCCTCATAAACTAGCACATTACAAGGTATCTAAAAGTTTCTTTCTTACTATTTCTAGGACAATTGGCACAAAAATAGAATAGAGTAATCTTGTTTAGTACTTATAAAGAGAAGTCTTTCCATTTTAGGCCATGAATATGTAGCTCAGCCTGGAGCAGCCGTGCAAAGCAGAGCAAGAATTTGTGACAGCGTCTTTAAAGAAAGACACTCATCTATTGAACAAAGAAATTTAAAATAAGGTAACATGAATGGAGCATTGAGAGGAGAATTCTATGCCGTTTCAGTGTCTTTACAAAATATGAAAGACAATCAACTGACTGTTATGTCTTCCTAGAACTCATTTCACATTACAACAGCTTGCATTTAACAGAATGTATATATAAATACACCAGACTAGAATACTATAGGGCTTAGTGATGAGTCTTACGAAACAAGAAAAACACTTCGGTTGTATTTTTGATAAATATTTTTTCTATGCTTCATTTTTTAACAAAATTACATTAACAAATGATTAAGGTATTTGGGGGCGGGGGTAGTTAAGCTCCTCATATCTGTAGAACAGCGACTGTATCATACAGGCAGCAGAACAAGCTCATGGTACTGCTGTCAACAGCCATCTCCTGATACACACAGTGCTGAAAACCTATATTCCCAGTACAGTGCCTTGTCTCTAGCACCTCATCTTCCTTAAACCTGAAACATGAGGATGAAGGCTAGCTACAACAGCTGCTTTCAAAAACAGATCAGGGTAGGTGGGCAGCAAGGGAATCACAGGATTCACCTTAGAAAACTGTCAAATTCTCCTTGACTGAAGCTGTTGAACTAAAGTCTAAGTATTTTCAGTGTAACAGTAGAAGCTCACAATCACTGCTGCAAAATCTGAGTACAGAAAGACTAATGCCAAATGTTTTGACACCTGTTATTTTTCCAGTAAAAACCCATGAACCTTGTACAAGAAACTAAATACTACAAGAGCCAATCATTAATATATTCATAAAAATAATCTCATCTAGAAAGCTGATTTACAGTCATCTTCTATATGTCTGTAGTGCATTTCATCTGAAGCCATACACCTTACTCCTGTTCTTTGGAACAAGGCAATCATGTTTACAGCAGAGCCAGAATTCAAGCTCTTAGAGAGAACTTGGCCATAATAATTAGTAAGATTTCTTTGTAACAGACTTTTAAACATAAATGGGCTTTTATTCATTAGATTAATCCTCTTCCATGCTTTTAAAAGTCTGCCTAAAGCTAGATAGCTAGTCTGGTATTCTATTTATAGACAATTTCACCCTGTTTTCAGTCATTAGAAGTTGACAGGGCTTAAGACATCTCAAATTAGGTCCTTAATAGCTGCTAGAAGTTGCGTCTTCATTTAACAACAAACAAACAAAAAAAATCCAGGATTAGTCTTGGTTTAGTCTATTTGTGGTGTTTTAAAGACACTATATTGAGAACAATGGTAGACTTGCATCCTGTTTGTTCACCAGGCAAGAACAAAACAGTCATCAGAACTGTAAGGTTCTTTTACACCCCCTTGTCAATACGACCAAGCACTACAGTTCAATCTCAGTGCTTGTTTACCAAGCCTCTACCTTGGTAGTCAGAAGAGGAAAAAAAGAAAAACTGACAGGACTTTTTATACCACAGACATAGTCCATTAAACCTTCAGGCACCACAAAAAGTTAAGGTACTGTGCAACAGAGAACCTTGGTTTAACTAACACCCAAGCAAAACTTCATATTAGCAACACAATCAGTTGAAGCTCTATTGCTAAAGACAAGCCTTGTGCTTTCTGAATCTTCCTTCACTGTGACACAGAAGAATAAGCTTCTGACAGATGAGCACTTATGAATGCTGTGCTCAGGAAGGCAGATTCTGCTAAGTGACCTTTGTATATACACTCTTACACACATACTCAGTATCATTGGGGGGGGGGGGAAGAGAGGAGGAGGAGGAAAAATAGCCCTCTTCATAAACCTCTGATTCACTGAATACTTCAGAGTGCCCATAAATAGTGGATTTTTAGTATTTTTATATTTTTAAGTACATTATTAGCATAATCTATACATATTTGCAAGAAGCAACATAAGGGGTTAATGAAGAGTTACTTTACCACATATTTTTGGACAAGCATAAAACTGATGTGCTGGATCAGACCCAGAGAACCATTAGTCCAGTTTCCTGTTTGATAGAAACCAGTATTGGACGCTTTTGTGAGGGTCCCGAAAGGTCCATTTCAGGTCTCTGAAGGAAAACTGCCCTACTTCTATCACAGCTGAAGGCCACTGACTAGATACCTTCCACTCTGAAGTCTGTTACTTTAAACTCTTTCCAAAATGCAGGTACAACTGAGGATATTACTACATGGATATAAAAAAATTCACTATTAGTATTAAATTGTTTTAAAAAGTAAATATTTATTTATGTCAGCTGTGAGGACAGTGTTAGGTTTTTCCATGGTTGGTCTACAAGCTCAGAGAGCGATCCATAGAGATAACAAGCCATGATTCTGTAAGACAAGCATATTTTAAACTGTGTGTATTGTAGACTCTTTGGAAGGAAGAGCCTAAATAGAAGCCAGCCTTTTTTGTTTGGGTTTTATTTTGGTTAGGTTTATTTTTTACCTTTTAAATGCTTCAGCCGGGTTCCTCTCACATTCCCCAGGTTGCAAGAGACTTTGAATAGCAGGATCTCTTAGTTTGTCCTCATATCCCTGGATCAGTCCACTGCGGCAGATTTGTGTAACTAAACCTCTAATAAACCCTCCAACACACAGCGTGTCAGAGTCTTGGGCCCTGCAGAAATGGAAGGCTAGAGCTTGACGATGTAAGCCTCTTTGTAGGTTTGCAGGCGAGCTTGGCCACAGTAACTCAGTACAGAGGGCTGTCTTCCCACTACCAGGCCCTCCTACCAACAATACACCCCAGGCAGCTCCTTTCCCAGAGACACCACCAGTATTATTCCCAGAATTTGCTACAAGAGATGGTTTGTTGGCAGCACTACTGCTGCAGTTAGCTTTCTCCTGGAGGCAGTGCTGAAGCTTGTGGAAAACCCACTCCCTACAGTAAAACTGCTTTCCTTGCAGCAAGCTGGTTTGAGCCATTTTATAAAGCTTCTTCTCTTGGATTTGTCATAAGTAGCAATGCACCTTCAACATCCTGAAGAATAGAAATACAGATTCATCTTGCACAGAAAGTCTTCTGCACAGAACTTGCCAAAGAGTAAGGTAATGTTAACCTTTCTCATAAAACTTATCAGCCTTTTCGCAGGGTGGGCGTCACTCCATTTGGATGCTTTATTATGATTAGCATTACACATCACAGTTCAGCTGACATCATGAAGCAGTGTCTGATACCAACGCTCAATAATACTTCTCACACAGCTCAAAAGTTCATACAGCTCCATAACTACATCCGTAGCTTATGCAGTTGTGTGTGTTCCCAGTATACAGGGGAGACAGTACATCTGGAAAAACTGAGGGAAAGCCAACTTTTTTCAGTGTACACTAAATGCCTTTCAACTATAGGCATTAATCTCTCTGGATATAAATCCAGAAAAAGCTGTCCACAATAAAGTGTTCCTTCTGAGAATTTTATAGAGAAAGTGATTTTTCTTCAGGAGAATTATATATGTATCACAAACGTGGATATGTACCACTTACTAAGAAATGGTCAATTTCAACAGTGTGCTTTGCAGATTTCATTCATCTGGGCAAGTGCCCAGGAAGTGCTTCAGATTATGGTTTCTTAAGTGGTATAGATGACAGGGAAAAAAAAATGTTTACAACTTCTTATTTCAATACATTCATAACCATCTTCTTCAGGAACCTGGATTCTTACTGAACCTGTTCTCAGGTATCTTAATCGCAAGATGTCAGAAGAGACAACATCTTCCCCTAGAGCTCTGAAATAAAGAAGACAGCACTTTTAACCCTACATGCAAGTCATAGTTCAGTCATTTGCTAATGTAGACAACAAAGAATAAAGTCAAGGGCTCTTATTCATTAATTTGGTTTCATACTATAGAGAAAAGTAATCTTAAACATTTTTTAAGAGTTCTGGTATAAGCTACCATTAGCCACATATTAAAAACATAACAAAAAACAATAAACAGATATGAAAGTGGCCTCAAAACCACAGAGGGTACAAGCCTTGCATTCTCCCTAGACAAGAACTGAATATATCCCATTATCTTAGAGATATTCCCTCGAACAAATCTCTCTTCACTCAATTTTTCTACTGCTAGCTTCATTTTTTTGGAAGTTTATTTTACATGCGAGGGCTGCCTACAGCTCTTTGCACACTTCTTTGTTCACGACTCGTATGCATTAGGACACACAGCAGACTCGAGAGTTTAAGACACCCACCCAGCTGCCGACACCTCACGCACTGCCGGTGTGCTTGTCACCCGCTGAGTTCCGTTTCGACACCTCCTCCCCCAAAACAAAACCCTTTATCCTGGGCTTCGCTTTAATCCCCTACTACAGTTTCTTTCAGCCGAGACACACACACACACGGCTCAAAAGTGACTTCAGCAAGAGTCTCACAGCCCGATCGTCACCGCGAGCAGCTGGGAAGCTCCCCCCCCCCCCCCCCAGCCCTTCATCTACCCCTTATATCCACGGCGCTGAGCACACACGCCCTGTCCCTCGCTCCCCTCCCCCAGCGCGCACACACCCGGCTCCACACAAAGATCCCGGCCCCGGCACCCCCGCCCCGGGCGAGGCGGCCGGGCCCCGCGGCGCTGCACCCCGCTGCTAGTCCGGCGCCCCCCACCCGCCGCCCGGGTGTCACTCCGCTGCCCACCTCAGGCGGCGCGCGGGGCGGCAGGTACAGCCCGCCCCGCCCGCGCCGCAACGGCCGCGCGCCGCCAACTGCCCCAACGGCCGCCAACTGCCCCAACGGCCGCCCGCTCGCGCCGCCCCCCACCCCGCCGCGGCAGCTGGGCGAGGGGCCTCCCCGCCGCTGCTCGCTCACCTCCGCCGTCGGCCCGGCGGCAGCTGCTGCTGCTGCTCCGGGCTCTCCCCGTCGCGGCAGCGGCAGCCGCCGGCGCGCCCCTCCTCTTCCTCTCGGCCCCCGGGCTCCCGCCCCCTCCCGCCCGGGCGCCGCCGCCGCCGCCCCGGGCGCCGCCGTGCCAGGCCCGCGGACACCCTGGGGTCCGCGACCACCTCAGCCCGCTCGCTACTCTCCTCGGCTCCTCCTTGACCCGCTCCGCCCGGCCCGGCCCCGCCCCCGCCGACGCTCCGCCCCTCCCAGCGCGTGCGACCGTTGGGGGGGCGGGGCGGGGCGAGGCGCGGATGCCGCCAGCATCTGGCGGGGGAAGTAGTCCCGGGCGGAGGGACATGGCGCGCGCCGCCCGCCGCCCTCTGCCGCCCCCTGCCCGTCGCCGCGCCGCCGGGGCTTGGCCCCCCCCACCGCCGCCGCTCGGTGAAGGGAAGCTGGACCCCCCCCACCCCCCTCCGCGGCGAGGAGCGGGTCCCGCTGCCGCCGTGGAGGCTTCGCGCCCCAGCGCTGCGCGGGCGCCTCCCAGCGGCCCCCGAGAGTTCCCCCCCCCCCCCCCCCGCCAGTGACCGTTGAGATCCGTTAGGGGATAGTGGGCTGCGGAGCCCCCGCTCCTCGCTGCGCGGCGGGAACGGCGCAGTAGGTCTCTCCAACGTCAGGCTCAGCGCCGTCTTGTTTTTAAGCAAGCGTAGTCCGGAGAGCCTTTTGTTCCCCCCTGCCACTCCGTTGCCTTTTCTCATTTTACACCGAGTTGGCCCACTTCAGCTAAAATTTCATCACGCTGACTGGGAAAGTGCAGCTGCACAAAATACTTACCGTGATTTGGGGCTTTTATTTTTTTTCCTCCTCTCTCCTTCCTTCTCATGATTCACACAAGTGAAAGTCGTTTTTCCAAGCCTGCCGCTGTTGCAAGGGCTTACAGAGCCACGCCAAAGTAAAAAAGTTAGAAGAAAAGCCTGCTGGCCCACACCCTCTTGTTACACCAGGTTTATGCAACGATCTTCAAGCTTTTCCTATCTGTGGATCCCTACAAACTGTCCGTTGGAAACATGGACTGTAATATGGATGAAAAAATGTGTTGAAGTTGCTTCTAGTGACCCTTTAGCAGGCCCCTGAGAAGCAGTGCATGCAGGGGGAAGGCAAGCCAGAACTCTCCCTTATTTTGGCTGTACGATAGCAAGGAAGCAAAAAATTGTCATTAAAATCTGATGTTGCGGAGCTGACTGTGTTATTTATGAGAAGGCACTTTCCCATTGACTTTTCGATCAAGATCTGTACAATTGCTAAATACTGCTTTCGTTTTAGCACAGCTCTGTATGGTTTCATATACCAGGCAATCAAGGTATTGTGGAATAAGCATTGAATATACCCCTAAGATGCAAGCTACTGATTTGATGCCTTTCAAGGAGTGTCCCATGATTCTTTGTAGGAGCAGAATGAAAAATTAAATAAATTCAGTTGGTATACTGAAGAGCTTAGAAAAACAAGCCTGCCTACTTCTGAAAACCAGTAGAACAAGTTTGAAGAACCTTTGGAAGTAGTGAATTACAAATTTGCAAAGCAATTGGGAGTGAGGGAAAAACAGAAATTACATTTGTAGTGAGAATTTTTTTTTTCTTAAGCTTCCTTATTTAGTTGATTTTTTTAATCATATACTTTAGGCAAATAGTATCAGGCTTCTCTAGGCTTTTTTTCTTTCCCAGCTGCATCTTCCTTCCATTCAGAAATACTGTGGAAACTTAGACTTCCAAAATTGATGCTAATACAACTTCCAAGAGACTTGGAATTGAAAGCTCTTTCTCTTTTTTACTTTTTTTTTCTTTCTTTCTTTTAACAGCAAAGGGATAGATATATTTGGAGTGACGGGATTACAGGTTTGGTCAGCTGAGTTAGCTAGAGACAAAACAGAGGGTGTTTCCAGAAGAAAAGAGAAGAAATTGGACAATGGTGAGACCTGGAGGAAAGCTGAGCTTCCTCTTGTCTGAAGACCGCGACACAAACAAAAATCGAATTTACACGAGAAGTTGCTGTCGGATACCACAACATTCAGTTTGAACAAACAATAGCGGGAAGAATAATAGCATGGTTTGCTAAAATGGGAGATTATTAAGTGTAATCAAGGGTTGAGTTATGGACAGTAACTGTAAAATACTGATCTTTCCAGACTAATACATAAATTTTACAACTGAATAGATTACAATAATGTGATGTTAGCGTGGGACCAAGCACATAAAGTAACCATCAACACACAAAAATAACTTGTGGGTAATGCATTTGAACAAGCCCTTAGTTCAGAGTATCAGTTCTCCAAATAAAATAAGGAATATTGAGTACTGGTGGAAATGGCAAGAGAAATAATGAAAGGGGAAGGGAGGCAGAGAGGAGGGAATAAAAGCAGAAAAAAAATGCAGCAGGCCTAGAATATAATTATACCCTTATCACTGGGAAGATTTTTAAAGAAGACAGAATATTGCAAGGTACAAAGTCTTATCTGCACACTGCTTTCCAAAAGTATCTATGACCTAAAGGTGTAGGTTGGTAGGCTTTGCACTGACTGACTGAATTACTGTTAGGAAGCAAAGACACTTTGGGAGCTATATCACATTGGAAAATCATGCAACTCCTAAGCAAAAAAAGTTCAAAGCAGTTATAAAAATGAGATTGCCATGAAGTACAGTGGCTTAGGCTAGGATCTTTCATCTGTACACAAAAAAGTGAGACAGTAAAGTAAACATTCAAAAGCAAGGAAGGTATTTTGTTATCAAGTTTATTTGCATAGCACCTCCTATTTATAACATGACAGCTTAAATGACATCATCCTAGTGAGTTATTATAGCTAAGAGTCAGATATTACTGATACAATTGTGCAATGTTGTAGCTAATGAGACAGTATCAGGATAAGAAGAAAAGCTTATTTTGTGGTTTTGTATAACTTAGTTTGATGTAGATAGCAAATCAACCCTGATATAATTGGGTGCAACTTTATAGACGACAAGACTCACAGATAAGACCCAAAAGAGGCACAAAGATGAAACATAACAAAATTTCCTATCTGAAAAAAAAAAAAAAAAAGTTGTCTTCATGTAGCTTCAGTGGTCTGAGGGTATAATAACATTACTGCTCTAAACTGAGCCACAATTCAGGAACTAGGCTTAAAATGCCATGGAAGATGCTTAGTATAATGAAGTACTAGTTAACACTAAGAAAACAAGAAACTTTTAGTAAAAAGATTGCACATAAAGCTCTAACATTCTGAAATCTGCCCACAGTGAAGTTGTTAAATTATTGAAAACTACTTAATAATCTTTTCTACATTCTGAAAAAGATGTAGCGAGTCCCTTAGAATGCATCACAGCTTTTTGTTTACCAACTCATGAGATTTTCCAGTGTGATGTTATTTAGATAGAAAAGTTTATTTTAAGGAAATGTACTAAGTGACGGACAAAAGAACATTACTGGTTTTGATGAGGAAACCCATTGATAAAAGTAGCAAGAATGATATTTAAAGTTATCAGAATCAGAGTAATCATATTCATATATAAACTTCTGTTTGTTTGTTTTGTACTATTATGAACATTATTTGGAACACTGACAATTTGTGTTTTTTCGTTCTATTTCAAGTTACGTACCTTGAATGACTCACACTCTAAAATATGTTACCCATTACCGATCGTGCAGTCTGTATGCACGCAAATTCCATTCAGTTCCATGCCAATTCTACATGTGAAAGGAGTGTAGCTGCTAATCCTTAGAAGTCAATAATCTTTGGCAGAACTTTTAGTAGAAAGTGATTAATATCCAAAAATAAATGCTTGGTGACCATGGGCATGAGGCACTATCATCTACTTAAACATGTAGTAGCCATTTTAACTACATTTCTAACTTTAAGCTATAGATTTTCAAACCTGATTGTAAATTCAGAGTTTTTTGTGTTTTCTTTCTCTGACTGGTAAAGCTAGTGAAGCTGATGATGACTAAAGATAGTATAGACTTAGTATGGGATGAACCATTAGGTGAATTAATGGAAAGACTTCATAATTTCTCAAGGAAGTAGTAAAAGTCCTAGCAAGTGAAATATTTAGGCAAAGGCATGACTTTGTTTTCAGGGTCTGACTTCTATACCAATGTTTTAGGTCTCAGTTCAGGAAACTATTTAGAGGGAGATGCATCTTCACATTAGGCCTCACAGTATGATATAAGATTCCTCCACAAGTGATCTGGAAGTTGTTTATGCGCAGGGCCCATTCAGCCTGGCATACATGGTAGTATTTGTGGGTCCTTTTCAGCAGGGCTGCTACTCTGCCAGTTGCTTCTCAGCCTGTACAGAGGCCTGGGGCTATTCTGTCCCACATGCGGAGTTCTGCACGTCTTACTGAACTTCATGAGGTTTCTGCTGGGCCAGTTTTAAAATTTCAAGTCCCCCTGGACTGAAGCTCTGCTCTTTGTCTTGGCAGCCACTCCCCTCGCCATAGTGCAGTGTCACTTGCAAATTTGCTGACAGTGCACTCTGTCAGCACCCAGGTTATTGATGAATATGCTGAAAAATGTCAGCCCCAGGACTGAGTTTGGAGTTCTCTGCCAGTCACTGGCTGCCAGAGCATAGTTGTGACTCTGAACCCAGTGGTGCTGCCAGTCTTCAACACTCTGGTGGCCCTCCAGCCCGTATTTTCCCAGCTTCCGAATGAGAACGGTGCAGGAAATGTCAAAAGCCTTGCTAAAGTCCAGGTGTATTACATTCACCATTCTCTGATCATCCCCATAGTCAGTCACACAGTCAATGGCACTGGTAAAGCACATTTTCGTGAGTACTTCGTGTCCTTCATGTACTCGGAAATGGATTCCCAGAGCATGTGCTTGATGAGCACTCCAGAGACTGCAGTGAGGCGGACCCCTCTGAGTTCCCTGTTCCCTTCTTCTTGCTTTTCTTAAAGAGGGGCATAATGTTAGTCTTTTCCAGTCCTCAGAGACTTCCCCTCACCACCATCATTGGTAGTGTTCTTTTCATAAGAATATAGCTAGGAAGTACAATTGCTTTCAGTTCCTTCCTTGGGCCTTCCTCATTACCCAGTAATTTGGCTAGGAGTACTGTCTATCCCATCTATTAAAACTGAATCTCTGTGAGGCAGAGAAGCAAAAATAATTGGGCTGAAGCAAAATCAAACGAAAGATGCTGGATACTGTAACGTAGTGGTCAAAACACTGGGCTGGGAGAGGAAAGCTGTATTCTGATTTCTCCTGAAAAGGAAATTGCTCCCATTCCCAGGTTGACAGCATTAATTTCTAGGTTGTTATAGAGCTGCCACCACAACATACTTTACTTCAAAGACTGTGTTTTGCAGTAGAAAAGGCAATTATCTGTTCCTTGATAAACGACCACCAGGATCTATGCCCTCTTTCAGATAAGACATCCGATATATAGCCAGAGAAAGGCAAAGAAGGAAGTCTGCATACATGTATTCCTATCCTCTATGCAAGTACACATATGCATTCAATACCCCAGCAATGGTAGATAGTTATTGTGTACCTTAAAACTTGAATCAAGATGTTGAGCTCCAATGGCATGCTTCCCACATCTGGAAAACAAAGTAGGTGGGAAGAGAAGGCAGGCAGGCAAAGGCACCACCATTCTGACTGGCTTAAGGCACTTCTTTAACCTGTTTCCAGATCACCTTCCTCCTCAGTGCTGGAGCAAAAAGGTAGGGCACATAGCCCTATCTGAGGAGGAGTATAAGCAAGAAGTAAAGGTGCAGCCACACTGAGCTGCCAGACAGTACGGAGCAGAACAGAGGGGCAGCATTACAGATATCATAATTTTATGAATGTCTAGTGGTTCTGGTATCTTTTACATCATATGCAGTTACAGCTGTGATACAATCATAGTAGTACAATCACTCATCACTACTACACTGTCAGGAGAAAGGCTTCTCCAGATGGCTATTCACAATAGGAACCTGGGGTAAATGCCCTGAATTGTTTCTGCAATAGCCTTTCTCTTCCTTTCTCTTGACATGAGCGAGCTAGCTTCCCAACGTAGGCACCTGAACAGCATGCTAAAGTTAACCAATGTGCTAGGAGGCACTTTTATGCCTCTTAAGCAAAATTGCAGACTTTTGAGATTTGCTGCATTTTCTTTCTGTTTTATTTTTTTTTCTCCGCTGTCTGAAGGCACATGCAACTGCACAGTCCTATGAAGGTGTGTATATATATATATTTATTAATAACTAGGCTCTGCTACTTGTGGGACATGTGTTTAACTGGGTTTCAGGAAAATACATTGCAATTGTTAGGCAGCTGAACAGAAGCAAACAACAGCTGTGGCTTTGAGAGTCTAAGAAATGCATGCTAATGCAGCGCTTGGGAGTGCCATACTGTGTCCAGCTTGTGTCATTCTAACCTTGAATATTGCTGTGGATCCAGAAGCATGAATATACTTCAGCTTCCTCCTGCCATAGACTAACATGACAGCTACTATTTGTGCAGTATGAATTACAGTATAACATTACCATTCCATTCATTAACAGTTGCCAACACACAAGGCAAGTCAAAATTAACAATAAAGTGTAATATTCTGGAAAACAGGTGTTGCAGTTGATAACTAGTTCTGTAGGATGAAAATGTATGAGGAACTGTGAAGAATTTAAATGTCATTAAATGATGGCATGAAAATGTCTGTGGAGTGGAAAGAAAAAAATCCATCAGCAATAAACCATGAGAGAAAACTAAATCAAGAAAGTGACCTTTTATGTGAGTTGGATGAGAAATACGTTCAGTATGATTCTCAGTACATACAAAAAAGATAATCAGATGCGTAAGAATAATAATACTTATATGAATAATCAGAATGGCCACAATAACACGTGAATTTACATTGAAGCGAGACTTTGTATAAACTTGGTGAAATCTTACATAAAATATTGTTTGGTTTATGTGGGAAATAAATAAGCTGTAAGCATTGGGGATTTCTGTGCATAAACAGTTTATGTTCTATATAGTCCTCATGTCATCTCACTGTTTTCATCAGCTTGTGCCACAGAGCAACGTCTGAATGCTAGTCCTGACCTGTTCTGTGATCTTGAGCAAGTCATGCAATCTTATCTGCTTGTATTTCCCCAAGGGTACTGTAAGAATAGTAAATCTTTCCTATCTCCTTTTTTTTTGCCTGCCATACCTGGTCATACTGCAAGCTAAAGCAAGATTTACCAAAATATTTTGTAGCACTTCAGTAACACAAGCAGCTCTAAACTTCATCTAACTGTCTAAGTTTAACTGATGTGTCACTGGATCAGTGTAAGCTATCTAGACTAAACGTAAGTTTGGTTGAAAATTCATCCCATTCTGCCAAAAGTACATAGAGTCTCTTTGCTGTATATGTTCTTACAAACCTTTACCCTAATCCTGTGGCAGCTCATGCATTTGTATGAGGAGTCATGCTGACATGCTGGATAGAGTCAATTTAACTCATTTTTCTCTCAGTAGGGTATTATTTACCCTGTCTCAAGATCATTTCTCGGTATTTGTGAATTCACGCATTTTAAACAATTCTGCAATCCTTATCCAGGCAAACCTCCCATTTGACAAAATCTCACAGGTCACTGGTTTCTGTTTGGCATGGAAAGTCCTGGGGTATCCAGGAGCAGAAGAGAGCAGGCTCAGAACTGTGTGGTGGCTCTTGACAGCAGCATTGCTCGTAGGGTCATGGGGCAGCTCTGGTCCTTGGCCATCCCCAGGCTAAGGCAGGAAGGAAGAAGGTAAAGCACTATTTCTGCATCATTTGTAGCTGCACTGAGGTCTACTTGCAAAGTCATACCCCTTGCTGGTAGAATTATGTTTGTGCTTGCAGCAAAAGTTACTAAATACAGATAATTAGCATAATTCTAAAAAATTACATTTTTTACAATTCAGACCATTGCAATGTTATAAATGCTCAAGAAAACAAATTAGCATTAACAACTATCAGTAATCCAGTTCACTGAATTTGGATCCTGTTTCATATACCTTAGTTGAGTGAAGTAATTCATGACAAATTCTAATCAGCAGGGATAAAGATAAGAGATTTTGGATGTGTTTTGGTGCATCTGTGAAATCATTTGATTAGTCCTAACACATTTTTAAACATAGGAAATGTATAGTAAGATGATGAATTTTTAGACCATATTTTTGGATTAGTTTGCTTAATTACATGTCTTCTAGATCTGTAAGAGGAAGCTAAAATGTGTTGCTAGAAATGTGCTATTAAACTTTGAAAATAAATTGAGAACACCATAAATTAATGTTGATTGAAGAAAAGGTATTTGCATTTCTTGTTGAGGTGAATTTAGTTTGATCATGGATCTCCTTTGAAAAGCAGAAGTCCATTCCCTTTTTCTTGATGAGGAAGTATCTCCCTTTATTTTCCATCTTCCAGGCTATCCATTCTAGTGGATTTTAAAAATCAACATAGTTCCTATTATAAAGGTATTTAAGTACAACACTTGATAAAATCATTCAGAAAAGTATACACATACTGGAAGGGAGAGCTCAAAGCAACTTCCTCATGTTTTTTTTTTTTTTCCCCGGAATGGCCAGATTAATGATTTATAGGATGAAATTTAGTTCTGCCCCTCCTAATAGTAAAGGTAACTTTTCTGTGCTTGTCAAACACCAAAATTGCAAGCTTTACTTATGCTGTCACTTAACAAGGTGAAGGAAAGTGCACAAATTTGGCATGTACATAAAGATGAAGTTAAAAGGTTGTTACAGGACAGACTAACTTCACATTTTAAATGATATTGTTTTTAGAAATTAGAAATTTTTTAGAAAAAATACTGTTCTACAAAGGGAAATGTCTGCACACATATAGATAATACCAATGAAGATGAATATAGAGCTACAAGAACTCTGTATGGTACAAAATAGAAAGTGCAGATAGTTTCCCTACACAGAAATAGCAGTCAGAACAGGAAGAACATTCTTTTCTGTGCCTGTGCAGTGTGCAATAAACTGCTCTAATCTAAATAGCAGTAATACTAATAACAGCACCAACAGCTTTCACAAATATCCTCTTTTACATTAGGTGGTAGAATGTTTTCCTAAAGAGACAGATCTTCTCAAAGCAGTTTGGATGTCTCTGGCCTTCGTTTTGATCAGCATCGTGCACTCGGAACCTGTGATGTTGATACATTACTAAATACTTTACTATTTGCTATTAAATATCTCCTACTATTAAACATCACGTACCAAATAACCTACCTTTTCTCCATTCTTTTAGCACTCCAGAATTTCTAATTAAAGTCAAAATCCAGGCCTGGACTTGAAAGCTCAAAGGGTTTGGGCACAGGTTATTTCCATGAGTGCCTCATCTTCATGAAATCCTGTTAACCCTCTTAGGGAGAGGACAATGAAATTGAAACCTGTGAGCAGAGATGAAGATCTGGCTTATGAAGCAGCTGGTTTATGACTATGGAATACTCTGTCCAAAAGGATTAAAGGAGATTTAGATGGAGAGCAGGAGTTATTTTAGTTTTTCCCCAGAACAACAATCTCATCTGGAAAAAAAGACTAATAAGAAAAAGTAGAAGAAAAATGAAACAAGTAATACAAATGGAGCTGAGGTTTAGAAGAGGGGGAAAGATTACTGATTTGATGATATTTTTTCAGTTCCTCTGAAAAAAATACTGGTCTGTGTTGAAGATGGCATGTTTAAACAGATTACCAGTCTGGCCTATTAGGTGAATTCCTGTGATCCTGAACCTTCAGGTAGAGTTAAAAGAGAAAGCACAAAGTCCATCTTGTTGTACAATCAAACAGCAGACAAAGGAAAAATGATAAATTGTCTTTACTTGACCAGCTCTACTGAGAGCAGAACACCCCAGTACCTTTGTGCTGGATAGTGTTAGTTACGTTAAGAGGTGGTACATAGGGCCTTGAAACTGAGGATTTAGTAGGAAAAAAAAAGGATTTAAATGGATTAAGTGGGTCATGGGACTTGGGCAGAAGGAGCTGGAGATAACTTTAGCTATCTAGTAAATGGTAAGAGGAAGTACATGGAATACATGGAGTCCTGAAGCCCCTATAGATTAAGTTATCTGGGTGGGAGGCAGGTGTGAATTACTGGGGAGCAGCAAGGCCTAAAGGGATTTTTTCTTTATTTGCTGGTGTGAGATAAGTTTCCATGTATGTGACATGGTCACAGTAGTGCAACTGATTAGAGCTGTGTATGCCCACGTAAGTATTATCTAAGGATTGAGGAATAGTTCTCAGCGTGAGAAGAGAAGGAACTTGTAGTTCCTCCTTAGAGACTCAATGAAACAAAACAGAAGGGCAGCAGGAAGAGCAATCTTGACAAAGTCATTAGTGACCACGGGTAAAGACAATCTTACTACTACGAGAGTATCAAAACTAGTCTGAAGAAAACTGAAGAAGCTGCCTAGGGAGTGGATAGACATGCTGCAAATGTTTCTAGAAATCAATTACATCAATTATATCCATATTGATAACATCAGTAGTTTTTCGGTCTCATTGCTATGAGTCCTGTTTTAAAGTGCTTTTGCAACTATATTCATATCTGTATTTCTCAAGTATCTGTTTGGTGGATATGACTTAGAACATCTACCATATTTTGCTAATTTTTAGAGTATGAATTAGAATTCTTTTTCTTCCTAGTTGAGCTACTAATCAAGACACTATTGCCCTTTATAGTACATCAAAATAAACAGGTTAAAGCCAGGTTTATCAGAAGTTGTGTCAAGTTCTGTCAGAAAATAGAAAACAAGTAAAATTCATTGACTTCCTAATTCAAAATGATAAATTATGCCGCTATCTTAAAGCTATCATGTCATTGCTATAATAAAAAGAATGTTTTTTCCTCCTTAGAGAAGCATTCCAAATTTCAGCAATCACTGATTGAAAGGCGTCAGTGAAGTTTTAAAACAGTATGTTGAAGACATTTTTTGCTTTGTATCGTTTCTAGATAAATGAATTGTCAAGTTGCTATTGCGAAGTAGTTTGAGCCTAATCTTTGTTTTTTCTTGCACATATATTCAGAGCATTAACTTCAGTGAAAGAGGATTAAATGTTTTACTAGCACAGAATCTTATAATTGGAAGCAATAACATTCATATGTGTATACACTGCTAAACTGCCCCATTTATAACCTTACTGACATAAATCAAAATCAAATGTGAGGAGTATTACAAGTGTGGTGGTGACCACAGCAGTTGTCCCAGCTTCATCTATCATCCAGCAAGACTCTATACTCTCATTTAGTAGCAACTCCCCTCACCCCCCCCCCCCCCCCCCCATAATTTCAACCTTATATTTTCTTCTTGGCTTAAACCATTTACACTAACTCTTAACAGTCCATCTTTACAGGCTGGTTATGTTTGTTAGTGCTTTGCCCATGTATTCTCAAGGGAGGCTTACAACAACTGAATCCTTCACTAGCTTGCTAACTTCCTAGCTTGATTTTTTTAAATGCTCCTTGAAATGCACCCCTGCACCCTGCAAATGAAATCAAATTATATTTAATCGGGAAATTTAATTATGCCGTGGCAATAAGTACTTTTTGAATGCCGCCGGTTAGATGGATTAATCAGATGCTTAGGAGGTAGGTGGTTGATACTGGAAAGGCAAAATTTGTTTGCGGTGTATGTACAGGCAATTCTGAAACCATTATCAGAAGAGATATTTGCATTGGTATATTTAATGAGAAATAGATTCATAATTACTGTGCAGTTTAAAACAAAATGGGACTACAGTAATCACCGTCTTAAGTGATGCCAAATAAGGCAAAAAAGTGAATTTTTAGTAAATACAGCATCACTGGACACTGACTGAAAGCTTCAATATTATCTCCCTCTGAATGTGTAACAATTAATTGTGTTATTCAACTTTGAGGAACATTATTAACTATATTAAAATTGTAATCAACTCAGGAAAGCAGATTCCTGAATACATTCAAGCCAATGCCCATTTTTATATGCAGCATCTGGTAGAAGAAGGGATAGTGAATACGAGTGGAGTTAGGACAAAATAAGGCATAATAAGAAAATTTTAAGAACACAGCTAGATTTTCTTTAACTTAGCTTATGCCTAAACAGGAACTGTTTCTGACTCCACAGCATGGCAGGACCCTAATATAAAACCAGTCCTTTCCTGATTCTGGTTGCCCAAGAAATTGGCATGCAGCCACACCAGGGAGGTGGCCCTCATTTCCACAAGGAGAATACAGCAGCAGATCTTGTGGATATGGAGTCAGAAGGGTGTGTGTGTGCATATAATTATATTCATGTTCTGATTATATATCCAGATGACTCAAACACATGTTGCTGCTGTTCCTAGGAGCACAGAAAATTTGGACCACACCAGTCGCCATGAAAAAAAAAGCATAATGACTGTCATCATGCTGGTTTGTAAGCAAGGTGCACTGTCACCTGTGTGAAAAATCTACTTCATTAAGAATAACAGCAATGTGACATTTTCATTTAATCTTAATGACTGCATAATTATTAATTACAGTAGCTACAGAAGCAAAATCCCAGGGAAGCTGGAATCTCAGCCATATCATTCTTCACAGTTGCTAGGTAATTTAAGATTACTTTACCCAGGAAAAGAAAAATTTAGCCATTACTTTTAAGAAATAGTCATGAATATAGAAATTCTATCACAATCACTGAAGATCCTTCTATGGCAAGCTTATAAGAGGAATTATAAGGAGCATTTCTTTATGTTAGTTTCCTTTATGCTTAAGTTTTCACAATGCAATTTATTCTAAACCAGCCCAGATATTATCAATATATTGAACATATACATCAAATGACATTGTTCGGCACTGAACTAAATCCTTCTGAGTTTATGAATAAGATTCACTTGATGTCAGTGAAAGTTACAAAAAAGTCATTCTATTTCTAAAAAAATCTATATTAAGTTAAAATTACCTTCTGCTATTTAAGCTCTTCTGATACTTCAGATATTTCATTGAACTTGAACAGTGAAATAAAGTTCTTATATTATTTTTCATATTTCAAATTGTATGAGCTGTGCTTTTTACAATTAAAAATACTTATCATATCAGCAAGGTGAGGAAAAAATTGCCAACAAGCACATGATACCATTTTTTACAGTCCATTTTTCAAAATAGTATATTGGGAGGAATAAGGGTTCCTGCTGTATTCGAAATTTGTCGGTGTTTAAGTCTGGTATTGTTACTTCTTTATTATTCTTGTTGCATTAAGCAGAGATCATATATTTAAGAGAAGAAGCTGAAGTGGAAGGGATGGTGGAACACAAAGCTTTTTTTCCCCTTATGGAAGTAATGAGCCAGATTAAAGACAGCACAAAGATAAAAGTGAATGAAAAATGGATTAAGCTACAGTGATCTTATTCAGTGTGGTGTTCTGAAAATGCAGAAAGTACCATAATGTCATTTTATGCAAGTTTTGCATTAAAACTGGAATTTTAAAGCCTTTGTAGAGTTCTTGAGTTCTGAAGAGCAGCAGTTTTAGCCTGAAGTAACCTTCAACCAACTTTCAAACTTTTGCCTGCGTATTTTAGTTAGAACCATATTTTGGCAGGCCTCTCTGCTTTAATCACATGTTTAAATGTATGAATGAATATCTCAGTCCTTTTGGACTATCAGTGTTTCTAAAGCTGAACAGGCATATAAGGTTTTGGAGCTGGCTATGTACTCTAAATAACTGTATGCACATAGGAATAACATTTAGGATTTGTGAGTATATATGAATATCTGGACTTCAGGAAAGCATGTGCAGACAAATTTAATGCATGTTTATCTACAGTTCAAAGTGTTTGTCTCCATATGAAAACCCAGGTTATTCTGTGATAAGATATCTGAAGATACCTTAGAAACCTTAAAAATCTGATCCTTAAAGTTGAACTATTTTTCTTTTGATATTTAGTATATTCATCTATTCATAGATTATTCATACATATCAAATATTCCTACAAAAATACTATGATTCTTTATTGCATTTTAGAGCCCTTTAAAACTTTGGTTTATATCGAATTTATTCTGTCACAGTCTGTTAACAATACAAATGGTAAAAACTTTACAAACTGCTTGCTAATGAGAAAGAGGTTATTAGCTAGCAAATCTTTGCTTAAGAATGATTGCCCCTTAGCATACCCACATCAGCATTGTGAAATTGAGAAGTGTTTATGAACCGGCACTCAAACATCAACACTCCCTTGGCATCGTGATAGATACTGGTAAGCACAAGAATGTCCCTGTGGAAAATGCTAAGCCTGTGCAATCTGGTAAGGCAAGAGTTAACAACCTATTTTCAAGAACAAGGATATAGTTAAAAAACATGGGACTAGTAAGGCTGTGACTACTGTTAGTGATATTGGCAAGCATTTTAATTGGTTATGGAGAAGCCAAACACTGGGGAAAAACAGAAAAGGTTTTTACAGTAGTAGAATGACAAGTAGGACTACAAGGGTGTCTAGGAAAGAGCAGTGGGCCGAGGCTTATGGTACACTGAAGCTCTCTGTAATCAGAAAATGGAGATGAGAAAAGTTAGGAAGCCTCAATAGGGAAATGTGAAGTCTGTACTAAAGGCCATGAAGGGATTTGGAAAGCTTTGTTACAAAGGTGAAAAACTGGTTAATAGTAAGAAACCAGATCCTAGAATAGAAGAATTCAATTACAGCACCAGTTGTATACTGTGTAAAGATTTCTGGGACTTAGAAGACAATATGGTGAAAAGGAGGACAGTATAGGCTTTAATAAACACAAAGCATGGAGCTGGCCCTCTAAATCAATCATTAGTCTAGGAGGCCAGGAAGAGAGCAGAGCTGTGTAAATGTGTGAACAGACTTTTGGGCAACAGCCCTGCAGACTTCTGAGAGGAAAATGCTTTGACAGATGCCAAGTGGGACTGTTTCCCCTTATGTTGATCCCAAAGGAAACAAAATTAAAATGCCTTCATGATATCCAAGAAAAATCTCAAAAATATCTGATGTCTAAAGCTCAGAGTTTATTTTTTCCTTGGGATTGGAGTGAGGTATTGGAAAGAAAACAGAGACTAATGGGCTGATTTAGATAGAACTCAGACACTCCTTTGGCAATTTAAGACAGTTTTCTTCCCATGCAAAGTCTAATTCACTTGCTCTTGCTGCACACTTAACTGCAATTAAAGCATTGATCATGCAGTTTAAACTGGTATACCTCCATTAACATGAGCAGGAACATACTTAACATTAGCTAAGGATCTTAGCCCACTGCCTTTAGTGATAAATGGACTAAAAGGGCAGTCTGCCAAAAGATCAGAAAGTATCCTCATCTTTATGCAAAAATCATATCTGAACAGAGTTCTCTGGGTAATAAACCATTACGCAGTCTTTTCAGGTGAATTGACAAAAGCCTTTATATTTAAGCTATAAAAGAACAAGTTCTTGTTGATGACATTTAAAAATAGATGCAATTTAAATGGCTGACGTAGGAACATGGAGAAGGTTTATTTGCTACTTATTTAGGGTTGAAAGACTCCAAGTTTTTGAAGAAAGCATTCTATAACCCATTTCATTGTAGAAAAAATTGGGAAATCAGTTAAATGCTTTCAGGGCATGGTAAGATCTTCTTTTAAGCCTTGTCAGGTATTACTAGTTACTGGGGGAAAAGGCTTTGAATCAAACATCTGGAAGCAAATCAGTCACAACGTTACTGCCTTTGAAGCAAAATGCACAGTCAGAGTGGAAGTCAAGAGAGCAAAAAAAATCTCAGAATGAGCTCCTGTCTTCCAGTCAAAGAGTTATACAGTTCATACCAGTTGTGCTGGTCTGCACAAAGAGTGAAAGTAAGCCACCCTGAGGAATCTCGCACAGCTGACCACTACCAATGACCACAGATAATTGTCACACATCTCAGTTAGATCTTTCAGATCTTTACTCCTACGAATCTAATGAAACAGATGTTCTTATACCTACTACCTGCCACAACAACCACCCTTTTCTATTCCCTTTGGAAAACCTACATTTTTTCAAACTGCTTTTCCCCATAAGGCGCAGAGCTGAAATTCAAACCTACCAGTTAAGGTCAGAGCAATTGCTAGTATGGACTGGACCATTCTGAAGCTGCAGAGAGTTATGTGCTTTAATGAACAGAGATGAATACTTTAATCTAGTACCTAATTACGAGCATATTAAAGCAACAGAGGGATAAAGCATGGCTTCCTATGGCTTTGGTTTCTAATAAAATTAGATAAAACTTTCCTCATCAACTGGACATTCATATTTCTCTCTCATATAAACTGCCTTCAGTTCACACTACCACCTTTCCTTCAGCATGGGCACTAATATTTTCATTTCTTTATCATGCCATCTAGTTCCACAAGATCTGCAAAAACTTTGCATTTCTGAGGCTGTTACTCTTCCATCAGATTTGATTTAAACTGACTAATGAATTCACAAGTTAAACTGGAAACAGGCAGACACATACATGAAGATTACCTGATTGCATGAGGTAAATGTGTCTGAGGAAGCTTCGTTAAAAAGGCATGCATTTTTATAAATATATTTCCAGTTTTCAAGACAAAACATTTTCTAGTTCCAATGCAAATAAAATATCTGCAGATATAGCTAGAGATGCACAGTTACATAATTTCAAAGGATCATTCAGAGATATCTAATATACAGCCATGGATAGGACAGATAGGAGAAGCATTTAAAAGAACATTAATTTAAAAATTGTTTAATTTTCTCCATTTCAACAAAATTAAAATGTAAGATAATTCATTTGCTCTGAAATCAATTTTTAATGCGACTTATTGGCTTGTCAAAGCTTCCTAAGACAAATATTCCTAGATCTTTACATTTGCTGGATTTGTGAATTGTACTTAAATCTTTTAATTACTTTTCCCCTGAAGAACTGAGACCACTTGCTCTTATGTAGCATGTGACTTAGGTCTCTATTACAATTACTAGATTTCTAATGCCATCATTAGGCCTGTCAGCTTTTTGAAATAGTGACCAAAATTTTATTTAAATTAGTATATCATCTAATAACATTACATAAAATGTGATAGTGAAATGAACTTGATAAATCATTTTAAATACGTTAGTTGTCATGAGACTGAGCTTTACTAGTATCGTTATATTCGATGGCTTTTAAGGGGTAAAGGAAGGGTAAAAAAAATCTTCTTACAGCCAAGGAAAAGCCCTGCAGATCTGCGTAGGGATTCATACAAAAATATTTTTTCTGCTCTGACCTTTGTATAACATGGAGCATAGTATTTCAGCCAGAATATTTTACATCAATTTCATTACATTTAACTGAATCATTTAAAAAGAAACCTTTCTTATCATTTTAATGTCTACAGACTACATTGCTAATTGCCTAAGTCTTATGAGTTTACTTGCAGGGACAGGTGATTTAATGATATTATGTGGGTAAATCTCATTTCCAGGATGCAAAGAATCCCTGGGGAATAAAGTAAAATTCCATTCCTTCTTTCCATTTGTCCTATCTTGTTTCCACAACAAAGTTTCACTTTTCAAATGCATATCTGAGAATATCTATGATCACATGAGAAATCAATTAAGATGGCATGCTCATATGTGCTTTAGGAATTATGCATTTCCAGTATCTGAGGTCTTATATATCATCCTGGGGAATACTGAAAAGTCCTCTGGAAAATTAATGCAGAAGAGAGTGTGTTGAGAATCTAAGAAAACTCAAATGAAAGGATAGGTTTGCTTTCCTATATATATAGAAGCAAGTCCTAAACATGACTGAGACACTTAAAGCTAGATTATCCTTGCAATGAGTTGCTTTATATTCTGCAGGTGGCTTAACTGGAGTAAAGTATTATTTACTCATGGGCCTTAGAACAAACCTCTAGGCCTCATCCTTATGAGCACACATATGCTAAGGAAGGTTGAAGAGTTGCAACAGATTACAAGTTAATCAGTCTGGCTTTTCCAGCAACAGCAGAAATAAGAAATAAGTATATTGATTTTCAGAAATATTATACCCTTCTGAATGGTTTCCAGATTCAGAGATTACACTGTGTGGGTCATGTGAAAAGAACCAAATTAACTGTCTATTACAACATACTTGTCATTGGCTAGTCAATGCATCAATCAGAATATTGTTCAGGTTTCTAAAACTAGAATTTAAGAAAGCAAACATTTATATTATGAACTGGAATTTTGCCACAGGTAATAAATTAAGAGCCATGAACTGTTTCAAGCAGTGTTTTGGGAATTTGCAGGGGCACATTAAAAGCAGTGGAGATACTTGAATGTTTCTCTTAAAATATCTGTAAAGAGAAATGCTGCAAAGTGTAAATTAAAATATTTCAGGAACTTTCAAATAATCACTAGAAGAGCTAACTCATTTGAAAGTAATATTTATGCATGATGTAAATAAGATGCAGGTATGTTACATTTCAAATGGAGAAAAAAGGGGATTTTTCATACTTTCTGAAATTTAACTGCTGAGAGCTACATACAATTTGAAAGACATTAGTGAATCCAAAATGGGACTGATAAGTTTTTTCCTGTTAGATACCTATCAACTTGCTTTGGTGCTTCCACAAATCCCAGTAGACACTTGTTTACACTTTTAGGTTCCTAAAACTATCATAAAAGTAGTCTTTTATTTTCAGCAAATGCCAGGCTGAAATGGTTGGCCTCTTTTTAGGTGAACATTTGCCCTTTAAAAAAGCTTATTGTATTCACAAAACAGGAAGTATGCCAAGCTATGAAATTACTATATTTTGCTTCAAAACATTGCTGACATACCTCAAAAAAAATCATGAAGAATATTCACATAACTTCTTCAGATATCATGTCTGGTGGCTTGATGGGGGTTGATTTTCTGTCAGATGGTATTGCTTTAGATTCTTTGGCTAGTTGAATTTGCCCTGTGAAATCAGAAAATTGGAAGAAATTGCTTTAATTACATCTCAAAGGATGGCAAGAAGCATGATGTGCTCTTTCGTTGACCCTACTTGGGAAATGGATGGCAAAAATGAGGGATGAGAAGTGCTAACTGCAAGCTGTAGAGAAAGCAGTACTTTCTGCCTCTCCTCGCCTCAGATTTTGGGAAGGACAAGGCCTTGGTTTGGCATAGTTCATAAGCCTAAAGGAGAGTCATCTGTTCCCTGGCAGTCACCAAGACTATCAAGTCATCTTTCTTAACAGAAAGCCTAGGGGTAGATTTGCTGAGGACAGGCTGGTCTGGTAGGTTCGGATGGCTCCGATACCCAGGTCCGCCTGCTGCAGCCTCACAGCCGGTTGTTTCCTCAAGCATAGGCTGCTCCACCGTGTTGTTTAGCTGCTCTAGATGGGTGGCAGAGGTGGTGAGCTCAGCAACGCTTTGGTGGTGGGGAGCTGGTGGGAGGCACAGCTGGCTTGCTACAAGCAGCTACATGACAGGAGTCATCGGCCACAGGTCTTTCAGTTTCCCATTTCATCCCTTTGATTAAGTTACCTCAAGTTCAAATTAAGAGAAGCTTTCCATATGCTAACATGCAGCATAGGAGGGAGATCTTCCAGGGGAAGCACTGGTGGCAAAGACAAAGTGCAATCGCACTATTCAAAACATGTGAGGAATGAAGTAATGGGGCTGATTCCTCCCACTCCTCCAGGCTTTCATCAGAAATCCAGCCAGCTTCAAGGCACTGATCTTAGGCTGCAGTTTTCTTGGAAGATGATCCAAAGAGTTGGGAATTCACTTACGGAAGAATTAAAGCCTGTTTCAGACCTCAGCACTCTCCAGTCCACACACCTTTTACTCTTTTTTGGCACTCCGCTCAAATGAGCTTCTTTCATTGTATAGCTCTAGGAAGCATTTTCCCCTGAGGAATGCAGTGAGACACTCAGATGTTATCTTGTAGCTTGACTGTGCCTTGAAGTACAATAATATACCACAGATATGAACATATAAGACGGTACATAGAACTGACATCCACTGCTTGGTCTACCCAATAAATGAGAAAAGATCCAAGTCACAACTAAGGTACTACGGCAGGAATGGACTGTTTGCTCTTCCCCTTACTACAAAGTTGTGGTCAGTGCTGGCTGATCACTGGGCACCCTGCTTTGCTGTCCATAGCAATGAAAGCAATAGCTTCTGCAAACCTATTGTGTGTAGTGAGCATTTCCTATATGCTGTTTAGCCTGTCTGACATTATGTCCAACAATGCTGCTTCTCATGGATCTTTTTTCCTTCTTTCAACAGGACAAGCATGGCAAAGACAGTTAAATGAGTACTTTCAGGTTAAAACTTAAGTGTAACATCTCAAATTGCAGAATATGCAGCAATAAAATTGCTAAAATGGTAAATATGTAACATAACCATCAAGATTCCTAAGCTCTTCTGATTGCACACAAACACACACACTCTGCTTATTTATATACAACACTGCATCGACTCCACTACATGAAAGAATTCAAAACTATTTAAAGAAATAACAACATCTCAAAATTTTATGAGTTCTGGGTCTAATACTCATATTTCAAAACTACAACTTAATTTGCTTACTTTCTAAGTCTTTGTGTCTCCTTTTCAGAAAGTGTTTCTGATCAAGTCCCATTGATAATGTTAGAAAAATTATGAGTATTACCAAGATGTTAGGAACATCTTGAAAGAAAACTGTGTCTGCAATATGCTTTCTGCAAGCTTTTGTCTTTGTTCTAATAGATCATCTGCATTCACAACCTATATGTTTTATCTCAAACTTTTCAGCTTATTCACCTGAGCAAAAGATGACATTTGCTTATGTGAATCTAAGTTCTTCTCTGTGATACCTAGCAAACTATGTAAGATTTTTACATAGCATTTAGTATGATTCTCCAGCTCATGACATCCATACATCATTACTTCTTAAAGCAATTTATTGTGTTAGGATGATTTTGTTCTACTTTAGCAAATGTGAGCCAAAGGAAAACAAAATAAAACACACACAGAGAATGAAAAGAGATCTTAAAGCTACATATCCAACATATTTTCCAGACAGAAGTTTGGAAGATCTCCAGTAGAATCTTGATTTAATTCAAGTGCTGGAGACTGCACAGCTTTGGGTGCTTTCTCTCTATTTTATACAAAGTACAATTATCAGCCTGACCTTGGAATAAACATCTAAAGAGGCTTTTTTTCATTAGAACACAAATAAGATTTTGTAAGTAGTGATTCTTTTTCTCATTAGTCATTTAGAAGTCATCAGTTCCTTTGAAGCTTTGGAGTGAGAAAGTGATGATATCAACAATAATTTGATATTGTACTTGTCAACGTTTTTCTTCATGTGGTTTGAATCTGCCTTTAGCACACTCAGAGATCCAGAGTCGCTCACATGAGCTGCAGGATTCTGACACTACCCGAAAGCTGCTCCTCATGCCAGTAAATACATAATCTTTCCAAAAAGCAAATAGCACATAGCTAGTCATATCACTTGGAAGAAGTCAGATTTTTAGTAGAAAAATTGGACTGTAGGGTTTTGTCAGCTTTAACATCAGGAAAAACACTGTGGCTGAAACTTGATTGTAAGGTCTTTTTAAGGAGCTATCCTAATTTAGCAAGTGAGACATTAACTCCTCAAAAAAGCTTCACAAAATAAGTAGCAGCAGTACTCTTCAAGCTGTCTTTGTTTATGGTATAAACAAAGTCATATTAAAAATATTTGAAAACACTAATTTACACTCTCTCAGCAGGTATGACCCCACTTCATCTAATTAGCTCCTCATTTTATTATAATCTTCAACCACACTTCCTGAAATCCTTAACCTGTGAGGCCTTACAAGCCAATAAAAAATGAATAGAAAGAAGTTAAGGAAACATTGGATGCTTCAGTGTCTGTAACTGAAGGGGTCCCTCAGCAAGGCATTGGGATCACATCAGGATGTGAACCTGCCACTTGCTTTGTGAGAGTAGGAGGTCTCAGATCAGGATCTGAAGCACCACCAGTTTCCCTCACCAGTCTCAGATGCTGGAGCTCATTCAGAAAGGGGTCAGCAACAATGAGGAATTTCTAGCTTTCTGAAGGAACCAAGAAGAGAAACAACCTCTTGGAAAGAAGGAAGCAAGCAGGCACCAAGGGCCACCTTACAGGGCAGGGAGCTCACCGGCAGGGTACCACCAACCACCCGGGGGGTCAAGGCAACACATCAGGCTGGTCCAGGAGCACCAAGCAGCAATTCAGGCAGAGCATCCACAGCACAGCTCAGATCAGAGCTAGGAGTTCAGAGCTAGGCTGAAATAGGCCCATGGACAGGGGTGGGGGCGGCATCCCAGGTGGGGCTGGTTGGGCAGTTATGGCCCGTTAGTGCCCTCAAGGCACCAACCCTCAGTACCAAAACCTTATGGAATGAGAAAGGTGGTCTTTTAATTATATAAATTGTATAAACTTGATGTAGTGATTGGTTTTTTTTTGTTTTGGACCATCCCTGGCAACGCTCTGATCTTTGCTATGTTCTGTGTTTCTGCTCTAGTCCACCTTGGAAGCGAACACAAGAAAGAAGCTGTATTGCCATTGACTTGCTAATGGACACTAAATGTAAAAAAGACACAGAAAGGGAGTTAGCTCTGAAAGTCTGAAGAGAGTAAAACATAAACCAGTTACGTAGCAATAACTTCTTGTCCCAGCCCTTATTCTTCAAGACATATAGTGGCTCACTGAGCCTCTAAGACAATTTCATAAATTCAAAGAGAGAACAGTTTGCCTCTTTCAAAATTTTCTGGATTTTTCTGACCATTCCCTTTTGGAGAGAGAGAGTAATTTGGCCCATAGATAGCAAGGTCACTATGAAATCTTAAGAGGTAAAAGGCAGTTTAAAATGGAAGATATTATTTTATTTATTATTATTTATATATTTATTATTATTTTGCAGGAGAACTGCTTTGTGCTGCCATGTATTTAGATGCATTCCTTGCTATTGGCAAAATACGTACGGAAATTCCCTTCCAAACTTCTCACACGCTGAGGCATCTGTCTTAAAATGTCGATAACGGTCAATGGTGGATGTGTACAGGTTAAATTTCAGTGGAATAAATGATGGACATATTTGCACATAAACTGTAAACTTGAAATTTTCCTTGAACCAGATACTTACTGTCTCTAAAATATTTATTTTGTTTCTTTTTTCAGTAGCGGTTGTTTCTGTTGTAATGTTAACTGAGACTTGATCATTCTTCTGATTTTAATTACTCTTGACATATTTTGTTTAAAATTCCACATTGCTGTTGTAAGACAGTTTTACTGTAGACTTTGCTTAGTGATTTTTTTCCCTAGTGAAAACATCACAGTTAGGGGTCTATTAAGGTCAAATGTTCCCTGCTGCAATTCTGGAAGTTCAGCAGCTTCCCATCACGTCTACTAGTATTTTGTTTTCAGAAAGATCTCCCCTAAAAAAAAGGCAGACCTTAAAAATTAACTCATGATACGTAGTCAAACAGATCTTAAGGGATAATTTAATGAGGAAAATTGGCAGTCTCATTTTACTTTTCTTACTTGTTAGCAGAATCAGTACAATTGTAATTTTTTTTAGCTTAATTTATTTCTATACTCCAGTTTCCTCTTCAGTTTTAGAGGACCATAGAATAAAATAAAATACTGCTGGAAAAATATGATCTGAGTTGTTGAATCAAGTATCATTTTACAAATAATCCTATCATTTATCTTCCATCCACTTTAACATGGGTGAGGTGTATTTACGTGCAGATGCAGGAGTGCACAGAGGGATAGTTTTGTGTAGGCTCTGCAATGTTAAGTCTTTCAAGTTGCTCAGTACTTCCAGCAGTCTTAAGGAGACCTGGGACCATTCAGTTCATCTCAAGATCCTAAGAGGATACTCTGTGGTATTTATAATATGGACAGAACTTTTACTTTTGTCTATCGTATTCTATTTTGTTCGTTCAGACTCACAGCTGTACTGCTTATTGATGGTAATGATCTCAAATGAACAACAGAGAAGACTGAAGCTGGCTAACTATTGTAAGAAGCAGTAAAAAATAGCACAGTATTCCTGCCATACACAGGTTACAGGGGTTTTTTAATAAGTTTGATCTTTTTCCCTATTACTTACCTAATTTGTGCAAGATGTTTCATGTGGTTGTGTCTGATTTACTGTATTTTGTTTGACTTAGCATTCCCTTTGTTCCTACACTTTGATGAAGAGACTGAATATCATACCGCTAGAATCCTACGTGCATAAACATTTTTTTCCATGAACTTTCCTCTGGACAAAATATCAGCTATGTGGATTAAGTTATCATAACCATAAAAGTAATTTTTATTATTAATAAATAATAAATAATTTAAATCCGTATATTTGACTAGCGAATCCTGAACACGTATATGTGCGAGGTAAAATCACGATTCACTGCAAATATGACTGCTAGTGAGCTCACCTCCGTGTTGTTTCCTGAGGACTTTTTAGATTAGAAGGGAGAATTCTACTTTTGATCCTCTGTCTTTCTTCATTAGATGCATTATAAAATAGTTTAGAGATGTAAACAGATTTTCTTCTGTCATGACCTAAAACCTAGTTAGGTCATTAGGAGTCTTTCCAAGGATTTCAATGGGGTTTGCATCAGACTATGGTAGAGAAACTTCAAATTGATATAGGTTTATTTTTTCCATGTTTATTTTGTATAGCATGTGGTGTAATCCTCTGGTTTACACTATGGAAAAAATAGGGAGTACAGCATATGTTCGCATCTAACATATAAACTGCCTCTGTAGCTTACAGTTTGTTCACTTGGAAACTGTGCAGCATAGAAGTGGGCTTCTTTCTGAGAACTACAACAAAAGTGTCTTTTTTATTTTATTGCTGAAGTAAGAACTAAGTATAGGCTGTTTACAGTGTATGACAAGCCACCACACTTTATAAAAATGAGGCTTAATCATAATTTCAGTTATTGAACAAAAGCTTTTCAGAATCAAATGTATTTTTCACTTTCTACTAGTATTAAGCATAGGACCCCTCACACAGAGCCAAATGCAGGATAAAAACATCCACATTTCAAGTTCACTTATTTTGGAAATGAAAAAAAATCTAACTTCATGGTCCTTGTTCCTTAACAAAAACTACAGTACCTGGGTTGAGGATTCAAGGATGTGAGGTCCTTGCTTGTCACTGCAAATGGTCATTGAAAAGTGTAAATTTTGGTTGTTTAAACACTAATGCATGCTATCTCAGTGCTTTTTGAGATTAACCCACTGTCTACCTTTTAAAAACCATGCGTGTGCGTTTGTCAAAGAATAAAGAAAAACAACTGAATACATTATTTGTAGTGTTTATTTTGATCCTTGCTTTAATTTGTTCCTTTTATGTGAACGGAAGTGAGTCTGGAACCCTGCGTTACTTTGGCAAAGAGTTTTACCAGTGGCTAACTGGGCATGCTTATTGATATTGTTTTATATTTATATACTGTCTGCCATCTGAAAGGATCCCAGACCTGTTTTTCAAACTGACTGCATACAGCAAAAGTGAACTGCAGCTGCCCTGGGATAAAATTTGGCAGACAAAAAGCACGAAGTCTAGTGCACAGCTGAAAAGGGAAATAACAATTAATGCCATTTAGTAAAATGCTGAGTCTTTTAAAATGTTCCAGTAATGTTCTAACAGTGGTCAAAAGACAGCAAGACTAGTTGCCAATTCCAATCTCAGGTTATTAAATAAAATATTTAACTAATCTTAAAAGCAGATCTAAAATTCCTGGAGGGGACTTGTCAATGGTAACACTGAGCATTGCTGGATGTGGACCTTAGGTTACCAGATCCAGGAGTGGAAGTCAGAATGCTTACTTAGATGCCAAATTCTCTATATAACATAAGGTAAGAGTTAAACTTCTGAATAGGATGCGAAACAGCCGCTGTGTTGGGCAGGCAGAAACCATGATCAGTCTGATAGAAAATGCTGGACAAGAGGATAGCTAAAAACCTCTTTTTATGCATTTTGCACTGATTTATCCTAGATAGAAATGAAAATGCCCTACTATATATTTCCAGGTAGATCCTATCTCATATATATCTTGTTCTAACAGTCTGTCACGGAGAGTGAGATCCTTTCCCCTGTAACTTCATCCACTTGAAAGTTAAGTACCTAAGCCAATCTAGTCATTTAGGATCTGTCTGAAGCTGTTTGGGCTTAGTAAAGAGAGAGAAATGTCCAGGAGAGATGCATTTCATTTAGCTTAGACAATTATCTTTGGATGGAAAAAAATCCTTTTGAGGTGTTTCTCTACCTGCCCTTCTATTAACTCTAAGGAGGAATCTGGAAAACAAGAAGTCTTTCAGACCCCCTGAATGAGGTGAGATGAATCCCCTCTCCAGAGACTGAAGGAATGTGAGCTATTTCTCTGTACTTCCTTTTTACAAGTTGTTTTTTTATTTTTCTCCCTTTCAGGATGTATTTCAAAGCAAATTTCCTAGCAGCATGATATCTTTGTGGAATGTACAGTGATCTTCAACACGTATGTTACAATTTTAGCAGTTTCTCTCAATGTTCGGAAAAGGCTGACATTTCTCAGCTAGATCTGAAACTAGCCCTAAATAATGATATTCTGTACAAAAATCTATTTTCTTGTGACTCATTTGTCTGTTCACATTTAGGTAAGCAAGTTTTATTTTCAGCTGAGGTTATGCAAAAAAATTGTGATGACAAATGCAATTTAGAAACAAGGTCTTCACACTGGAGGCATTATCCATTAGAAGTCCACTTTGAAACTCATTTTTCCTAAGTCTCCTCATCTGATTTGAATAATTAAAAACCTCAGCATGACTTACAGTTCTACGTACAAAGAGTCTGGAGCAAATTCAGTCAGCCCCAGTGGTGAACAGAAACAACATTTAAAAAGTGAATTTGCCCATCATACTATGCACATAATTACTTTGAATAAATATAGTAACCCGTTCTTTAGAAAGTTAGAATGTATCCTTGGATACTTATTGATCAATATTGGAATCATAATTTTTACATAAACAAAAAGGTTGAATTTGTCAGACACTTATGATGAGCAGTGTGATCAGCTTTGAAAAGCTGCATCTAAATGCTGCATTAGATATGCTGCTATGTATAGACAAATGCCTGACTGCAAAATTTGGCTGTGCCTCTGAACATAGCACTGTACATACTACACTAGTCAGAATTGTTTCTGTTGCCTTGGGAGATTCTTCTAAAACAAGGAAGTTGCTAAAACTTAACAAAGATAAAAATCAACTCTCTGACCAACAAGTCAATTATACTACAAGTAATAGTGTTAACAATGAAAGACAGCCCTCAGTTACAAAAGAGAGATTCATATTATAATGTTATGGACTGCAGTCTTGAGGGATTTTCATTTGTTTATGTAAGTACAATACTTAGGTATCAGCTATATTTAAGAATACAAATTTTTCAGTGACAAGATCAGAAGACGAGTTGCTGTTGATTAGGTTAACTCCTACAAACAATAATTACATCCAGTCACCAATAAATGATCATACAAGGCCTAACTAGTACACAGTTAAACAGAAATCACAATAGTATCCTTAGTGACAGCATTTAGGACCTCCAGAATGATAACAACAGATCAGAAAACCCAGAATTTTTGTTCGAGTCTCTCTGACAAGAAATAATGGGCTAAAACTGGAACAAGAATGAATCATAGTGAGTGTTAAAAAAAGCTTTCCAGTAGTGAAGGTTCTGAAGCACTGAACTAGGCTGGCTTGGCAGGTTTGTAGTCTTCATCACTGAAGGTCTTGAGCCACAGGCTGGACAAACATCTATCATAACGTACATGAGTCTGATTGGTCTTCCTCGGATGGACAAGGTGACTTTGGGGATCTCTTTCACTCCTAAGATGGTATGGTATAGAAGTTACATGGTTTAGCTACTCATAACATTTAGGTTCAGCTCTGAATCCAGACTTCCACAGTGGTCTAAAGATGTTCAGATACCATGGTTGGGCCAGGTATCGTCTGTGATTAAAACAGGATTCTCCATGTTAAAAACTGAATTTTAGTAGCCCTGATTAAGCCGACTCTTTGGTAGACTTAATTACTGTATTAAAAAAAGAAAGTGTGAATTAAGTTGGTTAAAATTAACTTGAATTAGTTTGCACTTGACATGTCCTGTTCTACTTATGGTAATGAACTGATCAAGGGTGCATACTGCTTTGAATTGTACTCATGAAATATGAGTCCCCATCTGGAAAGTTTAGAATTAGGCAAAATATGTGTGGTTGCGTGCGCCTTTGACTTCAATTCAAAGCACTAAGGCAAGGAAATGCCAAGTGATTTCTGACATTAATTGGTAAGCTGAAGCTACAAAATGTATGGCAAAATCTATGTCTCAAAAACAGCTTTAAGCAAGGCTACTTGTATAGATACTGCTTGCAGTGAATAAGGGCTGAAGGCTCAAGCTTCTTAACTTCTGGTTTTTTATTCGTTTCTTGAACAGAAAACTCACACACAATACATGCATATGATTAACAAGTTAGAACTAATTAGTAAGTGCCTGGGTTTTCATGCAAGCATTGTTTTCACATATGTATTCCAAGGAGGCCAATAATCCAACCAGTTGATTTCAATCCTGCTAAAACTCTCTCCTTATTAGAAAGTAAGGTGTGGGGTGTTTTTTTTATTAATAAACTCTGAAGGCTATAGCAGAAGTAACTGTTACCATAGGCAGTTGTTTAATTGTCTCTACTGCTGCCGGCCCATGCCCTTTTGCAAGGATACTGATGACTTATTTTAAGTAAAATGAACAAAATGTTAGAATGCTTCTGAAATAGTGAACATCAGCCAGTTGCATAGATTTCCCGTAATAACTATCATTTGAGTCTATCAGCCCCATTGTTAACTGCCAGCAGTTAGCCAGTCAGCCACAATTACTAACTGAGCTCCATGACCTCTTGGCACCTTGCCTAATGATATTTTTGATAACAAGCTGTAGATATAATTAGAAGTGTAAGTGCAATATAAAGAGATAGTAGGCTTGTTTCACACCCTCTCATAAACTGGAAAATAATTAGATTCAGGATACTGTCACATAGCATGCTGTGTGGCTGATTTCAAAAGCAGTGCATTATAGGTAAGTAGGACTGTCTGACTGACTCTGGAAAATTGTGTTCAATCCCCAGGCCCTTAGAAACATAATTTTCTATTTTATATGGGAAATCTGAGCAATAATTATAGGGTTCTTTTTGTCCATTTAGGAAATTATGCCATTTTTACTTGGTGGAGACATATGATTGCACCAGTGTCTTAGAGGAAAAAAATTGTGAGCTACAAAGGATGTGATGAATTAAAAAAAAGCTTCACAAATACTTTTAATCATTCAGACGTTATAAAAAAGTAAGTCTAATCAATGAGTATTCATTGATTCTTCAGATCTGCCCCCTGTTTTCAAAGGAAACATATATCCACTTGAAACAGTCTTGGATACCAGTATCCTTATAGACTCCTACTTGCTTTACCACTGCATGTGGCTGGTTGTTATAGACAATGCCAAGCTTCATTAGCGATCTGGGCAGCTTTGTGGTCCAAACGAATATGCGGCTCAGAGACTTTCACCTTAAATGTGCAGAGTGGTTATGACCTGCCATTTTTCTTGAGGAAAGGGAAGCAGAAAGAGGTACTGCACTTTTATTATGAGACTAAAATGTACAATGCTGCTCCTGATAGCTTTGGAGCTCGTTTTGTCTCTTCAGTCAGAACTGGGCTGGCTGTAAAACTACTTATGAAATTGCTCCTGAAATTTGGAGATAATATTTGTTTGTGGAGTAGGGTCAGGGAGTGGTCCTGCAGTGGAAAAAAATGAGGAAAATATCATGCTCTGATTTAAAAGAAGAGGAAAGATTTATTAAAACAAATAGCCACAGTTTTTAACACCCTGCACTGAAGTCAGAGAGACTTGTCCAATAACTGTGCTCATTTGCAGAGGTAGAGTAGCCAGTCCCAGGTCTGTTGAATTACAGTGACAAAAACTGCCTAGATACTGGTAGGTAATAATCCTTTTCAGCATGGAGATTTAACAGAAATGACAGCTTTCAAATGCTTATAGCATCATTATCTGTGCCCAGAAATAATCGTTGGGGGAAAAAAATTGAATCCCTACCAAAGGCTTTTGGAGACAAAATAATTTAAAAAGCAATTTTGCATTGCTCAGTTTTACAGAAAAATGCTTTACCATATATTCTGTAATTATATATAATGTGCACATATTGCATATGCAGTAGATACATCAGTCACAAGCAGATCTTCTTTCTGTCATGTTTCCTGCTGTATCAGTAAAAAAGATCTGAACAACAGGCTACTATAAACAAGCATTTTTCTAGGGAGTGTAAGAATGAGTTATTTGATGAGAAATTACCATAGGAGCTATCATCTAATACAAATTACAACCCAAATGTATTTATTTGTCTTGTTTGGGTCATATAGGCCCATTCCATTTTTCTGTGTCCTACTAGTAGCTAAGTGTCTCTAGCAGAATTTGGTTGCACTACGTGATAAAATTAAACACAACAAATTTGCTATGCTTCATAACATCTTAGGTATGATATTAAGGGGTTCATTCTTTTCAGAAGTGATTCACTTCTAATCATTCATGCTTGCTCTCTTTGTCAGAGATGGATTCAGGAATCAGACAGATGTGTTAGACTGCCCTTATTGCTCTTGGTGCTAACCTCGAAGGCTAATAAAGGGCCCAGCTGCCAGAAAGCCTTCAAGCAGCTCTAGTCTGTCCCTTTGCGTCCTTTAGTACTCAGTAAGCCATAACACTAGTCAGCTCTTTGTGTCCATTTTTGTTTGATAAGTTAGTTTACCAGGCCCCTTCACTACTGTTTCCTTACACCTTCAGAAACTATGAGGGAAGAAGAGCCTTTTAGATACGCAAATCTTCTCTGGCCAGTTACGACAGGTTTAACTTTGATTTGAACCACCAAAGTAACCCAGTCTGACTCAGTTAGATATTCTGGCTTTATACATGGAGTCATTGCTTGATACAATTCTCTATGTACAAGAAGAGTTTTTTGACGTAGGTTGAGAGTGCCTAAATGGTACAATGGGGAGACTATCAGAGACAGAGAGAAAAATACAGTGCCTTAGGGAAAAAAAGGTATAAATGTAACACCTGTTGACCCATGAGCTTTATGCCTTCCTTTTGAACTGTTCCACCACGCTAAAAGTGTACTGCATTGTCCTTTTAGCATAATTGTTTTGCCCACGTATTTCATCTGCGTCCTGAATACCAGAGCAAAACTGCATAGCTTAGGATCATGGTCTAATACCACGGTATGTAGCAGAGAGAGATCCTACGAATGCACATATGATTCATGTTTCTAGGTGACAGCTCTTTGGTGTGGAAGGAGGGTTTTTTTGGTTTTGTTTTAATTGGGATGAGGTCATGGTACGGTTAGATGACTAGTTAAACCAGGGGAGTTGTGTGTGTGATAACAAGTAGCTCGGGGGCAGGCTTGCAGTGGTCACGGCTTGTGCAGGACCAGCCACTGTTGGAAAAGTTTGTTTAATTGGTCCCTAGGGCTCTTGGATATTCAGTAAGACTTAGTCTAGTCGCTACAAGCTTTCCAGTGCAGGCATAGCTATATGAGCAGGAGGGCGCTTTCTTTAGTGGAAACATGCCAGTAAAAACTCTTTACCTGGCATAAGCCTCTTCAGAGCCACAAACCCGCTCGCCCTCATTGACATCGCTACTCTGGCAGATTTTCTGCTGTGGGTCTGATGTGAGCCAGGTGAAAGCTGCACCTAAACTGAGTGGCAGGTATTTGCTGTGGCACAGCCGGGGTGCTCACTGCCCTGTGCAGAGCGGGGCCCCCGGGTGCCCCTTCCCAGCCCCGCGGCTGGATTTCCTGCCTGCCTATGGAAACCAGACTCAGGACTCGCAAGCTCAGATCTCGCCCTGACATGGGACTTAAGCGCCCACACCCGCGGGTTCAGAAGATGACTGTTTGTGTAAATCGCTTTGGGGAAATGCCACCGCCAAGCAAATACACCGTTTCCAAAACGGAGACTTCCTTTGCACATGCAAAATTGCTTGTACGTCCATTGGAGCACTTCGTGTGAACATAGAGGGACGGATCCTGCAGTGGTGACAATACTGATGTCAGTGGGGCAATGGCAATTTATAGTGGCTGAGAATCTGCCCAAACACTCCTAAATCAGTAACCATGCATTAGCTCTTCTAGTTATATTTTCAGCTTGCTTGTTCTTCTTGTTTCTTATTTTCACAGGACATCCTCATTATTATTCTGTCTCCAAAGAGAAAGTTAGCTAGCGTGCTTACAATACATTTGAGACCTTGCACTCAGCAATTCTTTAAGATCATTTTTATGGTGAAATATAAACGTAGGTTCACTTTTATTTTTGTATTGCTGGCTTCTGTGGGAATGCATAACATTTTATTAAGGAGATTAATGCCTCAAGACACTATGTGGATAAGAACTCAAGCTGGCCTATATTTAAATAAGTTAACAGAAAAAGAAATTCAAAAATATTGCCAGGCATAGACCTTGTGCTGTAATACCCCTGAGTTACATATATTATTTTTATTATGTTAGACTTTTTCCGGTCTGAGCTCTAAAAGGACTCTGCGTCTCATTTTGCATTAGCCCTACAAAGTTACGCACTGCAGACCTATATCTACACCTTTCCATCTATAGATGTTTTGTGATGGTGATGCATCAAGAAACCAGTAGTTTGACGAGCTCACCTGTCCCAGTTCTAAAAATCCAGAAGGCCTACATCTAGGACCAACTTTCAGAAAACCAAACCAAACCAACAGTATTTCCTGCTCACCCCATTAATCTCATCATTTCTGCATGGCTCCCATGAACATTTTATGTTGCCTCTTCATACCATACTATAAGAACAATCTTATTCTTACCTGCCAGAGCTAAAAAATAAATGCTCGTAACTAAATAATATATGTATTTATCAAGATTTTTATCAAGATTAAGGAGCAATTGTTTTTTGAGTCTGCTAGAAGATACCTTGCCACAGCCCTTGAATAAAGCAGATGTCATCTTATTGTAATGACATAATGAATATTCTACTCTGTTTTTTTTTTTTTTTAGTTGAGGCCCTACACTGAATTCCAAAATCATTCTTTTTCTCTGTGTACCTACCTCATCAGCTGACACACACGCTCAGTTATTTTGCATCTGGGTTGATATACACGTGTGTAGGGAAAACAATGCACATGCGCCTTTAACCACGGCTGCATAGTGATATCAGTGGTAGTGATGCTTTACACAGAAGCATTTGGACTTAGGCAAGTAAACATTTCTCTCCAGTACTGAACTTTGTTTTTTCTCATTAATAACTTTCTGTCATCAGCATTCACTGCTGACCTTCCATTCAGATGATTAGTAAATGTATTAAACATTGAACCTAGTACAGAGCCTTGTAGCACTTTTCTTTTAGAAAGTAAGCATACAACACTGCTTTGCTGTCTTCTACCATTCATGACAGTACTTTGGCTTCAATATGATAAATATCTCAGGAGCCCCTTTTACAGGGCAGGATGTTTTGGAAAACTGGAGCAGATTGTGTCAACCAGTTCTTTTTTTATGATTTACTTATTTTTCACATTCAAAGCTTCCAATAAACGGGGGGATGCTTTTTCCCTTGCAGAGACCATTGGTTATTCTGTTTATAAGTAACATTTCAACCAGTTTCCAGGTACAGATGGAAGGTTTACCACTCTAATGCTTTTGATTACATCTGAATTCTTTTTTTAAACATTAGCTATCCGCCAGTCCTCAGAAACAGTAGTTGTTTTGAATAAGAGATTGCATATCTTTGCAAGCAGCTCATCATCTTTACTCCTGAACTCCTTCAGAACTCGTAAATGGAGGACATCTGGGCATCCAGAGTGATAGCAGAAGACAGCTTGAAAAAATAAAAATGAGCCTTGTCTCTAAATCAGTCTGGCAAAGTGCCACCATGTCAGTAGTTCTGGAAGACCAGGCTTTTGAAACCTTCCAGTTCAAATTTTTCTTCCCCCAGCATATGCCAAACATTCATAACTATTAAGCTGGGCTTTATTCTAACTGATATTTAAAATGCATATACATAAAGAAAGACAAAGAATAGGGCAAGGAAAATATTCTACATGTTGTTACTTTTCAGCTTCTATAATGCTGGTCTTCTTTTGGGGGGAGATATAAGGATTTTTATCCCTGTAATGGAAATGAACAATTTAGCTCAGCATGTTTCTGGGAGGAAGCTTTTCTTCTTCAAGATAAAAACCAAAATCTTCTGTAAAATAACACATATATTTTGCCGTAAGTAATGCCAGGTGCTCAGTTTGAGAAAGTCTTTCTATATAGAGACATAGCCTTGTGTAATAAAAGGTCGATTTAAAGTCACAGTACAAATGCCACTGTGCCCTGCTCATTGATTTGAACATTAAGAAAAATGTAAGACTTTCTCCCATGAATTAAATATACAAGGTTTATTTTCTCTCTTTAAGCTTTTTTTATATTCACAGATATAATGGCTAGCATTAAAGACAATTCAAGTTGCTGAAGCTGTTATACATTTTCTCCCCCTTTCTCCACTTTTCTGTTTCTTTGCAGTGCCCAGGGTGACTGAGCACCTTCCACAGGGAGGCAGGACTCGTTTCACCCCCTCAGTAGGGAGGGGGTCCGACAGCACTAAATTCACTAGAGATGAGTACCGGGGCAATTTTTGCCCTGAGATCCAAGTGACATTTTCCCCTGTAATTTAAAGTGGTGTAGTTTTACTGCTGTCACTGTATATCTCAAGGTGTCCTGTGTGGATTTTGAAGCTTCAGGGTGACTCTGAATCATTACAGGAGCCCAGGAAAACTGAGAGAGGATGTTCGGAGGGGAAGCCTGTAAAGAGTCTAAGATCTTGGCAGCACTTATTTAGAAAATAAATACAAAATAAGCAAGTATATCACAGGAATGACAAAAATGGTGGAATATCATTCAGGAATGGAGAAATGTAGCTAAAGATAGGCTCTGTGCAAGGCAGTCAAAAAATTAAAAGCTTCACCTGAAGTAGTATCGACCACAATTTTCCACCAGCAGATCTTTCTAGTGGAAAAAGAAATTTCCATTAAATCACCGCTTTCTCAAGAATACTATCGGAGGAGTCACAATATTGACCTTGAGTGGGATTAGCATTAAACTGAAGCGGAGAGGAGAGATCAGTTTTTCATCTTCCTCCTGATTTTGAAGTGGCAAAATGTTGAAGTATCAAAATTTCCCGAGGCTCACAAGTTTTAATTTCACTCCTTTTTACAGAAAGCAGTTATATGTGGTCAAGCAGACGTCTACAGGCATGCCTGGTGTGATTACATGGTGATGCGAATGTCACATTTTTATTATGTTTCCGAGACAGAACTCCCAAGTCTTTCCCTGTTTTTCATGTGTCTAAATAACGCAAAGAGCTCCCCGTTTAACCTGTAGATTATTTTATCGTTGCCATCCCACTTGGAAGAAGAGATAATTCATTGCAGCACTTACTTGAGCATGAACTTTTGGCAAAGCATCTAGGCGTGAGCAGGAAACGTTCTTTTGCTGAGAATATCTGCAAGATGCATTCAGGGGATGTATTCGGAAAGACACAACGCAGCACGCAACTGCAAGACTGCAGCCTGAGGCTTCGGTGCCAAAAAAATTACGGTTTGTACAACAAGGTCAGTTCAAGGCTGAATTTAAGTGCTTTCTAAACTCAGATAATTTAAACAAAGCTGCTAGAAAGCTCTCCGTTTCAGAACAGAAATCAGAAGTTAGAAGATGCAGACCATTAGGTTTTTAACATTAGGCAATAAAGCTTGTGCACTGTTTAGATAGCGTATTTACACCTAAGCTTAACAGTCTGGATTCTGCATGACGGTTTAAATTGAAATGGACAGGGAGATCTGCTGTCTTTGCCTCATCTAAATTAGAAGTAATATTAATGATTGCAATGAATTACGCTTAAGTAAATAGTTTTATTCCTGCTGAAGTTTGAACTGTGTAAGTAATGCGAACCGCCCCCTCCCCCAGAAATACCAGACTCTTTTCTTGTGTGAAAACAAAGCGTGTTTATGGCTTTGCAATGCGAACGGCAGGTCACAGGGCAAACCTTTGCGTGAGCTATTTCTGATCCAGCCCTGAAGCCTAGGACAGAGACGTTAAAAGCCTTCAGAGCCGTACCATTTGTCTTAGACAGCAGTTTACAAGGCCAGATTTTTAGCTAGAAGCTGTTAGCTATGCGCACGTCTAGCAGCAACGCGCTCCGTCTTAGCGCTGGTGATGCCTGAGCGCTCCCCGGGCGCGGGAAAACTCCCCCCAAAGATACTCGCTGCTCTTCTCCTGGTGCTGTGGGCTTCGGCGGGGGGCCCTGCGATGCCGGCAGCAGCGCTGTGGGGCTGGGCTGAGCCAGGGACCCACCATCCAAGCCTAGACTGGCAGGGTTTGCAGTGAACAGGGTATGGAGAGCATTATTTTTTTGTGTACCCGGCTTTTAACCAAAGCTCCCGGGGTGGTGCGTGGGGCAGCTGCAAGGACTGCGCTTCATTGGTGGCAGGGCTGATTCCCCGTTGCACTGCTTTTTCTGAACCCAAACTAGTGAAAAGCAGGTTGAGATAGTGGTTCATTTTCCTTGGGTCCTTCTGGTTTTATTAAATTTAGCATATTTCAGCATATCGGGTTTAATTGTAAGGAAGTGTGCTAAGGCAGGCTAGCGCTTTTCGAAATGCTTCTTACAGCATCCTCCCTTTGCAGAGGAGAGCCTGGCAGAAAGGCGGGGGCTGTAGGATAATCTACTAAACTGCCACTGAGGGGAAACGTCTTCTCCGAGTCCCCCTGTGTGCTGAGGGCTGGAGTCACGGGGTCCGTGCGCCCGCTCAGGCTCAGGTGTGCAGCCCGAGCCCCAACACCGCTCGTACTCTTCCTCATTTTAACCATGGCCGGGGTCGAGTGGTTTCCCAGTTCCTGATTTCTCGGTGCCTTGAGTTCACCCTGCCTCTTCGGACGGCCCGCTAGTTCATGCTGGGTGCCGAGCGGGCCGCCAGCGGCTGGCGCTGAGTTGCCCCGTCCCCGTGCAAGGTCTTGGCGCTGGGGATGCGCAACTGGGGGTGGCCTGCGGGGAGGCTGCACGGCGAAGGGGGCACCTCCCTGCCCCTTAGCAAACCGGCTGAGAAACACGGGAAGGGGAGGCAATCTGACCAAAGCCACAGCGTGGGCAAGAAAAATCTCCGAAGGCAGTCCGGTTCTTTTCTCTGTGCCAGCTATCCCGTACCCAAATTGGATGCAGGCGTATTTTAGTGTTTTATATAAAGCACAGAGAAATATGCATGTCGACAGGGAAACTTTTGATACTGAGATACTTGCACTGTAGTAACACTGAAAATCCTCAAGTGGGATTGGAGAACTCAGTATCAGGCACCATATGCAGACACATGAAAAACTAAGCAGGCAAAAAGGAAGATGAAAGAAAGGTAAAGAATTGAGAAAATATGAGTTTTGACTCAATATAGATAGACAATTAAGCCCCAGAGAGATTGGCCTAGATTTTCAGAAAGCAAGTAGGAACATTAGGAGGTCGAAGTCTGGGCTACCCAACCTGGAGACAAAGGGACTTTATTTTGGGGAATGCCTGTGCTCAGTGTTTCCTGGAAAATCAAGGCCTGTTAAATTGTCTCCAATTGGGCAACCTCATCTGGAGGAAACTGAAATCATTCATTACTTTTGACAACCTTGCCCAATGTGAGTCGCTCGTGGTAATGCAAAAAATCCTGCAACAGTTAGGAACTGAACTTTCATCCTCTAAGCCTTTTCCTTAACCACAGACTATCCTTCATCCCTGCCATAAAGCACTCCACTATGGGAAAGCAAACAAAGTTTAGTTAATTTTTTCCCTGTAATTCCAGGGTGCCCAAAGTGTTGCTGTACAGCTGTATAAAATTAAAATTTGATCCTCAGTGGCCTTTTTTCCTGTAACCACAGGGCCACGAGATTGAAGACTTTCTCCTGGAGTGAACCACAACATAGCTAGCCACCAAGGGAACCTAAAGAGTGAGCAAATATAACAGTGTTTTAAATAGATTGTGCGTGTACTTTTAGATACGGCAGTCCATAACTTTTCTGGCAAGAACTAATAAAAGCTTTGAGCGCCATTGTTTTTAGTTTGTCTTGTCTACAATGCCCCGAAGCTACCTACAAAGTTTCCTGTTTAAAATTAAATGGTGCTTAAAGTGAATTGGAAAGAGATAAGTCATAGAAGATGGATACTACCATGAAAAAGACTCATTCCAGGGCATTTAACCATTTCTTTCAAAAGTTCTGTAATATGGTCCCCTAATATCTAACAGACTCTTGAATCTCTTAATATTTGCCATCAAGCTGTCACACTAAATTGTAGAAATGAGCCACAAGCAACCAGATCAGAATCCCTATTGTAAGAAAGTGATTGGGTTATTACACGGTCCTGATCCCCTCAGAGTTACTTCACTTCTGCAGTTCAAGAGCAGGTAAGTACCAGGAGAAGGTTCTGGTTGCAGGATCAAGTCACTTGAGTTTATTCTAGAAAATGACAGCAGTGACCTTTTTTAATTGCACTTTTTGGACACTGTCTTTGATTTTTGCTGAGCTATCGATACAAGCCTGGAGTGTGGTTGTATATTATCACTGTGAGGAGTATTTGTTTCTTGTTTCTACACTTTTCCAGTGCAAGCTGCAGTCTTTAGCAGTTAACAAGCCTATTAGAGGTGCTTTGGAGAAAGCTGTCACCAGACACTTCTATGGGGTCATGAATGCACTCAGTGTCTGAACATGCTCTTTGGCTTCTACATAGTAAACCTGAAGAAAATTAAAAGCTCTGTGTTACTATAGAAACCTATATTCCTATATTTTTTCACTGGGTACATAGTTTCCTTTATGAATGATAGATGCAGGACACCGATAGCTTAGCCTTCCTCACACTGCCTGATTGTGCATATGCCATACTGAACATTTCTGTCAACAGTACTTTGCATTAAAAAAATAAACATCTATTGCAACATGGCTTATTTCTGCTTTTCTTTAAGTTGAGTTCATATAACTTAAACCACTGTTTAGAAAAAAGAAAAACCAATACTGTTTAAACTTACCCATTGCAACCTAAGCCGGCATAAATATATGTCTAATTTTAGCTGTAATACTGACTAAGCAGCTCTTTCTGACATACGCTCATCTGGTTATACTCTGTAATAACAATCCGTAGGCTGTAACTGTCCTTTCATTCCTCCGTAGCCAAATAATATATGGGGTGCTGTCAAGTTTGCCCATAGGCTCGTGTAAATGAAAGGGACCCCAGAAGTATGAGCTGGACAAGCATCGGGACAGACTCCAGGGAGGTCTCCAAGGGGCTGGTGGTGGGGCAGGGTCGGGAGCATGTTGGCATGGGCTGAGGGGCCAGTGTGCATGAAGCTCAGATAGTCCCATCCCCAAGCATATTATCTCAGGAGACTTGATCTCCAGGGCTGAAGCGTTGACCTAATCCTGCCCCTCTGGAAGGGGTAAATGCAGCATTGCAGCAGGGGCAGCAAGTATGCTCACCAGCTGCTGTGTTTCCCCACTTGTGGCATTAAGGTGAAACAAAAATCAGCAGCTAAGCCACTGCTCTTCCACCCTCAGCCTGTGTCAGCTGGCACAGGTAAGCCCCTTTGGACCGTGGGTCCAAGCGCTCGGTTACCCTGTCCTAGCCAGGGAGACCGTAGCAGGGCTGGGACCTGCCATGTCCACGTCAGACTGCCCCACGGTGCGCCTACGGTTGACACAGCCACGTCTTTCCAGGACATCTGTCTGTCTCAAGTGCTGATTCAGCAAAACACGCACAGACTTACGTACCGCTTCCATCAAAACGTTATGGAAAATACTGAAAAAGGGAGTTGAGAGATGAACCTCAAGATAGGGAAGAGGGCTGAGCACCTGGGCAAGCAACAGTCCGAAACTGCACAAAGGTCCAGGTTTGTTTTCTCGTGGAGGGGAGGGCTGAAGGAAAGGGGAGAGCACTTTCAAGCTAGTTCCCTTTGGAGAGGGGGGACTCTTCCCTTAGAGAGTTTCTTGTTCTGGAATTGGTTTGTTCACCTCTCATCAGAAACAATGATAAAATTTTGTTTCATGCTAAAAATTGCCGTGACACTAGTCACCAGTTGCTGCAATATGTAACAATAATTTGCAAAATGCATGTTTAAATACAACAGCATCCTACTGTGAAAGGAATCAAGCAGGAAGTGATGCTATGTCTGCAGAAATGCTGAAAATATGTGTGGGAGTAAGCCCAGTAATTTAACCGGGACAATTTATGCTGCAAGCTATGTCAAAATAATCAATGGGAATTGGTGGAGATTACAATATAGAGTGTATGATACATGTGGCTTGTTTGTTGCTCTCTTTCCTGCTCACCTCCTTCTCACAGCATTGCTGCTTAGTGTCCCAGCATCCTTCTCCCATTTCTTGGATGGGCTGCCATCAGGATGCAGAGCAGAAAGTAAATACCCTTACTGATATTAAACAGGCAGCAGAGGTGTTTGGCTTTTTCAAATTAAACTCCAGGATAAACTGTGGTTCATTTGTGTTCTTGGTGGCCTTTTTTAAAGTAAAAACGTAAGAAGAAAAGGAAAAAAATGAAAGGGAGTTCAGAAAGAAAACCACAACAGAAGGGGAAGGAAAATAAATAAATGACCTGCTTAATTTACAGCCCTTACTTTGTAATACCATGACATCGCATACCCTAGTATCCCACATCAGAACTTTCTTGCATATCTTTTTGGGGTAGCTGTTCCAGTGGATATAACAAGGAGCCAAGGTAAGGTTTTAGCTAAGAATTACTTTTTTGTGGTTTTATTTTGAAATTTTGTTTTATTTTAACATAGTTTTCCTATTTAGATTTTTTCTGGTTTGTTTTTCTAGCAACCAGTGTGAGACGCCTTCCTGTCACAATAAATACAGTGCATACATTTGCTTTTCTAAGCAAAAAAAGCCCCCACATAAAATTGAATTATAATGAAACAACATCCGCTTTAACCAGTATATTAGGTCATAATACAGATGTTATTTTAAGTAATTAAAATTCCTACTATTTACAGTGTCAGATTCAATTAAACTCACAGGAATATACAAAGTACAAGTTTGTTATGCTATAGCGTAGAGATTTGCATTACAAATTTTGCTTCATAGTTAAGCATACATGATGAAAATTATTACTGTTGTTAGTGTATGCTATGAAAAACATTAATCCTCTTTTTCAAACACTTTTCAATTGTTTCTTCTCTTAAAGGAGCACAATGAAGGCTTAGTGCTCTGTATTTAAGAAAGCCCAGGCAAAATAAGACCTTGCTTTTTTAAACGCATGAATGTTTAACTTTGTGCACCGATAGGCTCCTTAGAAACTAATCATGAATGTAAAGCTAACCATGGATAAATGGGTTTATAGAGCGAGTCTTTGCCAGTCAGATAAATTAAATAATAAAAAACATAGGTCACAGAAGTTATTCTTAAAATCTTTTCCTCAATCTGAACCAGAAAAGCAATAATTAAATTAAAAATAGATTATATTTTCAAAGAATAATAAAGACTTGACTGTTATACTTGTGAAAATATGTGTGAGGGTGCATATACTTATATATCAGATTCTAATCTCTATCAAATAAATGGCTCAGTAGTAAAAAACATAATCCTGAAAAAAGCTCAATATGAATATTGACTGCCTATCTGCTACCAATGCTATAAAACCAAGGAGAATTAATTCTCTCTGTACAGTTAATAGTTAAGGAGGAAGAGTATTGTTTGGCTTATTAGGTGCTGAAGCAGCAGTCTACTTTATATACCAATACAAAGAAAATTGATAGGAGGAGGGAAAGTACATTGCTTTTATATCACAATAATTTTCAATAATTGCTGTAATTTTCTGGCTGCTTTGCAAATGGCAACTGAAATCTGTACAGCACATGAAACATAATGGAAGGTAATTTAAAATGCAATGCATATCATAATCATTGTTCAGGGATGTAGTTAAAGAAATTATATAGACAAGTATATATTTCATTGTAGCATATAATCTATCTAATAGAAGATAAACTATCTTTTTTTTTTTTTTTTTTTTTTTTTTCTGAACCAGCCTGGAAAGCAGGTGTACTCTACTTATGCATCACTTTAATACAGCCAGTAGCATTTCTGCTTTGCTTAAATGCCTTGCTGGCCTGAATACACAAAACCGTGTCTTGCATACTGTTTCCCATCAAATACGGTTTGAAATGGAGGTGTCAAATAAGCCTTTTTTATTGAGTAACTGTGAAACATGGCATACTAAAGCCAAACATCTGCATGCTGGCCGGGATGTTTGACTGAGTCAGGAAAATCAGGGTATGGATGTCCAACAAGAGAGGCAGTGACTGTTGTTTTTGATGCTCTGATCAAAAGTAAGATGATGAATAAGGCAAAATTCCCATAATCACATGCAAAAATATTCTTCAGTGTCGAACAAACTGTCAGTCTTCAAACTCTTCCCAAAGACACAACTTCTCAGAAATTCTTCTTCGGGAGTTTAAAGTTACTGTACAGTAGTGGTTTCTGAAAAATGAGGGTTTTTTAATACTCAGAAGAGTGGAACTTACTGAGTCATTTTTGCTAAATGGGATAGTTTTTACCAAGTGTCATTTTTGGCAGGCTGTTTTTGCTGCAGACATAGTAATTGACTGAAATGGAGTGCCACAAAGACGCTAATGGGAGAGTCTCAACACAGAAATAATTAGTTCAGAGCAAGACAAATCCCTGATAAAGAGGTTCCTGCACCAATAAACATTGGTGATTGTGTTTGAATAACTGAAAGCAAATCAAAGCTTAACTTTTGTTACCAAATCGATTTTGCTATTAATTGTTTTACTATTAATTGTTCAGTACTTACTGCAGGCTTTTCCCAATACAAACAATTTTATAACAGTTTGTCTTGAGGTACACTCACTGCTTTCACTGCTCTTAATTTTTCAGTTGGATAAACCCACGTCTGGCAGGTACCTAGTGAAGTCTGAAGTCTGCGTAATTGCATTAGTTTCTTGATGGGACAAAGCTAATGATAAGCATATGCCCAGCACTCCAAATTGTGTGAGTAAATAGAAAAAAACCCCATACTGGCTTTAGTGAGTCTTTGTCTTTTCATATTTCAGAAGTTAAAAATATACTTGACTGTCTAATACACATCCTTATTACATTAGCCTGTGAACCAGAGGTCTGAAGTCACAAAAGCTTTGGCTAGTTACTAGTTGTATTAAACTTTATTTCCAGTGCTTCAAATAAGGATTTAAAAATGAGATGCCAATTCCTTACATTTCCTCCATGAAGTATGTGACATTTGGTGCTCAAGGTCAAGAGATAATCTGTTAGATGGTATGTTAGACTCAGATCTTTCAGCGGCAACAAAAATTAGTTTCAGAAAATACTGTCAGAAAGAATTTCTAGGCAAATCCATGTAACCAGAATAGGATAGAGAACGTGAGCTATTTGTTAAGAGTTATGCCTCTCCATTTCCAGATGAATGTTTACTGAATACAGGGAATTGTGTAAAATGCTGTCTCACAGTAAAACAATTAATTTTGCAATATTAATTCTCTCCCGCTCTGCTGACTGTAGAGCGCTGTCTGAAGATAATGTTTTATAGTCTGAAAGTGTTTGCACTTTAAAAATAGCAAAATTTGTCTGCATTAATAAAACACTAGAGCAAATTTTCTTTGCTTTCCTACTGTACCTATGTGGGAATAAGTATGAATTCAATTATCTGTCACCAGGCCAGTTCAACTTCTTTGACATGGCAAGAACCAAATGGCCTTACAACTAGTCTAACTGAATAAGTGTGTAAACCCATACATTTAGTTTTGTTCTTACATTATTAATGTCTAATGTCACATCACTGGGGAAGTTTTTTAGGCACAATTATAAGAGAATAACTGAGCAATAAGAGATGTGAAATCATAGGCAGCTGAATGTAGACCCTCTTTATGGCTATACTATCAGTGAGTATAAGGTGCGATGTCTATTAGTATTGAAAAGCCACCGGTAAAATCAGTTACTAATTCTGGTTGCTAATGCTCATCACCAGTTGAATTTTGTGGTGTTTCAAACCCTTCCTCCTCCCAACTCTTGAAACAGTAAAGCTTCGTCTCTGCCACCTCTTTCTTCCTGCCTTCAGATGCATTAGTTTTAATTTCTGTGCAGCTTAAGCCCTTGCTGCTCGTACGGGCTTCTCTCTGCTCATCCCAGTGGCCTCCCCCACCTCTTCCCCCATTTTTCTGATGCTTAAACATTCAAGTGCTTAAATGTAGGTCCTTTGGTATCCAAGACATCTGCATGAGGCTGGCAAACATAACACAAGCCCCAGGAAACTCAGGAGACCTGGAGAGCCAGGAGGATCACTGTAATGTTTCTAAAATACTGCCAGATGCCTCTGTTTAGACAACTGAACCATGCTTACTGCCTCTGTTATACCGCATAAAAAACAAGGATAATAGTGCTTCTATATCACAAAGGAATATTAAGAACTCACATGACTATCATATGTGGGGTATTTCAATGAATTTTACCCATAAATATTCTTGTTCTTTCATGGTAAAGCTGTCCAAAAATATCTCCTCATTTCTCTGCAGTCCATGACAACAGAATCTGTCTCCATGTCCCAACTGCTTTTAGCTTCTAGTGGATATTTCACTATCAGTATTGCACAGGGGTTGTTTTTGATACCTACAAGCAAGGGGCCTCTAGATCATGTTATCTGGTATCTCTCTGTTTCCATGTGAATCATCACATCAGCAAATGTTTTCAACTTGTAATTTCTGCCAGGAGAAAGGGAAGGGTTTTGGTGTGATCTCAAGAAGTAACCCATCAAGGCACAGTCCTGAAGTTGGCATGGGGGGGGGGCACTGGGCTGAACCTCTGGGCTTCTCCCCATGGCACTTCACCAAATGGCAGTGACATCTTTAAGGAGGCAATCTACTTCGCTGTGCCAGTATTTCCTCTTGAGGAGGTTACATCTTGTTTGACTTGTTTAAGTAGGTGGTAAATGTTTCATGGCAGGAGCTGTCTTTTACTATGCTTGAATTTATTCCACAGTACAGTGAGACCCTAATCCCATTCATTGGGACATCTCACTACTACTGTAACATAAATGCAGTGCTCATCCTCAGAAATAGCTGCAGTGCTTGGTTCAGTTAAGGGAGAATAACTGCCATTTAGTGTATTGAATTTTCATCCTATGAAAATGAGTGATCATCAAGATGACCCAGGCAAATTCTGATACCCAGCATGATTGGTAAGATCATCGACTTTACTGTGCGTAAAAGTACTGGTCATACTGATTTACTGCCTTTCAGCAATTCTAAAATTAAAATCAGGAAGTTTCTAAATGTTAACTAAATTCTGGTATTACAGCCCCAGAAATATTTGTTCATTATTGGCATTAACATATAAATTCACACTTTAGGTTAAAGAATCAAATAAAGAGTGAATGCCCCTTGAAACAGAACTTACAGGTCTCAAATCTGTACTAAAATAACACGCACAATGCAGATTTTTATCAGGTTTCTAAATGGTGGTATAGGAGACCTGCAAGTGAGTAAAAATTTCCAAAGGCGATGTTGCCACTGAGCTAATAGCTGTCTGGCATCAGCTCAGAGCAAGTGGTGTCTCTAAAGCCACTTCCTCGCCGTGACTGACCCACCTGGCCCACCCAAGCCAGTCACTCTGCGTGATCTTACACGCTCACGCTGCTCTGGGGAATTCCCAGCGCAGCAGCCAGCAACTCATGGCACTTCAACAGAAGAGGAGGCTTAGGGAAATAATTCAGGATAAGGCCTGTTTAATCGTAAGCTTCTTTAAAGACTCAGAGGTAAAGGTCTTTGGTAGGAAAGCTCCTGAAGTACATTGGCACAGTAAAAATCTACTATGAACATAGGTTTTGTGGAAGGTGCCGGGCTGATAAAGTCTAAGACTTTATCCAAAGAATAACTACGGACCGAGCAATTACTTCAGCAGCGTGCCTCGTCCCTGAACCCTGATCATCTTCAGGGTGAACGTGAGAAAACAGGTTGTTTGTTCCCTGGGAAAAACCATTATCAGCTTTTTCCAGTTTCTGGGGTGTTTTTGACTATGCCATTGTGGATATATGAGAACGCCTTTGCCAGTCAGCTAAGTGGGATATATGGAAACAGAATGTCATTACACACGATGAATCAGTGGTACATATACATTTTGCAGACGGCATTAAAATTTCAGTCATGTCCTGCGAGTGAAAAAAAGACAAAAGAATTTTAAATAGACCCAGAAATGAACATGATTAAAGACACAGGGGTCTCCTATGTTAGAAGTAATTTAAAGCATTAATATTAATTACATTTGGAGAGGAGGAGAAATATAAACTGAAAGGATGATATCAAGAGAGTGAGTCATGAGCTCCTATTTTGCCTAATAGGAAACTATTAAATTTAAGCAATTAATTTAGAAGAGATATGCAAAATATTTCTTTATATAGTGTATCACAGTAAAATGTATCACTCTAATATATGTAAACCAAGCAAATATCTTTGCAGAGCTAAATGCATTATCATTGACTTGATTAGGAATAAGTGTTGCGTTTACACTAGCTAGGTTAAAACAATATTATCCAAGCCACCAGTCAGTACATTTCACATATATAAATCTTTCGCCAAAGTAAACAAACAAACAAACCAAAAAAACACTCTCCCCCCTAATTCTCTTATTTTCATAGCTTGGGATAACACTGAGGAGTTGGTTTCCCACATACCTTCATAATGCAGACAGATGGGATGAGATAAGCTGGAGTATTTGTACGAGTACCTTAACCTTACAGTGCAGCCTATAACCGGGACTGACCCAGGCTGGACTTGCGTGAATGGGAGTTTCACCTTTCCTTGCGGGGGTGTAGGAACCCGCTGTGGGAACTGGATGGAGACTGCGAAATAATCACCATAAATTCTCTTTTACTGACAGCTGCCAACTAGGGCCAAGGTCATGGGCAGGGTGGAAACTGTTGGCTAAGTAAATCAGTATCAGTTTCCGAAACACTGCGCCAGGTGGCTTTACAATAGCACATGTTGCTGTTTCTGTTGAGCTGCAGGCTGGCTGGGAAGATGAGCCTTCATCTTGGAAGAACGCTGAACTTCTTTGGCTTGTTTTTGTTATTTTTTTAACGTATCTATTGTTGTTTTGTGCAGGTTATTAACACAAATACACACTGAGCATTGCAATATTTTTTCCACTCTGTATGGACAAACATTTCTCACTGTCTGTGTGTGTACATACAGGCTTCCACAGGAGGCCAAATGGTGCAAGACCTGAAAGGCTTAACGTAAATGACGAACTGCATTTCTTTCCTACATCATCCCCTTTGTGGACTTCGCCATATACTTGCTTCCTCTTTCCACTTCCTCAGCACGGACTCTGCGACAGTCTTGGTGTGAAATTCTCCAGGCTGTAAATGTGCCTTTCTCCGTGTCTCAGCGTGGTGAAGTTCATCAGACTCACTTTTGCTTAAGGCCTGTGATTCCCTTCTGCTTCTGAACTCATTTGAAAAGGTGCTGGTGATATTTTGTGCCCCACTGTAGAATCTAGTTCAATAATATCTGCCCAAGATTTTCTTTTGCTTGGATTTAAAATCAAGTGCAGAAAATGTATGTAATTTGCCAGAATGTCTCTGAAGAATGTCTCCAGAACTGCATATAGGCCACCCGAATTAAAGAGCGTGGAATACTTAGGGTAATGCAAGGAAATATAATTATGGCTAACAGAATGAGTTATATGAAACACTGACTATGCAGAAGTAAGCGCTTCCTGTCGGAGGACTTGAACTGATCACAGACTGACTTGCAGGAGAAGCGATGGAAGCTGTGCTTAGGGGTCACTTAAAACGGGCACTGAAGAAACCAGCACACACGTTCCTCCACTGCCGGCCATGGAGCAGATGCCCTAATAGTTCTGTCCCGTCTCTGATTTCTATGACTTATTCTCTGCAATGTTGCATTGGCAACAATGGTGCCAAGCTTTATTTTCATCACATGTCTTCCCTGACAGTAATTTTTGGCTACATACTACAATGACCTAATTTTGAGCTGACAGACGACTGGGGGTTTTTTAGGATTCCTTTTTTTTTTTCTTTCTTTTTTTTTTTTTTTTAAAGAGGCTACTAGTATCTAGCTCAGCTTTATGGCATTTTGAAATTACTAACTTCCTTATCAGTCTGACTCGTCTCCTTATCTGCCCCTTTCTTCAACTCTTGTTCATTTCAACATCATTTATGACCTTATTACTATTTATATTTTGAAAGATATTAAATCTAACTTCTACATATGAAAAACAAAAGGGAAAAGTCAAGCCACTCTCCAATTTATCTCTATAGAGAAATTCACAGAAAATAATGCTACGTGAAGGCAATTTGTTACTTAGACACTGGCGCTTTATCCTTATTGATTTCTTTGATGTTATTTATAGCCTTGTTATGAAGCAGGGTTTTAAATACAAATGTTCTTACGATTTATTTTTAGTTTCCCTCTAATGCCTCCTGTCTACATGATCATTACTTCAGAACTTAGCATAATTACGCAGAAATAATTAATCTCCAGCTGAGATTTGTTAAGCACGAGTGAGAAGGCAAAGGTGTCTGATTGCTACTTTTTCACTTTGCCGATCTTAGGACTGTCTGGAGCCTAGGCTGGCCTCTGGCGTAATTGCGCCTTGCCTGGGGGTATTGCAGATGAGGTCTACCTGCCTGCGTCTCCAGGGACCGCACGCAGCGTGCGAAGCTGCGAGGGGCAGACAGCGCTTGGGCTATAACCCCGTCGGTCGGGCTAGCCCCCCGGCTTGTGTCGAGCTGAGGTGATGTAGCTAGATCTAATCCATCCAGAGACTTCCCCCACGCTAGGCAAATCCTTAGAAAATTGGCTAAGTTAACTTTACAGTTCATTTCTGTTACTAGATCATTGCAAAATAGGCCACAGGGAACTAATGTATCCAAAATTTCCACTCTGCCGAGAACATATTGCTCTTTAAGGCTAGGTAAATAACACCTTTTATAGAATGAAGACTGTAGAAACACAATATTTAAAACTCACCGAGTCATCTGAAATCTTTCTACTCTGTAGACCAATTACCTGAAGGCTTTCTATTGTGAAAACTAACCTAAAGGGAAGTGTGCAAGAAAAATGTCAGCTACGCACTACTGTAAATGCTCCAAGGCAAGCAGGACTCACGCACACTGATTTTCCTCCAAATTATGCCTCTGAGAGTCTAGGTTATATGAGCAGCATGGAGAGGGTTTCCACAAATGCAAATGTACAAGAACTCTTTCTGTGCAAAAATAAAATAAAGTATATTGGAGCTTCCTGTCTGTATAGCTACGGAGAGGCCAGTCCCGGTTATGTGGGCCAGATTGGTGGCAATCTGCTGGGGACGTACTGTGGATCCTTTCTGGCCTGCAAGCCTCAAGGTTTTTTTCTCGTGAACTCAAGTGTGAAGGGAGGAGGACAGCAGGCAGCAATAGTGTAAACCTGGGTCTTATTAAGTTGTGGAGTACCTAGGGCATACATTCAGATCTAGGGAGTGGGAAGGGCTCCGGTGCCCAGCAATTCAGGCATAGACGGATGCTGATGCTGAACTAAAGGTTAGGAGAATCAATACAGCATGTTGTCTTCTGTCTCGCTTATTTACTTCGCAAGGGTTTCTGCTGATTGTTTTCCAGCTATGTGATTCAAAGCACAGCTTGCCTCTTGGCTAACTCTCAGGTACGTCGAACCATATCTGTGATGGGCGGCTCATCTCAGAAGAGCACACGTACTTCCAGGGGCATGTAGTTACTAAGTAATACTTATAATTGCATGTCATATATCACAAATTCCTCTGTTTTCCCAGTACCAAGCACTGCCTCATCATGTGCATAAAAAGGAGTCTGCGTTCACATCTATCTTTCGAGCTGAGGTAATGAAACCCACCCACTTCTTATTAATTAGAGGTACAAGGTTAAAATCATGAGGCCTTAGTTACTATGAAAGTGGTTTCCTTAGACCTTGGATATCATTTGTTTTTAGAAGAGACTATAATGAATAAGCTGTGGTACACTGTAGAGCTTAAAGACAACCAAATGAGATAAAGAGATGACCACAAAGCCAGGGATAGAAAAGCTCTGTTAGTCCCTGCCTTGCCCACGCTGCCTTGTTCGTTCACCTTAGTCTTAACTTGCCTGAGCAATGGGGTTTCTAACGTTCTTCTTCCACCCGGCAGACTTCACGCTCAGGAGGTTGCCAAAATACTCAGCTTCATATAGTTACAATGAACAAATGTGCCCAGGGAGCTCCGCATATCTTGAAAGCCACAACCTTATGTTCTGTGAAATTTTCTTCATGCTGTAATGTAATAGGAGTAGTGGGAATAGGTATTGTGGGTTCAAGTTAAGGCTCCTTGAAAAATTTCCATCTAGAAGTTTTGGAGGATGAAAAATTAGGCATTCTGTTGATTTTGTTTTCAGAATGTCTACTTTTTCGTATTGACTTTTCCTTATTAAGAAAAAAAGTTAGCTTTTCAAAACTGAACATTTTTTGGCTGAAAACCATTTTTGGGAAAATGTTTTGCTGAAAACTGTCAGTTCTTCCTCTCCTTCTCCTCTTTCCTCTGCAATAATACATTTAGGAAGTTTTATTTTACTTTTGAATAAAAAATAGAAAGTTCCTTCAAAGGAGGTAGGATGATGTTTCACAGGAGACTAAAATAGGATGCCATCACCCTGGAGAAATGAAGACAAACTTTAAAATTAATATTGAAAACAGCTATTGCTTGTTTATTTTGTCAAGTTAATTTTAATCCAGATCAGTTGCCTGATCCAATTTGTTGACCACACAAATGTGTATGCTGATGTAAGCTAATTCCTCTCAGGAATGAGGACCTGACAGAGGGACTACTTCTTTCAGATACTGAAAGTGCTGTATTTTTTATGTATTATGATTTTCATGTCACACTGAGAGTGCATCTGGAGTTGATATTCTTACAATAGTTACCTGAAACTGTAAAATTGTCTGTAAAACTGCTTTGTTAGACAGTAAGAATACTTCTGATTATTAGAGATGGGAGGTCATCCAGAAGACAAACAACTTCAGTTAGTCTTGTCTGTTTGTTCACAAATAACCTATAAATTAATATTAACAGAGTTGACTATCATGATATTTTAATCAATACATCATTCACGAACAAATCTAGTATTAATGTTTAAATCTTTATAGCTGAACTGATACTTACTTATGTTACTGAGATTGTCAGATATGATACCGGATTTTTCCTGTGCTCAAATTAATTTATTATCAAAAGTAGTTGAAAAAACATTGGGAGTGATCTTTCAGGAAAGGTACTAGGAAAGAAAATATCAGATGTTGCTGTTATCAAACGCTGCTTTATGATAGACAGACAGACAGACAGACAGACAGACGGAGCTCAGAGAAATGTATGGCTTCTAGCTGATGTCTAGCTCTTTTTAGAAAATATTTACAGCACCAGTAAAGTCTGTTAGCCTGCTTTATTTTAGTCATTTCAGCAATAAGTTGGTAACTTACATCACAGAAAGTACATAAAATAGGGAAAGGAACATCATTTATGTGTTAACTTTTCTGGGTAAAATATTTACCACATTCTCCTTGACGGATAATTTCTAGGAACATCTTACGCTTTTAAAAAGCAGGCCTTCTGATTACATGATTCTAGCTACATTTTTCCTCTCTCCACATTCACAGAAAGTAGATGCGTGTAGGTGGTTTTGATGCCATATATTAAAATTAGCATCTGAATTTTTGCACAACCCGTTTATCAGAGCTCAGGTAAGAGAGCGTGGGAATCTTGTCCCTTTTCTGCTCTGTGCAAGTCAAGCATTCCCTTAAGCATCTTGGATACTGCAAGTTATCATCCCCATCATTGGCACAAACTAAATGAGCGTGGTTTTGTGATCCGAACTGAGAAATATATGCTCAGCAGCTTGTCTTGCTGTCTTACTAAAACACCTCTTCTTCTCGGAAAAGTTTATACTCTTGTACAGCTAAAACACTGTAACATATAGTGAAAGGAACATCTGTTATTTGTGCTAGTCAAGATTTAGCTCAGAATCTCACAAGAATAATTTTTTGGATAATTGGTGCTGTAGTTGTCTGATTAAGATGTATGTTCTTGCCTTCATTCTGTGTTACTCTTGATATGACATATCTCATTAGATAATATTTTGTTGGTATTAATGAGAATACTATACTGAATTCCAAAGCTGCTGCCTTTGTCACAGTTTCTCTTGTAATATTAATGACGGTTAAAAATAACTAGTTCTGTTTTATCTGTTTCCTCTGCATCACCACCTATGTGTGCTGGCTGCATTTTTACTTGTCTGTGGCATACGGTATAGATCTTCTATAGTGATGAATTCACTGATTGAATATTCTGCTGTTTCAAATGAAAACCTCAGTTGTTCACTGCTGAGTGCGTGACAGAGATTTTTCTTTCATTATTTTTGAAAATAACCAGATTTGTATTTTCCACTTTCTTTTCTTCAGTAAAGGAATCATTTTCTTATAGTTTTAGAATAAGCTTTAATAAATTGAGGTTTGGTATAAGTAGCCACGATTCTCATTTGCTTCATGTGAAAATCTGCGCAATTGAGATTTTCTAGCACCAAGGTCACCAAAGAATGATTTCTGAGACTATCTACACAAATATTTCTAGACCTCAAATTTAAAATTGGAGGTTTTAGAAAACCTTGCACTCCTGTTCTAGTCAGGGAACAGGATTGTCTGACCATGTCAGGTGGTTTTGTCATGTCATGTCATGGATCATGAACGGTGTGAAATTTCACAATTGTGTGAATCCTCTGAGTAATCGGAGTTCAGCAGGGTATTCATTACTGGAGACAACTGTTTGCAGGGTATTACCTCCAGAAACTTTAAGTGTCAGAGTGCCATTTAATGGCGGATAAATAAACTGAAAGCAAGACTGTCTAAACCTCCCGACTCCTTGAATTCACAGAAAAAAAGGAATCACCAAAAAGCAGTATGAAGTAAATACAAATGAATGATTTTTGAAAAAGTCATTTTGATTATATGTCTTTCTGCAAGCAGAATCTAAATTATAACATAATTTTTTTAAGCCCAGAAATAATACTAGCTCTTTGTAATGAGTTTGGGGAAGGAATACACCATTCATAAACAGGCATGTGTGTTGTTGCAGAACTGGTGCAGTTTATCAGCTTTCTTCGTGTTAGGGGGCTACTTTAGCACCAGAGCAACTCGAATAATAGTCAGATGGTGTACTATTTTGAATTTCACAATACACTTACAGAGTTTTTACAGTTTGTATTTCACAGACCTCACGATTATTTTGTGGGTATGCATTAGTGTTGAAAAAAAAATTAGAAATGATGTCTGCTTTATGTTGCTATCTCAGCCAGAAGCATACCGGATGGCCTCAATGTGCATTTCTAATCTACAGTTGTGGAAGTGTGCAGAATGACGTGAATATTTCATTTTGCTCTTTTAGCTTAAAGCCTGTAGTCATTTATCCCTCTCTCATATCTTTCCTTTCCTCCCTCAAAATACCCTTTCCATAATTTTTCTGGAACGGAATTTTTTAATTGATCTGCTAGAGCTTTTGCTTCATGCTGCAGCAACCCCTTAGCAGCATATGCAATTCATTAAGCCCTTTAATTTTGTCTGCTATCGTGCTGCATGCAGCTTCACATTGCCGTTTGCAGAATAATCAGCACTGAAGCAAACTAAAAGAAGAGGGGGAAGGGCAAGCTAAAGTCTGACACCAATGACAGAAGAGAAGATCAAATATAAATAGACGGGAGTCACTGCTGTGGCATCACTAGCAGAGAAGCATGCCATTTTTTTGTTTCAGAAGACAGAGCAGTTGCTGTGAATTCATAGCAAACACAAATCCCTTCTTGGATAAAAAAAAGAAAAAAGATTGTTTCTCCATTGTCCAGGTGTGGTTTTCCTATTATTTATAAATAAATAAATAAACGCACATATAAATTCCTTCATTCCACGCACTACAGCAAATTTATATCAGTTGGGCATAGAGATTCCATGGCTACTTAATCACATGCACTACAACAAATTCATACCGATTGGTGATAGACACACAGTGACTATTTTGAGGACACAAACTAAAGAAAAGAAAAAGAATGTAAATTGGGGTGATCTCAGAAAAGAAATTGCATTCGTCTTCCACAGAGACTTGAATGTATAAACATTAGGCAGAGGCAGGAAAAATACTCTGCATGCCGAAGAAACTCAAGTTTATGAGAGAAATTTTAATTAGGGAGAGAGCAAATTCAGTGTTTCAGTAGGCTGCAATTGCAATTTTGGAGGTTTTTTTTGCTTTGGCAACTCCAAATATAGCCCTCAAGACATCCATTGCTCTATAATAAGTCTCTGTTGAAAGTTAACGATGAATACACATAGTAAAGCCACAGAGCATCTAGGAATAGAGGCTAACAGTCAGCATTTCACCAAGTGCCTCCAGTTCCCTCTCTCTTTCCTTTCAACTTTCCCTGTCCCCGCAGGACAGCTGGGGGGTCGGGGTGGAGGGGGGAGCCTCGGGGCTGCCGTTCACACTGGCTGGGCAATTCCCACATGATAGCGTGTAAGGGAGAGGGTGTGGTAGAAGGGCTATTTGGGGAGTGATGAGTGCCGTCTCTGCAGCAAGACAAGGCAATAGAGTGCCAGTCGTGGTGGTGATGTTGCTGAGCTGCTCGTAGTTTCCCTGGCATGATGTACTACACAGCTGGGACTCCTTTATTGTGGGCAGTTTTACTCTGATTGTTTTAACATACATGTTTTAATGCACTGTGTTATTAATTCTTGTGTACCTAGAACGAAGGAAGCTTCAGAAATGTCTGTGCTACCATTCATGCAGCAGAAAACCCAAGCATTCTTGCAATCACAAAATCATTTTTATACTAAAAGCAGAAGTCTCCCATCGGGTCTGCGCCAGCACATATCAAACCTGATCCTCAGCTCCATTAAATCAGCTTTGCACACCTCCAGCAATACGAAGCACCCCTGAGAGCTTTTCCAGGGCCAGCTAGCGCTCCCTCAATCCACTGGAGACTTTGAGCCAGCCTCCGCATCAAGCCTCCCCTCTGGGCAGAGAGGCAGAGGCAGTAAAAGCAATGTACCTGAAACTTCTGTGCAAGCCACTGAGCTGCTGTCATATTTTTTCGTCTCTGCGGGGGCTAGTGTTTCTGACATAATTTAAGGCAGCTCAGACTGTCTCTATATTATTCCTTCAACACAGCTGCGGTTTGAAGGCCAACAAACTCCAAAGCCAGCTTATTGCCTGCTCCTGTCTCCACGTCCTGCATGGACACTGAGATATTGGTGGTGGGGGTCCAGGCTAAGGGGGGAAATGTTCTCATTCCTGATATTTCCCAGAAGGTCTGTTCAAGAAAAGCAGCAGAATGTTTACCATAAGATGGATTATGAAAATGGCAATATGGATTTCACTTTGTTTTTGCAAAATGCTAGGGTTCTATTGCTATTAGGAAAGAAAAGATAATTAATGGCACGCTTTAGTGAGAGTTGCTTTGTAGCGAAGAGACGGCACTATTTCAAAACAGATGAAGCCTTCATTTCTGTGCCTTTCAAAAAAAGTATGCTTGTATCTGATGGCCCCCTTTTCAAAAGCAGGTGACAACTGAGCACTCAATTTTGCAGTAACACTCATGTTTAAATGCTTTTTTAATCATATTAAGCATTACGTATTCAGTCTGTGTTTCCTTTGAATGGGAACTCGTACTCTGGCTCTGTAGTCTTGCAGGAGGAAGCCTGATCCCTCCTGAATGTTCAGCAGCAGACTAGTCATTTCAGCTCCCGTCCAATACAGATATAGGTATGATAAGCTAGACTAGACTTGATAAAGGATGAGAGGAAAATAAAAAGGAGAGTCTCTGTTATCTCAGGCCTGCTAGAAGCTCATACGATCCACTTAGAATAGTGTTACAAATTGTGCTTGGGGTCTGATCCCAGATTTCGTTATTGCACACAACTTCCTAATCAGATGCTGTGGAGCAACTGTATGAGAAGGGGCTTTGGGTTAGCTCAGCCGGGAGACAAAAAGGCTAAGGGGACCTAATTGCTGTCTTCAACTATGTAATGGGGCTTATAGGAAAGATGGAGCCAGGCTTCTCAAGTGTGCACAGCAAAAGGAGGAGAAGCAGTGGCCATAGTGCAGCAAGGGAAATTCCATCTGGGAATCAGGAAAACAGTTTCCATAGTGATAGTGACTAAGCACTGGAAGGAGCTGCCCAGAAAGGGTGTGGGATCTCCATCCTTGGAGACTTTCAAAACTCCCCTGGACAGGCGCTGAGCGACCTGATCTAACTTCAAAGAGGGCCCTGCTTGAGCAGGGGGTTGGACCTGATGACCTCCAGAGTTCCCTGCCAACCTAAATTATTCCATAATTCTATTATTTTAACCCACCATGAGGCAAAATGTCCCTTCCTCCTGCCAGGGTCAGGCCCAGTTTTCTCCATTAAAGAAAATAACATTGCTACATGTTGTCTGTGAGGCAGGAGAGAAGAAAGAGCAGTGTACCAAAGAGACAATACCTTACTTGCAGCTATCACACTGGCATGTTATGGGCACCTTTCTGCCTGATTTCAAGAACAATAAATGTGATTTCAAACATAGTTTACTTTTTTCCTTATCCACAACAAGCATGTCAACATCATATTTAATTTACATCACTCTGAATGCAGCATTTCATCTAATGAGTTTTTTTCCTTGTAATTTCTGCTTATACTTTATGGGAGAAATGATTTTGAACCATTCCCATTTTCTCTCCATGACCGCTGGCTGTCAGTGCCTGTTGTAGCTTAAATGGTGTGGGACAAGGTAAATTTACATTCAACCCAGCAAATGGCTGTCATCAACACATTACAGCCTCAAAGTCATTCAGAGGATTCAGAACAGCATAAGAGCAAGCGATGTACCGAATGGGAATGAAGAAGAAACCAAGTTAAAAATAGCATGTTTTTTTGTGAAACCACTAAATGTGTCCACATGTAGGTCACCCCCTGTTCATGTGTGCAAACTTTGCTAACAGAAGAGAGGGATTTTAAATATATTGTGGACCACAATGCTACATACCAATTACAACACACTGGGCGTCGCTTTAGAAACTCTACATCTATATTTGCATATTGATTGCATTTTGCATATAATGGGGTAAGCTCTGTGAGGTTGATCCTGATTTAAACCTGCAGCAGAGACCGTGAATCCTATAGAGAACCCAGCAATTTATCAGCTCATACATGTTTTTGGAAGAGGGCCACTACTTGTGTGATTCATCTGCACAGTTCAGACACAACATTAAGTGCCACTGTTCTGCTGCACTCAGAAGGACTAGGAAAGGCTAATATAGTAGTGTAAATGTTCTGTACAAGGAAATAATTTTAACATATTAACTGCACAGATTGAGGAAAATGGGAGAGGTCTTGTTAAGCAAGACTGTTTTTTAATCTGGAATTATAAATGTAGTATCCAACATAACTTGAAACAATTTACTTGTGACCTATTTTCCCCTGTCACAAGGCAAAGAACATTCAAAATAAAAAAGCTAAATGAAGCTCAAAAGCTTATTTAGTGTGGACAATTCCTTTCAGGGTCTTTTTGAGTCTTCAACTTCTCTCGTGTACTTAAAGTGCTAACATATTTGTGGCCCCACTTCTGGTTACTGTATCTCCATTGCAACTTTTCAACATTGCTTTGTTTTCACTATGGTGAGCTGAATGTGCTTACATGAAGTGTAAGCAGCAATTAATACCCAGCCTGTTCAGTCGGGCATTAGCAATTTCTAATCAGTTTTATTTTGTGGACCCTTCATGAGATGTTTTGGACTGCAGCTATATATGGAAAATGCTAGTGCACAAAAACTGGGAATGGTTCTGCCTCTGGATAATGCCTCAAGTAAGAATGGAGCCATAGCTCTGCAATTTTAATGGTAAATGTGGTATTTTGGCATGCATTTTTTATCCTTTCCCTGTGTTCTATCATGGTACACATATGCAGGATATATAGGCTTGGGAGCATGCTGGGACTCTCCTAAATTTAGAGTTTTAGCAGACTTTATGGTTATCTTCCACACTCTGAACTGTGTTAAGAAACTGTGGCTCCATTAGCAACCCCTTTCCCCTCCATTCCCAGCTCTTACACCCTCTGAGACATGTTTATACTTCAGTCTATTACCTATTGACTAAACACATGCAGGTATAGTGTTTTCACAGCATTTCTCATACCGAACTTAGTCCTCAGATGTGAAACTACAACTGCTGTTATGACCACAAGCATCAAGATATCACTGAGATCTTCTCTTGATGTTTGGTCAATTAATCCATTGCTAAAACACTTCTACCACATCCAGTTTTTCAGAAATCTGAGAGGCAGCAGACTTTTTCAACTTACTTCCTACGCTGGGTTTCTCAGAGCATCTTCAGTATGTTAGCAGAGAGCTCACAGAGCCAAATTCTCAGCTGATTCCAAGCAACACAATGCCAATTTGCTTTGACGGAGGTCAGCCAGCCTTGAGCTGCACTGATCAAGGCATATATGCTGTTAGATGTGTTAGAGATCTTTGAAACAACAGCTTTTAACTTTGACTTTCAAGTTAATTTGCTTTAGGTAGGATACTTCTGCATGTCCAGGTTGCTTCTGTAGACACTGCTGTTCATGTACAAATGGTTCAAAAGGTTTCACAGCCAGCTGAAGTCCATCACTGATCCATGCTTTCTCTCAGTGTCGCAGATTATGTACTTGAGCCAGTTACAGGAAGAAGTTTTTAGGCCACTCAGAAGATTTGGGGGAGAGCATCTTCAAGCCGTTTCCCCCTATGGATTCTGATGCCTGTGGTTGCCAGTCCATTTCCTCTCACAACACACTTTTCCATTCCCCATGACCTGAGCTGTCGCCAGTGCTTAAAAATGAAAGTACTGATGGTTTGACTGGCTTTGACTAAAAATATTGCAGTTTACAAATAGGATATTTTGCAGAACTGTTTAATATAGTGTTTTGTTTTGTTTTATAAACTGAGTTTGAGAGCTTTAGGCTGAGTGAAAGGCTGTTGGGGAAACTTGGCTCACATACTCTTAGAGCACCCTTGAGCCCCTTACTACATCTGTCTTTCCTAGGAACACAGGTGACAAGAGCAGAGAAAGCTTCAGAGTGCCAGAAGAGAGCACTGGGCATGTTTCTGAGGAGACCCTCCCCTGGGTCAGTCACTGTCCCAGGTCTCAGCACAATTCAAACTTGCAAAATGTGTGTGCACAGCTAGTCTTTAATTCTATTTTCAAGTTTGCGGATGATGTTCACATAAACTGGAGGAGCTTTTCAGTGAGGTCTCCATTTGGTATGGCCAAGGAACTCTCCTGTTTCCCTCTCTTTTTCTCTCCGGGAATTATCTTCTTAGAGTTTAAAAAGCCGTACTCCGGTCCAGAGTGTGCCATCAGAATACTGTATCATGGTTTGGGCATATTGCTTAACCTTGTGCCTCAGCTACCTGAGAAGGGTGCCAATCCCGTACTAATGCTCATCTTAGACTAGCGTACTATTAGCATGAAGTATCTGATCTTTTCTTTTCTTTCTCATTCAACATTTCCTTCCCCTAAGAAAGTGGTCTGTATTAATATACAACTCAATGGGGAAAAAGTTATCAGTCTTTTCCTTAGATATCTTAAAATATTTAGTTCATTTTTCTTCTCTCATTTTCTTCTCCTTAAAGCTCCCAGGGCTATATAGTACTACACTAAATGCATAGCTGTAACCTTCTTCCGCTGGGATACAGATACCCTTTTAACAATAGTTTGAATATTAGCAACTCACAGTACAGCATAGAATGGGAATTAACACAGCAAACAGATCAGGTTGGAAATTGGTGAAGAGTTAACTTGTCTATTTTTCTTCCACTGTCACTAATTTGTCTTTCCGTGTTCCTTTCTCTTGCTCATATAACGATACAGCCATGTGTGAGGTGTCCACTTCCTTTTCATTTTTTTCAAGCCCACATGATTTAAGAAGGATATATGCAGAACGGGGGCATAGTCAGATTTTGTGGACCACAGAACTACCTGCAGTACACAACCACCCCAAAAGATGTTTAACTTGTATTGAAAGTTTGGACTTAGTGCAAAAGACCCCTCTACCCTGTGTTTGGTTTCCTTTTCCATCATTGCTGGGGAATATTTTAGACTCAGCTAGAGCTCCATGGCTCCGTGGGCTAGCTCACTGCAGTCCTAGGGAGAAATAGCAGCAAGGGACTTCTCAAATTCAGATGATAGGAGAATACATGGAAGGCCCCAGGGCTTCTTGTGGTCCTTTGAAGGCTTGTATGGTCAAAGTAGGATCATACAGCTCTAGAGATATGGGGTGGAACCACACAGGGATGTGATCTTGGAGTGAGTTTTTTTGAACTACAAAGCCTTAGTCCTGGGCACAGGAGAAACAGCAGTCCTAGGCTTTATCGGTGCGCTGGGTGGCAGAGCCAGGGGAAGGTACTGCAGGAGCTGGTGCTGCTGCCTTGGGGTTGGCCTTTCCTCCTAGCCAGGGAGCTCCGGGTGGTCCCAGCTGGTCCAGACCCCAGCCTTCCCTGCACCGCCTGGGAAACGTGAATGAACAGGCAGGGTCACAGCCTGCCTCACAGAGAGAAGTCCCCTTGCTTACAGCTGACATGGGAAATGGAGTTTCCAGTTTTTGCAAGAAATACATGCCCTTGGGCATGGAGGAAAAGCTTGCAGGGTGGGCAGTAATGAGAAACAGTGCCTGAACTTGCTTTGTGAAAGAGACAAAAGCACCTCCAACGCTATGCAGCTGCTTCCCACCGGCATTGCAGAGGCAGGTAGGTAGGTAGGTAGGTAGGTAGGACACTTCGTATGTAGTAGGCTTTTCAACTCTTCCCACTCCTATGGGCACAAGAAAATGACTTCAGCTCCCACCTTCTTTGCTCTTGAGGAGCTGACCTTGATGAGATAGAAGTAGTGCAGGCTCCGTTCTTGCTACCGAAAAGCTGTGGCTGAGGGTGGTCCAGAGGGCATGCTGCACATGTTCCAGGGAGAGAATGAAGGATTTATTTTTTTCTGTCTCTAGCCCAGAAGTTTCACAACTAATAAATTAAATGAATACTTCCAAAAATGAAAATAAAAAACTCTGGCCCACAGAGCTCTGAAAAGAATCACATAATCTTTCCAACAATTTTTTTCATAGTCATTTATTCAGATAGCACCCAATAAAAAGTCAAAAAAAGTGCAAAGCTGGATTGTTTTGAGCGGTGGGAAAAGTTTTAGCCTAAAATAACATTAAAAATCATAACACAGTAAAAGATAAATATCAGGAGTGCAATTATATTTTCCCAAATGCAGGCATGGTCATATGTATATCTGACACCTATAGCAGTTTTGAATTGTATGATCCTGTAGCATTTCCCAAATAATTAAATACAGCTAAGGCTTATGCACTCCACAACAACCTAAGCCCAGTTGCTGCTTCTTGTACTCCTGAAAGCTAACTGTGTGTATATTTTTCACAGCAAATGCATAACTGTATTATCAGAGTGGTCAATGACAATCTGAGATGGAAGTAGAGGAAATACTGGCGTCTGAAAACATCCAATTTTGTCATTCTGTTAAGTCAGCCAAGTATTATGCGGTAGGCACTGTAATATTCATCTTATTTCTCCTCTTTAAAGAAAAAGAGAAAAGGAAAAATAAGATAGGATAGTTTATACCTTTCGCATCTACTTTTTCAGAGTGTCTTCAAATTCAGAGAAAAAACCCTGCATCTGTCTTTCAGTTCTTCATAGATGTAAGTCCTGGTGCCACAAAACCTGTAGACCTGGATATGAAATAAAATTTGTCTCTGCATTCTGCTCAGGTCCAAAAGCTGAAATTCAGAAAACTCTTTATCATTTGGGAAGGGGAATCTTGGGATCTAGTCTCTGGTTCAAGGATTGTTTATGCATTCAAAGCGTAGCACATTATCTAAATTGTCCTTTGAGTGAGGACTGCTTTTCAGATTTTCTCATTTTACCGCCTTTGATAAGAGCTGTAATCACTTAGCTACAGACTCCTGCTTACTCTGGGAAGAATAAGGAGCACAGACAAGAAGTGATGCACTTAAATTATGGTAAAGGAGATTAAGCATTAGGAAACCTTTTTAAAAGATAAGGCTAGTAAAGCACTGGAAGAGACTGCTGCAAGAAGCTGTGAGGCCTCCATCATTAGCTATCTTTTAGAGCATCTGCTGGAAACACTGTTGGTATATTTGATCTTGCCCCTGGGATGGGCTGTGAGAGGGAAGGGACAAGGGAGTATCCTGAGGTAGTCAGTGACCGTATTGATATTTTTAACAGTTCTCTCAAAGAAATGGTCTGTGTAAAGTTTGTTGTGTGCCTTTTCACTGTTGTTTATAGTGTCTACTGTGCAATCTTCCAAAGTATTTTTCATCCGACATGTCATTTATCTGCATTACTAAGTTTCAAAGAAAATTGGTTGGAACAGCAGATTGGCCTTTCAGATTCTATCATAAAAATGTTCCTCGACTCTTAAGTATTGTCTCACTATGTTTATATTTGTGTGTTATATATTGAGAGATTGCACCTCTTGATATACTGAAATATTACTTCTGAAACATACATTTATTTTCTCAGAAAGTTGTTGTCATCAAAGGTGCAATTTTTGGTGATGATTTCTGTAAAGTAGATTTTTTTCCATACAGAAGCTTGATGCAAGTTATTAACTCGGTTGACACAGGCTGTCAAATTCAACCAAGTGTTCAGTTACTACTGAGCTGAGCTGAATTTGGAGCTGTGAGCTAGAGGTAAAAGCTTGCGTTCCAATTGTCCCTCCATCTTCCAGAAGATACTAGACAAAAAACACCACAAGTCAGAATGGGATGTTTTCTGTTAAAAATATCTCTCAGGGAAAATGGAGATGACACCATCCTCCCTGTGAGAACACATCTTATCCTGATATTCCTTAAAACTTTTCCATAAACCTCCTACAAGGAAAGCGGAGATGAACAAAAGTGAAGAGTAAGGAAGGAACCTGTTGACAGGCAAAAGCACTAACTACAGCTGTGCAGACTTAACTGTGTTGTCCCCCAGTAGGAGGAAGGTTGTGTCTCTCTGTTTTCTTTTTAGTCTGTAGACATTTTCTACTCTTTGGTCAGATTTCAGTACCCCACCTTATGTGGGTGGAACTTCATTGGCTTCAGTTAAATTATTACTGGTTTAGATATTGTTATGCTTTTGGTGACCCTCCAAATTCAGTTTAAACCACTGAGCTTTACATGGCTTCCACTCAAAACCATTAATTGGCCTCTTTTCACATGAAACTTGGTCAAAGCTTGGTATTATTTTAGCATACAATTGTGAATTGGCAAAGCATGAGTGTTGGGCGATACATGTTCTCATCATTTCCATTATGTGTATGACCAGCCAAATCCTCTTTATATAAATCAAAATAAATGTGTCAAATCAATTTATACTTATTGCTACACCCATATATTTTTTTTCAAACTGTGCTATTGGTCTGAATATTTTTTAAGGTACAGGAGCATTGTGCCTATCTTCTGGGAGTGCTTATTGACCAAATACAAGCCAACAGATACTTATCAAGCAGCTTTTGTCTTTTGTAATTTTCCTCCAATGGACAATGCTCAGTTATCCAGAGTTTTCCAGAAATGACACAAAAGTATTTATTCATACTTCAGAGCTCCATAGTAGGAGAACATTTGACAGAAGGAAAGAAAAAAGCTATTGTAGGCATTAATAAAGTGGAGGTGAGACAGCTGAAATGTACTTGAGGAACTTACCTCCTCCATCTCTATTTGACTATTTGCATTAACATCAAAGATCATACACATAATGAAACACACAACATAAAAGCTGCAGTAGTAGAGCAATAACCCTGGATGTTTAACGGATTTTACCTTATTGCTTATTCAGTGTGTTGCAACTTTTTTTTCTAGAATGACTTATGAATCTTTATGGAAAGTTCATTAATGCAATGGATTAATATCTCCTCTTGAAATGCACAAACAATACAGGAAAGACAAAACTAGAAGCCTAGAAACATAAATATTTCCATTTGAGGTCACCCTGGAATAAGAGAATTTCTTCTACGTTGCATGAAATACATAGTACTCCATATTAAGAAAAAATAGCATCTATTAACTCCACTTCTGCTTTGATTGAATATGGTCAACAACATGCATTGATTTGGATCAAAAGCAAGAATTATACCTCCATGCATCTTTTAGGCATATTTCTGTGCAAAATATCTTGGCTGCATGCTGGTGAGCTCCCTGTCTGATGTGTGTTATCTGTTGAATGCTGTTATCTGTTGAATGCATAGACCATTCCTCTCCTGGTGACACAGTATCTGCAATAGATCTTAAGGCATAAATTGCTCCTGAAGAATTCAGGGAAGAATGATAACACCAGCTTTTGTGGCTACTTCTTTCCCCCAATGCCATGCAAGTAAATCTACAGTTTTCTTGTTGCAGTAATCTGGGCTTTGCTCAACCTCAGCTGTGCAGCTGTGCCAAGTTTAGCACTCCTACCTTCTCCATGGGGGCAACACAACTACGGGTTATGTAATGGGAGCAGAGAACTGAGCTAACTGGCTGTTGACAGCTCTCCAGCTATCCCTGAGCAAGGGTTTGAGAGCAAGAGATGTGAAAGCAGCAGCGACTGCCAGGGGAATATCCCTCAGCAGCAGGATCTGCAGGAAGGTGCTGGATGAGAAGTCCCAGCTGAGAAAGACTGTGAGGCTGTAAGCAAGGAGGAAATGCTAGTAAAAAAAAGAACAGAAATATGACTCAAGAGAAGCAGATGTGGAGGAGAAACTCTATTACAGAGGAAAAGAATACATATACACACATATATATGTGTATATATATAGGAAAGGAGTAATGAGGAGCACAGGCTGAGACCAAAGGGTCTAGAATTGCTGTTCAAGCTACAGGGCTGCCTGACAGTTCTGGGGCTGAGTTCAGAGCTTCTATCACTGCAGACTCTAGCACAGTTTTCTCTTGCGTTGCCTATCTACTTGCTTATTTATCCTGCTGTATGATTGCTTGTTTAGGTATTTTTACTGTAGACTGGTTTGAAAAGCTACAGAATACATCAGCCGTGTTTGAGAGGAGGATTAGCAGGCCATCCCTGAAGCACTCCAGTTCTCCACATGGTGCTAATAATCCATCCACAACATGTATTGCAAAGTATTTCAGAAGCACAAATCATTAATGTAGCAATGTTAGCAAATCCTTGAAGAAAACAAATCCCTTTTCCCTCCTTCTCCTCCCTCTTTTTCCAACTCTGGCTTTAAAGATAGGTCAAGAATTTTGCAGGTGGGCTTATAAACTCAATGTGAAGCTTTAATCTGGAATATAATGTTTGGAAATGTACTTTCAGTGTGTGTGTGGGAGACTGTTTTATCAGAGGTAATGTTCGTCTGCCCTGGGGTTTTTGTTTGTTGCTTCAGCTTAAGAAGATGAAGCTGTTAATTCTGAAAGCTTTAAAGAATGGCCTTAGCAAACCTAACTAGATTAGGAAAAGCTTCACACTGCCCCTAACCATTCTCCCGCGGAATTTAATAATACAAATACTTACCGGAATGATACAAAACTCAAGCAGGCAGCAGCATCTTTGCCAGCTGTGCTTGCAGAGAACCCGGCGAGCCTTGAAGGGAAGAGCGCATATGCAGGTACACGGGGAGGTGAGAGCACGTTCCTGCTCAGCCCTGGGCAGCTTGTGTGACGCTGGGGATTTAAGCCTTGCTCACCTTCAGTGTGTTCATATCAGCAGCTAGTTTACAAAGGTTGAGTATGTTGGCTTCTTCTCCCAAAGCCCCAAATTTTGATTTCATGCACCTAACTTTTAGCTACCGGGAGCCTTTAGTGGGCCTCTCCTTCTCACAAAAGCCTTGGTATTTTGAAAAGTGCAACTTAGCCATGTCTAGTGCTGCTCTCCCTTTATTTTAAGCTAAATGAAGATGCTCTGTTTTAACACTCTCTTTCCTTCTGCTTAGTGGTTTGTACCCAGTATTAACTGATGCTGCCAGTTTTGTGTGACTTCATTTCCCTGGGCTCATGAAGAATCACATGGCTTTTGCACTCTCTGTTTTACTAACAGGAAAAATGGCTGTAGGCAATCTGGATATTTAGCTCAGCATATACTAAGCGGAAATCCATTGCTTTTTTCCCCTATACTTCTCCAAATTCTTGGCTGTGTAAGAGTGTGGCTCGTCAGTTGAAGAATGTGAGCCTGCAACGCTGGGGAGCGCTGGAGGAAGAAGGGGGGACAGCTGAGAAACATATGACTTCAAACCACCCTTTTCCTTTCCTTATCCTCAAGAATTGTAGTGGCTGGAAGTCTAGAGCATCCCCCAGGGCTTCGCTAAATTGCATCCAGCTGCAGTGGCCTCTGATGGGAGCAGTCCATCATAACGGTCAGCGACGGCAGCACCGCTCCCCCCCGCAGCCCCGGAGGCTTGGGTTGGCGGCTGGGCTCCGGCCGTGCCCGGCGGCTGGACGCGGTGTTATTTCCCCAAACATACGGCTGAATGCTCTGCTAGTATAGTATGAGGTGAAGAGCGAGCTCTACCAGCACCTCGTACTGGGCAACTCCACAAGGGGACACAAAATGACAAAAGCAACCACAATCACAAGGTTGTAGAGAGACCTCACTTAATAAAGGCACTTTAACAGTTTTTACAGTGCACCTCAGAATATATTTTTACTGGAAGTAAGATCACCCAAGTGAGATGTTTACTACAGACAGCAGCAAAAGCATCTAATGCATGGTGTAGCAGTAACGATTGAATAACATGAGGATTCTTCCGTCATTTTTAAGAACAAGTTAACAATCAGAGAGTAGTCACATATTAAACCACTTACAGATCTGAAATAACAGCTTCTTAGCCTACCGTAAACATGGGTGCTATTTTTGCTAAGCTGTTGTAAAACATGAGCAGTAACAGACACGTTATGATAACTCAGGAAAGAGATACTAAATACTAACTTAAAAAGAAAAGGAGCAAATTCAAAAGGCTTAGGCAGTTGGAAGCCCCATAATCCAAATCTAGCACAGGGTCCGAATTAAAAATATTACAGCATGAAAGGTCAGATGGATCCAACAGCTTCACAAAAGACTTGTTCTTTATGGAATATGAATTCTCTTATGGGAGTTTGGACTCTCTTTCCCTCCGCTCCTTCCTCCCCCCAAATCCTAGGAATATTCTCAAATGCACAAACCAAATGACTTATGTAGAAAGATGAATGAAGCTATTATAAAGAGATGATGGTCTGCAGATGGGGAACAGTCATCCTTATTGTTGCTTCCCCCTCACTGTAAGATCTAGGCATGAAATCATGATCCCATTAAGGTCAAAGTGAGTATAAGAAATGATGGGTCAGGATTTTCACTGTTGACCTCTATATAGCAGATCTGGAGAATATTTCGTGACAAATCCCCGTAGGTCACTTTTATTATTTCCCAGGTTGCAAACCTTCCCAAAGCTTATGCATTTCTCTTCACTGTCCACATCTTTGAAGGCATCTGTCAGTAATAGACCCTGCGCTTGACCCCATAATCCTGATTCCCTGTTTGTGTTCCCATGCAGAGTGACTGGTCACCTACCTTCCACACAGTACCTGTCAAATGGAAGAGCTAACATATCCAAAAGTAACAAGTATTAAGTCCCAATCTTCTCCACTTCCCTTCCCTCAAAAATAGTCTAATTTAAAACTCTTTTCCTCCCCCGAGTTTGTTACTCATCATGCCAGACCTCTGGCTCACAAGACATTTTCTGCCTCCCAAATTTTGGCTGAAGGCTGTATCGGAAGATGTGTGGATTAATAGAAGCAGAATTAAGAATTCAGCTCTGGAATGAATTATTGCACATTGGTAGACTTGACAGATACAGTTTTTCCAACTGCTACTCAGCTGAAATTGGTTTGAAAAGTACTCTTGATCATCAGAATTTGTAAGTGATTACAAGAAAATAACCTAGCAACATACTGATTTATATACAGAACTCCCTCAGGAACGACTAAAAATGAAACAGAAATACAATAATATAATCAACAGTCCCTGGGGTAACGCAAACTAATCCTGAATGAATGTAGTTTATAAATGTTACACATGGCCTTTTAACTGAGGTTTCAGGACGCAGTGAGAAATTCCGTGGCTGCAGTATAGTCAGACTGCATATGATTTAATCTGACAAATCAATTTCCCAAAACCTCTTCTACCGAAAATAGCTAATTTCCTAGAACAACTTCAGCAACACTGAGCAGGTTTTACTGGTGTTCTTTTACAGGTGGTATCTCTCAGAAGCTGTAGGCTGGGTCTAAAAGGTGTTAGCCCATCACTGCCTCATGACACATCGCAGAGTTTTCCATATACTCTTTACACCTCATGTGGACCATCCCAAGGCCTCTACTGCTGATGAAGGTTTCCAGGATTGTGCAATAATTCTTTGGTATTAAAACAGGCCTTTACTAAGGTAGCAGCCTAACCTCATGCATCGTGTTTGCTGGGGGAGATAACTGCATCCCATATAGTAGGGAGAATGAGCAGTGATGTTATTCGCATATAAATAATGTTGTTATGTTGCATATAAAATAACTCTGTTTTTGGTATTAAATGCTCACTGCCATTTCTGAGAAAGAATCACCAGTCCCTGTGAAGAGTTAGTCCCTTTTTCTTAATGTATTAGGGCTCCACTGAAATATTTTGTATCAAGGGGTTTTAATAACAGTGGAGAAAAGGCACAGAGATGATCAGCACAGTGGAAAGAAAAAGCTGAGCAGCAATCTCTGGGAGTCCCCCCAGTAGCTTCCCATCCATGCTGGGTCTGATTTGAAAGGTGGGCTTCCAGCTGGGCCTCCTGTATCTCAGATAAATGACTGCCTTAATCACCAGGTGACGGGCTTTCTGGCTCTCTTTTCATCTGTCTCTCATATTTTTCACAAGACATTTTTGGAAGGTAGAATGGGAGAATATGTGAAATTATGAAAAAAAATCCAGGTTAGAGAAAATATTTCCACACAATATTCAGGGATGAGAGCATGCAGCTGATGGGAAATAGCTGGATAAATGTATCTTCTTTGATCTGCATATTTCTGTTCCCTTTTTGTGTTTGTGCTTCTTCAGCAAATGGGGTTGGAAACCCTGAATGTTTTATTTTTTTAATATTTACACTGCAAACAAAACATGAAAGCATTTCATTTGAGACTACAGTCATTCCAGGAATACCAAATTCAGCCTGGTTCACCCAAATTATAGACTATAAGCCCAGTGGGCTAGGCCAGCTGAGGTTTGAATCTCCAGCATATTCTTCAATGGCAAATCTTAGTGAGAGCAGACTTCAACCCTGCTTTGTGAAATCGCTTATGATTTCAAAAACTCATCAGGAAATAGTGCAAAGTTTTGCTCTAGCCAAAACGCCTTGTTTTGTAGAGTTTTCAATGAAATGAAGTGAAATGAAATGAAATGAGAAAATAGTGGTTCAGCTCAAAGTATCAGAAAAGTCAGCCGCAGTCTGATTGAAGTTAATTGCTTATATATCTGTTTTTTTTTTTTTTTCCCTCTCCTTGGTTTCTTAACTATCTTGCTTTAAACTGTGTTCTAGAAAATGCACAGCTTTTTGAGTGATAATTTCCTGTATCTCTTGTGATTGGATTTCAGGGCTCAGGAGGTCTGACCAGCCTTTCCACATCTTTTTTGAGTTACCTGGCATCACACTCAGTGCCACTGCACCCTAAGTGTTTGTCTGTGCCTTGCCAATCACCCAAACTTCTGATATTTAAGATACCTCCAAGGGATAAAGCAAGGAGCTGCCAAATTTATGGAGAATCCGGATTTTTAGCTCAAGTTAAAGAGCTGAGGAACAATCTCCCCAAACTTGAGTTGCTGTCAGAGCTCAGGCCAGGACTTGCAAGGCATTCGTGTACTTTTACCAGCTAGGTGCTTTAGTAACTGAAATATTAAAGAGTAGCAAGTCACTGTGACACCATAGGTGAAAGAACCAAGTCAGGCTGATAAATGGAAGTAGCTGCCCAAGTGAGCTGAGGGAGACGTGCAGTCTAGCTGCACGGAAGTAATGTCCCTGTGTAAAACCCAGAGTAAAGTAACTCTTGAGAAAAAAGTAATAAGGAATGAGACCAAGAATGAAGCTTGTCTGAAGACACGTCTGAGGACCTCTGCGGTGGGTAGGAAGAGCAGAATATGTGAAACTCATGGCAGAAATGGAAAAAAAAAACCCTACAGAAGGAGAAGAGTTTGGATTCAGTCCAGAGGAAAGATACTGCTCTTGCAAGAGATGCTCCAGAAATGAAACCTAATATTAAATGCATTCAGCGATCAGGGTAGGAAAAAAGGAAGGGTGTGTGTTCCCAGAGATGGAGTAAGTCCTTAGCCACCCAGAAGATGCTGCACATGGAGCAGAAGGTGGAAGAAATCTAGGAGGTAACAGTATTTTAATGTCCCCAGTTAATTTTTTATACACAGTACAAGAATCTGTCTCCTGTGTTGTTAAATGCACTAATGGTTAGAATTTCAGCTTCTTTTCCTTCAAAAGGGTGATTCATGCAGTTCTGTCGTGCCAAGACAAACTCCTTCCTTCTCCCCCACCAAGCGTTTCGCTTTTCCTGCAGTGTACCCTGCAGGAAACCTAAGAGTTATTGGGACTGCCAGGATTTCTGAATTAGGATCAATCCATTTCTATTACTTCTTTCTATAAACTTTAATTGTTATTCCCTTTTCTGTGTTACTCAAATAACACAAATTGTAGAAAAGAGAACATGACACTATGATCAGGGAGTAAAAAACAGCATATTTCCTGCATACACTGTGGGAAATACCAACTACTGCAGATCTCCCTTACCGAGAGGTATATCGTGTTCTTCTGACTGCAGTATCTGCCTGTGTTAAGAGCTCTGTATAAAGAAGAAAGAAGAAAGAAACCCTCCCTGGTTATCATTGATCAAATGTAGGAAATATATCCCAAATTTTCTACTGTTGTTCGTAAGAAAATACACATATAGTGAAACAAGAATAATGATAATAAGAAGTTCATAGTCTCAAAGTGTAGAAAACTGCAAAATGAGTTTTCAAATCAATGAAATATTCTTGCAGGATGTTGAATTTCACATTAGAGTGTCAGTTAAGTACTTGTTTTTCTGGATCAACAAAAATTTTTTTTTTTGAAAAATTCATCAGGTTAAAGATATAACAAAGAAAGGATGAAGTAGTTTAAGGTATGATGATAAACAGGCTACTTCATGTGGTAATCTGACATACTAGGATCTTCATCCATAAATGCATAACTGGCTCTTTACTGAGGATTATAAATCCAGACTACTGTTTAACAAATGCCCTGGTTTCCATGAGAAAAACAACAGAATTAATCAATTCTATCTCTTCCAGTTAAGTAAGACAAATATTCTGTAGAGAAGGACTGAGCTTTCTCGAGATATACGTGCTCGTAGGTGTATGTATATCTATGTGTATGTGTAAGTATTTATTTATGCAGAATGCCATGGTTAGATACTAGATTACCAACTACAGAGCCAGTCGTGCAAGATGGTAAGTAGATTGATATGAAATAAAGCTGAGGTGGTACACTATTGCAACATTACAAATGGAGAAATATTCTAAAACAGATTATGACCACTCATATCCAGATCATCAGCTCTTACCATTCAAGCTACGATATATGCTCTGTTGTATAACTGTTAGATATTCACTAGATTAGAAAGAGCAAGTTCCTTTCTGCCATTCCAGATGTGTTGGCCCAGCTCTAATTACTGAACCACAAGGCCGGTCGCTTGCTTTTAGTTTTGTTGCTGCTCTGACTTTTCTCACTTTCTTCTATTTGTGGTGATGTTTTTTCCCCACAAATCAAATAATCCCTTACGTCAGCTGTGATTATGCAATAAAAACATGTCTGTCTTTTCCTGAGAAGTGTTTAAGGTGCCAAACTCAACCCAAGTGGCAGCCTCTTCTGGCAGAGATGCTGAACGTGCACAAATCTCTGACTTGTTTCTGAGAGCATCAGGCAGAACCTTTCTGATGCATCGAAAGAAGAAAGATATTTGACAATAAACATCCATCTGTAGATCTTTTTCTTTTATAAGTATAAAATAATAGAAAAATTTAGGTCAGAAGGGACTCTGGAGGTCACCTAGCCCAACTTCACATTCAAAGCAGGACGAACAACAAAGTTAGATCAGGTTGAAAAGTAGTAGAAAAGTTTCCATGTCTACATGTTTATTTAATTAGACATAATTAAAGGGGACAGTCTTTGAGTGAACATATGCTGTTTCATCTTCCAGTACAGGTTTATCCATGTCCTCTTCAAGTGTCTTGCCAGAGGGCACACAAATTTTACTTCACAGCATGAATCAGCTCTGTTCTGCACTTTCATTTTTCTCAAGGCTGTTATCACTTTCTTTGGCACCACACTGGCATTTGCACCTGTGTTCAATTTCAAAGTAATAAATGTTCCATTTGCTTTCAGAATGACAGTCAATCCATCTTCTGCTGTGGCATTGTTTGGGGCACCTATAGGAAATTCTCTTGATGATGCGATTATATCCTCTTTTTCTAGAGTGTCTGTGCTGATGCTTGCAAACTTTTGAAAGTATTGTCAATCTCAGTTCTCACGTCTTGGTTTCTGCTAATTTTCTCAATAGATGAGGGTTCTTACCCCCCTTCTTGGAGCCTGCAGATCTCTTGATTTGAGGAAGATCTCTGGATTTACCATGCAGGCCCAGGAATCTGCAGCTATAAAAGGATTTTTTAGAAGTGATTTATTTTAAATGACCTGCTCAATAGTGCCATTTTTTTTAGTACCCATAGCAAAGCACTGGAGAGGCTAGCATAAAAGATCTGTTTTGTGCAATGCTCTCAGGCAGACTATACAACTGGAGCAGTATGTCAGCCTCTCTCCTGACCAGAGAAAGAAGAGCACTACTGGCATTAAAGTCAGTCATTCTGCCTCTCAGGTCTATCTGAGGATTTTTCTGCATAAACAATAATGAAGGAAAAACGGGATGCTGTCATTCCTGAGTTTTGAATTTGGGGTTTAAGATTAGCAAGTATTTAAAGTAGCAGTGTTCCACAGATAATAGAGAGTAGCACTTCTAAGTAGCACTGTGCTCCAGGGGACGTGATGAGCTATGCAGCCAATATTCCCGGAGTTCAGAGGAACTTTCTGTTTCAGCTTGGTGAGTCAATGTCTCAAGGAAATTAAGAAAAGCATGCAGGCCGGCAGTCGTGGCTCTGAGCGGTGGTCACAGCAACATCTCCTTATCTTGTACTTCCGTTCTTGTACCATCACGCATGGCTTTCTCTTGGTTCAGAAACCATTGAAGCATATAATAAGTAGAAATTAGTGGACTGGAACTTCCTGCATAAGCCGATATCTTCTCGAGAAGTTGTTGGGTCACTTCGAGTCACTAAAGATTTCTTTAATGGTCCTGACGATGGCTAAAGTACACTTAGCATCTTTTCAGTTGTGTATTAGCGGTGCTAAGTGGAAGCAGAGTGAGGAGAGCATGTGATTTGTCTACTGTTTGCTTTCAAATGCATCCTGTTGCTATTTTTATTGTCTGTATAGGTGAACTGTTGTTCTTACTGGGTTTGTTTTTGTTTTCGTTAATCTGTTCAGTGTTGCAACATGTTCTTTTTATAATAGCTGGAAGATTTAGGAGAAAATGGTATTTCAGGTGCTGTAGATGCAGCTCCAAATTAGAGCTGGTCAAAACACTAATATTATTTTTCTTTTTCATTTAAAATTTAATTAGCCAAAGAGGCAAAGATGATAATCCAAAGAAAAACCTTGCAGATTTTCAATGAAAAACAAAAAAAATCTTTTTTTTGCCAAGTTCTAGCATAAAAATGCAGTGTGGAACTTTCGACTATATCAAAACCTAGAGATGCAGACTCACATCCCAGTTTTTTGTCCTATCCATGACATTTAGTTTCTGTGGAAAAGGCTCTCAGAAATATGGGCTGTAAAGGGGAAAAGCAAGTTTAGCCAGTTTCTTGATTAGGATTTTTGGGAACCCAGACCTCATTAGCGCTGCATGCAACTACGTGATCCAACTATTTAACATCTTTTCCTCAGCAGCCTCCATACACATGGCTGATAATATATTACAGCATATTTTCCACAAATGTCCAGATGCATGCTTATGAGAACTGTGTGAAGAATTTCTTGTTCTATGGACAATATGAAAAACCTTTTTTTAAAAAGAGGTTCAGCTGGAAAAAAATGCTTTTCAGTTTTCCTTTTGGCCTGGAAAAAGGTAATTTTCTTTTACTTAAGAAAAGATGTTCTGATATTAAATTATTATATTACAGTTCTGCTAGTATGGTCTTGAAAAACGTATCAGGGCTAAAAATGACTGGCAATATGATTTTACTTTGAAAATATCAAAGTTAAATTCCTTGACTTTGTTGCTTTCATAATGTCACCTGAGTTATAAACAAAGCAAAGGCTCTTAATTTCTAGTTGATACTGAAAGGAACTTAGGACTTCATAGGCTCAGATATTAGCATTGCAGTAAATGGCATCCCTTTTGTAACAACCTTCTAGGACAAGCTTTGAGGAACTGTTTCAAGCTTATTTTTGGTCATAGCAATCTCTCACTGGTTGCCCCATCTCTTTGGCCACAGATATTCCAGAATTGCTTTGTTTCTTTCCTAATGTTTTCCAGCAATTTAGTAATTAATTTAGAAATCATCTAAAGTAAGTAAGTTCTGCAGTCTGTGGATATAAGGTGCTGTTACTGTTTTGCCGCATGTTGCCACACAGCCCTCCCTCTTCTGAAAAGAAACGAGCAGGCTTATTGTGGAGAAACTGGATAAATGGAGAGTTATAAAATCTGACCTAGAATATTTACGGTAAATTTTTGATTTACTCTTATCATTCATACAGACAGTAATTACAGTAGTCCATCATTTACACAGCATTTGTGAAATCACTTAGACCAAGCGTAAGCCACAGGATAAGGATACAGACAACTGTGGAATTTCAAGGAAGATTTAAACAAATCCTCAAGGTGGATTCACGGTTGCATGACCTTCCAGGGCGTTACCTTCTGCTGACCTTAAACTTATCACCCTGAGAGAGTGAACTGCAGATACCAGAACACCAGCAAATCTAGTGGTATCAAGCCTTTCCTAGGTGGAGTCACTGCTAGCCACTGATGAGTTAAGTAATTTAGTCAATTCACTCAACCTTGTCCTTGATTTGTGTTTGTAATAAAATGGGTTTTTCTATCAATAAACCTCTGACATAGTCAAAAAGTTTTAGTTTGTATTAAGGTTTTAGAGCAATGCCATGGAAAGGAAGTAAAAAAAGAAAAAATCCTGGGAACCGCTATGGTTTCATATATCTCCAACATCAAAATACAATTTAACAGATGTTAATTCTGGATGAAGGTGTTTGGAAAAGCATGCATTTTGGGTTATAGTGTTTTTCCCTCCAAAATTAGAGAGACAACATATTCCTATGAATGTGACTGCCATGGTGAGCAGTGAGGGAAGGTAGTCTGAGCAATATTTGGACGGCAGACTGACAGAAACACGTTTCTCTTGCACATTTCCACTTATCTGTGGGCAGGGACCAAGACCAGGGGACTCATTGTACTTTGTCCCGGGCCAATACGGTCGCCCATGCAACCTCACTAACTTCATCTGAAATGACCAACAGCTCACTGCTGTAGCTGAGACTTGAACCATGACACTAGCCTTTTCCACCTGGCAGATGTGAAGATACTTTAATAGAGCTACCGCGGTGAATACAATGATGCTCAAGCGGCACAGGGATGAACATCACATAGATGAAAGACTAGATTAGAATAGACACAGAAAACATTTGTTGCTGGCAGACTAGGCAGCAAATGGAATTAGAAGTACCTACATGTCAGGTACATGCATCTCTTCTGAGATTGTTGCTCCACCAATACAAAATTCTTGTATTTGAGATTCGGTTTGGATAAAGCTAAAGCATGGTTGAAAAAAATCAAAAGACCTTCACACCGTTTTTTTCTTTTCTGCAGGGAAGGGAAAAGATGGCTTCTCAGAGGCATTACATCAGTGGTGCTAAATGTGATATGTTAATGAGTCACGTACAGCAATCTTTCCCCGGGCAACTATGGAGACATTAAACAGACACCTCTCTTGCATTCACTAGTTTTGGTTCCCTGATTAGCCCAGGGTGCACAGAAGTATTAAAGAACTGAACCATAGCCAAGACACATTAGTCAACAAGTGTCCAGTTTGCAAAGTGCTCCTCCAAAACTGTGCCAATAAGCTACATGGAAATGGTGCCTACAAATTCTGTACATATAAATTATTTTCTTCATATGAAAATAGAGAAGCTGCAGAAGCACAGTAAATGTAAATATATTCACACCCTCTCAAGGTCAGCATCCCAGGGTATGCTTGGCCTTCGTGAGAGCAAAATTTTGCGAGCAAATGAAGCTGGGATGGTTTCTGTTTTCGGACAACATTATTTGTGTGCGTGGGCCTCCGCACCCAGCTAGTCTGATAACCTGAGTAGTAAATGTACGGGAATCTCATTCTGTGATCCCTGTTACTGAACATATCATTTAAAAAGTTATTCAGCTTTACTCCTCATCTGTCCACTGAAGATTAAAAGTCTAAAAAAGATATCTAAGAAAGGCTCTAAGATTTCTGATATTGTGGTGAAACTCACGTACAAGACTAAAAATATAAAATGTGTGTATTATGGATCTTTGTCTTTGTCTTTCATATGTCTTCACTTTCCAGGATGTACTTTTTAACAGTTTTGCTAAAATGTTTATGTAATGGCTTCATATATGACTTAGGAACAGAACATATGGTTTATTGACTAATACTACAAAACAGTCTCCTTTTTTTTGGAAAATCATTAAGGATACTTGGAAGAAAAATTACAAGATTTTGCCCTGTGCTGTACATAGAAATTTTCTCAGTTTTGCCATTACAGAATCTGAAGGTTTCCTTGTAAACAAAATGCTGTTGCAGACTTTTGGTTCAGTATGGAGGAATTGCCTTGGGCCGTAGACTGAGGAAAACTGAACTAAGCGCCTGACTGAAAAATATATGGTCTTCACCTTTTGAAGTGAAGGCAGAGACAATCAGTGATGTCACTATTTGATATGAAAACCATCTTTTAGAATAGAACTTGAAGCACAAAACTTCACCACTGGATGTAGAAAAAAGTGATTTTTCTAGTGTGTATTCAATATGTATGTGTCCCACTATGACGTTAATAAATGCAATAGAAATATTACTGAACGAGTAGTAAAATGCTTAGTGTTATACTGCACTCTTGACCTGTCTTTATAATGGCAGAATTCTCATTAATTCTCATTATGTGAGATGAGTTAATGTGATTAGCAGTAATGTTGTTGTGTCTGTGATACCCTAAGGATATAGCAAGGCAAAGTTTGAAAGGAGAGGTAAGAGAATATTCTGAGTAAAGAGACACAGCTGGAAAAAAACAGACAAGCTTTTTGGCATAAAAACCCATTCTATGGCCTAAATAGAAACACCAACTAAATAGGGCCATTTTTTCTAACCTTCAGAAAGGCTTGTGTGCCCAGAGGTTTATCTTTTTTTTTCACTATTTTAGCTAGTCTAATAAAAATTGTTACCTCTCCCTACAAGCTTTGCCTGGTTTATTGCACTTCAGCACTAAATGCAGATGCTTCTGATATCAACCACAAGACAAAAAAATAGTATCTGCTATAAAATGCCTGCTTTTCCATCTCCACTGTCAGGTATGGACTATATCATAACTCCCACTTTATTAGAGAAAAGGAATTGAGGAAAAGAGATAATCGAGTCAGGTTTCTATCTGCAAAGGCCCATTCATTCAGATGATACTGTAGCAGAGGTAGCAAATACTTCATAGCAAAAATATTTCCAAAGAGTAGATTATCTTTTCTGGCTGGCCATCATTATGGGCACGCATTGCTTATCACCTGCTCAGCTGAGAAATCCTGCTGTGAAAAACAGTTTATACATTATTCAGGTTTAGTCAACTGATAGAGAAGATTGACCTTGTCTCCTATGAAAAGAAGCAACTTCTTTTTCTGGTGGCTCACAGAAGAATAATGGCTATGATGATAATGAATAGCTTATTCATATTTCAGATGTGAAATACCAACAGCATGCTAATTAAGGAAGGTCACAGCACATGGGAGTACAACGTGAACCTCTTAACCTTGAAGAATGATTAGGGAACTTTTATCTTTTGTTAAGAAATTCTAATCAGTTTTGGAATGGGCTGCTTGATGTTCTCTTTTGCATACCATTCCCCAAATCCTTTTCGAGGTCACAGCTATTTCCTTGCCTTGCTGGTATGCAGCTGAACAAAAGAGCCACATGTGCTCTCAGGTGGCCTGAGCTCATCTCAGCTGGCTTAAATATTTGTGAATATGAACAAGATCAAAGAAGGAATATCTCAGTGCTCCTGGGAAATCAGAGAGGGTAAGAGGAGGGCAAAAAAAAGGAGTCACAGTGCCGGGGCTGAGCCTCTGCCCTGCCATTCCCAGTACCTCCTTCACCCCTTCTGGCAGAGCCATTTCCACTTTCAGGCCTAAGGAGGACAAGATAAGGTTTCATAGCTGGTAACAAACTCTCCCCTCACGGAGGGATGATGGAGCAGGGATGAACTGGAATTCTCCGGGATACAACTCTGATTTGTGACTGTCAGGGCATTTTGTGATCCATACAGTGGGAGGTCCCAAAGTCACCTAGCCCATTACAATCAAGAGCAGTGATCATATCTAACCACTGGTGTCACTTGCTTTGACTTGTTTAGTAGATATGCAAAAAAAGAAAAAAAAAAGTATTTTCCTGGAAACATTCCAGCAGATCTCACATTAAGTGTCTTATTTAATTATTTTCCTTGAAATGTATGCTAAGGTCTCAAGAGGTCTTTTAGTCAAGCTTCATAGTCTCATATCTGACTATCGACATAGTAATTGCGTATTTTCAGTCTAGGGCTGTATCGTTTTGAAAAGCTGAAGCAAATCTGATATTTTAGAATCATCTGAGCATGAAAATTGTAATTTTTACATTCCAGGAGGTCTGAACCAACCCCCATCAAAATTGACTAGAAATCCCCTATTGATTTTAATGGGAGCTGGATTGGGCCTTGACAAAATTTCTCTGATTCCTTTTTGTGTTTGGATGGCTCAAAAGCAGCATGGTTTTAAATTTCAGAAATTGAAAATGGTGTCTAAATTTTTTTTTCATTTTCTTAAGATATTAAAGAGGCTGATGCAGGGAACTGTGGTGGACCGTTACATGACACTGGGCATCAGAGAGAGCAGCAGAACGAGCAAGAAGGAGCTGTCCCACCCCAGGAGGAGCAGGATGGAGGAAGGTACGCATTTCCTACCTTCTTTGCTTCTCCTGCTGCAAAAATCAGGTGGTTTTTATTAGGGCTGAGGAGTCTTTACATGCCCCTTGGCTTACACTTTTAGAACTGAACCTGAAGAGCTATAAAGAAGAAATGGAAGATCGACCTTCTGTCAAAGTGACCCATACACCTAGACTATAGTCGCTTTAGCAGTCCAGACCTCAAACTGGCTTCTCATGATCACCTCCTTAAAAACTGGGCCGTTTACAGAGATGTGTGTGTGTGTTGGTGAAGGGGGTGTTATGACAGGAGGGAGAACTCTGTTACCTCTGTCAATAGATGAAGCAAGTTACCTGTTGGTTACAGAAAGTGCAGAGGTTAATTGAAATTATAATTGCAGTAGCCTTAGCAAGCAGATCACAGCTTTCAATTAAATGTGTGACTGTGGGTGAGCTGTTTTTGTCCACACTATTGGCTCGGGTGAAACAGAATACAGAAATAAATACCTGCTCGGTAGGTCCCGTTAACTAGTCTCCCGTACAGAGACAAGCTGAATGCTTAAAGCAAGAATTGAAAAAAAAATTGGCTTGTGACTCACTGTAAAAGGATCACCATAAAGGGAATAGAGGGGAGCCAGGTCAGCGGGCAAACACGGACTTGGCAGCAGGCCGTTCACTCTAGCCTGTATGAAGTTGTTTCTCCTTTATTTGAAGATTGGCGGTGGCCAGCAAGAACAGGAATGGCAGAGGTGGGGAAGTGCAGAAGCAACGCTGTTTGTCCCTTGCCTGGGAGGTCCTTGGGAGCTATAGCTGTGCAGGAGTTAGAGATGCCTTGGACAGACTTAGCCGTCACAGGATTCCTGTTCATTTATGCTGTTTCCTCTTTGCTGTCTGCATCGCTGCTGCTGCTGGAGAGTTTGTAGCTGAACAGGGGAACTGCCTCGAGGTCTCTTTCACAGTGGATGTGAAAGCCACCAGCTGCAAGGGACCGTCACCGGAGAGGCGGTGAGTGGGAAGGTGCTGAGGCTCTCAGGTCGCCGGGGCAATAAGTGAGGAATCTTTCTCTGCTGCAAAATGTGAGCTTTTCATTCCTCCTGCGTACTAGCCCAAACGCTGGCCCTTGACACTTGGATCCTGGCTAGATTACACATGCACACGGGTCTTAGATCTGACCTTCTTAGAAATGAGAATGCTTATGGAAAGTAAACAAACCTCACAGCCCCTGAGGTTATTTATCCATATCAGAGTAGAAGTATTTTTGGCAGAGGAAAGTGAGGAAGCTAAGGTTTTTCCTTTAGGCAGTATTACTTGAAAAAAAACACACATTAAAGTGTTGAGAGCCATTCAGAAAGGACAAAAGATTATTTAAGAAAAACAGGAAACTTTTGAACTACATTTTCAAAGTGACCATAGCCAGGCATAGAGGCTGTTGAGTTTTGCTACTCGTGGACAGAAACAACGTGAGAATCCAGATGCACAGCATCCATTTCCACTTGAAGTGTGAGAAGTTGTGCACAAAGGTTTGGGCAAAAAAGGAAAAGCCTATCACTTACGCACACAAGGAATAGCAGCAAACCCCTGTGTGTGAAAGTGAGTGTGTAGGTACAGGAAAACAAAGGGAACATTCAGTAAAATTGAAGCAAGCAGGTAATTCAGGCAAAAAAAAAGGATGCAGAACCTATTAATAACCATTTGGTAAATGATATTTAATGATCCTGAAAAACAAAGTAATAGTATTCCTAAAAATCTCAGCTCATCACAGTGCCAGAAAAATTGCAGTTTTACGGAGTAAATGATTATTTTAAGGATCTCGGAACAAGAAAGGTCTTTCTTAACTTGGTTTCAAAAGCTTGAGGTCAGATTCACAGTTGGTGAGAACTGCTATTGCTCCACTGAGCACCACTGCTAGTTTTGAACCCATTTCCAAATCCTCAGACCCCACAGTAACTACCATACGCTATGGAGTGGAAGAAATATGAGAAGTATGTTTTGAGGCTGACCAAAGAGGAGCTCAAGCAGAGACTATGCCAATGAAAAATAGGAAAGCTGTTTATGTTTAACGAACAGAATGAAGGGACATGAGGAAAATAAAGGAGACCATAGAATCATATAAACCAAGAAAGGGACAGGCATGTTGGCTGGATGAATTCCGTCCAGGCATAAAATATTTTCTGTTGTTATGTTCTGGAGGAACCATCCAAATAGTGTGCAAGATAACACTGCAGTTAAACTTCAGGCCTGTCTTTTTTTTGCTTTGAATAGAGCATTTGACCAGTATAACATGAAGTGCCTTTACTGTTAATGTTCATGGAAAAGTTAGAATATGGTACAAATTTTAAATTTCAACATGATTCAACCTATGCATTCCTAGAGGTTTAAAGACAGAAGATTAAAATCAAGTTTTTAAGTGTCTATCAAGCTGACTGCCAAGTTTTGAGCTTGTAGCCAAATTAAAGAGTGCAAGACTTGAGTATGTTTCTTTAGGAAAACGCATATTATCCAGTATGATGAGTACAAGTTGGAGCATGGTTTTGATTAAATTCTGGTGTATATTTAAAAAAAAAAATTACTCCACTACTGCTAAAAACAAAAGAAGTCCAGTAAAACAGTATCCATTATTTATTGCACCTCCATAAAATGACTATTCTTAAGTGGTGAAATTTGATAACAGCTTCAGCCTCTGTTACCGACATACTATTATTATTACTTTTTGTTATAATACATTCACTGACCGGCTGGCAATGGAAGATGTTATTTTTAGCAAAGTGAAAAGCCCCTTGATTGAATTGGATGGTTTGGAATAAAACGTTCTGCCCACAGTAGGTCGCAAACCTTCCCGAGGGTCAAGGTCTGATCACCACAACCGTTGCTTAGACACTCAAGGGAATAATGTATCACCGCGGGACTGGCTTTCCCCTTGCGAGAGATCCTCGGTCTCTGCAGCATGGTAAGGAGGAAAAAAATGAGAGTGATATAAACTGCCTGTGTTTGCCATGCAGATGTTGTGATATTAACAACAGGCCATTTACAGTCCCCAAGTGAATGTCAGAGCTGTTGTTTGCTTGCACTGAGCACTCGATACCAGCGCAGCTGCCAGGAGCAACCTGAGACGCTCGGGACATCCCTGCCGCCGAGCGCCGGCGACCCCGAACGCTAGCATGGGGATCGATACCGACCCGGCGGCTTGCGTGGCTCTGCGCTGGCGTTGCAGCCTCCCCCTGCGCCTCAGCGCTGCAGTAGACAGAAGTAGGGAAGAGCATATTGCTTTTGCAAGGCATGTCACAAAACCTTTCTCCTTGGAGCAACAGAGTGAGTCAATCAATATGTTGCTTTTCCCCTGCCTGGTGAATGCTCACTCTTCAATATTTAATAGGCTTCTGGCGGTTGTGCATCTGGTGTCCTCAGCCAAGAGACTGTGGCTGCCAGGCTGCCTTCCCTTGCAGGCGTCTCTCGTGTCTCCGGGTGCAGTCCAGGGGGGTGGGAAGGCACGTCCCCTGTGACAAGCGTTTTCTTTTGCTGCCTACACAGGTTTACCTGTATCTTTCTTTTTGCTCAAACCTCAGACACTGCCAGAGGATGGACGCTCGGCTGTTCAAATATGACCTTTCCCAGTCATGTTTTACAGAGGTTTTAGAAACTGTTTCACAAGCCCTGAAACTCCAGCCATAGTTCCCATATGCCAGCTTCAGCAGCCACACTGGCTTCAGACGTAATTGCTCCCAAGCCACAAATCGCTGCCTATAACTGATGGGGCCGTGAGCTGAAGTGTGAAGAGGGGAACAAACAAAAGGAAAAAGGAGACTCGGACAGAGGGGAATTTCTTGAGCCAGTGTTACTGCTGAGGCTGACGTAACCTGCAACTTCCCTACCAATACAGTCAGTGGAAAGATTCCTATTGACATAATTGGCTTTGGATCAGGTCTTAAATGTTGGAAGGAAACAAAATACGTTTTATGTGATCTTAGTAAATTCCTCAAGTAGCTAGGCTGATTTGTGCCTGTAATATTTTCTGCTAATAAAGTCTCTGTGCATATTTCTCAGAAAAATTCAGTATCAATTCTGGCACGTACCAATTAGCTTGGGAGAGGATTTGCCATATATATACATTTATGGGAAAGATTAATGACTTAGGAATTCCCTTAAAGAAATTATATGTAAAAAATCATGTCACTCTCAAGTGAAAAACTTAAAAGATACAGAATATGTATACGTGCTCTGGACGTGTTTAATTTTACTGAAATCAATGGAGTAACTGTGGATTTGCAGCAATGTAACAACAAAATTTAATGCATGTAGCTTATACAGTCTGTGAAATGTTCTGGAATACTTCAGAACAAAAGATATGGGATTATCTCCACTGCATGGAAAATGTGCACTGTTTTTCTTGTGAGCCACAGGTTCAACAGATAAAACAAACTAGCTGTCCACTTGGAACCAGCTGCTAACCTGAGTGTCATCCGTTAACATAATCCCCTCTTCAGTGGCGAGATTAGATCTGTATGAGATGGATTTATAGCCATCGATGAGGTCTCAGCTAGAGCCTAGGCAGAGTTTGGGCAACAGATGGTTCTTAAAGGTTCTTTTCCCTAAGAAAGCCGTATATATATGTAAACAGTGCCTATGTGTGTATATATATGTGTGTACATATATATATATTATATATATACACACACAAGTATAACTCAGTCTTGTTCTTTTTTATTACTTATGAGTCTTTGAATTTTAAATAAAGCATGAATTAAGGGTTTTGATGGATAAAATATATATATACAATCGCAATAAAATTTACCTTTTCTTGTACTTGAGGTGATCCATTATAGCACCTCTTTTCAACAGTTTTCCCCTCATTCTTCTACCTTTCTGGTAGAAAACAGAAAGTGCTTTTTCTTTTGTCTTGTTTAACATTGCACGCCTTTTCTGGCTCTTTGATGACACATGGCCCCTCCGACCTGGTACCTAGCTGAGAGCTACCCACTCCTCCTCTCACACTGGTACGCTTAGATTTCTATCTGTGCCCATTTTTCCCTAACCTCAATAACAACAGACTCTCTTGTCCTCTGCAACTTCCGTTTGGAATATTTTTCCCAGAAATCCAGTCCTCCAAATCTAAACCATAGACACCAAACCACATTAAGAAAATCTATCCCTGCCATTATGCCGTATAATATTATCTACCATTCTATTCTCCTGAATTTTTGTGAGATTGCAGCCTTTAAATCTCATGCAACTGCTTAGGATATTTCCTCCATAGCTGATAAAAGCAATCCCGTGCTTCAGTACGTGCCCGCAGCACCATGATTTTATCTGTGGATATAGGCTCTGTTCTTCAGCTGATGGTTTTTGGTGACCTGCTCAGCTCGGCTCTTGTGGCTCCTTCTCAGCGCCTGCAGCTCCCGCCGGCCAGGCGTGGGTTTACTCCGGTCGGCCTTTGCTGCTTCCCAGGCCTGAGCTCTTCCGCTCCTAAGCATTCACGCTTTCCCCATCTGAACTGTGATATTCGCCGGACATTTGTTTTAGCAGGGTGAAGTCGGTTGGTCATGTGCAGTACTCAGTGGAAAACACGTAACAGGAGAGTTGTGCAGAAGTTACAAATTAAGCTTTCTTTAAGGCAGACCTTGATGGCTGCAAGTCCAAGCCTTGCTGCCCGCATGTCCCTTGCAGGTGTTAGGGAGCAGCCTGGATCTGCGTCCCCTTCTCTCTGCTGCTGACATACGTGAGCTCGCGTGTGCTCGGCTTGGAGGCTGACTATGTGTATTACCTTAATTTGGGTACTGCCTCCGGCCGGTGTAGGTTAGCACCAGTGTGCTCTGCACTGGGGCCTGCCTGCTCGGCAGGGCGAGGGGACAGGACCAGCTCGGGAACTGAGTCCTTTAACTTATTTGTCCTTTTGTTGCCCCTTCAGAACATTACAAATAAAACTTATAGCAGGGCGTTTGCTCCCGGACGCGTAATCTCCTCTCAGCAAGTGCTGCTGGTATCAGGCTGACAGAGATACCGCTGTGGTATGTGGGATCGCTGTCTGGTCTGTTCTGTCTAGCTCTCAGCTATGCCAGTGCTGATAAACTGAGTTTCGGCTGAAACGGCGTTGCTGACAGAGACAGATTATGTGATTAATAATCCTGTGCAGGCATAACGCTCGCCCGCTCCCAGATGTTTACTGCGGTCTCTGGCCCGTCTGCACGCCGCCCGGGCACTGCTCCGCAGCACGAGCGCTTCGGGAGAGCCTCCGGGTTCCCAGACACCTGCCCAGCTGCTCCGTGTGCCCAGCGGCGCGTAGTCCCGGCCTCGGTGCAAGGGTGCGGCACAGTCCCGGCGGTGAGCACTGCTCTCTGCGTTGACCTAGTGCCAGCCGGGGAGCCCCTGCTATTACACTGAGCGCAACATCCCGAGGCAGCATTGGCCTTAACCACGTTTCCTCTACGAAAGGGAAGACGTGGACAGAAAGCTGAACTCAGTCTCCGTTGTGTGAAACCCCTATGTATCATTCGCAACGCATCGTTCAAAGATGGCATTTCCAGCCAAACTGGGAAAAGGTAGCCCCTTTGCACGGCATTTCTGCAAGCCTTTCCCGCCAACCTGTCATTTCGCCGTGCTCACGTCTTGCCTGCGTGTCTGCTCACCTGCACTCTCCAAGAGAAAGGGTTCAGCCTTAAAAGGCAGCGAATATTCATGTCATTCAGTTAATGTGCAGCTCTGACTCACTTTGGATCAGGCCAAACCAGTTCTCTGATGTGGACAATTCTCCCCATGGGACTAGAAAATCAAAATCATACTCTTTTAATTTTGTCCATAACTCAGGCCTCTGGGCTGTTTGCATTATCTCTGCATGCTGTCTAAATCCAATGAATCTTTGTCTAAAAGTCTCAGGGCTATATTTTCTATGTCTTTCCAAGCCTGCTTGTACTGTCTGCTGCATTCATTCCACTGTAAAAATGAAAGGCCTATATGTTAAAAATAGTTGAGCAACCATTCTCACGCAGGGCAATTACTTTTTGTTATTTGATGCCTGCCCTGCAAGTCACATGCTGTAGCAGTTAAGACTGGTCGTAGCTCTGTTGCCCTGACAGAGCTGGGAGTAAGACTGCAAAGCTGAGCACATACGGGTATTCCTCTGCACGCTATACTGCACTTATGACTGCATGTGCCTCCTACACCTGGCATACGACAGGGTATTCACACCCAGTGCATCGCACATCACGGCAGCACGCAGGTCTCAGGTATATGCCTTCACCTCACACCTAATGCTGGGGTGCTGGATGCTTGATGAAGATGGAAAATCTGTCTCTCCTCAGCATAGGTAATCATATGGAGCTTCTTCAAAATGGAGAATTTTACGCAAGAGTCACTTTTAATGGCCACAGAGTTGTTGCTTGGGAGATTCAGTTGCCAATTTGAAATGGTCTGTATTATATTAATATCTATTGAGCAAGACTACTTTAGCTCTTTGGCACTTGACAGTTTAGAAAGGAATATTCTGCTGTGCAAGGAGAAGATGTTTGCATAGCTGCTGACACAGAGTGAATCTTTCTTTTATCTTGGCACCTAGGATCATTAATGGCTTTGGGGCTAAAGCTGTGACAACAGAGAAACCTCAAAATGGAATTATAATTAAAAATCCCTATTTTATTTCCCAACCAGCATCACATATCAAGCACTAAATAATTACACCAATGGTTTTGTGTTGTATTATTACTAATAGAAAGAAAATTTCTCCTACGTAATCAGCACTCTGCTATCACCTCTTTCTTCCTGTGATAGTGCAAACCAGTATTTGTACTACTGATGTGACTCCAGCAGGAACGAACTGTGTGTGCAAGATAACGCTGAATGTTTCCAGTCTGTCAGAAAGGGAGAAAGTATCTCACTTTACGTATCTATGTTAAGCTCTTGATAACCATCAGCAGAACATAGGAAGAAATTCAGAACAGGTATAAAGTAAATACCAGTGAATTTCATCCTCTGCTACATCGTCTTCTTTTATTGCAAGAAAACCCTTCCTGCAGAATTTTATCTTATGGTTAAAATACTTTTCCCATAAGATTGCTATACAACAAATTCTACCCTGAACACACGGATAACAATGTGACTAACATTCATGCAAGTGCATATGATATCCCCCAAAACTCTGAACGCTTATTGAGCTAAGGGAGAGGATTTGGCCCTAAGATGAGCCTAGGGTGGGCATTTTATGTCCACATGGCAAGGTATCAAAGTGTTTTTGACAGGCTCCTTGCTGTTAGAAGAGAGGTTTCTCACAGCGTGGCAACTCCAAAGCCTGCCACACTTGGAAAGTAACATATTTTTTAAGCAAACACTGTTTTTCAAAAAAATGTCCAGAAGCTTTGACCTTCCCCCCTCTCTATATAGTCATTTTTATACAGTCATTTTTCATCTCCTTATACAGTCATTTTGCATCTCCTTTTTTCTTGCCAAGCTTAAGATACTTTCATGAATTTTCTAAAGCTGTGTAACAAGCAACCCGCACAACAAACATTGCTGTTAATGGTGTTCAGGCCTTTGGGAATGTAAAGGCACTCTCTTGATAAATAAACCAAAAATAAAAGACACCTCATATTAAGGCTATAGAAGCAGCTCTAATCTAAAACTGCATAGAAACGAGCATGGTGGGGGGAGGATTATGAAAACAGCCAGTGGCCTTTTTCATCCATACCACTTCCATGTCTGATATCTTTCCCACAGATTAAAGTATGTGATAAGCTGGCACCAATAAAAGTTTTCTCTGTAAAGCACAAATCCAAAGATTTTCACATATGGCCAGCTAAATCATGTCTATGAAGTGAGGTTACGGACTGGATCCTTCTCTCTCTCTCTCCTTCTTTCTCTCTTTTTCTTTCTTTCTCTCCCAGTGTCTCTCTTACTCACACACACGCTGACAGTCGAATCCTTGGCGTGCAAGCCCATGAGACCCAGTTGCTCTTGGACACGTGTGCACCTCGCAGCTTGTGAGCTGGGTCGTGCAGCTGCCAAGAATTTCTCGGGGCTGACCGTAGGCATTAGTGACCCAAGTGGCACGGAAAATCCCGAAATGGCTGGGAGTGCATTAATCTTTGGCCAGAAGGAGCAGGAAGGCCCTGCCAAGGTCCTATTGAATTACAGACACGTGCCGTTCTCCGTGGCCGTGGCGCGGACGGGCCCGAGCCGGCTCCCGAGGCAGCCTCTGCCGCAGTTGTTGTGCCGTTAGGCTGCGGACGCCTTTGTGAGGATGACTGGGATGACAGATGGAAGAGGGGGGAACATATTTTCCAGATATATTCCAGTCTTTCTAAATATTTGCTCTTTCCATTTCTGACCACTGTTTGTTTTCTCCTCAGGCCAGTCCAGAATTAGTGAAAGATAAGAAATCTCTGCTGTTCAAGTCATTCCAGGAACAGAGCAGGGTTTCACAGGTAGATATTACAGCTTGCTTTGCACTGAGCCAATATGTCCTGAGCAAACCCGATCTTCAAACATTTTCTCCTACGCACATAGAGGCCACAAACAATACCAGTCTCTATCCTACGAAAAAACTGCTCCACCCTCCTTCCACAAGGCCAGGAAGGAATGCGAAAGCGGTGTTTATTATTAAAAAAAAGAGTTTCTAGATGCTGAACCAGAATTTCTGCTGTGAAAGATTTTTCCTGAATTGCGTTTACTGCTGTGTTATATATTAGCTGTCAATAAATAGGTGAAATGACACTCCCCCTACTCCATGCCGGTCAGTACCCTTCCTGCATTTATTTAGTACTCTTACAGGTGGAAGTCTTCCCCCTTTTCTCTTTTACTTTTCACTTTCAGTAGATCAGCCAAGAAATACACTCACCAGAAAGGGAGGTCGCTCTTTTTATTGCATCATTATTTTTGATTTAGAATTACAGTAACATTTATGGTGCCTGTGAACTAGTAACTAAAAGTAAGAAGCATAAAAACTGAGCAATAATTATAATGTGTAATATTTAATTGGACTATTTATGTTAAATTAACATAAAAATAAACAATAGCTATAAATAAGAGCAGTTAAAGAAAATGTAAAATAGTGTAAAAACATCATTTTTCTCTAATCTTTTGTAATTTTTTTTTAAAAGTCCTGTCTCATTCATGATGATCTTCAAGAGATGAACAGTGTTCATAAAGGAGAAGGCCTGACACAGGCAGTTGTGGCATTTGAGCCAACCTTATCATGTATGGACCAAACTCTATTTCCTTCCTCTTACCAAGTACCACACCTAGAAACACTTCTGATAGCAGAACGACGGATTTATACAGAAACAGCCATAGAGTACACACAGATCTGCTTCTTTCCCCACACTCTTATTTAGTTGTAACAACAATAGTAATTACTACATTTTCATGGGAGCATAAGTAGCAATTTGAGAATTGTGGCATATAATTTGAGAATGTTATTAGAAGATGAAGAACAGAATTTGGAAAACATAACTGCTGGTAAAATTAATGGCAGGAAGGCTTGATATTATTCTAAGGGTTTTTTTTTTTTTGGTTTTGGGTGCTGTTTCCTTTAGTATTTGTATCTCTAGTACCATCATGACATGCACGACACTTCACAATCTTGAAAAAAAGAAGTACATTATTCACATATACACAAAAGCCACCTCTTCATCAGTGCAACTTGGGGATGAACTACCTGCATAGTAGCTCAAAGGAGCTCTGGAGAGAATGAAAATAGGGCCCAATATACCAATATATCTATACCAATACACCCAGTGGTGCCAGGATGGTTCTGCTTAAAATAATTATTTTTAAAAAATACTTGAAAAGAGGAGGAAGAAGACACATGGCAAGGAATTAATGGCAAAGAAGGGGTGTAGAACAATATAATTAGTCACTCTAGGCATTACCAGTTCTTTATTTGTATTTTTAAAACACTAAGGCTTGACTACATATCAAAAAAAAAATCAATGAAAATGAAAAGATATTCCTGTGCTGAATTGTACAAGCATCTTGAGAAGCTAATACTGTTCTGAGGTAGCTGGCCAGAGGATATACGTTTACACCCTTCTTTGGAAAAATGTTAAAGCCCTAAATCTAATTTCTCCTGGCAGAGTGGCTGACGTGGCCTTAGAAAGACTTTTCAAGTGCTCTATTTTTACTTTTTCTAAGGTTTTAGGCCCTTAGTGAACTCTATGAAATGAGATTTCATGTAGGACGCGTATGAATATTTCAAAAGGATTTGATTTTCCAAAGCACTGCACAGACAAAGAACAAAACTCTTGTGATGGCTTGTCAGTGCTATCTTGAGGGTGGGTAAATAATAACCAAAGGTGCCAGAATGGGAAATTAGGCCCCTGGTTGTGCAGTTACAGTTTATCAGCCTGTAGCTTTCTTACTACCCGAACATGGAAACTTCGGGCCCATCTATTGAGGAAACAGCCAACTTCTGTTTTCTTCAGGTGGCACCTCAACATTTTCTAGCAGCCAGATTGCTTTACTCTTAAACGGTGCTGAGCAGCCAGATGTCACAGAGCTGTATGCGAAGAGCTGATCCTACAGATTTACGATGCACTTTCTGGTGTCTCTGTGGTCCATTTCCTTAATCATGAGGCTGATTACTAGGGCAATTGTTTTTAGTTCTCATTTCATTTCATTTTACTTTCTTTGGAAACCATAATGAATCTTTATTTTTAATTCTTCTCCAATCTTTAAATCAGTTGCTCTTCTTCGAGGCAGTCATACACACAGCAAACACCTGACAGGCACTGTTGTGTTAAAAGCACCAGAGTGTGAAGCAAAATAACTAAATGGGGCCGACATGGTTTTCAAAGAGGTTTGCTGATCTCTCCATGACAATTTGACAGCCTCCGAGCTTTCCCCGGCCACTTGCCAGCCGGGTGAACGTATGCAGCAGTATGCTTTAGATTATTACCCAGTGGTAGATGCATTTGCATCCTAAGTATTGTTTAATATTGTTTTTTGAGAAGAAAAGGAATCGAGGAAGGGCCTCGCTAAATGCCTGTAAAAGAAGGGGAGGGAAATGTTTGACTCCAGGAGTACAGAAGATGGATGCTTTGAATTCTTTATTTCTGCTTTTTCATTCAAGTTTGATCTCTGTTGTGTCCCCATCGCTGCCAGAAATAAGCAACTGAAAAAAATGGAGCAACGCAAAAGTCTGTCCCCGCTCTGCCGTTCCCCGGTGCGTCCCGGCTCCTGGGCACGTGGGGGTTTTGGTTTGTGGTTCACGGAAACAGGAAGGTTAGCCACTTCTGAACTTGTTCAGTTATCTGAGTAATTTGATGAATGTTTCCTCAGAAGATATTTCGGGCCGTAGGCTGCTGGACACAACCCCTCTGAGACACCATAATCTGCTGTGTTTGGTTCATACTAGGAAACAAATAGTCTGAATCGCCTGGCGTGGCTTTGCACCCTGGATCTGCAATCCCTGCAGGATACCTGTCAAGCCAGCTGTGCCAACACCCCTGGGTGCTGGGGCTGCTCTACCCTGCCCTGGCCTCCAGTAGCCCCTCAGAAGTACCCGAAAGCTGACTTCTGACAGTAACCTGCCACTGCTGCGGTATAAATTACCGACCTGTTTCCTGCATCCCAGAGTTCATCCAAAAGTAATTTCTTCCTGCAGAGGACACGAGGGCGACCTCGGAGGAAACTGTAAGCCTTCGCTGAGTGCCCCCAGGGCCCCGCATGTCACCAGCAGCGCTGCCAAGGTTCGGCCCAAGCCAGCCAACATGTTCCCCCTGTGATTTGTGCCAACAGGTTTCTGCACCACACACGTAGCTATCACAGCCCCCCGAGTGAGAGAGACAGCGCACAAGGGAGACTGCTGGTGCTGGCAGGAGCAAGGCGGCAGGGCTGCTGGGGCGAGGAGCACCCGCGTGTCAAGCACGGGCTCCCCTCCACGTGCCCTTGCGCGGTAGATGTGCCCAGGTTAATGAGCGGTCTGGCACTGCTCTATCTGGCATGGTCCCACAGCGAAATACCAGCATGCCCCTACCAGGCACAGCAGAAGCCGTCAGTGTAACTTCAGCATTGCTGATCGGGACAAGCAGGCAATTAACCTGCAGCTAATTTTGCAGCAAGACTTTCCCTTCGTCCCTCCACCCTTGAAAATCAGGAAACTCTTGTATTTAGTTAATGAAAGAGAAAAGGAAGAAAGGGCTACTAATAGGGCTAATTAACAAGCAGGGCTGAAAAAGAATGTCATGTGATATAAATCAAATGAAATACAGCTTTTAGGTAGAGACCATTAATTACATGCCTGAAGTGAGCTGTGTATGTTACTCATGTGTGATGTGGGGCAAGGATAATTGTCCATCAGCATCATACTGAACACGGGCAAACACAAGCTAAATTTGACCTCAGGGACAAAAACAGTCATTTGGATAAATTCCTGTTACAAGGCACCAACTGGCAGCATCCAAAAAGGGACTAAGTGCCCGAAATGGGCTTTGGGTGGACTTTAATCTCTTTAAGTCTGAAACAGAGAGGTATGTGCATACAGATGGGTATGGGCTAGATACAGAAGGCAAATACGTTTGTGTAGTCATAGGTCTAGCTACATGTTCATTATATATGTGTATACATATATATATATATTCACACAAACAGATTTTTAATTTCTCTAACACTGTAAACAAAACACCAGAGAACTCATCTGTGTTTTTAATGTGCAACCGTGGTGTGGAAGTCCCACCCTCCAGCAGGACATTGCGGTTACAGTTGGGATTAACGTGCTCCGGTCTCCTGGGCGTCAGGCTGAGGACCTGGCCAGCAGGTACCTGAGGACCTCCCGCGGCGCTGGCACATGGGTTTCCTTTTCCTCCCCTGCAGGGAAGGTTTGAGTGGGGCAGTCAGCAGATGCCCCTGAGATCCCTCCAACATCAGTTCTCCTACGATAGTGCCATCAAGGATGAAATAGAGCCTGGCCCTGGTCCCTCCGTGGTGCAGTGCTAACAGAGGACGACGACTGAGCACAACATTACTTGATCACAGGATTTATGAGAATACTTTTTTTCACTTTTTTCCCCCTCTCTTTTGAGAGTGTCTAGGAAATTCAGGGAGGCTGGCTAACGGCTTGGTTGAGGGGTTAATAAAACTTCACTGTGTATCCCCCGATAAATGAGCCCTGTTGATTTCAGGATTTCTGTGAGATAAATGTTGACTTTGCCATGCACAGCTCATGCAGACTTTGACATGTGTATTTCACAAATCACTCCCTTTCTGTGCAAGAGAAGGAAAAAGTCATGAAGGCATGTCCGCAAAGTGCTCCAGTTTTATTCCACTTCTCGGTGGAATCCACAAATGTTTCCGGACTGAGTGGCACGCAAGGTGCGTGCCAGTATGAATACTTCTTCAAACAGATGCACGGGATTTCCCACAGCATCTCCAGCAGGCCGTGTTTCTATCCTGATGTTTGGAAGAGGAAAAAAGAGCTAACAATTTTAGCATTTTTGTCCCGAATCAAAGAGTTCAGTAAAGTCTGAAAGCATCAGGAACAGACTACATGCACTATTCAACCATACAAACAGTATAAAGAAAGGAGATTTTCCTAAGGAATTCCTAAGCTATAGAGGTAGTATAGGCATGTCTCAGTAGAGAGGTGTAGTATAGGTCTGTCCTGAAGAAGACACCCAGCTACCAGATGCCACAGATTCTGGCTCTACAGTTTTATTTATTAAACTTTCCAGAGATATTGCTGTTCATTCTGTGAATACTATCAAGTACAGAAGATGATGATTCTTGCTTGAATTTTGGTTGGGCTGTATGTGACTTTTTATAAAATAGCTGCATCTGAATGATTTTCTTCCTCTGAAGAAATAGGGATGAAATTGTCGCAAAAAGCATTCATTTTTGTCATGCTGCCAACAGAGGAGGAGAAGGAGGAGTCACAGACTTCTTTCTGCCCTCTGCATGCTTGGAACTTGCTGGGTAATTTTTAACTCTGCAGTAACAGTTGTCAAAGGAAGATATGTTGATGCCTCTTACCTCCAAATGACACGGACCTAAAATCTCAACCCTTTACCTGCTTGTTTCCAAGAAACAATGTTTGAAAGAGCTATTCTTCCTATTTTCTGCCTCCTCCCCTCCTGATCCATTTAAGAGAAGGAAAAAAAGTTCCAGACAAAATCAAAGAAAAAACCTTGGCCCATCAGCAGTGCAAATTGTCTGGGGAGGTGACACTGAATTTGACTAACAGATGAATATGAGTAAACTAAAAGAGTGCTCAGGGGACCCATTCTGATCCTACACAGATGAATTTGACACCCCTGCAATTCTATTGACAAAAGTGAAATTACTCCTGATTTACACTGGTGCAATTCAGCTTTGCCCAGTGACTAGATCATCACAGGGCCATCCAGTGGGCCATAATGGGATGCTTTTAAAAGCCAAATCAAAATGAAAAACAGGGAAAACAGCATAGGACTGCACGCCTTCCTAGCTGTTCCCCCGCTTTTGTTGTCGAAATTCGTCCCCGATGCTCCAGCCCATGCTTGTGCATTATTCCCCCTCCTTAGGCTTTCTGAGGGAAAAAGCAACTTAAGACTCTGGAAAGACTGTAAATGTTTCAGCTAAAAAGCTAAGAAATCTAACAGTCTAGAAAAATGCAAAATAATACAATTTCTGCACTGTTGCCTTTTGTTTGAATGGATTGCTTCTTTGTTTGCTCAGAGCAAGTGCTCCAGACTCCACAGATGCTGAGCTGATTTAACCAAAGTTAAACTGCTATCAGTTCCCTAACTTCAAACAGTAACATAGTGTTGGAAGAGGTATCTGGTATATTTGGCAGGAATGAAGTAGTTAATGTTTTATCAGCATGAAGTTAATGATATACACAGTATTAGTGCTTCTGCTTGTGTTCTCATAAGGTTTTCAATATATCGCCCTGTAAATGTTGTCTGATTTGGTGCTGTGAAGGTAACCCTGTACATTCAAGTGCCAAGTAACTTAATTAAATGTTGTTCCATCATATACGTAAATTTTAATGATAAGCTGATAGGGGAAGACAGAGAAAGACTCAGAAAGTAGAATGTAGGAGTTGGTGGAAAATATTCCCTCCGTTCCCTCTCTTTCCTGGCATCTTCCTTTGGAGGAGGGGAGAACACAGAGATAAATGAACCGCAGCTGAGTCTCGGTTCTTCTTCCTTCCTAGATCTCTCCAGGTGACGCTGTAGGTGTCTTCCTGAGACGATGTCCACACTTCTGTGAAATTTCACCAGGGTCAGATCACAATCAGAAATGCCTCGGTGAGCCGTAGCTGTGAACGAAGATCACTCCTATGAGCTCTATTACCGCTTTCTTTCACATAAATACAGAACTTCCTTTATCATTGGTGAGACAGCAGCAAAATGCACCCATGCTTCCCATTGATGTTCCTGTAAAATTAATCGGGAACAGACGGAGGAAAAGGTGACTATATTCAAGTTTCTTCTTTTTTCTTTTAAATGAAGTAAATCATCTTGTATGGTTTGTGTGAGAGTTTTATTTGTGGGCATTAGGTATAAGTGTAACCGGAAGTCTGGGTTCTTTGGGGAGAGTCTTAGTGGCATACATAAATAGATTTTGCTTAGATATTTTCTCCCGCTACAGGATAGATGAAGAGCAATTCAAATCTTAATTTATATTCTGAATCAAACTGCAGATCAGAATGAATGACTGATGAAATCCTGTACTTATTTACCAAGTTTATTCAGCCATCAGAAGCATGGTATCCAAAATTAATCATGCCACTATAATCTCAAGATTACTTTATAAGATAGTGGTAGTCTTGGGAATTATATCTCTTGCCAAATTACACATGCAGCTCCCACCTTCTGCAAATTTATGTTTCTTATGTTGTTCGATATCTACTGACACTGATTCTAGTTAAACAGACACAGTTCTTCATATAAGAAGTGTGACACAAAGGAAAAACAGTGAACACGTCCAAACGAGCATTTGCTGATATGTTATCCCTGTGCCAGCCCAGAGATATGAAAACCTAGCAGATATGATGAGGAATGTTAGCCCTTCCCTGAAACCTTTGCAATAGTAAAGGCTTAAGGAAGTCAGATGGTTTAGGGATAAATCCAAACCCCAGGGAACCCACAAATAGTCATTTGCTTGATTTCGCTGAGGTGGGGATTAAGACCTGGGAGAGGGAATGGCAGCCCAAAACAGATACTCAAGATGTATACAGGTTTTCTTGGCCTTGGGTCATAAATATATATAGGCACTACTGATTTTCTAGGCACTTAAGCTGGCTGTATGCCCAGAGGTAGGCAAACTGAGGACAGTATGGACTATAGCATACCCATCCTTGGGGCAGATTTTGGAGATACGGGAATATTTGTGTTCCCTGTTATGGACTTGCGTTATATTTACAGTAGAAGTATGAACTGTAGGGAGCAGTATATGTTATCATTATTTTATAAAACACTGCGCTAACGATTTCCTGTGAGCTAGTGTGACAGCCTCTTCACCTTCTGGGCTGCATCATGTCTAACTTTCCTGCATTCAGTACTTTTTACTACTCCACATGTTTGATAATTAGTGCCTGCTCCTCTGAGGTGCTGGGCAACCACAAATCCCATTTACTTTCATGGAAATTAAGGACATTAGGCACCCGGCAGAATCACACTACTGCGTTGTATGCCTATTGCAACGCCTGTGCCCCCATCTGTGCCTCGTATGCAGCAGAGTGCCACTTTCAGTGCAAAATAAACAAACAGCAGTATAATAAATCACAATAATTAATAACTCAATAGACTGCAACTGCTCTCATGAGGATCTCATATTTGCGCTGTCAGATCCATTCAGGGGGCTTTTATATTGCAGGCAGGCTGTCAGTCAAGACCTTCTGAGGACTCGTTCACAGCGCGGCGCTTGGCACGGGCGGACAGGTCGCGCAGCGCTCAGGGCCACGCGCGCCGCCCAACCTGCCGCCTCGCCAAGTGTCCCTGCCGCGTGCCGCGGCGCTGCCCTGCCGCTGTGCTAGCCAGCCCGAAGAGCGATGCTGCCGGTGCTGCCAGCTCGGAAAGGGTTTGCCCGGTGCTCCTTGCTAAGCCCACCCAGCAGCGCCAGCGCTGGGGGTTAGCCAGCAACGAAGGGAAACTTTCCAAGCAGCTGTACGACGCTGCTCGCGACCACGTTTACAAAATAGGACGTGTCTGCATACAAACATTTCTCCTCGGTTTGCAGACAGTGGAGTAATTGTTTCACACTTAATTGTGTGATACACATGGCTAACGAGCGGTGCTCTATTTAAAGAAACAGGCAATCTTCCTTCCCAGAAGCCGTTGTAGCACTATGAACAAATATCTAGAGGGAGAAAATTTTTCTTTTTTCCCCTTTCCTTTTTATTTCAGACAAAGCAGAAACCCACTGCAAACTCAGCCATCTATAAAAGCATGCCTCCAAAAGGAATTTGATTTACTTTGTGAAATGAATGTGTGGTTTTTATTATGCATGGCAGGTGTGGTTGGAATCTAAGTATGAAAATTGTATTTTACACTACAGACCCTTGGGTATTGAATTAAATGGCAACATGAACATATATTCCACAGAAAAATGCCACAGTACGAAGGTCTTTCAAAAAAGCTAGGAAGAAAACTATAGGAGAAGAGCAGATAAGTTATTTTCTGTTTCTACCTCAATTATTTGTTGATTTTTACATCCTTTTCTACTGAGCAATGAAATGCCTGCATCAGAACAGAAGATAAATAGTGGTTTGTGTCATCTACACATCATCTTCAGACTCGGGTCCTTTGACGGTCCAGTTCTAGCATACCACGGCTCTCCTCTGTCTCCCACCACAGAAACCACAGTGTGGAAGAGGGAAAAGTGCAGGCTTGGGTCTCATCCTGGCATGGAGTCAAGATGAAACAAGGGTATCCTGAAATACCACAGGTTCAACAGATACGTAGTTTTCTGAGTGGTCCTTCATCTGCTTTATCCTAACTGTTCAGCAAAGGTTTTGGTCCTCTCTCTTTTTTTGTATTGTGAAGTCACTGTTTTTAAGATGGTTCATTTTTTGCATGCCCCCCCCCCCAAAGGACCTTCGGTTTCAGAGGGTGAGTGATCAGCACAACAGCACACCAAATTCCCTTTCAAAACTTTCAACTGCCCAGTCACTCACTGAGCAGTTTTCTGCCATCTGAGTAGCATTTTAGAAGCAGGAAACCATCAAATTCAAAGTGTCTGATGACAAGTGGTAGTGACAAGCCTGGCTGAGCATCCGTGCTTTCCTGTTTCCAAAAGTCTGTAAGCTTGCAAAAGCAATTTGTATTGTAGAGTGCAACCTTTTCGTTGGCTACATGAATTTTGAAAGATGCAACCCAGAGCAGACCAAGCTTGTCTCTGCTCTGAAGCCAGTGGCGGGTCAGAGAGTTGTCCTGAAATGCCACTGACCGAGTAACCCTTGATTCCTGGTCACTGGAGTGAGATACAGTACGTCTCTTGTTTCACTAATGCTGCTCTCTAAACTGCAGGGTCGGCCCGCACCGAGGAAACAGGCAGGCAGTGTCTGCAGCCCAGCTGAAAGGGCTCCTCTGGCCAGACTGCGTCCCCCTGCCTCCGCTGAGCAGTGCCCAGCACCACGTGTAACCAAATAACTGAGCTCTGGGGTGGGCGTCGTGACCTTTTCACTGTCGGTGCTCCCTCTCGGTCTGCTGCTCGCCCCCCTTGCTCGTCCCACTGAGCTCTGCCACCGAACGCGGGGGCTGTACGCGCCTCGGGCTGGGACCCGCTCTGCTCCTTGCGTGAAAGCACCTCCAGCTCTGACGCACAAGCGCGGTATGAACACGCATCATCACAGCTGTCAAGGCATGATTGACAGTGTGTGCTGTCTTCCTTGTATCTGCCTACCAGGGGAAAATTTTCCTTTCCCTTCCTTTACATTTAGGTTGACTACAAGTGGATAAAACCGCAGTGTTATAATAGCATATATGTACGTCCCTCGCTCTGTATGTTGGCTATGGAGACCTGAGTTGGCATTATCCCTCAAAGTGCCACTTTGCTTCTAATTGTTAATATCTTGCAACGGAAAAGCAAAATCGTAGCACCGAGGTTATACAATAAGTCGTTTAATACAGAAGAGAGAGTTTCCAGATTGGTAGATCTTTATTTTGCACTTCACCCAACATTTGAGCTGTGAAGAGGAAGAGAAGCTAATTAAACTAAGTTGCACTTTTCTAAATTGGATCTTTCCGTAGTAGTAAGTGAGTTAGCTTCAGGAACTAAAGATATAAACAGCAGGTAAAGGACAAGTGAGAGTGAGAGCTGAGAACACATTGTGAGATATTAGGCTTCAGAATCATTATGTAAATAAGAGCATTATCAGCTGAATCCTCTACTTCTCCTCTCATCCCCATAATCTCCCTTCTCAGACTGTTACCAAGGAGAGGGGAATGAGCTGGGATTTCCCATCACAGCTACTTGCCCCTTTCTATTCACCTGTCTTCCAGGGAGCTCTGGAATAAAGCTCATATTGAATTTAATATGATAGTGCCACTTATAAATATCAAGTATGTGTGGAAAATGTTATTTTTCACCAACAAGTAGCGTGTATTTAACTCTGACTTTGGTGGGAGCTTTTGGATTCTCTCTTGATAAAGCCAGCAAAGGATTTTCCTATTACATCTCTGCAGAGTAGTATTAAGAGTAAATCACGTTCCTAGCACTTATTAACCATACAGCATCTCTCATTCAGGAAGCTCAAAGAGTTTTTCTTTTTTACGTTCTTTCTGTCTTTTTCCTTGCAGAAAACGTGTGATCCATCCCACATTCAGGTTTAGCACCTGTCTTCAACTGCATGTATTTTACCTGTGTCAGCAGTGGAACACCGCTTTCCTATTTGACCCAAGAATGTTTGACATTCTCCGTACTGCAGCAGGAGTAACATTATATGAGTAGTGGCTTACGATCCCAAACCTCGTTTACACATAGGTCTTTCTTTATCATTCAGAGAAATTGTGTAAATTAGATGGCGCTGGGCTTCATGCTGCTCTGATGAGGCCCTTTCCAACACACAGCGCAGACCTGCTTCGGGCGCCTCCACGCTTCCTTGCTGCACGGCTGGATACACCGGGACTTGCACAGGTCTAGAGGAGAAGGCAGGATACCCCAGAGCACTGCATTTCGGCATAACTCAGCCATTTGAAAACAGGGCTAAGGTTCATACTAAATTCAATGAGGGCAGAGTTGAGGCACGCGTTTGCAGTCGGGCCAGGCCAGGGGTATGAACGGCTGTGTTTTCAGCCAGGCCTTGGCCACTATGTTTCGAAAATCTGGCTCATGCTTTGTATCTGAGGATAAACCTTCAACAGCATGGTCGTCTGTAAACACCTAGTAACTCTGTTCAAGGCATCTGGCTGAGGAAGAGCGTTGGAGTATATATTCAGGAGTGCGCTCTCCAATTTGACATGCACGTCTCTGTGGAAAGTGCTTTCATTTTTGTCTTTTGTGTGAAAGTTATCTTCCCTGTCACTGCAAACTGACTTGGCAGAGGTGATAGCGAAGGGAAATGGCAATAAAGGATGATGTTCTTATTCAAATATGCTACGCCTTGAATCAAATTCATTGCAGAAGAAAAGACATGAAATGTAGGATGGAAAAGACCTCAGACTCCCTCATCAGGGCAACTGCACTCGTCTTCTTCTGCCAACAGAACATGCACGCAGCGAAGCACGGGGCTGTCAGCATTTTCGGAGTGCTTGAGTCCTTTATGAAGACTTGACTATTTGCAAAGAAAATCATCCAAAATCTATAAGAAGATAAAATAGGACATTCCTTAAAGGTGATCATGAAAGGACTGATTCCATGATATGTACAGAATTGCTGATTTTAGTTGCTTATTATTCTTTTCAGTTTTGAAAAAATTAAGGCAAGTTTTTGTGTGATTGACATCATATTTTCTGCCAGATAAACTGATTTTGACTCAAAAGCAGACACGAATCTGACTTCTAGATGAGTCTCATTTTTATTTTTTAATTTTACTATTGGCCTCATTTTTTTTTCTGTTCGAAATCTGAAGAATAGGTTTTTTTTCATTAATTTCAGTGAATGATAATAAGGGATTTTTTTTTAAATAAGTGTTCAAAATTAGCTGAAAGGGCATTGTGAAATGTCACTCTTGATCGTAAAACATGGAATTTTTAATTTTTGCTCTGTGCTTTTGGTTTTCTCTGTAAGGGATCAGATAACTTGGCACTATTCTTAAGTAATTTTTTTATTTCTGCTTTCCAAGGCAACAGCCATGCTTAAGTAAGTTGATTTTCCATATGATTCACCAATTATAGTATTACATGATATCTAATCAGAAACAGAAGGACATTTTTCACAGAAATATTTAACTTCTCAGAGACCCAAATATTTTCTATTACCAAGAAATGGAACCAGAAAGTTTAGCAGTATTTTATGGAAGATGAAGAACAGGAGTCTGATACCTCTCTCTCTCTCTCTTTTTTTTTTTTTTTTTTTTTTTTTTTTTGAATTCCTGGGTTTCTGCCTGAGTGCTGTTTCCTGTGAAGTAGCCTCATCTGTCCACTTGTTAGGAAAATCAGCTCAACACAGAAGAGATGGTGTAGCACAGGGAGCTCAACTGCAAATTGCAGTAGGAATTTGTGGTGGCACCTGTGAATCCATGCTATATATGCATGTGTGTGTCTAAAATTGTGAGACGGAAAAAGAAAGGAGAGTATTTCTTTTAAGCAAAAGAAGGTGACACTTTCTTCTCAAGAAAATATTAATTTTGTCGAATAGCCAATTTTCTGTCAAAACAGTTTGGATCAAATGTCTTTGATTAGCTCTGGTGCTAATGAAAATCCAGTTCTGCAATTTGTATAATGCAAGACAGAACACAATGAGAATACTAGCCTGAGTTTGCAGAGCTGAGGTTACATGGTTTCATTTTCTCAATTCATAACATGAATTCAATAAAACTATTGACATGCAGAAGCCTGCTACTTATAAATGCTTGCAGATTGAGGCTTTAATTTGAAAATTGAACAATTTTGATCTGGAAATCATTTAGAATCAATAAAGGACTATTTTTACAACCATTTTCTAGAAATGATCAAGCCTCAACATTTAGAACATTTTTTTTATATTCTCTTGTTACCATGCAAAAATGATTACTTTCATTATGGTGATCTGTGAGTGATTTCTCAAAAGAAGTGAGTCTGAGCTTGAACCAGAGCCATTAGAAATGAAGGACGTGACAGCGTAGCTGTCTTCTGTAGGCGGAGTCCCGGTGATACTGTTCTCTAAGGTATGAAGAGACTGTTACCATAGTAGGACCAACAGACCCCCCCAAGCAGATCTTTGCAAAAAACCTTACGTTTTCCAAGAGGAAGGCCAAGAATGAAAGCTCATCCTGGCCTGTTGTGACTATAGGAGCAGTGTAGAGCTAGAAGGAGTTTAGTCTAGTTTGAGGGATGCTGCTGTTTTTGTCGCCGTTTTTTCTTGAGCTATTTGCTGAGTGTCTCCAGGAAGCTTCTCATCACCACCGCCCTGTCTCTGGTAGCTGCACTGCCCTTTGGAGCTCCTCTTTTTCTTGCTCTCCCTCACATTTCAGACCAGTTTCAGACCAGAAGTGCCATGCTCCAAGAGAGGGGAAGAGAAGCACTACGGTATAAGGAAGCTTTACTTGACCCTAGGCTGTGAGGAGGGATCTACCAGTGAAGGCAGGGAAATGCTGCAGCTTTTGTAGTCAATAGAAGTCTGGTCCCAGCTGTTAGTAAGCTGTGCGAATCTTCTTCCTTTCTGTCCTCTTTATGTGGTCTGTCATGACTCCTGATTTCTGTTTTTTGTTGTTCTCTATCTTGCTCTCACCCCTTTCTTCTGATGTGCTTATGAGCCATTGCACCCTTTTTTCTTTGTAACTTTGGAGTAAAATTCTGCTTTGATAATAATTGGTTCGGGTTTGGGTTTTGGGGGTTTCTTTTGTCTCTTCGAATCTATATCGAGTTTCCTGATGTCTCCTTGTTCTCCTGCAGTTCTTTCCGTTGCTCCCACCTGCTATACTGATGGCAAATATATAGAAGAAAAGTTCCTATAGAAGTAGAAGTTCCTGAAAAAAGTAGCAGCTAATCCATTTTAGTCTTCTGCTTTCTGACCAGCTGGCTCAAGGAGGCCACTTGTAAGTATTACAACACCAAGAGTCTCATAAGCCAACTGTCTGCTTCTCACCAGGTTCCCATATTCAGGCCTGACTAATACATTGATTCTCATTAATGAATTACACCCTCATCTATGAATTGATCAAGCATGTCATTTCCTTCATTAAAGGCACTGTTCAGGATGTACCACTTAAAAAAACCATTGTGCTGAATTCATAGATCTGCACTTCCAGAGCTTGCAGCTGACCTAGTCACTAGGCTTTGCTAATAATTGTTCTTCATGCTATTTTGAGGGAGGAGGAGTTGAGAGGAAAGAAGAGAAACACACAGGAATCTAATTTTTCAGTAGTACCACTACTACTTGGCAAAAGGTTTTGCACATAAACCGAACATGCAAAAGGAGACTTCTTTTTCACATTTACTGAAAACACATAATTTCTTGTAATCCTAGTTTTATATCTTACGAAAGTCTTTTGAAAAAAGGGCCTTGATTCTTGTACAACCACATAGTCCCTAGATCAGGTAGCTGATGAAAACTAACCCTAAAAAACCCTCCTAACACAGTTATGCAAGGGTAGGCAAACTGATGCTCAGTGCTGAGTTTATGCAGGAGATCACAGAGGGCCCTGAAAGCTGATTGTAACATAAGTGAACGGGAGAAATCAAAAGTGTCTGTGTTCACTGCAGGGGGGGGATGGGAGAGCGTGGTGCTCAGAAGCCATGGATCCCACAGCATTTTACCTTGCTGTCATTAAACTTGGTCAACTATGTCATTAGAAATCTTTCCAGAGACTCTGAGGATCTGATCAAAAGTCCATGTGATATTAAATTATTGTTTATAGTAGAAAGTGTTTCTTTTTACCATCATGCAATCTGAACTTTATCTGAAGTAAGATCCTGGCTTTGTGAGCAAGGGATGCTGTTTTAGGATGTCGTGGTGAATCTGCATTGTGTTCAAACAGCTGTTTGGTAATTTAGCTTGTAGTAATCAGGCACATACACTTGGCAAACTCTGACACTGAACAGGTCATTGTTATCTGATTACCTTCACAGTTTATTTGTGTGATAATTTGGGAATCATTTAGATACAGTAGCCATTTAATCAACAATCATATATAACATGGAATATAATGTTTTCTAATTCTGTTTTCATGTTCCGTTCAGATGTGATGCCTCCAATGAAAGTGAAGATTAATTATACGTTAATTAATGGCTATTTACAATGAAGATCGTCAAATGAGTTTCTGTGACCTAATTACCATATTACATGCAATCTCATTAACTAATACAAAGGTTGCTTCAAACTCCTGTTATAATTTTGAAGTGATAGATTCTCTATATAGAGACATCTGACATTACTTAAATCATTGCTACTCTAGGAATTTGATAGAGACAGATTAAGAGTAGCTACTTAAAACCATCCCATTCTCCTCAGAGTGGTAACAGAAACTAAGGTGCAGTTGTGCTATGATTCTGGGTGTCTGTGCACACTTCTCTGAGTAAGTAAATTAAACTCAAGATTTTTTTTCATGTTTATTTTTTCTTGGATTTTCCTTGGTAGCAATGTAGACTACTAAAATACAAGAAAATAAACAACCAGCATTTTAAAAGAATGGTGTGATTATACCATGAACCAGACTCTATGTATGCTGGGTGCTTGAACTTTAAGCAGAATCTCACACCCTTTTTTTCCTGTAGTGGTTAAGGTCTTTTTCATCTCTTACATGCTTAGTCTCTGGATAGCCATTTGTTAGACTATGTGTTGGACTGAATCAAACTGTGAAGAAGAAGGGATATTGATGTGTAGGTGCACAGGATGATACAACAGCCATGACTGTTTGGAAAAGGAGATAAAGCTGTGGAAGAGGCTTCTGCTTTACAAAATTTGGTTATAAAATAAAACAATCCTATTTCTCTTTTCTGCTAAATAGAAACACTAAAACTGGTCTCAGCCTCAGAGGTAGATTTGGTGGATCTCCTTCAAGTCCCTTGAAAAGAACTAAATTCCATTCTATTTGTCTTTTTATATCTTCCTCTATCTCTCGCTTTCTCATTTTGCCTTCTGTTTTAACCTCACAGTCTGCACAGCAATATGATTGCTGACAGCAGGAAACAAAGGACTGCAAAATCTGGGCAAGGAAACATTTCAACTGCTACGGGAGAGAAGACTATTGCCCTTGTAGGCGCTCTCTGGAGGACCATAGGTCATACGCTTTGCTTACATTATATAACTATATAACCATTTCTGTTTTTAAAATCTGGCAATAACACAGCATTACAAAAATTGATACATTACAGGCAGCACGGCTGATTAATTTAGTAATCTTAAGTGTCTTGAAACTTGAGTTCAAGTCTTTGCATGCTGAGGTCACATACAAAACACATCTGTGGCTCAAAATCAATGTGTTCCCAAAAATAAACCCTAGCGAAAAGAATAATCTTTGTATCTACATTGGGACTTTTGTGTAAATTAATCTGAGATAAATTGTATGTGCACAGGTTAAACAGTGCTGAACCTCAGGTGGATAATTTTATTTAGAATTCAAGCCTTTCTTCTTTGTTTCTTCGAAGTTAGCTTATCTCAATTCAAAAATGAATCAAAGTGATTCTTATTAAGGGTGCCTAGTATTAAATCAGCATGGCTATCTCATGAGTCCACATACTTAACTCAACTGAACTAGCACACTTTAAATGTACACCTTCAGTTGATTCAGGAGAACTTTCCTGAGTCTGGGCAAAGCTTGCATTTTCTGCCTGTCGTTTCCCGAGGCACACAGGTCAGACTTGGTCATGGGAACAGGGCAAGGCCCAAGCATGGAGCTCTCAAGAACTGCATGAATCCTCACGGCTAGAAGTAAAACACTCCTTGCACAACTCATGCATATCCTTCCCCACGACCTTGGGAGGCTCCTGCCCACTCGATCCCACTCCAGCCTCGGGAAGTAGCCTTCATGCCTGCAGTCAACAGTGTTGTTCTTAACAGCGCCAAGACATACTTGGAAGCAAAGAATTTGTTTGCTGAAAGCTGTAGTTTATTTTTGCCCCAAACTATTCACAGAGTTAAGCTGAATGCACTCAACAGTTGCAGCTGGAAACATTTTGGCCAACAATAATTTAGACTGTGATATACAAAAGAACACAATAGCAAGAGCAGACTTTTACCCAATGACCCAGTGACTCATGATACAGCACAGCTGCAGGGGACCAAGGCACAACTTCATCCCGTGTATAAAGGGAGCTGAACCTCTTTTTTCTTCAGGAAAATAACCAAACTGTGGATTATGAAATATTCTGGGAAAGGGCCCTCTTGATTCTCTCACTTTGGAGCTGTTCTGCCCTCATATACAGTGCTAAAATGCTCACCAGGAGACGACCCAAAATCCTGGCCCCTGGCAAGGGCAGTTATAGAGGGAATCACTGCGTGGCACTCCCTGGTAGTCAACTGTCCCTGGCAAAGTTTAACAGAAGCCTTTGGCTCTTCCAGACAAACCCAAACCCAGAATGGCAGAAATGGTATTGTTTAGGTTTTAGACGTACTGATAGATACATGTAAAGAAACTTGTAATATTTCTCATCTCTGTCACGCCTTTGCTTTTATGGGCAATATAGCAAAATTCACACCTGCCCCTGGATGCCTCAGGTAATTAGGAAAGCTAAAAATCTGCAGCCCATCTTGGCTAACAGAGCTCTATTGACACCACTGGAGTTTTGCAAGCAAATAATCTTTCTTGCCATTAAAGGGCTCCTACTTTTTCTTCCAGTCCCAAATGATAAGAATTGTTTTTAAGCACATGATTATCCTAAAAAGATAAAAAAAACCCTGCTACGTGTTGACTTTTTCTCCCTCCCCCCAAATGTGTATCTTGACACTCTGGAGAATTTTGCTTATATGTGTTCAAGATGTAACAGGAGAATTTGGTTAAGCAACGAATCTGCTTGGCTCGATTGCAGCAATAGCATGAAACTCACTGAAGAGCAATGGTGAAGTGTCACTGTTAAAAAACAGGGCTTTAAAGGAGAAAGAGTTCTTTAAAAAATCCAGACAGCACCCACTAGAGTAATAACACCTTGGCTTGATCAGACTTCAGAGAGGAAGCCTGTGACAGCTGCACTGCACAAATGGTATTGGAACCAATATGAATGCATGTGGATTTTTTTCTTCCTCTTTTTATATTCTTCCTCTTGGCTTTTCTTCAGGGGTTATTTTTTTATCATTTTGGAAAGTCAAAATCTTAACAATGTGCTTGAAAAAAAGAACAATAAAAAACAGATCATGGATGAAAATCTGGAAGGCTTGAGGACTTTTTTAATTCCACCTCCTTACTTATCTGCATTTAGCCATAGCATATTAACATATTAATACATGGAAATGCATATTAATAGCTCTCAGCTTATCTGCCAAGAGCAAAAAGCCAAATGAATGCAGCATATAAAGCAGCAACATCAGGTGCAGAATTTCAGACTGATGTGCCTAAGAAGGAACAACACAGCCAATCCTTATGTCTCTTGGTGTTGTCATGTTAATGACAGGAGAATTTGTCCCTTGCAGTTTAATCTTTCAGCAAACCATAGACCTATCTTGGCAGTAGACTGTGCTAATTGTTAACAAGGTAGACATAAGGTTGTACAAAACTGTAAATTTTATGGCATGCTTGTGTTTGTAGGTTTTCTCTCTTTAACTAAGTTATCTTGACTCTGCCTGATTTTCTCTGGTCAGAAGAATCTTTTTTTCCCCTGATAAATAAAAAGGAATTAATCGCTGGGATGTTTACTCTAAATTAAAAAAAAAAAAATCCCTTTAAGATATCACTTCAGAAATTTGTCAATATTCTTAATGGTTTGCATAAAAAATGAAGAGGACAATCTCACAGGAAAATAAACTCTCAAGGTCTTCATCACAAAGATGAAAGAAGCACTCAAGTGTGATGGCATTGTGCTGTTTCACTGCAGATCAATCTCCTGATCACAACAGTGATGGTAATTACAGGGTCCGTCTTTGGGGAGCTAAGCATCCTCAGCTCCTATGAAGTCAGCACAAGTAAAAAACATCTGACATCCTCCATCACTAGGTTTTAAAACAGTAAAAAGCAAGCAAACAAACAAGAACCAGCCACCACTTCTTAGAGAGGCACTTGATTTCTCTTCTTTCACGCTCTACATCTGTGCCAGCGCTAAAGAGCAGCACCATGGACACAATTTCCTGCTCTGAAGCTGATCAATACAGACACCATTTTAAAAATAACCTACTGTTTTCACTTTTTCCATCTGAAGTCAGTTTAGGTCCTTACATTGTGCTCATCAAGAAAGCAGGAAAAATAGCAATACTCACATATCCTTTTTTTGCCCTTTTTGAAAGATATATATTTTTCTTAAAAGACTGAAGTTTTAATCTTTATGAGATATTTGGACTCAGAGGACTAAAATGAAAATGGCACTTAGATTTTTGTCTATGTGTAGAAACACAAGAATGTTTGCACTCTAATAAAGTGCAACACGGAGTATTATTTGGACTGAAATTCAATAGGGATCATAATACTGATGTTGTGGAAAATACTGTGTTTCCAAGTTGTTTTTTATTATGACTCAGAATATTTTGAATTGCTTCATTATTTTGCTGTTAAATATTTTCCATTTAAGAAATTGTCATCAGAAAAATTTTGACCAGCTCTATCAAAAGTCAAGTTCTTCTGTGTGGCAGATTTCCATACTACACTTTAAGTAACTATCTACCACTCTGTAAGACTCCTCTTCTCATCAACCATGGCAACCTGTTCTATTTTGCTCTTCCAAGGTTTATATTATAGGTTCTTTGAAGCAGGGGCTCTAATACTGTTTTTGAGCTGAGAAGCAGCCATGAGTGCTTTTAAGCTATAAAAATTAATCTAATACTGTACTCTTAACAGCTTGTAACCCCAAATATTTAGTTGAGGCTGGCTAGATTTTCTCCCACAGAAGAAAAACAGTTTGTACAACAGTTAGCTGTTGCAAGCAGTAAAGTAGTCTGGTATGCTGTGCCAGTAGTTAAATGAAAGCTATTGTAGAGGATTTATTTGTCATGCTTGTTGATCAGAAGAGAAAGAAAGTGTAGCAGAACTGATATTTTCAAACATTTTCAGAAACCTAATTAATTGTTTTTGATGTAAGGGCAGGAAAATATGAATTAAAGATAGAGTATCTAAGTTTGTGTAAAGAAATATTTCCAAAATAAGCCCAAGACAAACCTGAAATGTTGCAGAGGTTTCATTTGATTTCTATAAGCTCCCAGAGATACCTGATGTTTATCAAAACTCTTATAAACACTTTTCTTTTTTTAGAAATAGGACTGGATGTTCCAGAGAGCTGGTGTTCCTCCTGAATCTGATCAGAAAAGAAAGACCCTGAGGATGGAGCACATAGAAGTATATCAATGTTTCTGGCCCAAGAGATAAGGAAGGTGGCCCAGAGCTGCGTGACAAAATGGCACAAATGGCTCCGGCTGCTTCTGGGCTGGAAGGCAGGTGCCCGATGCCCCTTTCCTCTGTCCCCCGTCCCCTGACCATCCAGAACACAGACATGGACATGGTCTTCTGGCCCTGTGCCCCTGTGGGAACCTGAATTTGGAAGCTGAGATGGGTGTATTTCTTGTCTTGCTCTGACACCGCACCAGGCTCTGCCTGGGGGCTCAGCTAGGAGATACGACTCATAATTTTAGACTTAATCTAATTTATTTTACAGCCCTAAAATCTGTCATGCTCAAAAAACGTGTGATGGGTTTGACCCTGTGCCATCTCAGACCTTGTGTCACCGTTCACACATTCACACTGTCAGCGTAACACACTTGCAGTGCCGTCTCCCTTCCCTCCCTCCCTGCATCTCTGCATCTCTGCAGGTCACTGTGCCCTGACAAGGACAAGGCATTTTTTCTGCTGCTGCTCTCCGATAGGTTTTTATGCCAAGGAAAATCAGCACTGGTCTCTTGCTAGTGCTGTCATGAAACTCAGTGCCAAGTATGCATTTATAGCATGACACAGAGCCATGTTTATCGGGACATCTTGTCTGGGGCAGCTCTCCTGCTCCTAGAAACTAAATTAGCTTTCAGCTAGCTGGCTTGAGTGTCTCCACACTTTACCACTTTACCTAAGTGTTCACAAATATAAGGGGCTGTGAACACCATGAAAGAAAGGCCTTAGCTTTTAGCTGAGCAAGCTTTGAGGCATCACTGTTGTACAGCACTCTGTCAGCTCTAGCGTGATGGGCTTTGTTTTGCAGACAGCATTTAAACCACAGGTAAAGATGCTTTTAAAAATTCATGAAGTCTGGGTTCTTTTAGTTCCAAATTCTATATTAAGGAAGAAAATACTTAATCTAAGGAACTAAGGAGGTAAAAAATGAAGACTTGAATATGGTGTGTGAAAAAGAGCTGTGTGTGGTGGGGTTATCAGGATGGACAGCCTGACAGCAGTATATGCTGTAAGTCTTGGGTGCCTGTTTCACACCTTAGGCACAGCATCATCAGCCTCCTGTTTTTCACCCTCTCCTTTCCTCCCTTTTCTTTCACAGATTCATTCTCCCAGAGGAGGTTCAACCCCCTTGTTCATGCTGCCTATCTGCTGCTTAGCAGACAAAAATTGATTATCCACAACACTATGTGCAAACTGATCACAGGCAAATGGGCATTCGTGTTGGGCTACGAAGATTTACCTGGCTTCCCACTGGATACCCTATGGAACGACACGGATGGACGCTACCTCCGACACAAAGCTGCACCTACAAATTACAGCTGAAGAATGATTTGAACTATTATATGTAATGGTTTCCTGATAGCTTAGACCCACTTCTCTCATTCTTGTGCTTTAGCTGTGAGCAGCTGAAGAGGACAGAGCAGTATTTTAGTGGCACGAGTGGAAAAATTTTTAAACCACTAGCTATGTTTAGGTGCACAACCCCTTACGAAAGTTAGTGGGGGCTGAGTCTCATGAACAATTTGGAAAGTCTATCATTCGATCTTTAAGTACAACCTGAAAAGCCTTTAGCTTCCTTAAGCAAACTAAAACCTTTTTCCATTTACATACATGTTATTAGTCAGGAAATGGTTGGGAACACTCTTCCTAGCATTCATCTGCTGAATCACTGGCTTTTCTCTTCCCCATCAGGGTACAAGGCCATTTTGGGCAAAATGAATAGTGAGGTTTAATAAACCTAGCTCACCACTGACTCCACTTCATGCAAGCTAGCTGGCAAGAATTAAAGTCCTTAATGGATATTTAATGGTGGATGAAATGAGCTCTCTCCTTATTAATGCAGTGGCTTATTAGAGCTGGGCTGCCCTCTGTAAAGTGGTCACCTGACTCACCTCTCATGCTGGTGTTTTAAAAATTGAGCTCTAATTGCTAACCTCAGATTCCCTGATCTATAGCTCTTACAATAAAACTCATTTTCAAATGGTTTTCAGTGAGAAGTGCACTGGTTATTTTCCTGAGATTTGTGGCAATTTGGAATTTCATTGGGCTCATCATGTTCTTCCCTTTGATGTCTCTTTACAGGGAGTCTTTAAAGTCCCTGTCTCACCCCAAGTCAAGGGAAAAAAGACCTTCAGTGTTCTTCACATTTTAGTACTCTGACATTATGCCATACATGCAATGTCGAATATTTACAATAGGTTTCACTGACCCTTTCTTCTTCACCTGACCTGAATGCAAATACCACACTTGTGGCTCCCCATTGGCTTTATGCTGAGGTAAATGAGGTCAGGATTAGATATAAGCTTCTTCTAAAACTTTTAGCTATGCTAATTGGGATTTCAGGGTTGTTGCTTTTTACAGCTTAAAGCAGTGACTAATGTTCCCTTCACTGTGGTTTCATCACAGGTAAGGGAAATCCTAGGGAAGAAGGGAGGGAATCCATGAGAAAATGGGTTACTGACATGGGTCCAGACAAGCCATGTTCACATGTGCCTGTTTTCAAAGCACTGGATAGTTGAGACAGAAATGAGTAGGCAGAGAAGAGGTGTTTGGGCTATGAAATCACCAGCACGCTGCAGACCCATGTCCCGTTTCCAGCTCCGCGATGAGTTTCCTCTGCGTGTGCTCATTATTGGACAAATGGCTCGACTTTTCGTGCTTCACATCTGTCCTGGCCAAGTTAGTTTATCAGTTTTTACAAAGTTGCATCGAATCTGTGCTTAAATATTTACAGGTTTGCTCCTTAACTTGACAGAAGTAAAATATTACGATCTGTGAGGGGTTTGGAAACTACAGTGAAAGCTGCCATAAAATATCTGACTAGTAATTCAAATAAAATGAGATAGCTAGAGATTGATGTATATAGTTGCATGAATATATTTTCAGATTCTGATTTGAGGGCTTAAATATGGGATGTGAAAAATCATGTATTTGCCAACATGGAAAAAACCTTCTTATGTATGTGGCTGGTGGAAATCTGGGAAGAGATTTTTTAGCTCCACCTGCAGTAATTGGAAGTTTTGCTATGGATTTTAGTAGATCTGGATTTTACCTCACCATTTTTGACTGTGGACAAAAAATTAGATGCTGATATGTACCTAAAATTGTATGCATAATTGGCTAGTGCCCTACATACAAGTTCAGCTAAAGTAGTTGAGGCTATCCTATAGCTTGTGTTATAGCTTATAGCCAAGGAGAGGCACTGGGTAAGTCTTGTCAAATGAGTTCACCATTCATTTTCCTATCATCAGACTGAAATGCAAAATTCAGCTCTGGTACAGCTTTGGCTGAGGAATTACTAAATGATGCAAAAAGAAAAAACTTTGTTGAATCAAGTGGACAATATTGGAAATATTCTGTGTCTTTATTTTTAAGTGACAATTCTAGCAAACTCAGCTCAACAGCTTTTCTCATTTCAGAACAATAGCCTGGCTTCTGCAATTGTAACTACTTGGTCTATCTCAAAGTATTCAGACTTGGGAGCAACTCAAGAAGGTGTTTGCTTATCATAATTTACTGAGATAGCTTACATTTACCCCCTTTGCATATATGCGTGATGATTTTTTTTCTTTCTGAGGAGAGACCCAGAATGTCATGTTCCTTGCACATCTCCTTCTTTCCCTACACCTACGCTATTGAGGCAAAAATTTTGATTGGCCTTAAAAGTGTCCTGAACATCTGTGAGTAGAGGGGAAGGGATGGTGGTTGCTGCAAGTGGCAAAGCTCTCCAGAAGGCGGGGAGGCTGTGGAAAGAAGAGAGGGCATTTTTAAAAAAAGTCCAGAATTCAGACTTTTTTTTTGAATATCAAGGATCTGATTTTTTTTTAATTCCTCCCTGAACTGAAAGCTCTTTGGGAGACAGCGTGCTACTGGAGGCTTGAAGTGACGGCAGAAGCACTGCATGGTAGCTGAAAGGGGGATTAGAGAGCTGATGGGCAGGGGTGGCCTGCCGCGGACTGCTCTAAGGGAACAGCCGGTTCAGGGGTGACGCGACACGACCGCCTGTCGGGCAGGTGTGCGGGAGGATCACCCTTACATGGGCCGCGCGGAAAGGAGGAGGAATTCAAAACGACATGGCAGAAGATGGTGGAGTTATCCGAGAAAATGGGTGAGCTAAAAACTCACCCGTCGCAGAGATCAAAGGGGAGAGAGAGTCCTGGCAGGAGGATGTGGAGGAGTGGGGTGGAAAATGCGCATTTTGGGGAAGCTGAGCTGGAGGAAGTTATAGGGGATAGGAGCTGCTTGACGCTGGTGGCAGAGGGGGAGAGGGGAGGACAGCAAGGGGCGTTTGCTGTCTGAGCAGAAAGGAAAGGCCAAGTATTGGGAAAAGCTGCAGGGGAAGAAGCAGCAGGCTTTGGACATGATATGCATGCATAGTGCAAAGTAGCCGTGGTTTATTTGCCTTGGAAAGGCTCATGGCACTTTTCCCTACTGAGAAAATTAAGCGACACGGGTGTTAAGTACAAAGCTCTGTACATTGCAATTGCTTCTCGGGAGGCAGCACAAGCGGCCGTAAATCTTGGCTCTCCCGAAGCCTGCGCAAGTGTTTCCTCCTCACCGCCTGTGTGTCCCTGTTTGCCTCGATGGCCCAGAGAGCAGAGGTCTGAATATCCCAGCCCCGGGTTTGCACAGCCCCACTGCCCTCCTGCTCATTCCCCAATCTGGATTTGGCTTCTGCTCGTTTCTGCCCCAAAACGCCTGGAAAATCAGGCTCTCCCGGCCGGTGCCTGGCTGGGCAGAGCCGCCGACCCTCAAAGGGAGCGCGGCTCCCTCCCTGCCGGATCAAAGCGCGTTTGCCCATATCAGGACTGGGGCGAACGCGCAGCTCTGCAGCACTTCGGCGCTGCCCGACAGCTTCCTCCGCCACGGCGATGCCCCTGCTGGGACCGCGAGCGGCGGCGGTTTCTGCCTTTCCGCTCACAGCCCGCTTTTGTTCCCCGGCTGAGTTGTGAGCTAACCTGAGACAAAATGAGATCCTTCCTTAGGAATAATAGCAAGCTGCCACATTTCTGTCCTTTCCATATAGTGTTTATATGCTACGGCACTGCATACGTAATTTTATCTTTTATGTTGTGTAATGCGGATACGCAGTCCTTCGCTGAATTCCTGATATAAATTTCCTTTTTGCATATTCTGTATATTCCAATGAAGTACATTTTTGAAATATTGTTCAGCAAGTCATTATGAGGCTCTACACACAGGCAGAAAACCCCAGTATTGACCTCTCAACCAGTAGACATCAAATGGGCATCAGTCATGATTATTGAATTTCATAAATGACCTTATGTGACTGCTGGAGATAATTCGCTAAAATTACATTAATTTCTTCTGCGACTCTGTTAATTTCTTCCATGTTATATGAAAAACAATTAAATGAAGGTCACCTAAGGTCAAAATATCTATTCAGCAGATCGGTGCCTATTTCCAGACACATGCTTTGTGAGTAGGGGGGTTATAAGCATTACATCCATTTCAATTATATGTGCTCATGCTTAGGAGATAATGGGCTGATTTATGAGTGCTGCACAGGAGCACATTCATTCATTCATGGACTGTGCAGGAAGATTACTGCCACCAGTGCACTGTATACTTTGAAAAATCGCAACATTTCAGGATATATAAACAATAATACGGTACTGTAATATTAATATAACACAGTGGTGCCTTATTAGTCAACGCTATGACTAATGCAATTTTGAAGAGGCATAAAAAGTCATAAGTAATTAGTAAAACCTGATTATTCATGAGCAGAAGACCAACGATTCAGATGGAGCAGCCCTTCGGCGGTTATTGGTCATTCGCATTTGTGAAAACAGCAGAGCTGAAGCACATCCACGTTAATGAAATCAGATCAGTTTTGATGACTTGAAACAACCACAAACACAGAAGAGGTAGCTAAATCTGCCTAAAAAACAATTTTTATTTGGAATAAACCAGGATTTCTCTTTATCAGTAATTCAGACTAGACCTATTTTGATACACATCCCTTGATGATCAAACAATAAAGAGCTTTAAGTTCAAGTGCTGTTCAAGTAATCGTCTATCTTATGGAGAACATATTCTCACCTTGGACTAACTGTCATAGCTACATAATTTTAGTTTATCATAGTGGAAGATCTGCTCTGATATTTCTGAATTCACAATAACAGAACTTCTCCTGCAAAAATAAGCTGAAATTTTATAATGCATGTTCTCCTAAAGCCTCTAGCATTTTTTTATCTGGACAAAATGTATAAAATTTATCTTTTTGTATATTTAAAGTATGATGGTTTAAAAAAAAAAGCAGAAAGAAAGAAATGAGGAAGGTCAGAGCAGGAAAACAGAACAACAATTTACCTAAAATTTTAGGAATGCTTTGGGTAATTTTTTATCTTAAAACAGGAGGTTCAAAAAGTAGTTTCTGTCTCTGAAAAACTGCCCTAATAACTATCTACTGCTGCACTAAAGGTGCTTTGTTAATAAAGACAGTTTTTGATGGTAGTGAACAGATAACCTTACTGATAGTAATCAAGGAGTTGATACTGACCTTGTTGGCTGTTATCGAATTTAGTGATGTAAGGGGGGAGGAAAAGAACCCTCTATCCTCTAGCCAGCAACCCCTAAACCAAAAAGATAAAAGAGAAACAGATGCAGCTGGTCTTTTAGTACTAAGGAGTCTGCAGCCAGTTGGCTGAGTTTGTTAGATGAAAAGTATAGGAGTCACCATCTTGCTGAAGAAAAAATATATTCTGAAACACGTTATCGACGGAAGCAAAGTAATTCCTTGTCTGGCTGGATTTATGAAACACCTACTCTACACAGATAAATGCTGGGAGAAACACTTCTGAGGTGCAGACCAGCTGGCCCGTCGAAAGTGAATGACCACCAGTCAATTTGATGAAAGTCTGTGATGGCCAGTTGGAAGAAAAAGCCCAGAAAATGAAAATTACTTCAAATAAATAAATAAATAACATCCCAAAGCCTGAAAAACTTACTCAGATCAAACGACATATGGCATCACAGTGGGATATTTCAGAATTTGCTTCAATAATTATATATTGCATTTACTATTTAAATCCATTATTTTTAAATACAAGATCCAGCAAATAATTAGCTGTTAGTTGGAATACATGCCTATTCAAGAGTATATAATTAGTCCTTTCCCTAAGCAACTGCTACCAGCTACTGTCAGAGACAGGATATAGGAGGAGGTGTTTCAAAGGCTTGTTCTTATGTTCTTATGCTTTATGGATTTTACAATAGACAAAAAATCAGAATGATGACACTATTCATACCATCAAAACCCTGGAGGAAGGGCTGAACAGCTCTGCAATCACTGCTTCCCCACTGACAGCTCACTTGAACCAGTCCTCATAACTGGAAGTCGTAACAACAATGACAAAAAAACATCAAGTCTGCATCCCTTCATTTAAGACGGAAAGTAATTGCGTCCCAGCAGTCCTGTTTTGTGTTGTGGAGGCGCTGGGAACATGGGGGAACCAAGGAGAAAGACCTTCCCGCTCCCACGAGCCTACTTGAGCCATGTCACTTGACAGAGCTCCCCTGATCTCCAGTGAGGCTCACACTGCTTATTCTAGCACTGAATTTGGCTCCCTGATTTTCACACAGTGAAAGTGAGGAGCAATTGTCTCCTGGAAAAAAGTGATTCTGATTAACATAAAAACTGAAGGTGCTTACTTCAGTAATTTACTTGCAGAAAGATTTGAAGGTAAGGAGACCCTGCAGGAAAGTGGGCAGCTGGTGCTGGCACGCTCTGCTTGGAGTTCTGGGGGGATATTTGCCGTCTCTACATTTTCTTTCTGTCTTCACTAATTTTTCTAAGTTCATCTACATTCAAAAAAATACACTGCACGAAGAGCATAAAACAGGGAGAACTAAGCTAGGAGGGACCATGCTGAGTCTCAGATTACTCACTCCTCTTCCAGTGAAGATTTAATGTATGCTTATAGCCCAAAACTAGGTTTTCCAACAAAAAAGCCAAAATGCAAACGCAATTGCCTGAACTATTCGCGCACTTTTAACAGGGATTTCAGCAGAATTCATACTATGTTTAATATACTGTGAAGCCTGCACCAAATTGTTCATTGCTCAATGGAAGCTATGATGTACTTTCTTCCTGGAAATGATTTATGAGTTACACACACACACTCCTCATTCCTGCCATTGGTGCCAGATTACTGCTGTACGACAGGCATCCTTCTCAGGAGACACTTATGCTGCAGTCCAGATGTCTAATTGTTGTTGACCTAGATATATCCCACCTATATTTAAACAACCTGAGTACCACTAATTCCACACTGTAACATGAAATTCAGAATAGGGTTCAAAATAGTCAAGCAATTTCCCTGCTTTGAAATCTATGCTGCTGCTGCTCTGTTACTGTACCCCAGGGAGTGAGTTCAAAGATAGATTGGTACGTTGACACAAACTACAGTCATACCCCGAGACTACAAAATAGTCCTGCCCTTCATAAGTCCTACATACAACTGATTAGGAATGAGGAAAGGAAGAGAAGAAAAAATTAAAAGTTGTTTTTTTTGGTTTTCAGGTTTCAGCAGCTAAATATCATCATGCTGTCAATGTAAAAATCACAAAAGTCATTTCTACACAGGAATTATATTCAGCTGTGTGTCCTTTGTTCCAGTCAAGCAATGTGATACGATATTTAATGTCCAGCATGCTCAAGGTTTTGTCATGTTTCATACTTCAAAACAATATTGCCTCATCAAAAATGAAATCCAGCAGACTCTCACGTGAACTGACTCATGGGAAGAGTGGATTACTGTGTTTTATAGTCAAAATATGGTTTATAGGCAGCGCATAACTATCCTCTTGTTTATTACTCTAAAGCTGACATTTCATAAGTCTTGTCTGAAGCCAGCAGTACATAAAGAGAACCTAGAGGAGCACGATCCCAAATATTTTTCTCTTGGCTCTCTATCAGAGAAGCCTAACTATTAAAATTGTATGCTAATCTATTATTAGCAATTATGACTCTGTTATTGCCAAGCCAGAACAATGGGATAAGTGCTTGGCTTCTGCCAGGGCCTTTGGTTCTACTGGGGGAGGATGACTTGGGACGCCTCATGCGGGTCAGTCCCTGTCTCCTGATCTGAGGAGCAGGAGAATAAGGAAAGGCGTATTCGGGCAGCCCCTTGCCCGGGAGAGTGGCTCTTGGGGCCTGGAGGCTCCCCGGAGCCGTTAAGAGAGGGGCCGGGACACGGTCGGGTGCCCGTCGGCCAACCTGACCCTGCATGAGGCCGGGGGCCACGCAAACCCACCGCGGCTGCGCCCTGCTCCAGATGTCACGGGAACTGCTTTTACCCAGTGTTTCTGTTTAAAGACATTCGAAACACGCTTAACATAGCCAACATAAAACTAGCTACGGGATTTTTCTCCACTTACGCCCACAAGAAATCTTTTTGTTTTGAGGTCATTGCACTGATTTAATGATGTTCGATGGGGTTTTGACCGAATGTGGAACCAATCTCATCTCAGTGCTTGCTTATGTGTTACTGGGGTGTATCATCATGTGGCACTGAGATAAGTTAGCTATTTAGCAAAACCAGAGGATTTCTATTCTGTCAGAGAACACATTTTTTCCCCTTCTTTTGTTTCCCATAAAATCCTGTTAGGGCAGAGCAGTGTTCCTTGAGCAGGCTGCAAATTCACTGAATCAACGCTGTTGGAGCCCGGCTCTTTTCCTTACACTCCATTAGGAGCTAAAGCAGTCACAGCAGAAAAAGCTGTCGTATAGCAAAACCTTGAGATTTTATTACCAAAGCTGATCACTGGCAGTAACTCCTGATGATCTTTGAAATTTACTGAATGGGAAGCGATATTGAAAATAACACTACAGTTGATGCCAAGGTAAAAGGATTGCTTTGCAAATGTCCTTTTACTTGTGCTAAACAATTTCATTTTGTGTCTTTTATCTTACAGCCGAGTAGTAACAGCTGCCTTTGAGAGTAATGTGATCTGGTTTCAAGACCAAGCTGCATCACTGATCTGTGTGTGATCATGAATGATATTTCACTGTTTCAACATGCAAAACTGAGGTAATGCTCCATCTTCTCACAGAGGTGCTGTGTTGATTCAGTTAACGTTGACAAAGAATTTTTATCGCATAAAGAAGCATTTCATTGCTAATGACCCTAAGCTCATCCACCATATAAATAGCATTGCTTTATTCCACAGTAATACTTTTTCCATGCAACTATCTTTATAAGCAGCTTGGAAAAAATCTCCTGTTAGCCACCAATAAAAGCAAACAACCACCCGTTACAATTTTCACTATGCGAGTAATGTCTAACTCCTCCATCTGTATAAAACATGTTGTCCAGATCTCCTGATGATGCATAGAGATTGCCCTCACCATAATGGCAAATCATTAGCTGTGTTAAGGGGCAAAATACGAAAAAATCCCATTCTGTGATACAAAACCTTGAAACACAAAGGAGTTTGCCTTTTGCTTTTTACTCTCTGGTCTCCTAGGTGGCTGGACAATCTGAGCAATGTATTAATTTCCACTCACTTTATCAGCCCTTTAGGAGCAATTACGTTGTGGGAGGGTATATATTTCCCAGGGACGCAACACCAGCCTGCGTCTCCTCCCAGAGACAGCAGCAGTGCACCTCACTTCGCCGTCAAACACCCACATGCACGCGCATACTCATGGCCCCGTGAACGAGCACAGGCTGGGGACCCTCTGGATCTGTGTATCGACACTGCAGTTTGGATCTGCTTCTGGAAAGACCTAGTGAGGGGTTCCCTAATACTGTTGATGTGACTTGGCAAACTGATCTCTATGTGAGGCATTCAGTAGTTACTTCTTTCCATATCGTCACCACTGATTTTAATGGCACTGTTTCATAGGACAAACCAGAGACTTCTCACCATTTTATCACAAACCTCACAGCTTTTAAGAGGTAAAACATAGTTTATTGGTTGAATTATAGTAGTTAGTCTGCTTGTCACTACTGTCCAGCTATATCAGCCAGTTCCTTTCAATGACTCTCAGGAGAAAAATTCAAGCTATCAACCTCATTAACGACGCAAATGCTCTTGGGGCAACTGATAGTTGAAATATGGCCTTTTATTGGTCCTACCTCCTGCGGACATTAAGACAAATTTCACTGTACTGATGTGTATTGTAAGTACAAGTAAGCACATTCAAAGGCAATCTCATCCTATAACTTTTTATTTCCAAACCTCTTAAAAATGAAAACACTTCATTTTACGGAGAGCTTTTAATGGCTCTTGGGTCTATCTATCCCAAAGAGTGCTCACTCAATCTGCCACCTCTGAGCTGTCAACCATTTGTAATAGCCTTGTTCATATGCCCTGGGATTCTGCAAAAAATAAAACTCTGGCAATTGGAGTACATTACATACGATTCTGTTTCAGTCATACACCTATTTTTCATTCACTCTCTTTTTAACCTTTATCTGAAAGCTTCCTCACACCTGTGCTTAAAAACATTTTCTCTCCCTGATAACTTTTCTTTGTGGTGCTAGTCACGCTGGATATGACTTCTCTGCTTACTTGTTTCTTCTGTATAAAATAATCACATATTTATAAAGAAAAATTTCAAAAAGCTCAGCCAAGCACCTGAACATGAATCTGCCTCCCCGCCCTCAGTAGAGCCTAAGGAGAAAGGAAAGTCAGAAAATCTTACAGATTTTACATTTTACAGAAAAGTTAAGAAACCCACTTTTACAGAAGTCGAAGCAGAAAATGTACCTCAGATACCGGGGTCTGGAAAACAATCCCAGAACTGCTGTGACTTTTGGATGGGATGGAGAGCCGCTTTATGTGGCCCTTGCCCAAAGCCTTGGCTTGCGTTCTCAGCCTTACGTTGTGTACGGAGCAACACGAAGTGCCCACCCGTACACGTGAGGCTGCTGCCTTCCCCCACTCGCCACTTCTGTCTGCGAGGACAGGAGAAACCCAGGGGCAGCTCAGGGAGCAGGTCGAGGGGTCACGCACGGGTGCACTGAACTCTGCTGGTCACGGGGGCTAGTCCAGGGCTGCTCCTCTAAGCCACAGGGGATGGTCTGTGGTCCTTGCCCAAAGCTGCTAGGGTGTGTGTATATGCCAAATGATGAAAACCTTGACATCCTGTAAGAGTAATTCCATTTTGTTTCATAGGGCTTGAAACACTTGCACAGGTATAATAAATGCAAGTGTCAAGCACAAACACCCAAGATTAACAGTTTTAATCAAACTCTAACTGGAAGCAGAAGAGAAGAGAAAAGGGGAGAAAGGTATAAACAGAAGGTCCATCCTGGTGCCTGCCGCTTTGGAGGGGTATTCACCACTGGCCTTTAGGTGAAACGACACTTATCTCGTGCTAACAGTGCAGCAAATTCTACCCATCATATCAACATTTAAAAACTGGCAGTGAACAAATCTTTCTGCTTAGTGACTCATTGTGCAATTTGAAATGGAAACAGAATAATATGTTTGAAGTCTGTATTACGCATTTAGATAGATTAAAGACAGACTAAACAATTAGTGAAAATACGTGTGTGCATAAATGCAGCAGAGGAGCAAGTCTTTCAAGTCTTTTAGATTGCTAGGAGGTCTCCGTGGTATAAAACTGGGAGGAAAGCTAGCTTGCAAAAGGATTAAAATACATTATCCTACAGGGTAAATTCATTATTCTGAATGTACCAGGATATTTTTGATCCTCAGATGAAAGTTTTTCATGGATATGGGTTAGATGAGTAGATCATTTCGGATCGCTTAAGAATGAAAGCAGATTTGTCCACTCAGAGAAAAATGAGGAAGCACACACAGATCGCTGCTGAAAACAAAATAAAGATACAAACTCAAATCGTCTCAGCCCAACATCTGCTTTAGTGTGTTTTTTCAGCAGTGCCTTTAAGAGGCATAAACAGCACGAGGCAAACTTTACTTTCTGAGGTGCCGCTGTGTGAAGAGCTTTTGGTGGAGGGTCCTCGCGACTCCCACGGGCCGTGGGAAGCGGTACGGTGCTCTGGGAGACGTGGGGCTTGGTGGGGGATGCGTACACGTGGGCACGCAGCGCAGAGGGAGGCACTGGGCAGCGGCATCTGCCATAGCTTAAGATCAGCTGGCATCTCATTTCAGTACAACTTTTGAGCATTTTTTGCTGTATCAGAAGATGAGGCAGGTGTTTCCTGGGTGCTTTATGCTTCCCTGTTGTGGTTCTCCAGCACATGGCCTTATGGCTTCTTCCTGGCCAGAAATACTGACAGGAATGGACGCTTCCCGGCCTGTATCAGAGAAGTCCTGACTGAAGCAATATGGTAGTTGTTTACTGTACTGAGCTTTTTAGCAAGTGCTTTTCTATAAATATTTAGTCATAACACTGCAACTCTTTGCGCAGCTACAGTGCTGCAAGCTGAAGGTAATCTTCCGATATCGTGGTCCTGTCCCCCGCCGAGAACTGCCCAGAATAACTCGGATCAAGCCTCTGGGAAGGAACGATCGCTTCAGTACATCGGCAGGATCCCCTAACGTTTATGCTAGGTGTGGAAGCCGGATTCTGATAATCAAGCTGTAGTTTGTAGGCACAGGAAAACAACCCCTTCTCAGCTGTGGGAAACTAGTAAATTAAATTACCAACGGCCTGATCTTTCTCAGACTGCAAACAATCAGAAAATAGACAAAAACCGAACTGAAGCTTTGAATGCTGTTGCTAGATATGTAAACCAGGGTGGCTTGAGTTTGACACCAACCTCTAACCAGAAGGTGCAGCCTGATTTTCATAGGTGGCTTGACGTGTTTGTGAGAGGGAGAGGGAAGGAAAAGATGCAAAATCTTCAGGTTTTTCAATAGGACTTTCATTTTAAGAAGTAGGTTTGAACATCAGCTAAAGATTTTTACAGTATCTTGGTATCCAAACTCCTATTTCACTGAAATTACTCTGAGGTGTATGTAATAGGCAGGCTCCAAGGCTGCAATGAGAATTTAGTTGCAGAGATGCTCAGGCTGGAAAACTCTGAAACATGGGATGGCTTCTGAGGATGGCTAAGCAGGGGCTTGGTTGCCACGTTACAGCATGACAGCTATATCCCCCCCAACAAAGAGGCTTTTAGGTAGTGGGCTCAGGTCATTATAGGCTTATAGGTAACACTCCTGGTCAGCCCTTGGCCTGACCCACTCCCTTCACCCCATCCCCACACATGTACGTGCAGCTGTAGCACGGCCCCGCTCAGCGCTGTGAGGTCCCGTCTCTGCCCACAGCAGCTCTCTTGTTTCTCTTTTGTTACTCAGGGTTTCGAAGGCCCTGTATGCCTCAGGCATCAGTGATGTTTTGGTTGGACCTCTGTCAGATGACATAAAAACCTGGAGTACTATGTTCAAAATTCAATGGAGTTCACACGTTGGGGAAGGGCAACTTCTACAAAGTAGTGCAAAAACCCAAGGAGCCAGCCTCTGCCACGTGCTGATTTAAAACCCCTCTGTAAGTGGATGATAATTTTACATTAAATATACATGTATGCACTGTTAATCTGTTTGATAAATAATTCAGTGCTATAATGCCAGCGAAAAAAACCATGGAGCTAAGCACAGATTTGGTAGTGCATTGTAAATTATATTCAGCTTCATCTCTCTATTTACATCAAACTTTCTTTCCTTTCCTTTTTTCATCCATAAGTTTTTAAATAAAGAAAACTGAAGGAAATCACACTTGCTTTTTACTTATCTCATTATCCAGTATAAACTATTCCACAGCAATTGCTTATTCAACCCTCTGCCACGGTACAAAAGTGTTCATTCAGATTAAAGTTTAATAGATTTAAAGTCCTTTAAACTGGGGGGAGTTGTATGGGACTCTGGTTGTGATGCTGCTCTGAGTGTTTGCTCACGGTAAAGATGCTTGCTTCCCTGGTTGGGGGAGGTGTAAGCGACTCCTCGGACCGCAAAAAGCAGGGAGGAAGCAGGGCTGGGCAAGCGGGGGGCATCCTCTCCTCTCCCAGGGGCTGAAAGGGCGAAGGAAATGTTCTTTATCATTAGCTGACAAGGGTGGGATAACCATTTATTAAAGTATCTTGTTCTGTGGGAGGGTGCAGGGGGCTACAAAAATCCTGAAAACCATTAAGGATATGCATGCTTTCCCTGGCAGGCAGAGATTTACCCCGTGTCCTGGCCATGGCATGTTGGGAGGGACAGCAGCAGCCCTGAGTGCTGAGGCAGCATTTTGTCAGGCATGTAAACCTGCAGCCTTAGATGCACCGGCGGAAATAGATGCTGCTGAACCAGATATGTTTTGACATCAGAAAGCTGCCCCTGGGTGCTGTTTGCAGATGGAGGATATTATTGACCTTTTGATGAACAGCTTCAATATTGAGCCTGCAAAGAACAACATTCCTTTCCCTGCAAAGAAACTTCTCTCCCAAACTTCATGCTTAGCTTCACTGCTCACCGAACAAAACTGCACCAGTACAACTGTCAAAGGGATAAGACCCTCCTACCAAAAGAACCTGGATTTGTGAATATGTTCACAAATTAAAATTGCGAATGGGTCAAGGTAGGCGTGTTGCCTTTTTTTCTGTGAGGACTGCAATCATGAGAGGTTTGTGAATCCTGAATGTTTCACAGATTTTAGCATGGGTTATTCTTAGTCCAGCACTTTGTAGCAGAAAGTATAATTTATAATCAGAGATCGCTGTTCTTTCTTCAGATGGCGCAATTACCCAGGTGGGACAGAAACATCAAATGAGGTCAATGGCTAATCACGCAACCACCCGCGAGGCGATCTAAAGAAGTCTTTAACACCTGAGAACTATTCTGAGTGTATTTATGAACAAATACCTGCTATCATGATCAGCTCATTAATGACTCATTCCCCATCTGGATAATTTGTAGATGAAAGGGAAAGAACAGTGGAATAATCGCAATTGCAACATGATTATCAGCACTTCCTCCCCTCCCCTCCCTCGCTACTACGACAGCTCAAACCGGTAACTGGATATTCATATAGGAAGGCTGAGAAGCTGAATCAAGCTACAGGTCAGCCACATGCTCTCTCTCTTCTTCACACCAAACTTTAAATGACTGTTGCTATGGCATCATCTCCAAGATGGCTTTTTCGAAAAGCCATCACAGTTGTTCAGTGAGACACTTCAGAAGTATTACTCCATAAACGTCAAGGGTTCAGAGTCTTGGGAAGAGCAGATTATCTACCCAGGCTGCATCGGTACAAGGAATATTTGCCTCCACCATTGGGAAAGCAAAGTTATATAGGAAAAAGGAGTGACAAGCAACATATGAAAATGAAAACTACCCCTCAGGGGTAGTTTTGACCATTGCTGTCAATATGAACTATGCAACCAGTTAGTTGCCACAAGGGGTTAATATGATACCTCTTGGCAGCTCCTATCAAATGTACAAAGCAAATATTTAGGTGACTTTGTGAGGTTCCTTTCAGTCTTCTTTTCCTCAATTTATTTTCAGTAAAAAATCATCTGTTTTCTCGGTGCAATGTCAAATCTTAAGGCAATTCCCATTGTATGTGGAATATAAGGATCACTGCAAGTATTTGCTTCATTGCTAAAACATTTGATGCTTTTCCATTGTGATTAACTGAAAATACAGTAGGAGTTTACAAATTTGAACTGTTAGTACCGGGCTGGGGTTTTGGGGGTTGGGTTTTTTTTGTACATTCCTTGTTTCCTTTTACAAGTTTTGTGCAGCCATTTACAGGATTTCCTAACAATGTTGTTTTTCTTTGTGGAAGATCATTCTACTTAAGTGGGTTTAGTTGTATAACAGTGTTCCTGAATTTGTGAATTGATCAATAATGGAAACAAGTATTTTCTGTGATCAGTAATAAGTCAAAATCATTGGCTGCATGTAGAGTGCATTAAAGAAAATTAGCTGAAGAAGCACTCAGAGAAAGAAGAAAAGGCATATTGGACAAGTCACTCGTCTTGAAATCTCCCTCCTTTCATTTTAACATTTGAGAACTCTGAAAAATCATGTTTCTCTGCCTAAGCACAAGCCAGGTACAGCATAGATAGAAATAGGACAAAGTTCTTTATGTAGCACCAGGCAACATTTCTGAACCTTGGGCTGAAACGGCAACTGCGAAAGGATCAGAAGGGAAGTTCTGCTTCCACAAGGGAATCCCTGTCATGCCTGCTAATTAATGTCTCTGGCATGTGCACCCTTGTCCCTATCATACTGGGCTGGAGCTGAGGCTGTCAAGTCATTTGGGTTAGGTCACCACAAGGGTTCTGAGAGTGTAATATCCCCTGCAGTTTTGCCATGTTGTCTGCAACCCAGGACAGTATAGTCAGTGCAGGGAAAGGTCCAAGGAGGAAGGTTGAAAAAACCCCCCAAATCATTGGAAAACAAGAGAACAGAAAAGCAAAATCACATAGCAGTAAGTGGTAACAAGAAACACATGAAAATGAAAACTACCTCCATGTATGTCAATATTTGCCATCGCCAGCAGTGTTACCTACAGAACAAAGGCGACGGGTTCCCTGCTGCCTAGTGACAGGAATGAAAACAAACATTTCCTACAGCCCAAGCCTAGCTGCAGCGCTTGCCAGTAATCTCTTATTTATATATTCTGCTCAGAGGATAACCTTAGCTCTGGAAACGCCTGGCATTTCAGCAGAACGAGCCCCTCTTTGGAGGCACACAATAGCCGAGCGGCGGGCGCAGGGCTCCCTGCTGCGCCCTGGGAGAACGGCGGTTATTTCCCTTGCTGCTTTCTCTCTGTTAGCAGTGGTGTTACTCCTTAGTCATTAAAACAAAAGAAGAATATAGTGCATACGTCCCCAACGTTTCCTCCCCTACTTCAGCATATTTAGCAACTGTCGGGAGATTGCGTCTGGGGGAGATGACCTCTCGCCTTCATTCTCCTATGGAAAATGCATTCACAGGATCATTCCCGGCAAATTAGTCGAATCAATGACTCGGTTGTCATTAGACCAGAAGGTAACACAGCATCTCATTGCTCATCACATGTGCCCCCAGAAGCCCCCACTCCCCGATGTCAATGCATCCAAGCAAGCCGGAGGGTGAGCTCCGGCGGCTCTTCGGACCGGCCCCCTCCCACCCACCGTGGTGCTCCTTCCTCCCCTCGGGCTCGGCAGCTTCCCACCAGGCCTACTCTCCTACCAAGGAGTTTCCAGATTATTTTGCTGCCATGGGTTTCCTCAGTATTAGGGTTTGGAGTAAATAGCAATGACTTATAAAAAGTGGTTGGCAGGGTGAGAAATAAAAGAAGAAAAAGTCCTGGTCCATTCCCCCTCCTTTTCCTCACAAACTTCTACTTAACCAATATTGACTTGGAAGATTTAAAGCAAAATATGGTTGTAAACTAGTCTGTAAATTCCAGGGTTGCAGAAGAATCCACGTTTCCTGATTCTACAGATCGCGGATAGGTCTTTAGATGGATGAAGACTGCAAGGCATATACCTCACATCCCACTGACACAGTGGGAGAGAGCTGCAGGAGCTGCTTATAGGCAAACATGGGCAAATCACCTAAAATTTTCCCTAAGTCACCGGCTGAGGCTGGCTGGGCTGCGCAGGCGCCCGGTGTGCAGGGCCAGCTGGCCGTGCTTCCCCAGCCTGCAGTCCCGATTTCCTGGCAGCCCCGGCGCAGCGTGGCTCCGCAGCACAGCCGCAGCGCGGTGGCCCGCGAGGACAGGGTGAGAAAGGCGCTGGTGGCCGCACATTTCACCACCAGCGCCTCTGCTCGCGGGCAGCGCAGCCGTGCTCGGCTGCTGTTTCACCCGGCCCCTTCCACCTCCCTGCCCGTTGCAAGCAGGCGTACGTGCTGCTGGACGCTATCTCTGCGGGCAGCCCTGATCTTCTACCCTACGGGCACCCAGAGCACCAGCCGACCTACGCAGAAGCAAGAGAAGTCTGAAGGAAGCCGGGCTCAGCCCGTGCTAGGCGCTCGCCCGGGGCCGGCGAGGGGGTAGGCGACCTTGTCCCTGTGGGAGCAATTCGGTCAGACAGCAGCCCCATTGGTATTCCCGTCACTGCGACGCTTGCTCCTCCACCTCCCGCGCTGGCTGACACCTTGGCGGGGAGGCAGATGCTGCCGGGCTCCCTGTGCCTCCCAGCCCCTCCGAGCACCCACAGGCAGCATGGGGAGATGGGCTCATTTGCAAATGTAAATACCGGCTGTCGGGGAGGGCAAGGGATTAGCTTTACATATGAAGAGCAAGGTGGCCCTGCATGCTGTCAAGCTCATTAGGGAAGCTGGCCCCTGTAGCTGGGCTGCTCCGTAATGGTCCCCCCCTGCCTTCGCCCTTTGTTTCCCTGACAGCCTGTGGCTAAGGCCAGATTCGCTGGGCTCCAGCGTTTTCCACAAAAAAAAGCCCATGCGCCTGATTCATTTTGAGAGGGGTCAAGAAATTTGATACGTGTGCAAAAAGAAGCTGCACAGTATGAGATATATTGATTTTTATCTAGGGGTAAGCCTGGACAGCCTTCAAGCCCCCTGAACACAGCAAGGAAAAGGCAACACCAAAGCCACCACCGGTCCCAGAACACCCCCTCGGTGTGTTGTCCTGACCCCAGGGAGGGTCTCTGCGACCAGTTCTTTCCTGGCACATCCTGCAGAAAAAATTTCGCTCTCCTCGGCCCAAACTCTTTGGTTCTCGCTGACTTGTCTCATAGCTGAAACCCAACTTTAATTAAAGCTTTTTGCTCCGGCAGCATAAACACCTTGACTTTCAGCAGGAAATTTTCTAGGAAATGGATGAAAGTCCAGGACTGACCCTGGTCTATCAGACATTCAGCTGAAAATTGGTACCCACGTATGCTGGATTCCCACACCGGGAGTCGAACCCGGGCCGCCTGGGTGAAAACCAGGAATCCTCACCACTAGACCATATGGGAGCCCTGACAGTGGCCTTCCTCACTGGACACTTCCTCTCTCACTCACATCCGTAATCCCTAGATTTCCAGCGCAGCCTGACTACCCCACTGCTCATTCAGATCTCCAGCTCCTCCACCAGCAAGATCAAGCTCATCAAGCTGGGCTCGCTGGTATGGAGACTTTGTGAAAGGCAGAAACTGGGGTGAGGGCTTGAACACCTATTTCCAGAAGTGACTTGTTATACTAAAAGTAATACTTATCCCACAACCCAGTCCCTTGAAAACCTTTCTAGAGAGTGGCAACATACATTTCTCATTAACATAGTCCTTTCTATCCTTTAGTCTCTGCTATGTTTGGCGTTGGCATGTTTCATATTGAGCATGCAGTGGGGATTATAAAAGCATTCACGTTGTCTAAAATGAGAATTCTTAAGTCAAAAATTAATTGCCTAAACCATGGTTACTCATCCAGCCCTAAGAACTTAGGAGAAAACACAGCATTTGTATTCCTGTTCCTGACTCTCATAAAAATTAGAATAGAAAATATTTTAGGAGACAGCAGTCTCATGAAATAAAACACAATTCTATCCTACTTCCTACAGGCTGCAGACTGTGTTTGTCATTCTGCTTTCCAATTTCAGTGTCTCTTTTGAAGTTAATTGACTGCCAGTGAAAGCTACTGAAGAACAAACCTAATTTTCCTCAGTATATAGCCTTCCCTCCATCCAGAAGAATTGCCTGTGAACACATCCTGCAGTCCAGGAATTTCGCTTGTTCACACTTACTTGTCATGCATTTTATACACAAAGATTTCCACCACTGCTCGACGACGACACCTTCACAGAAATCGCTCTAAGTTTTCTGTACTTTTAATACGCCATCCAACCTTTATGACTTTAAGCCAAACATTAGTTTCTGTTGGCTAATTTAAAGCTTTTCACTTTTCGAAGAGGAGGACCAGGTGTCTTTGTGTGTCGGGACTGTAGGGTTTGCATGCCTTCATTTCTGAGTACTGCAGGGTGGAGGAGTGTGTGTGCAGGGGCCAAACGCTCAGAGCCCCCTTCTACGCTTCAGCTGCTTGGTCCTCCGAAAGAAGGGGCCAGGAAGCGTATCCTTCCCAGCACCAGTAAAAACTGCAAGCTACCCAAGATAATTTAGGTCTGAGTCAGTCAGGAGGAGGGTGGGAGCTCTCTAGGTAGGGAAGCAGATGCCAGACAGGTTTTTCTTACTTCCCTTTTTAAAAAGAAAACACTGCACCCCAGACTTGTTCACAAACCCTCACTTTTAAATAGGGACTTCGTGCTCATTACAGCGTGAAGGTGAGAGAGAGGTAAAACCTTTCTTCCAGTCCTTCAGTACTTGCATACAGAAAGTTTTCTGTTAAAGGTCCCCTTTCACATTCACACAAAGGAATTTGCATTTATATGCTTCCGTGGTCATGAAGCCCGTGGTTTCATCACCTTCTCTTTCTGACTGGGAGAGCTGGGATCATGATGCCCAGGTTTAATTAACCATGGTTTCTTACCCCATAAGAAATATTATTTCATTATTTTTGTTAACAACTGCACATTTGCTTGCAAATTCTATATTCAGGCACAAGCAATAATACCTAGCAGAATATAAATTTTCTGTAACAAGTCATGCAAAGAAGACATCATTCACATGTAAGCTCAGACAAGAATACATTAAAAAATAAGCAAAGCAGTCAAATGAGTTGTAGATCGCCATATTGATGGGTTTATTTTCTTTATTATTCCTTCAGCTCTGGCTTTGAGCTAACGAAGCTTTATTATGCATGTCCCTATATTGAGAAAAAAAAGAAGTATTTTTATCAGGAGAAAAAGGATACTGTTTTACATCTTAGGCCACCTAGGACATTTCTCTATTTCTGTGGGTTCTATAAATGGACTTTATATTTCTTTGAATATATTTTAATACATAAATGCTTAAAAACTATTCTCTCACCTGCAGCAGACAACTTGGCAAAAGAAAAAAAAAATAGTGGAATAGCTGTGTTCTCTGATGACTGCTAACAATCTGGATGGTACCACTGCTGTTTTGGGAGAGGACAGGGAATATAATGACCAGAACCATGTGAAAAGAAGAGTCGAAAATAAATGGAAAGCATAGCATTTCATCTAATCTAATTTTCACTTGGTTTCTCCAAGATATAGTAACCATTTCAAAATACAATGGAATTTTGCCCAAGTATTGAATTTAGCTAATCTTCTAAAACATATGATTGTTTCTTCTTAATTCAATGACTTTTCACTCTCATTCCCTCCTGTACTTCTGGTTCTTGGTATTCAGCGTGCTCCATTACCATGGGGAAATGCAGAAGCAGAAAATACTATTAAATTGGAAATCTTCTTAGAAATCTATGCAATATATTTTCGTAAGCCAAAAGTCTTCCAAGACTGTGCCAATAAGCTTTTGGCTCCATATCTGAAATGGACACTGTCATTTTCTTCTGTTTTACCATCTGCTAGGGTTTTTTCTTCCTTTTCCAATCAGAAGTAGTCATTCTTAGAAGAGAAGTTGGACTCTTCTTATAGTTTACAAAGTAAATTATGTGGGATTCTATAAATGCAGTTTAGGTTTGGTTTCATTTTGTTTTTCCTGAAAAGTGTCTGTTTCATTCATCTGAAGAGAGCCAGAGAACTTTTCCAGGGCCCTGCCTCTTAAATTTCAAGGCGGTCTGCTAGAAATTCGAAAGTACAAAACCTCAGCTAAGTGATAAACTACCATGCTAGATTTTTATCTCCTGGAAGTAAACCAACATTTTGGTTTGGTTTGGTTTTGTAAGTGGCATCTTTGATGGGTTCTGTATTGCTTCAGTGAAAAGCTTCTATTTTGAGAAAGTGCTCTGATCCGGGGTACTTTGCACCTCTGCCAGATTTATGGTCAGCCACTCCCCTGCCAGCACAACCCTGGAAGAAGCAATCTGTCTCCCACCGCGCGGCCTGCCCTCCCCACTCGCCATTTAGTGTTCTTTGGCCAGTCACTACCAAAAAGTTTAATGGAAACCTTCTACTTTTCTCTAGTCACCACAGGGGTAAGAAAGGAGATGATGTTTAAATCAGAGAGCAGGAGAGATGGGACAGGCACTTGCACGTGCGTGCCAGCTGCTCTCGTGCTGGTCTCCACTTCCATATCCAGCACCGTGCTGCCCTATCCCATCAGCACTGTGTTGCCACTGCCCTTCAGAGATATGTGAAATCAAGGCATATTTTTCAAAATTCTACCTTAAAAAAATAAGTGTGGGCTACTCAGTACAAACATTTCCTTTAACCCAAGCTGATGGCTGGAAGGAAGAGTGAAAAAAGAAACCAGGTGGTTTTCATACACTAACTCCCTGTAGGGGTTTTGCTTTATTGTACTGTTTATCGCATCCGCACTCTGTTCAGCTTCCCCTAGCACAGTTAAATATAATTCTTCAAGAATGAGGAGGGAATCATTGGAATTGATGAAGCTGTCAGACCCAATGAAAAACAAACTGATTTGGTGAAACTAGCTTTTGCTAGATTTCCTAGTGGTGTAAAGCTATATAAAATCGTGAAGTCTTAATAAAAGCATGGATTATGGGCAGGTATATAATAACATATAGGCACATTTGGTGCTTAGCAGATCTATTAGCTAGCAGCACCAAACTGGTTGTCCAGCAACATCTAAACTAACGCAACCGGAAGAGCTCCCAGGCTTGAGCTCCCAGTGTCAGAAACGTCATGATCTCACACTGGGTGGTTGTGGTCTGTCTCCCTAGAGCTGTGGCAAGGAAACAGGGACAAAGAGGCTGGAGGGGAGCTGCAAGGAGTCTCAGCTGCATTCCCCCAGACATCTGAATTGGAGCCTCGAGCTCGGGAGATGCTGTAAAGTTACCTCCTAGATACAATTAGTCTACCCAGTAATACCAGTACAAATATGTGGGCTCGGCATGCAGCAATAAAGCAGCAATAATATTTCTGGGGTGTCACCTGAACCAACATGTATTGATAAGCATCCAAAGCCCCAAATTCAGAGGCAGCTTCATGTTGCTTTGCTTTCAAGCATGATACGGCTTACTAGATTTCCATCTCATTTTTAGTGTGGTGTGAGGATCCTTCAGCTGGCAATGACCTAAATTGATTGAGTGATTGAGTGGACAGTGAAGATGCAGGTAACTGCTTCTGTGGAGCAGGATAAGCCAAGGCAAGGATGCACATCATCTCCGTACCTGCATTTACCCTCAGCTATACCATGGTCAAATCCACACTGCTCATATGAGGCATTTCAGCTCAATTGGAGGCAAACAGACATCTTCACACGAGACTGCCCCCTTCCTCGTACATTTGGGTAAAGCCAGCATGCAGGTCTCCGCATCCTGCTGCAACCAGGATAAATTCACTCAGAGCCAGATCCTCAAGAAGAATGAAGATTTTATCAGGAATTAAGTCTTTCAACACCTTTTGAATATGGACTTTGTTACTGTTCTTATACCTATCTGTTCTTACAGGAAAGGGGATGCTTTTTGATACTGAGAAGTAGTTTTATTTCTTGTTTTTTTTTGTAAGATATGGTAAAGATGGCTTTAAAAAAACAGAACTCATACTGTCTGTATTTGCTTATGTATGGTGTTTATCTCATTCTGCATCCAAAAGACAGGCTTTCTCATAATAATGCTTTATGAAATAAACTATAGTTTACCTCAACTTGGCTTTAAAGCAAAAATGTTAGATAATATGGCTAAGAATCCTACTCCTTTTAATACAAGCCTTTTTTATGGCAGAGGGGGATTCAAACAACATTTACGAACCTGTCCCTATGTTTCTTTATTCATCAGTTTTCAAATAACTTTAAACATTTTCCCTGTTAAATAAAAGTTAACCCTACACAAAGAAGAAAGATTTTGCTGTGAAAGTAGTTTTTACCCTGCTTATAAGACTCCTGGGGGAAAAATGTAATATAAATGCATCAAAAACCTGATGCAAGAGTCTAAGTCTGCAAATAAGAACACCTGCACTTCCATTTATATGGGGTGCATAGGATCCTGACCCAATGAAAGTTGGTGGGAATTCTGCCCTCAGCTCCAAGCAGGGCACTACTTCTCCCTGTGAACAGTCAGACTACACGAGAAGGAGCGTGCATAATTAGCGACTGCACAAATGCAGCTATTTGCAGGGGATTGTGCCCATGCTTCTAATTCTCTCCTAAATTAAAGATTTATTATTTCCAAGTGTCAATTGTATCATGTTACTAATTTGTCTGTGTATGAGGCACTATGCCAGCTGGACACATCATAATGTAAGCACCACTCATTTTAAAAAGGGTTCAACTAGGCAAAATGCTGAACATCCTTTTCAGAGATTAAGTTCTTTGAAGGAAGCTGAGGAACCTGGGCAGCGGCCGGTGTGGCAGTCACTGCCGAATCTCCAACCGTTCCCACCACAGAGCTACAATAATAGAGCTGAAAGAGCAATTTCCTGTTCTAAAATTTTGAGTTTCTCACTGGAACATTAAAAGCAAAAGGAAGAGATTGCCATGAAAGTTTTCCAGTTTACTTTGAAAGGGGATAATTTTTTCTCCCTTGCTAAACAGCTAATAAATATTTTGAGGAGTCAGGAGGGAAAATCACAAAGTTAGCAGTCCGCTTTCATTTCATGAAGTTCAAGTTATATTTTCCCCAACATCTTTATCATTCACACTCTATTTTGGGGAAAAGAAGCTGATATGGACTTAAACACATACAGCACTGAAACACAAAAATCAGGACCAGTATTCATCCAGTCACATCCCGCTGTTTTCCAGATGACCAGGAACATAAAAACTGGCAGAGACATAATGCATTCAGCTTTGGGTATGCTATGAAATTTAGATTAAGACAGTCTTTTGGGGAATTACCGTCACTCCTGTTCATGGCAGAAGCACCCGACACCCTGGCAAAGGGAATCTTAATGTAGAAAGATGGAATCCAACCTGGCTTTAAGAAGGCGAAAAACTAATTAATGACAGCTTATTTATTTTAAGCCATTGTCAAGACACATCTCAGGATTTTTGCTAAACCTTTCATATCAAATGGTGTGCCACGTGCTGCATTTCACGAACAGCTGCAATGTCACTGTAAATATTTTATATGAATTCAATTAAACATCTGTTTTGTTGGCACACTACAGCCAGTGCTTAACCTTGACTCCTGCCAGAATAATGTGCACCTCAGGGCATTTCGGTTTCTGAAATTACGTTTAAATAAATCATTAACTTCATAAGTAGGGACATCTCACCATAGCTATTAATTGTTAAATGGAGCTTCTCCAGGAAGAATGATTGAGTGGAATAAGACTTCCCCTTACGTGTACTCATGTTCAGCTTCAACAAACATGTGCTGCACACACGACTGCAATGTGCAAAGAACAGAAGACATCCATCTGCCTGAAAAAGCAAGGCCTGAATGGCAACTGACTGGTGCAGATTTCTTCCAAAGAAAATCAAAGCGAGTATCCCTAACGTGAGAGCTTCAGAAATAGCCTCTTCCTGTTGCTCAGCAGGGAAGGAAGTTATTCCTGGCCCCCATGAAGGGGGCCACCTTTTCCTCTCACTGGAATGGTTTTGATATCTTTCCCTGCAGGTAAAGTGGAAGTTGATTTTTTTTCCCCTGAGTTTAATTCAACATTAGACGAAATATGCAAAGTCCCAACACCCATACTTTATCAAAATACAGAGAAGGAAACTGCAAGCTCAATTACACAAGGATAAAAGATTACGAGAGGAGAGCTGTGCAAATAGAGGAAAATAAATGGGATGTAGACCTGCTTTGCCACCCTATGGAAATCAAACTGCCATTATCTCTACAACATTAATCACTCAGCATTTATCAGACTGGTTCTTTCCAAGAATTCAAATTAAGGATCTAGATTCTTATTTCAGGATTCGACACCTCCACAGCTATTTGAAAAACTTCTCTATTAGATCAGCAGAGGAAATGGAAGCTGCACATCAAAGATCAGACAGTAGCCCTGCATATATGTGTCAGAAATGAACAATACAGCGGACACATTTAATGAGATTATTTCACCGCACACAAAATCAGAAGACAAGTTGCAAAGAGTTATGTGTCATGGACTGAAAATCTGTAAGCTTCAGAAGGTAATCATATGCTTAACAGGAATCCTAAATATGCCTAGAAATAGATGATTCCCTGACTTGGAGACTGCTGAACCTCATGTCTTCCAGTGCAATGTCTGTCACTCAGACCTATCCTAATGCTTTTCCAATTAAATCAGTTGTTGTCAGCTGTGGAAGTGCAAGCTTAGATGTTCTACAAAATAGGGCCAAAGACAGTGTTTGTATTACGACAATGAATGCTCATTAACTCTTGCTTATTTTGAAGGAGAGTTAACAGAAAACTTCACAAAGAAAGAAAGAAAGAGAGAGAAAGACATTATATAGTCATATTTGATTGTCTCCTATAATGAAACATGGGAATTCAGCTTTGGTGGCTTTAATGAATGAGAAATTAGTCTAGCATCTCACATAAAATCCTAAAGTGCTAATAACAAGAAGAGCTAAATTGAAAAAGATAGACTGAAAGGTATTTTGCTCCATGTTTTAACCTCTGAATCACATCACATCTATCTAATGCATAAAATTAAGCCCCAGAGCCACCTCGTAGCTCTTTCTCTTTAGCTGTGCGCAGCCACCATTGGTGTTTACATATTGCGCCACCCTGTCCTGCTTTGCTAAGCCCTTTGCACAGGCCCGGCACCTGCTCAAGAGCTGCTTTTGTGTTTGCATGTGTGGCACATCCAATAACATGGCTGATGACTGTGGTCTGAGAATATAATTACAGCTATTGCATGACATCAGTAGTTAAGATTCCTAGTCATTAAAGTCTAATAGTAAAGGTCAGGGTGCTCTAGTAGTGGATTTTACTTAAATTAATGCTGACATGTTATTTGCAATCTTCCCTTCAGCTTCACAAGAACCTGATTCACCTATTTGATTTCAATCAGTCACGTAGTGCCAGGCTGGCAAGGGAAGCCACAGATCTTACGGGCGTCAACTGTTGCTTCTTTTCCCAAGCTGTTCTGGGGAAATAAATGCTACAAATGTCTATAGAAACAGAAAGGAATTGCTAGAATATATGAGACCGCCCTGAAAAAAATATATTTATGCAAAGGAAAATCCCGTTATGGGACTTTCTCTTCAGAATGGAAAGTGGTTAATGGAGGGCAAGTGGTGTGAATCAACTGAGGCCGGTAGGTGAAAAACCTGTGTCATCAGAGAATAGCGAGGCAATCTTGGGAAATACGCCAACATCGCATTTTCACTTAGTCTTCAGATGACTAAGCTTCCTGATCCTATCAGCCACTCAACCAAGTCCACAGGTGAAACTCAAAAAACACTGGACAAGGGATGCCGTGGACATACGTTGCCGAGGAGGTAGTGGGGTAAAGGCGGTCTCCAAGAGGTCTCCTGTCGGTGCCGGGAAGGTGTGGGACTGCACACAGCTGGGCTCCCAGCTGCCCCGGCTCTCTCCCTCCTGCTCTTGAGCATTTGGAGGTCACTTCTGTTTTGTTTCTAAAGCCTGTGGCGGCACTGAACCATGAAAACTAAAATAAAATATGAAAGGAGACACCGCCTCCCTTAGAAAAAGCAGCCAGAAGAAACCCAGATGACTGGTTTCTAAACTGCTGGAGAGCTCAAAGAAGTCCCTCACTTATTTAAATCTTTTCTCATGATTTCTGGATGCTGGAGGCTGGCAATGGTGGCTGGGCTAGCTCCCCTGTCCACCTTCTTCCCACACGAGGAGTTTCTGCTTCTCTCCCCAGGGAACACTATGCTTTGACTTCTTTTCATGAGCCAGGTGGCCATTGCTCCATAAAAGTACGTGTTTACTGAAATGTCAAGAAAACGCAGCTTCCTGGCCCTTCACAGAAGTGTTAACTGGCTGTTTGAAAGATTTTAACATAAAGCAACGCCAGCTAACAAATTCATGGATTTACCCAGCCATATGCTAAACTTTGCCCATGTAATGTGACTGCTTCCTATTGCCCTGCTTGCATTTTTACACCCTCTAAACGGTAAGTGCAAGGGCTGCTGTCTCCCTGTTGAGCTGTCTGCAGAGCCCAAGACTTGTCAGCTTCCTTAACCTGCATGTGATTAGCAGCAGAGCAGCAGGTTCACGACTTCGTGCAGTGGGTCACACACTTTGGCAGCTTTCCTTGAAGAGCAGCCTGGGACTGGGATGGTGTGTGTGTTGCGGGCCAGAGGTGAGCACCCCTTGGCAGGGCTTTGGGGGGAACATCTGAGGTTGCTGCCTGCCCCCTCTCAGCCGGGCTTAGATTGCTGCTGTTATTCATTTCTTTCAGGAGCCCACAGAATTTTAAAAGAAAACTATTAGTGCTGTTCGTTCTCGCTCATAGTGGTCTCATTTTTATTTTTTACTTTTTTTAAATGTCGTTTTTTCCTATCACTTTAATCAGAAATGCCTCCAGGGACATGTGTTTTTTTCTGGGTGGGTATTTTAGGGGAAGGGGTTTGGGTAGGGAGGAGAGGCTATGCCTCTCATTCTTGGTTTGGTAATGGGTACCACTGTCTGGGATGGTAAGTCTCCGTACAATCCTCAGGCAATTACAGACTACATTCTTCAGCTATCAGATGGTGGGTCTGAAACTTTTCAAGTCCTGTTGAGCACTTCTGTATCAAATTCTGTCCCATTCCCCATTGCTGGCTGCAGCTTTAAATCCCTGGAAGGGAGAAGGATTGCTCCGCAGCAAAGGCTCTATGAGCCGACGGCTATCAGGGTTTCAAGTGGTGAAAGGAGAGATGTGCATGCTTGCCCTTTACATTATATAGTTACACACACGCTTGCTAAGAAAGCTAGATCTGTGTTAGACCTGTTAGCAGATTTATGGCTTACTCTGCAGTGCTGTAGGTTATTCAGAGAACAGCACAGTAGCTTCCTGTGCTGTTGTTTTAAAGCAGGTTTTCTGTTACCATTGATCACAGACGCCGTTTGTAAGCTGAGATCTTTCCAAGACGTAGGTCTCAATGCGAAGGCTCAGAGGGACCCCTGCATCCTACGAAAGATACGCACTGTGCACTGGGGGGTAAAAATACAGTCAACATAAACTGTTTGTCCTTGACCGATTTCAACAGTTTCAATTTCCTCGCAACAGGAAACTTCTCCTCTGACAGAAATGACAATTGGCCTTCAATTTGGTGAGGAAATGGTTCCTCCATGCTCCAAATAAGATCCGTGTGGCTCTGCCCTACTTTCCCATGCGGTGCAATATGCTGCTTTAGGATTGCCCTTGCTCGTCAGTGTGTAGCAAATGTACAAATGCTTCTACCTGGTATCCTGGAAAACATACTTTATATATGAAACATACACACAATTTATATCCTAAAAATCCATCTCTGCCTTTAAATGTACACCTTAAAAAAACACCCTGACTACAAAATGTTGCTGAACGACGGCGACACTGACAGCAGCAGAAGGAAGGGGTATAAAGGCAGGGTCCATGAATCTGCAGAGCTAAGTGTCTCTCCCCCTGTTTTTTTGGTGGTAGGCCCTACGTTTCTAAAGTAGGAAATGAAGTATTTCCTCATGACCAGCTGAATATAGGCCCGGATACTTTTTAAAAAATGTGTAAGTCAGCGAGTCTGAAACCTATAGAAAGTTCCTCCTAATTGTCTGCCACCGTCCTTGGCTTAACACAGGACAAATGGGTCTTCCCAGTTCCTACACATCACATTTTGTAAGGCGTTATTGTAAGAAAAGCTTATTAATCTTGTCAAATTGCACAGAACGCTGTTTGAAGGATTATTTAACTGCAGGTTCTTTTTTTTCTCTTATCCATTCTGTGCCTTTTCATTTGCTCAGCACTTTACAACCTTAGTCATGGTACGTTGCATCTCCTACCAAACCAGCAAGGCTTTCAGTGACAAGCATTTGACACGCTATGTAGAGCAACTATAGGAAAAGATAGGGCTAACAGGATACCGGGGCAACGATAGAGACAGCGCTTGCCTTTCTTCATACTTTGAAAAAGTGAACAGGGAAGTGTTAATTGTCTAAAGTTTTTGCAGATGAGATTTGGATTAGTTTTGGTGGCAGGTTTATGAAGGTAAGCATTTTTCCTTTTTTCCTTTACAGTCTATGTATGTATATCTTTCTCCAAGTTTCTCTCCTTTTCCTTATTCTCTTTGGCTGTCCTACCCATTTTGCGGTTTGCTTTGCGGTTTGCTTTCATCTTTTCTCTTTCAAAAACACTCTCCATCTGGGCCTTCCCCCAAACTATTTATATTCTGTCATGGGAATTGCATCTAATAATTTCTCACCTTTAAAATGTGCCAGATTTGGAGAGTTCAGTTCTCACACACACAATGACGCTGATTTCAGCAAAAAAAAAAAAGGGGGGGGGGGGATTGCAGGCTCATTGACACCGAAAGGAGGCTACATTAGGTGTGCCAGAAGTGAGGTATTTTTGAAAGAAAACAACAAGGATGTCACCTTCAGAAGAGCAGCCCCTCCTCCACAAGTGGAATCTGTAGCCATACTCATTTATGAACTATGAAGATCCGAAACATTACCAGTCTTTACCATCAATAAAACAGATGTTCTGTAAGTGAGATCCTAACTGCATTGAAGTTAGAAATAGCTGAATGTCTCAGTGTAAAGTAGCTGTTAATTTCACTGTTCTATTAATTAAAGACTAACCGCTGTCACACTGTGTTCAGGAAGATACTTTGATCTAAGTACGTGTCTGAGATATGAAAGTTAAATGATAGATGGCATGTAAACACATCTTACAGATACGTTTTACAGAGGAAAACTACAAAATGATTATCATGATTAGCGTTACCTTTCCAGTGTGCCTTGAAATATCTTTTATTGTGGCAGGTATGCTGTAATAGAGAAGGACTAAGTACTGCTATCAATTTATCACAGTGAAAATTGTCATTCCTATCTATCAAACACAAACTTTCATCCAGACACTAAAGAAAGAAGCTCAACAAAAGTAGTTAATGATTGTGAAAAAATAGCTATCATTATGAAATAACGTTTTAGAAGGATGTAGGTAGAAGTAGTGAATAATTTGTTCCTGTTTAAGAAGGTGATTTCATCTTGCTGTACAAAACCAAAATATATCCTGATGAACAAAAAGATGCATAAAAGGTTGCTTCTCAGTTGACTGGATTGAGTAGGTCACATTTCACCCCAAGCCAAATACATTTGTGTGTGTATTTTTGTATATATTCATATATATACATACATACACATATATGTGTGTGCATGTGCGTGTGCAAACATGTATTTATACCCATATACACTTCCTGCAGACAGAACTCTGGCTCCTTAATGAATGAGTTTGTATTAGCTGCCTTCTTCTTCCTGACTTTATTTCCAGTTCTCAGATGGTCACACGGAGATGCTCACCTTACAGGCCCGAGAAGCAGACAGTGGGGAAACTGTGTCCACCAGTTCTGCCCCTGCACTTCTCTCACTCGTTAACACCATCCGCTGTATTGGAGAGACACTTTTGCATATACTATATAAGTATTTTTAGTTCCTTTTCAAATAACTTTGTTGGCTCCAAGCTAGAGCTGTCTGAAGCAACTTGAAATACTGAACTGGAGGAAAGAAATACCTATTTCCTAAATTCACAAGGCACTAAGTTATTGATTTGAAAGCAATTTTTCCTACACTTCATTTTTTTGGGGAAAAAAAAAAGATTGGAATGATATGGAAGGTTGGAAGGATATGGGGAAAAAAAGATTGTTTTGGTCTCAAGAAATAAAATTGATGTCTTACAGATTTCTGTGAAGTCTCTCACTGTTTTCTTTCTGCAAATCACTCTGTTTTTCTGCTTTCTGGGGAGCTATGCCTACATCTTCCCCTTAAGATATCCAGACTTTTCTTTAGTGGAACTAAGGGGTCATAACTCTGGCTATGTGGCAAAGAAACAGCCAAATACCAGAAGCTCTCTGATTAATACATATATAGCTGACTTTCAGGCCAGAATGAGCATTATTCAAAATTACTAGCCTCCAGCTAAAAGAACAGCTAACAGAAATGCTGACAGAAACTAAAGCTGCTCTAATAACAACAGAGTGAAAACAACTGAAAAATTTGTATGCCCTTGAACTATTAATTATTCTACCTTGGAAGGATTAAAAAGAACTTCTGACTGACCTATGTTCTGCTTTGAAAATATGTAGAGAAATACAGTATTCCCTGAATCCCTGACTAGTTTAGGTATGCATTTGTTAAATTTAAGACCTGCCAAAACCCAGCTATTATTTCCTTAGCTGCTTTGTACCCAGCAGCTTCTTATAAGAATTGACTTATGGAACGTTTCAGGGCTCTTACACCGGCAACAATAACCATCAGAAAACTCGTGGAGTATGACATTAGACTCTGATGTATCCAGGGCATGTGTTCTGACAATATTTTGTATACTGTCAGGCCTACAAAAAGATTTTTATGCAATTAACAATGCCTTTTAAGAATGCCTGGAATATCATAAAATTTGTTAGACATTTTTGGAATAAAAATAACAGTAGCCATTGCTGGGTTTCCTTACTGAAGTCAAGTAAAATTTAAAAAAAATCATGCAGATTTTCCCTTGTAACACAGGAACCAAGTGCAAAGAGTTCATTTTCAGACAAGTTTTAGACTCTTTTTGGTCTTTAGGGCAATTCAAATTAATTGAATTGAATTAATTTACTAACTCATTTTAACCATGACAATTTCAGCTATTAATTTCACTCTAGATTTCGTGTGGCCTTGAAGGGACATCTTGGCATTCCCACTTCAAAAAAAAGATGTCTGTCTTGAGGAGAGGTTTTAGTAACAAAGCTCATACCAGCTTAAGGGGATGTATCTGAAAACTGTAAAGGAAAAAGTCTCTGCATCAGCACGGTACAGCCACTATGGCTATTGCAACAGCCCAATGTGTAATGACTTTGAAAAGCTTTGGGCTGGCTGGGTGCTGACTGTACTTGTGCTCTCTGAATTTCCCATCCACTGTGGATTAAATCACGATAGTTCTTGTGGAGGAAACGCAGAGACCGTGCATGCTTGTAGCACTGATGACAGAGACTCGCCATCAATCAGAGATTGCTATTTATATGTCCCAAAAGAGTTAGTGTGCTTAATCAGGACTCGGATGGACAGCGCAGAAGATTTATAAAGCTGTTCTTTGGTATGTGGAATTAAAACAAAGGGAACATACAGAAACTGATTTCCAAGAAAAACAAGCACTCTGGGGCATTGTTTAAGTAAATCAGCGTGTTACTGATATGAATTGATTCATCAGCACCAGTAAAAATAGGTCCAATCTTCAGTCTTCTGCAATTTCTTTTGTTTCTTCTCAGCATTTTCTGAAAAATAGTCATTGGCCAGATAACTTCAGATTATTTTTCTCTTGATACAGGCTACATTGCCGTTCCTTTTTTTGACATCTAATGCTTCAGAGCTCACTCAGAGCCTGCACTTAAAAGGAACAGCAGTGCCAAGGAAAGCCTGCCTCCCCCGTCAATACGCGCCACCTCTTCTCCAGAGCAGCGGCGATGTGGGCTGATCAGCAGCAGCCTCCTGCCTGGCCGCTGCGGACCTCCTGGGCGAGCGCTCAGCCCGGCCCCAGCTCCGTGCCTGCGGGAATTCAGGCAAACCGTCCGTCCTTGCTATCGACACAGGGAAAGCACCGGAGCCAGAAGGCATCATGAGCCAGAAGCTGGGGCACACGTGCCAAGGCTTCGCTTGGTCTCAAAATGGGTTTCTTCTTAACCTGCAGAGAAAACAGGGCCTAAAGAGCATATGGGGTCTTGGCTTTCGTGTTGGCGATTCTTTGGAGAGAGATTTTGCTCTTCCCATGAAACAGCCACAGAGCAAAACACCTCCGGGCAAGGAAGCCAATCTGTTAGCAGAGTGGCACTGTGAAATTATTCTTAATCTAACATGATGTTTTGTTTTTCAAATGGGAGCCAGCTGAAGGAGCACAGTCACAGCTTCCTACGTATGACTGCTCATTTGGTGTGGCTCCATATGTAATGCAGTTTAAGTGGTGGGTGGGAGGGGAAAGGAGTCCAACTGCATGAAAGCAGTTCAGAGTCAAGCTGCAGTGGCCCTCTGATGATTACCTCGTGACCTTTGAAGAAAAGATCTCCACGGGACATCTGTCTCCATCACTGAAACCGCTGGAGCTGCTGTTAGAAGCCTCACAACTAGAGGAGTTAATGTCTAAACATAAACCCAGGCTTTTCCCCCTTGGCAAACATTCCCTATATTCCGCCTTTGAGACCTGTGAATAGCTCAAGTAGGACTAAATAGCAAAATAACAACCCCCTCCAAGTCCTCTGTTCAGGCTGTCATAGCCATGCAGGCAGCACTGTTGATAGGGACCCCGCATTTTTGCCAAAGCATTGTAAAAATGGATGAAATATGTACTTCTACACTAGGACTGTCACCAGCTTGGCATCAGCACAGCTGGAAGAGAAACGCAGTGCTTTCTGGCTACCATGTTGCACCTCTGAGGTGAGAGGAGACTTCTGCTTTCAGAAAAGTGAGACCTGCATCTTTCCAAGGAAGTAATTTTTCTAAATGGTACAGTCCTCTTGAACCTTACTTTTCTCAAGCACTTCTATGTGTGCCGTCTTTCTGTTGTGCTCTTTTCACGCAGTGTGAAGTTGCTATGAAGGAAAATGGCACTTCTTCCTGCTGCTCGGGAATTCTGGGAAGTGTTTTCTGTTTCAAAAGTGGCTTGTTGACTGCAAATTCAGATTACTGCCATACATCATGGATTTCTTTGGCAGCAGAGCATAACCACAGAGCCAAGCAACGTATTTCATCCCCAGGAACATATCAAACATATGTACAGTACGCGAGCTGCGAGAAAAATTGAGCCCCTTTGCATGCCACTAGTCACAATGAGCATTAATATGCAAAAGGAAAACATTTTCAAACATTGAGCCAAATGAAGAAAAATGATGGTAGAATAGTACTGCAGAGAAGAGAAAAATTTACTTTCCATGGATGCTATAAGTACCCCTAATTGACAAAGTGAAACATGCTATTTCAGATATTATTAACAAGATAAATTGATGGTAAAACTCCCAGGCAATATGAGCTGCTTGGGAAAGCATTTAATGGAAACACCAAGGAAAGACTCCAACTCTGAGGACGAGGTTTGCTCTGTGGGAGGTATTACATTTAAAGAAATTATTAATGGCCCAAATACTCGCGAAATAAGCTGCATTATAGGCAACTCTGCTTGGAGGTTTTCAGGCACGGCAGGTCGCACCAGGAATGAGCTGAACGACCCATTAGGGTGAGTTGTTCTGGGAAACCTGCACAGCATGAACGAGCTGGGACTACGGCAGCTTGAGAAGCTCCGGGAGCTCATCAGACGCTCAGGCACGCACAGGGCGCGTACAGACTGCGTCGGCTGTGGGTACCTTTGAGGAGAGTGTAGTCCGAATAACGGTAAGGGCAACAGGGGAGGCCAATAGTTCAGAAGTCACTGGCCCTAATAAAACCTGAAAGAGTTCAAATCGAAAAGGAGCCTCTTGCCTAAGTCCATGGATCTCAGATCTTTAGTTATGAGGGGTCACTGATAACTGAAACTCATTGTAAAACACTTCCTGACATTGCCAAAAGTGGCAAACCTCCTTCCTTTTTCACACCCTGGGGGTACAGAGATAATCTCTGTAGAGACTCACCAGAGACCATTTACCCTCATCACACTCCCTGCATTTTTATCCTTTTCCTTCAGGTTTCGTCTGTGGTTTTGTCTTTTCTGAGTAGACACTCCCTGTGTCTTTGTCTCATATAGATATGCCACCATCAATTATTTGGATGCAATGGTAGTTTTATTCTTTTTCTGTACTAGAAACTCAGGAAGCCAGTCTTGCAGATCCTTTGAGCGCATGTACCTTGCATGATTTATTCCCATACCGTGTCAGATAAGAGAGCTTTCCTAGAACAACTGGGCAAACCCATGGGTCACCTAGCTTTAGCTAAAGGAATTCAGACTGCAGCAAAAAAACAGAGCTGCCTGTGATTAAATTGTTTTGTTCCTCTGTATTTTTTTCTTGAAGAGTGAAAGCAGCTTTATAGGAAACAGTTCATTAATCCTTATCAACAGCAAGAATTCAAAGGGAAACTGAGGGTGAAAAGTGGCCAGCAGGTTTATCTAGGTTCGAAATTGCCGCTTGGCAGCCTCAGCTGCCAGGCCATCTCTCCCAACAGCAGCGTAGCAGTGACAAACGTGTGCTAGAGACACCAGCGCATGTGCAGGGGGATGTGTCAGAAAAAAATATTAGCTCAGGTCACCTCAAAGGGTCAGATTATAGCACCCCTAGAGAGATGCGGGGCACCTCCGGACCAGCCCCGTATGTCCCTGCTCGGGGGTGGCTGTGCCAGATGAAGGGCTCCCCGTCCCCAGCTGTTTGCCACCGTCACCGTGCCGCAGCTCTGACCTGCGGGCCCAGCTGTTGGCACCATCCCTCTGCAACCCATGTCAGCCTCACACGAGCTGGGCTAGCGAAGGCGGGGCGAGGCCGCCCAGCTCGTCTGCGTGCCGGTGAGGGAGCCCTCCAACCCAGCCTGCTATGCCAGCAAGCAACCTGGAGTTTAGTATATGGCAAACTGACAGCACCATCATTACAACTGTCACTTAAGATGTCATATCCGTCAGGTAAAGACAGCATAGGTCTCAGAATTCAGCACTGAGAGGAAGCTGTAGCTCCTTCTATACCAGCGAAAGGAGTATCGGTGACACCTTCCTGAGCAGGTAAGGTCTCCTGGCACGCAGGAGTCATGCCCATTCCAGCCCACGTGCCTGCGTCTTGTCATTATTAGCTGCTGTGGGCACCATCCTCCAACACTATTCAGGTCACAGAAAAGTTTTTAAGTTACCAGAATAGGAAATTGTGTTGGATAGGGAAAAATTACACTTTACGCTTCCATTTCACATCAACCTGAGTCCCAGACAGAATGGGGTGGATTGACATGTACATGACTTTATAGCTCCTGCACTTTAGACAGCACACTTTCACTTATTGCAGAAGGTAGCAGTGGAATTAAAACTAAATAATTATGTTTGTAAGGTAGAAACAACCAAGCTTTCTAAAATTGCCCATACATAAATATGGAGCGTTCATTTTATGATACTTTGAAGCTCGTGAATTCTAACTAGTACCCAATGAATTGCCTTAGTACTAATGAAGGAAGACAGAAAAACAAGATCTACAATAATATGCCTGTTTAGTACAGGCATACTTATGTATGCTACTATATGTGTGTATAAATATATATATATACACACACATACACATCTTTAAAGAAACTTTCACTGCAATGACACAAAGGAAAGTGCTGGCGTCTCCATTTTATGTAGAGAGAGTGAAATAGGCACAAAGAAGGTGACATCTTTGGGGTCATTGCAGCTGAGCTGATAACATGAACAGATTTTGTTAGGTCTGCTCTCATACCTCCCTCACTGACACATGCAATGCCTTGATTGCATTGATTGCAATGCTATCTTGCCTCTTCCTCAATTTTTCAGTTAATCAAGCTGCAGTGCAGCCCTGACTTCATTAGCACATAGAGAGTAGGGTTGTAGGTACACGTTACAGAGTACCTTTGCTCCCTCTTCACCCTGGAAGGATTGTTCCTTCTCATGGCAAGGGAGCAGCCTAGCTGCACCTCCACCGCTCTCCAGACCACAGCAGCACCTATCCCAGTTGCTAGCGAGAACACTACAAAAACAAACCCATCCTGACAACTGAATAAGGGACCTTCAAATGCCGGACTAGGCAGCAACTGTGGGAACTGCATAAAGTTGTATACTTAAATAGCCACATTTACTTTTCACTGTAGGGGCCTAATCACACTTGTTGCTCCCAAGGGACTAACTAGAGACTAAACTAACTTGCATGTGAGGAGGGTCAGGCCCTGCCTGGTTACATGCATAGCCCATCCAGTTAAAGAACAAGATCAAAATGGCACAGTTGTATCTAGATCTTGTAAAGCTGTAACAGCTGTCATAATAGCCAGCAAAGTACAAATATTCATGATTCACAGTTCATTTATTTACAGTAATACTTTGTGTAAAAATAAATAGGAGAATTCTGCAATCTGCTTGTGGACAAGTTCATGCCTAGGAAAACTGGGGATGTTCATCCAATAAATTATTTACTGTGAATTAAACATTCATCATCAACAGTAGAAGAGCAATAAAAGTCTTTGTTTGCAATCCTTTTTTATGAAGATTGAAAAGCAAGATTTTTTAATTGACCTCTAATGATGGACCTGAGCCATAAGTCCAGATGTGGACTTTGAACATCTATGAGGATTTTTTTTTCACCCCTTGAAATTTGCTTTAATCTGTTATAAAAATAGGAAATACTTCATAAAATATACATCCAAATACACAGACTCAACATTTCAATGACTTGGATCTTGGACTTTGATTAAATAAATTCACTTCCAGTGAACAGGTGTTGAATCTGTGTGAATTATGCCTGAAATTTAAACCAATCTGTTTGTTTTCTTTTTGATTCTTTTCCCTTTTGGATAATGGGCAAAAAGTGTATGTTTAAAATTACCCGTTTATCAGTACAGACTGATAAAAACCAAGCACGCTTGCAAGCTACTGCTGCATTTCTCTTGCTTTATCATATAGCTACAAGGTGAAATTCCTGGGCAGAACAGCTCCAGGGGAACAACAACTCATTTGCCAGAAGGAAAAAACTCGGCTGATCAGAAGGAGAAGCTGTTCTTTGAGGCCGGGGAGGACACAACCGCAGAAACAAAGGGCCATCCCAAACCTCACCTCCAGCTCTAAGTGCGAGTCATGCACCTTTGATTTGCTTCCTTATTTCAACAAATAACACTATGTACGCTTAAAATCATAATTCTGCCAAAGCCAAGTACTGTCCTGTATGCACAGTTGTCTGCTCAGAAGGAGAAAAAAGGGTAAGGGGAAAAAAAAAAATCTTATCCAGTAGGCATTAATGATACAGCTTGAAGAGCTACCAGAAGAGTCTAGCCTGCTTAATCTGGGAGCCACGCGAGACCTGAATAGACAGGAACGCCCCAGAAATTCAGGGTGGTGATGCCAGGAACACCTCATGGCTCCAGCACAAACCAGCTAGGCGAAGGTATGGGAGCAAAGCCAGAGGTAGTCGCACGTTCTGGCTGCTTAGATATGTATGCTCTTTGAATGATCTGTGCCATTTGTGCTCCTAATAGGAATCGCCTTCACTTTTCCAAGACACAGAAATATGCAAAAAATTAGCTCCTGTGAGAGCTATTCAAAGCCAAAAATCTTAATTGTGTAATGTGCTGAAAAATTTCTGAGATTTCAAAGGAGGCAATCCTTTAATCCAGGTTAAGTGACTTTGTTTCTATGTATTATTATATAAAGGTTTCTTTTTGGAGAAGAATACAGGTTTTTCCAATATGCAGTCCAGGCAAACGTTTGATGACATTACTAAGAAAAATTATTTTCTTAGAAATAATTTTCCCTCTCCGGTGGAGGGAAAAAAAAGAAACTTCACTTTTGTGGGGAATAGTAGAACCTTGAGACAAAAGCGTTAGCTGTTTTGCTTTTGTAAAGCCATCAGAAATGTGATATTCTATTGGTTTTGGCACTAGCATACATTGTTCTGCCAACTCCAGTGCTCGTGTTTCAGCATATACAGCCTTACACAACACGATATGCATGTAACTTTGGTATCTTATGTGTTATGAAATTCCCATGAAAGAGAGCAAGATGACTCAGACAAACGAAGCACAGCCACAGAGCTGGCCAGGAGCAGACGAGCTCTTCCGCCTGTAAAGCGTGGTGCGCTGTGACGCTCCTTGTGCCTACGGGGGAGCAGAGCCTGGGAGCCGTGCGGTGCTTTGCGCTCCCTATGGACTTGCTGCAGGTGTGTGCAGAGACACGAAAAGCTGACTCTTTTTGCACTAATGGCAGTTTGCAGCATCCTGAATCTATGTTTTCTGAGAACAAATGTACGAATCTCGCAGATTTCAATATAAACAAATCACAGCGCTCTGCTGGTAGAAGAGATCTGCACCAACCCCTATCATTTGTCTCTGCGGTAGCCAAGGCTCAAACAAGAACTTACATGTTCCAGAGGCAACAGCTTATTTCGGGGTCACCCTCTCCTGCTTGTATGGATGGCAATTGCACTGTGGTTGTCCCCAGCCAAAGAAGGCTTTTGCATATTTTCCTTCAGTCTGTCAATATATAAATACAAAATGCAGTCTGTAAATACAGAGCAAAAAATGTACGTGTTTGTTCACTTGGTGAAAATCAGGCCAGCTCTTTTGGCTTCGATATTGGCATTGTAGTATGAAAACAGAATCTGACATGTTGAGGCTGATTTTCATAAAACATTTTTCAATGATTTATACTCCTCCTTCAATGGTTTGGGCCATTGCATTAAATATATTAACACATATTTTGAGAGTATTTCTGGGAATGGATGCTAAACTTGAAAATTCAATGTACTTGCAAAATTGCAAACATAAATCAAATCAGAACTAAAGCATTTCCTCAGACCAATGGTTTTAAGTGCTTTCAACAGCTGGGAAAACTGCGCTCTTTGCTATTCAAAATTGGCATGTATAGATTCAGAGCATAGATGGACCTTTGCTACACAACAGCAATCTCTCATGTTTAAATGTGTTTGTTGTTAGCAGGGCACTATCATGATTTGATTACCGCTATGTTCTGGAAAAAGAAAACTATGCTTGTGTTGGGAAAGGCAAGAAAAAAGGTTTTCTAGGACAAACGTAAGTTACCAAGCATTAGAAGTGGGAGTTGTGGTTGTCATCTCCGGCATTTTCTGTCTTGGCTTTTTGGAGTTTTTCTTGGATACAAATGTACAAGAAATTAGTAAAATACTTTAAAAGCACTACAGGGATTTAGAAGCACAAAACCTATAGTCTGAGTGGAATTTAGGATCATAGCAGATGAAGTTTCATATCTTTCTTTAAAATTATGTAAATAGTTAATTCTCAGCCATAGCAGTTAAAAACCTTAGTCCCTGTGCCTGATTTTCTTTTGAAAATGCTTTATGAATCCGTTTATCAGTTAAGAACTGATAAAAGGTGAGGAATACAACAGCTTCCCCATCCTGAATCGCTTTTGGAAATCCAGCCTAAACCAGCCACACTGCTGGTGAAATGCAAGGGAGATCCGGTCGCCTGAACGCAGCATTTTGTGGCCCTTAGGCAGTGGTGGGGCACTCGCCCCATCGCCCAGCCCCGCGGGGGCACCTCGGGTGCTGCCGGGGGCCCTCCTGGATCCCGAGCTCGACATGCAGGTGCCAGCAGAGGTTGTGACAAAAGGCGAGCAGCAGGGCGCCCAGGCAGGGGAGCAATGTACAGAGGAAGCATCACTAAGAGAGATTAGGAAGCCCTCTGAACAGGCCTTGCTGAGGCAGACATGGACCAAAAGAGGAGGGGCTGTGAACCACTTAGGAATTATTGCTGCTGCATCAAGTCTCCATGTTATCTCCATATACCTGGCAAGATGAGAAATACAGCTAAGTGGTAGAATTAGTAGGGGTTGCTAATTTTGCAGTGAAATTTGCACCCTGAAGTTTACTCTTCAAAATATTTAACTATTTCAGCTTTAGTTGTATAATTCACCTTTTCTTAATACTAATGTTAATAATAATCAAGAATTTGAGTGTTCATAGTACTTCAGCCAAAAAAAAGTTCATTAAAATGTCTCGCTTCAAAACAAATTTTGAATTCAAATGAATCATCAAAGATCATCTTTGCAAGTGCCTCCTCATTTATGAATGTGCCACTCTGGGTATCAGTGCTTCAGCGAGCAAGTCCGAATGGCGCTTGTGCCTAACAGGCCATTCCTTCACCAAAAACCCTTAGTGTCTAAGCAGACAAGACAATCTGATCACTTCTTCTGCACGGTAAAACTCTATTTAAGATAGGTTGCTGCTACCATTAATAATTGTGCTGAAGCCAGAGAAATCAGCATGCGACACAGTAAAAAGACTCAGTGACCACAGAATTTGTACAGAAAGGTACAGAAATGGATCACTGATGTTTTTGAGACTGTGTGAAGAAGTCTGTGACTTCTGACGAAGATGCAAATATTTCAGCCAAAGGGCCTGGGCAGATGAGGGGGACACAGGCACTAACTGGTAGACTATTTGACAAAATGCAGGCAAGGTCTTTTTCTTCCTTACTGAGCATAAATTCCTATGAGCAGGATTATATACTTCACTAACCATTGCAAAATACTTTGCTTTCCTTGGTGCATACTCTGGACTGCATTGCAGTATAGCTGCTTCTAGCTTGGAATAATCGTGGCCGCTACATTAGCTGGGATAGCCACATGTTTCATCATATTTCAGCCATATTACACAGTGGTAATCATACTGAATTTAAGGGAGACTTAAAAGACATAGCTGAATTCATTATTGATAGATCAACACCCTATTTTAAAAAGCAAAGGTACATGTACTTTCCTCTTGTAGACATGCATGTTTATAGTGGGCAAATGGTGGCGGGAGATGAAAGCAGATATTAAGTCAAATATATTTTTCTTTTGTTATAATGTGCATGAGAATTACGAATAATGCTTATGTCCTGGTGCTTTTATGGGACCCTGGGGAGAAAAGTTGCCAAATGCAGTACTGAAAAAGAATGTACAAAATATTTATTATTTTCAACCATACTCATATGCTGAATTTAACTATGCAAATGGCCGTATATACAAAGATCTTATATAATAAATAAAAAGAATTCCCATATGCTTATTTTCCAAAACAACAACTAAATACAACCAAAAAAACCCAGCCAGCAAGCAGTTCTTCCATTCTTTTTCTTTATGTCAGGAATGTCTCTAAAATTGCCCAACTGCAACAGGTATTTACCTTAACTTGAATAAAGAAACAGAGCTGGTAGGCAGAGTAATATCTTCATTTTCTAATAAATTTTCTTTACCTGTGAACATTGACATTCTTTTGTTTTCCTTTCCTACGTGTAGCTGTAAACCAGTTCATCAGATACAAATAAAATTTTCTTAAATTCAGCAGAGGAAAATAATGAATTGGTTTTATAGGCCTATAAAACAACCTGAGTCTGTGGGCATTTGAAAATAATGGTCTCAATTAGGATCTGTAATGTATTCTGGGAGGTATCGTAAGAAATGTGGCAGCAGACTCATTTGTCCTCTCAAAATGATCATCTGCAATATGCAATAAAATGCTAGGATGTACTCAGAGAAGAGCCATTGCAGTATCCTCCCTAATATATATGCAAATATTTCATCAGTTTGAAACTTTGAGGCACACAGGAAAGCTGTTAGGAATTAAGATCAGCCTCCAATTGCCATATAAATCAAAGCAACGGCTCTTTTCTAAATAAAGTACCTGCTATGGGAAGTACACCACTCTTATTAAATGGTGATATGAATTGGCCCTGCTCAGCATCATTGCAGGCAACAGATAGGGCCTGGCTCCCAGCCTTCCTTGCAAATATTTTGAAGTTTTCTATTGCTGATTGCTGTTGCCTGACTGCAATGAAGTTTTTTTTGTGTGTTAATGTTTTGCATTGTTCTCACATCAGACCAATTACCTTTCCAAGGTGAAGACTTTCCCACTTTGGAGGACTTTACAGTCAAGGTCACTGCATCAAATTGGGTACCCACACTGAACTCCTGAGGCAAGGCTGAACCACTGCTATCAACCTATGGCTTCAAAAAGCCTTTCCCTCTCGTGCAGTTCCAGAAGAAAGCAGCCTGAACGAAATAATCAACACTTTTCGAAAGTTTCTTTAAAGACTGAAAAAAAATGCGTCTTGTTTGCTAGGACTGAATCGTCGCAACAGAGTGATTGCAGAGAATGCTCTGAGCGGAGAGTCAGGCAGGTCAAATTGCGGTAGTGCCCACCGGGACACTGCAACGGGCAGTGCTGCTGCGTCCACCCAGGAACTACTGCTACCCAAGTAGCGGCTTACTTTTTCAGGACAGTAAAGTATTCTTGCCTCCAGTACCCGGAGAAAAACGATCCTTTAGTCTGTAAAGGGAGAATGTAAATGAGAAACCTTTTGTTCCTGCCCAGAAGGAGAAGAGCAGAAAAGATTAAATATATTTATTTGAATAGGTGGTGTGAACCAAAAGATATAGCTAGCGTATCAAACTCATTTTTACTTGTCCTCCTGAGTGTGCATATTTTTCTATGTATAATTGGCCTTCTCATCCACCCCTGCTAGGTAGACATTGAAAACAGTATCTAGCTCTGTACAGAACTCCAGAAATTCATGCCAGCTAACAAACAAAATGGTTTAGCAGCCTGCTGTCTGTTCTTCCTGCTGTCTGGTATTGCCCTGCCGCCCTATGTTCTTTAAGCAGAAACTCAACTGCATCATGCATGTGGAAATGGACAGCACATTCTGCAACGGCTCATCTCATCTCTTGCCCTGCTAATGCAGACTTGTTCCCTACTGACAAGCAACTTTATTTTTATTCTAGTCCAACTTTAAATGTGTCAAGTAGTGAGGCTGCAGTGGAAGTTTACTTCACAGGATAATTGATTTCACTGTCAAAAACACAGCTGAAAGAATAACTTATGGCAAATAATGTATTCAATGAATAAAGTTTCTTCCGCTGCCCATGGAAATCCTACTAGCACATCATGATTCCCTTGACTGTATTCGCTCTTCAGAGTGCTTCATGCACTGATTTGCCAACGGATAGAGAGCGGCTCACTGAAGGTGCTTTCCTCCAGGAGCTCAAGCTGCTTTCCCTGGTTATTCCCAGCCCAGGGACACGGCTCCTTCAAGGGACACACAAAATCCTCACGTTCAGCAGCGGGATCTGAGCAAACTGCCAGGGCTTATCACCTCCCAGGAAAAGAGCCAAAGGCCGAAAAACTCTTACCGGTGAGCAGGAAACGTAGTGGATATGAGCAGTTCTCTAATGCCTCGAGTAGATATCCAACACTGAAGAGAGGTGGTTTGCTTAATCAGCCCTTTTATCATGCAGTAATTTGTTCTTATTCAACACTCATTGCCGTGAATCATTGTCACTCCACTGTCCATTGAGCACTGTGTAAATCCTGGAATTAATGATACTTCACCTGTAGTTTAAAGACTGCACTTAATTAACTGCAGAGGCAGGACTAGACCCTGGACCTGACTCTCAGCTCTTTTGGCCCCACAGTATTTCTGAAAAATTCCTTTTGCTGTCAAGCAAAAAGCAGCGAGAACTTTTACATACTCTTAAATGCCAGCAAAGTACATATTCCTCCAAATTAAATGTTGAACTTTTTAAAGATAACTTCCAGGGGAAAGTTGCATCCGTTTGCTGGAATTCTACTCTCGTTTCTGAGAAAGATTAAAGACCAGTGCAGTTTGAGAGAGAGAAGCAACCCACCTGCTTTCGCGTTAGGGATGAGCACTGGGTAAAACTGGAAATGGGCTGGCTGCTGTGGAAATAACTCAGGGGTGTGTGGCAGGGCCGAGCAAGGTTTTGCACCTTGCCTTTCGCCGTGTCCTAGTTTGGGCCTATCTCTTTCACCACTAATCCCTCACCTCTGACAAAACACAGATAAGTTATTCGGTATTACCCGCTGAGCTTTTTACCCTTGCCATCCCTTCATGCTCAAACGCTGTTTCCACTGTGGTGGATCAAAACAGTCAAAGCCATGGGAGGAAACAGTCTATTAATGTGATATCTATGGCATTAAAAAAAACAAACGAGTGTCTGAACAAGGATCAAAAGATGGGAAAAAAAAGCCCTTTTTTATTGCAGGAAGCATACAGATGAGGGAAATAACTCCAGAGGAAGCATAAAGACATATCATTTTTAGAGAAAAGAGGAGACATGCAATCTGCTACATGATTTGGGGCTTTTTGTTTGAATGATGCTGAGCAACCCTTCTTTTTAGCTGATGCCTAGGAATACAAATTGTCTCCTAACTATCTGCAGCTGCAGTCTGCTCTGCTGCTGAAGCGACTGCAGAACATCCGTGCCATTTGCTTGGTGCAGAAAAGTGATTGGGGAAGGGTTCAAAGAGGGACATGGGTTACCAGGACCTGTTTATTAAGCCTGTGGTTTTTAACATTTCCCTTTGCAGTTTATCCTGGTCCCTGTGGTTTGTTCAGCAAGAGAAAGGGAAGTGGCAGCACAAGGATAACTGAGAAGCCTGGGCTTGGCCAAACCCATGAGTAGCAAACATAACTTCTGCAGAAGCCCCTTCTGGAAAAAAGATCATGCTATTTTCAAGATAGTCTGATGAAGGATTTGGAGGGGTAGATGAGACGGATGTTAATGGTGGATTGGGAGATGGTCTAAATGGCAGACTGTAAAGGTTTCTCTAGCAAATGCAGAAGCAGTAGTTTGCACCACTGGCAGAATAATGCAGGCAGATGACAACTGCACGAGGTGCAAAAGCAGGGAGGGTCGGAGGAGAGGTGGGCCTTGGAGGCGAAGGCCTGGTGAGATGTCACAGGTTCAACAAAACAGAGCGAGCAAGTCCTCTGCATGAGACAGAGAGCAACAATCTGCACACTGGAAGGAGAGAACCAAAGTCTCTCCAGAAAAATAGGCTATGTATTTAAGGCTGCCAATATTTCATCAGCTGCAACTAGACTGAGACCCCGGTGTGCTCCACTGTGTCCTTGATCCCCTTGCTGTCAAGGCTGGGGATCTGCCCAGAGCATATCATAGATCCTTTCCAGCTATTTTGTTTTCTTTCTAGCAGAAATTAAGCATTTTGTGTGCTCATATCTCACACTGGGACATGGCTTGGGTTTGTACCTTGTCCCTGGAGATTGGAAAGGGACCTGTTCAGCCAAAACCCTTTGAAAAAGCAGGAGGAGCCAGCTGTCAATTTGATATTTCAACAGCAGGCAACACCTCCATGTCTTTTGCATTGTAAAAGCCCATGCACATAGCTGAGCTGTTTGTCTGGGTTTTTTTTAGGAATTTGTCATCGTTATTATTTACTACTTGTATTGGGGTAGTGTCTGGAAGTCCTGGCCATGGCCCAGGACTGTCTTTTTCAGCAGACAAATGCAGACCAAAACAATGTATGTTTTTTAAAGGACTGAGAATTTTTTTTTGTAATGTTTATGGTGTACAAAAGATAGTCCACAATGCAGCAGATCCCATTATAAACAACATGCAAATAGCATATTAGAAGCCAAACAGAGTGCAAAGTGCTGCTTTATCAAAAGCTGGGAAGAGGCAGAGCATACGAACAAGATCATGCTGGCCTCCAAGATACAAAACTCATTTGACCTTCTGGGATTAGGTATGACAACCGTCTCTCACATGCAGATATCAGCGATTAGCAAGAGAAGTAAAGGAAGTCGTGGAGCGGTTATACACTATCTTGCTGCTTAAGTTAGAGCTTCAGTCTCTCCCTTTTGTTCTGGTCTGTGTTACTGGTAATTTGCGATGCTGAGAAAACAAACTGACTTTCCTGAGGAGAGTGAACCAATTGTAATACAGTGTTAGATAACAAGACAAATAACAAGCAGTTATGGCTTTAACATTTTAGTATAGTCATTTAAAATATAATATCCATATTAGGCCACACAGAGCAATACTGTCCCTTTAGAGGAAAGTATGCCATTTGTACATGGAAAGCACGCGGCGTTCCCTCTGCAGCCCTAGGCTGCTTTGTTTAATGTCAGGTAACGTTTCCACTGCTAAGTCACGAAGAGTGCAATTGCCGCTGCCTCCCCATTGATTTCCTGGGCTTTGTTCTGTCTGACACTTCAAGGGATATAGCTGCACATAGTACCTAGCCGCCTGGATACATCCGATACAGGAGGAAGGGTGAATGACTCCAGGAAACAGAGACAGAAAATACTAAAAGCATTTCACCAATCTGTATTTATGAAAAAAAAAATTACCAAACAATGAACTTACTTAACTTGCCGTTAGAAAAATCTCTCCAATTCAAGACATCCTTAAGTCACATATTTTAAAATCCAAACATTATGCTATTCAGACACACTTGGAATAATTTTGATTGTGCTTTGAATAGCTAATCAACCAAAAGATTATACCTGAGTCTTCTAAATTAAACTTTGATTCACAAAAAAAATTACCCCACTTGTGTCATGTATATGTAATGCTAGGAGTTTGGGAATATTATGATTAATAACAGATCTGAATGTTAATTTGTTTTATTTTTTGTAGTAAACGTATCAGTGAAATATAGTCCGTTAATCAAATTTATGTAACATATGCTACATATAATGGTGTGAGTACAGATTTTTATAATAAAGTATGGCAGCTGAAGTACTATTGAGAGATAGAAATGTTCAGTTCTGTGTATTCCACAGCAAGAGAGGGAAAGGAGAGGAGAGAGAGAAAAGGATTAAATCAGTGGGAAAAAAAGACATAGAAAGATACTGAAAGATGTGTAGATTAGTAGACAAGTCTTAGTTTCTTGAGATGAATGTGATACAGTAGACACACGGAAATGAATGCCCATTTACTTAAGTGACTACTGGTTCAGGTGACTATACATATATACATTATTAGATTGCCTGGGTCAGGTTAGCAGCGTAGCAGATCATTCGGTGCAGTCGCTGATATGTGTGTTCATTTAGGCTGACAAAACAGTGCTTGACAAGTTGCAGAGCATTTCTGCTCTATCAATTGATTAAAACATCTTTTTAGGAAGAATCATCTGCAGAGTCTCCTTCAACCAGTGTTTGATTGAATGTGATTTGTCCATATGCCACAGCACAGCAGTCGCCTGTCAGCCACTGCAGACATTATGAAGCTATTCTCCTTCACATGTGCTGCAGCGCTCATCTCCGTTTCTGCATTATCTGAACTGAGAGGAATAAGGAATATTTTAAGCCTCTCTTTTCAGAAGGTTTTTCATCGTCCCATGTATTACTGCACAGTTCAGGCCATGTTTAAGTCACATGAAAGAAGTTCACCAAAGAAAAAGAACTGTGGAATGATTTACCAAATAAAGCATGTAATAATAGCAAGAATTGCAAGTTTTCTCTGTTTTGAAATATATTGCTGGCTTCCAGTTGTATTTCTTACTGAAATATTGGGAACAATGCTTAAGACAGTGTAATTTGCTCAAGTGTAGCTGCAAACTGTATCATTTTCTCCTGCAGTTCAGATTTTTTTTTAATATTAATAATATTTTACCTTTCTTTAAGACCTTGAGAAACACAGACTGATTTATGAATGTCGATGACCTGATTTTCAAGAGCTTAGGCATGCAGCTACCAAAACTGTGGGCAATTCAGGGATCTGTGCCCACCTATGTCTGAAAACTGTCCTGATCTCACAAATGCCAAAGCAGTTTTCAAAAGCTGGCCTGGGGCAATAGCAGAAGAGCCGTCCCAGGTCGGGTGCCTTTGAAACTCTGGGCCATGCCATATCCGCGTTTTCATCCCAGATCGTCAGTGTGGGCAGAACATTCTCTGCAGCAGTGGTGGACATTACACCATCTCAATAGAGATGCAAGTTTGAAACAGTTTAAACAAGTCCACTTTGCCCTGGCATCTGCAGGAATGGAAGTACACATGGTGAAAAGGGATTTTATTAATGTATCATCAGCTTAAAAATCAGAAGTAATTACTGCTGAAGAGTGAGTTGCTACAGTCCTGGACAGGAATCTACTTGTAGCAGTGCAATATCCTCGTCTTCTCCGGTTACCCCATGCTTTATCAGGATAATAGTGCAGAGAATCAGATTCTATGAAACCGCAGACTTTCAGAGGCAATGGCAGGAACATATTCTGACCTACAGACTAGCCTATAGCAACTATATTTAAAGGAGCTAATGAACAGTATTTTCCTAACAAGAGGAAGCCATTCCATTTGCAAACATGGATGCATCTAAATATATATTTGCCAACACAAGCATCTTATTTAAATATGCAAATTTTGCCCTAATGCAAGGATGATGGAATATGTTAGAGCAATTATTATATTTGACAGGTGTGTTAAACATCATGTAGGTTGCACTGAGTGCACTGTATTAGACGGCTCTGTATGAGCTGCTGACAATGAAAGCAATCAGTGCTCAGAAAGTCATTAAAATGTAGGAACTCATACAAGATGACATGCTTCATTCTAACTTCTTACATACTGGTATCATTCAAGAACAAGTTAGTGAAGGAAATGAAAGCAGTGGAAAACAAAATAAGAGCAGAAGCAAGCACATGATGTGTATATTTGTATCCAAACATTCAAGAAACATTTTATATCCTTAAAGAAGTCTGCAGAATTACCTCCATCAAAAATATTGGAGGGACTCCCAGTTACAATGCAAACTTTTCCAAGACTTCGAATATCTCCTCTTGCCGCCTTCTCTACATAATAGCTTTGTTGTCCATTGTAATCTATAATTTCTTTTTCCTCATTCATTGCAATGGCATTTTCACATCTCCCAAACAAACCCAGTTCACACACAAAGTTAAACCTCTCTCCTAACTAGGAAAAAACATTTAATTTTGAGCTTCCTTACTAAGGCTTATTCTTCTATATTGCCCAACAGGGTCACAGCCCTTGAAAAGTTTTCCTTCTAAGGACCGTACTGCAAAATTGGATGTAGGGGATTAAGTCCTTCAAACCTTTTGTCAAAGCCTGAATAGTTTCCTTATATGTAGTGGCAATCATGTTTTTGGAACAGAGAGAGATTTAGCACTGTCCTACATGCAGGTAGGCCAGTAAGACAAGGTCAGCCTGCATCTGGGCTTTCCTGACAAATGTGCACACACAGATTTAATTACGGTAAAATTTGGAAGCTCTACCAAGGCAAAGCTATTTTTGTTGTTGTTAGTAGAACTGTTTCTACATTTTAGAAAGGTTTTCGTTTGTTTCTTTGTCCCAATATTAAACGTATATATACAGCAAGCACCTTCAATTTGTTTAGGAAATGCTACTAAGTGGTGGAACGCAATGTGGGACCTCAGCACGACATGGAGGAAACTTGTACTCAGACTAGGACACCTCTCACCTAACCTGAGCCATCTAGCAGTTAGGCACGCAGCTTGAACGACCCCATCAGTCTTCTCCACAACCTGGTGAAAGGCTTAGGCACCTGTAAAGGTCAGAGATGCATCCAAAATATTCCCATAAATGAAACACTGAAGGTGCTTAGCTCTCCCTGAGACTGCACAGAAAATTGGGACACAAGTGGCAGACAGCCCAGATAGCTGACTTGAACTAAATGTTTATTCTTTTAGTATTAAAGTTAAGTGAGAAGACCCACATCCTAATTCACTGTGTGTTCACTTATTCAGAGACAGTATAAAAGGCGACCTAGCCAGAGTGTTAGTTCTGCTTTCCTGTCTTGAGTACATGCAGACTTACCTCGGCCTGTAAAGCTGCCTATTTTATTACTTCCAGTGGTTTAGTTCCAATATGATCACACATGGCTTATACTAGGTGCTAAACATTTTGTTAAGCTGCTTATGGAAGCAGCAAAAGTGGTTAGAGGTTGCACATTGACATCTGATTGATTTATCCTTAGCTAAAGGAAAATAAAAGTGCCAGGATAACTATTGAATCTTTGAACACCAGTGTGTTCACAAAAACATTAGCTTATGGTGTCGCTGCTTATCTCAGCAAGACAATTCTTCTGGCAATTTGGGTATTAGGTGCTGCTGAAGAGAAGTGAAAATCGGGGCTGAGCAACACTGACTGAAAGATAATTTTCTGAAGGGATTAATTGACTCTATACTGTAATGCACCTCTTCAAGCAACTCTTCTTCTTCAGATCTCCTGCTTAAAATAAGAAGTGAGTCTCGGCTGGAATAAACTTCTTGTTTCCTAGGGCCATTTTCCTGGCAGGCTTTCTAACTGGAAATTAGGAGGAGTTCTGCTTCCCCTTTACTGTGGTTAGGTAGGACTTCATTAATGCTCGAAAAAGCTTTTAAAATTACAAGAAGCCAGGGACTAAGCAGCTGCATCGTCAGGTGCTCATTAATTTGTGAACAGTCTGAAGCCTCCTCTGTGCGGGGATAGGGCGTGAGGCCTCATTGCATCTGCCGAACGGGGATTTCTACAGAGCGTAGACGCATCTTGGCTTCATGTAACAAGTGATTCTTCCGTATTTTACCCATCCTAAATAGGCTTATTTCACATGTGAAGCTTCAGACTGTTCTAGATAATTGTATGCTTCTGTTGCACAACACAGATCTTTTGTCCTACGCTAATAGAGCGAAATTGCTAAAATATCTGGATCTGGTTCATGAAAAGTTTATGACTGCATTGAAAATATTTGTAAATGTGACAAATGATGGTTTCACTTGCAAATAAATTATTTAACTATGAATATACGTGTTTTTGCTAGCCTTTCCAACCCATATACTATATTTGCTTTTTTAAAGAATTTTTAAAATTAACTGAGAAAAAACATGTAAATGAAACCTTTAGCAGAGTTTATGTTTCAGATACTTAAACCAAACCATAGAAAAGATAGAAAACAATCAGCAGCTGCAGAGATGCTCTGCTGCTGCCCAACTGGCCCAGCTGGTAAAGGTGTAAATCCACCGGTTCAATCTGGCTTTCCTTCTCTCTGCCACTTTTTGTGCAGATGTTGTTCCTTGATATTATAAGAACTTCTATTTCCCTTTTGGATTTTAAACCAGCAGTTTGGTGCAATAAACTATTATTTGTTCCACCTATTGGCAGCATGAAGCATTTATGGACATTTGATTCTGTAAAGGCAGCTGGCTAGGCGAAGGCAATGTTAACTATTATCATAGCTATAAAAATAAAACAGAGTTTAAGATCATAACTATAGCAATAACCTTGCTCCAATAGCATAAAACAAAATAGGATCCATTATGGATTTCTTTTTTTATTGCCATCTGTCACAATTTTCATTTTGGATGATTCTGGAACAGTTTCATAGTCTCTTCACACTAAGCAAGTTTGGAATAAAATGCAAGTCAGAGGGAAATGAGATAGCGTTAAATTGACTTGTCTTGGTAAGTGCAAATATTGGCATCATCATTTTGATTTATTTCTTCCTACCCTTTAAGATAACGGCATATGGTCGCCATTCCAGTGAGAACATGTGAGTCAGGAAGCGGGGAACAGCACAGAGTCACGGAGTATTTCTGTTTGAGTAAATCTCTGGAAATCACAGCAAAACGTAAGGGGTACAGAAAGTGAAGTATCTTATCTCCGTCAATGGGAATTCTGAAAAGAGTTTGGGATTACCTTTCCTTTGCCAGTTTCTCTTTTTCCTAATGTTTGTTGACCACCAGAGAAAACCTACTTCTTAAGAGGAGTTCTCCATCTCCTTTCAAATCTATATCCACCGGGAGCACTCAGACCTGTGATCTGTGATTTACACAGCTACGCAAGGCAAAAAAAGAGTGTAGATGGAAGTCTCTCAGCTTATGCCTGTTCTTGTTTCCGCGTGCAAAAGAACCAAACTTGCAAAAGAAAAGTGTAGCTGGTAAAATCCAACTACAGATAGAGTCAGATTAAAATGTCCTCATGTGGATTTTTCTATGCTGTATACTTTTATTTGGGTTGAAACCCAAATATTTTAACAATTTAGAAGATTTCTCTTTACAGTACATTATTTTATATGAACAGTTGCTTAGTTAATAGCAGTTACAATAAATATTTAGAAATTTTCTTCATATTCATGATTTCACTGATTCTTCTTTCCCAAAGAGTAGAATGAATATACTGTAGCTGTGCAGAATTTCCTTGACTTTATTGTCTTTTCTAACAAGATCAATCTGGAATTAGAGATTTTATTACAACCAGGACAAATTTTCAAATACCACTAAATATAGGAGTGAGACTGAGTGTTTGGGCAGAGGTCTCCCAAACAAAATAAAACAGCTGTTGACCTGTCAGTATAAAACATCCTACAAATGTATAAATATGTGACATATGTTCACTGGAACATTTTTAACATGATTTTGGCTCAATGTACTGTATGTGCCCTGCCCTAAATACTGCATATAAACCTCTGTTTAATATTCACAGAATCGTGTATCATTTCCCATAAACGTAAATTAAAGAGACACATCTCTGTCATGAAATGTTTATGTCCCAAAATAAAAATAGAAGATTAAAATGATTTTCCAATTGCCACGCCAAAAGGCAAATGTCACAGAATACACACACACAGTATCTGATTTTTTAAATATACATGTTGCAGTGGCAGAAAAGTATTAATCACTTTTGCAGTGATTAAGAAAACTTGATACTCGGTTTTCAACAGTTGTACAAGCTGATGGGAGTCTGGCCGTTAGTGCTGTTAAATGATTAATTGAATGGCATTATTACATGTAGTTCACAAGGCATCCTGAAGAAGGTTTGAAATTCACTTCTTCCTGCAATGAAACTATATTGTTTAATAATTTATCCCCTCTGTTCCAAAGGGGATCCCGGGCCCCTCGGCCGCCTCTTCCCCTGCATCAGCCTGCCATGCCGGGCGTCTCCTCTGCTTATTTATATATAAGAAAAATTGTTTGTGTGCTAGGTGTCAGATTTTATTTGCCTTTTTTACCAGACTCCAGCTGACTGTTTACAGTCTATTTCACTTGGCACTAGGAAGCTTTGTCAGAAAAGTAGCAAGATACACAGCGTAGTTCTTCAAAAGAAAGAAATACAAATTTTACCTGATATCTTTTATGTTATAAAGATCTTAATGTTTTACAAAGTGATAGGTTACATATTGTTAATTTTTGTATGAGTCATGCTATTAATTTTTATATGAGCTACCTACTGGTGATTTAGTGTATATCCAAAAACTATTTCCGATTCTGCTCACTTTCTACTGTTACTTATCTAGTATAACCTTACTTTAATCAGGAGCAAAGCTGCTGCAGTAAACCACTGTCACCAATAAGCTGAATCAGTATGTTTCCATATCTGTTTTCAGAAACTGTAGTTCACATTGAAATTTTGGTGAATGCTTTGGGACAAATCCACCTGCAGAAACAGTAGTGTAAATTCTGAGGATCAGAAAGCTGTGCCTCTTTTGAGGTACCCAGAGGACTGCTTTCAAAGCTGGCCCATATGCTCGAGCAAAGTAAATAATCTATTTTCTTTAATAGAGTTATAAGAATTTATATTAGTGGAGGAGCTAGACATAGAAGATTAAATTTTACTTTTACTGAAGGTGCACTTGGCTCTCTAGGATATCAGAGTCTTCCAGAAGTTCAGACCTCGCAGGGTATAACGTCAGGCACTCATTAGTCTGCATCCTCAGTTGATTTTCATCTGGCGTAGGTCCACCGGCATCAGTATCTTTCAGCCGCTGTTTTATGATTATTTCCCTGCATTTTTAAGAAATCAGTACGGCTAATACAAACACAGGCCTGGCCACTGAGTTTTCATCAGAAATTCTGAGCCCCACGTTACTCTTGAGCCTCAGATCTAATTTTGAACAGTGGCTGTTGGAGACAGGAGGGGAAGCAAGGCCCAGTGCCTACGGCTCGGACGTTTACAGCTAAATCTGGTAAAGATACAGCTAAATCTGGTAAAGATGCGTGTAGCTGCTTCCTGGAGCTGTCATACATGTTGAAGCATTAAGGTCCCATACGAGTTTGGCTGTTTAAAGAAACTCAAAGGTACTCTTCACGGTTGTTTATTCTACCAAATTAAACATGTCCAGGAACTGGACCTGGGAAAGCGATGCTTGCCACAGACAAAACCCATCCATGACCATGAGCAATTGAACACTATCAGTGGCCAAAGTCCAGAGCCCAGAAGCACCTCGTGGCGCTGCACAGCTCACCGGCGAGCCTGGCTGTAAAGCCCTTGCTTCCCCTCTCCCTGTCCGTACCCTCCCTTGCAATGCCCTTGCTAAAATCAATGGGTGTTTTAAATTGCCTCAGGTAGGAAGGGAAACCGGCCTTGGGATATTCCCTATGGGTTTTGTATTTAATTGAGACTCAGAGGGATACTGCATGTCCCCCGGTCCCACAGAACTGCAGCTCCTCGCCTCTCGGCTATTCAGAGGGCAAGGCGACGTCCTGCCTCGTACAGATTACGTTCAGACTCAAAACCTTAGAGGTCACTGAAACAAGTTTTCAAGAATCCGCTTTACATTCATCAAGAGCAGACTCAAAATTTTCTTATTTGTGTTATACAATCCTCATTAGCCTGAGCAAAAATACAGTGTTATCTAGGTGGAAACAAAGGAATGACTCTCTTAACTCGAACAATAACTGGCTTTTTCAATCAGGCCACACAATTACATTTGGGATTTAATTTGATATAGTTTCAAAGTTGTCTTGTCATTTATTGGTTGTGGAACATTTGAAAATGTGCAGAATGATAAAGATACTGAAAAATGCTTGCAGCTAGTATGAATGCAATTTCATTCTGTATTAGTAGAGAATGTATGTGTCTTTCAGAGCCGATGGAAAATTTTAAATCTTTGACTTTTCTTAATAAGGCACATAAAAGGAAGGCAAGAAGCACAATTCACAAAGTGTCATCAAATCATACTGCCTGTAAAAGCAAACAACAACTGCAATTAAACTAGACTAATGCTGCAGTCCCTCTCTGCTCCCTCATGAGCAGCCAGCCAGCAAAGTTTGTTTTTGGATGTGAGGTGCTTTAGAGGGCCAGACCTGGGAAGGATGGCTACACCAGAAACACCTTGCTTAAGAAAATGAAACAAAAAGAAACAAAAAAAACCCCTAAACCAAAAGGAAACAAAACCAAACAAAAAGCCCTACCTAAACAAGAAAGCAAAATCACTCTGAAAGTCACCTTCAACCACTTGGGGAAGAACCAGCATTAAAGGAAAATCCTCTGCCTATCTCTGTTGGACCCTTGACATTTATTTGAGGGCAGGAGCTAAGCTGACCAGATAACATTTCTAACAGCAGCCTGCAGACAAACCGCAGCCTTTATTGTTCTCAGTGAGGAGAGAAGTGGGTGGCAATTTCTGCCCACCAGTAGACATTATTGGAGAAATAATTTTTTTGTTAAGAATAAGCATTCTTCACAGCAGGGAATATACTATACACTGGATGCAGTTGTGGATTAATTTCTCCTTTTCCATAATATTTAGAATTGTATGCTATATAGTTGGCTATTTACAGTAAAAGCTAACTAAAATCTCACAGTGTAGATAGAGGACTAATATTGACAAGACAACAGAATTTCTAAACTGAGTAAGGGGAAAAAGAGACCAGACAGATGGTCAAGAAAAGAGTTAAAGAAGATATTCTTTCTACCTTATTACAAAAAGAACTACATCAGTTTTGGGTTTTCAAGTAAGATTGTCTAAATAACTATAAAGGTCTCAATTCTTTTCTTAAGGTTTCCTTTTATAGAAAATCTGTCATGTTAAGGACAAGGGCTTGTAGAAATTACAGGGTGAAAGTAAATAGCCCGTGTTATGTAGCAGATCACATTGTGTGATCATAAAGGTCCCTTCTGCTGCTAAAATAAAGTAGCTAAATGTTCTCAGGTTTAGCAAGCAGCCTGAGAGCCACAGGCAGCAAAATGTGTAAAAACAGTTGTCTGCTATTGTCTTAACATCAGGGATGGGCAGTGATGTGGCCACATGTCCACTGAGCAGCGAGCGAGTACCCCACAAATCAGTGTCAGCGGGTGTCCCTGGGCTTCCTCAGCCCTTTGCCTTCTCGCTCCCCAGCATTTCTCCTTCTCCTCCAGAAATCATCCCTAAAACTTCAAGGTTGAGGGAAACTGTGTCCTAACTGAAAACAAAGCCCCATCGGGTGAGAGGATCGCTATATTCCACTCAATTAGAGCCTGCGTTTGACACTCGGAGCCATAATTTACCTGGGGAAAATGTGCCCGTAGTTATACACCAGCGCTAGAATCTGACCTGCCTCCTCGGGGACAGAATTCTATTCCTGGATTCCTTTGAATTTGTGTCTGCTGAACATTGCTGAAGGCATGAAGAGAGGTTTGGGGGATGCTAGGTTTTTTCATTCATCTTGATGTCTTCTGCCATAAATACCGTTGCTTATGCAATGGCTGTGAGGCCTCTGACCGAGTACTGTAACAGGGCACAGTAGTAGCTGTTAATGACCCTGAATTCTCAGCATCTGTGGGCAATAAGCTCATGTAAACAGAAAAAAAGGAACGGACAAAACACTCGTTTTCTAACACCTAAATCTAAATTTGCTATTCAAGTGCAGTTCTCCGTCAAAGCACCACTTAAGTCATCACTTAGTCTTTTGACTGATTAAAGTCGCCAGGACTTGATCTGAAATTATTACTTTCTCAGGTCCCTATCTTTAAAACGTTTAGCCCACCTAAATCTCTGAAAAGTGCACTTAAGGTATTCGCTCCTTTTCTATCAATATTCTGTTGCTGTGGTTGCTCAGAACGGGACACCTTCTGTGGGCATCTGGCCTTTGTAATACCGGTTATATCAGTCCCAGAAGGACACTCACGCCTGACACGAGCTTACAGCTCATGCAGCGACACTTGGAGAAGATTAGCTGTCAAGTTTGTTGGTGCCTGAGAGATATCCCCTGTGCCATTGGCAGGGGAGCTTAAGAGATCGATGTTCGTTCTTAGTAGCTGAATTAAACACACTTCATCAGTCAAATGACAGCAATGTGTCAACAGAAGTTTAAGGATCAGGACAGAAGAAAATTTCATTTTCCAGCTCCTGCAAAATGGTCAAATAAATGTACATACTTACTGGTGGGAGGGAGGGGGCCCACAATTTTGCTTTTTCAACGTTTAAAGAAATTTTTAATAAGTCTTTAATGTCTTTGTAAGTGCAGCTATGTCTTAGAAAAAACTACAGCTAGAATTTATTTATGAACAGTCACATTCATAATCTTTTTGCTGGTGTAAATCTTGTCATCAGCACATACATTTCCAACATGGGACAACAATCAGAGGCTAAGGTTAAGATTAGATGGCAGAGGATGTTAGCCATTTCTTATTTCATCCCACATAAGGCACAAAGTTTTACCAAGCCCTTTGCTGCTTGATTGTCCTGATCTTCATTTCACATTCATTGTTTCTGTTTTTTGTTTTTGTTTTTTTCTTTTTTCCAACTGCTTTGTTTAGATGAGGGTCATATTCTGCCATTTAGCTGTATATATAGCTCCCATTGATGTCCTATTTATCAGGATGGGACGATGTATTTATGAGTTAAACAATTGAGATAGCTCTGTTATTCACATATCCTTCCTGCTCGTTGGCTGCCTCCACACCCATACATAATTTTCCCCTTCCCCTTCCCTGTACTTTTGCCCTCCCTCTTCCTTTCTCCCCAGTTTTCCTGTCTGATTCCTTTTATTGTCCCATTTAACCAGTTCTCTCTCACTCACTCTCAGACTTGTTTCGTGTCAGTGACTAGTGAGAAATTGCTGCTTATCACTCAGGTGCTTGTACCTCTGCCTCCAGCAGAGCCTTAGACTATCAGTGGCCACCTGGAAGAAAAAGAGATTTTGGTGTAAGAGGCTGCTAAACCACCATAAGCAAATGCTCAGCCCACACAGTCACCACCTCATATCAGTGACAGATTCAGGCTTATATTATTACAAATTACTTTGTTAACTCAAAGCTAGTTGCCTTCCCAGAACTCCCAGTCCAGCAAAACATGAAATTATCCAAAGCAGAGATAGTCACACAAAATATATTCACATAACCTAATCTCACTCCTTAGGGCTGGCAACAGCCACTGGGAATTATCTCCCTGTACTCTAGATACTATGTCCGTTATTTCTTCACTGAGTGGTGGAGAACGGACACCTGTAATTTATACATGAACGGCTCTGAGGATTCATGTCATGGAGCTTAGAAATAGAGAGGTGAATTGTTTTGGTCAACTATTTTTTGCAAAAAATAGACATCTGCAGCCACAGGAAAATATTAAGTGACTATACTTCATAAATGTGCTCTTTCAGAAATAAAAGACAAAAAAAATTAAAACCTGGAAAAATTAAATTTTTCACTTAAAAACAGTATCACTACACCTGTATGCTGTTCACTTTTTAGTGATTAAGCGTAGTAAAATTTCTTATGTTTCTTTTTAAAGATTTGTTTTGATTTTGATGCTCGAAACCTGAGAAGTTCAATGATCAGCTGAGCTTGACCCAAACAATTTTGGTTCTTGGTAATCTCAGATAAATTTCTTCTCCTCCTTTCATTCCACTCCATGGTTCTTGAATTGTTAGCAGTCAGAAAAAACAAAACAAACAAACAAACAAAAAAAGAGTTACGTAGTACAACTTGATAAGCCTGTGATTGCACTGAAAGGAAACTTGGGGAGCAAGGTCCTGCCCTGTACGTGGGTGTGAGCCTTTCACCACATGTCTGATCAAAAGAAATTCATGTCTTAGTCTCTTGAGGAATTCAGGACCCTCACTGCAGTGCTGAGCCCTGAAAGCTGTAAAAATAGCAACACACACGGGGCTGTCAGCGACGTGGAAGGATATGAAAGAGGTCTTGGTGCAGAAAAGGAGACAATTCTCTGCTTGAGTAGGAAGAGATTGTAAAGGAATGCAAAAAATAGATATTTTTGTAAATACGGGGTTGCCTCCGGTGATTACATTTAGAGAATAAGCATGGGATAAGTAAAAATAGTTTCCAGTCAGTACGGCTTTCCTAAATATAGGTTTCGCCTTACCAAAAAACAGACTGAAACTTTGCATCAGTCACGCGTCCCGTTCCCTGGTGTTGTACATGAAAGGCACAGGCAGAGCAGGAGTATATATGTTTTGACATGTGAAGTCATCACTCAAGCAAGGCGGGTTGCTGGTGTTTCTCCCTCTCCCTGCCTACTTCATGACAGCTGAGCGGTGTAAAAGTCATCCCCTGCACGTAGGATGCTGCTGCTGACAGTGCTCTTAAGAGCACAAGCATGAGCATGAGCACAAGCACGGCCTACTCCGAAAGAACAAGACAATTTTATTACTTCCATGGGTTATGGCAACCACCAGCCTCCCACTACCACTATCCATGCAACGTATTTGTGTACCTTTTCTTGGAAAGGCTGCTTTTGCCATCCTCCTAATGCCTTACCAGGTCCATCAGCTATTTCTCACTGTCACCTTCTCCTGTGAACTCATACCACGAACTTTAGCGTACGTGTCCCTTCAATCCTCCTGTCCCAACGCAAGCTTTAACTCTTTCACCTGGGACACCAATCCTCTTCACTCCTTTTCCTTCCTTCTCCTAGATAATGTCCTTCCCTGGACTGAACCACCCCCAAGCGTTTTCTCGCACTGATAGGAATAAAACCAGCTGGTGTCCAGCAAAGCGAGACCCAGGCTGGGGCTTCATTACCTCAGTTGCTCTCTGCTGGTCGATGAATCCCTGCCGGGATTTACTCACAAAACACAAAAGGTCAGCAGTTCGGTGTGTGGGGATCGTTAAGGTCTCGATTCAAAGACCGTAAGCCAACTAATAAGAAAGTTTCCCCAAATGTGTCCTTGCTTTTTTCATGCCCATCATTCTGTTGTGGTCCTGTTAGAAAACCTTTGGCCGCATTGCAGAATCGGAGGTGCTCCGCAGCGGGGCCTGCTCCCTGCCAGGGTTCATCAGGCTGCTACAGACTCGCACCCCCCTGCTGCACTGCCCGCCCCGAAAACGCTGCCTGAGGTCGAGTATCCGCTGAAATGCTCGCCTTAAGATGAGCAGGAGAAAAATGTGCTCCATCAGTACATTGTGTTTATCGATTATATTCAGGTTGTGCTAGCATGAAAAGAGAAATAGCCCAAAAATCTGATACGAGAACAATCTTTCTATGTCTCTCTCTATAGGAAATAGATACAAAAACTTCATATATATAATGAAAGCTTTACACCGGTTGGACAGTATTATTTCTAGTCTTGCAGACTGCTTTCATGCTGTAAACATCTGCCTCCCTTGCTGCATCTCTGACAGTAAATCACAAAAAATATGACATCATCTCCAGAGTTAACAATCCTCTTTTTCTATTGTGTGGCTGGGAGGGATTTCCTACATTTGAGGTAATCAACGTGCAAATTTGAGAGCTTCCCATAAAATCCTGCAGTAAACAGAATATGTTTACTCTAAACAAATTTAATCCAGTAACAATTCACTATAAATTCTACTAGCATCAACAAATTGTTATTTTCCCTTATGCTCCCCTAGTATCTTTTTCCTAGTGTAGAACAACAGGAACTTGTTCCTCCTATTTCTACCCAAACTGGAGTGTTTAAGTAAAAGCCACTGCCTACCAATAATGACAGGTTTGGGGGGATAAACAACATTATTTTTAACTGTAAGAGTAAGGTAGTAAATGGAATTACAGTTGGAATAAATTTGATTCAGTAATTGTACTTAATAAGTATTACATAAAACTGAAATAGGAATAGGTTTTAGAAGTTTATTACTTGAGATAAATAATAATTTCATTGAAGCTATGTTTATTAGCACAGCAATAGAGTGTAGGTAATACAGACTTCTTAGTACATGTTAATAAAAAAATTATGCAAAAGATTGACACTGCCACTATGTTTGAAAAGCAAAAAAAAAAAAAAAATCAAATTTAAAGTGAAAGTAAGCTGGAATTTATAATTTTACACATGCTGAAACTCCTACCTGCTTGTTTTCAAGGCTGAGGATAGGGATAATAATAGGATAAGGAATCCAAAAAATTGGTAAAAAAAAATCTTTGCTCTACAGGTATAACGCTGTATAAGCTTGGGATGTGACAATGAGTCTCACTAGGTATTTATGTAATGCAGACTAAAATAAATACAGTCCTGATTCATAAGCTGCTATGTCAAGAGAAACTACTAGGGGCATGTTTTTAAGCATCTGAGTAATCCTAGCAAGGGATAAAAGGGCAAACAAAGTAGATACTCAAAGATAAATGCCAACGCTAACTTGGGCTCCAAACAGGCACTGCCTTAAAATGGTTTGAGACTGGGATCAACAGTTGGCTGAGCAAAAAGAGGATGAAAAAATGGCTTGCTTTATTTTAAGGGACCCTGAACATTGTGTTAACGTTGAAAAGGGAGCGCGACACACGGAGGTTTTCTCGATGGCCACAGGATGTCCTTGGAACAGGGCCTGCATCTCAATGAGCTTGACTGCGCTCACAGTACATTATAAAGAAATTAGTGAGGGCTGAACGTAATTATACTGTCAGGGTCGTTTCTGGTCCAAGATGCATCGTTCCGTTTAGGTACCATGTCATACCCGGGAAAAACTGGCTTGCTTACAAAAGCACAGCAGATTATTTCCAGACCAAACATGACTCTCCTCTCCACCTTTCTCCTCCCTCCTAATCTCTTCTTTTTGTTTAAAGCACAGCTATAAAGATTTGCATCCCACCTCAGCTGCTTTTGTCAGGATGGCTAATGAGCTGAGGTGGGGCTAGAAAATGGCACAGTAGAAACGGGGTCACGGAGAGGTTAAACTCCATGAATTTATTCACTGGGATTCAGCTTATGCCCTCCTGAAATGAGTTGTCATCATTAAAATTGTGGATGACACTGTTGCACAGTGATGCTTCATGGGAAGCTCTTAGAAAGACATGGAGGAAATTGTTTTCGTTCAGACCTTAATACATCACTGTGAGCAGAGCACAAGCCCGTGTTGAACAAACAACGTCAGGAAAGGCCTGAAAACAGCCTGTATCCATGTAGGATGTTTTGCAAAAGAGAAATGCTCCAGTTCCATGAAAAAAACATGTCCTGGCCTTCTTTTCGTTCTTTCTTTTCTGGAATTAGCAATTATTGTGAGATGTGAATACTACCAGTTTCTTGGAAATAAAAAAATTGTTCATTTCATCCCAATACTTTTGATATGGCAGAAATGTTAGCCATGTATTTCTTAACAGAAGTGGAGAACATATTTTTTGAAAAGGAAGAAAAATAGAGTTACAGTCAATGCTGACAATGAAGTCTGAAAAATACAGACTAGTTGAAGCTGTGAAGAATATTTTGAATTCTAATCCCATCCTCTAAAATGCTTGCAGCCTTTCTCAGCTTGGTGCGGTCAGCTAGTCTAATAAGCCTACTTTCTATTCATACATCCGGGTTATTATAACTGGATGTCTCAGTTACGAACGGTATTTTTCCAACCATCCTTGAAGACTGCCTTTTTTAGAGAATTTATGAGACTCTGAAGCTAACCAAGTTGCCCTCAGTTAGGTTGCCGGCTCATCAGTGAGATTTACAGTCTGCTAACTACTCCATAATAAGGTAAATACAGAACTGCTGGGCCATCAGGGACTCTGTGACAGAAGAAAATTGATGGCAGTTTCTACTCTTTTCCTCTGTCCTTTTTTTCCTGATGTGAAAACATGCTCAGTCTGTGATTTGAAAAGGGAGTTAAGTTGTAATAAATTGGAAACTTTCCCTTTTAAGATAAAGATCAAGCTTCTAGTGCTGTACTCAAAAGGTAGTTAGTTCGATTAAAGGAAGTCAGGTCTGAATAAAAACTGTGGAACTCTGAACAGGATTTCTATCAAACAATAACAAAATACCCTGCAGAAGAAAGCTGGCTCTCTGATTATTCTCTTGTACTGTATAATTACCATCCCTTTTATCATAACTCTCCAATTTGGAACAGCCTTGATTTTACAACTGAGAAAACAATGTATAGGAGAAGACAAAGTTCCCCGTGATACTGATTTTGTTGGCAGGGAAGGGAAGCATGCACATGTGCAGCAGATAAACTGAGTTGTAAATTAGTTTTAATGGAATTGAGATTTCCTGGAAAAATTCTTATCTTTTTCTAGCAGAACTTATGGCACTTTCTCTGCTATGCATATGCGATGTCTTTGCTTCCACTTTTGCATTGCTCTGGAATAGATTAACCTTTTTGATAGCCCTCATCACCACATTTCATCATGTCACAGCATTTTTGTAATACTAAACTTCCAAAGACATTGCTGTACACCTACTGCTGAATGCCTTTTGTTCTAATCGCTTCCCAAATGCTCAGGGAAAGCTGTAGACTGTAAATAAATTCTTCTTTTCTCTACTTAGAGTCAAAGCATATCTTAATATGGTGAAAATAAACTTTTATATTTATCTGTGATATAAGTACTAAATGGTAATGTACCTAAATACAACAAACTTTTTAATCAGAGCCCATGTCAGCAGAACTCCGACACTGATATATACAAAGTATGTGAATGATCAATCCGGCCTTTGAAAAACACCACACGTTGAAAAGAAACTAGTCTTTTCTCCTCTCATTTACATGTGGCTATAACTGCATAACCTTCTCAAGTAAGACAATCACAGTGAGGCGGGGGCATTTGGTAGTATTTTGGCTTAGGTGACTTTTTCAAAATACCGTATAATTAAGCTAGCTGGTTGTTTCACCTAAAGTAAACAGACCAAAATATTTGACGCAGAGAGGTAGAAGTAAAAACTGACCTAGAATATATCAGATAAATGGAACTGCAAACACTGTTCTTAGTAAAAATCTGGAGAAAATGTCAACCACAATTACACATTACCTAAAGGAACAAAGCAAATATATTTTCCTAGTACTACTGAAGTACATATTCATGATCTATAGGAATATGAAGTGTTTTGTATTTCAGGTGTCCTCAGTTTACTTGCTTCACTACTGAACTAAGACATTCAATTTGCAATTTGTTACATACAGGTGGATGAGTGCAAGCAGTAGAGTTATGCTGAGTCTGACAAACTGGTCCATTTGCTTGCAGTTGCCATCTGCTATTACTTGGACATTGAGGCAGCTGGAAAGTGGAACAGTAGGGATTTTCCAAATAAATGGCAAAATCTTGCCCACAGAAGTGCACAAAAACTTGATTTCCAGACAGTAATAGTAGACAAACTGATATCCAAAGTGCTGAATATAACTAATACAAGGAAAGGTCATGTGGTGAAGAAGAAAACAGGAAGGAAAGTCGAGGCTGAATTTCTGTTGGAAGATTAGTTCTGCTAAAGGTTGTTTGATGTGGTCAACTTGTAAGTATTGTTTGAATCAGAGTGATGTACAGAAATACCATGAAATTACTTTATTTGAGTAATTCACTGTGAAGGTGGTTGAACGGTGGTTCACCATTCACTGTTGAACACTGGAACAGGTTGTCCAGAGAGGCTGTGGAGTCTCCATCCTTGGAGATATTCAAAACCCAACTGGACCGGTCTGGTAACCTGCTCTAGGTGTCCCTGCTTGAGCAGGGTGTTGGACCAGGTGATCTCCAGAGGTGCCTTCCAGCCTCAACCATTCTGTGATTCTGTGAATAGCAGCACTTTCTGCACAAAGGTGACAGCACTTTCAATGCAGCAGGAGCTACATCTAGTTAGCTCAGGAGCTGCCGGTTTTCCCAGAAGCAAGATCCTGCCAGTGAGCGGATTGGTCGTTTCTCACCTCTGGGAAAGGGGAGGCTGTAGGGTCCGTGGGCGCCGTGCCCGGCACAAGCTGAGCCCCTTGCACGGGCAGAGCACCAGGGCTGCCCGGGGGCTTGCCTCTGGGGGAGCAGGAGTTTGAGACAAGCGCTGGTGCATGGGCTGCTGCCCCAAACCAGAGCAAGCTGCAGTCAGCAATAGCCCAGCCCCCTTCTCTGAGAAAGGCAAGATGCTGCTTTTCATACCCTGGTGTAGTCACCATCATCTGGCCTCTGTGAAGGCATTTCTTGTTTCTTTTGCATTTGAAACCATATTCTTATATCAAGCATGGACTACAGGGACAGAACTAAGGCATCTGTGCTGAAAGCTGTAATGGTAATGCCAAGTTGCTGTTCCCTGTTATATTGCTCGATTTTTTCAGTTCCTTGCTTCTGTGCATTGATATTAGGCATAGAACATGCATATTAACATTAATTGTAACTGTTTCACAGTCATGCCCTTTCATACATCAGTAGAAATTACATCTAAAGCTCCTGACCTGAATCCATAATCCCGATATGAGTTTCTGCTAAAAGGAAAAATGTTTGCATAATGAAGATATGTCTGACCTCAGATCTTAATCTGGAGAGACATGAATCAGAAAACAGGTCTCTGGAACGACAAGAACTGGGTTATGTCCTCATTTTTGCCAATGGTTCACTTTGCAACCTGAGGGAGTCATTTCTTTTCTGTTTTGCTTTCTCCATGTAAACAGAGGTAATAATCCTTTGCCTGACAGAGGTAATTTGGGGTCCATCAGCAAAGGCTGATATATACATTTATAGCTGCCTGGGAGAGGGTTTTTTTTGTTTGATTTCCTGGATAAGAATCAGGATAGCAGCTTCTACACAGGTGTAAGGTATTTACATGGGGCAGTACAGATCAACCCATGGCTGAAAAAGATCTTATTGGGCCTCCGGGGCCCTGTATATATTTCCAGTCCATTGCTGGGCACTATAATTTAGCTGCCAATACAGGAGAAAGCTCCTGTTTGGTGCTCCTGCTGCTGTTATGCTGTCCCCAGTGATTTCTACACCGCTCGCCCCATTGCCAAGGCAGCAGATGTGCTGGGGAAAGAGAAGAAGGGAAAGAGAGGTCTGAGCAAGGACACGTTTTCTTACAGCCCTGCTATGTCTCTCTGTTTTCTGCTTTTTCATTTTCTCTATCCGCTTTTTCCCTGTAAGGTGGGAAGAGTCTGAACATTCAAGGTATTAAAGAGCCACGACCTTCACCCGCTCCTGCCATCGGCTCTGAGCACCGCGCTGTGCTCGTGGCGCGGGCAGCAGCGCCGAGCTGAGGAGGTGCAGCTGGGCATACGGGCTGCCAGCACTCGTGGCAGAGGCTGATCCCCAATCCCATGCCCTCTCCTCTGCAATGAAAAAGACCCCACGCTCTAATTTCCCAGGCCTAAACCTGGTTCTGACTGTATAAGGCACCTCTTTCTAAGATTCACTAAATTATGGACCCTGGTCTACCTCTTATGTTGAGAAAGACCCCCTTTGTAAAACTGTGCAATGCCTTTCTCCAAATAGGGCACAGTCACTTCAAACCTGTTCAAGTAATCCAGAGCTTAGTTGCTGGTGGGGAGGGGAAAAAAACAGAAAAAACCCCAATTTCCTAGGGACGTATTGCGTAATACTGACACATTTGAATATGGGGTCTTCCAGCTTCATAACTCTTGATCTCAAGCCCCAATTCACTTCCATAAAGAAGTCTCGGAGTCTAGTCCAGCAAGAAGAAAAAAATGGAAAACAATATAGCTGCCCAACAGAAATACTGCTTGCAGAGTAAGATGGAGCTTTTAGTCCAAGGTAAAAATGTTCAGGCAAATACTAAATCTGCTATATAACAGGTCATCATTTTTGTGGCTGTTCATCTGAACATCTGGTACCGACTCTATCTATATAATTAGTATTTATTATTTGTATTATTGTAGTGCTTAGGAATCTAATCATGGACCAGAAATGCCATGGTAGTCCCTGAGTAAATACACAGAACCAGAAAGATGTTTGCTGCTGCAAAGAGCTGATCATAAAGGCTAAAAGTGAAAAGATGAAAACCCATAAATTAAATTTTATTCCAGATCTAACTCTCTTCTAATTCCACTACTTTGAAATGTATTAGAACTGTTTTCTTGTTTTATGTAGCTGATTAATAGGTGTTTCTGCCACCTTATAATCAGTGATTTGGTGTAGATTTGCATATGAGAATGCTGTACATGGACTTTGTACAATCTATGTGCACGAAAGCTTAGAGCAGGTTAATTTACTGCTGGAAGATCAAATTGTCTTCAATAGGACTAACAAGCACACAGTGACAAGAAAATCATTTCATCTGATTTTCAGGACAGTCAGGATTTTGCACATCATTTTTCTCCCTTTCAATTTGGCTCTTCTCCACCATTTTTTCCCCCTCGGTTCATTAGTCTTACCCTTTCCCTCCTCCTGTCTTCTTGTCCTTCCCTCAGTGCACTCTATGCTCTCACCTTTTCCTATTTGATGGCTGAAATATCACAAGTAGCAGCTGCTCTTACTGTATTTCTGTGAGTACAAGTAAAAGGATGATCAGGCTTCAAATAGCAGCCACCAGTGTAAGATGATCTTTTTTTTCCTGATTTCTCTTTAATTCTAAATCAAACAGCCCAATGCATCAGCATTCACTCAAAAAGAAACCCAGGAGGAAAGACACTTAATCTAGGGTAGCATGGACACAGCTCCACCTGCAATATCCTAGGTCTGATGCTGAGCAAGGGCCGAAGACTGCAGACGTACCAGATACACCCTTCATTACAGAATTTCACAAACGACACTGTGTCCTGGGGGTCGGACAAGATGCTGCTGAAAAGCAGATACAAGGCATGACTAGTTTTTCCATGCCAGCAGCTACTCAGTGTGGTGAGGGAGGCAAGGTGGAGCGATACAGACAGTGGGGCCGTTCGACACCTCCATGATACTTCACAGTCCTTGCTGGGACAGCTGATGTGACAGTGCTTACCTGCTCTAAAGGTTTAAGCCTTCTTCATCTTAAAAGTACTCTTGGTGAGAGATGTCTCTTTTAGCAAGATCATTTCTTTTACTGTGAAACTGAATTACTGTTCCTGCTTCTCTAATTTGAATGGGTTTACATTAAAGAATAAAAACCCTTACGGTTTCAAGTGCTAAGTGATCTAGAAAGCAAGAAAGCTTGCTAACCAAAAGAGAGTGATATCCTGGTAGCACTGAAGGTTTCTTTCCTGCCATACAATAAACATAGTAGTTTTTAATGTTCAGGGTCCTGGAAGTTAGAGTCTTCTGTTCACCAGCTGGAAAAGGTACCTGGAAAGGTACCTGCAGCAACCTGGAAAAACTCTCACATAGCTCCACCAATGATCTTGGTCTCCAGCAAGAAGGAAGCCTCTCCAGACATGGCAAAACTAGTTTACAAGATGGCCTGGCTCAGCTGTAGCTGTCACTGAACAGCAGCAGCCCTAAAGCACTGTCCTGGCTGAGATCCAAGGCCCCTTTCAGAAAGCAGAGATCGGTGTCCCTGCTGGAGGTGTACCTGCCTACCGTCGCCACAGGCTATTCAGACCCAGGGATATTGCACGTACAGCTGCGGCCGCATTCGGGTACCGATTCAGGGCCCCTGTCCAGGTCCCACTCTGCTGTCTTTTATCCCAGGAGCACGCAACTTTGGTCTTTCTGCCTGGCTGACCCCCATGTGCAGAGGCTATGTGATAACTGCTCCCATGACCCAGCCTGGGTTTGCCTCTGAAATGCAAATGTTTATAGGGTTTGAACCATCTCTACTATTAAAGCTGACCTTCCAATCAAACCAGCCACTCAGAGCCATAGTGCAGCTATGAAGAGTTGTTTGTTACAAAACCACATTTTGCAAATGCCCTGACTGCATCCACTCCAAGGCAAGGAGGCTACTCTTCTTCAAACAGGACTTTGAATTGTAAATAATATCACTTGTCTTTACAGAAAAGACGACACTCAGTTAATAGGATGGCGAAGTTCATATGCTACTCTATAATTAAAAAACAAGGGGAAAGAAGAACCACTTAAAAGGGTTTCCTGCTGTGACCAATTCTGTGGATAATAACGTTTTCACACAGTTGTAAAAACCTGCTACTGTGGCTGTAAATTCTCCAGCAAGGGTAATGAGTAATACAGTTGCCCTTTCATTTGTTTTGTAGTCTGATGCCCAATCCCTTCTGAAAATAAAAGCACAGGGCTTGCACAACTTGATCAATCGATCCAAAACATATCTTGAAGAAACAGCTTTGCTTTTCCTTCAATGCCTAATTTCAGTTGTCTAATTACAGCAGTACCATATGCATTTCTGAGGTATGTGACTTTTGATCAGCACAAGTAAATCTCTTGTCTGTGATTTATTTTAATCTTTATTGTCTAGTGGCTCACTTTTCATTTCTTTCTGCACATTGCCCTTCATTTTTGGGGGGGTTTGTTTATGGTTTTCCTGTTTGTTTTTAAATTGAGTGTCACAAACACTCCCATTCCCGCCTTCCGTCATAAATTACTGTGACAGGGACAAACTCCTTTCCTCTGCTGCCAGCAGTCTCTTAGCAAACAACCCTAGATGAAGGGCTCTTCACAGAAGACAGCATTTCAGATCTTAATAGGCTCAACCTTTAAATTCCTTCTGCACCTTTGTTCACCTCAGGACAGACATACAGCCAGATCACGGCATTGCTGTCTATAATATAATGAGAGAGACCCCTCCTCCCATCTTCCCGTTTCCTCCTGAGATTAATTGAAATGCAGCCCTCCAAACCTCTGCTAATTTGTTTTGAAGGCAGCTATTTCCTCACAGAGTTGCAGATGATGAAAACTGTTGATAGGAGCTGCAAATTTTGGCTCTTCCATTGCTCCATGCCACTTAAATCCCTGGCTTTGCTCCTGTATCTCTTGACACACATATCTGAGCGACCCTGGACAAACAACACAAGGTTCAAACACACGTTTGTTTGACCCGCGAGAGGGTGGGTTTGTTTTCTGCCGAACACTTTGGTAACAGGCTGTGGTTGCAGCAACAGAGCAAGGAGCACGGGGACTTCAGCATTTGAGGTCATCATTTCACATGCTACCTCAGGGTCAGATCTTTCTGCCCTTCCTCAACCTGCGCACTTCAAAGCAAGCAACGCCTTTTCTGTCTTTTGAGCCACCACTTGCAGAGTCCAATGCTGCTCCTCATGTGTGAAGCTGGCAGGACTGGAGATTTTCAACGCATTGAAGTGTAAAAGAAATTGCAAAGCACACTGCTATTTGAGCTGTGGAACTCCACGTGGCATTTATGTGGAATAACTTTACCAAGTCATTGATCTGGAGATTAAAATTTTCCTTTAATATATGCATGGTAGTGCTAGTTAAACGTATTCTCCTCCTGAAGGCTACACATGACTGGGTTGTTCGGACAAAGCTCTTGCTCTTTTCTTGGCGCTACCATTGACCAGATTTCGTTGGAGTCATTCTCATTCTTTGCATGTCATGCTCCATGTGTGCTTGCTGGCAAATCTACGTCTTAAGATAGCTGTGTCACAGCCTTCTTTACAATTTTTTTCCTTCTCAAATGTCAACATTTTCCTTCTGGGACTGAATGCCATTATCCTTCTGTGCTTTGTTGTCCTTGGTTTCCTGCCTGTTTGGGGAGGGGGAGTTTCCCTTGTCCCAGTGATGCTCAGCTGCAATTGATCTCTTACTTGACTGATGTACTATATTTCTATTTCATCAGCTTTCCACACAACTGACCGTAAAATTAAACCTATACTTATAAAGCCTTTCAGGGAGTTGTAAAAAATTACCATTTATGTGTTGTTTTGGTTTTTATTTCTTTTTTCTTTTTCTTTTTTTGTGCTGGTGTAGTACTTTGCATCTCAATGTTCCTGCTAGTAAAACATAAAAAGGGCTTGTAAGGGCCACATAGGCAGGGAGGTGTGTAGCCACCAGGCTCTGAATCATGGGTGTTTGGGGTTTGGGTTCTTTTTTTTTATGCTTTTGTTTCCACTGGCATTGACAGTGTTAATAGTCCAATAGGGTCTGTAGGAAAACATCTTCAAAGTGTACTTCTGTTGCTGCTTGACTGCATTTGCCTATAGGGTTTTGGGTTGTCACTGAAGCATTGATTTAAGCGTCACTGAAAACTACCATCAATTTCTAATGAGTAAGACTTTGCCGAGCAGGTATTTAAACAAAGGATGACAAAAAAAAACCCCACTCCTCTCCACCCCTGCTGCTCTCGATCCTATTGAATGCTGTCAAGTAGGTTAGAGTCATGCATGAAGTTTGTCACTTCTGAGTTGCTGACAGTACCTACCTCAGTGCTGCTACATGCTATGCATTTTAAGGGATGTTCTACTGAAATAAATTGAAATGCATTGAAATATTGCCTTCTGTTATGTAACACTATTCTCTCCTTCAGCAATATGGAAAAGCAAACCAAAGCTGCTGCATTGTGCCCTTAGAACTTCCTCTGGGAAATGTAGATGTCTCAATGGCTATAGTATATTCAGCACATCTATTCCAGCACGAGTCTGATATCAAAATATAACCTCCCACTTAGGGCTGGCTGTGCTCTTACGTGCATAAGTATGCAAGAGGGGTAAATTTGTTGTAGGAGAATAATCGAGCAAAGTACTAGAACTCTTGCCAGAAATCAAGTTTGAATATCAGAAGTATGCCCTTATCGCTTATTGGGATGAACACTTACTATAAAACAGTCACACCGAACCTCACAGTATCACAATTTCGACGTGCATTCTGAGATGCTGCCATAACTAAGAAAATATACTCATCAAGAATGGCCTCACGGAGGTAAGATATTAAGTGGAGTTACTTTTTGTTTTGTTTGTAACCATCCAAACCACTGCAAGTCAAGGCATGATATCGAGTGTTGAAATGGAGAAGGCCAGCTGGCAATGTACTCAGCACAAATACATTTCCTACCCCCATGGATCCCTCATCTAGAAGCTGTAAATCATATCTCCAAGGGATCTATTTTAGCATTTGTAGTCCAGTAAATAAGATATTTTCCACTGCTACTAGGAGACCACAGGCTCTGTACTGGCCTGGCAGTGCAGGGTTTGCAGCGGCTGCAGGGCTGGGCAGCGCCTCGCCTGCGGCCCGTGGTCCGGCAGAGCCAGGGAGGGGGAAAAGGCCCGACAACCCTGCATAATGAACAATTTAAACTGCATTTATTATTGACAATTTTTGCATTCGTTAGATAATTTGAACAATACGAGTATAGCACTTCAGCTAGACTTATAGTAGTTGTTAGATTACTAAAATACTGACTGCTCTAACAAGCAATTTTTAACTCTCTATATAGGGCTGGTAACTTTTTTTCCATGACAAGATTTTGTGTGAAACACCTTGGATTAGGGTTTTGACATGCCCCTATTCTCAGACTTTTTATTCTGATCTATCCACCTGATTGATTGTGCATTTTAACATGTTTAATGCTCTGTTTATAAATTCAGGCTTACTACAAAAGAAAATGGCTTGGCAAGACAGTTTAAGTAATGATTAGTCATTTACCATTATTCAAGGGTGACTGTGACATAGAGTATATCTGAACACCATCCGGGTTTGTATAACAAAACTTTTGTAGTAATAATGTAATCATGACAAAACTGCCGTTTAACCCTATTTATTTATTTTTTGTACTGTCAATGTATGTAAGCTAAGACTTTTCAAAGATCCTACATGTGGCTTTTTTATGATGTGATTTGACCATATCCCACCTTTGCCGATTAGCAGATACTGATTTGCAACTCTGCCATATTTAAACTTTAACTTCTAAAAGGTTGTCTAGTGAATCTGGGAGCACGTCTGCTTAATACACTTTTATTGGACAAAACCAGCATGAAGGAGGAATCGCAGGAATCGTGCTCTTGGCTCTCGTGGTCGTTAAAGCTTGGCCTGCGGCGCTGTGGCTTTCCTCCTGCCGCTTGTGCAGTCGCTCCTTCGCTCCAGCACAAACTGCTGGGTTTTATGGGTAGCAACCAAATTGCTTTGGTCACCTGCCTTGCAGGGCACACTTGCTACGGAACAATATTGTGCACACTGGTCTGGCGTGACTACATAAGGAAAACTTAGCGTTTTCCATAGCCTCTTCCTAGATTGGTATTCTAGTCCGTGAAATGCAAATAGCAGAAGTTTGGGCATTGCTGTGACGATGTCTGCAGAGGGAGGAAGATGCTCAGCTCACAGGGACCGAACGCCTGCCTCCGAGGCACAAGCACAATGACCAAAATGAGGATTTGCCTTACACTCTGGGGATTTGCAGTGCTGTGTTACTCACAGGAAAGGTGTTGAGTATTTGGTTTTTTTCTTAAATGCTGCAAACAGAAATCCTTATTTCCATTCCTGAACTGATCACCTTCTGGTGATTATATCAGTTCCAATTCAAAGACGCCATGCTTGTCCCTTATCTTGTGTTGTATTTTTCATACTTCCACTTTATACTTTTCAAATCCTTTATATATTTGCATAGATATTTACCATACAGTAGTTTATTTTTCATACGCATTTTGTTTTCATTAATTTTTTAAGTTAGCTCTGGTAATTCATTCCATGAACAAGATCTTATAAAAGCTACTGAGAAATAAAGCAAACCAAAACAAATTACATTAGAAACTGCATTTTAGTAGTGCTTTATCTGTCTATTATTTACTAATTATAAAGTAGCAGACTATTTTCTGCATTGCGCATGCAAAGTTTTCCTAATTAATTAAGAACAAACTCCCACACAGCAAAAGGAGCTTCTACAACATGAATTTCAATTCCTCAATGTGGAGGATCTGGCCCAGGAAACATGGTCCCTTAAAAATCTTGTAGCAATCTGCTCCATTTTTCTACTCTCGCCTGTACTATTTTGTATCAAAATGCATGTTAGTTTAATGACCTAAAGCCAAATAAAACAGAACAGGACCATGCACATGCTTTTCCTCTGAGTGAGAAAGCAAAACAGTGTAAGAAGGATGAATATTAACACTACGCAGTGATCTTCTGGAAGCCACCCATACGTATGGTCAGGAGCAGAGGAGAACACTACACACGACAGAAGAGAACAGGCTGTTCACTTCACTTTTCATTTTTTTCCTCCTAATGTTTCTCTCATTTCATATACTGCAGAAAATGCTCATTTACATTTCTATATCAGAAGGAAAACAAAACTCTGTTACCCTAAACATATAAAAGCACCACAGAGGAAATATAACAACTTCAAGCTGTTGCCAGTGTTATGTTTTCAATATCCATTGACCACTTTATTTCTTGGTTTTCACTTTCTTCAGGAAGTTTTTTATACTCAGACCATCCTTTCATGCACAGTAACCATGAAAAAAATGGATTATCCTTCCCCACAACCCAAATACTCACCCTACTTCCCCTACAAACTGGGGCAGAAGAAAGAAAAGGGTGATAGTGGCTGTTATATCCAGCTTTAAAGACTCATTGAACTCAGATATTTATGTGATGTATAAAGAAGAAAACTTGGATTAGGTAATTTGTCTTTTCTAGGCTGTCTAAAGACACTGTGCACAGTATTCAGTCCTGACCTTACAGACACATATGTTGGTGTATCTGTATGATCTGTATGTTTCATTCAGTAACCTCCTTCATTTTCTCATCATTTATCTTAAAACTGAGAGCTATTGATGGACCTCTGAATTAAAAAAATTAAAAATATCTATTTTTGTCCGCTTCATTCTCATTTCTAAAGTGTTCATATTCACTGCAGGTTACTGACACAGACAATCGGTGAATGGAGTCTGCATTTTTGAAGAGCTGCAAATAGTTGCAATTTTTCTTGATAGTGTTTTAAAATGTGTATTTACTGGACCTGTCAGCTGTCCATAAACAGAGAAAGTATTGCCACTTTTTTCCCTAAAAAATGTATTTTGTTGTGCTGGCACTGGAGCTAAGGAAGGGAAGTGAAGAGAGCAGAAGAGCGTGGTGCTTTGCAGGAGTGATGACGGCCTCGCGGAGCGTCGCTGCTGCGAAGGAGACGGGGAGGCGATGCCGGGAGAGGCGCTGCGCTCCGTGAGGGGGCTGGCGCAGACGGAAACACTCTCCGACACAGCTCGCTCTCCTTGCACGGACAGTCCAACAGACATCTGACTAAACTCTAAACAATTTTTCTCAGCTTACGTACAGCTTTGAAAGCTGCTGGTTTTATGTTCAGACCTCAAAACGGGCAAATAACCCCCCCATCTTTGCCTAGATTACACAGGGTAATGGTTGGCACGATTGGAGATTTGCTGGTGACCTTTCTATTTCGTGCCTGAGCCTAGTAAAGATGCATCCAAGACACTTTGGCCTGCGGGAATTTTGCCTGTAATAGATTAGGTGAGGTTCGAAGGCTAAAATGGATGAGCATGGGAAAACTTCTTTGAAGGTACAATACCTTCCTGCTGTCTGTGGAACTGTTTAAGAGCTTTCAACACAGGTTTTAGACTAGGCTGGTTTGTAAAAGCAGTTCGCAGCCCTCCCTGAGAGGTGCAGTCTGCACAGAGGGCTCTGCAGGTCAGACACGGGGTCCTGGGATGCAGCAGGCTTTGGCCCTCCACCTACAGCTCTCAGCTACCTTAACAAAGAGCACCAGAGCGCTCATTTCCACTGCCGCTAAAAGCTCAGCTGTTCCCCTAAAGCAGACCATCTGGCTAGACTGTTCGGAAACTCAATTTTCATGATTGGATAGAAAATGTTACTCAAAATAATGCTATTTCCAAAGACTTTTATTACATTCTGGTTGTTTCTGTGCTGTCACTTGAGAGACTAGCTGAGATTGTCTTTGATGGACGAGCAGAGGTTTATCACCCAGGATCTGCATTCCCTTCCAGGTTTGAAAATACCAGTAGTAAAATGTCCCTGGAAGTCCGTGGAGCCATTCCAAGTTAATATCATGAAGGCAATTAAGTATAATACAATATTACAGTATAATACAAGATCGCAATAACCCCACATTGCCAGGGTTTATTCCTAATGTTTAAAGTTGAGGGGCACCCGGCAGCGAACCGGTGGGTGCAGGGCAAGCAGCGTGTCCACAGGAATGGCAGAGGCATCTCGAGGGGAGCCAGGCTGTCAGCTGCCGGTTGTTGAGACCAGACTGCACAGACGGTTCGTCGAGATTGGAGGAAGTTTCAACGCACAAGGAAGGAACGTCAGCCACCAGGAAGCTTTCCTACCGGATAATGCTCCTGTAAGGCAGGGAGAAAAGATGGCTCATGTGAACATTTTGAGAAGTTAAAGACTAATTTCCTTATAATGTAAAGGAATTTCTTGCATGTCCTTGAGAAAGGGGAATTTTAGAATGGGGCAACACAGTAGTTTTCCTAGGTATCTTGCAAGAATGAGATAAAAATGAAGGATTTTTTCAGGCAAAAAAAGATAATTATGTCGGCTTGGCTCTTGATTAAACATCACCTTAAGAATCAGGGATCTTCTGTACTCTCCAAACTCTTTAAGGCTCTGTGCATTTGTCACAGGATCAAAGACACTTTGCATGATTTGATCCTGATGTTGCAACCCCCCTAGCAAGCCCTGTGCTCAGTGTTACCTGGGAGGGCAGACGTGGTGATCAGAGCGGTCCCATGGCAGGTTTACACATGACGAGTCATTGAGGCTGATGATGTGAGTGAGACTAATCAGGTGGATAAGAATAGCAATTCTGAGTATTTGATCGAAATTCATTCTCTGGCTGACACATTAAATACAGATTTTTAAAAGCAGAAGTATAAGATTTTCTGAAACAATAAAACAGATTGGTTACGAAAGCAAGGTCTAAATATTTACAGACTCAGCTTCATGTGAATATATTCTCATACGAATACACGTGAGCTTACACCCGAGCATATATGCACTTTGACATATATTGCAGCTGATGTCTCACACACTTGGCTGCTCAGAACAAATCACCTCAGCTTTCTTGCAGCGGCTGGTGATGCCGAACCAGGGTGTGAACCGCTGATAAATAAATATGTAGCTTGAAATGCTCTCCCTTGCCAGTAACAAAAACAAAATAATCTAGTTTAAATAATTCACCAATAGCACACAGGTCATGCACTATGAGCTGTTTGCATACTTTCACTAAACTGCTTTTGGCACAATAAAATACACGTTTAAGTAAGTTGGATTTCTAACAGTTAACAGCAAGTAAAATCAATAGCAATAAATAACAAATATCAGTCAAATTGTTATGAAAGATTCACTGAACTTGGGCTAGGAGAAAGGACCCAGTGAAGAAAATTCGATTTGAAAGGAGGACTGGCTATAAATATTTTAGGTTTTAAAAATAAGATTATCTGCATTAACTATTGGATAGCTGTTTAATTGGTAAAATGAATATTCTAATGAAAATAGTACTAGGTATGATAAAAACATGCTATATGAAATTTTATATAGAACCCAATAATACCTGTTTTCCCCTCAGTGAAAAGGGAGCAAAGTCTGCCAGAGGTCTGTGATGAAAACTTCAGAAAAGATGGGAAATTCATACCAGAATAGTGCTTTGCTGTGAGTGCTGTGATTAGAAAATAACAGAAGATTAATAAGATCCTTGATATTTAAGTACCTGAGATCATTTTATTAACTGAAAACATTAACTTATTTATACAGTGTGTTAAAGAGGGACTACTTGTCCTCAAACTACAGTGACGGGTGAGGAATTCTGTTGTCTAAAAGCCAAAACCTGTTTCTTTTAACCGAAGTGATGCTTACTTTATGTAGATAAAATCTGTTTAAACCAGTTTCATTTCCATTTATCATCATGATGGTCACAAGGAGTTGAACTTCTGTAGTACCGAAAAGCTGATAAAGGTGAACATCTCTACCAAGCTTGTCATTAAGTCATGTCATCATACTGGACACGTTTTACAAGTTTTCTACCTCTTAATCTCTTCCTTTAATTGGGGAAATAATTATATTTGTACTTCTCTGCACAGTACTTTCAGACCTAGCGGTGAAAGCACTTTAACAACACAAAGTATTTATTACATTATTAGTGGCAACTGTATTTAAAATTACTTCAAATCTTGCAGGGATTTGCCATTGCCAAGTCTGACTGCAATTTTTATTGTATCCTCTCCATATTACATAGGAAACAATGCATCTATAATACAAATGAGATGCATTTTTTTTTTATTAGGTGTAATTTTATAGCTAATCCCACAGCACAGCTCAGGAAACGAGCAAGAGTGCCGACAGTATCTAGCAGTTTGGTCTTCGGCAGGGCCCCGGAGAGCCCCTCGCCCACCACCGCCGCTTGCTTTAGTGCTCCTGGAAAGCAGTGGGAGCTGGGGTGGGCTGGAAACATTTCCAGGAGACGACGTTAGTCGTGGGGAAGGTTTCGGTGTGATAACTGAGAGGAGGAAATCCTGTCGGTGCGAGCAAGAGCTAGAATAAACAAGGCGCTGCAAATACTTCTTTCCCCTTTAATAAATATTTGACTGAGGTCGTCATCCTCGCCTGAACCGGACCCTTATTTGGCAATGCCGGCTGTTCCTCTGCCTCAGAGCTGCAAAATGTTTTTTCTCTTTTTGGAAGTCAGAGCTTTCACATCTGTGTGCTATGGGCTTTTCTGTCTTATGAGGCAGCAAGCAAGCCGTATCTGCTGTTTCTCGGGTATGTCATCAGCTTCGAATTATGTAGCCTTTATTCTCTTTAATTAAAGCTACTTAGAAAATACTTATTCCTTGTCTGTGTGGCCCACCCTGCCACTCAGAATAATCTCTGAAGAGCAATGTTGTACAAGGCGCCCGCAGCCACGTGCCCACGAGGCACAGGCAAACTAAACTTCGGCAGGCTGCAGCTATCAGCGTGGCTATCAACAGTTACAGTGTATTTCCAATCACTTTTGCTTTCTGAGCCTTCTGCCTAAACCACTGGCTCTGTTCCCTGGTTTTCTCATTACCTGCTATCGCAAGGGCTCTCTGGCCAGCAGAAAGTGCCAGGATCTTTCCAACTCACACTTAGCTTTAAAACATTTTCGCGCATAGCAGCATCTTTGACATTTGCTGCATGAGCATTCCCTTGGACAGCATATCTAAAGTGCTTCGTCTCACTGTGCTCTGTTGCAAAAATACAAAATATCTGAGGCCCGAAGCAGGCAGCAATGATCGTCTCTGGATTTTGGAGGAAGATGTGTTTGATTTTAGAAACAAGTATCACGATGCCGTTTTGCATCATTTAAGTTGACATTGCAAGTGAGCAAAATGTGTTCTGCTTCACTGCTGAATTTCCAAAGCAGCTGAGAGCTCGCACGGAAACCATCAGGATTCCCCATGAGGAGGGGCCACGGCTGCCTCGGCTGCCCTGCGCTGGTGCTCCCGAAGCACCCGCTTCTAAAGGCTACAGTCTTCCTTTCTGCAATGCAGTGTTCGGCTCAGCTGTCTATTTCATGGAAAATGTGGCAAAACTTTTGTAACTCTCAAGGTGAGAGAAGGAGTGAAATGAATTATGCCCTAAAGGCTAACGAAAACAAAGGGCACATGTTGCTTAGCTGTCTCAGAGCCGAGGTGCGTAGTAAGTTTCTTACCTCAGCTCTGGTGCTGTAAAATGGGCATGAAAAGGACTCAGAGATTGCCAGAGAGTGCGGCTGAGATTATAGTGCCACCGCCATTTATTGTAGCTCCCTTGGACCAGCCGAGGGAGTGGAGCAGGCAAGCTCCCAAAATGGGAAAGAATATCTGAAAATATACAACTCCGACCTTTCACCAAGTCACGTGTGTCCCAACCACTGACATATTCCCCACAGCGTCTGGCCTTCCCCAAGCCATGGCAGGATGCCCACAACCGCGCTGTTTTGCTAGTTGAGTCACCAGTAATATAGGCACAGAAAAAGCAATACCTGTAAGGTCACGTAGCGAGGTAGAGGTAAGGACCCAGCTTCCTTTTTGCTCAAGTCAAAACACACAAAGAAGGTTTGACTTCCACTGCCTGTGGCACATGTGTAGACCTGGATGTTTAGCAGGAACAAGCTTTCTCAGGTATTTTTCCACTGTTATTTTTATTATCGTTTTCAATCTGTTTCTCAGCTTGTTCCCAGTGCATCCAGAGAACAAGAGCAAAGCCCGTCTGTGGCTAACCTGGTAACGATAAATTCTCAGGCTGTAATGAAAGCTTGTGTGACCTCATGGATAAAGCGTTTGCTTCATATTTTGAAGGTCATAAATTCAAACCCTGTTAAGAGTCTCCCTTTATTAAAATGTCTCATGGCTTATTTTCATCAGCGTAATTACATAGTATGTCAGTTAATTATTACTGAATTCCTCCAGCAACAGCAAAAAGGAAAAACTATCCACTAAAAACAACTTGGAAAATAGTGCTTACAAAATGATTAGCTATTTAAACAGTCCAATTAAATGAAACACAATTAACTTTAAATAGATTCCTCATTAGAGTAATTTTCTATACTCATAACTGTACAGGACTCTTGTAAGGCTTTTTGGGAGCTGGGGAGTCGGATGCATTTCCATGGATCTAAGTGTGCCATGATTGGAGCTCATGTGTACACATCTGATGAAAGAATTTGGCTGGGGGATTTATAAATGCACATATGGGAGCTCTTGGTCAGAAAGAGAGATCCAGTTTTCCTTAATAACGTCTGTTTAACTTATTGAAAGATATACCATAGGTTTCTCCTGAGTTTTTTTAGGAAGGACTGGCCTATTCTGCATCACTAGACTCCTTAAATTTGTTTTGAACCAATATTTTCAGGAAATGTGAAAGCATAATATAAACAGAATTAGCCTTCTGTGGGATTTTGTGGTTGTAAAACAAAATTAAGGTGCCACTTCATTAAGTAACTGTCACATTTTGCATGGAAACACCTTGCCTTTCCTGACTTGGGAGATCACACGTTTCTTCGTCAAGGCTGATGATGCTCTTGCCTACGTTGAACAGGACCTGGCACAATAAATAATAAATAAGCCTGGGAAGGTCTTTGCCCTTACCCCAGAGGGGCGCAGCTCTGCTGGCAGCGCGCCTGGCCCCTGGCAGGCACGGCCGCCGCAAAACGGGGACGGAGCAGGGGCGGCACTCGCCCCCAAAGGCGAACAGCGAAACAGCCGGCGCAAGTTTTAGCCTCTCGCTGTTTCAACAGCACTCCGGCAACCCGGCAAAGGAAGGACGAGCTAATCCAGTTTTACGGTGCCATCTGTAAACACCGAACCACGCAACACTTGTCAGTTTAATGACTGGGCTGATGAAGGGCTGAAAATCCGAAAGCGAGCAGGCAGAGATATGCCCTCACCTCTATGCTGCTAAAGAGAAGAGGCTTTTCTCCATCCCTTCTTCCTCCAATTGGTAGAGTGCCTTTTTCGTAGTGTTCCACATAAAAATCATCAGCATCTGCTGAATAAAAAGCCAGAATAAAAGTGCCTGGTTTTGTACAGTAGAGGGTTTGATCTGACAATTCCATCTTAACATGTCAGACTTCAAAAGAAAAAAATTGTAAGAAGTGACATAAATTGGAAGGCAAATGCATTTATTTCAGAGGTGACTTTCAAACTAAAGCCAGGCCATTTGTCTTGAAGCTTATTTCACATTATGATGTGTGTCTTACAGTATGTTAAGTCCTAAGGGGATGCTAAGATGAAAAATATGTTTTAATTATTTTGTATGGGTTAAATAAAGAGACTTGAAACTTTATCTCTGTTTTCTACAGCTATCCTTGCATGAAAAAATAGGAATTATATAATACACAAGCAAAAGAAATAAAGTACCAATGGTACAGGTAAATTCAAATCCAGCACAGATTTCAGCACTGGGGCAGGAGGGCAATAGCTTTTATATATAGAAATAATCCCATAAAATTCACTAGGAACATTTGTATACAAGGCGTTACACATGTGCATCTTTGCAGATGAGTTATCCCGTAATGCACAGATGAAATTAGTTGCCAATAGCAGATATGACTATATCAGAGCAAGCAGAACGTGCCAGCGGTATCACACTTTTTTGTCGCTCATTCCAACGGTGATGATTTATTTCCCCAATCTGGAATACCATTAAAACAGTATAAAACCATGTAGCTGTCACCTCCATCATATGCACCATTATGTCTGAGGCTGGCAAAGATGTGCTATGAAGTAGCCTGATATGCGCTTTTCTTTGGATGGAAAATGGATCTCCGTTACTGTCTCGTTTCACCCTCCCGCATAGCTCTAGCGAAGGTATGACTGGTTGTTTCCTCCCTGAGACCACAAGCCAGTTTGGCAGTCTGGATTGACCTTATACGCAGAAAAGAGGGTGAAATAACATTTTAAAAGTGTTCAGTGATGAAGAAATCATCATGCTGAGCTGTGCTATGGAGACTGGGGTCTTGATTTAAGATCTAGAAATAATAGCAAAGGAATAGAGACGGGGCTGAGGACAGCGAGCAACACTGAAGAGAGATCTCTTGGAAGAGAGACCCGTCTTCTCTGACACAGCTCTGTATGCTGTCATACATTAATCTGCAATCAGTAAAGGTAACTTTAATGCTGCATTTTCACTGCAAATTTGAAAGCACCTGTTATATCCCACATGGATAGAACAGAGCCTGTGTATGTGGTGAAGGTTTGTTTAGCCTGTGCACTAACGTGCTTTCTGATCTCTTAGACTTAAATAAAGTGTGGCTTTATCAATGAATAAGTTATTCACAAAATCCACACTCTCGCAAATTTTAATTTACAGCATGCTACTCATCAAAGGAGTTGTCTTTGTTGCTTACATGGTTGAGTGCTTAATGATTGCTCTTTAGTTTTCAGAAGATGTTTTAAAAGGAAGAAATTAGAGGTGATAGGCTAGTAGCTAAATAGTACTCATGACTAACTACAAACCAGAATGGTCCATTGGAACACAGACTATGAAAATTATTTATCTAGTTATTTTACTGGACATTCAACTATTTAACAAAACTATGCAATGTTTTGTATATTCTGTTCCTCCATTTTATTCATCTTGCTTCTCTTTTTTTTTTCTAAACCATAATTCAAAAAGGCTGAAAGTAAGCAAGCTTGGCAAAATTGACATGTGAGCATATTATATAGAAGCATTTTTGAGTATGTCTGAGTTTCTTTAATTTTGGCTTGGATGATCCTGACTGAAGTTATAGAACTGGAAAAAAACCTAAAACTTCTACAAGCTGTAAACTGTGAGAATACCATCCTCTCCCCACTCTTCTCCAAGTTCCAGAAAATCCAATTAAAATCTAGAGCAGCAGTATTTTCTCATGAAGTGAAAGCCTGAATATTGGTCCTATCAAAGCCAATGATTATGCTCCTCTCTCAAACTGTGGCCATGATTAGGGCTTCCTGAGAAAAACTTATTTGCAGTTTTGTATGATCTGCGTTTATTTGTGAATTCAGTTTGAATGCAGTGAATGGTTTCAAACAAAATCAAAATCATAAAAAGTTAATTAGTCTGAGCAGTGAAGAAGAGCAATTATCACCTCAGGGCTGCTTGCAAAAAGACAGTGCATTTTTATCTTTGGAAAATATGGAAAAGTAGCAGCAAATTAGAGTTTTTAACATATTTATCACATAAGGAAAGAAAGCATACCAAAAAAGATAATATTAATGCTGCAATTCAAAGAATTATTGCATGTAGGCTTTCAAACTGTAGCTCTCCTTTATTGTATGTTTTATTTGGCCTGTATCCACTAATAGCATTTAAAGCCTTCTTTTTGCCGCTCATACTAAAATGCGGAGACAACAGTTGTCGTGTTGCTGTGGGACAAACGCGACGGAAGCAAAGAAAGGACGGTGGGAAGGGAGCAGGAGCACCGTGCTTTGCTGCAGTTGCACAGAGTTAGAGAGGCACCTGCCTATGTAGGTACGAGCCCGGGTAGGCACGTTGCTTTAAAAACATTGAAGTGAATGAATACAAAGTGTTAATAACGCCAAGCACTGTGCACGGAGCAGAGCTTTGCTCAGGCTGGTTATTTATGCAGTGATGAGGACCCGTCCCACTTCCCTTTCGAGACCATCGCACTGAGCAGGTCTCACTTCGGTAACCTCTCCCAGGATTCAGCCCCAAGTCTGCTCCTTTTCCTTCTTTTCAATATAATCACTCATCCTCGTCCCTTAATGTTCACAATTTTCAAGTGTTTGAAAAGCCTTACAAATGCCTGACATTAGTAAAAGAATAGATCTGCAGACAGTTAGCAGTTTGTGTACTCGAGCTGTTTATTTTGTTCTGTTTTGCTTACATGTGCCTGCACTGCTTTGCTATGGTGCCACCCACAGAAATCTCCCATCTGCCACCCCTAAAGAACAGGTAGTGCAGCAAAGTAAATATGTAACACGAGAGGAAAAACTGAAACTGAGAGAGGCCACATACATATCTGATAAAAAAAGTGATCTCGAACCGAATTTCGGTTCAGTGAGAGTACTGCTTGCCTAGTAAATGCCTCTGACATGGTGCCTTGGATTTGCAGTCTAAAGGTGGCCACCTTTCAGATAAACCAAGCTCAAAATGTGCTACAGTAGTAATATGCAGTGTAAAAGTAAACTGTTTAAGACAAACTAAGAGCATGTCTAAAACAACAAATGAAAAAATTAGGACTGAAGCGCACAAGGCAGGATGAGAGGCCCCCAGATGTGGGACAAGCAGACTGGGAGAAGCTACATGCTGCACTTGGAAAGCTGCAGGTGAAGGTTTTGGATACTGCCAGAGACTTTCGGAGGGGGTCATACTGTGCCTGCTGTTTCCTCGTATGGACATCTGTTCCTGAAAGCCTCATGCTATCAAAATTCTCAGCAGTTTCTGTAGATGTTTCGGCAGTATGGAAACAACAAGATCAGCTACTCAAGAGGTGAGAAATCTTAGTTCTCAGGAAAATGCTGTGGGATGCCAAGCTGGATGATGTTGAACCTGGGTTTTCTACTAGCCTCAGAGGCACAGTGAATGAACTGTATTTACTACTGCTAAGTGATGAAAAAAAATCCCAGGAAACAAGCAAAACACCCAATAAATGGACCCCAGGAATCAGGATAAAGCCCTGCTCCTACTGAAATCAGTGGGCTTGATGCCATTAACCGTGCTTTGGACAGGACTCCCCTACTAGAACGAGGGGGTTCAATCTACTTACTGGCATAAAAAGATGCTAACTACTCAATTATTTAATGAACTATATTCAATTATATTGATGTTCAAAGCTCTATTCATGGAAATAAGGCATTTAAAGTAGCTGTATCTAATGTTGCTCATAAGCAGAGGGTCCTAAAGCTCCCTAGAAACTCACCGTCCAGACATGTTTAAATCAACAAGAGTCTGTGGTCGCACCAGAGCTCTCAGTGGGCTCCAAACAGGTGAGAGGGAAGTACGTAGCACAGCGAACAGAGCTGCCTTCTTGCAGTTATTGTATTAAAATATTCAGTAGTGGACAAATAACAGAACTTAGGGTAAATGAGAGCACGCATTTGCAGAGGTATGTACTATGTGCCTCAGGGGTGCTATGAAATGCAGAAATGAAGTCAAAGTGACTGGGCACCTGAGACACGCGTACTTATCTCTGCGACTGCACACACTGCTCATTATGCTACTCACACAATAGCATTTTTGTTTGAACTTATATTGGGAACACCATAACATGTTAGAAGTGTTTAAATGCTTTTAATATATGCAGTCCTTTCATGTAGTATTTCATTGTTTTTGTATCTTACAATGAATACAGTTACTTTGTTAGGATTGTTTTTTCTCTGTGGTGATCTATAATTCAGTTCTGAGTTTCGGTACAGATTTCATGTAGTGACTGCATTCAGTAGTATAATCAGCTTCTTTATTACTCCTTCATTAACTTTTAACCTTCAGTTTCCTATTTCCTGTATATCTGTCAAAGAATAAATACCAACTCCATGGCCACTTCTATGCAATAATCCTGGCACACTTTGGTGTGCACTGCTAAAATAAACGGAAATGTGTTTTTAACCTCTTAAGAGCTGAACCACTGCCACCCTAAAAAAGGGTAAACAATGTTGAAAATGAAAAGTAAATTTGTGGAGACACAGACAGACTATAGAGCAATGAACCTGCTTAAGAAATGAGAGAACCTAGAAAGACCTGCGTGTTAAGAGGCAGCATGAAAACAACAGCTTGAACAGCAGTATAGCAAAGGAAAGACAAAACAAACCAGTTGAAACTAGTGTTTTCTACCTGCCAATTATGGGAGAATTGCTTTACTCAGGAAAACTTTAAAATCTGATGCACTTTGTTAAAAACAACCATTTAAAGTAAACTTGAACTAGCAGTTTAAAGCTGAAGAATGTAGAGAAGATGAATAATGAAGAATTAAAATTTTGGAAAGCGTGTTAGGCTAGGTCAATGAGACATTGACATCTCTAAGATACATGCTGCCTGCAAATATCTATTGCAGAAGAATAAGCGTGAAGATAGCTTGAAATGGGATATGCCCATAGGGGATTGGAAAGGAGGCTTCCAGCCCCAACTCTGCAAGGTTTTCAGGCATTTCACTCAGCGACCACTTCATGCAGCCTGGGTGACCCATCTCACAGAGCACAGGTTCCCCTCTGAGGGCTGGGACCTAGACGTTAACATACAAACCCATCTTTCCATTTGCTTGCTTTCCAGATAAACAAGTCTCAGGAACAGAGCAAGGGAAGGAGCTGTTATTGCTGTTGCTGGATTTTTTAAGCTTTGCAGAGCAGTTTTGACAGAAGAAGCAGAGCTCCCCTAAGTTTTGGGAGCCAATATATTCTCTTCAAGCCCCACTTCAAAGTTACCCCAAGCTCTATTATTAGCAAGGGAGATGAGCTTTGTTGGGGAAAGTGTGACCCACTGCTGAGAAACTGCAAAACCCCACTACCCCATCAGGAATTTCCTTGCTAGTCACTAACAGGAAAAAAGGCCAGAAAGTACCTCTGCCCTGAACTCTCCTGTTAAAGATTTTAACTTCCCCTCCCTCCACCCACCATCCCAGGTGATGAGAGAAAATTCAGGAGTCACAGAGCAGCTGCTGTGATATATAAGACACCTAGGGAGGGTAGGAGAAAGTATAGTATGCTGGTGGTGAACTGTTAGATGGGGGTGTTTTATTGCATAGGGATAGTTATAAAGACAGCATATAAGGGAATAGATGAGCTTCTATAGCTTTAATAACAAGTCAGGAAGAGACAACAAGTATGAAAAGGTATTTATTTCAAGCTACTTCTAGTTGGAGTGAACTTCAGGACTAGATGAGGAATTTTGTATTTCTTGATGCATGATAGTAGCAAGTATTTAGCAAGGCTCAAAGTTGTCTTATGCATTGAGGAGTAGCTCATGCAACTGCTTTTTTCCAAGGAAAATGAAGAAGCAGGGAATAGTAGCAGAATAAGGGTGAGGCTAGTAATCTTTACAGCTCTCTGAACTCAACTGATAGCTTTGTGCTTAGAAGTGAAAGTAGCCTGAGGTGGTGGCTGAAGACTGTTCTGCAGATCCAGTCAATAATAGTGTTGCTTACCATAATGATTCTTAGGCTATGCAATAACTTTTAAGGTTTCAGCCAAGATGTTAAAAAAAAAAAACACAAAAAACCCCAAAACCCCCCAAAAAACAAACCTAGATATGATGCTTCACTGTTGTAATGGAAGACTGTACTACCTCTTTGTTGTCCTGTTTCTGATTGCAGTCTATCTCTTGACAGTAGAGTCAAGAGTATTTAGCTGTGAAACTGCTTCTGTTATAAATTGGGATATAAACTTGAGGAAATATAGGAGAACAGAGCCATTTCTGTAAATGTAAATATCTGAGTTGTATGCACTGTGCATAAGTGCTGTTTTTCTAATGATCCACAACATGTATGGAATGAAAGAAGACAATTACGAGAAAGGGCCAGTCTATTAAAGCCACACTTCTCCAATAAAATATTTGCATAAGCATGCGGGGAATTCAGTGAAGTTCAAATGCAGTATGATCATGAACAGAGTAATTAAATTACAATTTAAAATATGTGAACCATCTGCACTGTAATGTGAATGATAGGACTACACTGGGAATATCGATGATGAGTTTTCTATTATGTAGTAAAATAGTGTCTATCAAAGCCCTGCCTATTTTCCAGTCCCTCCAACATTTCGTATTAGTAGGGCATTCCCCTTGGCCTTGTCTAACTGTTATTACTGAATGTTACACTTGTATGGCTCCATAATTGCTTCAAAGACCTCACAATAGCTGAATCTAACACGTTTTATCTTGTGTCTGTCTTCTCTAAGTTCATAGTCAAAATAAAAGGAGCATAAAAGATACTGGGGGAGCTATGTGAACTTGCAGGAGGAAGCTTTAAACTATTAAATTAAAGTGTACTGGAGAGTATTCAAAATAAAAATAAATGTTCCTGCTGGACTGTCATTTTTGTTTGTAGCAAATATATGAAAGGGTAGCAGCTGAACCTAAATTAGAAATGTCTTGGAAATATGAATTTGTCTCTGACACTTTGATGATGAGTTCCGATGGGTTTTTTTGAACTTGAGAGAAAGCTGTAGGAAACGCATACTGGGAAAAGATACCAGAGTAATTATCCTAACAGGTATTTCCGTCTCATCTATTGAAAAACATTGGTTTGGGTTAACAGAGGAAATGTGTGAAACTTCAGGGGTAATTTTCTCCCCTACTAAAAATAATATATAGCAAGACTGTTGTGGCTGCTGCCTTCAGGCCCAAAATCCTGTGAAAAATAATGGGATGGGGCCGGGAGGTTAGGAGGTTATGGTGTGGGGTGTCCCAAATGCCTTTCTGCCCGGAGAGGCTGTTCCCAACCATGTTCCCATCCGAACCTTTTCTATTGAGTGAAACACAGGACCGGGGTCACGTTGCTCTTGCCACCCCCCCACGCTCCTCCCTCCCCATGCCCGCGATGTGCAAGGTGCAGGGAGCCGAAAGGTCTCCCACGGCCGGTCCTCGTTTCCCGGCTCATGCTCACCTTCCACGCGTGCGTCTAAATGCGTGCGGAGCAGAGCAGCACACTAACAGAGCCCCCCTCAACGGCGAGGAGCAGACGCCTCAGCGCGTGGTATGGGCTTCGGGGAGAAACCCCAGCAGTGGGGAGGGACAGACGGACGGCTGTTAAACGTCAGCTCTGCTAACCCGCCTTGGGTTACCACCTGGAAACCGTGTCAGCTGAGCACGTCCCTTCCTCTGGCTTCCTTGCAGGGTTCCCCACCTCCCAGCTGGCTCCTCTGGGCGGCAGCGGGTTTGGGCTCCCCTCCCCGCGGCCTGGCCAGGCACCGCCAGCTCCCTCCAACCACCGCCCTGGGACAGGCATGGACCCCCTGCCCCGGTCCCGGCGAGCACGGCCCCGAACGGGCTGAAACGCTCAACCACCAGGGAAAGACCCTTCCTGTTGTTTCCTCCCTTGGCGGGTAATAGCGCGCTGCCCTTCGCGGTTCTGCTGGGGCGAAAGCGGGTGCCGGGCAGCGAAATCCAGCGTGAGGGGGTCCGGCGGCACGTCGCGCGGCAGCGGTGCAAGGGAGCCGCCTGCTCCGCCTGCAGTTTGCAGGGCCGATGGCTCTCAGGGCGCGGCAGCAGGGTGTCAGCCTGGCTGGCGTGGGGGGGACCCGAAGGGCCGTCGGGGGCTCCGGCAGAGCGAGAGGGGGAGGAAATTAAATGGGAGCAGTCTCTAGGGGGAATGATCAAGAAGTGGTGGTACAGGGAAAAAATACTGTTTAAGTGTTCTAAGAAAGAAGTGAAAGGGGTAGAAATAATTGATTAAGCAGAACGAGCAACGCCTTTTGAAACCCTGTTAAATCAGACAGATGGGCAAACTAAATTGATGCTGTGCAGGATATTTCAGTGCGATTTCTCATTCTGTCCTGTATTTTCCCTTAAAAATGACCGTAGGAAAACTTTGTTTCTTTACTGACCAAGGAAAGGGAGGAAAACTCTTGATTGTTTTATATCACATGTGTTTTGGCAGTGTGAATGCCCTGGAGAAATAATTCTTCCTGGACAATGACACAAACAAACAGGAACTACTTGTCTGTTTTAGCTTCCAGATTCCTGAAAATCTGAATACACTTAGGATTGGACTTGTCATCCCATGCTGTTGTAGGCTTAAACCAGAGGAAGGATTAAAGTTGGGGAGAGGGGACAGGGACAGATGGTTTTCATCAGTTTTCATTAAGAAAAAAAGCTTCTGCAAGGAAAGAAGAAAGCAAGAGCGAAGACCTGTATTTTGTTGGACATCTGATGCCAGCTTAGTTTAAAAAATGAAAGGTAATAAAGACTCTAGAGAACATGTCACAGCAAAATGCAATAAGAAAAGAAACTCAGCTTGGCTTGCATAGGAGTGAGAATTTTTTTTGCCTCAAAGCATTCACAAAAAAAAAAAAATACTGTCTGTGAACTCGCATACATTTTTTTTTCAAGGCTAAGTAACCTTGTGAGATCTTAATTGTGCTGTTTGAGGATACAGCCTTTTCCAGTCACTCATCCAAAAGAAATCTCTTAAGAGGACCCCCTTTTCTGACTATTCCCACAAAGGTGGAAGGAAACAGGGTTTTTACAGGATCCATGTAAAACTATGTAACAAAAGGTATGGCTTTTTTTAAAAAAAATGGAAGTTGGCACTGAATTGAGATACTGGATCAGATATCCTTATGTCTTATGCAGTAACGTCACAGGAAAGTCTTGAATCAAGAAACTTAACACCAAAGCTGTGAGAACAATCCTAGAAGACTGGTTCTGTCTCGGCTGTGGAGACTGCATCTGGATCAAAACTTGATCTCCATTCAAAACCTGCGCAAAATAAAAATGATATACTAGGCGACTTTTTCCCAGCAAGTTCTGAGTACACCGAGCAAAATTAGTCGCAAGCTGAATTCTACTGAAGCGAGAAAATCGCCGTGAGATGCTGCAGATCCACGAATAGCGCTGCGTCGCGAGTGCAGGTCCTCCAGCACGTCCGTGACAAGGGGCTGCTCCAGCCCTGCTCCCTGCGAGGCAGCCCCTGGGACCCCCTGCCGTCCTCCGGGCTGCAGGGCCATTTGGGCTGGATCTGTAAGCCACCCACGCACCTTACAAAGAAAGTTAAGAGTACTCTTCTACCGAAAAGCCCTGGCAGATAGCTTCCTGTTTGGAACTGAAACAACAGAGTGCATAGGCAGATGTAAGATGTGAAAAGGAGTATAATAGTTATTGCTTCCTTCTTCCTATAGAGTAGTATGTTGGCATGAAAGTATATGGTTTGGGGTAGTTTATTTTTACTAGTTATAGCGCAGCCACTCTTTCATTCTTTTGTATGCATTTAGCAATATTTGCAAAAGTGACCATTTCCTTACACCTGAAAGATCGTATTTTGCTTGAACGGATATTATTTCCTAGGACTACAGATTGTAGAGTAAGTCCCATTAATGTTATTTCTCCTGTTAGAGCACCCCTAAATCTGTTTTTTATCCACTCTCAAACATGAGTTACATGCTATATATTTAATATTCTTAACTTGTGAACATCAACTAAATAATAATAATAATAATAATAGTAAATACATCAACTGGCTGTTCGAAGCCCTTTTTGCTATTATACCCAAAGAATAAGGAAATCTGATGCTATTCTTTAGCATGAAATATGGAGATGTTAGTCCAATTTTTAATAAAATTTATTGTGTTTGTGTTGAATAATTATACTTTCCATAGCTCACTGAGATTATCATGCATGATTTGCATGGCCAATAAATAATGCATATTCCAACTAATCTCAGTTGATGAAACCTCCAGAACAAAGACGATTAAGTCCCAAAGGAGGACTGCTGGCAGACAGAAATTAAATATGAAAGATATATAAAGACATGTCTCGTAAGGAAACGAGGACCATACCCTTACTGGGGTATCTGAACGAGGTCCACAAATGCAGAACTTCTCAATGCTGCCCAGATCTCACTTTTCAACATTTCTCTGAGCAAAAGTAGCAGTGTAATATAGCTCTACTTGACAGAAACCATCTTTCAGGATTAGTTCAGTCTGTTTTCCCAGTGTTTAATATTCAGTATAATATTAAATCATGCAGTGGTATTGTTATCAGTTCAGTTAAAAGAAATGAAGAGGAGGGGAACAGAGCTCTTGAGGCCAGCTTATGTGCGCTATTCAAACCATAAGCTTTCTTTTCTCATGTCTGTGAATTGCACCTCAAAAAAACACAAGGGACAGAGATGTGTAAATACATGCCTTCCTGGGCAGGTCTAAAAGCATTTTCCATACCTGGGATAGGCTTTAATATGCAAGTTCATATTATTTCTTCCTGCAGAGCCCAATCAGAGTGGGAACATCCAGTTGTAACACAGTACTTTTATACCATTTTTTGACCAAGGCTGTTACTGCACCTGCACAGGGAAACTGAGACATCAAAGGCAGCACATGAAAGGGAGAAAAAACAGTAAATTTAGGGATTTGGTTATTTGTGTAAATCATCGTAGATATGGCATCTTTCTTTGATGTAGCCAGCACAGCAAAAGGTTGGAGGGGGTCACGTTAAAATGTAAACTGCTTCCCAGGCGCCCGCATTGGTCCCCCTCTGGAGCAGGATTTGGGTGCAATACAGTCTCCATCATTCACATTTTTCCCTTTTCGTAGCTTGCGTGCAGAGCACTGGCTCGTTCGTTACTTGTGGACTGCCGGAGCGAGCAGCACCAAAGGATGTCAATGCACCGTGCCGTTTCCCTTTGGTTCCCAAACTGGCCCTCCAGCTAGGGATGGCGAAAGCGCATCTCAGTAACCCTGAAATCTGCCTGCTGAAGTCTCTTGGAAACTGGGCCAGAAGCACCACACTGGAGAGCGATGGCCCTTGGAAAAGCAGGCTCCCACAGTGGGCACCGAGCCCGGGGCGAGCTGGGCTCCCGGGGTGGCTGCGGCGTAATGCCGTGCGTCCCTGACGTTCCTCCGAATCGTCACCTTGCCCACGTCAGGTTGGAAATGTCTGTTTAGCTTCGACAAACTGTAAAATTGAAAACCCTCGTACTATTCAGAAGCTTATATATAAAGTGTTTGCTGCTTTAATCGTATTGACCGAGATAACCGTAGCTCACTTGCTTCAAGCTAGCCAGCTGGGGCAACGTGAAGAGGGCCTGGGGCTCTGTGCAGATGACGACCTCCACCAGAGGGACTAGGGAGATACGTAGCTGGTCCACGCCGAAATAGCACTGCTAGAAGTGCCTGACGTAGCAAGTCTGATACAGCTACGTTCACATGAGCTGCAGTATTTCCTTCCCTTTGGTGGTGCACGTGGCGTACGATCCACGAGGTGGGAGCGGATTTGCTAAGGCAACCTTGGTGAGCAGCAATCTGGGATTACAGCTCGGGCATACCTTGGACTGACTCCTGCACACTCCTGCTCATGAAAGAAATCTCAGTGAAATGAGGAGGATTAATTCGCTGAAACACAGGCTTTTCACATGAGTATTTTAGGTCCGATCCCATTCTTATACCTGAGTCATTTCTTATACCACACTACATCAGTCTTCCTGTGCTTTTAACTAAAACGTGTATTTCAAATACAGAATTTCAAGGCCATTCTCTTCTGCCATTTCTCCTCCAGTATAATGAGGAGAGGATTTTAGGGCTGTGGACTTAAAAGAATAAAGACATTCATAAAATGGAACTTTCCAGCCTCTGCTGTTGTCATTATTGGAGGTAACACTTCTTTAAAGTTGGAGATAATCACTTTGGGGAAGCAGTATTTCCAAGCTCAAGTCGAATTGTTTCCATGAATTGGGCAGGCAATTGGGAGAAATACATAGGCGTACTGACAAATTATCCACAGAATATCACAAAATGATCTATCCCATGGGGCTGTTGAGTGGATTAATTAGAAATGCTTGGTGAAATAGTCACAATTAATGTACTTTATTAGCTTGAATCCCCCCCCCCCTTTTTTTTTCTCCCATGAAATTGCCTGTGAGAAGCCTATGGATTTTTAAAAATGCATGTAATTGGGATAACACTCCATCTGGATTTCAAATGCTTATCCAGCAAAGCAACCTTCCTGTCTGTTCCCTTGCATGAAGATCACGCAGGCTGCAGTCTCAAAGCGATGATGAAAACACATCGCTGTGCTGCTTCACCTTCTGAAGATGAAGGGGGTAGTCTTCTGCATTAGATTGCTAAGAAGGGGAGCAGCTCTACACTATCCTGATTTACAACCGCTCCAGGTATGGCCAGCTCCAGGACACGCTGCCAGCATGTGGCTCACTAGGAGAGAGTTTGTTGTGCAATGCTCCACTCCTAAATTTTTTGCCATCAGGGACTAGAAAAGTGCTTGGATAGCCTGTGCATCAGAGACAGGTTTTTGCCTTTGGCTCATCAGTGATCGCCTGTTGCAGGCAACAGCGTAACCATTTAACTCAATTAAGATGACTTGAAGGAAAAAAACATAGTGCTGATTACTTCAGAAAATAATCTTCATGGGATAGTATTTGAGTCTATAGTACTGAGGGAAATAAATGATCTTTCAGATGAGATTATTAACAATTCAGAGATACTGTAATGTTAAAATCCAAACTGCAGACAGCTTCAAGAGAGGACACTGCCATTTGCTATCCCATAACAGTGCATGACTACTCTAAAAATATTTCAAATGCATCCTGACACACAGAAAATTATCCCGTGTCTCGAATATAGATAAACTGTATAGAATAAGACAAGAAATACGTGTTCTTTGTAAAGCATGTTTCGTATGCATTTGTTTCAGTGAAGTAACTGGATTTTCTGCTCTTCCATTTTAATTTTAATTATGCTGATCAATAAAGACTGCAGTGCATATGCATATGGAAGCCTCTAATGCTCCAGTGAGATAGAGAAAAGTAAGTTACATTTTCTTCATAGGTCTGTGGTATTCTAAAGCACAGTACCAAGAAAGAAAGCAATTACATCTACATCGCAGATTTTGTATTTCATAGCTGCAAATTGGGGCTCTGCGGTGTTCATTGCACTTCAGGTTTCATGCAGTGGAGGAACGGATTAAATGACATGCATGAAAGCAGATGAGTCACTATCATATCAGAAAAAATTTCCCGTGATGATTTAAGAAGGAGCCAGAGTCTGTAACACCTATGGGCAGGTGCTGTGTTGGGGGGATTAAAATTCTCAAGTCAGTCAGCTGCTCAGGATTAGCCTTTAAATTCCATGAAAATTACATCTAGGAGAAATGTGGTATGGCATGTTTGTTTATTTCTGGCAAAGTCATTTATTCTCATGTGAACATCTCATTAAAGGTAAAATCCAGGTATAATTCCTGAAAGACTGGAAAGGAATCAGTGCAACCACCTCGCAGGTGCAGTCTGCCCCATCCCTAGGAAACAGCAAAGCGGTGCTGAGTGTGCGCGTTCAAAACCCTTCTCACTTTCATCAAAAATCATCTGACTAAATTCATCATAGTGCACCGTGCAAAGCTGACAATATCAAATAGTGTTTAAAATTACGTTAACAGTACTCCAGGTAGTAGCTTTTCAACTATTGAGTGACTGACATATATGAATGACTAAAACCATTAGCCTTTGTTGCTAATATTTCCTCTAATGATTTCCAATAGTTTTCGCTAACAAGGAAAGCCACAAAAGGGAAGCGAAAACAAAAGCTATCTAAAGCTCTTCAGCTGGAAAAAACATTAGAGTTTTAATAATTGGAATTTTTTCTTTCCTTTTTCTTTTTTCTCCAAAAAGATACAAGAAAAATGACAAAAGAAGCTAAATAATAGTTGGCTTTATGTCAATGTTTTGCATGTAGCACTGAAGAGACAAAACCCTCCTTGAAAGCCCCAAGGCAGGCTGCGGGGATGCAGCTGCTGCTGCAGCCTCCGGGCCGGGAGGGCAGCTGGTACCTTGTGCGTCTCCCAAGAAGCCTTTCCCAGCTGATGGTTTTGCATGAACACAAAGGGCCTTTCCCTCAAATTCCCCCAAAGGCCGCCTTTTAGGAGCTGGCAAGAAGCCCACCTCGGCACCGCGGGCGGCGCTTTGTGGCCCCCCTTTCTGCTCCTCCGCAGATTTCCTTGCCAAGCCCCACAGCCTTGTGGGGCACCTCGCTAACCTGGCTCTGCTCTTTGCCTCCGTTGCCTCTTTGCCACTCTTTGCCTCTGCTTTTCTACCCAGCTTGCTGCTCCTGCTTTGCCGGGGGGCTTGGGGGGCACAGGTTTGCGACGGTCTCCTGCAGACCCCCCGCTCGTCAGGGTTGCGCTTGTCACAAACATCAAACCGAAACACTATGCACTGCACTTGGTTCAGGACTCTCCGTTCCAGAAAAAGCCCAGCCAAACCGAAAGCGATTCCCGCTCGCTGGTCGCCCCGGCCCTGCCCGTGGCTGGGGACGGGATTCGGAGAGGGGAGCGTGGCTCTGCTGTCTTCAGGCTCTGCCCTGCACAAGTGACGACTTTGCTCTACCAGGACAAGCGTGGTTGAAAATCGCTGCTGTGCAGGTGCTCCGCAGCTTGCATAGCTCTTGTTTCAGAAAGGAAGGTGCTAGATAACTACCAAATTATTACTTGTATGCCCATGTAATAGGTTTAATTATCGGAGTCGATCATCTGGCCCAGTAGAGGGAGGTAGTTTAAAGTTTTAACTTAATCAGACAGCTTCCTTTCTGACAGCAAAAACAAACAAAACCTTTCCCAAACTGCGAGTATGCAGCATAAAAAGATGGGAAAACACCAAAAATAATTTGTTAAGGCCGTGCAGGGCTGCAGATTTATGCACAGTGCACGGGCTGGAGCGCGTAGTCTTGTATTCTCGGCGTTATCGAACACATGTTCCTCCGAAAGGAAACTTAGGAAAGGAAATGATATCGATTCGCGTAAGAAGTTAATGTTATGGCAAGTATGCAAACACGAAAGGCCAAGCCCTGAGAGCACGCTAAGCCCCTCCACGCTCCTCCGAAGCAGCGCCGGAGCGCTCTGGGTCAGACCTCAGGGAAGACATCCCGGCCGGCTCCCAGCAGCTCCGTGTCCCTTCATACAAAATAATCAATGCCAGGGCTTTGCCAAAATGGGGGTATGCCTGGTGTTTCAGTGTCCTCGCTGGCGCAGGCTCGCCCAAAAGGCCTTTCTGCGACGCTGCTGACTGTGCCGGTGCAGGGGAGGCAGCGCTCGCCCCGGGGCTGGTCCTTGTGTGCCGCAGGGAGCGCGAAGCATCGCTGCCTCCCCGGACGGCTGCAGTGGGCCACCCGCCCCTCCGGTCGCCGCGTTTGTGGTCACGCCTCAGAGCTGCGCTTTGAAAAAGCTCCGGTGTCCATAGCCAGCTAATCCGGTAGCATGTCAAAACACCTCTGCGTGCAGGGTAACCATCTCCGTGCTTCCCAGGCGTGCTCTCCGCGCGACGGCGGCCTTGCCTGGAGGAACACCCTGGGCAAGGCAGCGTCTCCTGGTCTTCAGGAAGGCAGTCTGATAAAACAACCTGTACATTAGAAACGTGCCATAGCCCTTACTGCACAAAGCTCTCCCCACACACAAGCGTTTGCACGCCGACATCCAGCTCAGGAAAATAAAACGAACACGCAGCTCTGGTACATGTAAACCCCTGTAGTGTCATTGCCGTCGGCGCCGCCGTGTCACCTTACGGCAGACGAGGCTGTGAGCTGATGTAATTAAAAACTGTGTCTTGAGATGCGGTTTTAGGCAGGGCAAAAAAAGATCGATGGTCGTGCTGCCTCTCCTCACGTTTGCCAGGTGCCTCCCATTCCCATGGCTTTCATCAATTCTAACAATATCCAACGTAACTACAGAGCTGAAACCTTCCATGCTGGATGTCTGGTGGTTTTATTCACTATTAACCACTTTCTGGTGGTTTTGTTCACTATTTATTCCAATAGAAACAGTTCAGTCACTCTGAGCAGGCGCAGGCACAAATGCAGTATTTTACCTTTATTAAATACTTTTTTCAACCCTCCTAAAAAAAAAAAAAGACTGTTTCTGTTTCGAGGCAGAAAACTTATATTCATGGCATGAATCATCTTTATCAGAGGAGTTTCCTAGCATGGTAAACTTTTTTATTTTGACTTTACAACATCAATAGTATTATAATATTATCTATATATTTATAGTATAATAAATACATAATAAATAAATAATAAATAGTATTATTTCACTTCCATTCAGACTGTTTCTCTTCTTAGTTTTTGGCCCCTCCTGGATGAAAAGCTACAAGGTGACAGGCATATAGGAGCTGTAGACTGAAGACGAGCCCTTGCTGTAAGGCACAGATTCAGACACGACTTTCTCCATTTCGGCCTTGGACGAGGTTCTTGTCCCACTTCTTCCCTATGCAAATCATTAATAGCGTAACAAGAGTAAGGATAAAACCAAAACCGAGGATTTCAAAAAGAAGTGAGTATTCTGCTTCAGGACATACAGCTCTCTCTAAACCACGGACTGCCTCGCGGGCATTTCGTGATTGCCGGCGGTAGGTTTCGGCGCACCCCCCGCTGCGCCCTTGTCCCCCCCCGGAGGCAGGGTGTGATGGATCAGGACCGGCAGGCTGATTGCGTTAGCTGTGCTTTGAGGCTCAGTTTGAGCTGGAAGTGGAGACTCCAGACAATCCTCATGTTATTGAGAAACCAGGTAGAGTCGGTTTATAGAACTTCAAATTGAATTTCAACCCTGCTCTCTTATTTTTTAAAATGTCATTTTTCCCACCACTTCCTTTTTTTTTTATATTAAAAAAAATATGTTAGGTGATAACTTTTAGTATTCAGTAGTGATTCTAGAAGGATGATATTTCAGCGTCAAATTTACTGCTCAGAAGTAAAAAATATACTCCAATGAAAAACCTTATTTTTCAAATTAAAAACAAACCTTTCCCTGGACACTTGAGGAGGAATGGCTCAATTCATCGCATGGGAAATCAGCATCCCTTCAGTATTTTAAAGGTACTTATTAAGAATAGATTATGAGCCTAAATCCCATATGATTCTCACACCTGTGTTATTAGAGATGAAATCTCTCAGACCAGAGGCAGCAAATTCATAAATTTCATGTGCACTGGAAGTTTCAGATCATCTGGCTTAGGTGCAACTTCTTCTTTTCTGTGTAAGAAGAGCTTTCAACTCGTGGCTGAGGGGAAAAAAAATTTCACCGCTTTCCCGTGTTGTTTTGGATTTTCTCTGTTTCCTTTTCGTTACCGCGGTCGCCTAATCACTCCCCATACATGTGTGCTTCCTCTCCGCACCCCCACCGTCTCCCGGCTGCATCCTTTCTGGGTTTCCCCCGACTTGGTTTGTTTTCTGCTGCAGCCCCACTCCCGGGCCCGCCGATCCCGATGTCCTCGTCCTGATTTCTTTTCCAGACTGAACTCATTTCCTTTCTTGGCCCCATTTCTCCTGACCCATTCCAAGCTTCCTTCACACCTGCCCAGAGCTATTTTCCTGCCAAAACCAAAACGCGGCAATTGCGCTATGAAAGCCTTTTCGCCAGGCCAGCCCGGGGAGGCGCAGAAGACGGGCGGGCCGCGTGTGGTGTGCGCCGTGCCGCACCGCCTCGGGCAGCTGCTGGCGGCCAGGGCGCACGGGGGCCAGCGAAGGCCCTGAGGCGCTGGGCGGCACGTACCTCTTAGCCGTTTCTGAGCGTGAAGGGGGAGATCCAAAACTGCAGCAGACACGTGTAGCTCAGTTGAGTGAATAAAGTGGAATTTTATACCAGCTGTGAGCTGGATCCCTGGAGCACAAAGATATTAGAGTTCATGAAACAAAACATACTGGTTTTGCTCGTCTGGTTGTTTTTCAGTGCAATAAACTTCCAGACCCTTGTTTTGCATTACGGTGACACTGCTGGCACGTCTGTCCCTTATCCCGTGGAAAAGCTTCTCCCAGTCTGTTCGGTTTTGTTCTGAGCAGGAAATTTCCCCGCCGACGCTGCCCTTTTTTCTTTCTTGTCTCACACCTGGCACTTTGGTTTCTTTACTCCCTGTAGTCCAAATGTCTCCCAAAGGTTGGTCAAGCTCTGCACATCAGCCCTGCCAAGATCCAAGTCCGGCCAGAGCTTGTAAAGGCTCATTCCTCATAGCCCTTCTTGCTTTAAAATTAGCTAGCGCAGGGTTTCCTACGTTGCCTCCACTGAAAAAGCATCACAGGGCATAAGTTACTACCAGGCTTCATGGTGCGCATACTGTGAAAGGAGTCTAGATGCAAAGCTTCACTTTTTTTTTTTTAAACTGGCTGAACTAACAGAAATATAGAACTAACAGACATATAGAAAATAACCCTTCCCCCCACATACTCTACTGTATATGTAATGCAACGAGTGGTGATGGCTGTGGATGGTAATGTATGCTGCAGCCACACTGTCTCAGGCTGCGATCTTGCCACATCTTAAAGTAATGTAGCATTGGGGCCTGGTCTGCCTTTGGGAAACCTCCAAGGAAAACCTAAGTGTTATAATAAGTGACGCTGGTGATTTAGGAGGTGGCGTTTTCCTTTCTGTGTTAATGTTAGACCAAAGCCCCAGTATGATGCTGGACAAATTATGTTTCTAGAGGTGTTACGCCTTGGATGAGATGCAAAATCAGGATCTGTTGCACGTCTTGATTTTCTGTCACTGTGTGATGCCCTGTGTGGAAGCTCTGCTCCTTTAAAAGGCAGCTTAGAAACAATTATATTTCTGTAATAATTTGTTTCCTGCTCCTATTAGGTCTTTGGAACGTGTTAGAGAAATGTTATTTTCTTATGATATGTCATACATACTAAACGTGGGTTATTGGCCACTGCTTCTTGGTGATTTTTAATAAAACAGGGAGAAACGCCAATAAGATCAGATTCCAAAATGCCAGTATGTGACTGAATGCTCTCGCTACCCTTGCCTTTTATTCAGCAAACTGAAGTTTCAAAACTCAGTTCTTGCATTATTTTCTCAGGGTATGCATGCGCGCGTACGCAAACCATGTTTCTGAATGCAAATAGGTATTTCTGTGCCAAAGTAGCTGTTTTGACTTGGTGCACGTAAACGGCCTTTTTGCGCTACTGTTTCAAGATGTGCCTAATAGGTGTGTTTGGGAATGCGTCCTAGCACATTGCATGTATCTAGAGACGGATAATAAATAGGGAAAACACAGTGACTTATATAAGAAGTCCAATAACTGCTCCCTGAAGATGGCATCTGTAAGATACAGATCTGGGAAACAGCAAGAGGTCCTAACTGACTGTGGCAGAGGGGTAATGAGAGAAATAAAGGCAGCTACAAGCAAAATGTTGCTTTCGCCATCTGAAAGGACAAAGTGAACTACTGGCAAATACTGAATGGCAAAAATCAGGGAAACACAGATTTCACACATTTCTGGCTGTCATAAAATTGAATATGGTCATGTTTTAGGTATTCCCCTTCCCCACCTCTCCCTCAAATATGTGTTGAATATCTTCTGCTGGACGGCGTGTAGTCCCGCGTGATCCCTCAGCTGCATCGACGCCTCTCTGGTGAAGATCAGCCCTGGCAGTGCCTGGATTTGCCAGCATCTTGCTCCAAACTCCATCCTTCTTCTTGGCATTTCGGGGGCCAGGGCATGTTTTGGAAATTGCTTTTTCTCCCTCAGATTACAGATGAGCAATTCTCTTCCAGTGCTTGGAAATCTTCAGTTTCTCTGAAGCTAGAAGTCCAAAACACTGTAGTGAAGGAAAACTTTAGGTAGGAAACTGCAGCAGACGGGGGGCTTCAGGTTTCAGAGACTTCCCCCCACGATAGGGTTTCCCCTGCGCTGAGAGCTACGAGCACAGAGCGAGGCAGGTCAGGAGGACGAGCTGTTGCAAAGGCAGCTGTAAGATTAAAAAAAAAGCAGTACTTCAGCAAAGATTAATCAATCAGCAGGCAGTAATCACAACTGTTATATATAAATGCAGTCTGTGTAAAATGGAGCCATGGCAATTAAACCTGCAGCTTCCTTTTTTTCGTGTGGCTGGAGGTGGTGTTTTAAATCGTGGTGTTCCAAAAAAAAAAAAAAACCTCCTTCTGTTTTTAACATATTCTCTTTCTGAAGTTTTCACTTCTTTCTCCAAAACTGGTTTTGCCTCCATATGTCATAGCCATTCCTGAGGAAAGATGTCTGATAGTATTAAAACATGTATATGAAATATTTGGTCTGTGATATACATTTGACTATCAGACAGTTTAATACCCTCAATCACCATGCAAAACTGTGATGATACTTTAAGATGTGTATATGGTGTCAGCTGTGGCATTGCCAGAAAATCCACAGTACAAATGTCATTTTACTGCACTGCCCGAGGAGGAGAGGCCACTTTGTCACCTAATTTCCTTGGTAAATGGCACTGAATATGTAGCTAGGACATGCTGTGAGATGCTGGCACAGGTCCACTTTCTGCTGCACTGCTGGAGGGGAGCAGAAATCTCGTCTTTTTTTCTGGTGTACTCACCCCTCTCCTTACTGCCCTTATGTCTCTTACAATGCAAGAAAGAAATAGAGTAGAAATTCACTCTTTCAGACTACTATGTTAGCAGAATGGACAGGCCATGGTTAAACACTAAAATAGACATAGCGTGTGTTATACTTGATAACTGAAAATGTTTTGACACCTTCTTTTTGCCTAGAGACTTTAATCTTTTAGTTCTCAAAAGCCTTTACAAAATGAAGGTGTTATTTTGAGTGCCAACCAGATCAAATAGAAGCATTAGTTGTTCATATAAAACAAAACGTCACGTGAAAGATATTATTACTTCCAAGATAACACAATAGCTATGTTTATAATAGTATCACCGTCCTGCCTTCCCCCCTCCAAAAAACCCCTGTCTTTATAAACCCATGTCTAAACCCAAGAAAATTCTTGATTGCTTTTAAGGCAATTTCAGATATTCAGATGTCGACCTCCATTATCCTGTTTCTTATGCTGTAGGAAATTCCACTTACATCATTGGCTTCCTGCTGCTGTGGAAAATAGATCCTGGTAATGGCTTAGAGTTGGAATTAGCCCTGTTGTCTGCCTGTTCTCTATTTCTCGACCGTGTCAGTTTAATTACCCAGAAATTACTAGTGCAGTCTTTTCCTTTTTCCCCTTTTCTTTCCCCAGCATTTCCCCTCTGTTAAACAAAAACAAACTTTTGTAAGCCAGAGTAAAAGTAGGATTTAAAGCAGCTGATGCTGCTCAGAGCAAAAATATCCCTCAGCGGAAAAGCTACAGTAGACACAGGGAATCCCCAAAGTGCAGGGAAAATCACTGCCTTTTACTGTGAAAAAAACCAGCGGTACGGGGTATGTCAGGTTGGGAAGGTGGCCGCTACGGGTCAGACTGCCTGGTAGGAGCTGCCCGTCTCTGCCGAGCGGCTTTGGGCTGTTTCCAAGGGTATCGAGCAGCTGAGGCACCGGCGGGAAGTTTCTGCTGGTTAAAGATAAGGCAGTGACCTTCAACGGGCTAGTCTGGGGGCACTTTTCAGTCCGCGAAGGACATCCGTGACTGAGACGCTGGTGTGGCTCAAGCATCTTGAATTCCCACTGGTGTTTTAGGTCTTCTGCTGCATCTCCCCTTCTCCGTCTCCCTCTGTGCAACCAGGCGTATTTGTTGCTCACGTCCAACAAGCACAGGACACAGGAAAGGAGATGATCCCTACGGCACTGGCAACCCTGTGCACTTTCTGATACATTTTGCATATTTTCACTATGTTATCAAGGATATTAGCCTAAGACAACACAACAGCAAGGGCAGCCTGTCCTCTTACCTCTTTGTCTGTTGAGAAGATGTGCAGAGTCTGAAATGGCAAATATTATCTTTTCTTAGGAGTAATTGCTTTATTGGCTTGACATTTGTGCCCCTAATGACGTATTTCAGGAAGGTAATGGCTCCGTACCTTAGTGCTGGAATAAATGTTTGTGTTTTTTTTAATGAGCGTTTTACAAAGCCCTTTCCTCCTTCCTCCCGCTCCCAAGTGAGTGCACTTCCGTAAGGAGGAGGTGTCAGCCTCATCCATTTCCACTCCACCCCCCCTTTTTGTTTTGTTTTTCGTCTGACAAGCTTGCCAGAAGCTCATTACAAGGGCAGAGATTTCCAGCCAAGGTATATTCTTGTTTACTCAGATTATTTTGCTGAGAGAAATGCACGGCTTGGATATCAAAAGAGAAGAAAACAAAGCCAGGGATTTGAATAATGAGCTGCCCGTTGATGTGGGGATGCACGGACGGATTAGTCACAGGAGTAACATTAGCCAGCTAAACCTAGGTGCTGTGAGGGCTTCTCATAGTGCTAAGATATTTGCAAGGGTTTCATTCTTTACAATGGCATCTTAATTCAGGCTCTTGGATGCAGCTCATTAACAGTGAAACTGGGAGGCTTTGCTATTTGCCAGCTTACATGGGTAGTAATTAGCCATTAGAGTGCAGTCCTATTTTTTGCAATTAACTTTGTGTCAAAATTTCTCTGTTCATTATCTATGGAAAACACTCACAAAACAATCAACATCCATTTCACTAGAAATGCTGTACATCCTTGTTTTCTTCAAGCTATTTCTTTCCGATGTTACCACAAATCACCCCATGACTCGCTATCTCCCTCACCATATTGTGCTTTGCAGGGACTGGCTGAGGATGGCACAAGTTTGATGGCTTGCCTTTTTTTTATCATCTCTATGACCACACCTGAATACTTACCAAATCTTGTCAGTGCAAGTAAATAATGCATAACTTAAATATCTAATATTCGTGTGTATAGCCATACCTAGAGGCTTAGCATATATCTATGCTCCAGCAACATCAATGTCAGCAAAGCAAGGCAAGCACATTAAACCATCTACCTGGTTTAGCCCTCCCTCGATACAGGAGTTTGTGAGTGGTAACACATGGCTCTCTGTGGTCTGATGTACCCTGCCCTGTTGGTGTTACCCCCAAGAACACACAAAAATTATCACTTTCAAATGCTGTTTTGATCCAGACCACCCTCCTTGTTTGACTGCAGGGAGGAATAAAGCTTTGCAAGACATGACTGAGGATGATGTACAGTAAATATTTTTTTCCTATATCTTTTGATTCCCATGGGAAGACAATTTAACACACTAAATTCAGCTTTTCATAATATTCTGTAAACACAAAGGAGGAAATGAGGTCTGTTAGATATGATGATCACAGACAAACATTCATGGGGAATGCCTCTTTCCAGTGAACCCCTTTTCATGTCCTCAGGCATCAGGCAGGTATAACGTGTGCAGGAGTACAAAAGACAACAAAACCCGTCTCACTCTCAGACTTTATTCTTCTTACTCCACTCTCACGAGCCGGAAATAGACGGATCACTAGCTTTGATGTATAGGTGGTGGAAAAGTATCCATCTCTGCAAATACAGACAGGGACAGACCTTCATAGGAAGAGACAGGCACTCACCACCACGCCAGACAGATCAGCCCTCTCAGTGACCACTCCACGGCTGGAGAACAAGCGTTTTACCAGGAAAAGGACTTAGTGATGAACAAGGCAGAAACATACTAAGGGAAAGTCCTATTATCCTAAAGGACATTGTTCTTCTGCCAAATCTGAAACTAGCCAACAGAAATCCCCCAGGAGGAACTATGCATTAGCATATCGTGTCCCTGGGCTCCTGCGCTCTCCTTCCGTGCAGAGACCTGCGTACGGGGCGCTAGAGCAGGACATGCGCCCACGGTATCCGCAACTGTGCATCACATCACCTCCATTTATTTGGGATCACATGCCATTGCTAGGCAATACTTGGAGAAGGAGTGTATACAGAGGTAACTTCTGTGTTTTTAACAGCCCCACATGCAAGAAGGCGCTGAAAGAGGAGGTGGTCGTCAGATAACATTACTTCTTTCAAGGTTGCTGAAGAAACCTGTGGCGCAGAGGTGGTCCCTAACCACTCAGATGGGAAAGCCGCAAAGAAAAAGACTTGGTGCTGCACCTGCGTAAAGCTCTGCAAAGCAGAGGGACTTCTGGCACGCTACAGGCTTGCTACAAACACAAATGCACAACCCAGACCTTATGTTCAGCTAGCCCTCTAGCAGGGTTTTAGCTCTTTCAGTGGAGCAGCTGTTATTCCCTTTTCACCCTAAGAGCAACTGAAAAAGGCAGAACATAGGGAATTTTTGCTTTCAAGCACATATACTCTCTCTCTGTGAAATCAAAACAGATCTGTAACAGAGCTTATCCCCTTTTATTTAAATAACAAGCAGCTGTCAGGTACTGCATTACTACTTGAGTAACTGCAAAAAAGGTTGCATGGTATAACACAAATTGGCTCCCAGGAGTGGCAGGGACTCAACATAATGTTCCAACAGCTCTAGTTTTCTTAGAAAGTGTTTGGGATGGACTGCCATAGAGGAGGGATTTAACACTCCCGCATCCCGCGGATGTGTTGGTAACAAGAGGAAGCCTAGCCGGCCTCCCTTACTTACCCTGCGCCATTGTATTATGTCTCCTCTTCGTTGTTGTCCATAGACAGGGACAGAGCTGCCCCAAACCTGCGCTCCCACTCAAGGGCCACAGGCAGGCCAGCCCCAAGGCACTCACCGGCCCCAGGTATGGCCCCATCTCCCTGTGACCCAAATTGCTTTAAAATCAGAGCGGAGGAGCGATTTCTTCTCACGCCTGTTTCTAAATCCGTTCTTCCAGCCAGTGTGACATTTGAAAAGTGAAGAATCACTTCACTTGAATTGTGGCTTTTTGAGGTGAATAACACACAGGTTATTTTGCAAAATAGCACAGGAAACCAAATCTTTAGGACAAGTTTTTCTATTTATTGCAGAACACCTTGTTTTCCTGTTGCTGCAGAGAGGGAAAGAAACAAAGACACTCCTTCCCTCTAATCGGGTTACAGCATGACAATATGGCTCCCTTTATAGGGGTCGTTAGGTCTTTTATTTGGGGAAGAGAATTCTTTCCATCGCTTTGGCGAATTAACTCTTTTGTCTGTAACAGAAGGTGCTTCCCTCAAGCAAGTTTCTTTAGGCTCTGCAAAGCAATCTCAACTGCCTGCAACCTGCGTGTTTATTTTACTCCCATTGTTTGTAGAAATACTTATTTTTCTGAAGAAAACACCACACAAACTTCATGCAGCCTCCAGTGTCTCTCTTTAGATAGTGGACTGTTGTTTTTATGCCATTAGACCGCTAAAGACTCTTGGAAAAACTACCACAATATTAAAACTGTAAAACTTTTCAGGAAAGCTACAAATGAAAAACTCTTCGGTGTTTGCTACCTAAATTCTGCAGAGAAAAGGGCATGTATTTGAATTTCTATCCACTAAAGCATCAATCCAATCCATTAAAGCATCCTCCAAAAAAAGGAGCTTTTCTGATTAACGGCCTGTATTTGTTCAGTTGAGTGGACCGTGTATTGGTCAAAATAATATGGGGTTTTTTTTTCTGATTTCCATCCTCTTTTCACTTCAGACTAGTTGCCGCAAGTGCCTGCAATGGTCCACAGCTGGTGTTAAGCTCAAAGCAGATATATATACCCACATTAGGGAAAAGCCCTTTGCTCCAGCTTTCAGCCAGGGAAATAAGCAATGGAAAGTTGCTGTTATCAGGCTCACGTTCATTGACTTCCCATGACTGAAGAACTCTTCTGCAAAACGCATCGTTGCACTGAAAAATGTTAAATGTTCTTCTGAGTTGAGAGATTTGCATATCTTTAAAGTTAACAGTATGAAAATAAAAAATCTCCATTCCTTTCATCTCAAGGCTTATTGGTTGCTGAAGTGATGTTTCCCCAGGAAACAAAGTGTAAGAGTGAAGCAGTTCCTCTCCTAAAAGAGGGGAAACAATAATACGACTAAGCCAACAGACAAACTGTTTGGAGTCAGCTGCAGTGACCTTGGGATGCACCGTAGCCTCCAGGAGGGAAACAATTGAATCATCTCACCAGCACATGTCTGTGACAATTAGCAGATTTTGCCATAACCCCAGATGTTATCTACAGTGGGAATAATAGCTCATTGTACTACACCCAGTGGGTATAAAATTAACTCCTGCCATCAACGTATGTTCACTGTAACAAATAAGAATAGATCCAAGCTGTTAAAAGCGGGATGCAGGAGAGGGGTTGGGTGCGGGGTTACCCTGTTTGGCACAGAGGAGGTGTGAAGGGGCGTCAGCACCACGGGACCGTGGTGGCCCCGTCCGGGCACCCATGCCAGCTGCCTGCTGCACCACTCTTCCCTTTACAGTAACAGACCCAGATGCACATCTAAAGAGGGCGTTCAGGATCATTTCCCAGGAACACCAGGCTCTCAATTCCCCTCCTTTACCCCTCTCCCTCTGGCAGGAAATCCTTCTGTGTTAGTTCCTGCCTATCACGTTTTATTCGTTAGCCTTTGCTAAGAAACCAGCAAATCATTTATGAGCAGAAGATTTTTAGGTTTTAAATGTGCCCTCCTATTTTCCACAGAGCCAGAGTAAGACAATGATAGCCTCTAAATAAAGGCTAAATCCATCATTTGAGTCATAAAAATATGCTGTGCTACCATACATGGGACTGCCACTGGCTACAGTGCAGGTGATGTGGATGAGCAGCCTGGAGGGATCAGACCTTCAATCATCAGGTTGGGCAGGTCAAGTTTTTGCAGCCCTCGCTACTTTTTCAGGTCACTTGGAGTTTATCTGGCTCTACCATTTTATTTTTCGTATACTTCTGTTGCTGTTGTTGCTGTTGTTATAGAGCTTTAGAAGTTAGTCATCATTCCATATCCATATCAAAATAATTACAGACGTTAGAAGAACAAGAATAATCCGAATCCACAGGCTCCTTTTATTTTTGCTGGCAGCACTTGGCACAAGTGAAAATTTTTCTTTCTCTCTTTCTCTTTTTCTCTCACTCTATCCTTCATACACACACCTAATACATTAGGAAAGATTTTCACAATGTTAAAAAAAACTTGAAAAATCAGTTGATGGTACAAATAGTATGTAGTGTGCACATCATTACTGAGGCATCATGACATTCCACAAATGCTTTAAGCTTGTGAAAAGTATTGGCTTCTACTCAATATCCTGCTCATTTTTGGTATTGCAAGCAGAAATACATGATTTCTGTTCCCTGAAGTCAGTCTAATTCTACCTGCACTTTATAAGGTTTCCTTCCTCCAGTAAATTAATCAAGAAATCTTTGTCCCATTTGTAGAGGACATTTTTCCCTTCCCAGATCATACTGAAAAATTTAGTGGTTTCTAGAGAATTTAAGGCTCCTAAAGCTACACCTTAACTTGAATTCCAACAATTCTGTGAGTTTTTCTATTTTCTGTCAAAGCTACACCATCTCTCCTTGCTCATTTTTTAACTTGCTCATTTGAAGTCTTAAAACCCCATTTTTAAGGAACACCTGGAGAACCTTTTTGTTATTTCTCTTTAAAATAGCTTCAATACAAATCTCCCAATTTCCTGCAGTCTTCCAGGCTGGTGAGCTATTTCAGCCTTAACCAGCCTGTTTCATTTAGTTCATTTCCCATGTATTTGAGTTTGCTAAACTGTCTGCATGTCCTTGTCTTAATCAGCAGCTTCTGGGCCGAGGACTCATATAGTTTAACTTATTACTCCTTATACTTCAGGACTTTTGATGCGGCCTTTGCATGACACCTGACCTGTGACTCTGCTGTGCACCTTTAAAATTGGGGAAAGGATGCTGTGAGGGTTGTATTAGAGGAAGTAATATGGAGGCAGCACCTAGAAGCTCCAGCTGAGATTGAAACCCGTTGTGAGTGTTGTTCACGGATCTCTAAGATGTCTTCAGTGAAAAGTTAAGCAGACAAATCATACGAGGAAACAGAGGTAATGAGAAGTGTTGTGACTCATGGTTAATTAGTGTCTCTGTGAGGAACAGCATACCATGCTCCAGGCGCCTAATTTTGTACCCAATCCCTTGATCACACTTCCTCCCATTAATGGGTTTTGCTAGCAAACAATATTAATTATTATGTCATAAACTAAGCAACCCAAAGCAAACAGATCAAATCCAGCTTGGTGGCAGAAAATAAACACGAAAGCCATGGCAACACAACTGAAAAAGTAGTGGGCTGCTCTTCAAAAGTCTTTGTAAAACTGATACTGCCACGTTGTGCTCATTCTGTAACCATTTAGAGAACAATCCTCTTTTGCCAAATATTATTTTGGCAGGAAATCTTAGGGAACAAGTTATTAAATTTAGTGACATCTAAGAGCCTTTTGAAGAGTATTTGCCTCCATTCACGTCTCCTTCTTAGACCACTCTCTCAATTTACAGTTTGGCTTTTGTTTATTTCCCCTAATAAATAACAGGGTTGATCGGTAGCAAGTTATTAATGACAATTTGATACAGCGTCAGGCTGACTGGAGACACTGACTCAAATGCCTGCTGGATGAAGAACGAGCAGCTTGATTTCTGGAAGCCCCTCAAAGTCTGTGCGTGTCTGTGTGTGTGTGGGTGCGTGTGCACGCAGGGGTGTGTGTGCAAGTGTCCCCTTCACTGAGTGTGCCGCGGTTCATGGCAGCGCATGCTGCGCCAGTGTGTGCGCATATTGCAAAAGCAAAACTACGCTGGTGTCTCTCTCCTTCAACACGGTTACAACTGTAGGGTTTTTCCCATCCATAAAGACATACATGTATCATTTATGTATAGCACACTGGATATATCAAAATACGCCCAATACAAGGCACGGCATTTGGAGTCATCCAAGAAACTGAAATGTAGTGTTGTACTGTGCAACTGAGTGTGAAATGCGTCGGCTCACAGAGCATTTACAAAAGTCCCGGCACGGAGACAACGGATCCTCATTCACCGACTTGCAGTTTCGAACGAAGGCAAGACCGCAGTGCATGCAATCCATGAACTGCTGAACTTCACAATGGTTGCAAATACAACTACCCGCACTGAGATGTGCTGCTAACCTTTATAAAATACATAAATGTAACTGTTTCTCCTCAACTTATTTACTACAACAAAACAAGCTTTAAAGCTGTCTTCGGACTTAGGGTATTTGGCCAGACTAAATTTGTATAAATAAACTGTCCATGAAAACACCCTTGAGTGAGGTCTGTTACCAACAGAGGTTGTGACAAGGTGTGTATTTATTGGGCTAATAACCAGTTTCAAGAGCAAGGCCAGGGTGGGGATTTCTAGATCCAAGAGTGAGCAGTAAAGGGCAGGTGGAGAGGAAAGGTCTGCTTGTCTCGTCCTGGAGGTAATTTAACACCGCTTTTATTGAACAACACCACACTGAACTGAACTGCTCCCACCTTGGGTCTGGATTATGGTCATCATTTCTTATGCTCTGCAGGTTCATAGTGTAGTTAGCTGAAGACAGGAATTATCTCAAGATTAACAAGTCTTCATTCCCCAGTCCTAATTCCAAGTCTTTAAACTTGGTTAGAACACAGAAAACAGAATATATTCTACTTTGTACCTGAAAAAAAATCAATTCAAACCAAAGGGAAATGAGCATATTTTCCCTCATAGCTGCCATCCTCTTTCTCAGTGAGAGAATTTTACTGTCCCAGTCTATTGGGTTTATTATATTTACTTGTTTCCTCTCATTCATTCATTATCGCAGGTAACCTCACTTTTACTCCAGATGGTAACGAGGCAAGCTATCGGAATACCTGGAAAAAATGACTGATCTGAACTTATTTCTTAAATGCTTCTTACAAAATCTTTGCTATTAGTGGCTTTACATCTTTTTGGGAGGAATGTAAAAATGCAGAACACTGATATAAATCCATATTTATCTACCTGTCATTTGAGTTTTTATTAATATAAATAAAATGGTGATAGTGTTTATTGATAGTGACCTGATTTTTTAGCTGATACAAATAGTCATAGACTCTGAATTCTGTATGGCTGTCCCTTTCAAAACCCGCTAATGTGCCTGCGGGAGTCAAATGATGTGACAGACCACTTGTGAGCTCACATCTTTCTGCTGACTTAAAATCAGCTGTCCTATACTTGACCTTAGTAAAAAGATCACGGAAGAAGGAAATTCTTCACAACCTGGTCAAAACTTCTGGCTCGGTAACATATCTTCTTGCTAAACATTTTTGTGGCTCTTTTCTCTATAAATCAGTCTTCCTCTTTTATTTCTCCTTCTTCATGAAGAGCTAAAGGCAAACACTTTCCTCTCAGGCCCAGGATGGTTGATATTCCTATTCTGGGGGAACTGCCAAAGTTGTCTACAGCTAGGAAGAAGACAGTTTCTGATAATGGCTTCTTTGTTATGTGTTCTACGGTATGAATAAAAGATTCTCAGTTTCTATTACAATAAAAGATATGTTTGTTGATACACAAGCAAAAGAATATCCTTAGTCTGGAAATAATATAATCTATTTGCTATTCTACAAAATGTTACACTGACTGCCGACAGGTGATTGACACTGATTTGCAGAACAAAGCAGTTGTATTAAAATAAGTACCATATTTATTCAGATACTTTCACTTTTTACATGTTCCTTCAATATTTGGAGCCACATTATTCTAAGGATTCAAATTAAAAAGCAAAGAAGACCCAGCTGGAAAGAAGCTGGCCAGTAACTTCCCGAACTTCATCTTAAAAATCATCTCTGTGAAAATAATTTATTGTCCTACTGAATTATGCAGATGCTGAAAATATCATGAGTTTTTGTGGCTCCGCGGCGTCCCGCTAGGCTGCTTGGGCTCTCCTCGGCAGCACCGGGGTTTGGCCAGCCTGGCTTTCTTGGGCTCTTTGATGTTCATATGCTCCGCTGGCCTTCCGGGGATTTGCTCCTCCCTGATTAGAAAAAACCAGCACTTTCCCCAGCTCATCATCAATTCCTGGCACGGCTCTGCGCCGTGAGTCACAGGAGGCGAACTGGAGCCGCGGCGCTCAGTCCCCTCCACGCCGAGACCTGCCCCAGCCAGCGCCGTCCTGGGGGACGGGCCGCAGGCTCGAGGCTGAGCGCCGCTGCTGTGCCAGCGACAGGGAAAAGAGCAGGGAGCCTGTGTAAAAAGGAGCGAAATAGCGACATCTGAGCAAACGTTTACTGTGAAGAACGGAATAATACACACTTATGAGAGCCATTCTTTGCATTTTTTCAGACTGGGACAGATTTCACACCTCCCTGTTTATAGCTCCCTTCCAGATATCCTTCGCAGCCTGCGCCTGAGCATGCCATATCACCTCCAGCTCGCCCTGCCATCCCTCCCTTTTGCTCTGCATTAGAGAAGCAGGTGTAACCCTGCCTCCACAGAAAGGGTGCAAGAGCAGCCTCCGAAAGGCCGGCAGGAGGACGGGCTCCAGGGAGGCACCGGGCAGCAAGCGGCAGGCGAAGCGATGCCTGACAGCTCTCCCCAAAAGAGCAGCTCAGACGCAGCCGTGCGTGCCTTTCCGTGTCAGCCGCTTTTCACAGTTCCCAGGGAAGCGGTGACGCCTTTCGACAGAGGATTCAGCATTGCTCGGTCTGGAGACTGAACCGTGCCGAGCCCCGGAGCAGGCACCAGACCGCAAGCCTCCACCCGCCGAGCTGGGCTGTAGCCGCCGGCGGAGGAAGTCGTGCTCCTTCTTGCAAGCGCCTGCTGAGCAGGGGAAGTACAGGACGGTTTTGCAACGCCTTTCATTACAGTTTCCAAAGTTTACAGAGGAGCCAAAGCATACAAAGGGTATCGACCAACAGGAGAAACCAAATCTCGATGTTTAGTGTGAAGTTTGCGCTGGAATCACATGTCTGGAAGGCAAATAAGAACTTTAGTATTTTATGAGGATGTGTCTGTTTAGCACATTTCCCTTCTCTTCTATAAAGCCTAATTGCAGGGACTTACCAGTCTACACATAGTGGCACAGCTTCATTTTACCAAAAAGCGCAGAGGAGAAAAATGTGCCAGCTGTGACTATCTGAAGAAAAGCCCTATTGATTTACATGCAAACGCAGCTGTCTCTTGTGGGTTATAGCCAAGGCACTAGGATGGAGTACAAAAACATTACAGCGCATTTGTATCTCTACGTGCTTGCAAAGCACCTTGCTCTGCTATGGACCTATGTGAATAACCCAAAACTGGAGGAAGAGAGTGCACGGGAACGAATGCCACCGTGCAGGAGCGGACGCGCAGCTCTCTCCTCTCACCTTCCTCATGGGTATGAGGAAAACCCAGCTAGATCTGCTTCCACTTTGTGGATCCCCAGATACTTTTTGTTATGGCACGGGGCGCTGCTGTAACCACGTGGCCCTCCTCCTCCTCCTCCTCGGCAGCCAGGTTTGCAGCAGGGCTACGCCTGCACTCAGCGAGCGGAGGGATGGGGGCAGCAGGGCAGCTCACTGCGCGGCTGCTCGCCGCCACTGGCTCCGTCTCAGAGCATCGTGCGGCAGCATCTCGGGCACAGGGAGTACTGTCGTTCCCAGCCAAAAAGCTGGGACGGGCGCGCTCTCTGGGGTTGCCGACGAAGTACAGAGAACTGCACGTGGTCCCGCTGCCGCCCACACACATGCGCATGTGCAAAGCACCACCCACAGCGACACGCGAGAAGGGGGGTCGGAGAAAGCGCCGCTCACGCCAGGCCGTCCTTCAGCAAGCTCCCGGGAACGGGGAAAAACGCCCCGTCTCTGGAAGGTGTGGGACGCGCTGAATGCCCCCCTCCAGCGCACTTCTGGTGTGCGTTTCTGTCCTGCAGCTCAGCGATGACCATAAAGAGGACCTGTGTGACCAGCGACCATAAAGAAAACCTGAACGAGTACCTGATATTAAACTGTTCAGCTAATTTGCCACATTTTGTGTTTTACTTGGGATGGAGTATCTGGATTTTGCATGGAAATTTGTGGGTTTTCAAACCCCTGCAAGCACTTCTGAGCATAGAGTAGTATTGACAGTAAAAGGGAATACTTTCCAAGTGCTAGTTTTTACTTCTGTATATAAGAAACACTTCTTTTTTTCAGTATTTCTCTCAGCTCCATTTCTGGAGGTGATTTGTATCTGCCCCGTTTTTTTTGCTTCAGTTTCAATCTTCTGGCCTAAATCATGTTCTTTGCCAAGCCAGCCTAGCCCACACGAGCCCCATTAAGCCGTACAGGGAGAAGTATGTGTTTTCCGGGCTGAGCTTTGTTTGCCAAATCCAGGCCTGTTTTCACAGATAATGATTTCCTTTTTTTCTCTTCTTCCCTCTGTGCACTTTTTTCTACACACGGTCTTTTCAAAACGTAACATGAACCTTATACATCATTTTTATCAACCTTCTAAACTCATTATAGTATTGTCTATAATGTATGCAGATGCATGCATCTAGAGACAATATGAAAAAAAATCTCCTTTTTGTTCTCTGTCAAGAACAGTGGATACCTCTATGTCATTTAGAGTCAACTTTTTCTAACTGAAGCCATGAGCATCAACACTATATTTAGGACAAAAATAGAACTGTCTTCTTTTTGAGATATCAAAATGCATTTTTGCAGTTTTAGAATGGTAAGATTTTGACATTCTCTTTTAAAGTCACTTTTCATTTTGAATTGTATTTATATATAGCATTATAAAACATATGAAATCAAAAAAAAAATTTCATTGACCAAAATCAAATTTTGTTGTCGTTTTATCTCACAAAATATTTGGAAGCTTTAGCCTGTTCATCTAATTGGCAATGCAAAAGAATTCTGGAGGTATGCAAAAATGTACTTTGGAACTAACTCTTCCTTTTTTTTAGTATTCGTATTTGTAGTCTGGCCTCTGTGTGCTGGATACAGAGTTGTCACCAATGAAATCTCAGTTTGCTGACCTTGGCCATTAAATAAACACTAAGGCTTACAGCAGTAGCCCGTGACAATTTAATTTTGGAAAAGAATTTTGTAAGAAGGGAGTTAGTTTAGTTAAGGGTCCCCCTGAAGGATGATGGTGAAGTTTTACAGAGGCAGAAATTGTTCTTTCTCTGCGTGCTGTGAAAAGGCCAGTGCTAGCTACCAGCATCAATGAAGAGAAAAACTATAGCACATTACACAGAAGTGAATGGTCCCACATTGCCGGCGGGTCATACAATGCTGTGCAGAAGAAAACTCAGGTCTAAGTGCTACAAAAGCACCTACAGCGCACATGGGGCTATGAGGTTTCAGTTCGTTACGTTACACTCCTGTCTATCGATACTCCCTGATAGCATCTGGGATTTCTGAGCCCTACGGGGACTTCTGTAAATGAAGCAGTCCCGGAGAGGTTTGTCCTAGACCGCATATGCTGAAGCAGACAACTGATAAGGGACCTACAAGCTTGACATCAATACACAGTTGTACTGTCATAGCAATACAGCTGTTACCCCAACCTCCAGACTGCAACTTCCCAGAAATAAGGAACGTTCATTAACGGGAAAGAGAATTGAAAGTGGTTCCTAGGAAGGAAAGCCGCTCCAAGAGGCTGCAATGCAGAGGGCACACCGTTACAACAGTGGCGTTGTTTAGAAGCCATTGGCACCTGCAAACGGAAAGCTACTTAGCTCTGTGTTACAGTTTAAGAAAAAATATCAGAAAACTCTTACCCTTCTTCTCTGAACAGAGTTGACGGAGATTCAGCAAAGCTTTCTACCTTTATAAATAAAACAGGGTTACATTTCTAAAGGCATTAACATGAATGCCACAGGTTTCCTTTTATATATTTTCTCCTCCTCCAGTTGATCTGTGACTAGAAAACCTTGGCAAATATCAGAAGTCACATGGGGCCACAGCAGTAGAAATATTTTTCAGCAATGACTGTAGTGCAGAGTACCATGATATGTTTTCACTTTAAAATATTTATATTTACGTTTAATTGAAAACATTTGTTTGAAATGCTCCAGTCATCATTTGTCTCTCAGATTCTTAAATTTTTATAGGTGCAAAATGAAGCCACTTGTTTAAAGAACTCCTACACAGAACTGAAGAAAAATTAACATACAGACAAGTATCTCTAATATACAATGCATAGATATGTATTTCTTACTTGAGAGTTCTCATTTTAAACCTAAACAGCAAAGTCTTAAAGACCCGCAAGCCAAGCAGAAATATTTCAGAGGTTTCATTTTTATTAATAATGATTTTTTCCAGGGCTACAGCAGTGTTCCCAGCCTCATCCTTTGGGCCATATCCTGCATTCCTCATGGTGACCTCATGCGGCTACCCAGGATATTAGATCCTTCGCTGTGTGGAAGTCGGAGAACAATTCACATTTTATTATTAGAAACTTTACTGGCAGAATATATGATGGATATAAACTGTTATGGCATTTCCTGCATTCGTTCAGATTGGATGGATCAGGGCATTCGTGACAGTGTATGAAGTCTTTGACCTTTTATGTCACAGTCCAGGTCAATACTGACCACAAATTAGGACCTCTGGGGGAAGTTTTCACCGAGAGAGCAATTACAGGGATAACAGCTCAGCGCGGCCGCTCTGGTTGGCCTCTCCAGAACCCGGTAAAAACGTATTTGTGAGACCATGCGTTGTCATTGCCCACGACACTCCCCGCGCTGCACACCTCCCATGGACAGGCAGACCATCCAAAGCAAAGCAGCCCTTTTAAAACTAAGTCGATTTCCTTTGCCGTCATTGCTATTTTAGCAAGCAATCTTCTTGCCTTGTTTCTCATCTCATACCTAAGAAATTTCCACTGTAATCTAAATCCCCTCATGATTTCTATATGAAAGCTCAGTGAAAGTCCTCCCTAGTAAATATTAAGACAAACAAAATCTCCTCACATGCAGAGGAGCCAAGTTCTGATTCCAGTCCTGTGACAACCTGAGTTGTACCAACATCAGCATGTGTGATTAGGTACACAGAGTACACATTCATGTAGGTCTACTTCATCCTTTTTAGTTAAGGCGAAGTTGTATTTTCTTCCCAAAAGAAAAAGAAAGTAAGTTAAAAAGACACTCAATTATGTCCATATTTGTTCTAATTCGTTTTTCTCTCCTCTTTCTCTCTCTCCTACTTTCGAGAGTCTTGTCCTCCTCATTCCCACACACTGTGTCTGTCTTTCTCACACACACACACACAGAGGCCAGAAATGAGAGGCTAGAAGCAAAACAAGCTATGGAAAAGTTCTGCACATTTCAAATTGCAAAGTGTAGGCAACTTGGTGCCTTTGTGGAACCAACACCATTTTCAGTTTTAAAATTATAAAATTTGTGGATATGCAAGTGTTTACTTGTCTGCAAAAAATACAGAGATGAAAGAAAATCCCTGATAGCCACTGGCTGCATGTCTGTAGCTCCAATGTTTATGCCTGAGAAACAGAGAGGTAGAAATGAGCTATACATTGTTCTGTTTTTATGACAGAGCCATAAATGTGAAAAGGAAAGATATTACGGTATTTATGCAATTTTTAAATTTTCTGTCTCTGGGGTTGTTTTTTCTGAAATGAGAAACCAAAAAAGAGAAAAAATATTACAAAAGGAAATACTTGTACCCCATCCTTTACTTCTAATCCAGTCTGTGTAACACACACAATAAATAAAGTAGTTTACATCTGATACAGCACTTTTCCGTTCTTGGCCAGAAAGTTCTGTTGCCTGTGTTGGATAAGGGGGACATTTTCCTCCACAATTATCAGAGCATATGCTGTCGTTGTCTTACAAAGACAGCCAAAATAGTGAAATTTAATTCAGAGATAGCTAAAGCTATGTCTGGGGAAAGCGTATTTTTTGCAGTCTTTCAGCCTCCCTTCTGTTAGTTATGGATTGTTACGGACTACTGTAGCTAAATCACGCTCCTCCGTATGAAAAACAGAGAGAAAAATAGGTCCCATCGGATCCCCAAATGAATTCATCCGAGGAGGTGCTGTGTTGGGCAGCAAGCCGAGGAAGCACAGTTTGCCCCAGCTCTGGGCCTCCGGCTGCTCCTGCTGTCTCTCCTCCCTGCCCAGTCTGTAGCAAAACATTTCACTCCAAGACTGCTCTATCCAAAGCAAGGAAAGACTCAAGCTGGAAGACCAGTGAAGTGAAAACGACTCACAAGCCTCCCCATCGTTTTCTGTTCCTTAGTGGGCATCTCAATGCTGATGGGCTTCCAAAGCTCAAGAAACTAGGTAAACTCATTGCAGATAATGCAGAAACTCAAACGAAAGACTGATTTCTCAACCTTCTATCAGTCGTTCCAGGAAAATTTTAGATTTTACCTTATTTTTTTCCTTCTCAGGGAGTATTGATGGGTACAAAATGGAATGATTATTTTCATGGTAACATTGCTTGGGAAACCCTCACTATGTATGTTTCCGAGCAAATCTGGATATGAGAGCAACTCCTATCTCTGCTGTTTCACCTCCGCCATTTAGCCTGTCCCCTAACTGCTGAGGCAGTCCTCTCCCCTACTGGTTTTATAACACACACCTCAGCTGGCCATACATTATTTAAGAGTTTTCTGGCTAAACAGAGGCTACTGCAATCTCCAGCTGTACAAAAGACATTACAGATCTGAAACTGCTGTGACAGCAGCCAACCCCCTTCATTTCCATTTCTGATTCCTGCCTGAATCCAAAAGAACTGCCCTTAACCACTGCTGCAATATTCACTAAGGACATAACCTGTGAACGTCGACAGGCTTACATCTAGGATTCAGGAAGGTAATCAAAGCAAGGTTTTCCATCTTAAATGACGGCTTCTACCCTGTCTTCACTGGCTGTAAGTAAATGTAAGCTGGACATTAGAACACTCTTACACTCTTCAATGAGAATAGAGACATGCTTAAATCACCTTTTAATCAGAAGAGACGAGGTGAGGATGTGGAGCCCTGCAGCTTTTACGGTATCTGTGACAGAAGGAGATGATAGAAGGAGTTCTCCAGGCTTTAGATAGCCCACTCTTCAGACTCAAAGGATGGCTCATCCAACTCAATGACTTAATGGAGTCACTGTATTTTGTTTGGTTTTTGCACAAGCAGTCAGCGTTTCAGCACTGAAGAAATCAGGGTACCTGAGTGTCTGCCATAGAATGAAATTGCAGAACCTCTCACAGAAAAAAAAATGCATGTAGATATATTTGGCTATCATATGGGAACCACACGGTCATCCCTTTTGCCATTTCAAAAGAAGGGAAAAATACAAATAAACATACATCAATCTCTTTTATCAGTAAAACTGATAAAAATGACCATAATTTTATCATTATCTATTGCTAACATCGTCATGACAGCGGGGAAAACACCATGGAACAAACGTGGCTGAAGGTGACATGAACAGCTCAAAGAGCAGGGCAGTTTTAATCGCAAGGACTTGATCTCATCCAAACAGAATTCTGTTTTTCAGGCCCCCCCTCACTCCCGTGTATAAGTCGCACATTTGTGGAGCAGCACACTCTGCTTTATATACTTGAGGCTGCATAACTCTTCTGCATATGGCATATGAGCTAATGGACTGCAAGCTTTGTCTAGTCTTTGCTTCAAATGAAGAATAAAGCATGTTCCTTTCTCGCTGACTCTTACAGTAATTGAATACTGTCTGGTTTACTGGTTTACAAATACATTTTGGTAACACAAAAACCTACTGGATACACAGACAAGGTGAAATCCTGGGAAATTTAATGTAAATAAAGCCAAGATTGACCTCCATTCAGTGCAAAGCAGATGAATGTTTTATATTCTTAGGCATTTCTCTGTCTTTTGAACTTTGTCTCTAACTTCTAGTATTTTACATATACTTATGTACAAAATTTGATGGTAAGCTCCTGGCTTGTTTAATCATATTGGTATTTTTAATTTCCAATGGCTGGACATACGAAACGCTTGGAAATAGGTGAACTTACATAAGTTCAGTGTTGTTCCAATTTTTCTTCATTTAATAAATGATAGTGTGCGAGCCAAATTCATGCTCAAATAGTATCTGATAGTTTTCTACATTAAAAAAAAATGCAATACTCCCTCTCCTACCTATACGTGGTATAGACCTTGGTTTCATGTTATCCTTACTCTGGGATAATAGGAAATAAGCTTTTATTGCGAAATATAATTTGTCTTCCAGATTCTGAAGGTAGATGCTATTATCTTGAAAAGCATTTGGTACAGATATGTGTGTAACAGCTGATTTTATGAAACGTTTCATGGGTTTTCCATATTTCAGTGCAGCACTGACAACATTTCGCTAATTAGAAAAATCAGTTTTGCCCAAGGAGGAAGAAAAGTTCATCAATATTAATAATGGCAAGATCTTTCTCTCATAATCTGAATCACACATCTCATAATAAGCATCATGAAAGGATATTTTGGGAGGATAGAAAAAAATCAGTTTTGCCAGGCAAACACTGAATAAGGATAAATAGGTGCTCTGTAGAATATGACAAGACATAGTATTTGTCGTCTGAAGTGGACATGTGGCAGCACAAGCTTTCAGATACGATTTTAGGCTCTAAGAGGAATTATCAGAAAGCTCTGCTCTAAAATACTGGCTAATACGGACCTCGGGGTGAGTATAAAAGAGCTTTTCAATTCCATGATACATCACTCCCAAGAATATTGGAATCCAAGAAGAAATCTGGCTCAGCAGGATTAACTCTAAATGAAAAATGAAAGGACGACGCTGATGTCCAATTACCAGACATGCAGAGGAGGTAGCTGTGTGAACGAGTAACAGTCAGACTGTCCCAGCAGCACAGGAGCTATGCCAGGAATAAGAAGGCATAATAGCAGGGCAGTGCTTTGCAGGGCTAACGACTGCAAAGCAGAACATTATATGATGATCACTGACTTTTTTTTTAAGAACAGGGCTATCACATGATATTAAGAAGGCTCTAAGCAAATAAGCCCGCTTGCCAAGCAGGCAGGAAACAAGATGCATTCACGATACGACACATCGCCTTTGCAGACGTTATAGGATGGGTACGAACAGCGCAGACGGACGCTAAGTGGGAGGAACCCTAATGGATGCATTTCATCCGGCATTTGTGCAAGAGCACAAACAGATCTTGAAAAATGTCAGAGCCTCTCCAAGCAGAGGCTGTTGACAGAGTAAGGCTCCATGTTGTTTATCACCTTGAGCCTTCTTTGTTTGGAAACAAAGGAATGTAGGAATTGCCAGACAACAATGACACAAAGGCTACTCTCTGCGGCACGGGCGCTAAGTTAGGAGTACCTCTAGTGGACAGGAGATGCAAGTCTTCAAATACTTCAAATTTGAGCAAGCTTTATGAAAGGATGGAGATGCTGCTTCAGTGGAAAAGATGGCAATTTCCAAGAGTGCTTACAAATCAGCTTGCGACAACTGCTGAGTAAAATACTATTGGAGTTTGTAGCATATCACTTTTATGCCACAAATTTATTTTACCATGAAACAATGCATGTTTAGGTAACAGTTGATTGAAGCTGTGCTTTCTAGCAAAAAAGAAGTTAATTAAGCCCACAGTAAACCATTATAGCGCAAAGACAGTGGGAGGCCTTTAAAACTCCTAACCAAGGATTATAAGCTATTGTTCCAGTAATCAGCTATGAATTATTATTTTCTACATTTAGTCATCATTCCTTATATCTTGTCTCCTCCAGAATATCACGATTTACAGTGGTGAGAAAGCTGGTGTACATGGATCTTGCTTGCTGAGTATATAATTGTGCCTTATGGGGATTCCCTTCTGTTAGCGGTTAGCTGGATATCGATCCACGTAACAGGAGGACCTTTTTATTGTTGCTTTTTAAATAATTGATCCATAAACTGGTATTTGAAAGAAAATGCACTAGGCAAGCACCACTTTCGTCCTTCAAAATTCTGCTAGTAAAAAAGCCTATGAACAATCTCTGGACTGTGTCCTTTGCCAAAAGACTAGGTTGAATATTATTTCAGGGAGTGAACCGGAGTCAGAGCCACAATCTCGCTTGGAGCTAAGGTACTTGCCCACTGCGCGGCACGGAAATTAGCAGCTGATAGGTACCAGTTGTCAGTAACTGCAGTACTTTTGAACGATGTGCCTAAAGCCTACGGTAATGGATCCGGTATAAGTCAACGGAGAGCAGCGGTTCCCACGCAGCTCCTGGCGGCAGCGGCAGTGCCGGGGCGTGCGAGGGCGGCAGCAAGCGCCTCGCCTGCCGGGGACACCAGGCCTCCAGCTCTGCGCGTGCACCTCCAGCGCACAGGAGACAGCCCTAAGCGCTGCGAGAGAAATGCCTGCTAGTTAGATACGTGCATAACGAAGCCACCCGGTCAACGTTTGGACACATTATTTAAATGACAGATATTACTGAATTTCTGACTGCAAGTCAAATATGACTTTTCTGAGTGAGCGGAGAAAAACGGAGAGCCTCCATCTTATCCTATAGCCAGATGAGGCGTGCTTGCGGCAGCCAGGTTTCTACCAGCCACAGCCTGAAATCACAGCACAAATTTGGTTCACTAAAATCAGGAGTTATTAATTAGCTGGTTTTTTATAAGAAGTCACGTTATTTTGTGGGGCACAACAAGTGCAGGGAAAATTACTCAGCCTAGGGCAGAAAGACCTAATCATTGGGCTGTTGTGTAGCTAGTACAACCTTGATTATCCAAATGTCAGGGGGACACTGAATATGTTTGCATAATTAAGGCCTTGGCTAATGGTAGTGCTTTTAAATGTAATTAATAGCTTTCTGGGGATATGATTATTTTGAAAAACAGGGAGATTGTGGCAAATGAGGTTCAGATAACTGCGGCAGAACAAACAAGGGCTAGCATGAAATTAGAGGAGAATTAGGTGAAATATCAAATAATGAAGAAATCTGAAGTTATCATTCATTTTTAAGGATATTACCTAAGCACATTAGCAGAAGATTTCCAGCCACTTTCTATGTTAAATCTAACAAAAAGGATAAAAGCAAAATTCCATTTACAAAATTGTAAAAATTAAATAAATGCTGTATTAGTTTTATAAGTGCAACAGCCAAATTTATGTCATCATTTAAAATTAATATTCCTTTTTTTTGGGGGTAGAGGTCATTCCGATTTTGTTCGAGATTCCTTCCTACGTTTATAATAGAAATAGGATGCTTTCTAACTAACAGCACAATTTGCATTTTTCAAATTATGTACATGCCCAGGGTCATGATTCAAGCAATATTTCATTGTCCTTTTTCGCAAATGTCAGGTAGACGTAATGATAAATATGCAAAATAGAGTCTTCTGTTAAAAAAGTAACACTATATCTGGATCAAAAAACAAAACAGGGTTGTTTCACCACTTAACTGGAAAACTGCAGGATGAGAGCGGCCTCCAGTGCCGTGTGGGAGGCACAGCTCTGCCTCCAAGGGCTCATAGAGAACCTGGGGGGAAAAAAGCAGCTCAGCAAAGTGCACGTCTCTGCATAAACAATTGGAAAAATGACTTTGTGTTTGGAAATATAGCTGAACTTTTCATACAGTTTGCTCTAGGCAGAGACAATCAAAAGGAATTAACATATATCTGCCAAGAAAACACTAAGGGCATTAGTTTTTTGCAAAATCTTTAACTTTTTTCCTTTTAAAAGAATAACAGAGAGCTACTGTGCCCTGCTGAGACCAACATCTGTGCAGACAATTAAACCCTTTTAGACTCTGAGCAGGGGAGACTCAGAGGAACTGGCCCTTTCTATTACATCCTCTGAAGGATTACAGATCAATAAAAGATTTTGCAAATAGCTGAGCACATACATAATTACAAAGAGGTCCTGCTGATTTATTTTTAAATAAATTTGGTTAACAATGAAGTTTTATTTTCTGAAAATACTTACTGGGGTATATTGGCACTTGGAACTGAAATGCGGCACTGGCATCTTTGCAGTGTATCATGCTTCAGAACGAAGCCAGATCTAACAAGACTGAATAATCAGCTGAACAAATCTTTGTGCTTTGTTCTTCAAATCTGATTCGTAGGAAAACTTGCTTCATGATGGTATGACACCTCATGCTCATTGTACAACGTTCTGGTTTTCTTCTTTAAATACCTTTTATTTCCTTTAACCTTTTCTAGCTTTTAGCTGACGTTGGGCAAGTAATGCAGAATATTTCTGCAAAGTATTCTCTCAGATGTCAGTATATACCTGGGATTACAGTTGTGACAGGGGATGCCAAACCAGACGGGATGCCTCCGTGCTGTGGGTGGCTTAAGTGTGCAGCAAGTTCAGTCCGGCTCTGAACAGCTTAAAATGTAAATGAAAAAGGTGAATGGTCAAAGAGGAAAGTGAGATGAAGTGTTTTTCATAGAGAAGATGCCTTAACAAAATCTCACCTGTCAAAGTTTAACCTCTTGGCATACAGACAATGAAAGATGCAGATGCTGCCTCTTCTGACGCCATCTTTAAGAAAAATGCCTGTGCCGCAACACCAGGAAACAAGTATTGTGCTGTTTTTAAATTGTCAAAAACAGTACAGCTCTCTGCCTATGGCTTCATGCTTGTAACGGCTGGAGAAACTCTGACTGCAGTGAGGGGACTGCACGGATGGTTTGCCTTCCTGCGCTCTCTGAACGGAGACTTGCAAAACAGATTTACCCCGGAACGCTAGAAATATAAACATAGAGATGTAGGACCAACAAAGCAAAAGTATTCCCATATACTTCCAATAGAAAACTGAAAAACACAGACATTAAGACCAAGTCAGGCTACTTCCTGTGAATTTTAAGAAAAATGACCGACAGCTGGAGTAGTTCTCTGGTGAGAAATTCCAGTGCGAGGGAACTTTCTCATAACTGTACAACTACATGTTTTGATATTCCCCAAATTCTCTCTTCCAGATCAGATTCCTCCAGCTAAGCCTTGAACAGCAAGACTCTACTTAAAGTTTTATCTTTAAATAGAATTTCTCGCAGGTACGATATACAGCACAACACACCATGCCTGCCTCTCTACCAGAGAAGACTTTCCCTCGTCCCAATACCCACATTTCCAGGCAGTAGAAATCCTGGGGCAGAAGCTGGGCGAGAGCCACAGTGTTCCCCGGCCCAGTCCTGGGTGACCAACACACCAGGGCCACCAGGTACACCCACAGCATGCTTGTATACCCTCTGGGCATGTGTGGTAGATGGTAGGTGCCTAACCAAAGAGGGCTTCTCTGCTTCATGGGTCTTCTGAATCCTTTCAGGCACCCCAGTTAGTCTTTGACTCCCATTTTGAGGCCCTTGCTCCGTCAGAGAAGTTACAAAGTAAATGTGAAGGTAGAGCATAAGATAACTAATGCTTTGTCACATCCATCATGTAGGCTGAGCTGTCACCTAGGCTGTGGAATACCACTGGCCACAACCTCATCATCTGCAAACATCAGCTGGGGAGGCAGGAGCACCTGCAGAGACAACGTAAGTGCAGACAGGAAGAAAGGTACATTTGTAAACAGGGGGGGACACCTCCCTTTCTAAAAATGTGATTCTGCTTCATATTTAAACATGCGCCCCAAATCCAGCCTGATGTGCATTAACACATAACTGGTGATATAACCAGTGTTTGGTTTCAAGAGGCACCAAAATTGCAGTGATGAAAATACTTTAGCATGCAAATATGTGCTTCCCTACTTTACAGTCTGTATTTAAACTTTTATTTCAAAATGTAGCTCAGGTTGTAGAGATAGAGGACTTAAATATTTAAAGAACAAATAATAGCTTAATTAAATTTGCACACCAGGTTAACTTCACAAAAAGATTTATGAAACTTCTAATTATGCGTGTTCTAATAAATAGTCATGAAAGAGCACTCCTGTCAAAGTAGAAATAGTCAAAACTTAGATACGTGTAGTGCCTCTCCGTGGCTAAGCATCTGCTGTCCGTGCTCCTGCATAGGACTTCACTAGCCAAGGGATCTTCTGCTTTCACATATATCAGCGTATGAAAGAATTACATTTGTTTTCACAAAGGGACTAAACCATGTTGTCCCTTTTTCCTACTGTGCCTTGAAATAGTGACTCTTAAATCACATATGAGCTTCAGAGTGATGAGCGCGTTACAAAGCAGGTTTCAGTAAGTTTGCTTTGTAAGGAAGCCAGTCCTTCTGTTTGCTCCGCTGAAGTCGAGCCTCAAAGAGGCCAGCAGAAAATGAAAGTCAGTAGAAACGTCTCCAGCCATTGGAGTCAGTATGGCTCCAAGTGCTGTGCGCAGGCCACTGCTCGCTGCGCCGCTGCCAGCTTTTATTGGCTTTTGCCAGCGCTCAGCAGGAAATGGGAGCAGCTTTAATCTTTTCTGTCTGACCAGTCTTCAGAGCCAGTTTGTGCTACAAGTTCGACTGATTCCAGAACCTGACATAGTCAGGAAATGTGATGGGGAGTAATGGAAAAAGTAGTGATAACAGAAACATCAACAGAAACCTTTTAAGTGGGGATTTTCATTCTCATTACCTCCAAATTAAGTTGAAGCTGTCAGCTGTAGAACAGAGGATGGATCAAATGTAATGGACAGTGACTCTTCCATTGGATAATGATTCCTCAAGAAACTGAAGGAGTTTAGCCTCAAATACAGCCTGGTTAAAACTAAATTAAAAAGTCTTTGCTAGTATAGATGATACTGCATGATAGCAGAAGCCTCGAGACAGCATATATTCTGGAATTATGCAAAAAATATCTGCTGCAGTCAGTAAATAAAATATTCCTTAAGGAAAATCAATGCAGAATTTTCAGCAATTACCCCTACAGGAGTATTTCAAGTAATGAAGAGGTGTAAAAGAAATATTGGCTGTGTTCATTCTCCCTTTTCTGGTTTTCTCTTTCTGTTGTTATTTCATTCTTTGACAGAGACCACCCAAACTCAGCTTATATGTTTTGACTGTTCAAACTACAGAAATCTCAGCTCACACTTAGAGGAACATGAAATGTCCAAGGCACATGAGTAAGATACAGAAGTGATCTGACCATGTAATTTCACTGTCACTGATTGCCAAAAGCAGCACTCTCTAGCATAGGAAAAGACATACATATAAAACACACGAATATACATCCATATATATACACACCCATATATATATACATATAATATATGTATGTAAAGTCCTGTGTACCAGAGAGGCTTATTGCTACAATATCTAACAACCTGAAACTTGGCATTTCAAAGAACATTAGATGCACTTTGCTCTGTGTTCAATGGAATATTCTGAGACAGGATTTGACTTACTGCTGAATTTGACAGTTACGCAAGAACTGTGCATGTGTGTGTGTGTGCATGGAGAGCAGGCACTAGAAAACACATTAAGAGAGAGGCACCTGAATGCATGAAATCAGCCCAAGTATTATTTGGTTATGCTTGATTGTAGTTGTGATGTAAGACACACTGAACAAAAGATTCTCATTTTATATATTATAAAAAACATGTAATGTACTCAAAGAATACTTGCTAGGCATTTTGCCAGTTGATGTAGTAGCAGGAATCCATCTGCTCAAACAAACTGGGGTTATTTGCTGGCTGTTATGACTAAGGCTACAGCAATGGATTCAACATGTAGAGAGAAAAAGTTGTTTGAAATGGGGATATAAATACAAAATCCAAGTGCTTTCTTTATGTTTTCTTGGCTCCAAATGTAACTTTTAATTCTAGATGATTGCGCTTTCTCAGACCCTTCATATGTTCTGACATCCTACAGAGGATGCACACGGTTTTTGTCCTCTTTGCATTCCCGATGACAGAAAATGCTCTCAGATTGCACGAATGTGATTCACATTGCCAGACCTCGGACGGGAATACCGTGCAGGGAGTGCAAATGCCTTTGGTCACTAGCTGGGTAGTGTGGCCAGTGCCCTGGGTTTAGTTGCAAAATCCTCAGAGTATTTCATGGCTCAGCTAATGGCTTTTCCCAGGAGTTAATGAGTTAGTCTTAATGCTTGTCGCTGAACGCAACATCCTGGCAGAAATCACAGTGATAAATAAAGTTGGGGGAAAGGATCCATGTCCACTTAATTTTTGCACTCCATCATAATTAAGAATGCATTTCCTGGTTAAAAAATCTTGCATGACAAAGGAGCTGATTTAGTATAAACACTGGGGAATGCAATCCTGGAGAAGCTCAAAATTTCACAGGGAATTCAAACCCAAATACGTGGGAAGCAGAAGCTGCTTCAGTAGAGGATGATCCCTCCTGTACTTAGTGGGCAATGGCATGTTAAGTGTTAAAACTTCATGGTTGATGTGGCGCTCTGAGTGGCACAGCAACATTTGATGGGGAGGGCTCATTACATAGGTCAGATTTCTTCATTTCCTTGTGATACTTCAATCCTAAAGAACATACCTAAACCCAACATTTTAAGGGCATGCCTCATTTGCAACAAACACTGCTCCTGAACTTAGCAACCAACTTGCTCTACTTGTAAGAGACAACTCATAAAATCAGTGGCAAAGCACTGCCCTTAGGTATTAGTTTGAGAGTGTGGACACATTCCCAGCCTGGCATTACTGATACCGTTTGGGTCGTATCACCGACATACTGAGTTTGAGAGGGGGAAGACTTAAAGTCTTGTATCACTGCTATCTGTTACTGTACCAATAGGTCAAGCTCATTTACTTGGATTTATAAAAGGCTGTAAATAAAGCCGTGCAGAAGGGGCTAACACAGTGACTTGGACTGGCTTCCTGCCTGAGGATTTTTACGCCTTTTTCTGAAGCATCCGGCCACAGCGCCGCGGGGCGCTGGGGAACGGCAGCTGCTTTTGGCTCTGCCGCGTGGTCATGCAGTGACTGGTGGAGACGGCCCTTGAAAATGTATATGCAACAGTGATGTGTCTCAAAATTCTTGCTTTTTTTACTACGAGACTTCTTCACTGCTTTTTTTTTTGCTTTATCCTCTAATTGCAGCCATGCTGAATTAATTGCCATTGCAGGCATGGTTTATACCAAAATTTTCCTCTTCTGAGCTCCAAGTCATTTTGATATTAATGGATTTGCTGTTTCAAACACTGCATTATGGATGCATTATTTCTCTTCCTCAAACAAGTGTCATCATGCCAAGAGTCAGAAAAGTACCAGGGAGCCTCAGGCAGACAATCAGTAAAGCCGCTGGACTTTGAGATTCGTTGATTTGCAGAGCTGTTGTATAGGGTAATAGGCTGTACTTCCAATTTAAAGGCAGCTTTTTCCTGAAGACACAGTAAATGCCCAGCAGCTCCATGGTGACTGATGCACTAAGCAGTATTACAGATTACAGACTTACTAGGCTCAGGACAAACAATTTGTTTACTCAACAGGCAATTACCAGAAGCTGCATCCATCAGACGAGGGAAACCCATCCAGAGGGTATCTATCGCACACAGGTGTTTGAAAGAGTAACGAGATGCATTTATTAACGTGCTTTCTGATGGAGAGCAAAGGCTAAACAAGTCAGGAAAAGTCCTCCAAATGTTAACACAAAATATGAAAAAATGGTTGAAATTGTTTGAGTTTCTGGATCATCAGTAGAATTAATTGATAATTAACTAATTAGTTGATGATGATAGCTATTTGCGGGCCAGGTAACAGTAACTCCGTGCAGCTCGTGCTGCTTCCTAACCGAGCTATGCCCTCTTGTGGGTACCCAGGAAATTACACTTTCCACACCAGAACCATCTTCAGTCGGAAATCGCTTACAACATTGCCGTGTTTTATGATTAAGTGTTACACTCTGAACAGACCGCTATTACAGCTTTTCCGCAATTTTCACTTTCCAGATGTGACTTTCCAAGCCCCAATGATATATATACTTCTTACATGTGCCAGGATTTTCCAGTTACTCCACAAACTGCTAACTTGGTCTGTGGGAATTTTACAGTGAAAATAGAAAAGAAGAATGATACAACCATTTCTCTCGTTATTTGGATTTTCTAAAAGTTGCAACAAGAAATCAGAACATTAAGCCTTAAAGGAAAGAAACAAAAGAAAAAGAAACATCAGCCATCAGCCTGAGAACTCCTTTCTTTCCCCTGGCCGGGTAAGTTGTACTCTGTAAATGCCACAGATCCAGTAGAGGCTTGTCTGGGAACCATAGGATTACTACTTGTTTAGTGCCCTCCCCCAGGTGATGAGACATTTGACAGTAATCTGACTTTGAGTGGGATAATGCTGAATTTAGCACCTAAATTGTAGAGGATGCCTTTAAAAACCTTCAAAAATGTGGCAGCTGCTGACTTCAGTAGCGTTTCACTAATGGCCAGGCCACGAGCTATTAAAAAAACAGTAATTTAAAAACAAAAATGCCACAGCCACCATATACAGTTAAGAGCACTGCTGAGTACTCTAGCTGTTAAAGGAAAAAGAAAACATACTGTTGCAGACAGATGTTGAAAAATAAAACTACTGGGTTCAAACCAGTATGTTCTTAGGCTATAAAACATGACTGGAAAAACATTTTAATGCCTTTTTCCGAGCATAGCTGGTCTATTAAGTGCTAAATATCAAAAGACCAATTCAGCTCTCATTAGTGTGACTGGGAATTGAATCAGGCTCGGAAGAACTGATTCTGCCGTCCTTACCTAGGATGACATGATCCTCATTAATATGTTACTAATTAGCCCAGGCCAAAAGCTTAAATGTCAGAGCAAGTAAAACCTGAATGTTACCAGAAGGGAATATAGGACATGAGTTGCAGGGCTGCATGAAGAAATAGCTAAGCCTTTTTCTAATGGACACCTCCCGCTTCCAGTGACACGTGAGCCATGGGAAGCTCCTCTGCAGCCCTCGCAGGACCCAAGTGCGCAGCCAGCGAGCGGCTTTGTAGGACAGAGAAGAAAGTGGCTGGGTAAGTGACAGAAGAGACAGTCGCCGTGCGGGCTGCTGTTTCTGTAACCAGTGCAAAGTGTGTGTGTGCACGCGGCAAATGACTGCTGACACCTGCAGATGCGGTTTCCCGCATCTCCAACCTGCAGAAAGATGTCCTGCGGCGAGGTTGTAGCTTTGAGCCCCGTGGGGGTATTTATCAGAAGATTTTGAGTACTGCTAATTATGCCGATCTGAGATCCAGGGAGACATCCGTGCCCTTATTTTCAGGGAAAGATAGTAATCACAAATTTTTTTTCACATTGATGGGTTTTTAGCTATTTCTTTTAACCTGTGACTTGTGGACCTCAGGAGATCCATGAATGACTTCTGAAAGTCCCCACAGAAGATAACGTAGGAAAAGAAACCCTACTGTCAGGAGGCTTAAATTATCTCTGGTTACATCACTGCCTTATTTGCTCTTGGCTACAGACTTCTCTTAATTCTAACTCACCTGTCTCCGCACAGTCGGTTGCCTGTACTCAGACCTTTGATCCCTCCTGTTTTTCTGTAAAATAATAATAATAATGAAAAGGTTGGGTTCAGTTCACACTCATTTAAAGCAACATCATGGTGCTTCAATGACTAATAAACATCTTCCTGTGAAAAATATTATATTAATATTTCATTTATTAGCATCAAACCAGAAAGCAATGGAGCAAAGGCATCTTCTACTGCGCCTGCCCCTAACAGAAACACAAAATGGTGTTTCAAATTTGAATGCAGTTAGTAAAATGAACCAACAGAGGAAAAGCTTGGTAAAAGAGCTGAAGAGAATTAATTAGATTTATTCATTGATTAAAACAGATGCTCCATCCTTTTAAGAAAGAAGTGACTCAGACGAGGCAGGGGAACAAGACAAGTAAGTCCCTTCATTTGCTGATAAAGAGCTAGGAAAACATCCTAGGAAATCAAGAAACTGAACGAGAAGCTAATAAGAAAAGGTGGGAAATTCTTAAACTTTGCAACTGTATATTTCACAAAATGTATTTAGTAAAATGCAGATTTGCCATGAAGTTGTAGTGGGAAATTCACCATTTTATTATAGGACCCAGAATTGTTGATTACTATGCTAGTCCAGGGCATGAAATAACACCTCGGGGGGAAGCAGATTCCAAAATGTGCCCGTGATAAAATGGTCCAGAATCTGATCTCCTGGGCTGTTTCAAGGATGTTCGCAATTCTCAGGCAATTTGGTTGTCATAGCACCTTCAATAAAGTTCTACCAGAACATAGAAATATCGCCTCTGAGGGGTTTTATTGGCCAATAAAACAAGCTGGCTTGGACTGGCACTAGACATGGAGCATGGGCTTTAACAACAACAAAAATAATTATCAAATGTTGTTTTACGTAACGGCAAAACTGGTCCTCTGGTAAAAACTCCTGGAAAAACTCACGCAAGAGCGCTGATGAGGAAAACATTGGTTGCTTCAAACACAAAAAAGAAATATAATGAAAACAAATCTTTGCAGTATGAGTTGAGAATCGTAATCTCTGGTCTTGGCTGCTGCAAAATGTCATCGCTTTACAAAACACAGTGAGTTACACCAGCTGGAAATTTATCCCTTACTGCCCAAAATCATTCCCTCCCAACACTGACAAATAAAAATACAGGTAATTCTGTAAGGGAGTGGCCACCCCTATGGAGGATCTGCAGACTTCATCGCCAGCCGAGACAAAGTGCCAGCGTGATGCGAAGCCTGCCTCAAATGTAGACGCCTACAAGTAGGACTTGAATCCTAACCTGGATATTTAGTGCTTATTTAAAAATGCGTATCATATTTTTGGATCATGAAATTAGGCCCATTGAATTCCCTCACAGCACTAAGACTCTAAGACAGCATGGCTTGAAGAAATGATTGATCTATGCAGATATAAGTATATGCACTGAATTTTTCACTGACGTATAGTTCTTTCAGGAAAAAAACAAATATTTTTGTTAGCTACTTTCAATAGTCTGGAAGGTAGCCTCCGTTCTTGGTGGCAACTATGGGTTCAATATTTAATTTGCCTCTTTTCCTTCCATCGTGACACCTGGGCATAGTAATGTCAGCAGAACAGCTATTCGGGGTCCTGTGCATGTTTTAAAAGAATGAAAAAAGTATATTAGAATAATTCTTGGCTTCCAGGACATGCAATACTCAGTTTTAACGTATCATTGAACGTATCAGGTGAAATACCAAAAGATAGCCAACTAATTAATACTGTGCATATACCCAGGCTAGAGAGGACAAACTGGTTAATCTAATGTCTACCATAAACCACAAAAGGCTGCTGTGGGATGCAAGCACAGAATTGAAACTACGAATGCCAAATTGGTTTGCTGAAAACCATTTGAATAGGCTTTATCTAAAGGAACAAAACAAAAAATTCAATAAAAATTGGGTTTGATACTGTTCTTCTGAGTAGTGATACTAAAGTTCTGTACAGTGTTTGACTTAATCTCATATGAATTACGACAAAATAGCATGGTTCAGAAAGCAGTCATGTTCAATAGACTAAAACAAGTAAACTGATAGACCTAAAAAAATAAGAGTTAATGAGGTATCCTCATTCTTCGAGGGTGTCTTTAGTGGTTCTGCCAGAAACTATTTACTTTTGGTCCAATACTATTCCAAACCTTTGGCAGTGGTCTAGAAGGAAATGAAATTAATTCTGATAAAAGTATCAGAGGACGGAAAAACATGTGGTATGGCAAAATGATGAGCACAAATCAGTTATACAGATCGACTCGGAATGCTTTTTGACTGAGGTACAGTATACACCATAAGAAAACATTAAATCAAGTGGTAATATCCTCACATGAGCTGCATTAGTGGTTATCTTCACTGACTGGGAAGCTGAACTCAGAGCCACATGCATTTTAATATAGCACAAGGCCGTGTATCTAGGAACACAGAATGTAAACCACACTTACAGGATAGCTTGTGGTATATCTCTGAGACACATGAAGATTTAAAAACTTACCTACATAATTTCCTGACTGCAAATTCCCCAGTGCAATGCTAATGACACAGAAATGGATTCAATTACTGCATGTAGGAGTACAGGAATCCTGCCTGGAACCATGTGGTAAAATTGCCTTTATATAGTATGTTCGTGAAACTAACACCACCACCTTTGCTGATAAACAAACTTTTAGCTGGACCAGCACAGTTTCAAAAACACAGCTCCAAGAAGACGTTGAAAGTGACGTGATTCCTTTATGAGGACCTTCAATCAAGAAGATATTTCCGAGAGAATAAGGCACTTAAATCTTGCAGGAACACACACGCACTCCAAATATCCAACTGTAACTTAAATCCTGAAAATTTCAGGCACAAAATAAGATAAATATTAATAGAGCTCATATAGGGCTGTAATTGCTTGACTTAATATTTTCATACAGTGCATGTGATATCTCAGCTGAAAGTCATGAGCTTAATGAAGAAATTGTTAGTGAGCTCTGTGGTCTGTTATTCAGGGCAAGATAGCTCCTTCTCTGCCAATTCTCTTTTAAAGTCTAAATGTCCTTTAACCATATTAATATGAAGCGAAGAAAGATCTCTGTCTAGAAACCCAGTCCCATAAAAGAACAACCTTTTCTTTCCACAAGAATCTGGCAGATGCCAAGTCCCGGCTTACTCAGGAATGACGCCTCGATACCCTTAAGCGGCACTTCAGATAGACGAGGCTCTTGTGATCATTTAGTCTTGCCCTCAGCACAACCACGACAAAACACAGAGACCTGTCCATCAGGTCGGTTGAATCCCTAACCGGTTTCTATTACCGATTCTGTGCACATCGTAACGTCTGTCTGTAAGCCTGAGACCTCTTAGGACTGTGTGTGATAATAGATACACACCCGATTTTCTTTTCAGCATGGAAGTAAGCTAAAAGAAGTAAGAAGTAAAAAATCATGCTTAAAAACTTCTTTCTACTTCCCTTTAATATGTTACACCCAACTACGAGTGCTGCACATTTCATTCATCAGCCCTCTTCTCGCTCCCCCATTTCCTGTGCACTCTAGCGCAACGTTTCAGGAGTACCTTTGGCCCCACTGAGGCAAAATAGGATCGGAAACATGTGAAATGTGACAGCCAGATGTGTTGATCTGCTGCCACTGGACACTAGGAGGTCACTGTTAAGATTTTGCGGGGGAGTGTGAGTGGATGGGGTTGGGATTAGATTTTCTGTATCGGGAGGCGAAAGCCTGAGGAAGTGTTGGGCTGCTACCAGTGCAATTGTAGGCAATATGAAAAGTGACAAGACGACTTTTTCTTGCCTTTATTTCTGCACTTACAGGGCTATGAATGATGGCACTCTTCCTAGTACGGCCTTAACTCTGTCTGAATTTATTTGTGTTCATCTAAAGGGTGTCAAAAACTCTCCGCACATTTACACTGATGCACAGCCAGAGTAACTCCACCGGCACAAGCAGAGCTCCTCTGGGTAACGCTAGTATCACGTGAAGTAGAAGTTGGCTTAGGACGTCCCTCCTTCGGAGTTTGCCGTTGTACTCAGAGGATCGACAAATTGCAAGGAGAAAACAGACGCACGTTTAAAGTTTGCAGTGGACTTTGGGGAAGAATTTTGTTTTTTTTCCCCTGAGCTTTAAGATCTCCCTTCTTCTTTCTTCTTTTCTCTCTTTATTTCATTTCCACAAAGCAAAAAAGCTAAAAAGATATCCTAAAGTGCCCAGACTTTTCGTTAGCTGAGTCAACTCAGGTAGCAGCTCCACTGGAGACGGTCATGATTTTCACAAGCTTCCGTTCTTTCCTGGCTTTCCTATGCCAAGAAAATCACAGGCTTGTTTTTCTTTCAGTCTAAATAAGGGGGACAAACTCTACTACTGCTTCCCACCTTAGAAAATTCCTCTTAACCTACTTTCTTTCCAGGCAAGACGGGAAGTCTCAGTGCAACGGGGCTTGTTCTCGCCTGATCCGCGCCGAGGGGCTCCGCCGGCTGCGGTTCTCGCGGCGGCCGGGCAGGACCTGCTTATTGCCTCTGCTGCTGTGTCACCGCCTGTCCTCGTACCTCTGACACAGAGAAGTAACACAGCGCTCGTGACAGACACATCCGAATCTTACAATAAATTGTCCATTGTTCAGGAAGCAAAATCAGGGATGGTGACAGAGGAGACAACTCGTCCCAAGGAAGTTATTACCTTGTTCCGTTAACTAATTCAAAACACATCTTCATGACAGTAGCAAAGGCAGCACAGGCAGCTTTGCTCTGTTTTATATCTAGCATAGCTGCTTCAATTTCAGTGGATTTTTTTGCTAGCCATGAAAATAACTTTCATGCCGAAAATAAAAAAGAATAAAGTAAAATTGTTGTTTTCAACACATTTCATAATTTTGGCTACTTTTGAATTAGAAGCTCTCACTAAAAATATAATACAGTTGTTATAAGAATATTACCAGTATTTTTTGTGTGAAATTCTTTTTGTAAAATGAAAATTGGCAGTATTTTTTCTATAATTTTCCATGAACATTTTGATTAGAAAAACACTTTCTGAATTCTATGAAATGTAATTTTGATATATTAAAACACTTCAGGGTTGTTGTTGTTGTTGTGGGTGTCTCGTATCTAGGAATAACATCTAGGTAGCTTTACATCTAGGGATACAAAAGGCTTGAACAAATCCTGTTTCTGAAACAGCTTGGAGATATTTAATGTCACATTAGATCAGTAATACAATTCTAAGTATTAAGCTAAAAGTCCTGTAAACTAGACATACATGTTGTTTGATGTGTTTTCATGTATGAGCTGCAGAACTTTGCAAAAAATCATTTGTGCCAATATAACAAAAGGTGTATTTGTCATTATCCTGTATCTATATGACAGGTATGATTTGCTAGTTTCTAAAACAGCATATACGCTCCGCATCCGCGGGTTTGCTGCGCGGCCGCGCTGGGTTTACCTTGCAGCTCCATCGCCACGCACAGCCCGTCCGTGCGCACAAGCGCTCACCGCTCTGCGCACATTTAAAGTGCGGTGAGCTGAGCACCGCGCTGCTGCTCCGCTCGCGTCGCTGCCTCCGGCTGCTAGAGACGGGCAGGGCTCGGGCTTTGCGGGGTTGTCTACAGCCAGGCCTGCGCGCGGGCGGCGGGACGGACACCGCACCGGGACCCCGAGGGGGCGATGCCCGCGCCGGGAGCCCCGCGGCCGCGGGGGGGCTGCCGTGCAGTGCCGCGCCGCGCCGGCAGAGGGCGCCGTCGGCCCGCGGCTGAGCGCCGCCGCGCACGGGCCGCCGGAGGGGTTTGTGGCTGCGCCGCTGAGCGCTTTCCGGAGGGGAGAAGAGAAAAAAGGGGAGAAAAGAAAGAAAGCAAAAAGAAGAAAGAAAGAAAAAGAGCAAAAAGAAAAACAAGGAAAAGAAAGGAGGAAAACTAAAGCCCGGAGAGCACAGGCGGCCCCCCCCACCCCCGCGGCTGCCGCAGCGGGACCCGCGCCCGGCCCGCTCCGCGCCCCTGCGGGCGGCGCTGCGCTGCGCGGCGGGGCGGGGCGGGGCGGGGCGGGGCGGGGCCGGGCTGCGCGGGGGCGGGGCGGGGGCGGGGCCGGGCTGCGCGGGGGCGGGGCGGGGCGGGGCGGCGGCGCGGCGCGGCCAATGGGAGGCGGGGGGGGAGCGGCGGCGGGGTGAAGAGCGGCGGCGCCGCGGAGCGCGGGCCCAAGTTTGAGCCGGGCGGCGGCAGCGGCGGCGGCGCCGCGGCTGTGGATTACAAACCGCGCGGGGCCCGCGCGCAGCGGAGGCAGCGCCGCTTCGCGTCGCCCCGGCCCCGCCGCCCGGGGCATGGTGGTGGAGGCGGCGGCGGGGTGGCGGCGCGGCTCGGGGAGCCGCGGAGCGCGGGGCCGCCGCTGAGCGGCGATGCGGAGCGGCGGCCCCGGCGGCCCGGCAGCCCCGGGGGCGCGGCGGCGGCGCTGAGCGGGCCGGCGGCGCGGTGAGTGCGCGGGTGGCGGCGAGCCCCGCGGCGCGGCGGATGCGGGCCGGGGGGCGCCGCTGAGGGCGGCGGTGGCGGCGCCGGGCCCCGCCGCGGGGCGCTGCCGCCATGGGCCGCCGCCCGCCGCCGCTGCTGCCGCTGCTGGCGGTGCTGCTGCCGGCGCTGGGCGCCGCCGCCGGGGCCGAGCCGCGGCAGGTCTTCCAGGTGCTGGAGGAGCAGCCGGCCGGCACCTGGGTGGGCACCATCGCCACCCGGCCCGGCTTCACCTACCGGCTCAGCGAGCAGCACGCGCTCTTCTCCATCAACGCCACCTCGGGCGCCCTGCACACCCGCGCCACCATCGACCGCGAGAGCCTGGCCAGCGACGTGGTGGACCTCGTGGTGCTCTCCAGCCAGCCCACCTACCCCAGCGAGGTGCGGGTGCTGGTGCTCGACCTCAATGACAACGCGCCCGTCTTCCCCGACCCCTCCATCGTGGTGACTTTCAAGGAGGACACGGGCAGCGGGCGCCAGCTCATCCTGGACACCGCCACCGACGCTGACAGCGGCACCAACGGCGTGGACCACAGCTCCTACCGCATCGTGGCCGGCAACGAGGAGGGGCGTTTCCGGCTTAACGTCACCCTCAACCCCAGCGGCGAAGGAGCTTTCCTGCACCTGGTTTCCCGAGGCGGCTTGGACCGGGAGGCCACCCCCACCTACCAGCTCTTGGTGCAGGTGGAGGACAAGGGGGAGCCTCGTCGGCGCGGGTACCTGCAGGTCAACGTCACCGTCCAGGACATCAACGACAACCCGCCCATCTTCAGCCAGGCTCTCTACCAGGCCCGAGTGCCGGAGGACGCGCCTGTTGGAGCCAGCGTTCTCCAGGTGGCAGCGGCGGATGCTGACGAAGGCACCAACGCTGACATCCGCTATCGCTTGGAAGGAGGTGACGGTGGTGGTGGTGGGGAGGGGGCCGGGAGCCTCCCGTTTGAGGTGGACCCCGAGAGCGGCGTGATCCGCATCCGGGAGCCTTTGGACTACGAGGCGCGGCAGCAGTACTCGCTGACGGTGCAGGCCGTGGACCGCGGCGTGCCCGCGCTGAGCGGCCGGGCCGAGGCCCTCATCCGTCTGCTCGACGTCAACGATAACGAGCCCCGGGTGAAGTTCCGCTACTTCCCCGCCACCTCCCGCTTTGCCTCTGTGGACGAGAACGCGGCCCCCGGCACCGTGGTGGCTCTGCTGACAGTGAGCGACGCTGACTCCCCCGCGGCCAACGGGAACATCTCCGTGTCGATCCTGGCAGGAAATGAGCAGCGGCACTTTGAGGTGCACAGCAGCAAGGTACCCAACCTCAGTCTCATAAAGGTAGCAGCCGCGTTGGACCGGGAGCGCATCCCAGCCTACAACCTCACCGTGGCGGTTGCTGATAACTATGGGGCCCCACTGCCACCCCCTGGCTCCCCAACTTCTCTTGCCCCTGACGGGGCAGCGGCTGCTCCCGTGAGCCGCTCATCGGTGGCTAGCCTGGTGATCTTTGTGAATGACATTAATGACCACCCCCCGGTCTTTGGGCAGTTGGTGTACAGGGTGAATATCAGTGAGGAGGTGCCACTGGGCAGCTACGTGCGGGGCCTGAGTGCCACGGACCGCGACTCCGGCCTCAACGCCAACCTCAAATACAGCATCGTTTCGGGCAACGAGCTTGGCTGGTTCCGCATCAGTGAGCACAGCGGGCTGGTCACGACGGCTGGCCCTGATGGTGGCACAGCTGGGCCTGCTGCAGGTATGTCCGTCACCCGTGGTCTGGACCGAGAGACTGCCTCTGAGGTGGTGCTCAACATAAGTGCCCGTGACCAGGGCGTGCAGCCCAAGTTCTCCTATGCTCAGCTGGTGGTCACCATCCTGGATGTCAATGATAACAAACCTCGCTTCAGTCAACCTGATGGCTATCGTGTGTCCCTGGCTGAAAACTCCCCTTTGGGAACTGAGTTGCTGATCCTGAGTGCTACTGATGGGGATCTGGGGGACAATGGGACTGTTCGCTTTTCTCTGCAGGAAGCTGAGCCAGCCGTGGCAGCGAGTGGCTCCTCCGCAGTGGCCCCTCGCCGGGTCTTTCGCTTGGATCCTGTGTCGGGCAAGCTCAGTACTGTCTCGCAGCTGGACAGAGAGGAGCAGGCTCACTTCTCCCTGCAGGTCCTGGCCACGGATTTAGGTTCTCCTCCTCTTTCGTCAATCGCTCGAGTTAATGTGAGTCTGCTGGATGTGAATGACAATAGCCCTGTGTTTTACCCGGTTCAATATTTTGCCCACATCCAAGAGAATGAGCCAGCTGGAACCTATGTGACCACAGTGTCTGCCAGTGACCCTGACTTGGGACCCAATGGGACAGTCAAGTACAGCATCTCGGCTGGAGACACCTCCAGGTTTCAGGTCCATCGCCAGACAGGGATCATCACAACGAAAATAGCCCTTGACAGAGAGGAGAAAACTGCTTACCAGTTGCAGATAGTGGCCACCGATGGTGGCCATCTCCAGTCACAGAACCAAGCCATTGTCACCATCACTGTCCTGGACACTCAGGACAACCCGCCTGTTTTCAGCCAGGGCATGTACAGTTTTGTTGTCTTTGAAAATGTTGCTATAGGTTACCATGTTGGTACTGTTTTTGCTTCTACCATGGACCTCAACACCAACATCAGTTACCTTATCACAAGAGGTGACCAAAGGGGCATGTTTGCCATCAACAGAGTGACAGGCCAGATCACCACAGCCAGTATTATTGATAGGGAAGAGCAAGCGTTTTATCAGCTGAAAGTGGTGGCTAGTGGTGGGGCAATAACTGGAGACACTGTGGTCAATATAACTGTCAAAGACTTAAATGACAACTCCCCTCACTTTATTCACACAGTGGAAAGTGTAAATGTGGTTGAAAACTGGAAAGCGGGGCACACCATATTCCAGGCCAAAGCTCTTGATCCTGATGAAGGTATTAATGGAGTGGTCCTTTACAGTCTTAAGCAAAACCCAAAGGGCTTGTTTTCAATCAGTGAAAAAACAGGTGCCATAAGCTTAACAGGACCACTTGACATAAATGCTGGGTCTTACCAGGTAGAGATTCTGGCCTCTGATATGGGGGTTCCACAGTTGTCCTCTAACTTTATCCTGACTGTCTCTGTTCATGATGTAAATGATAATCCACCTGTGTTTGACCAGCTTTCCTATGAAGTTACTATTTTGGAGTCAGAGGCTGTGAATTCCAGGTTCTTTAAAGTACAGGCTTCTGACAAAGATTCAGGTGTGAATGGAGAAATAGCTTACAGTATAATTGAAGGAAATACTGGGGATGCCTTTGGCATATTCCCAGATGGTCAGCTGTATATAAAGAGTGAACTGGACCGTGAACTTCAAGAAAGATATATTTTACTGGTTGTTGCCTCTGACAGAGCAGTAGAACCACTCAATGCTACTGTGAATGTTACTGTAATTCTGGAGGATGTAAATGATAATAGACCACTGTTTAACAGCACCAACTATGTTTTTTATTTTGAAGAGGAGCAGAGAGGTGGATCATATGTAGGTAAAATAAATGCTGTAGATAAAGACTTTGGGCCAAATGGTGAAGTCAGGTATTCATTTGAGCATATGCAACCAGATTTTGAGCTGAACACAATAACTGGCGAAATAACAAGCACTCATCAATTTGACAGGGAAGCTCTTATGAGACAACGGGGAGCTGCTGTATTTAGTCTTACAGTAACAGCAACAGATCAAGGGTTGCCAAAGCCCCTGAAAGATCAGGCAACTGTACAAATCTACATGAAAGATATCAATGATAATGCCCCCAAATTTTTAAAAGATCTCTACCAAGCTACTGTATCAGAATTAGCAGCAAATCTGACACAGGTTCTGAGAGTTTCTGCCTCAGATGTTGATGAAGGGAATAATGGGTTGATTCACTATTATGTAATCAAGGGAAATGAAGAAAACCAGTTTACAATAGATAGTAGCACAGGCCAGGTGACATTAATAGGCAAACTAGATCATGAAGCTACTGCATCGTATTCACTTGTCATCCAAGCAGTAGACTCTGGAACAGTTTCCCTAAGCTCAACTTGCACATTGAGCATTGATGTATTGGATGAAAATGACAACAGTCCTTCCTTCCCTAAATCAACTTTGCTGGTGGATGTCTTGGAAAATATGAGAGTTGGTGAACTTGTGTCCTCTGTCACTGCCACTGATTCTGATTCAGGTGACAATGCTGACCTCCATTATAGCATTACAGGGACAAACAATCATGGGACCTTTAGCATCAGTCCCAACACCGGTAGTATTTTTCTTGCAAAAAAATTGGACTTTGAGACACAATCTTTATATAAGCTAAATATAACAGCAAAAGACCAAGGAAGGCCACCACGGTCATCTACAATGTCAGTAGTAATACATGTTAGGGATTTTAATGACAACCCTCCTAATTTTCCTCCGGGGGACATTTTTAAATCTATTGTTGAGAATGTTCCTGTTGGTAGTTCTGTCATTTCTGTAACTGCTCATGATCCAGATGCGGATATTAATGGGCAGTTAACATATGCAATCATTCAACAGATGCCAAGAGGTAACCATTTCCGTATAGATGAAGTCAGAGGGACAATATTTACTGATGCTGAAATAGATCGCGAATTTGCTAATCTCTTTGAATTAACAGTCAAAGCCACTGATCAGGCTGTTCCTGTGGAATCCAGACGATTTGCTCTGAAGAATGTGACCATTTTGGTGACAGATCAAAATGACAATGTTCCTGTGTTCATATCTCAAAATGCTCTTGCAGCCGACCCTTCAGTTGTGATCGGTTCAATCCTAACTACAATTATTGCTTCAGATCCTGATGAGGGTGCCAATGGGGAAGTGGAATATGAAATAATCAATGGAGATACCGAAACCTTCATTGTGGATCGTTACAGCGGAGATCTAAGAGTAGCATCAGCTTTGGTGCCTTCTCAGCTAATCTACAATCTCATAGTTTCAGCCACGGATCTTGGCCCCGAAAGAAGAAGATCTACCACTGAGATGACTATAATTCTGCAAGGGGTTGATGGGCCTATCTTCACTCAGCCGAAATATATAACTATCTTAAAAGAAGGTGAACCTATTGGGACAAACGTCATATCTATAGAAGCAGCTAGTCCACGGGGTTCGGAGGCTCAGGTGGAATATTACATAGTGTCTGTCCGCTGTGAAGATAAAAGTCTGGGACGCCTCTTTACCATTGGGCGCCATACTGGTGTGATCCAGACTGCTGCCATTTTGGACAGGGAGCAAGGAGCGCGTCTCTACTTGGTGGATGTTTATGCCATTGAAAAATCATCTGCTTTGCCCCGCACGCAGCGAGCAGAGGTAAAATTTTTACATGGTGATTATCTACACATTTCCTTCTTAACTAAGCCATTTTATGTGTTTGTTGTGTTACCTGACCATTTTAAAGATGTTAGTGCACAGAAGAAGTGAGCTGAAAATTAAGTCTGTTGGTTTACTAGTTCAAGATAACCTTTCAGTCGGTGTGCCTCCTCAGCTGTTTTCCTCAAAGCTGCCTCTCTAGAAATTTGGGAGAGGTTTGGGTGTAGCTTAAGCTTTGCTACTCCAAGCATGACACTGGTAAAATAAATTTTAGGTACTAAATATTTTAGCTTTAATCACAGGCGTCCCTGAGTTTTGCATGCCTTCTCATTTTAGCAATCATTAATTAGTTTTAGTCTTTCTATTCCTATGTGAGCTATTACTGGACTTCTTTTATTACAGTTGTCATGTCAATATGTGTCTGAGAATTGGCCAATAGGGGATTGCTGTCTGAACAGTTTGTTTAGTGTCCCAGGTCTGGACATACTTATTCTCCCCTCCCTTGTGGTGTTCCTGGTTAAGTTCCTCAAATGGATCTCTTCATATTTTGCAGATCTACTGTTATTCCTTTATGTTCACAGATGAGCATAAAAAATGTCTTGTTTCTGTTCTCAGATGTGCCTGACTTATAACAGTATTAACACTTCAGCAGAAAACTTTCCTTATCAGAATGCCATTTGCTTTGCAGTTGACTGAAGGGTCTTTAAGTGCTCTCTGCATAATTAGCTTGAGCAGCGAAGGGTGGAAAACGGATCTGAAACCTCAGCTGTGAGGTGCAAATATTGTAATTGCCACTTCTTAGTGTATGTTAATTGAACCACAGAGCTAAGAGCGTACGCCATTCATATCGCCTTCTAGATGAAGACTGAAAAAGCTGTTGTGAAAGGGAGTCTTGTTTGGTTTAACTTCCACCGTATCTGGAGCTGCCTTCCGCATCTTGCTATGAGTCACTTAACTTTCACTCCCTGGCAGTCCGGAGCCGGCACTGTTGAGTAGGTCAACCAGCAGGGAATGCTGGAGGGCGCAGTGGTCCAACCCTTTCCCTCACCAGCACGTTACCTCAATATTTGCATAGCCTTTTGCATCCTGGACCTTACCCTCATATGTATTTCCACTTCAGAGATAGGTCTTTCAGTTCTGAGCCACCAATGATACTGTGGTCGTTTGGGGTCTTTTTGTCTTAGTGAGTGTGGTATTTTTAACGCTGTTACTTGGCATCTGTAGCTTTTTGTTTTAATCGGCCCTTTGTTTTACTGCTTTAAGTACGATCTGTAAAGGCATGTAGCCTCACTTTCTCTTACTGGTAGTACTTGACACTACAAAATGATCATATGTTTAAAGTTGGGGGTTTGAGCAGTGCTTAAACTCAGAAAAGATCTGTCAATCTGTGTAATGGAGCTTATTTGAATGGTGTACATAGTGTAAAGTTTTTTGTTTGATTATCATACGAGGAAGAACTGTAAGGTATCTGAACGCTGCCAGTTTTAGAAGTAAGTGCTATTAGTTTATGTAGTGCCTGTTACTTTCATGATAAAAGGTTCCTGTTGTATAGGTCTTTGCACCCTTGCTAGTAACTTGTAGGAGATTAAAGCAAAAATTGATAAAGTTGAATTAGATCATTTTTTGTTCTGATGAACAGTTGTTTTGAGGATTAAGTCTTTCTCAGTGGGTATTTGGCTGACAATCCCACAACTGTTAGTCCGCCCATGTGAGTGAAGAGCTTCTTTCCTGAAGGGCTGATAGGGGACCCTATGGTTGGGATAGTTTCACATATTATAAAAGTATTTAATAAGAATATTTGAGCAATGAAGAAAACAATCATTGAAATCTTAAACCAATTTTACATTGTTGAGCACAAACCACTCCTGTAATCAAAAGCAAATGTTTTATTCTGCAAAGACTATTGAAAGCAATAGTCAGGGGCTAGGATTTCATATTACTATTGGTTGCATCTTTATAGTTTCTAAAACACATTTTCCCCCCAAACAAACACTAGTTTACTGTGCTGTTTTAGAAATATATTATGAATGATAGTTAGATTTCAATGTTAAAAAATAAAAAAGCCCATAATCACATGCAGTCTTTCTCAACTGACTTAGACTTAGTTTCCCTCAGAGAGCTTTTGCTATCCCACTTTTGCAGAACTACTATACTAATGTTCTGTATGCCAGCTGACCATCCGTGGGTGCTGAATAAGCTATGCAACTTTTTCCTATGTTGCTTTTCAGCAATAACATTTTTCGTTTGCTGAGCAGTGGTTTGAAGTAGTGAGTGCATGCATTTCAGCCTTAGTTTACTGCCAGTCTTCTTTCATAAGAAACAGCCAGTGCCCAAGCACATGAGCACTACCTCTTTACCTTTAAAAGCCCACCTTAAAAAGTGCTTGTGCTAAAGTCTTCGTACATCAAATCTGTAATTCAGCAGCTTTAATGTTTTCCTTGAATTCTAATTTGTAAGGTGATGACCAGAATGGCAGAATGGCCAGAACACTGATTAAGGACAATGAAAGTGTGTGAACCGCTGGAATATTTAAGGCCACAGAACTGAAGTACTCTTTTGTACGTAATGTCTTCACCTCAGCTTTGTAGGGACAGTGTTATAATTCAGGGTTCATGCTGGCATACATGGACAAGCTAGGATGTCAGGTATCACTGCATGTGAAGCTGTCACTTTTCTGAGCGGATGAACTGTGTGGTCATGTGTTTTGTTAATGAGAAAAAGATGAACTCTTGCATTTTCCTTCTCCTCTCTCTTACAAAGAGTATAGGAGGAAAAGAATACTGATAGGATATGCTTAACATCTCTATTCTTCCTTACTGCTTGCTACACTTTTTGCCTTGACATGCCACATCACCTTAGTTGCACTTTGACACGTAAGTGATCCAGCAAGTAGTCGGAGCCACTCGCTGCTAAACTTGCCAGCCAAGATCACAGAGAGCAGCAGTAGCAAGGAAAGGTTATTGAATCCTTTTCCTAACTTAAGCTTTAGGAATGGTTATAGGTATGAGTTAGAGGGCTATTTGCAGGTTTGGAAACAGTTACTAGGCATTGTCTAGCCAGCAGACAGAGCATGTTTGTGTGAAACCACTTATTCTATAATAAGTCTAGTCTTTGAATCCTTGTCCTTGGGAAATGGTATGATTGGGAGCTTTTCCTAGGCTCTGTCACTGAACTCCTTCTTTTCTATAGTGCAGCATATTGCAATGATCCACCCAGTGCTCCAGCTGAAAAAGGAAGTCTCTTCCTAGTCTTGCCCGTCCCTGGGGTTTGCCATACAGGATCATTTATTCATGTAATCATACAGATTCATTTATTATGTAGCTACCAGGGTTGTATGCTCGCTCTTTGTAAAGACAGGGCCCAAGGTTAAGAGCTATGCAATGACAGGATGGTGAGGGAATCCCCTTCTGACCCAGAGCAGTTGACATATGCCCTGAAAATGAAGGCTTACAGTATATGTTCGTAAAGCAATGCCAAGTAGTTTAAAAAAGTAAGAACTGCTTATTTAAAGCATTTTAAAAGTATGTTTCATACTTTTGTATGTTTCCATGCTTATGATATGTAAAGAAGTGTTTTTTTTTTTAAAAAAAGTCATGAGGTAAGCTTTGTGCTCAAAGTACCAAATAGCTTGAGACTTGGAATGAAAACATAAGGGCTCATTCCACTGTATTTTACAGCTAGATAGTATACTTTTGGATAGCTGTGTTATAGACTTTGAAAGGCATGGAGTTTTTGTTTTTAATCTTGTTGCCTATTGCTCTTTATGATCTATGCTGACTAAAACCAGATTATTTGCCCCCTCCCACTGCCCTTTTATTAGTCATTAGGTATTGCATTGTTCTTCTGTGGTAAAAATAACATAAGCATCCTGATGGGAGCCCTTCTGTACTGTTTACCACTTTGCATGTCTATGAGCATGTTTCTGCTGAAAAAGAAACTGATTGCTTACTCCTTTCTCTTGGCTCTCTAGCATAAATTCTCTTTAAACCCCTTCAAACAGGTGTTTGAGGGTTTCACCATCATGATTATATTTAATGTAGAAAGTTTTAATGAATATTGGGATCACACTAAAACTACACATTTTTATTCCATCTGGGTTTCCAAAACAAAAAATGCATGTTGTATGGTGGTTCAGATGATATTATGCTTTGGAACACTCTAGTCACACCCTATTTCTGGGAGGGCAATAATGAATAGGAACATGAGGATAATACCCAGTCTTCTTTAATCTACTAGGGATTAAAGAGAATTAGACAGAACGTCTAGTTTGCATGTTTAACCCTTAAGTGGATACCTTCCTTCAAAGAAGCAGTAGGTTTGCTGGGAACCAATGGTGCTAACATGTTTATAAGCTATGAGAAATGAAAGGGTAATGGTTTGGGAGTTTTTCAGTTAAACGTCTTCCGAATGTTTTAAGTAGTCCAAGTTCATAGCTTCCAAGGAAGGAAGAAAATAGTATACATTTTAAATCAAAGAATGCACACATAGTCGTGTTAGATGCTACCAGAGGCAGATCTGTGCACAGGATTCCTTGCCTCTTTAGAACTGCTACGGGTATAGGTGGAAAATGGTAAGGGACTGGATACATCCATTTTTAAAATAAAATCAGTTTACTTCAATCAAATGTTCATCTTGCATGCCCTGTCTGTGTCTGCCAGTGCCCTGCCTTTGTCCTTCCAGTTTGACTTTTTCTGATCCAGCCGGTTCCTCTGGGTTGTAGCTTTATGAATTAGGCTGCCTGCATGCCCACCCTGCCTTTCCTTGATTTATGCAGTCCTTAGCTCCATCGTTCAGCCTCTGCTGTTTACCCAGCACACATTTTTTGCTGTGTTTGTGCCTGCTCCTTTCATTATCCCATTTTGTGGCTTCACAGGTCAGTCCAGCCTAGGTCCTTTGACTAAGCTTCCTTTGGGTATCTGAAGTCCTGCACCGCATGGGTCTCTACTGGACTTAAGAGTGAGATGGAGGTATTTAGGTATTTCAAAAAAAAGTTTCCTCCACTGCATGCGTCCAGTGCAGAGCTCCAAAAACTCAGCGTAAGAAAGGGAAGATGATCCCTATTAGGAATACCAGAATTTGCCTGGGTCTAGAGCTGTGGGAGTGCTGCGGTTCCCTCGTGCTGCGTGTGCCGGGTACCAGCCTGGAGCCGTGTGGGGTACCACTGGGGTTACGTGTGGCAAAGCCTGGCAACATACGGCCTAGGCTTAATGTCACTTTGTCTGAGAAGTGGAAAGATGTGAATTGGTAGGGCAAAGCCTTTAAGGTATTATTTTTCTGACCAATCTGGGTAACAACACAGAGCTTTAAATTTAGTAAGAGAACCTGAAACACTTTTGGTAAGTATTTTCTGGCATGTCTCATATTTACCAGTACAAGCATGAACAATGGGGCACTCGTTGTGTTCGTACTACTTATGAATCATTTTATTCTTTAGTGATACATGGCACATTAATTGTAGCTTGACAAAGGAAATTACTTATGAAACATTTGAGTAAACAATGAAATTCTGCCTCCTTGTCAAAGTTCCAAAGCTAATTTTTTTCTTAGTGCTGGTATCATTGATTCTGAGAAACGTGTAATTATTTAACTTATTGCTGTCACTTGCACTGCTCTGAAAAAGAATCTGAGCTTTCCTTGAATACAAGTGGGAGATGAATGTGACCTGTGTCAAAAACTGTTCCAAACCAATCTGTGCTTTTCAGATAGTTCAGGGTTGTCCCTATGTTCATCATTCATTTCTTTAATGGCTTTCTTGCTAAATTCTCTTAATATTCAGAATTTTTCATTTCTTCCTTCAAAGCCTTATGAAATGACCTTGAAAAAATGCACAATTTTTATGTTGTCACTAGATTTTTAAAAGCAACAGTCTTTATTATGGAAAATAGTACTTTTCATATGTCTCTAAGGCAAACATTATGAATAAAGTGCCAAAACCAGTGCAAAATTTTCACGTGCTTAATTTTGCCAAATACTAAATTCTTCATAAAAACCTCTAAATGATTCTTAGGTTCTATTGATGTTAACAAGCAAGTCTTTTTCCAGGTAAAATGATACCCCCCAATTTATTAGAGTGCGGGTTTCTTTCTAGGTTTTAGTCTTACATGAAGCAGTTGGTGGCTGTTTATTAATGAGAAGAACTTCCTTCAGACCTTGGTCACCAGAGTTCCTATGGTCTTGTTATCTACAGGTATCATCATTAGCTTTTCTGCGATAAAACTATGTTGTTGCTGGCTCCTTAAATCTTTATTGTCTTTGGCTATTTCCTGTGCATTTCTTAACCCTTCAGACAGCAAGTCCCACACTCTCTCAGAGGATGTTTGTACCCTTTTGATGGATGAAAGGAGACTCCAGACGCTTTCATGGTCTTTTTTAAAGACATCGAATATTGCTGAAACACCCTTAAAGGGTTGTTCCCTCCTTTCCTCCCCAAAACCAAAGTGTTGGTATAGTTTATATCAAAGCAACCTCCTGCCATGACAGTTATACTAGTCTAGGTTGTTTTAACTGTGTCTAGACTAGGGAATAGCATTACTGTTAACTCAGTTGGGTTCGTTACCAGTATAATTATGTCTGTGCATAACCTGTGTGTAGACAAGCTGTAATACTCTAGGGTTCTAATTAAAAATGAAATTTATTGCAAATAAAATTGAAGTAAAACAAAGAATTTTCCTAACATACTTGTAAAGAAATGTGATGCCAGGTCATTGATGGTACATCATATGACCTGCTCCAGTAAATTTATAGCTTTACTTCACTTTGCCAAGAATAATATCAGATATGTTAGGGGAACTGTGTCTTTGTTTTAACATGATGTTTCTCTCTATTCTAATAAATCTTATTTTTAATTAGATCCCTTAGTCTAGACTGTCACCCAGGTTTGTTTTTTGTAGAGATCTATTTTTGTTGACTTCCTCAGAGCAATAACATACCAAAAGGGTAGTAGAACAGATGGAAACTGATAGCTATGATTATGCTGTAAAAATACATACATTCACATTAGTTAATGCAAAAGAATTTCAGAGAACCTCTTATGGAAATGGTAATTTATGAGCCAACAGCTATGCAAAAAATAATGCAGAGGAGCATTTGCCTTAGTATATAATATTCTGCAGTGTTCACACATCACACACTGTTAATAGGCTATTGCTCATATTGACATAGTCATCTTGGATTAGTATGTAAGAGTTTACATACTATATTTAACACAGCCATCCAGACATCCAGCTATACAGACAGAAGGGCATTCTGATGTTATCTGGCAAAAACATGTATCTAGTAAAAACATTCAGCAGCTAAGGTTCAGATGAATGGGCGGAACTGCGAGGGCTTCTTTTGAAGAAGAGTATCTTCTGCGGGGGCATGAACTCCCCCCATGGGCCTGAGGTGGGATCCCCTTGTGGAGGGTTTCTGGGGGCAGCTGGGCAAGGGAAGCTAGCAGACCCAACTGTGGTGTGGAGGGAAAGTCAAAGAGCATCTTTGGGCTAACTGAGTGGCAGAGAAGTGTATGTATGCAGCTTGCCTTTTTGCTGATCCCCTGAGGCCTGTTGGCTACCTCCATGGGTTGGTCAGGTGCTGGGAGATGTTTGTGTGCTGCTCCCTGGGGTTGCCGCAGACGGACTCGGCTCCATGCATTTAGCATCCCCTAAGAGATCTGAAATGTGAAGAAAGGATTTCTCTCACAAATCTGTGCTAAGTGAAACAAATAGAAGTAGCTTTGAGATGTGCTGTATACGAAGTATCATCAGTGTTAACATGAAAATAACTGTTGGTTTCAGATATTGACATTATTCAGCCTCGCCTAATGGCCAATTACGCTCCTCTAAATACTCCTGTGTGTATGCGCTTGTAAAAATAATGATCTCCTCAGGCAATCAGTTGAATGCACTCAGAAGACAACCAAACTGTCAAACACTATAGTTTTCTCTACAGCATCCACCTGTTCTGTTTCCCCGTGCTCACAACGTACCTGTCTTGGCTGCTCTCCAACAGCACTCAAGCCCTGATTTGTCATTTTGAGCAGAAGTGTGTGAAGGCAAGGGAAAAGGAGCAGTGTGACTCAAGGTTATGGTGTGCTTTCCCTCTATGTTACTCTTCTGACTCTCCTAAAAGTGAAGGAGGACACAATTGTTTCTTGCCTAATACCTGTGGTATAAAGTACTCGATGGAGGTTCATCACAGAGTAATTGTATGTTAAGTTGTACTTGGTGTGGAGCATCCCACAAAGACTGTTACGTTGCAGAACGTCGCCAGGAACCTGAACTCGGATATGTTCTTTGTAAATGTAAGGCATCAGAGAAAGAAGAAAACTACTCTTTCAAGGGTTGATGTTGGTAGGTGTCTTTTGGACCTCTGCCTCCAGCATGGTGAAGGGTGAAGTGCGTCTCCTTCTCCTAGAGGCCAGGGCTTTTGTACCAAGAGCTGTACAGTGGAGCCCAGCCTACTGTGCCCTGTTTGCATTGAACACACTGCTCCTATATATTTTGCTGCTTCCATGTGTGTGGGAAGTCTCTGTTCAGCTTAATATATTGCACATTTATACCCCCTCCCATTATTAAATGATTTTAACTTCTGAGGGGTAATGGTGCAATTTACTTTTTATTTAATTGTGTATGAATGGCATTGATAAAACTGATGAGCTGGAGTGTTTGAATGTCTTACAAGCTAATTTTGACTCATTTCCAGGCCCCTACTTGGAGTATTTTATTTTTTATATATATAAAAAAACATTTTTTTTTAATGGGGCGGCTTATTAGCATAGACCATAATAATCATTCTTGCTGACTGAAATGAAGAGTGGATTTGTGAGCTGTGCTGCAAGAATGAATGCATGAAAGTCCCTTTCATGACTTGGAGTTTTGTCCCTGTCCTTGCCTTGAGGAGAGGCAGGGGGGGATGAGCACTCTGGGGAGCATAGCCATGCGTGTGCATTGTACGCTTAGGAGCAGGATCTGAAATCATGTGTACTTTTTTATTTATTTTTATTTTTAATCAGACATCAAATGTAAAACTATCCTGAGCTGATTCAAAGCTCTACTTTTTTTATTGCTGCTAACATGAGTTTAACATATCCTCCATGAAGTGAAAAATGAAGAAAAAAGGCAGAATGTTCACTTAGTGAACAGTGCTTGTTAAGAAAAGCTTTAAGGGATTTTATAACTGAAGGGTTCCTTTGCAGGTATATTCAATTTTAATGCTTTTGAAGCCATTTCAAGATTTTGTTTCTCATTAAAATATGAATGAGTAAAATTTTAACTTACAGTTGTAAGTAAATAATTTGTATCTATTCTTTTTTGGGTTTGTTTTTTAGCCAGATAGTATACTAGTTTTATTTTTGGTAGCTGCAACATTTCTTGAAGTCTAATCCACAGGAAAGCTATTAATTTGAAGAATGTGTATATGATGTTTCACCTACCCAGATCTGTAGTTTTCTTTTTAATTTATATCCTTCTTGTGTGGAATTAATTTAAATAGCATCCAGAACTAGATAATGCTAAGTTAAACTCGGCAATAGCAATTGGCTTTCAAAACAAAGATTTGATGTGTAGCAGCTGGAGAGAGAAAATACCAAGTTTGCATCACAAGGTACATATATAGAGGCAGAGGAACGAAAATACTACTAAAAATTTTAAGCTAAAGGTGTGAGTTTGCCATAGGCACTGTATTTGGGGAAATGTGTAATCATGTTTTCTTCACAGTGTACCAGGAGATGAATTGTTCCTGGGAGAACCAGAGAGAAAACTCTATGGAGTGAGGGCTTTTCATGTAAACTCCTTTTGGATCGTTTTTGATAAATTAAGAGAATTCTACTGACATAGTTCAGAGGAATAAATAAGATGCCTGAGCTAAGGTATATATGTCTGTAGTATATCTACTTAAAGCTTGGTATTTTCCATAGGGTTTTTCTTTTGTGTCATGTTACATTTCAGGTTCCCTGGTGCTTTCCCCATTCCACATTCTTTATTCTTTTCAATACAACAAATCTTTTTAATCCATCAAAATGTCATGCTGTCTGAAATATGAAGACATGTTGCAATTACAAGGCTGGGAGCAGAAGGCAAACTCTGTAGTTTATTACACTCTTAGTCTTTAGAGACTTGCATTTTTGTTTATGTGTGTATTTACTTAAATCATTATCCCCTCCCTCCCCCCATGTTTTGGGGCATTTTGTTTTTGTTTAGTTTCATTCTATTCGCCTTAAGTCAATGGAGTCTTTATCCCTGTCTTCTCTGGGAAAAGGATTTGTGCATTTCTGATTTCAGTGAACAACTAAAGGAAAATCTAAATTTTTAACCCTCGTAGGGTTATGTCAGATCACCTGAAAAATAATTTGTGGTTGTGAAAATCTTACGTGAAATAGAGATTTTCTTTCCACTGTGGTTCTCTCTAACAACGCTCTTAATTCATGCATTTCTAACTTTCAAAGAGTCAGTTTGTTTTATTAAGTATAAAATTCTTACATCAAGTGATTCCTATGATCAGCACTGAAAGTTGCATTTTTTAAATCATTTGTTTATTTCTCTGTGCAGTGTTGTCAAGTGGGGTTGCAGTTATTCACTATAAGGTTAAGTGATCATGTAGCGATCATAATTAATTAAACATAAGCAATGATGCCTTATTATTTTAAGTCCTGCAACTGACAGATTTAGCACACTACTTGACCCATGTACTGATGGAGAGAGGAGGAAGTGGGAGTGAACATTTTCTTTACAGGGCAGGATGATATTGGGTAGGAGAAAACTGCGCACACGCCTGCCAAAATACTTGGATCAAACTAAAGGAACACAGATGGCTGAGGCTGATAAAGGTGTCTGTTATTGTGGGTTTTTTTCTTTTTTTTTCTGTGCAGTACTGTTTTGAGTTTGTGTGTAAAAGAGAGGTAGGAGGGGAGGAAGAAGACTATATGAATATGTTTATTTTAATACATTTTATGGTTTAAGAAAAGTTGTATTCAATAATACTGCATGTCTGTGCTCAGTAGGAAGCCCTACATTGTGGAGCAAAGCCCTCCTTTTAGGTTTCTGTAACAAAAGAATATGTCCTTAGGGACTTATTTTGTAGTTCCACCAAATTGTGCTGTCTGACCTTTGGTTCCTAGCTGCTAATACAAAAATTAGATTGTAATGCTGGCAGCAACCCATAAGAGTTTGTCTGAGAAGGTTTGAAAGTACACAGGCTCTGCAGCCACCTCCGGCTGGCTCATGGTCAGCCTAAGAGCCAGCTCTCCTGTTACCCGGCCCCGTATGTCTCCTTGTTGCTGAGGTTTATCATTACCTTGACTGCTGGCTTTATGCAACAAGTGTGTGTGTATATACGCTTACACACTTGTGTAAGTAGTATGTTGTCCTGCAGAGGAGGTGGGGAGTAGGACAGTCTGCAGCTTTTTTGGCTGAGGAGGAAGCCAAGCTGCTGTGGAGCAGGGATGCCTAGGGGAGCTTATAAAGGAAGAGCAACTCCTACCCCTGCTTTATCTGGTCAAAGTCCAGTTCTTCATAGCATTTCTGTTAGTTTTTCTCTCGTAGAGAGCAACCAGTCACCACCTCTAAAAATGCCATGTATGAGCTTTGAAGTTGCTTGCAGAAAGAAGTCATTTTCACCAGAAGTGGTTGTCCAGATACGCTGGATCTATTACATCCATAAAAAATGCCATCCATCAACACAGAGCTGAGGAGAAGAGGGTAGAAGCAACACGTTTTATTCTCCATCCATTAAAGCAAAGGCAATTTCTTTAAAAGGCATTAAGAAAGACTCTTGTTCTGTAAATGATGGCACTAAAGTTTTCCTGCTTGTGACAGCTGGAAATCCACAGGATACTCTTACTAGTGAACATGAAAGAAAAATGGTACTTCAGACTTCATGGCAGGGCAAATAAATTTCATGTTGAATAAGTTCTTCAATTTGCAGTCATTAAGTTGATGTTGCTGTTCTTCTTAGAAATTAATATATTCAAAATACAGTTGCAAAGTCATACTACTAATGGTATACGGTAAATAAGACCAAATTTTATCCACAACAGTATTATTTTGATCTATGGTTGTCCGAATGCTCTTTTCTTCCTTTCTTGATTGTCCCATATGTTTTTAAAACAGATATTGAAATAATCTTTTTTTGGTCATGCGAAGCCACCCAGAAATGAAGGAGACAATGTTTTGTTCTTAAACTTCATGATATCAGATGAATGTGCTTTCTGATGCCCTGAGGTCTCACATGTGCAAACATGCTATTCTGTAAATATAGCATATTATGACTGTTAATTATGGCTACTACTATACAAATTGGAAAATAAGTGCAGCCCAGCCATGTTCCCTCTGAAAAAAAGCCATTTGTGTGAGGTGGAAAGGATACATTTTCTTGGAAAAAAGCAGTATTGTTATTAGAGCTCTGGCTCTGTAAAGGACTTATGTTCATAAGAATCTGGAATTAAAAAAAAAATTATTACAAACAGCGGACTGGATTTTCTTGTAGTCATGCTATTTTTCCATTGCTGTAACTATGTTTTCTTTAATGGAATTACTCTGCCTTTACATTGGTGTAACCAAGCAGAAAATGAGGCCCAGAGTAAATCAGAAAGAGCTTCTACGTATGCAAATTAAAATCTATATTGAAAGTGACACAGGGTAAACACTAAACATTTCTTTAAGAAAAAAATGCCTTTGTCAAGGAAATAAAAAAAAAAAAAAACCCAAAGCATTCTGCAGTCTATAATTAGGCACTTTACATGGATGTAGCTCAGTAAAAAGGAAGATAAGACAATGGTGTTAGCACAGTTGTCCCATGAAAAGAATTAGTGATAAATTATACTACTAAGGAGGCTACAGTACAACTTAATGGAGAACATTTCTATAGAAACCTCAGTCAAGAAGTCAATTATACTCTAGAAATTCATTAGTAAACATATGCAGTGCTCATTGTACACATAATTTAAAAATAATGTGGACCTTTATCTAGTATTAATTTAGAGTGCTTTTTGTCATTGTGTATTTTTTAAAAAGACAAAAATTAGCTTTTTATCTGACAAGCCAGAGGTTTGGGACTCAATGTTTGCATAAGCTGGAAGAAGGAACAGAAGGCCATTTAAAGTAGTTCAGTGGGAGCATGTTAACAGTTTTTCTTTAAAGAAAAGAAAAAAAAATTCTATTACTAATAGATATCACATATATTCCAGCCACCAATAGCTGCTTGCGCTTCAGAGAAAAGCAAAGCAAACAACAGGAATAAAAAAAAAATGCCGCACTAAGAAGGGTTGTGTTGATATTTCTACCTACATAATCTTAGAGGTTTTTCTATATTAATGAAAACATTATTTAAAACAATATTTTACAGGGAAAATAAAATGATTTTCTTGTGGGGAAAAGACTTAAAAATGTAATCATTGAGAAGCTTGTGTGTGTGCATGCATAAAGACTTAAACCTAAAATCTTGTTCCTTTAACTCCTCTGGCTAGTTCCTTGCAGACTAGTAGGACCACTAGTGTAAGGCAAACAGGATTTGACCTTTTGATAACACTGAGACTCTTTGTAGGCCACATCTCAATTTACAGGAAAATAAAAGATTTTCCAAGTAAAATAAAATGGACTGCTTACTAAAATGGGAAATTCTTGAAAAAATGTTTATATGTTCACTGTGAGGTAGGGAAAAGCTTCACTGAGGCAAAGCTGAAAGGTTATTTTTCTTTTCATTGGCCTCAGGAACCACGGTCCTTTTCGTTTGAGGTGATAGGGAGCTTTGGAGTCATTTGCCAACTCGTCCTAAGCAAGTGTCCTCTGTGTGTTTGCTTCGAGTGGGAACCATAGCATCGTGGTTTGGGTATTTCTCTATTGTTTGGCCCTCCAGATGTGTCTAGCACTTATGGCTGAATTCAAAGCATGCAACTTTAGATTTTTAAGGCTCCAGGCCAGTTGTCCAGGCTTCCAGTATCTCTTTGGCAGAGGATGAGGGATCCCCCGAGACCCTCCTTTGGGGGAAGCGGGCAGGGAAAGGCACCCGTCTCTCACGGGACAGGGAGGGCCCTCTCGGAGGGCCCGTCTGGCACAGAACAGGGACCTACGCACCGTTCTTAAAGGAGGCTGCTACGTTTGAAATGGCTAAACTTGTGCAATGAATCCCATCGTAGATGTAGCTTTCTGTTTTCATCAGGAACAGTAACCAACAAATGTTTACAGCGCTTTATAAATCACATTGGTGTTAACAGCTCTAGTTTATTATGGCCTCCATGTTCAATTGCAAATTGAAGTGCATGAAGTAGGCTATGCATTTAACAGTTGGAAATATTTATCTAAGTTTACATGGTAATTTTCTCTTTACAAGAAGGACGGTTTATTGATAGGTCTCTTTTTTCTTTTTCATCTAAGGAAGTTGTATGGGAAAAAAATGCTGTTAATAGGCTGAAAAATACTGTTTTCCAGCAGTCCAATAGACATTTTAACCTGATTGTAACAAATACCTAGCCATTTTTATCTCTTCATTAGAAACTAGAAGTCTGGTATTTAGAGCAGTGGATTCTGAAATGGAGAAACATTGCATTAGATTTTCTTTGCGACTCCCACAGACTTTGATTAATTGAGACAGTCAGCATGGCTTTCTTCTAAAAAGAAAAAGCTTAATGATTAACTAAATCTTTTTTGACCCTCCCACTGAGCATATAAAATGCTTATAAAAGAAATGTAGAAATGAGGAACTTAGAGTTGGTTTTATGTACAATAGAAACACAGCTGAATATTTCACAATATACTATATATAACCAGAAACATTAATTTCCATGCGATAGCCGTCAAGATCTGAATATAATAATGTATGCTCCAAGTCATTTGGTGTTTTTGGAGAGGAAAGAAGCTGTCATTCTCCCTGGGGTGTAGATAAAGTAACACCTATGTTGAACAACTTACCCACAGTTGTTTTCACATATGTTGCAAACATTGGAATTGAAAACCAGGAGTTTCATAAGTTATTGCCAATTCTAAGCCAAATGCCTTTGCTCTGGCTTGACGTTCCTCAAAGCTTAGTGAAAAGCAATGAGACTCAAGATATGCATGTCGTGAACATGCAAGTCCTTTCACTGGTGTCATCTGGGGAAATAAGAAATTTGCACTATACATAACGGAATTGCAAGTCACCCTATCTAATGCAGTTGGCAATGACCGCCATGTTCAACTTGAAATCCCATGTTGCTGGTAATGGCCAGAAAGGATTTTTACATGCAGCAACATCCAATTAAACATCCCTTGAATCATGTCTACAAATTATTAGTTCATTCTTTTATTTACCTGGATCAAAGTTCAGCTAAGTCATAATTACATTTTCAGACTAGAATGATGTATACAATTTGTGCGTATGCTTCTGCAAAATATTCTTGGTATTATATCAAAATATTTCTCTTATCTGTCCCTGTAAATTGAGATTTTAGCTTTATCTAAAGGGATAATTGGAGGACAGCTGACCTTCTATTGTGTTTTAGGAAATAATTTGCTTTTACATTGTACAAACTGTATTCCAAATTATGCAATCATGCCTCCTTCGTGTACCAGAGCGAGCAGAGTAGAGCTGTGCTCAGGAGGGAAAGGGAAAGTAAGATTTGTTGAGAGACTCTCAACAGATTGAATTGGATTTGATACGAACAGGCCAAGGTGCCTAACAGATTCAAAACTTTTAGGAGTATCATAATGTGTAGGGCACTGTAGTTGGCTTTGCTCTTGTTCAGTGAAATCAGTTGTCTCTGTCTGGTCTTAATTTCTGTCAACACTGCTCGTTTATAGTCTAGACATTTAATCTGCTCTTCTGGGGAAGAATTTTCCTTGTATTAGCTGATAGCACTTCGTAAATTGCTATGTTTTATCCCAGCCATGTGAGGGATAATATTAGGGTGTAGCTATACGATTCCCCACAACCTTTAAAATACAACAGTTTATGCAATGTTGTGGTAGTCTCGAATCCCCTATATTGGTGTGAACAGCGGGCTGGTGTCAATGTGGCGATTTAATTTATATATTTTTAAAGCTATACCCTTTGTAAAACTGTTTTGTAAATGTGGCTTTGTGGGATTACATATTAGTAGCTTGTTAGTGGCTTCCAGATCAGTGTGCTCATCTTACAAATCCCCTAAAAGTAGTTTTTCCTCTAAATTATTGTACTTAATCAGGGGTGATTTCATTTGTGCGTAGGTGTCTAATATACACATGTCTTAGCATTTGAATTTCAGTTTTATCTTTATGGATGCTGAAATTAGTTCTCTTATGGCATGTGAATAGTGTTAGAAAAATTTACAACTTCAAGTCTAAAATATCCTTTTTGGGGGAGTGGTGTTTGTGCTAGAGGCTGATAAGTTTTGTCTGGCTCCGCTGGCTTTCTAAAACATCGGTGGGATGTTGGTGCAGTGGTATGATGATGAGGCACTACCTCTTTTTTTGAGGATTTAATTTCTTTTGATGAATGGAAGTTCTGCTCTAGACTGTTTTATAATTTATTTTCTTTTATCATGATGATGGTTTTATTTTCCGAAAGTGGCCTTCACTGCGTTTTTAGGTCTTTTTCAGAAGAACCTACATATCAGTTTTGAAAGAGAATATTTAAGGATATAGGCTGCAATTACTTATTTGGCAATGGCCTATCTGTTTATTGCCCCTCTGCTCCTTTCTGCCCTCCAGTTGCTCCTTTCTGCCCTTGAGGTGCTCATTTAAGCACCGGCATAAGCAGTTGCATCAGCACACTGTAAAGTAACTTGGGAAACTGATCCAGCTGAAAAGTAGGCCAGGAAAAGAAATTTTCAGTTGGGTCTGTTTTCCTAATCCATGTTACAGTGATGCAACTGCTTGTGCTGGCTGACGGCAAGGGGCAGCGAGGGACTGGGGATGAAACACCAGGACCGCCGAAGTGGGAGTGGCAATGGCTTAAACCAGTACAATTTCCAGAAATTTTTATCAACCTAATGACACCCACGCCCCAATATACTACAGAGAATTTTACATCTAAGTCTGAGTACTGGTCTCAAAGCTTTTAGTAGGGGTGGAATGTCAGGGCATCTTTGAGGGTTTGGCTTTGTTCTTGCGTGCCTATTTTGGATGGGAAGGGGTGCCTCTGTAAAGTTCTGGCTTGCTCTGAATAAAAAGTCCCACTGTAGAGTGTATTCTTGAGATAGCTGGAGCTTCAGAAAAATAACACCATTTTCTGTAGAATTTTCTTTACACCTTCATTTATTCTTTTTATACTCTGCAGAAACTTATTTCCTCTTATTTCCTTTTTTTTCTTTATGGATGCTTGCTATCTTTTTCTGTCTTTTTCAATTTTTAGATCAATTTTTAAAAACAAGATGGAACATGGTTAACTTTTGGATTTAATTTCTCTTATTTGGAAGTTGCAAATGCTGTAGAAATCAGATTTTAACTGTGGCGTTGGACTTTAACTGTGTCTTGCAGCCTATCTGCCAAGGAAATAGCAGACGTGTTATCTAAGGATTACTTGCTAGTGCAAGCGCTCCCTCACTGTGGCCGCAGACCAGCCTTGGTGAATAATGGGCTAGAGGAATGAATGGAATGAGTAAATGCAGCCAGAGCCCAGGGTTCCCAGAAGAAATCAGCATCTTCCGTACCCAGGGTTGCAGTGGTCCTCGAAGACAACCAGAAAATCACAGGAGGCGCTTGGCAAATAGCAGAGTGATCTTACCCAGAAACTCTCTGTGTGGGGGAATTTGGATTGCCCATTAAAATATATATATATATATATTTTTTTTCATTGCTGCCTTCTTTGCTTAGGCCATGAATGTCAAACTCTCTGTATGCACGTGCAGTGGTACTGGAGGGTGAAGGAGGCTTCCCCAGGGTCTTCCACCATTGCCTAGCTTGCTTTCTCAGTTTTGCGAACTCCTTACTAGAGCACTTGCTCAGAGTAAACTCATTCTAAGATCATCCCTAGTGTAAGAATTCAGGATTGGACTCAACAGGAACACTGAAAAACAGTAAAATCATAAGCCTTTATTTTTGAGGAAAGGTGCTGTTTTTTCTTTTACTGTTGTACTCTAGTTTTCTCTATCATTGTCTACACCCATGGAGACTTTACTTCTGTGTTAATTTCCAAATGTGGGGTGTTTTTTTAGTAAGTAGTCATTTTTAATTTATTATTTTTATTTAACGCTTCATCCTGCCCTTTTGCGGGCAGCAGGATTTGATTTATTTCTGTGATTAATTCTTATCCCTTTTAGATCCATCGAGCCCTTAAAAAAAGAAGAAAGAAATCTTAACGATAATAGTAGCATTCAAGCTCCTTTATCTGCATTTTGTTCCAGTGCAGTGGTGGATATTCCAAATTCTCCATGGTAATAGAGAAGTATTTCAGAAGCAAATATCTTGCCAGATCTTTGCATTTTCATTACAATTATTGCTAAGGAGAAAGAGTACTTTATCAGACATAGGCTTTGTGGCACTAGAACACAGATGTTTAAAGCTGATGCAAATTAGCGTTCTCTTTTCATTGTGAGTTTACTGCTGAAGTAGTGCAATTTTTTAAGAACCAAAGACCTTTTCTAAGAAAGACTTCACTGGCATCTCTTTGGTAAGCAAGCAGTGCAATGCATCCCTGGGGTTTCTTACAGGCAGAACAAGAAAGATCTCCTTTACTCTGCCTATTTTGTTACTTGCGGATTATGTGCATTAGCTGTTATCCCATTATATGGTACATTCATAACTTTTCTGTTCAAGTTCTGAAGTAACCAGGTTGCAACTGTATATAGTCCTGCTAACATAACAAGAAGAAGAAAAAACCTCATACAGACGCATAGAGGAAAGAAGGGAAAAAAAAAAGAAAAAAAAGTTGTGTGTGTTTGGCTACTGTTAGGACAAGTAATTAACCAAAAATTTTTATTTAAAGCAGTTCAACATTTCTTTTCTTCTATGTTTACTTACTGGACTGCTATTCTTAGGCAGCTATCTCCTCTCTTTCATTTTGCGTATCACATCTGACTTAAGCCACAAACGGGGAAATAAATTTTTTTCGGTGACATTCTGCCTAATCTTACCATGGGGCAAATAATGGTTTGTTTCTATTCTGTAAGTCATATGAAAACAAAGGTTAGAAACTGCACAGGCTCTCAAAGCTTATCAAAGAACCGGTTGCAGTTCTGTATTGTGAACAAACATGTTTCCTAGACTGAACCCAAAGAGCCCGGTTACCATGATTATTGGATCAAATGTTGAGTGCCCTTGAAAAGCTAATGCAGTGTTCCCTGCTGGAGCAGCTATTAGGACAGATGCCGGCCATGGTCAAGCTGCAGTATCGAGTATGTTTCTTTTCCTACAGTAATATGCTGTATTTTTATTTTGTTTCATTCTCTTACCTAATTTAACCCCATAATTGAGGTCCTACTTAAGACCTAATGTAAATTAGCACTTGCAGTATTAGACAGTTTTGGGAGCAAATTATTCTGCTCAGAAAACTTATGGGGTGAACAAGCTACTCTTTCAAAATAAATAGTTTCTGGTTTTGTTTTTGTTTGTTTTGTTTTTTAAACTGAACTTTCTTAGATCAAAATTCAAAATAGTTCTTGTTGAGTAAAGGGTAAGAATGAATGCAGCACTGTCCTTGTCCAGACTAATTAGTGAATGCTTCAAATTAAGGTTATTCAGTGAGTAAACTCCATGAAAGCCTTTTAACACTATTTTTTATTAATCGCTACTTTCATCTCCAATGAGATTACTTGCAAGAGTCAGTCAGAAAACACTTATCTTTGTCCACTGACATTTCAGAAATTAGCCTGGGGCTACTCACTATGTAGTAGTTACTTGATACTTGTTTAATTACTGATTGATGCATCTACAATACATATGATTAATTCTGGGGAAGTTATAGGATAGCTACTGATTTGATATTTAAGGTTTAGTTAATTATTAAACTATATGATTATTATCCACAGTGAAACACTTTAATGGTAATCTTAGTTATCACAGTAAAACCATTACCTATATAATATGGTGTAATATCCTATTAACAGTCTGTCTACCAAATTTTGCCTGCAAGGCAATGAAGATTTGTGAGCCTTGGGCAAGCATAGGATCCAACCACACAGTTATGGGTTGGGCAAGTATTAGAATAATGCAAGACAGAGCATGGAATTGTCTGTACTTGGATCTATTTATCGAGTGCCAACATTTTTTTATTAGACTGCTCTCTTTACCAGAGTTTGTGCATTCCCAGCAGCGTAAGAACATGCATTTTGGGTGAGAAGAAGAAAATAATAAGCTATTTCGTGTAAGTCTAAGAGTTGAGCTTTGCCTGTGTCATGCAACTTTTGAAGCATTATAAGGGTTTTTGAATAAATAAAGGCTGAATTGTTGCTACCTCTTAGATCTCCTTACTCAGTAGCACAAAGTACCTGGTGCTGATGTATGTTAATAATTTGTAAATTAATTAAATCCATATTACTAGATACTGTGCTATTACTAGATATTTTATTTATAACAGAGGTGGTTCCTACACCAAAAAGTTTATGAACGGGTATGAAAGAGAAAACAAAGAGGAGAAAAAGTCAGTACTCAGGACCAATGGGAACGTGGTAAGCCTCAGTTTCACCGCATCGCCAGTCATGCCAGTACTCTGTAGCTCCCAGGGCTTCACTGTATTTTGAGAAGGAGAGAGAGATGTAGTCCTGTGGTAGTGTGCCCAGATTTTTTGTAGGATGTTTCTCTTCCCCCTGCTGCATTCAGCCAGAGCAAAGCTTTGCGTAGACAAAAGCATAATGGTGTGTGTCAGAAGATTTTTGCAAAAGGGGGCGTTCAGACAGGGCAGAGCATGGTATTTGCAGGTTCCCAGCAGGTGACAGACTGGGTAGAGAGAAGCCCTGAACGGCATGCAGCGGGAGCACAGCAGATTAAAGTAGGAATGTACGCGTAGGGATATTCGTGCCACACAAAGCAAATAGGAAAGGCAAGAATGAAGGTAACTTAACTAGTTAGCACCAGCTTCCGCATATCAAGAGCACATATGCTTATCAAGAAGAGCTGCTCATCTTCTCTTGTTTTCAGCGCTAACTGAATTCAAGTGTGCAAACCTGTATCTCTGCTGGTGATATGCCTTTGTTTTGCTGTGCAGGAAGTTTTATAAAATAGAAATAAGTGGTTTATTTTTGCTTCAGTGTTTTTTATATAAAATATATTTTTATATTTATGTATATATTTATATATATATTTTTATACACACACACCTACATATATATATATATATATATAAAGAGCAAAGCAATGGTAACAATTATTTCCACAGAGGTATTTAGAAAGATTTGAATAGACAAAACAGGAGGAGGATGCAGTAATTAAGATGCAAGACGATGGGGTCCTTTACAACAGTTCTAGCTGTATGAAGAGAGAAAGGGCCAGAGCTTGAGGGGGATGAATTGGCAGGAACACCAAGCTCTAGGCATAGTGCGTATAGTATATGGAGAGAAAACCAAATTGGAGATGGTGCCTACTTTATGGGCTTGCCTGATAGGAATGGTGGTGTCCCAGGTGAATGAAAATATTCAGTGAACTGTGATTCAGATAACCTTCTGATTAATGACATGAAGTCACATAGATGTAACTTATTTTCAGTGATTTGCCAGTTTCTGCCTGTGCCCCCTAACCCCTGCCTTGTGCCCTCGGATTTGGAAGAAACAGCATTTCTTGATGAAACTGTCGCCATTTGTCCTCATCCTCGTGTTTCATGACACGAATTGTGGAGGCTAACTTCAGATGGATATTTCAGATAGTTTGCTTAAAATTTATGTGACTTAACACAACCACAAATTAGAACAAGTGCTTGGTTGCCCTTGTAGTGGGTTGTAGTAGGTTGTCCTTGAAAGCTTTGGATTTTTTGTCTTCTGTGAGCCATATCTTATTGTTTTCAGAGTCATAGTTCAGTTGTGTTCTTATGGGCTGCATGGGATTACTCATTTCTTAGAGGCAATGAAGTTTTTCCTATTCAGCTTGCTGTCAACAAGGCTTTTAAAAAGTAATACTCTTAGAAGGTCATTTGACTTTTGAGGGTTGTTCACTTTGTTAGCCCAGACACTAAAACCTTGTGTCTTTGGGTTCTGATTAGTGATGCTTTAATAAAGTCATCTGAAGTTCAGTAGACTGAATTTTCCACCTTTTCTAATGTTTCTATGGTCACAGGAAAGCGACCTGTATTCAATCTTTTAAATGGAAATCTTTGAAAAGTTACTGTGTAATTTTGTGTACCAGACTTTTTCATTGGTTACAAAAAGTGCCTTTTTTTAAACAGCTACAGCAGTGTCTTTTCTCTTTCTTTTCTGTTTTTCTCTCTCCCCTCCCTTTTTTTTTTTTCTTCCTCTCCTCATGATGTGACAGCAATTGACTGAACTTGGGTCTTTTAGGATAACAAAGGATTGAGAAAAATCTTAAAGGTTTTTATTGCCGCACTTTTTTTGGCTGGGCCAGGATAGACAAAAGCCTTTCTACTTGATTAGATAATAAGGGTAACCGTAGGCTTTGAGTGAAAAATATCTTTGCGTTCCCCCCCTTTTTTTTTCCCCTTTGGTTAGAGGAAAAAGGAAAACTATGCCTAATCAGCCACAATTAAATCTTTCATGGTGAGCTCACTTTGGAGGAATTAATGCATTTTGTATTGCCTAACAACTTGAGTGAGCATTTATAACATGTGAGAACTGAGGGGAAGAAAAATTATGGTTGCCTTTTGGTTCACAAGAAACAGGGAAGGCAGGTCATTGACTTGATTTTCATGGGAAGATTGACTCTAGACCGCTCGCAGATTCAGCAGCTGACCAACCTGGTATTGACAGCTGTGGTTTGGGGAGGGGAGCGCCGAGCATTGTGCCATGGCTTGTTGGGGAAAAACAAGGGAAGATTTAAAACAAAGCGCAGAAGGGGAACAGTAGGTTCAGTGTCCCAGCACTGACTGGCTGCTTCTTGTCAGAGGTTGATAAGTGTTGCTCTTTTACTCAATCAGTTATGGTAAGCTAGTGACTTATTAGAGAAATATTATAATTAAAGTGGCTTTTTTAAGTGAGAAACAGTTTGCTCTTAAGCTGAAGAAGTTGTACCGTTCTCCTTCGCTGCATACCGTACAAGCGTACAGGAGATGCTCTTTCTGCCCTTTTGTCCTCCTCACTGCTGAAGAACGTCTCCAGCAGAAGAAATTTGAAAATCCAGATGCGTTTTCCCAAGGTAATCTGTAGTCATATTAGAAAAGCAGTGATCTCTAAAGGTTTTTTGATTGCTATTCTAAAGATTTGTTTTTTCTTACACCTGTTTTGTTTGTATACTATGTGGTTAAAAAGATTTTGGGCACTGAATTTTCTTATTTTATGTATGCTCACATAAATATATCAATCCACTTATTTCAATTTCTCTCTCACCCACCCAACCCCTGGACTTTGTCTTGCATAGATATCCAGAGAGACCCTTGAACATCTGGGGAAATGCAGATATTCCTGCTTTCTTCTCACAACTTCTTCTCAAAGGGAAACTCACACACCCCATCCTTGGCTCATTGTGCAGCGCTGCTGCTCCTCACACACATCCCAGGCTGCTTTCCTTCTCCTCCAGTCATGCATGCTTATTCCTAAAACAATCGCCATCCTATTCACTCACCCTCAAGACCATGAATCATCATGTGTCTCCTTTTACCAAATTAATCAATTGTCTTTGTCTTCCTTCCTGGTACTTCTTAGTTGTTTCCCATTCTCACTAAATGTCAGCAGCTCTACCTGCGCCTGAGTTTTCTTCTAATGCAATAGTCCAACTTCTTTCCTGGTGGAGTATCAGCCTATTTTGAGTGTCAGGATACAAAGCTTGTTATTTAAAGTAAATGCACTTTTCCGTTAAAAAACACACATTTGAAGTAAAGTTGCAATTTTGGCAAACTATGTTAAAGCCTAATCTCATGAGCTATTAAAATAATTTAAACCAAACAAAAATGCAAATTGCTTGTGTTTTTGCAGGTAAAGGAAACAGATGACAAGAGCCAAAACAAACAAGTCCAGCCCTTAAAAGCTGCCTGAAAGAAAGCTCTCCCTAGTCTTTAAGGCTTTTACCTTGGAACGCCAGTCCTGCCAATACAGTTAGCACTGAGTCAAGGCCATCAGCTGGTTCTAAAAGACAGATACCCCTTCACAGCAGCCGAGCTAACTCCCTACTTGGGCTTCTATAGCCGATCCTGAAGGTTTCCCCATTGTATGGGTAAAAATCATGACCCAAAAGCCCAGGACCACTTTAAGTACTTAACCAGGTTTTGACAGCAGAAGCCTTTTCCGCTACTGCGGAAGCAGATGTTTTTTTCAGTTCATTCAACTAATTCAGGTCATTTGAACCTGGATAAAGTTGGAAAAAATCTAGAAAGTATTTTCCTCTCCTTATCTGAAACTAATGCTGCAGTTGAGACAGTTAATATCTGCTAGATTTGGAGTTCTGGAGTGCAGGATGACAAACTGAGGTTTTCCTTCCAGTCTGTGAGCCCAGAGGAAAGGTAACTAGTTCATAACCTAACTTATTACAGTGTATGCTCTATGTATTTATCTGACTAGCAAACGGGTAACCTTTTTTTATATATATTCCTCTGTATTTATCAGACACCTTTCCAGGTGTCTATTACAGGATTATCACACTGTGACTGTGACTTCATAGGTGATAACAGTTAAGCCTATCTCCTGGTCTCCTTTTAGAGCCAATTTTTCATGAATTCTTCTGAATATACATAATATATAAAAAGTCGTCTATCATCCAAGTTATCTAGGTACATGTATGATGTTTCTGTATAAGTACATTTTTTGAGGCTTTTTTGGGAGGGATAAATTATTCTATCTGGAATGCATTACTTCATTTTTCCTCTCATTGAAATACTTATTAGTGTTTTATTCTTCTATCTGGTTTTACAAAAATTACTAGCTGCTCTTATGCAGTTACCTTTTTTAAAAAAAAAAAAGAATCACCATTTCTTAAAACTTCTTTTGAAATTCATCAGCTGGATTTTCTTTTTTAGAAAACTTGAATTTATTGCTCATGCATGTAACCTTCCAAAACAGTTTACACAGTTATTTTGCATTTGAACTGTTTGTCCAATGAATATAACAGTTGTCTAAACTGAAGTACTCAGTTTTGATGCTGGTTGAAAGCAAACCAACTCTCACTCCCCAGCCTCCAAAAAACCCCCAGGGTTAGTGCTGCACAAAGATCACTATAGGAAGTGGCTGAGCTTCCCCTGCCTCCCCCCCCCCCCCCCCCCACTGGCTTTTTATCTGAATCCCTGCTTTGCTTGAGCTTTAGAAGTCAAATGAGCAGAAGAAATGCAGTAGATAATTTGAGATGTGTGTGGGAAGAATGGAAGCTGAAAGATTGGCTTTCTTAAGGCTTCGCTCGGTTCCTGCCTTCCCAAAGAGAAAGCAAGGAGGTTACTCTTCCTTTCTTCCTGACTGCATTTCTACAGCGAAAGAATTGCCTTGAGGATGGCTATGTGGAGAGATACTTATTTCAGATCCGATTTATCTCTAAGGGGGGGGGGTGAAGGGTGGGAGGAGGTCAGGAGTTGGTTTGGATAAGTTAGTGCTTTATGAGTAATTTAATAATCATGAGTGGCATCTTTTAAATAAGATAGAAATATGGATTTCTAAACATGATGGCATTACCTGACATGCTTTATTTTACGTGAGCACATAGCAGCAATTGGGAGTGCTGGAGTATAGCTGTGCTGTGCAAGTTCCTCATTCCTCACAAAAGGAGGGCTCTTTCTTTTTCTGCTTTTATGTGATGGGGTGAAATCATGCAATTGATGGAGGAGGTTAGGTATTGGGAGGTCCCGGAGTGCTGGCAGCCAAAGGCAACCTGGTAGGCACCACAGAAACTGGGCTCTTCCACTAATTCTATCAGCATGTGACCTCACCCCACCGCCCCAGTCCTATCTTTGATGCATCTCTTTTATTAGGTATCTTTTTCCACTTTCTTTTATACACTTACTGCTAATGACACAAGCGGAGCTGAGGTGAAGCAGCTTGACATGGATCTGGTGCAGTCCTGCCCTTGCATCTCCCCAGAAAGGTGGGGTAAGGTGCAGAGCCAGCGGTCTGCTGGCCCCAGAAGTGCTCCTTGTGACCCCCAAACACAACTCATGGGGTGGAGGGGTCCTCTGTGCTCCTGCTGCCTGGGTCCTGGGGGCTTTTCGCTTCTCCTGGTGGTACCAGAGCTGCTGTCCTCCACTACCATCCCTGCTTCCCTGGCAGCTAGCACAGGTCAGTGCAGAGGTGCAGAAATCCCTCAGTAGCACCTGGAAGACCCAACGGTTTCCTTATCCTACAGTGTCTTACTCAATTTGTCCTGTGAAGCAGTCCAAAATGTAATTGGTTCGATCTGTAATCTTATCACCTTGCCTGGGAGATTATCCATTTTTAGCTGTTTGTAGGACAGCGACCTGCACATCTCAGCAAACCAGTGCTGTCAGTTTATTCCTTTTGCTTATAGTCTTTCTGTAGTTTTTTTTTTTTTTCACCCTAGTGTTTCAGTCTCTCTAAACCAAGAAAAGAACTGACTGAAAAAGGAACATCAGGTCATAAGAAGGTGGCCTTTGAATGTTCAGAGGAAGCTCCTTGTTATTGTTCCACATTCAAGCAAAAATAATCTACTTTCATTGAATTCAGAGCTAGTGTATTAAGATGTCAAATTGTGGTGGTATATGACACAAATAAATGTCATGTGGCAATGTTGCATTAAGTACAGCAATATCTATAAAGAATTGAAAGCACAAAAGAAGGAAAAATCCTTCCTTGCTAATTGACAGTGGCCTGCAGAAATACTATTTTAATTCCAAAGTTATTTCATAGCTTTGAGCTGTTACCTCATATATTAAGTTACAGCCTTCTTGTCTAAAGTTAAATGGAAAATTTCAGAACGACCCATAGTGCATATTTTATCAAAATGATTCCAACATGAGAGTAAGGTGGAAAGTCATCCCTAGGCATGTCTTAATCATTTTGAAGCCCTGACAAATAAGTCCAGTTACTTGCCATACCTCCATTTCTGTACTGATACAAAAAGCACATGAGAAGGCACTATCATTAGCAATCCACCAGTCTCTGGACCTTACTGTTGGCCTTTTTTCATGGCTTCTGTACCCCAGATTTTCTGATTATTTGGAAAGTCTGGGGATTTCACACTTCTACCCCTGTCATCTTGACCACTGAGATGTGATAGCTTTCCCAAGTTGTTTGCCACTTGTGTAAAGTGGCTATATGTAAAAAATGTAAAATGGTGAGTTTCTAACTTTACTGAAGGTAGTAATAAAAATTGCATTATCATTAGTTGGACCAAGATTTCATTATCTTCAAGAGCAGGCTCGGATTCTCCGTGTAATTCCTTAACTCTTCTGTGTGCATTCTTAGAATAACACATTTAAACTTGCAGTTTGGGATAGACAATTTAGAAGATGTAGTTCTTCTGAGTTAGACTACTTTTATTTAAAATGCATGCAACTGATTAAGTGGCTTGGCAGCCAGTCAGAATGATTGGCTAAGTGCAGCAGTTTCACAGTAACTTTAAAATGGAAAAACAGCCAGTAATTTAGTGATATCATTGAAAAACATAACATTCTTTCAAAGTAAACAAAGAATTTATTCACAAGGGATAAACATCATTTCAGCATCTGCCAATTGCTTTCATGCTTTCTTATAAATTTTATTGTGTTATCAAAAATTAATGTTATTTTCTTTAATGCAAACTTTACATTTGCTGAAGCTATACAAAATGTTAAGTGCAGCCACCCTAAAAATACTAACTCTTGCTTTGTGCTGAGTTAATTGGATTAAGTTGTTAGTGTTATCTCTTCAGTAGGAAAAGATAAACTCTCTCACAGTTTTAGTATGGAATGGTTTGTTAATATGGAGTGGCTATGTTTTGATCATCAGTAGGCTAACTGGCAACTATGGCTTGCTAACGGTGATGTTTCTTTCCGCTGACAGAAAACAGTATGTATTCAGATCCAAGAAATCATACTATTCAAGTAGACAAGATCTTAGAAAAAATAACTAGTGACATGGGAAGATACGAGCACAGAAAAGTGATTCTCCTGAGTCTCACTCCCATACTGTCCCCTAGATTACTGAATTTTCCATTTCTACTACCATTTTACTAAATGCAGCATGCAGACCCATGGAGTGTAGTCTAGTATTGATTTGAGATACTTCTCTGACTTGAAAAAGTCACCTGGTAGGTCTGCAGCATGCTCTAATTGCCTATTCTTCATCTTAAAAGTTAAAATGAATCACTGTCAGGCTTGCAACTAATTCCATGTTTTGTGCTAATGCAGTAATTGCAGAATTTGCCTATAAAGCAGATGGATATTGGTGAAATGTATTTTCTTAAAAATTGATCAAGGAGAAGCTTAAAAAAAAAAAACCATGGTCTGCTCCAATTTTCTTCATAGAAATACCAATTTAATCATATAAATCATCATTTAGAAGCTACTGTCTGGAGGCATGCATCAACATACAACAGTCTCAAATTTCATACACTTGAAAAAGGATTGCTGCTGGTATAACAATGTCTACATGAATGTCTACAAGTGTTTGAGGCTGTTGGCCTAGTCTTTACTTTGGCAATGATGATGTGCAGTAGCTTTCCTTAAAGATCAAAGTGGCTTTTAGATTTTTACCTTGCAGAATTCTCGGGTCTCGTTATTCCAGCAAAGGTAAACCTATCCAAAATTGGCATGTGCAAGTAGAGAGCAGCAGGACTGCTTTTTTTAAAGAGCTGCCTGCATCACAGCTGCATCCTGTGATTGACACAGTCATATCCGGAGAGTAGTAGCCCTGCTGTTTTGACCATGTTTTGTTTTCTGTCCGCAGTGTATCACACAGATTCTCCTTGGTGGGCTCAGCAGATCCTGAGTGCGGAGCTGGAAAAAGCTGCCTTGTCACTGTATCTTTCTGTGAATTATTTCAAAGGCCAAGGTAGCAGCTGTGATTGTGTTCACATAGGCGCTCGTGGTGGTCTGGTTTCTGTACCCTCTGCTTCAGCCCTCTCCCCCTGCCACCCCTCCTCTCTTGTGCAGCAGTGCACATCAGTTACTAGCATCTCCACCACCCTAACGACTGCAAATATGAATTACTGGATAATTCTGCTTTGCTTTGGGGGGATAATGGACAAGACTATTGGGTTTAGTGATAGTGCTTTAGGGGAGCTACTAAGGAAATGCCTTTAGATCTATGTTAATGTGAATTCAGATCTGCTCTTGGAAAGCAGCAGCTTGCTTTCTTGCTTTCCTTCTTGGTATGGCTTCTTTGGAGAAGCACGGCTCCCATCCGGAGTAAGGACTTTTTGGGTGACCAGTAGGCGGGGGGGGCTCTTCGTCTCCCTCTGCACCAGCCAGGAGAAGTGGCCACCAGAGGGGAGGCTTGCTGCATCCCTCTGAAGTGCTACCAAATGTGGAAGCGCTGTGCTGTGGGTGTCTTGAGGATAGGATTTTTCAAAATCCTCCGAATATTGCCTAACCCAGCTCTTTCTAAGGTCAGAGAGGGTCAAGGGCAAGTGTGTTAGAAAATTCCACCTGGGAGTCCTCACAAGTCAAGCAGCTCTTTGCAGCCCCCAGTGTAGGAGCCTGCCTGAAAGCATGAGCAAGCCTAGTGTTTAATAAGGTGATAGCTGCGTAATTAAACCCTCAAACCCTACTGAATGCCACTCGGTGTGCTTTTGGTCTGTATGATTTGATAAAGAGTTTTTTTTAAATTATATCAAGGACATTAAGACAACATTTATTTTTCTCCCAGTAAATGTGTTTCCTGAGACAGCACCAAAAAATAGTATGTGTTTGATAACATTAGTGATGTTACAGAATTTCAGCTTTAAGCATTCAACACTTGTGAAGAACAGTTTCCCATTAAGATTTAATAGAATATTCTGACACTTACCTTAGTAATGACATCTTAAGAAGGAAAATGCCAAAATTGCATAACTACAAAATGATTTAAGCATGGATCTCAGTTTGAGGAGCATCTTAGGCCCTGTCCTTCCAGCTAATGATTTGCCAGTAGTCAGGGATATCAGGCAAATGCTACCAGGTAGCAGCGTCCTGAGACCCAAGGCTCTAAAGAGGACTTTTTTCATAGTATTGCAGATTATACTTGCAGACTACATAGCTAAAGCCTCAGTGTTGAATTGAGGCATGAGATAATTTGTTCAAAAGAAAATCTACCATGTACCTGAGAGAGAAATGGTGGGAAAAAAGCTGGTTTAAAGAACAGCTTTTCATCCTGTCTCACAGGTGAAAAGTACTCACAGGGTGATTAACTAAGCATGGACCAAAAAGATCTTTTATAGTCACTTCTGTTGCAGCAAAAACCACTTGACCCAGCAAACTTTTTATTAATTTGCTTAAAAAAAATGCTCATAATACTGATCAGCACTGTACCACCTTTGTCATTCTTCTTTCCATTACCAAAATAAAATCTTTAGACCATTCCCCCATCTCATGTTATTCCTCACATGGCGACATTCAAAAACCCATTGACAAGCTGCAAATGATGTGTGAAGCAAACTCTAGGATTAAGTTTATAACCTTCCCCAAAAGGGAAGAATTTGGAGACAGGAATGAAACCGGGATAGTAAAACAAAAGGGCACAACTGAGATGGATCAAGAAAACTCACATTCATATTTACCTAAATGAAAAATACCAGCCGGTCTTAGTTTATGTGATATCCTGGGGGTTTTACAAACAGGTATGTAGGACATTATTTTACAGCTCCTTCTCACAGGCTTTACTGTTCTTACTAATGAGAAACTGCATCTCTTTTTCTTCAGCTTTGCAGCTGGGGTTTGAAAGTGTGATAAATAAAATATAAATGGTAGAATACTGAGGGCTTATGTCCTGTGGATATGTTTGTATCTTGGGTTTAGAAAGGCATATACCTTCCTCCTGGGGGGTTGTCATTTACTACTGAGTTTGTTGTCAGATGGGTGTGAATAGCCTTTTGGAGCCCTTAGACACTTAAATTGCACATGTTAATGAAGTGATGGAGCTAGAGACCTCTTTCCCTGTAGTAATCAAAGACACAGCTAGTTCCTTCACATATCTATAAGATTATTTCCTTTCATCCACTAGTATTAGTTTCTTTTGAAGTCATTTAATCTTTGCTCCATATAAATTGAAGGAAAGTTATTTTAAGCAGCTCAGTGGGCAAAAGAGAACCTTGTGACTGAGTGTTCACAAAAAAGGGTGTGACTCCAAGAGTTAACTCCTGTCATCGGATGCTTCCCAAGGCTGCATCTAGTTAATTAACCGTTGTTACCAACTGAACGTCAGGGTGACTGGTGCTTGTCTAGCTGTGCCGCTTTACTGGAAATACACTGTGGTCCTGTCCTCAATTATGTAAAGCAGTCTAAGGCTTGTCAGTGTTGCAATTTAAAAAAAAAAAAAAAAGAAAGAAAGTAGTTGGGTTATAAATTCAATAACAGATAGGGCCTTGAGTAATTCTGGAGAAAGATGATAAATAACGCATGCATGATAGTCTGCTAGGCTTTGCCACGGCAAAGTAGGTGCTTGGCTTTTGAGTTTGAAGTAAGCCTATGGGGGTTAAAATGAAGTTCAGCCATGCCCATAAAATGACTAGTGCATGTAAGTCCTACTGAAGGAAGAAGAGTTTGACTGAAGTTAGGTTTCCAGTGCTGTTCTGTATGCATACATTACTAAACAAAGTTTGACGCTTGGGCTTTTTGTTTGTTTTTGTTTCCTGACAGTATACTTATAAAAATGAAAAATCACAATGCCTTTGACAATGGTTGCCAAAAATACAGAGAACTCCTTTATATAAAGCTGAGAGCCATCAGCAGGATGCCTGAACAGAACAAATTCCTATTGCCAAACCCAGATATATGTTTGGAATGAGAGGTCAGAACCCTCCATCATTATTCTTTGCCTGTCGCTGCATTATCCCTAGTACAATAAATTATAGTCCTCTTTATAGTTAGCTGTGAAGTGTTGATGCTATCTCTTCTGGATTTCTGAGTTATGGGTCACGTTTTTATGTGCATGTTTAGTTTTAAGGTAAATACCACTTTTTCCTTCTGACTGTTGTGTGCTTTTGACATTGCAAGTCCTTTTGTGTGGGTCTTTTTTTCTGGAGGGACTATAGTTTGGAAAGACCGGAAGTGTGTTCTTTCAGGAAATTAATAGAGAAAATATTTGGCAAGGTTTTTTGTTAGGTTTTTTGTTTTGTTTTGTTTTTGGGGAAATAGACTATTTTTAGGTCTAAATACGAAGAAATAAATTCAGGATGAGGAAAAAGGTTTACTAATAACTACAGCCTTTTGTGCATAAGAATGAAATTATGTTTGTATAATCTAACTTTTTTTTAGTTACAAAGAGTTAAAGCATGAGCATGTGTTTGCCTTTCCACCTCTCTTCCCGACTCGGTGTACTCACCTCTGGAAAGGTGTTATAGTTTGGCTCCTGGGCATTGCCCCCTCCTACGTGTGTGTGCACCGGGAATGACAGAAACAGGTAACAATCAATCGAGCTGGCTGCTTTCTGTCAATTATGAAAAATACACAAACACTCTGTGCGTTCTGCCTTTCTCCCAAGTAACCAATTCCTTATAATGGTGAGGTCTCCCATAAGATAAAGGCATAGTAGGTTAGCATTTAATCAGCATAAATCAGTTGCGAGGGTCCGATCTCAGACCCTCTCTCCAAGATACCAGCAGCCCTATGCACAAGCCCTTCTCATGTGAACAAGTTTGTTCTTGCAGTTCCTCTAAGGTGTTTTGTTTAGAGGTTTTAAATAGTGTGGAAAGATGTGACTAATGGCTTCTAGCGTCAATTTTAGGATTTCTTTTTGTTCATTTGTTTGTTTGGAGTTATTTAAGCCTGAAGACATAGGGTTAGAACATCAATATGCTGTGAATTACAGGAATGGCAGTGCTTTGTTTAATATTACTTACTGCTTTCTCTGGGTTTGTGCAGTGCTGTTAGCAATGCTATCAAAATGAAATGCGAAGTGAGGCAGTACCTGTCCCGGGTGGCAGTTGGTGGCCGGGCTGCGGCGCCGGAGTGGGCAGGGCGATGGTGATGGCCGCCACAGCCCAGTGTGGGGCAGCTGGCGGGGCTGTGAGCCCACGGAGCAGCTGTAATGGCGTGTCACAGCTGAGGGGCTGGCCGTGGTGGTGTGGAGGGGTGGCCCCGGCGCCTTGCTGCCCCCCCAGGGAGCCATGGGGCTGGGCACTGCACACCCCATCTCAGAGGAAGGCAATTGGGCATCCATCTTGTGCAGCCCCTGGCCCTGCACGTGGGCAGGCCTTGCGCGTGGGCAGACCCGGCGTAATGGCCGCCGTGCTGGCACCTGGCTCATGTCTCCCGCCGCAGCCGGCGGGACAGAGGCCCGGCGTTTCTCCCGGCTTTTGGGGTCGCCCAGCCCTCTGCCAGGGGCGTCTTCCTGGGGGGAAAGGGTTGGCGACCGGTGATATTTCTCAGGCTTAAAATAAAATGGGGGAGGAAGGAGGGGAACAAAGTAGAATACGACTAACAGGGAAGCAGGTGAAGAAGGTGTTCTTATTTGGCGCTCTGGAAGAGACCATTCTCCGCTTCTCACCAAGCCAAATTCCCCTCTTTTAGCCCAGATCGGGCTCTGAACGTGGCATTTCGGACATGCTGACTGAAGGCCACCTCCTCATCGTTTCAGTCTTACCGAATAACACCTTTGTGTCGAAGCAATTTGTCACAGAACCAGACACAGCTCAGTGCGAGTAAAATACCAGAATCGATCTCCAGACGAGGCAGATTCGTACATGAGTTGATTGGGAAGGACATACCGATGTTGATAGCAATGCCAATCATGTCATATAAATAAATAAGTGCTTGTCAGGGTGGGTAAAAGCTTCCTGTTTCACACATTTGAGTAGGATTAACTCAACTGCTTGCTGACGTGTGCTTATATTTAAATTCTTCACTATTGCTTGCGAGGACAACGCTACTTTTTGCTTTTATATGTTGTTGCCACAGGACGGTACATGTTTCCTTATGGCTTTGACCTGTAATGCCCCTTACATGCTCCCCAGTTATCACATGAGCCTTTGCGATAGGAAATGTGCGGATTCCTTAGGTTTCGGTGGTGTTGCACCTGCTGCTCCAGCCTGAGCTGGGAGACAGATGGCAAAAGCAGGCGGAAGTCGCAGGCAGTGGAGATGCCACAGCGGACGGCTGTGCAGGTCCCTCAAGCTGGGCCAAGAAGCTCATGCTGGATGTTTGGCCTTGCTGTTTTCAAACAGACTTTGCTTTTCCTTGCCATTTGTTTTAGTCCTGTTTTGTAGGTAGCCAGCAGAACTGAAAGGGATGATGAGTCTTCTCTGCTGGGAGAAGGGGGGCGAGGAAGAGGAGAGCTCTGCAAGGATCATCTTTGGAGGTTATCTCATGTTTTTCTTGAGATGACCATAGAAGGGGAGTGTGCCAATAAGTTAAATCATTGCTCCTGTGTCATATGAGAGACCTCAGTTTTCCAGAATACTTGTATCGTGCGTAACACCCACATCTTGGACGCCGAGCTCCTTCGGTGACCTTGTGGTGCTTTGATGAGGGGAAAAAACCTTCTTGAATTACAGGGATAGGTCAGCTGTCTTTTAGAAAAAAAATTCCAAGTGGTCTTTGTTAACCGCTAAATTATAGGTTATTGTGGCGTAAAATAGAAGTTCACTTACGCTGCACATTTTTTGTCCTGAAATCGGCAGGAGGAGGAAATGCTGATATGGGTGTATACATAGGAGGAAGATTTATCAAAGAAGCATACGTTCACACACCCACTTTTTTTTAAAGTTATGGTCACTAAATGATAGGTTTCCTTCCCTTGTTTGAATGTCAAGTAGATTTCTAACAAAATTTATATACACATCCCTTTTAAAAATATGAAGCATCACCAGGTCAGCGCAAGGCCTAAGTGCCTAGTTTAAAATAGGAAGTTAGGAAATTTCAGACAAAATCTACAAGCTTTCCTGTCTGCAGAGTTTCTCTCAAGGAAAGAAAGAAAGAATAATGTGAACTGAGCATTTTATTATCAGTAGTCATGTAGCAGTTTCTTACTGCTTTATTTCATGTGTATTGATTGCAAGACATGTTCCTCAGAGTTGACAGGTTTAAATCTTAGAGCTCTAACTTTGACAATCTTTATGGCTTTCCTATTGCTTTTTTGTTAAATGAGGCTAGTGTTATTAATAGAAATAGAATTATGTTTATATAACCCTGACAGGCAAAGTTGGTGCCTCGATACAGAAGTGCTAGCGTTAAGTGGCAGATGCCCTGCCGGCTGCAGCATTATGTTGGGCTTTGCTGCGAGGACCTGTCGTCTTCCGCCATGGGCTCGCGGCAGCTTGTTACAGTCTTCTCTTACGTCTGGCCTTCTCTTTCCAAAAAATAGTTGTGTAGGTTGCTCAGAGGCACTTCAGGGTTTTTAAAACTCATAACGCTGTGTCAGTCTGTTTCCGAGCGGGTAGGATATTACGTTGAAATGTTGGGAAATGCTGGCAATGGCGGTAGTGGTACTGAGGCGGCGTGTGGCCCTTCGACTGGTCCATAGGACCATCTCCCAAAGCAGTGTCTTCTTTCTGGACCAACTTACTGTCTGCATGGGAAGGAAGGGCAGTGCTGACAGAGACAAGGAAAGATCTTTCCTTGCCTCTTTCACCCTTTGGTAGGTGCCTACCCAGCATAGGTCTTTGCCTATTCACCTTTCTGCCGTGCTTCTGAATAATCATTATCTTTTCCAGCAGTCATTTGCTTTTGGCTCTGGCTTGATGAGCCTGGTGTCTGTTGATCCTTGCCCTGACTAGAAAGTGTTTACTGGCATAAACAGACTGTAGGCTTAAATTCAACTCTGTGTTTTAAGAACTTGAGTGAAATGGTATATATATATTTTTTAACATGCACACAAACACAGAAAAAAGTAAATTATACAGGCTGCAATCCCAAAACACTAGATGGCAAGTGAAATATTTTCCCAGACGTAGCAAAAATATATGTTTAAAAAGCTTGTGTGCTTCATTGCTAGACATACACTATTTATATTTTTTGAACTCCCTGAGACAGTCAGGATGTAGGTTTCAAAGCGAATAAATGTGTATGTATGCTTGTGTAGTCTTGCTTCTTCATGGACAGTCTTCCTGTTTCCTTTTCAGTGTTTCTCCTAAAATTAGTTTTTCTTACAGTAAACACAATTGGGTACTTTATTTAATATTATAAAGTATTTGTAACAAACACTACTATTCTTTTTAATAGTCTTGCTGTGGGTCTGAGTGATACTGATAGCTATTAATTAGTACCACTTGTTGCCTTATTTCACGTTGTTTGTTTAAATTGTGGAAACTGAGGGCATGCTTAACCAGAAATGACCAAAGCATCTTCTAAAAGGATTTGTTTATAAATGTGCAGAATGATTCGTAATTCTAAAGATATGTTTCTTGCTTTAGACTTTATTACCAATCTTTAAATTTTAATGGAAAACTATCATTAGTTTTATTGTTCCCATAAGTCCAAATATTTAAAACTTCTGCCTTCTCTTCTGCCCTGTCCCTAAGCGTGCAATCCAGAGATTGGGCTCAGTTCTGGGCGGCTGTGCATGGTCTGGAAGGAAGGAAAGATTTCCAAAGGCAGACAGCAGGGCTCCCCCTTAGAGCTGCAAAGAAACATACCTTTCGACTGCTCTGGCACCTCAGCAGCCTGAGGAGGATGAGCAACAGGTTCATGTAGCTGCAAATTCTATGTGTTTGCACACTTTGTTACTTTGTTTTAAAATCTGATCCTCTAAAACAAAAAGAAAAATATTAATAAACTAGAACAAAATAATATGAAGCAAACCCAGAAATTTTTAGGTATGATCATGCTATATTTTGCTATACTGCAGCAGGGGCAGCAGAGGGAGCACAAGTTAATGCGTAATTTCTTTACCAAGAGCTGTACTGTCATCACTGATGACATCTGCTTGATGGATGAACATCAAAAATTGAAAAAAATCCAGCTTAGTGTGTTTTCCATAGGACAGGAAGATAATGCCCTCTATATTAAATATGGAGGGATAGCAAATGAAAACATATCCCGTTGCAGCTTCTGTTTTAAATTTTACTTTCAGTCATCTCCAAGTTGCATGATGTCACCAGATTCTCCTAAAAGATCTGATACAGCAAAAGAATAACCATATGTATTAAAAAGGAAAAGGATGATGGCAAACAACTGGCCACATTACATTACCTCCTGTGGGAGAGGCCAGAGCCGTGAGCTGCTTGAGCTGTTGAAGCACAACCAGCCTGATCTGGGCTGCAGATAATATTTAAAGCAGAGCCCCATTTTTCTTTGGTTCACTAGCAAGTACAAAAAATATTTTACCTTCTTAATTGAAGTTCATTCTGACCTTTCAGATCTGGAAATTACGGACTCTTTTGTCCATCCTTCCCGTGCCATCCTGCTAGCACATGCATGTGGACTTTTGGAAAGAATTGCTGTGAACAATGTCACTGGATCATATTCGTCATTGTAGTCACTCTTCTTAAGCCTTAGGCCTGCAATTTTGTCAGCTTGTTTTTCACGTAATCGGAACTTTTGTGGACAGGACTAGATTTCTGGCTTTCAGTCCCTAAAGCAAAGTCTCAAACAAGGTCAAAGAGGAGATGTTTTTCCCCAGGAGTTTATTAAAACAAAATGCAAGCTTTAAGTTTGTCCTTCAGATTAGAGATTGCCAATAGCAAATCTTTGCTTTGTTGAATTATTAAGCAGAACTAAAGGTTACTGAAACGTGCACAGATAGATGGCTGGAGACCCAGAGTTATAACTGTTTAAAAACCACTGGCAGAACCAGGGGCGGAAACCATTTTCAGGCCGAGAAAGTAGGAACTTCTTTGTATGAAAAAATAAGCCACCAGTGTACTTTCACAAATTTGTCCTTTCCACCTTGCTGTTTTATAACAACAGTCTACTTTGTTTCTAAGGCCACTGCTGACCGGGTACTGCAGAGATAGGCATGGACTGCTGAGAAATAAAAGGTTATCTGAGCAGGTCAGGCAGTGAATTCATTGTTTCCCAGGAACACTTCTTAACATTCAATTGTATAATGCTCAAAGCTACACCGTAGAAGTTCGGTGCGCAGATGGTGGCCTTTCTTATTCATTACCCATGAAATTAATTACCAACTCCGTAGTTTTTTACTGTAATCTCTGTTTGATAGCTGCTTTTAAACACTTTCTGTAAGTGGCTATTTATTCTCCTGAGTAATCATTTTCATGTACCTGAAAAACCTCCTTGGATATTTTATTCACAGTTTTTGCTTAAATTTCCGCAAGTATCAGCTCGACTTTGAGCACATAAGCCACACTTCCCAAACATCTGCAAGGTTTTCTGTATGTCAGAGCGCGGCTCTGCTGCCGCCCAGTAATCCATCTCCCTTGGCCATGAAGTATCAGAATGAGCAGGGGATTAATTGATGAATAGCTTCAGCCTTTAAGACCAAAGAGACCACCGTGATGCCCAGCCTGATCCTGGCCATTCACAGGCCACAGAACTCCTCCAAGGCCACTTATTAAAATGCATCTCTCAAAGATACTTAATCTTTCCTAACAATTGCCCCAGCACAAGTAGAAAAATTTTGCCCGTTTTTCAGTGACAGTTGCATTTTTCTTATGCACAGTGTCATGATAGATTATAACAAGGTGAGATAAAGTTACTGATTTGATTTGACAGTCTGCTTATAAAAAACATAGGGTCTAATGTGAGGCCTCTGTGATTACGTATCTGATACGAAACACCTTCACCTAATACCAGCCCAACAACAGTGTGTTACTGTAATGTATCTTTTTAAATGACTCTCTTTATTAGGAGCAGGGAACTAGAGATCACGAGTCACAAATAAAGGTCACCATGGACACCCCTGTTACTATGGTTGGATAAAAAGGTGGCTTTATCCAGTTGGTGGTTTTGCATTTAAGAGTATTAGGTGGATATAGTATCAGCACCTCCAGGTGCCGATATTGAAGAGAGAGATTTTTTTTCTTTAAAATGGTGTTGGCTATACTTCTGCATTTTCCTGCTTACATGAGTATCATTTATCACATGTCCTGGTTTAGTGTTAGCCAGCTGTTTTTTATTGAAGAGCTGATCTCATTTCACTGGCAGGAGAGCTCACAAGTGATATAAGTAGCACCTGAAGTGCAAGCAAATATAGTCGACTGTGGTTTGTATACTTTTAGCACTGGAGTGTTATCTCTTCTAACCTTTCCTGTTTGTTTAAAATAAAAGTTGAATATTAATCTATTTTTTTTTCCTGTGAGCGAGCTGTGAAGGTAGTTCTTTTAACTTGTGCCTCTGTCTTTACGATATCCTTTGTGGGGTGGAAAAAAAAAAAAAAAGTACATTCATAGCAGGAAATCAGAGTCAATATAATTTGTGAATACTTTATTTTTTTGAGGTAGAGAGTACTAAAAGCAATACATGAGCATACTCCCCCATGCAGATGTACAAAAATTCAGGGTTTTGGGACTAGATTGACACACAAGTTTTTCTGTGCAGTTGAAAGACCTCCGTACAAATGATGAGAGGCAAACACAGTTACGTCTGTTGCTTTTTCCATTCCCTTTTTTGCTGAGGAACAGGCTTTGGCGTCCCAGAGTCTCTTTATATTTAGTATGGCTTCAGTGTTTAACAGTGTTACTTTTTTGTCAAACTTCAGTTAAGTTTTCTGTAAGTTTATCTGTTTGTCAGGTTCTAAGCAGAAAGCAGGTAGCTAAGTATTACAAGAAAGAGTGAACAAATGAGTAGCCACCCACCTGATAGCGCCATGTCCTCATTTTCTCTGATCCAGAGTCAGATCCGTGGAATGGGTTTGCTACATCTTAATTCTGTATTGAATTAAGAAGTTGTCTGAGACATCAGTACTGCTTCAGAAATCATTTTCCTGGACCTTGCGGGACATGCCACCAAGATGAGTGTAGGACTACTCAGTCTATTGAAGCAATACGTTATATAGATTTAAAGAAAAGTGTGACCGAAGAAGCTAGCAATTTGTTTGATCTTCAAAAGAAATGGAAGGAGGTGGAGGTATCCAGATAGTGGGTAGCTGCACTGTAGAACTCCCTGCCAAGAAGTGTTGTGCTAAAAGGCAGCGTGGGTTCAAGGGGAGATTGGATGAAAAATGTATTGTGAGTTACTGAATACTTAGAAACCACATCCTGCTAACAGGGTCCTTGAGCTGAAAATGGCTGGAAGCTGGGAAAGTGTGCAGGGAACTATCCCTGTATGCATGCCCATGCTGCTTTATTTTCATGCTTTTAGATTTGCCTTTTCAGCCCTGAATTACTAGGTAAATAAATAAAATACATTTCACTTAATATTTTCTATACAGGTTTTTCATAAGTCATGTCTTTTGCAAATAACTGGATGGAATTGAAGCTGGGCACTTGCTTATGGCAGTGTTGGAGGCCTTTGGTCTGACCCAATATGTTTGTCCTTATGTCATTACATGAGGATATAGGCAATGAAAAGACAAGCAGGCACAGAGAGATGCAAGCTGACAAGACACTTAAATCAACCCTATGACTTCTAGGGTACCTAAAGAGGAAAAAAACAAACAAAAAAAGAGCTTTTAATCTTCATAGCTATTTAAAATAAGAACTACCTCTACCCTGAAAAGAGGATCAAATATTGTCAGGCTGTTTGTGTTGAAAGAGGAATCATTTTCACAACCGTTAATGGAGGAGAACCATTTCTGTGCGTGTAGCATAAATGACTGAACAAAAGGAGTTTATGAATGAATTGCTTTCAGTAGTAGGAAATGCATATGGCTTCTTACCTTTCTACTCACCAATAACTATTAATCCTGTACACTTTCCAAGAAGGCTTAAGAAGAAATAGCTGTAAGATTCTCCCCACCCCCTTATTCTCCTCTAGATTTTACAAAAACAATCCTCCCTTTCAACCACTTTTCTTCCTTTAGCAAAAACCTGCCTGGGACGTTCTGGTGGGCTCTTAAGGAACAAGCTTTCTCTGTAGACCTCAGGGCATTACATTGTTCTTGTGAGGACAAGGACTGCTGAACACAATGATGGGTCGAGCTTTCAGATTTATAGTTCTTGCCCACTCTTGCCTTCTTGATGTGTATCCTTTTGTCATTTAAGAGGATGTGTTTCACAGTTTCAGGAAGGGCAGTGTTTTTCCGGCCCCTGTGTTCATCTCTGAATCATTTTATCATAATTGTTTTTAATAACAAAAGCTTTATGCAAATAGATATTTTGCTGCTCAGTGTGTCTGGAAGAAGGAGGGGGTTGTGATTTGTGGTGCTGTGGGGAGGCAGGACAGAAATGCACCTTTTCAGAAACGAGGTCAGAACCCAGTTAGCTGGCCGCCTTTCTTAGTGCATCTTTTTGAGAGTAAAAGACACAGCAAAGTTGCCAACATATTCACGTAGCTGAGTAACTCTAGAGAGGAGAGTATATCACCTGAAGAGGTCAGAGTGGGGACAAATAAATAATGAGCATTCAGAAGTTATTGCCATTAAGTGAAGGTTGAGATGACCACAGGTGTATTCAGCTATAATGAAGTTTCATATAAAATCTCTCAGGTGTAAGGTGGGAGAGCTTAGACCTTTTGCTCTCTGGGCTTGGTTAATATTGGATGAAATCATAGAATAAAATTTTAATTCCACAGTGTTAACATCTGCTTTGTTGAGCATATGGTTTTGAAAACACATACTGAAAAGGCTCGTAGGTAAATATCCTAGCAAATAAATGCACACCCCTCCCCTCAAAATTACAGAAAATGCTGAGGTACAGCTTAATTATTCTTTTTTATTATATTTTAGCCTGTCTTTGATTATAAGAAACAATCCTCTGTCACGTACTTTGTCATCTAAAATATTCTTAACAATCTTCAATCCTAAGTAATAAATATTGAAAATCTCTATTTTTCTGAATGATTTGTCATAGATGTAACTATTGATTATGAAAAATAACAGGAAGTTTAAAATCCTGATGTCTTATACAAGTGCTTTGCCAAAATAGTTCAGTACTATTCTCTGAACTTTACCAGTGATAGTCTGTCTGACAGAGGCAGATTTCATTAGAAAAATGATGGGGGTAATTAAAATGAAAGACAGACAGAAACGGGAGACATTTGTTACTAAGAGCCCCATAAAAATATTTCCTTCTGTAAACACAGCTGCTGTATGAAATGTTTTAAAATATATTGTGAACGTCATATAAATGTCTAATTGACAGCTGAGATATCACAGAATGTAATCTGTGTCTATAGGTCAGGAAAAGAAAGTGATAATTCAATGGCACAATTGCTTTTGACACAACAGTCACAAATTCATATTTTATGTATGCTTTTCATTTACAAATTTATGTACCTTTCTCTTCCAGGATATTCCTCCTCCCCATAATACTAGTTTCAGCTTCATAAAAAACCTGTGTAAAAGATTGTATTAGTTGTTGATGGAAGGGAGAACAGCAGTCTAGTTCCCTGCATTTCAGTGGCCAAGCCTGGCACAGAATTCTGTAATTGGCCATGTGTAGGTGGCAGCATTTACCTACTCTGCTTTCTTATTAAATGACCTCAGGGGATAGAGATGATTAGTTCTCAGTGCTGAAATAAATCATATTTCAAAAAAAAAAATAAGGATAAATAATTTTCTCCAAACCCTGCTCTTTTTTCTTAAGTCAGCAGAAGGCTAAAAATAAATAGAGTAGATGAATGGGTAAAAAGAACACTTATGCCCTTTCGAAGGCCTCTTTATGCTTGCCAGAAAAACAAAGTCCTGTTATGTGGGGATGGTATTTTCTCTACCGGGAAAATGTTAAAAGAGGAGACTGCATTTGAGGGTTTGGCTATTTGGGCTAAAAAAAGAGCAGTTATGAGTGTTCATGGGTCCTGATAAGAAGTGTTGCCTCTTAGCCATTATACCCAAACTGGTAACTCAACCTATTTGAGGTTTGATTTTTCTTTTTTATTGGAATAGCTTATTTCTCAAAAGCTTTGAAACTTAAGTTGAATAAATGAATGCAAATAATGTAGGAATTTTTAGAGATCTTTCTGTGGGATTTATCTTATTCATTTAAAAGATTTTAAAATAATTGCATGCAAAAGGATTAGGCCAAAAAAATTCTTGCCATGAGGCCCAACTTTTTGACAAATAAGATGCGTCTTTTGAAAAGTAAACCACCTATGGCACAGAATATGAATAGCTGGAAAGCACCATGCTATGCCACCCTCTTCATTTACAGCACAGTATTTTTAATGGAAATTTTTCAAATTGTGTACTGCTCTTTGCTTTTGACCTTGTTTTTCCCATCAACAGTATAATAATCTGTTAAGCTATTATTATTATTCCCATTGCCTTACACCTAAGCAAACCAGGCAGCTCATGAGCAGCAGATCCAGTTTGAGCCCATGAAGGTGTCAATTGGTACAAGTGTGATGCTGTGAAAACTGCCCTTCACAGGTTAGAGGGACTCTGTTGCCTCTGGTAGGTTGCAAATTCAGCCTTAGTTGAGGACAACATTTAGATCAAATGATGAAACATAAACAGTGTGTGCTAACTAGAATCCCAATTTAGTATTCTACCTTTTTCTGTAAACTCAGATTAAGAATATACACTACAGACTGCCTCTGCCCCAAAGAGCAGTATAAAAAAAATCAGAGTAGAGTGCAGTGGGGAAAGCCAAAAGGAAATTCCTAAGATTGAAAAAAAAAACCCTTTAAATTATTATTGTTGACTCATATTTCTGGCTATTATATTAAATATAAAATGAGACAAGAATAAAAACAATACCTGGAAACCCCACAGTGTCTGAAAGTAGGAGGAATCTTAACTGTACAGGGTTTTGGTGTTATAAGATTTTATAAGAGTCCATGACTTTGCAAGTTCTGTTGCCATAAGGATTGGCAGTGAAGCATAGTAAAGTAATAAAAGGGCAGGGCGTAGAGCCAAATACTTCTGTTTGTAATTGTAGTGGTGATGTGAAGAGCAGCAGGAAGAACAAATCAAATGCAGATGTTTTTGTATGAAGTCTTGACTTTTATTGGTGATAGTGCTCAAGGTGGTGTTGACACTGAAATTGTGCTAAATAAAGACTTGCATTATATAGTATTTTAAAGGGATATAGATGAGTATCCTTCATGCGGTGGATAGTGCCATGCTATAGGAGACTTCGTAACAGTCTAAAGCTTCGTTTCGATTACTCCCTCAGTTTCCTTGCTCAAGTCTCTACCAGGATGGTCTTATCAACTCCTTTTAACAACTGCTCAGCTAAACTGTTTCCTGAACTGTTAGGATATCACAGAAAATAGGGTTGGAAGGACGTGTAAGGGGTTACGTATGTATTTTCCAGCACTGAGGCAGGCCCTGGTGTGCCTTTGTTGTTCCTCGCAGTTGTCTGACCAGCTTGCTTCACAGTCTTTCTAGGCCATCTCTTCCAGCGTTAAAGCATTTCCTCCAGTTGCTAACCTAAGGCACTTTTATTACAGTCTAAGCCCACTGGTTGTTGGCCATGCAGAAAAATTTAGTCTTTCTCTGCATGCTTGAAGGCTATTTCCATATCTTTTCTCTCAATCCTCTTTTCCTGGACTAAATCTCACTTCTCTCAGTTTTATTCGTGGATCATCTTTACTGACTATGGTCACTCTTGCTCCCCTTTTCTGAGCTCTTTCCTTTGGATCCACGCTGTTGCCGAAGTGTGATACTGAGGTCTGATCTGAGTGCTCTACATAGGGTGTGTCTGAAGACAGTAAGGATTATTTTTCATGCCATATGTACGGCCCTCCTATTTTTATGTCCTAGCATGTTGTTTGCCTTTTCTACAGCTGGGGCACATTATTGGCTTATGTTCAGATGGGAACAACCCCTCTAATAGAAAGATGTGACATCTGTGGCTTTTCCCTTATACACATGGTCTGTTGTGCTGTCACTAAAGGAAATTAGGTCTGCTTGACACAGACTGCTTTGTGTTACTTAGTTCTTTGTTATCTTTTAGGTGCCTATGAACCCTTTCTTTGGTTATTTAGCTGTCATATCTTTCCTTTTGCTTTTCCCTAGAAGAGTCTCCAGTGTAAAACCTTATGGAGATGGCTTGGGCATGAGCAGGTAATCTTCCCTCCCTCCCTCACTTCTCCTTCAGGAGTAATCAGTCATGGCACAGAAACAATGCAGAGCAGTAACTGCTCTCAGGAAAGGATGTATTAAGCAGCTAATACCTGCCATGTCAGAGGCAGATGTTGGAAGGTCACTTGTAAACATGAGAATATATTGACTATGTGTAGCTGTCATGCTACTTCACCCAGAATGCTGTCTGCTGTATGGGTCCTGCTGGCTCAGGAAGGTTGTCGAAACGTACAGAGAAGAACAATAAAAATTACGGAAAGATTGGGGTAGAGAATAAGGCCTATGAAGAAAGCCTAAGGGAGCTAGTTAATCTTTTAATGGTTGAAAGGGAGACACCTTAACCAGTATTTATTCAGCCTATTTATGTATAGAGAGAGACATATGTACTAAAGGCAAGGGAATAAATAAAGAAGGTAAGGTTAGGAAGGGACAATAACCTGAGACAAAAGAAGAAAATAGGCAGGCAGATTTTTGCAAAAATGTACTTCCTGTGGTACTATCAGTGCTCTTAGCAGCTAGGAGAGGAGAGATTAAATTCTGGATGAAATCAGAACAGAGGACTCAGATGTCCTTTCCTCCTCCTGTTTTCTCTGACGATGTGATAGAACCTTCTGATCCCACATCTGGGTTTGTAAATAGGTGAATACTCTGCCAAAGAAAGCAGTTTGGGGTTCTTTCCTAAAAATCCAGATTTAATTCATATTGTGCACCCACAGTCATGGTAACTCAGTCATGGTGGCACAGTTATCAACTGTGCAGCTGCATTTCGGCCAAGCTACAAATGACGGAGGAGCTCTCGCAGAGTGTTCCAAAAAGGGGTCGTATTGGCGAGTACAAGTTCCATCACTAAGGCATGCACAACCGCTGCTTCAGGAGGATGAGAGTTCAAAACGTTTGGACCTCGTCCACTTGATTCACCTGTACTTGGCAGAACCAAGACTGGAAGAGAGACATAAACTCCCATTTGCCAGGTGTGAAATAATCTCAGTAGTGGGCACCCAAAGGGGGAAGTGGCGATTCTCAGAGGATACTGTGCTACATAAAGTTGGCAACAGGGAATAAACATGCAGTGCCTATTAACACTGAATACATTTTTACAGTGTGTTTGAGATGATCTTATTGAGACTTTATGCAGGCTTTGGGGATATTCTGTAGCATTTCACCTTGAGGTATGTCACACTTAAACTCCCACTGAAATTACTCAGTTACCGTGCATACTACTGAGATCCTTCTGCAGCTGGTCAAGGCTTGCAGTGAACCTAAGCGTTAATTTTATACCTTCAGAAACCTTCTTCCTAAAATATTAGGTTTTATTTCTTTTTTTTAACATTAACAACTCTTTGATTTAAAATCTAGAGTTTTTCTTTTCCTGAGATCAACTTTTTGTTTTGAACAGACTTTCTACTCAAGTATATTTAAATGAATATTTTTATTAAATCCTTTATTACTAGCCAAAGAATATTTATTATGAAGCTCTCCAGTGGAACTTTTCGTTTGCTAATAAATTCCTGGAAGGGGCCTTTTAGTTTCACACACACCTTCTTTATTTGAAAATATAAAGCCCAGTTCTGCAATCCAATTTTTTTTAAACAGAACATTTGTCCAGTATATTCAGTTACTTTAATCCCATCAGATACTCATATCCATTAGATAAATGGGATTCATTTGCTCGTTTTGCTTGAAAAAGTTGAGAGATGATCTCTGTTAATGAAGACATTAAGGTTATTGTCAGAAGTGCTAAGCAGAAGTTGTTAGGAGTCTGGTTTACTTTTTTTCTTAAACTGTACCCTGTAAGTGCAGTAGTTTTGTGACAGGGTCCACTATGAGGATGGCTCTCCCTGAAGCACTGACCTCAGTGAGCTGAACCTTAATTAAGGCTGTAGCTGTTAGCAGAGATGCAGTGGCAATATGCTTTTCCCTTGTGCAGCAGCCCTGCAAGGGTTATCTAGGTTATTGGAGCATTCAGCACTTGGCAAGAGTTATCTGGCACTTTGCCAAATGATACACACAACTTTTCTTGCTGTGGGGCATGAGTTGTACAAATAAGATGATTTTATGCCTACAGGAAAAAATACATCAATTGAAATTCTTAGTCCCCTTTTCTCTAAGTCATATTTTAGAGGAACAAGATGCTATCATAGCTATTGTACAGGGTTAGACAATTCAAGGGGTGTGTAGTTAACAGTAAAATAAATCTTTTCAGTGGGCCTTATTTTGTTACTTGGTTGCTGTTTTATAGCAGATGACTGGCATAATGGACCGCTTTCTGGCATAGGCACTGAAGTCAATAGGATTACACCAGAAGAAAGTCTGGTGTAATTTAATTCCAATTTCTATACCAGGAAGTAAACTGAAGTTTGGAAAAAAATATTAAATTAAAGAACTGTTCTGTTTTTCTGTAGTCTGCTAATATTATTTGGCAAAGTGCTTATAGAATTTGCAGTGTTAACAGAGTCGCTCTTTATAAGATGCATGCATAAATGTACCAAAAAAATCAAAGGATCTGTGTTGCCATTGCACGTAAACTAGCAAATTTGATAAGCTATTAGGAGTTATAGTATTTGTGGTACAGAAAGCTTAGTTGTGAAGTACCAGCGCGGTCAGTGATTTTGCACAATATAAAAGTTAGTGGAGAACTTGACATGCTTTCTGTGGAGATTTTATTAGTTCAGTAATGTATTTGCAATGTTTTAATTGTTTTTTTTTATGCAAGATTAAAGGGTTGTGAATACTAGAAATCGTGGTTTGCTGTCAACTTTCAAAATCTGCAAACTATGAAGTTATTAAAACAACAACTAAGCACAGAAGCTAAAAGATTAAAGTTTGTCCAACTCTCACTGAAGTACAGCAGATAAATATGACTTCAGAGTTGCTCTCATGCTCTTAATGCTTTTTTGTGCAAAGCAGGTTTTGATAATATGCTTCATGAGTTGCTTCCTGGTGATATTCTGAACTCTTCATAACAAGGTATTTTACTAGGGACTGCTAGAAATGCAGGACGACTTTGTCTAATATTAGCAGAAAAAGGATGTCTTCCTATGTGTCTTAAGTACATCTCAGGTTATGAAGTTATAAAGTCCCACTGAAAGATTTGTTCTCCTTTGCAAGGTATTTCTTTGGAGAATTTTTGTTTTCTTTCTCTCTCCACGGTGGTTAAGGGCCAAGATGAGAAAATTCTTAAAACTCACCTGGGACGTAATTGTCACAGGCCTCAATTGTGGCTTTGCTGTTACTCTGCATAAGTGATGTTGCACCCCAGCACCTCCAGATCACGGGGGAAATGAGGGAAGCTACCTTTGCTTGGTTCCCTCCTGCTCCAGGTCAGACACGCTTTGCAGCAGCCTCGTATCCAGTAAGGGGTCATTTTCTTGCAGCTGGGCTGTTCAGGACGTGAGGGAGTAGGAAGGCAGAGAAACAGCTCTACAGCTACTCCAGCTACGCGAGAAGGCACTTTGGAGCCACTTTCTCCTCTGAATGTCATGTCGGTATTCAGCACAGAGAAATAAAGGATTCCCTTAACTTTCATGGCCCCTTACACAGGTGTGACCGAGCAGGGTCTGAATCATAATATTTTCTATTCGCAGGGGTGCTGTGGCATCACTTCAGTATACACAGAAATTCTTCTTGGAAACTTCCTGCCTTCTAGGTTTTGAAATTATTACATGAAATCAGAAAGATTCATGTTGCTGCTAGTTACAAAGAAGGGAGAGAAAAGGAAAAATGCTGGCTAAAAGTGACAGGACAAAGTTAATACTGAAAAAAACCTTAAGCCTGCTACTTCTTAAACATCTTTGACATTGTTGAAAGAAACAATTTTAAATAGGGAAAAATGATTTTATGAGTTATTTAACTATGAAAAATAAATACAGAGAGAAAGTCATTGTTTATTTTCAGCTTTTACAAACTATTGTAATCATTGTTAATCCACTTAATGCTCAAGAAAGCACACAGTCATCCTTATTTTACAGTGCCTATTGAAACAAGTGGATAGGCAGTAAGTGAATTGCTTAAGCTATCAGCTGTTAAACAAAAGCACACTGCAAGTATTTATTTTTAATACTTCTCATAAAAGCAAACTCTGCTAAAAATAATATTTCAGCCTTTGTATAGTGTTAGCTTCCATATAACTCTAGTCGTTTAAGCTGCTGTATACTCTTTCCTGTCTGTAAATGTGACCATTTTGGCTAGTGAGATGGGTGATTTTTCTCCTCCTCATCTTCGCGTGTATATAGCAATAGTTCTTCAGACTTTCGAGGCTTATTATGCCTGGCAGTAAACCAGATTTGCATCCTGTTTAGTGACACTTGTATACAGCTTGTACAAAATCAGGTTCTGTGGGTATTTTTTTTCTGTCACATCACTAGGCATCCAAGATACTCCAGTTTTTAACTTGCATTAGTTCAAAAGACACGTGTTGTCCTTTTTCTGCCAATTTTTTTAGAAACGGTGAGAGTGAAAGAGGCCATACTTAGCCATAGTCTGCATAGTGTTTATTACCTCATTTAACTGATTATGACCGGATGTGTTTCTACATCACTTGGTTTCCAGGTCCTGCATTTATTTTTCTTTCAAAGTTAGTAGCTAAAGTCTTTCCTCTAATAAATAACCCTTGGTGCAAGTATGCCAGTGATGGGGATATTAAGCAGCACTTTCCCATTGCAAAGTGCTTTTGCTGTAGTCCCTCTCAAAGAGGCTTCTTCAGAAATCGGAGGAGAAAGCTAAAGTTACCTTATCCAGGGAGAAAAGTGCAGAAAGTAAATCGGCATTTCTCCGCTTCTGAAGCAAGCGCGGTTGTTAGCTTACTGAGGATCTCTTGGGGATGGATGTGTTCTGTAAGGTCTGGGCTGAACTTCTTGCAATCTAAAGCCTGTCTTCTTGTGGACCTCACCTTTTTAATATAGACAAGAAGGTAGTCCTCCAAGACTGGGAAAAAAGGGTTGTTTTTTCAGATGAAAGAAACTGATAGAACATGTGACTTTTCCCACGGAGTTTGGTGTTTCACTGTCCTGATTCTAGTCCTGAACCTTTAGGGCATCATGGGCTCTGAAAAGGCAGCGGTTATATCTGGGAGCTGAGCTGGGCTGGGGCAGGCAGCTGTGAAGCACTAGATCAACAGAGAAGGTGGCAAGATTGATCACAGGGTGCGAAAAGCTGGCATGTCCTATTAAGTATCAGCCTTACCCAGCATGACGAAAATGAGGAGATATGTTTGCCCCTGCCATGTCTTTGGAGATGGGAGAGGCAGGAAGACATTTTCTTTTTGCTGGTAAAGTAAAAAAAAAAAAAAAAGTTAATAGGCCAGATTTTATTCCCCTGGAATTCAAGCTCCCACTGACTAAAGCAGAAGCTGCATTATGCTACTGCTCTAAGTGTACAGTAGATACATGTTCTTATGTTTAGGAACCTGTTCTTCTCAGTTCAATTCACTTCATCATTTTCAACATATAAAATAGGTCAGAAAATGTTGTCAGCTGAGCATGTGTGCAATTAAAACTGTATTGGGGTGCCAGAATACTAGCAAGTGGCAGCTCTCTCTCTCTTTTCTTTTTTTTTTAATAAGTGGGGGAGACTGGCAGAACAATAACTTGTCATGAGATCTTTCTTTTCACACCGAAATATTTGTGTTCATCAACTTCGCTTTCAACAGTAAGTGCCAGAGCAGAATATCGAGCTATTTCAGTACGGGATGTAAACAAACAACAAGTTCAAATACAGTATGAGTGGCATATATTTCTAGTTGTGAAATTTCTCAATTGGTAGCATATGTAGCTGTATAGAAAATTAACATAAAACCACATCCAAGTTAAGCCTTTGTTTTTGACAACTGCATGTATTAGATATTTTTTAAGGTTAGAACATTCTTTCCTTACTATGAGAACCTTTTCCATGGATTCATTGTTTTGGAAAGAATATCCATGACCATTTCCTAGCAAACAGAAAGTTTGGGGTTTTGTCCCTACTACTGAATAAAGTTATGCAGGCCTGTTTTGACTCTCTCTTCTAAATGCTAGTACAAAGTTGTGTGTGTGCTTGCCTGTTTGCAGAGTGGACCGGGACTTCGGTTTTCATTACTTGCCTGTGCAGCTTTCTGTGGAATGTTATTAGCAAGTTCAGAATTTTACTATGGCCTAAAGAACGTAAGTTAACAGAGATCATTAACGTTGTGGTAGAGTCTGTTGTTAAACAAAATGCTCTCTGTTGCATTAAAAGAAAAAAACTATAAAATGTAAATACCACAGCCAGAAAAAAGGAATAGATTTTCTATAGTATTTATTAATACGAGGCAGATTGTAGGTCCTTGCAGTCTAGACGGGAGAACTGTAATGTTTCTTCTTGCTTCCCTCATTAATTTTGACAGATTTGAGGAGTTTGCATTTCTGCACAAACAGGTTTCTTTTAACCCTTTTTGCTTTCCTGTATCATAGATTCCTCCTTTCAGCAGCATTTAGCAAGCACATTAGTTTGTACAACGTGTGCAGAGAAAGGCATTAATTTGCTGGAGTCTTTCAAGATTTATTTTGGGGTAACTGAAAACAGAATGTGAATTTGTCATCGATTAGCAGTGCTACAAATGCTTCTCCCTCGTTTGTTTTTACTATTGTTCCTTTAACCTAAATTACTGTATTCACAACCTGTAACTTTCTCCCTGAAGCACAGTGTGAATACCTACAACACTTTGCAAAAGGGCACACAGTCTCATGGTGGAGAATTAATAGGGCCTGATAGCTGGAGAGCATACATGAATTGCTGGAGTTCAAGAAGCAAGAAAGCTGTTGTGTGATGTTAGGTGATGCCTATGTAAAAAACACACTTGAAAAAATGCCTAGGTAATAGCCATCAAGAAGATTTGTTTGGATATACCAGCAACCTATAATTCATCACTTTAAGAAATATCATGCTCATTTTTAAATGAAATATAGAATGTCAGCAAACCGCACGCGCCAAGGTGTATATCATTGATTCATAAAATATAAAGGAGTGGTTTTTTTCTTTAGAGTATGAATATTAAGGTACTCAGCCTCTCCAGGCTTAGCTGGCATTTCTAGAAAAGTTGCATTTCATTATTCTGCTTCTACAGTTGCTGAGGTAAAGATGATTTCAATTCAGTTACTTTATAAAGGGATTTGAAAAATCTGTGAAATAAGCAGACATAACCCAGGAAGCAAGGTAAGAAATATGAAGTTATGAGAAATCTGCATTTCCTGTCATATTTGTAAGTCAAGATGGGCATATAAATCCCATTTTTAATGTTATGTGCACCACTCACAGCAGATGCACAAAAATCTGCCACAAAATATTTGCTTCTGTTGCAGAAAACAATTTCCTGGCTATTTTTAATTTCTGCATCATTAAGTCTCATTTTCATGGATTTCTGGTCGGTTGCACAGTTGAGCCCATCACAAACCCAAATAATTAGAGGGCTGAAGATCAGGCAACATATGATAAATTTATTCTAGTTTCGGAGTCTTTCTCTCTCTGCCTGCTTTGGGCTCAACCAGCAGTCATTGCACACTACAAAATATCATAAATGAGCATATTTTTACAGTCCTGTAAAAAGAAAGCAGCAATTTTAACTCCATTTTCTGTAGCAATCAGAAATCCTCAGGGAAGGTTATTTTAAAGTAAGTCGACTTAGAAGATGAAGGCATTAGGGCTTAGGAATTAGATTGCACGATATAAGGTATAAAAGAGACAAAACGGCATATTACCAGCTTGGCAGGTGCTTAACTTTTGCCACACTGCATATTTGCAGAGATATTTATGACTTAGAACTATCACTTTAGTTATGTCTGTTAGGTTTGAGCAAATTCATATACCTCTCATAATGATTAAGGCTGACCCTGTCTCAGATAGAAATCTTGGTGACTCCGCGATCAGATCTAAGAGCTTCTGAGATGCAGCAGACAAAACTCACTGAAATGGTTAGCTGAAATATCCTGCATTCACAAAAGTGGTCGTCGTCACCCTCTACTAGGACAACTAAGATGAGATGAAGCTTGATTTTTATAAGCCACTCAGAAAATAACTTCTCTTAAGTCTGAATTTGTTTGTTTCCATAATATATTCAGCCAAACACCAACCAGCCAGCCATCTAAAATTACTCACAAGTTTTCTGCCAAAATATTCTGTGCAGTCTGAAACTGCGTGGCTGCTTATAAATAAGTATAGTTCACTTCAAGTTAATGACAAGTTTCATTGTTTAGTCCTCAGTTTTGTTCTTCATCAAATTTTGCATTGAAGTCCACTCGCAATGTGATATTCATTTATTCAGCTCTTAAAGAAAAAATGAGACTTTCATATTGTTCTATATTAGCACGGTTTGAAATAATCGTTGGATACACTTTGTGTATGTGAATTTATTATTCCATAACTTGCACATAAAATGAAATTCATTTTAATACAGTATTTTATAAGTTATCATTTAAGGCTTTGAATTTATTTGAATTTTATCTGCAAAGAAAGCAAATCCATCAATGTCCACGTAACTCTTAGAATTTTCTATTGCATCTTGCTAGAGAGGAGTAATCCTTTTACTTCTGTTCCTACTGATTTCAAGGCTCTTAATATTATTGATATATCTGTAATTCAGGATTTATGGTTTTAAATGCCAGTCAAGTATCCAGGAAGAAATGAAAGTCAGCAGATGCTCTACTTTTCTTTGCTCTTTGAGGAGCCTCGTAATTTCATTCGAATGTTTTAGGCTTTGATTCATCTGTTTTTGATAGCTGGCCTTGTGATATAGATCATGTTATGGAGCAGCAGCTGTAAGTCGCTGAACGCTAAATTCACAAGGAATTTTCAAAAATGTTATCTGCCCTGCTTCCTTTTGTTCCCCAAGAGCGGTGGTCAGATTTCTGTCAGCACAATGGTAGCAGGGAGAAGTAATGGTTTCTGTGTTTAATTACTGCTATAAAACAGGGTGATTCCAGTCTATTATAAAAAGAGATACAGGTTTAAGCCAATGTCTGACACTCAGTTGGTTATTGAGGTCAATATGTATTTGAGAAATAAGGAAACTGTAGCTAGATTATTCCACACTCATGGTCCCCACTGTAGCAATAGACAGTGAATAAACTTTTGTCTATGTAGTAGTACATTTTAATGGCAGTTTTACGAATCTAAAGTTACTATATGATGATTTTCTCATCTTCCTGCTGATTACAAATTGTGGCTGTAGTTTTGATTTTTTATTTTTGTTTGTTTTGTTTTAAAAAGATATATTTCTGGAGTCCAAAATAAGGATAAGGTTTACCATCCCTTGAAGTATTTTCTGTGCTAATCTTTTAGGGCCACAACTGACCTGATATATCCATTCTGTTAGTTATGTTAAACATGAAGTTCTGAGAAAATCATACTCTCACATGCTGTTCAGCCAAGAAGATGGTTATTAAGGAACATTTTCCTTGTTTTGTATACTCTCTTGGACTGTCAGTCAGAATATGACTGACCTTCTGTCATAAATAAAACAACGGCACTACGTGAGCAGCTGTTAGTGTCGGGATGCACTCCGTTATGTACGTTCTGGTTAGAGTGCAGTGAAAGTGGGGTAAGCGTGAACGAATGCACTTACAAAGGCATTGTGTCTTTAGTTATTTCCAGACGTTTACCAGGAACATTTAATGAGTTTGTTGTAATTCAGTGAGAGCTGTTAACTGCTTTAACCACTTAACTTCAACCTAGACAGTCAGTCTTGTTTCCATTCTTTGCTTCCATCGTCTTCTATTTTAATTTGTCTTCAATATAGCAGCCTTTTTATTGACAAAAAAAACTGCAGTATCAGGCCCTGAAGTGTTACACTTTTTAATTCCTATGTCTGTGTCTGGACTGAAGAGTAGAGTATAATTTTATTTCATATTAAAAGAATTAAGATTTCCTGTATTTTTCTCCCTTTGCAAATGCTGAATGATATGGGAAGGATTAATGGGACTGCTTGCGTTAGGAATGAGAGAAGGGGGTTTGGCCCAGTGGGTGGCTACAAAGAGTTTGTTTGTAAGAGTTGGGAAGGAAGTGAATTGCGCGTACACATACAGAGTGGGTTCCCCCCGCCATAGACTGTGTATTTTGAAGCAACTTCATTAATTCCTTGTGTTCACCTTGTTTTGCCGTCGCAGTTAGTGAACACGTAGGCTTTGTCCTACCAGCGCGCCTGCAGAGTAGCAGCAGTAGGGCTTTATAATCGGTGGGCGCAGTTCCAGAGGCATCCAGCGGGGAGGAGAGGCGGCCCCGGGGCTCCTCTCGGCGCTCGCCTTGGTGGGCCCGGGGCTTGCTCAGCCCTGAGCGCGGGGCTGGCCCTGGGAGCGAGGCAGTGGTCCTCCTCCGCCAGCCCGTGGCCAAGGGTTGTCCCGCGGTGGCAGCGCCAGGTAGGCCGCGAGGAGCGGCGCGTTGCCAGACCGACGCGGCTGCCAGCCCCCGTCTTAGCGAGTTTAAAACTAGCTGCTTTCTCTACGCTGTAATTCAGTAACAGAAATAACTGCGTTGTAGACGCGCGTTGGGGAGACCTTAGAGCAGAGCAGAGCTTTCTAGTGAGAGGTTTCCTTCCTTTGTTGTTCGTGTCCGTGTGGCTTTTGGATAATGTCACGTTCCGGCTGCGAAAATGAGGAATGATTAAGGGTTAGGCCAGCAGCCAGATCTGCCGTAAGCGGCACAGTACCGATCGTATCACCTTATTTCTCTGTCCCTTGGTTTTCTTCCCTGTGAGATGAATGCAGCAATAATCTTACTCTACAAAGATGCATTTAATCATGTTTGAAAAGTGTCCTGAAAGTTTGTAGTAGGAAGTGATTGATAAATGCAAAAACTGATGTTACTTTTAATTTCTAATGAATGATAATAATGTTTTTCAAATAGTGCATTTCTATTTACATATCTTTTCAGTCATAGAATATTTTTAAACATAGCTTCCCCATCTCTACTTCTTGTACAATTGCTCATAGGAAGAGAAATCAATCAGTGTAAAACACACTAATATGTCTTTGAGGCATAACACTTTCCCAGTTGCCCTATAACCACATGTTCTTTATGAAGTTGCAGTGGTAATTATGTTACTGTCAACATTAACATTGTGAGCCTGCAGAGGCTTTGAGTTGTTTCCATTGTTTTAATTATTCAGAAATCTCTTTCTTGTTTTCTTTCTGCCCACCGATGACTTTTCTGAGAACGCTTTAAGGATTGCTATATTCATAGCTAGAAAATCATTTCTGTGTAAGTGTCGCTCAGGGATTCTTCTGTGTTATGTTGGCGGGGGGGGGGGAAGGGGAAGCAGCATCTTACTTTGGGAAAGAATTAAAAGGCTGAGCTTTAGAGTTTTTGGTGAGGAAGAACAAGAAAAGGAGAAAGTCCAGCGTTATTAGCCAGACCTCTCTATGGCACCCGGGCTTGATCCTGTAATTTTCTTACTAAGAGTCAGTATCTGACACTCTTTCTTTTCATGTGTTAATTTTTGCTACCTTCACATACCGTTTAATATAATTCAGTCATTTTACTGTAAGCCATTCAATTTTTGTCCTCCAAGTACTTCTTTCGCTCCAGCTGTGCAAGTACAGTGAACTGTCCTCCTCTAATCTGTTCCACATGGAGAGTGGGCCAGTTTGTACATCCACTATGCTCAGGTTCTTGGTTCAGATAAAAACAAGCAGAACTACTGCTGTTGCAGTTTAACCTGCAAGATCACTTAGAAAACCAGGACATTTCTTAAAATTTACAGTATGCCACAACATAAACACCCTATTAAAGACATGAGGTATATTATCACTTATGAGGAATAGAAAAGCAAAATGATGGATAAATGCAAAGAAACTGAGTTTAGGGTCAGTCTTCCAGAGAAAGAACGATGTCTTTTTAGTCCATTTATTCATTAACATGCTTAAGCTCCGTGAAGATTTTCAGATTGTTTCATAGTTACATTTGAACATGCATTATGATTCTTTTTTTCTTTTTTTCCCCCCATATGTGCTGGGGGGACCTATTATGTACTCAGAAGTGAACAGGGGATTCTCAACACCACTAAGATTCTTCTCATACATTTTTAAAAATCCAGAGGCCTGTAGTAATGACCAGTGGTGGTGAACTTTCAAAGGATCAAAGATTTGGCATGGTCAGGATAATAATTGAGAAACCCAAGTGCTATAATACAAGGATTAGCTGAATCGCTTCAGTTGGGACATCAGACTGGAACCTGAGCAAGAAAAGCCTCTTTGGTTTTACTTGTGCTGGAAATACCATGAGAACTGTTCTCTTGTGGTAATCCTGCTTCCTACCACACTAAAATTAAGATATGCAGAAATGCCAGTATACGTCTGTCTTCCCTTTTCTTTCTTTTTTTTTTTTTTTTTTTGAGTGTACTAAGATTATCAAAGCTCAAAGTTAATTTTGACCTGATTGAAGGGAGGCTTTGATTTGGTCATTCTTTGTGTGGACTAGCCTTTCTCATGTCTGTGGTTGTAGCATAATTGTCAAGTGCTGGTGATATTTCTGACTCGGTAATCAGGGCTTGCTTAAGACAACTCCACAATAATACTATATTCTTCTAATGTCGGTTGGGAGCAGGTGGTGGTAAGCTGTCCTCAGGCTGCTATCTCAGAGGAGGCATGCAGGGCAACGTGAGCCCTGTCCCCACAGCATCCCGTACCACCAGGCATTAACCTTTGTCCTTTTCACACAAGCAGCCCAGAAATAGTATGCTAAAGCTAGAAGAAAAAGCAAGTCAGTCAACATTTTGAGAAGTGAGTTAACCACAGAAACTGCTAACCACGATCACTCTGCTCATGTGTTGTATGTACATACATGTAGAGTCTCCCTTCACACTTCCCTCAAGACATTATCTTTGAATGCGTTGAAGTCAATGAGATACTGGTTGTGCTGCAAAGTCACTGGTCTTGGGGGCAAGAGCCATACTATAGCACTTGGATATAGATATAGGATATGGATTATTAAAGGCCTTATTATCGACTGTAGAAGCCACAGAGTAGAACGTTATATGTTCATGTAGTTTCTACACATAAGGAAAGATACAGCAGATCTATAGGAGCCTATAAAAGTCAAATCTCAAAATTCATTTTCAGGCAAAGCACTTCATATTCTTTATTAAGAAAGATGGCCATAAGAATTCTACATGAGTGCTCTGTTCTATCTATTCCTTCCAACTCTTTCTGTGAATGCCTGTTTAGCTTTAGCTTTCTTCAGTTTGCTAAGTCATGTGTGTATGTATATATGTGTGTGTGTATTTACAGAAGTATTAAAAAAAAGTTTGAAAGGTACCTTTTTATTACAGTCTTTAATACTTGATTTTTCTAAACTCTTCTGTGTCAAATCCAAATTCAGACAGCTGAGTTGGAAAATTCAAAAGACAAGAGTGGGAACAAAATTTGTTGTTGGTTGACATTAAAAAATGTATAAACAGAACTTCAATCTTCTTCCACATTCCCAGGCCAAAAAAGTGGGTTATTCAGCTATTCAGAACATTTCTGGAGATCAAAGAACGCCAGACTTGTAATTATATGTAAATTTGAATCTTCCCCAGCTTGTTAGAAATCCCAAATAATAGTCTTTATTCAGCGTTCCCTTCAGGAAGGGTCGTATCACAAAACCTCATTGCCAGAAACAGCAGATTTTTAGGGAGAGAGAATACAGACCACTTCAATGTAATTGGGCATAAAAGCAATTTTTGAGGCGTGTGAGATTCTTTGGTTCTCTCCTACCCAAATGTATCATTTGGTCTGATGTAAGATACACACTGCAACAGCTCTACTTCTATTAGCAGGAAGGACTTTCTTGATAATTGTAGTAGAGGTGATGTAGCTGTGATGTTCTAAGAAGATAACGGGCAAGATTTGGTTGAGGATATAGCTGTCTCCATAAAGATACTGATACATGTGGGAAAAGTGGATAAAGAGAGCCTGTGTGCCCAAAAGATTGCAGTTACTGGCTATTTTGTTCAATTTTGATGAGGTCAGCCAGAGGAAAGCAGCACAACTGTGTATTTTGAAGATGCAGGTTTGGAAAGAAAAGGGAAACAGCAGGCTACCACTTCTCCAGCTGCGCTCTGTGGTATGACAGAAGGGACTGCTGTGCAACCCCCCCGAGCGTTCGGTTCCCCAAACCTGCAGCCCCGCAGGCACAGGGTTTCTCATGGTCTGCAAGAGCCTCGCTGAGTCCAGAAAGCCTTTGGAGTAGCGAGGCCCTGACATGGAAGTGGAGGCCAGGGGCTCACCTATATGAGCTCTCCTCCTCCAGATGTGCTTTTTTTTTTCTTTTTCCAAACTTACTGTAGTCATGGAGCTGTTAATTTCCTTTGGAGAAGGAGGGGGCCTTTTCCGCCAGTTCTTTGGCTGCATGACTGCTGGGGAGCAATGTTCTCGCTGCCTTTTGCAATGCGGGCGACAATGGCTCTATTGTACTACGGTGAGTGCAGCCTCTGGACCCCACTTGAGTACATGTGTTCCCATTTCGGAAGAGTCAAATAGCTCTGGTTTACTTACTGTCATAGCCCTCGTAAAGCTCCCTGTCCTGGATGCTTGGAGGCTGTTGTTTGGGTCCCACAAATAAAGAACACATGCTTCTAAATTTCCCGTAATCTGATTAGGCTGAAGCCTTTTCTCTCTCCTTGGCAAATTTCCCTGAGACTCTAAGTTAGTTAAATCTGTTTTAGCCTTCCCAGGTCTGGTGTTCGCCCCAAAACGTTCCAGCATGTAGATAGCACACGGGACTATAAATGTATGCAAAAGAACTGTATGCCTTTCTTTACAAGGCCTGGGTTTTATTTGAGTGTGTCAGAAGTGTCTTTTAAGCACTTCAGGATATTAACTGACCCCAATTTGCAGAGTTTCTTCTCCCAGATACAGAGATCCCCATGACTCCTGAAGCAAGCTGTCTGCTCACACCCCTCTTCCTGCTCAAACAGCTGATGAGAGACTTTCTCTTATAACGTCCAGTCCTCTTTGTCCCTTGCCAGTCTTCCCTCTTTTTCCTGACCAAGGTTGTCATACAATTATTGACCCACATATTACCTGTCACTTAAGAGACCAATTCACATGGACAGACTGATTTTTCTGGGTTATAACGCTCTCTTTGTTTAAGGATGCTTCTGCAAGTCCTGCGTGAGGTATGTTTGTTTGAAAGCCACTGCTGGTCTGCTCATAGCTGTGCAGAAGAGGGGAAAGGCAGAGGAGTATGGGTCTGGAGAGTACAGCTGGATGGCGCGGACTCACTGACAGCTGACAAACTCTTCTTACCAAACCTGTTTGATCCTCTGAGTGCCCCGAAATGTGCCTCGGTTCCCATGATGGCAGAGGAGACCCGCCGCTGTAGCCTGGCCGGGCACACGGGTCTGCTGAGGGCAGCCACAATTAGAAGGTTTGGCTGCGGCTGCCTGAAAAGGCTTTTCAGGCCACAAGTGGCCCGTGGTTGCAGCTGGGGAACCCCAACGTTGTAAGAGCAGATGCCACGCTGCTTCAGGAGAGCACAGTCTGCAAATAAGGAGTAAGGCGATGAGAGGATTCCCCCGAGACTTGTAAGAAGACTGCCTTTACGTGAAGGAGGGGAAAGGATTTGGGGTTTCTAGCCCTGCAGTTGTTCTTGTTAGCAGCCTGTTGGTTCTGTGAGGGAAAAGCCTTGAGGCACGTCTGTTCTTCTAAAAGTGAAGTTAGAAAATAACACTTTAGTCTGTCTCTTCTATTTACCAAAATCTGTTAAGACTTTCAGATTTATGCCATTGTAAATCCTTGGCAATGCTGCAGACATCAGTCAGCATCAGTCCTATATCTTTTTCCCTTCCACTCCCAGGAAAAAGAGCTGTGGGCTGCTTAAGTGACTCCGGCAGTGCTTTTTCTACCATAGCTCTTGTTAGAGTAGTTTTCTTCTGTTGTTTGGGCAGCCTTCACTGATGGGGTAGATTCTTCCTATTGTCCTGATGATCCTGTGTCTCATGAGTATTTAATGTCATACCTGTAAGTTTAATTAGGTGATGTATTTAATTTAGCGGTGTGACATTCCCATCCTTGAATTGCTAATGCTTTCTTTTTCTGTCTTTTCTCTTGTTTTTTTTCTTTTGCTGGCATGAACTGAAATGTTCTTACCAATGCAATCCATTTATTATTAAATGGCAGTAGACCTCATTTAATTAAATGCAAAGTTATAAACTAGATGGTTCCCAAATGTGTAATGTTTTGAGTATTTAACAAAAAAAAAAGAAAGGCTCACAAGAAAGTGTTTGCCAAGTGTTTGTATCAGTTTGGCAGGTATCTGGAATGGGCTTGTAACTAGAAGTAGTGCTAGATACAGAAGAATTGCTGTGTTTATGAGAAAATCACTGCTTTCGTCTGGGGAAATGACATAGGACCACATTTGTGTGAATATGTCCCAGCTTGCCTAGGTAAGCAGACAAAGAAAGGGTGCAAGAGTTTTTTCTGGCCGTGCAGCTGCCAAGCAGGATAGCGTGCTGCCTGTGCGGCAGGCGTTCAGGGGAGGGAGGGAGGGAGCTGCTCTTCTTCCCCGCCCTTCTACAGGTGCCTGCTGCCCCCAAGGCAGTGGTAGAAACGGTTGTACCAGGGTCCCCCTGTTTTAGTGTCGCGGTAGATGGTTGTTCTGGCACGAGGAGCAGTTGCCGAGGTAAATACCTCCGTGGCACTCCCGCAGGTCCGTGCATTTCTGTTCTGAGCCGGTTCCAAGTCGTGCCACATGCATTCAAGCTGTCCTGGACGATCAAATGAAATACTACCGCAGCTGTAACGTGGGCTCCGAACCCCCCGAGAAGCCGCTCCAGCACAGGTTGGGAAGCGGATTCTTTCCCCGTTGCATAGGGAAGTGTGGCTCACCCAGCTCTGCCTTGCCCCCGCGGAGGCATGGCAGGCCTGCCCCGTCCCAGCGGCGCTCACCGGTTCCTCAGCTCAGCTGGAGAGGACCGAAGTGCAGGCTGTGCTGTGCCCCTCTCCCTGGGCCTGCTCGGAGGGGGTAGCGTGGCGTGGCCACCTGGGTTTTGAGGAGACGAAAAAAATCAAAAAAACAAAAAAGCCCCTCACATGCCAAATACATCTAGAGCAACATCACGGCTTATGGCCCTTAGTGCTGGCCCAAACCTATGCCGGTCCCATTTCTGGGCAGACCTGGGAGAGCTAATAGGATGTTAGTTGGTCCTACTGACATATGCTTTCAAAATAACCTTTCTGAACAGTCAGTGTTGCTCTCTTTTGCTCTCTCTTTTTTTTCTTTTTAACTGTAGGAATATTAACTAAGCTACACATGTTACTCATCTAGCTATACTAACAAAATAATCTGTATTTCATTGTGGTTTTGTTGGTGGTGGGGGGGAAACACTACTTCTTGTGGCATTTCTTATCTTCTTGATTACTTATACCACTTTGATGTTTATCTCTCATTTATAGTTAAGTTGGGTTATTTCTGTTTTCCATATATGTTGTTATGTTTATTTTGATGTGTTTTAGAATTGTTGTGCTGTGGCTTTCCTAGATTAGCCAAGGTTTGAGCATTAAATTTCTTAACCCAGCCTGAATTTCCCCTGTTACATATAAGGCTGTGCCTCTTCCCTGCCCCCCCTTTTTTTTTTGAGGGAGGAGTAGTAAATTATGTAGCACTTAAACAATTACTTAAACAATATTGATTTCAGGAAGAGCAGGACTGGCAACATGGTTTGCTTTGCTGTTAGGAAAACATTTATTCTGCTCCAACTTTTCAAACAACAGAGTTAGCCCACAAAGCCCTACTCTTTCCTCTGTCAGTGCACACTCAGGGAGCTTTCGCAAGCTTTTCAGTGTCAAGAGCAGAGCTAACCATGTCTTGTCCTCACTGCTGGCTGCTCCTGGAGGGCCTGGCAGCCCTCCAGGCTCGCCGCTGGTGCGTGCGCGTTTCCCTCCCGGTAAGAAAGGCGCCGCACTCCCAGGAACACATGCTGCCGGCTGCTAGGAGACATTTTGTGGTTTAAGATTAATAAAAGTAGTCGTCTTTTGTTTTGAGAAATACAGTCAGTCATGACTGCATGCATGTCACATGCATGAGTAATAAATGATTAGTAATTGAACTGCAGCCTTAATTGTTTGCTTTATTTGCCCTTTCTAAAATAAAGCTGAAATGATGCTTAGATTTCAATAGCTGACCCTTCCTTTCCCTGTGCCCCGGAGTACTTACCACAATTTCGTAACAAATCTTTGCATGGACTGACCTGACAGAGTATCTAAACACGAATGACTTGGTTTAAATCGTGGGAGCGAGTTTAGGAAGCGCAGAGTGCATCGTTGTTTGTGATTGCTGCGCAGGAAGTATATACTGCAGCTCCTCGGCTGGGAGCGATCCTTGAATCCGGCGTGTGTTTCATTAACTGGCCTATCAGAGTACCGGTTTTGGCATCTTCTGCGATTTATGGTAATCATGCTTGGATTAAGTGCAACAAATAATAGCGTCTGAAGCTAATTTCTGTATATGCTGTAGTGTTTATTCATCTGTTCCCGTGGGCATGTAGAGGATGAGCTTGACTGGCCACGTGTATTTACTCACTGGCTAATAATGATGTTTTCCACCTCACCGCTTTTAATAAATGCTTTGCCCAGGTACTGGTGGCCTATAGCCTGAACAGATAAATCACACTGTATTTCTGCTAAAACTTGTATTAGCAGCGCTCTCACAAGAATGAGCCAGTGCTTTTCTATGGTGGTATCATCTGGACTGTGCAGAAATGTTAGATGCAGCCACTGTAGGTAACGTGTTTCCAGACAATGCCTTATTGTCTGCCTAAGCAAGCACATGCTGGACTTGGAGACCTTGCATACCTACTTAAAATCAAGATTAAATTACCAACCTTTTTGGCATTTTTGTGTAAAATGTTCTTTATTATGGGCTTCTCATAGCTAAAGTATGAGTCACTTGCAAACCATAATAGGTCTTGGCTACGCTGCATGATGAAGTGTTCTGGATGCAGTGAAACATTTAATCAAGACTCCAGGCAGAGCAAATCCCAGTGGTCACCTTAAAAAAAGGAGAGAGAGAGAGAGAGAGAGAGAAAGAGAAAGAAGAAACAAATTATAGCACCTTCTCTTTGCAGCATTAAGCTTAGTATTTGTTAGAGACGGAGTACAAGAAAGTGATTTCTTTTTAACTTTAAATAATGATTAAAGCAGATTTGTGTCCAACTTTTCTGACAGCGTCAGTTAAATCGCTGGGTTCGTAAGAGCACTGTGACCTCCTAGTGTTTTTAGAAAATACTGATACTTTATAAAAGCGAGCTGGCCGTAAAACATCAAATTGCCATACTAAACTGTATTTTACAACATGATTTCAACCGCAGGCAAGTTATGCGATACTGGAATTAGAGACCACAGATCAAAATTACCTGGGAAATTACCATGTTACTTATAACTCTTATTAATCATGTTTCTGAGTGTTTGTTTAATGGAGAAAATGAAACATGCTGACAAAATATGTTGAGCCCTGTGCTTCCAAAACACATCAGGACTGATCAGTAGGAACCGATGGTTTTTGCGAGTGCAAGGGAGACGTAGTCGTAATCTGCACTCTAAATGGGCTCAAAATGTTCTCTTTCCCTTGGGTGCTGTTTGCACTAGTGCAGCGCGCATGGTGTGTTCATGGTCTGCGTCGGGGTGGTTGGAGCGGGCTGCCGAGTAGCCTGGGCTGGCTTTCAGGTCCCCTGCTTCATCGAGGCACCCTCTGAAAATGGGCCCTTAAATCCACACACCTAAATTGAAGCCTTGTGCCTTTTTTCTGAAGATGTTACCCCAAATCTCAAGACTCAGAGATCAAGTGACTGCCACTGGCCTCGGGCGTTCATATTTGTCTTTTTCCAGCAGTGCCGTTTTAGAGCTTACTCACGTTTTCTCTACAGCCTCAATATTCCCACCATTAATAGCAGGATTCTTCACAACTTCGTATTCATATTTAGCAGGTTTGCTGGCCTGCAGCATGGTAGCCTAATGTGATTTTTACTGTGCTACCTTGCACTTGGATTGTATGCCTTCTGGAAAATGGAATATTCAGATACCTTGTTCATCCTCTAGCTAAGCAAAAACTGTTGCCTCATCCCAGGATGTTTGCTTTATAAGTGGGCTTTCTGCCCTGTTGTGGAAATTGTAAATGTGTGCAGTCTGCAGTTTGTTTTCCCCTTTCCTGAATGTTGGTATTATTGCTTATTTAAGTAATTTGAAAACACAAATCTTTGTTTTTCTCCATCAGGCTTACTGTTTCCCAATATTTTCCCTCTGTCCAAACTGTCCACAGAAGTGACTTATGCGCGTACTTTTTGTCCTTCCTAGTTGTATTTCGTAAGGTACGTCTGCCACTCTGCAACGGCCAGACCTGGAGAGCTCCACTCATCTGTAGTCACCTTTAGTTAAAACAAGTTGGAAAATTGGTTCAGTTTAGACAATGAGGTTTTTAGTGTGATTAGAAGCATTTATTAGGGAAGATTTTCCTCTTTTCCTTTTTTGCTTGCTAGTATCCTAATAGTTAATCTTTCTGTCCTTTTGCCTTCACAGTTCAGAGGAAGCACACAAGCGCTGGTCCTGCAAAACACTTAGCATAACTGTAACTTGACTGATGTGAGTAGCCGGTAGAGTTACTCACATCAATAAAAGAAAATCTATATGTATTTATGTTTTTCAGGATGAGCTGAACAGTTGACATCTGTATAAGCAATAAAGCCAAAGTGATGGAGACAGGAGAAAAAGAACTAGAGGTGGCCAGATTCGTGTTTTAGTCACAGTCGTGATAAATTAAAACTTCAAAATTTTTAATTGTTATCTAGAATAATATTAATACTTAGAATAGTTATTCAGAGGTGAGGAATAGAATGCTTTCACTTTTATTCTGGTAAAATTAATTCTGGTGGTATACTACCGGTCTCCTACAGAGAATAAGTTTTTCTAATATGAGAAGGATCATAGAAAGGCTTAAGCATAAACAAAAGTCTTCTGTTAGCAACTACAGCAATGTGTGATAATACTATCTTTAGATTAGATGGTATCTCTTGAGACATCCAGAGAATACTACTGCAACAAGCAAAGAAAGAGAATGACTCAAAAATACGTAAATTAAAAGAAAATCTGTTGCCCTTCCACTCTGATCTTTAATCAAATAGCTGTAGTGTTTGAAGAAATGTTGAATGCATGAAAGCCATCTGGGAGTTCCTTTCTTCTTAGATCATACTCTATCTATAGATCTCTGATCAAGCATGTAACATGGATAGGGTGGCTGGGAGCAAGAATTACTGCACATGTTTGTGGAGTCCCAGTGAAACTTGCTGTAGCCACATGAGTTAATTCAGGTTTTCTGTGGCATCTTTTTTTCCCCTCATTTTCATTGGATAGATGGAAGAATTTTAGAAGGGAGAAATATAAACCCTCCTGTATAAACCCTCCTCACCTTGAAATAAAATAAAAATAAATGTTAATAAGTGTAATAAAGCACAGGGCTAGATTCTGGCCAAATGAGTCTATAGGTTTATAGATGGTGTTACGATCGGATAGAATTTGGCACGTTGCCTTCCAATGCAATATTTTATTGTACTTTCCTTTGTAGCTCATAAACCCAGCAAGTTTGGTCAGTAAAGTGATTTCTTATTCCAGAATAAAACTATCTCATATTAAGTCTTTTTATGTTGAGCATAGAATTTTTCTAGCTTGCTCAGTACTAATTGTCTGGGGTACGCGCATTTTTGACATGGGTTGGTTCTTTTGCTCTAAGAAGTGAAACTTAGCCTTTTAGCAGTTATTTCTTAATTCAGCAAATTATTTTAAACAAATATACGGTTAGATTATTCAAGTGCAAGCTCTATCTAATAGCTCATACTCATTTCAGTTAATGAAATTTCTTCTTGTTGTTTTCTACTGTATCTTACTTTTTCCTTGCCTTCATAATACGTTGTTTCTAGAGTTATACGCAAAGTATGAAACTATTGAGGACCTCACACTGCAGTGTCACTCTTTGTAAAGGGTCACTTTCAGATATACTCTTCATAAATGCCATCAGTTAATTCAGAGGGTATTTTATTCTAAGTAAAGACCACGTTTTGAAACACCAGACTCGGTGAGAGTGTCTCACTGACTGTATTGTGTTCAGGTTCACGCCGTGAACACTTAAATAAATACCATCTGATCGCTCTGTGAAGTGAGCTCCTAGTATGATTATTTACACCCAGTAAGATTTGAGGTTTGTTTGAATGGATAAAAGAACTCTCATATTATTCTTAAATATACATTTGAAGAAGTAAATCAAGTAAAATCCATTCAAGATGAATAATGCCTTGGCTCATATTAGCAAACTTAATGTTGTGCACTCCCATGAGGCATAATTTGCTCTGAATTTGTCTGTGGAGGAAAAACACAAGGGACTAATTTGAGCAGCAAGTAAGAATCCTGACTGGATCCAGGTAATTAATACTTTCTCTGCTCTGAAAATGACTTGGATAGCAAACTGTAAGGATCAAATTGACACAGAAGAGGACAGGTTGACCTTCGGCATTAGTGGCAGGGCATTGCAGTATTATAAGAGTGTTGCTAAGCCTGGAGGATGAGCAATACATAATTCATATATAGGACGAAATTTGTGGTCTCGTTTGACTTCCCCATTTTTGCTGTTTGTTGTAGTACTTTTGTATTTTGCAGCTTATGTTACTATGGGCCGAATGGAACTGGAAAAGAATCGCGAAGATGGTTTGCATATGAGTTGAGATGCAAAATTATTGTTTATTTTACAAGGCACAGTAAATACCCTTTTTCTTCTGCAATATAAATGTGAAGGAATGCTTCGATTTTCAGTGGTTTTTTTTCTAGATGCATTCAATGTCTGAGAGGGAAAATTTTATACTAAAATTTATAGAAAAGTAGAGTAATTTCATGGATACTTGCACACAAGGGTGCATTGAACAGAGCTTTCTGATTCTTCCATTTCCCTCGAACAAACGAAATGAGGCAATATTTTGAAACTATTCTCAGATTTTTGTCACGTTCCTAAAAGATCTAGAAGTCACTATTGCAGATTATGTTCCTGTGGCTTCCATAAAAATTCAAGGCTGTTCAGAGGGGCGGCAGGACCCCCACCGACACCTGGACCGAGAGGAAGGCGAGCAGAAGGCGTGCCGCTGCCTGGTGGCAGTGCGAGGGCTGAGTGCGTAGCTGTGCAGCCACTCTCCTCTCTTGCCCGGCCGGCACAGCCTGGAGGGGACTGGGAGTCGCGTGGCTGGGGAACGGCTTCGGCGACGGCATGAGCACATGGGCAGCCAGGCTTCATCAGTTCTGCTGCAGTTGTATATTATTATTCCTGCGGCATATTCTGGTTCTTGAGGCCTTTGGTTTTCTGAACTCGGTATTTCTTCTCATACTTGCTGCTGTTGCTGGAGGCTGTTTGGCAGCGAGGCGGGAGCGGAGCACGCGCCGCAGACCTTTCTGGACGTAATGTCCGTGTCGTGGCCACCTGCCTTGCCGATGGCAGGTAGCACCCATCCAGCCTGCTCGTCCTACCTGCACTGAAACGGAGGCAAAATTGCACGTGGTTATTGGTGGCATGTGATATTCATCAAAACATATATTTTAGGACTCTTGTGTGACACACATTGACATCTTTATGCAAATGTAAGGTGGGGTTAGAAAGAGGCACTTGGCTTGGAAAAGCTTTGGCTTAGATATTCAATTAAAGCTTTTTTTTTTTTTTTCCCTCTCCCTCCCTAATACAGACATGATAAGATGTGTTGTTTGTTATCATAGTTGCCCCATGAGCTTCTACCTGGGGTCTAAATTTGCGAAATAATTTCAACAATGAACTTTGTTTCTTAGCTCCTGGATAGAAAACTGCACATTAATCTCAGGTCCTGACTCATTCATTGTGTATATATGTTATTAAATTAGGCCTTTGGTATAAAATTTAGCAACTAACTTCTTTTGGGGGAAATTTGTGAGGATTTCTCTCAAGTCTTTCTGAGGAATGTGTTATTTAAGATCCTGTGATGGGTCCATTTAAAGTAATTTCACTTATTTTTTATGTTTGCAGTACTGTATCTGAGGTGAATTAATAAGCTCTCTGTTTACTTTTGCTATGGCTTTACACAGGGCTGCTAATTAGATGTAGCCAAAAGTTAATTATAAAGCTATATGCATTGTCTCAGCCCTGTGGTTAAATAGTAAATCATGCTATAAATGCTTTTTAAAAATACTGTGGTCTCTTTGTAAAAATTTCTCGTCCCTGTTTATGAATTCGTTATTTTTCCAACTTTTTAAGTGGGTCTTCAGTATAAAACACAGTGTCTTTGGTTATTTAATGAGCGGATTTTGCAGGATAAAATTACATCGTCTATTATTCTTCGTTCTCTTTTTCCAGTCATTCAGAATCTAGCTTTATAATTAATTTATCTCATAACCCTTTGCCGTCTGTATTCCTGGATTCCTACGTATTACATTATGCGTGCTGTAGGCAATGCAAAGCTCCTAGCCCCAGAACCCAGAAGCTATCATATATTTTTCATATGATTTTTACAAAGGGTAATATCTCATCGTGAAAATGGGTTCTGGTGGTAAAATGTCACCTGCAGCTGAAACATTAGCTGTGCATGACATGTATGGTATTAATAAATAAGTTGCAGAGCTGCACAGCTACTGTACCTTGAAACAGTATCTGGTGAAATATAATACTTTCAATGGAAGAACTGCATGCTTTGCTGTGCCAGTTCAAGGAGTGCAACCTGCTTGGCAAATACAAGCTATAGCAGCTATCCCTTCATCTGTCGTTTCTATTGCATCTCTCCCATTTCTGTGATTAATTGTCACCTTGGTGCAGTAGTCACCGTGAAAACCAACCTCTCAGGCTTTTTTATTCTTTAAAAATTCATGCCTGGTTATTCAATTGTTGAATTACAGTTTGTGATGGCATAGTTATTGTTGAGTCAACGCTTTTTGTACTGCTGTTGTCAGAGATGTAAACTAGACCATCAGGGTTAATCTTTCTCAGGCCATGAAGTATTTTATGTACCCTTTGTGAATGATCAAAGGAATTAAATCAAATTAATTGTGGCCTATAAAAGGCCATATAAGTCTTTCAGGTGCAGTATTTGGTCTGCACTTGAACAGTTATCTCTGTAATATTAATACATTATTTCCTCTGTTTTTAAAGATGCTTGTTTTCTTTAATGCTGCAAAACAGTTCTGGCAGGCTGACAGTGATAATATAACATGCTGTGGGCATAAATACAGAACACAGACTAAAGCTGAAATAAAGACACGACTGAGCAGCACATCACCCGAGCTCTTCACCGGTGCGCTCTGTGTCCAGCCTCCTAAGGAAGGTGAACTAGTAGGTGCACGCTGAATGTACCTAACAGATCAGGCACTTCCCAGTAGCACATAGACGTAACGGTGTTGCTCTTTAATCCACCCTCCCGAAGGCTAGAGTACTGCGCAACCTCACTTCAATTTCTTTATCTGACTCAGGGAACTCAAAAACTCATTTGTTCAAGCTGACTGAGGGTAGCTGAGATCCCCTGGTGGAAGATGTTTAGCTGTGTGGAGTACTTACTGATCAAAGACCAGTATAGCTATAATGTTCACAATGATCTAGATCTCTCCTCTCTCTGAGAAGAAATCCTGTTGAAGGAAAAATGCTTGTCCTTAAGGATTTTAAGTTGCACAAAGCTGGACATATTCTCGTTTTTTCCAGAGGAGACTGCTCTGGTCTATGGAAGTGCTAGGTGCCCAGGGAGGAGGGCTGGCCTGCACAGGTAGTGCTAGGCTAGGTTCTCTCAGGCAGACAAGAAGGGTGAATTAGGACCAAACAAGGCCTAGAGAGGTATACCCTTAGGGTATTTACAAGTCTAAGGCCATTTATATTTTCAGAGTCTTAGAAGAAAAACCGGTAACTCCACACAACAAATCTGTTCCCGTCGCAAAGTCTAGCACTGGTGGAGATGTTGGACTTTGTGAAATAGTTGCCTTCAAAAGGAAGGAAAGGTGGGACATCCTTAAATATATGTCTCCTATCTATCTGAAACTTCTTTAGCAACTGCACCAGAGATGTGGGGTGGCCCTGGCTTAAAAAGTCCACAGAGGATTGATGGCTGTCAGGCACAGCCATGCTGTGGTCACCCTGTCGCACACAGATTTGAGTGAAGAGGAAAGAGTAGTATCTGGGATCAGCTGCAATGCTATGCCGCGTTCTGGTGGTGTGAGGGGAAACACACAGCAAGCAAGCCCAGGTGACTTGGTTTTTCTGCAGAAAGCCAGGCCTTTGTCACTAAAATGTTTATCTTCCGGATCCCTGATCAAATACAAATGGTTTGGCAATTGACAGCCTATATGAAAACAGAGTGTAAGAAGAAATTGTGGCAGGTGACTAGAAACAGTAGAAATCATAGCCTTCAAATCACCAGTGATGCCTGCATTGATTGAACACAGAGCAGGCTAATCCATGTGTTTTCAACCAAATACAGGGAAATCCTCTGTAGACAATGGGGTGGGAGATACTGCAATATAATTATTATTTTGTCTGTTGACCTAGATGCCTACTGTAAGTCATTTATGTCTTTATGCCTGATCTTATCCACTACATCTACCCTTTTCTGTTTCTTGAAGGTCAATAAAGACAGACTTCAGCTACTCAGTTTTCTCTTTAGTTAGTCTTCAGGTTTTGGTGGCCATTTAATATTCTGAGTCCTGAAACAAACCTTTTTTCTCCATGGTAGATAAAAAACAGCTGTGTCCTCTCTTTCATTCTTTCTTTATTGGAGTATTGTGTGTCATACTCAGCAACCAGGGAAAATCCAGCTTTACAGCTTTTTGAATTGGCATCAGCAGGGCTGTGAGAACCAAGCAATCTTGTTTATGGAGAACTATGAATAAAAAACACATCTTTCTGCCACTATCATTACTACTTGGAAAAGCATATAGATAGAGCATATGAAAAGAATGCTTAAATGTGTGTAGGCAAGGAGAGTAGATGCTAGTGGGTGCACCTACAGTAACATTTGTGTTTGCAATTAGAGGAGAGGTTTGAGAGAGGGAAAACCAGAATGTTTTTAAATATAAAGTGCAGGGCTGTTTTTTCCTCCCTCAGAACTGAGAGTTGCCAATATATAAACATTTCAGAGAGAATTTTACACCACCTCATCTTTATGTCAAGCAGTATTTAATGGTTGAATGATCTCCTGCCCTGGGTCTTGGCAGCTATCCTCCAGGGGCCAACTTTGGGGATTACAATGACAGTTGATCAGTGGATCTTTTCCAATATAAACTAGACTAGGTCCACTTAAAATCAGTTGCTATCAACAAGTCAAATTAACTTTATTTATGTTAGAGGCTTTCCTATGAGTATTTTATAACAATGTGGAATTTTATTATCCGGAGGGGCTGTTCCTGTTGGTGTTATTTGGGAATGTTCTAATTCATGTGATTAAACATAATTTACCTGGTTTCTTTCAGAATTATGTGATTTGTAACATTCAGGTCTAATCAATGTCTAACTCAGAGTGCTCATACCACTTTTTTGGCTTCTTGCTCTACATAGGTGGAAATAACGCTTCAAGATATCAACGACAACCCACCAGTTTTCCCCACAGATATGCTTGATCTGACTGTAGAAGAGAATATAGGAGATGGATCTAAAATAATGCAGCTGACAGCCATGGATGCTGATGAGGTAGGAGAATGGCTTCATATTTGAATAACTGTACTAAAAATGTTGATCTGGAAATACATTTTTTTACCTGTTATTTTATTTCTTTAGTAAGAACTTGGACTTGAGAGTCGCTGTAAGATCCAGTTCTTTATACTCATTTGACCCATGCACAAAACTATATTTAGCAAGTATCATAGAGCTGCACACAAATGAGACAAAGGCCTTATCAACTGAAGGCTGCTTGCTGGCTTGTATATAATGAGTTAATGTTTTCATAACATCACTTAATGAGCAATTCCAATAATGACAAAAAAAATGCCCCCATGTTTTGGTTCTAGATGGTCTTATTTTTATCAATCTCATCATATACTGTACCCACTGACTTGGCATAGGTCCTGGGCTGGCAAGCTTGCAATAAAGATTTATTAACTCATTCTGTTTAAAACCACAGCTTTAAATCTAACCAGCTTTGAAGCATGGAGATGTTATATTCAAGCCCAATTCGAGGTTTGCAATAAAATTCATGTGAGCCAAGCTTTAGAGAACAAGAAAAGTTTTGATAATGCCTGCTTACCCTTTCACTAGAACTACTTAATGCCACTATTATCCTCTTTTGAAAGAAAGTTTTATTTCACTAAAAGAGAGGGGAAAGAAAATAATACTAAAATATCTGCTTTGTACATGAAGCTGTCCAGAGAATATTTTTGCCAGTGTAGATTCAGTACTGTGAGGACCTTGCAACTAAGGAATTGTAGAGAAACTAGCAAAAGCCTTCTGAGCAACATTAAACAGTTGGCCACTTTGCAGTCGGGTTGGATGTGTATCAAGCAAACATATCTGAATATAATTTGATTTATTTGTTTCTTTTGGAATGTAAGTTACTAAAATATTACTTACATTGTTTCATTCACTTGAACTGATTTTTCTGTCAAAGCCTAAAAAGTCAATATGATTATGTGAAGAAATCTGTGTTGTCATTAAAATATAGGATTACTTTTAAAAACAACAGGCAATCCTACATTCAAATCATAAGGTAATTCAATCCCATTAGGAGAATTTTATTTCTGGCCTTTTTCATGTTAGTTTAGTTAGTCCTCCTGTGATTGCTAATTGATCTCGCCACTACATAGACAACTATTGAAATTCCCCCAGGAATGATAGGAATATGTTCTTGTTCTTTCCTTTATTTTCTGGTAGCAGTCTGTTATAAGGACAAAAAGGACGACTTTGGAAAGGTGTCTGTCAATAAGAAAAATTGTGGCTATGTATCTTAAAATGCTTGTCTTCAGATTAGGAAGAAGTAAATGTGAAACTAATGCTCTCTGCTATGACATGGCAATCAGAAATCTAAGATTTTAGCAATGTGTTAGGCTCCAGCCTCTTTTTGACTATGCCTAATACACAATTAACATGTTACCCATTCTAAAGCCCTCATTCCAGTGACAATTAATTTGTTAACATATACAGAAGTCAGTCAATCTTTTTTGTGAAAAGGTTACATTTCGATTTGGGTAGCAGAACATTTGTAACTCAAACCCTTTATGAAGACCCCAAGATTTTTAGCAACCTGTAGTTGAGAAGGAACATAGTTGCCTTTTTTTTTCTCCCTCTTTGAAGTTGAGGATATAGTGTATGCTTTTTTTTTTTCCCCTCCACATAATATTCCTGCTGTGTTATTCTTTTCTGGCTTCTTTCTTTGCACATGCAACCCATATAGGCAGCTCAGTAAGCTGTGGGTGTCTAAACATGCTCACCTTTCTACACCCATAGTTGCTTTCAGAATCAAAGTTGTAGCTTCAAGACAAGGGTGAGTGACAGAGCCCTTAAAAGTCACAGTTGAACTGTGTACAGGAGTCCCTCTTACAAATATTATTAAATGGTAGAGTTTAGGCAGCAGTTTTCAAACATTTTCCTGTTAAAATAAGGACTTCATAGAGATCTGAGAAAAGATTTAAAGAGATTCTGTAGGTGTTAAGTTGTACCAAAGGTTTAAGAATTATGAAAAGTTCTAGCACTTTGCGATTTTTTTCAGTCAGTGGTAGATGGGAAATTTCTATCTGTTGCACAGCTTTTTTAATAGGTTTTACATATCTGTATTTCTCTTTGCTTCTCAGCTAATTCATGTAAAGATACTAATTCAATTAGGCCAGTATCAAAAGTAGTTGCTGTTTTAGCTGTGCTCTATTATGAGAAAGCTGGCTACTCAAACAAACTATAAAGAATGTGGTCACTTCTGAAATCTTAAATTCTCATCAGATGTTTTTGTTAAGCCACACAATTACAGGAAAATGTATTACATACACCAGGTACACCTGAACACACAGATTCTATGTACACTGAAGCACCGCAGGCAGCTGGTCAAGGCTGGGCAGCTGTAGAAAGTTGTTTTCTTTTTAAATTTTATTTTATCAGTTAGTGGGTTCCTACTCTTTGAAACAACACTCCAGAGAAAAGGGTTGGCATGAGGCATTATCATAAGGTCAGGTAACTAATGTTTTTCTCTCATCTCACCAAACATGAGCTGGCATTTATCTCAGTTAATTTGCTTTTTTAGGCCCGAGTGTTTCAAGTAGCTATAGTTCCTCTCTGTTTTCTTCAATCTGTTGTCTTCTGCAGAAGTGCCACTCACATGCTAGCAGTAGGTTTCAGCCATGAAATCTGAGCTTTGATCTGGCACCAGGTGCAGGAACGGCACCAGTACAGAAGGTGGGAGGAAATAGCAAGCCATTACATGGTCAACAAAATATAGCCGGGCGTAATCAAGCATACAGAGTACACTTACACATATCCAATGTTTTAAGATGCCAAACCTTCAGTTCACTTAAGGGTGTGTTGGGAAAAGGAGGAGGTGAGCCCACAGTCTTGGGTCTGTTCTTCCTTTCCCTCCAAGACCAATCTCCATCTACTAAGATGCAAAATTTACAGCTAAGTGCTGGCTTTCTGGGGAAATGTCACGCAAGCCCGGGCTGGGCGCTGTAGCCAGCCGGTTACATCCCCTTGAATCACGCGTCTGACTGCGTTGTCACACTAGCCAAACCATCCTCAGGAGCTGCCTGAAAACTGGTCTGGTAGCTGCCCTTTTCTGGGATGAATCAGTACTCAGCAGAGCTAACATCCTTAAGGCTGAGTGATTTTCTTGCTACTAATTGATGATACAAACTGCAGCAGGTGAGGTTTCTTATCATTTGTGATAGGACAGGGCTGAGGCGAAATGCATTGTGTCAATATTTTTTAAATAAAAGTTTCCTTTTTTTCTTTAAATTTTAAAATTTAAAGGTGGGGGGGAAATTTCCTAACTGAGCAGTTACTTTTCTTTCATTTTCTTTTAATCAAAATGCTTTTTCTTTTCAAACAAAATGCTTAAAATCCAAATGAACCTTTTTTTTTTCCAAGATGGATTGGAATATTTTGTATGACCCCAGCAGCAAATGTTTTCGACTTGCAGGGGCTGCCAGCATAGCCTAAGAGGTCAGAACTGTGATATTAGTGACACACGATTTGTCACTTGGAGGCTATGGGTGTAATTCCTATAGGTAAATGCATCCTATGCATAAACGGTCCTTTTGGGGGTGCTGCAAGGCGCACATCTAAGCGCAACCCCGTGAGTTCCTCCTGAGCCACACACTGCAGGTCTCGCCGCCTGCAACGGCTGATGGTGTTGCCGTCTGGCGGCAGGTCTTTCTTCTTCCTTCCTGCCCTCTTCTCCCTGCTCCGCGTCACCTTTCCTATCCCCAAAGGCAGTGAGCAGAAAGGGCAGAGCTGTGCCTGGTGCTAGGATGCTCGTTTAGTTTAACCTTCAAATGTAAACCAAGAATAAACACTAATCCCTGTTAAGAGGGAAGATGTTATAGCAAACAGGTTGCTCAGTGAAACAGGCTTGAAATTAAAACAATTATCAGAGCTCTGTTTTATTGACTGGATGTGATCTTTTTATGAATGCCCTAGCAAAATATATTCAAATAATCTTCTCATTTCATGTCTTATAAATAAAAGTTTTATGTGTGAATGCGTCTTTGTTGGGGACTTGAAGCAGAGACTGGAAGGCAAGAAGGCTGTTTATTGAAAGAAACTGTTCTGAAAATTTTCCTTTACTGGAACGATTTTTGTCTTACTGGAAATTTTGATGTGGTTTGTCTGGCAAATAATTTGATTTGACCTCTTTTGTTTTTGCTTAGGGAGCCAATGCCCTTGTCACGTATACTATCATCAGTGGTGCGGATGATAGCTTCCACATTGACCCCGAGTCAGGAGACCTGATAGCCACCAAGCGTTTGGACCGAGAGCGCCGCTCCAAATACTCCTTACTGGTTCGTGCTGATGATGGCCTGCAGTCCTCTGACATGCGAATAAACATCACTGTCAGTGACGTTAATGACCATATACCCAAATTCTCCAAACCAGTATATTCCTTTGACATTCCCGAAGATGCCACTCCAGGTAAATAGGAAATGGTCCTAAAATTGACTGCAGTTTTCTTCTTGTCAATCAAGAGGAGCTCAAGGGGGAGGGGGTAGCAATCCTGTCTGACTTGTGCACTAGATAGCAGCTGTCAAAGGTAGCTGTCACACCATCCAGAGGGACAGAGGACATCACGATGGAAGTTTGCTTGCTAGGACATCTGTATCAGTCATGTGCTCGCGGGTTGAAGTTTCTCTTAACTGTGGAAATAGAAAAATGGTTGCCACTCCAAAAAAAAAAAAAAAAAAAAGTCATAATTCCTAGTTGGGGAACAGGGATTATGCCTGCATCCTGATGGAAGCCTCTTGGTATTGACACTTTAAAAAAAAAAAGTGGCAGGAGGAACATGAAGAAGGTGCCACGGTTATGCTTTTATTGATTTAGAGAACAGTCTTCAATGAATGTGAGTTATACTTAATTCATTGAGAGTATGGTCATAAAATTAGTGACAACTGAGCAGCCAATAACCTATACATTGATTCCTTAACAGTATTTCCTTCACACACTCAAATACTAACCCTAACATTGTATTTCCTTGACTTATCTTTCAGTCCTGTCTCTATTGTTATTTTACAACCTTTTTGCATAAAATTCAGCCTCTAAATAATTAATTCTGCTTCCCAAACACAGACCTCTTGAATTGCTGTTTTCCGTTTTTTAGAAGTTTGTTTCATATACAAGAGTATTTTGATATTTAAAAGCTCAACCCTTACCCTAGAAACTACTTAGAATTTTTTTTTCAAAAACTGTGCTGTTTTGTGTCTCTACATGAGAAATGAATATTTCTCTAAGTAAAAATTTTTCAATATTGTATACAGAGTGATAGTAAAAAAGCAGTATCTGCCGGTAGTAGTAACTGAAGTATCTTAAAAGCTTGTTCTAAAACATGAATAAACAGCAGAGGTCTAAATGGCATGGTAATAGCTTTCAAGCTTTTATTAGAGCATTGACTGATAAGCATGGGGGGACCGAGCTCGGGAGAGCCAAAGTGCCCCCATGCCTCCACCTTCTGCTGCCCGTCCCACCCTAGCTGCAGAGACAGAGACAATGAAGTTTTGCATTAAAATATTATATTGCTATCTGCTGTGGTTCAGGAATTTGATCTGGAAGCCACCGAGATGTCTGTGTAGCAAGGGACAGTTTGGTATTTTTGTTACTGATCCCTAGCTACACTCTCCTCCCTTGTCCATCAGCGTCCAGAGGCTCTGGCAGTTGTAGCAGGATTAACTCTATAACTGGTGAGTGTGAGTCCCTCCCTGCTGGGGTGAGGCTCCTCTCTTTAATCACTTATAAATGTAAGATTGCAAATTAATTTTTCAAATGGTGCACTCAAACGTTTGGGAACTCTGGGTTTAGACCCAAATCAAGGTCAGTTTGTCCTGGGCCGCATAGGCCATAGATTTGCGCCTTATCCCTGTCTCGGCGGTGATGGATGCAGAGGGAAGAGAGAGGCTAATTCTCTACTTGAAGTGAGGCAGCTTTTCCCATCCCGTTTTCCAGCAGTCCCAGAGCAGCTGGCAGGCTCCTCAGGAGGGGAAGCAGCACGAGGTTTTCCCTTTGGGAGTCTGTTTTCTATCCCAGATAAAGAGTTTCCCCGTTCTCCTTGCAGTAGAGCAGCTGTGACTGCGATTGTACCTTTCTGGGGCCTCAGAGAAACTCTTTGCTGCCTTTCCCTTACCCTGAGCTCGGCATAAAGGTCTGCAACACTGCCTCCTCTTCGCTTCAAACTCTCTGCAGAGTTGATAATCTGATCCAGCTTCAGGAGAGCCCTTTTAGGAAATTAACATGCAATCAGCAATACTAAAACATAAGGTTATCGAGCGTGTGTAAAAGATACCAGAATATTCAGCTTAATTTAAAAAGTTGTGGCACTAATTTTCATTCTGATGATAAGTAGTTTCTATTGTCACATTGCTCAAAAATAATTAATTGTGCTGGAACACATATAATTTATCTGGTTTCATGAAAAAGAAATTAAATTACTTTCTTTCTTGGAAACAATTTGATCTTAATTATAATTAGTGTTCAAAAACTAAAAACTGACAGCTCATTTCCAAACTTTATTAAGATAGGTCAGTCATGCGAATGCAGCTATGCAGAATTAAAGTAATGGCACAAGTTCACAGAGAGCTGAATTTCAGAAAACATTGAAGAATGGATGCCTGTAAGGTTTCTTTCTTGTTGTTTTGTTTTGTTTTGTGACTGCAGTTTCTGTGCTAAGGCAGTTTTTTAAAAGTGGAGCTGGGATACTTAGTATGCACTGATGTTTCAAAGTATGCATTTAAAAAGGAATATATTGAAGGTTTAAGAACTTGTATTTGTCTTGGGGAGAAGAAGGGTCCTTTGAGCGGTAGAAAGAAAATTAGTAGTAGGAAAGAGGGTATTTTTGCCCCAGTTTATATCTGATCTTGACATCTTAACATTTGAAGATAAATATAGCTGTCCAGTTCCTATTTTTAATAGTCCTTTAAAATAAGCAACATACTGAATACTGTTCCTGTCAGTTTTGAAAAAAAAGCTTTCACATTATCAAATTAAGACAGGAGAAGGATACCTTGTTCAGATGAAGTGAAAATCCCTGAACTTCCTGGTGCAATTAAAGTAGTTAGGCATACAATGCTGAGGCTTGAGTTTTTACGGGAGGCTGCCTTTTGTTCTGCAGGAACGCCTGGTTATGAGTTCTCTCTAAGCTTGTCAATGTTATGCCTTTTGTGGATGGCTTATTTTGCTATTTCCCTGTGTAGGTTCGTTAGTGGCAGCCATATTAGCTACTGATGACGACTCTGGTATAAATGGAGAAATCACATACACTGTCAGTGAAGATGATGAAGATGGTATGTTCTTCCTAAACCCGGTTACTGGAGTCTTCAACCTGACTCGCGTGTTGGACTACGAAGTACAACAGTATTACATACTAACTGTCCGTGCAGAAGATGGAGGAGGACAATTCACTACCATCAGAGTGTACTTCAATATATTAGACATAAATGATAATGTGCCAGTATTCAGCATGACCTCATACAGCACGTCTTTGATGGAGAACCTAGCTCCAGGATCTGCTATTCTCAACTTCAGCGTTACTGATGCGGATGATGGTATGTGCTTCCTCATATTCTAAATTTTTAATGATAAATAAATACTTCTCATTAGTAACACATTAGAAGACCTAATATACAGGGCAAATTAGGGATGTCCTTAGGATACCGTCATTCGTTTTAGCCACTCTGTAGACAGGGGCTATTTACTTCGTATTTCCCATTAGGTCTAAGAAGGTGGGTTTCTTCCATATTTTTATTTGTCATAAATTAAAAATACAATAAAGTAGTGTTTCTTTGATATTGCTGTTGTGGAAATGAGCTGCAAAGCAATACTATACCTAGAGCATATTACAACAGTTAAGCACCAAGAGACAATTCTTGAGATGTGTTCATGTTGCACATTTAAATTAGACCTAAGTATTCTTTTGTATTTCTTTTTTCTTAAAGTGTATATTTTAAATATAAATAAGAGACTTTATCTGCATTAATCACAGCACATCTCCTTAAATGTTCTATAACTTTGAACTGCATCATGAAGAGAATTGTGATCTACAGGATATTGATAGTGGAGGTTAAAAAATTGATCAAAATAGATCATGGGAAAATTTCTCTGTAAAATAAGCTTTTATCTTCAGATTATTTATAGTATTTAGGAGGTGTTAATGTGTTGGAGCATAAAAGATACAACCTTTATAGCTTAAGTAGTTTGCCATATAGTTTATGTCCAAAAAAAGAATAATTATAGAACATGGCCATAAAATACATTTAAAAAATCATTCTGAACAGTACTGCATTTTCTTAGATGTCCACAGACATTAGTCAAGGTGACTTAATACAAAATAATTCATAAAACACATACTGACTTTATAGGTGAAGGATATTTTTGTGACATGTTAAGCAATTTTGCCTCCTCTCGATGTGATTGATGTTGGCTCAGCAAAGCCCTTAGAAATTTCTTAACCTAAAGTATGTGCTTTAAGTGCAAAGCACCTACGTGGTTTGAAGAATCCCAGGTTATGCACACAAAACAAGTGAGCTGATCAAGATTGTTTAGTAAAATGTTTTTTCCTCAGGAAAGGCTGAATTGTCCAAACTCAAAATTTTTTTGTGGGAACACTCCAGTGCTGATGGATAGAAATTATGCAGCTAGTTCTGAGGTCAAACTGAGAAAGTGAGAGCAAAGAAACTCCATGAGATAAGCCAACAAGTTAGCAATTATAACTTAGTGGTATTGGCTATTCCTGCATGGATCTCTCTTTCACCACTTGTGTCAAAAGCTTTTATGTTATATAAACCTGTTATAAATGGGAGAAGGAAGCTGTGCTTGGATTTTGCGTATCCATGATTGTTCCTACAGACTAGTAGATAAATGGGTTTGTATCTAATTATATCCTCTCTCCTCTCTCCTTTTCCTATCCAAATATTCTTAATTTTGTCATGATATACAGTGTGAACAAAATAAAGAATGAAAAGACCCCCAAACCCTAACAACAACAACAAAAAAAGGTTTTGAGATGTTAGGAATATAATGCTTGATTTCAAATGTCCTCAAGGTGATTTCACTTAACTGTTATGGGTCTATTTTCCTTTTTTCTTGTGCTTCATACATTACTTTCCGTCTGTGTATGATGGACCTGAACTATTTCTTAGCATTGACAGATCACTTTACATTCATCCTACACTCAATTATGAAGAAAGTGAATGAATATTCAAGGTGCAATGCATTGGAAAGTCAGATATCTTGCCTTTTTTGTTTTCTGGCATACACTTCTAGCAGGCTAGATTTAAAATTCATAGAGCAGAAACTTTATTCCAAGAACATGCCAGATTGAGTTCCCCAGTAAGACTGTGACTTCAGTAAATGTTACGATATATGTGTGTGCTCTTTCAAGCCCAAAACTCGTTATCCATGTGTTTTCTTATATTTCTCTAGAGCACAGAAATAACTTGTAACATAGTCCTCTGTGTGTGGCTCATAGATAATATACTCAATACACAAGAATATAACGTCATTGATGATTTATGTTAAATGATCCGATAGCTTGCAAGAGCTCTGAAATGGCATAGTTTTACAATAAGATATACCTGTTGTTTTAGGATAAGCACCAATAAAGAGCAAAAAGCACTGCGATAGCAAAACAAGTCACATTGTCATTTTTCTGTTTGAGATGCCCCGAGGGAAATAATAGCTGTTTATGTCAACCTTAATAGTGTTATGTGCAGACGAATAGTAAATATCAGCTACAGCTCTCGATTATTTACAGAAGAATAAAGAATTCAGTTTTCTTGAACACTTGTACATTCATTTCAAGGTTCAGATTTTAATTTTTTCCACATAGAATTAACAGAAAAATCTGTTTTCCTTCTCAGGGCAAAGCAAGCTCTTGTCTGTCCGTTAATAAGCATAGCAAAATATTTCTCCAGGCAAAAAATGGGGGGATTTCCCAGTTGGATTCTATAGGTATTTACAGAATGGAAAAAATGTGGTATTTTCTTTTTTTTTTGACTCATTATTAAATAAATGAAAACAGAAACAAAACCCTTGAAAGAGCCCCATGAAAATTGGTGGCTCCATCTCTGAGCTCTCACTCAGTTTTACCAGGTTAACCCCTAAGATTAAATAGATCCAAAGCTTAGCCAAGAGAAGGAGCCCCTCCGTTCTCAGTAAGAAAAATCCAGCTCCCAGTCTGGAGAGGGGATGCCTGAGGTGCACGACTCCAGCTTGGCATACTGTGTTTAAAAAACTATCATTCATTCCTTGTCTTCATTTAAGTGGCAGTCCCAGCTCCATTTAAGTCCAGCCACAATTTAATTTATATAAGTGTTAGCAGCATCAAGACCTAAGAGAATACAGGACAAGGAATGAAAAGGTCCATGGAAGTTGTTTGCCTCCATCTACCTTTGTCAAAGAAGGACAAGTAACAGGTTGCAGAGAAAACAAATAGCAAAGTACACCACAGAAAACAATGGGGACAAAAGAGTATTTGAATGTAATAAAATAATTTTCTTCTGTAAAATCTAATTCCTCCTCATTTCCAAAGTCAAACAGCAAAATCTTTAATTGCAAAATGTATTTCACTGAAATCAGAAGACTTCCATCTGTATAATTAATCATTTTAAAATACAACTGAACAAAAATAGAATAACATTACACTTAAAGTATTTCACTTGATCAAAGTAATGTAGAAAAACTAATGTATAGCATATAAATATATTAATATCTTTAATTGCATTAAACTATTTTGTCTTTCATGTTTGATTCTATTTACTTTATAATTAAATTCCTACAAGAGAAGAGAGAGGAAAGTGTGCCAATTAGAGTGGCCAGAGGGAGAAAGGCAAGCAGAACTAGTTTCTGAGTCTGAGCATAATGAATAGTAATGATTAATAAATCGAATGCAGAACTAATTTTATTATCAAAGCAATTCAGTCAGAGGGAAAAGAGGGAGCTTATAAGTAAAACTGGGAAAATGCAAAACAAAGTAATTAGCTACTTAAGCAGACAACTTGGTTTACTTTGCATGAAAAAAGTGAGTTTAAGGGGTAAAGCAGTAGAGAACAGTCTGTTAATCCATTTATCCTAAATCACAGTCTTTATGACCCAACATGAAAAAAACAAAAATTTCAACATTATTTAAAATGCAAGTAAGGGAAGTATATATATAAGAGAGAAAATACATTTCAATTAGGTGTTTAGAACTAGTTCTGGAATTAAAGTATCAACATATATTTGTTTGCTATAGGGCATATTTACGGTCGTTCCATAGCCTTCTCAGGATTCAGAATTCACTTCCCTTACCAGAAAGATAAATCTTTTACTCGACCATAATTGCTAGTTATGTTTCGATCGCGAGATGAAGGCTGTTCATCGGAGATTTTTGAACACTCTTCCATATATGGTAATCATACCTCTGCGCAGCGTTCACTCTTGGCCTGCTCAGTCTGGGCTTGGGAGGTTCTGGTTTGGGGTTTTTGTAATTGGGTGGAAAAATTCTTGAAATCATGACATCAATACTGTTTCTTACCAGAAATGGGGGGAAAGAAGTAAAAAATCTGTTCCATAAGCAGCAGAACTACTGAGAGTTGGTTTTTGAAGGATCTGTATCCTTTGTCCCTAACCATTGTCTACAGGAAAAACTACCCTGCGCCCAACGAGTCGCTCCTGCTGAACAAAATATGGACTTGAGCTCCTTTCCGTCTGTGGCTGCTCTAATTAATCTCGCTTTCTCTCTTTTTCTTTTTTTCTCTCTCTCTCCTTCTTTTTTCACTTTCTTTCTTGCTTTTTCTTTCTCACTCACTTTTTCCTTGCTTTTTTCACTCTCTTTTGCTCTCTTTCTCTTCTACTCTTGTCAGAATATAATTATTTCAAAGATTTTTATTCAACTATGAAACCTGGCTGATATTAGCTAATAGATTCAAAAATTAGGAGGAGGAGGCTGAACAGGCAGCATGATCGTGTAATCTACAGTCTCTACCTTTTTTCTCCCCCTCCTCCAGGCTCCAACTCACAGCTGTCCTTCAGCATCGCCTCCGGGGACAGCTTGGGACAGTTCAGTATTGACAAGAACGGAGTCCTGAGCATCAAACAGCCTTTGGATCGGGAAAGTCAATCTTTCTATAGCCTTGTCGTTCAAGTGCATGACATGGCTGCTCCCCCAGCATCCCGATTCACGAGCACGGCTCAAGTTTCAATTATTCTGCTGGATGTGAACGACAGCCCTCCTAGCTTCATCTCTCCAAAGCTGACCTACATTCCAGAAAACACGCCAATAGATACGATTGTATTCAAAGCCCAGGCAACTGATCCAGACAGTGGTCCAAACAGCTATGTTGAATACAGTCTGCTTAGGCCTTTGGGAAACAAATTCAGCATTGGCACTATTGATGGTGAAGTAAGGCTTATTGGGGAGCTTGACAGAGAAGCAGTGTCTAACTATACGTTGACTGTGGTAGCTACGGACAAGGGCCAGCCATCCCTTTCTTCATCTACAGATGTAGTCGTTATAGTCCTTGACATTAATGATAATAACCCACTTTTTGCACAAAAGCTTTATAAAGTAGAAGTTGGGGAAAATACTTTGACAGGAACGGATTTAATCCAGGTGTTTGCTGCAGATGGAGATGAGGGTACAAATGGGCAGGTCCGCTATGCCATCATCAGTGGAGATACCAATAATGAGTTTCGGATTGATTCTGTTACGGGGGTGATAACGGTTGCTAAGCCTTTGGACAGAGAGAAGAAGCCCTCCTATACACTGACTGTTCAGTCATCTGATCGTGGAAGCAGCCCAAGGACTGATACCACTACAGTCAATATTATTCTGAAGGATGTTAATGATTATATCCCCACGTTTGAACTTTCTCCCTACTCTGTGAATGTCCCTGAGAACTTACAGATACTTCCCAAAATTATTCTTCAGGTCAGTACATTCAGAAAATAAATATGTATTTGCTACAGTTATCAGTATACCTTAGTATATGTTATTAATATATGGTATTTTTCCTCCAAAATTAAAAAAGTCTAAGACACAATTTAAAAGTTGTTTTGGGGGCTGTAATCTCATACACAGTACTTCTTGATTTCTTTTCCTTTTTTGTTTGTTTTGGTTTTTGATTTTTTTTATAGAAATTTACATTAGGCTTTGGTGTTTGCCTTCCCATTTTATGCATGCACTGGGATTTTAAGAGTTTGCTGTATTATCTCAGATTGGTCTTCACTATCGTGCAACAAATTCCTCAGTCTGTAATCGTTACCTAGAAAATGTGAGGCTCTGTTACAAATAACGAAAGATCATTACATGGATTCAGAAAGCAGGAGATACAGTACTTACTTAGATGTGGAGCTGAGCCTATACTAAGTCATCTGTGGTTTTCACTGAGCCCCAACATAGTCTTTACTGTATGCATGCCTAAGAAAAAGAAGTAATCAACTATTCAGTATTTTCAAGCAACACTTTTAAGTTCATCATCATCCCGTTAAGTTGTTTTACAATTACAGGTAATTTATAAGGGGTTTTAAGGCATTTGGGTTAATTCAATCCATTAATTTGGATAAGCGTCATGGATTTTCTCTATCCTAGTAAAATTATGAAGACCCTGCACGCATCAGTTATTGATATTTCTTCCCATGTGTTTGCATTGCTTTTGTAGGTTGTAGCAAGGGACGATGATCAAGGCCTGAATAGCAAGCTTACTTATGTTCTCATGAGTGGAAATGAAGAAGGAGCTTTTATTCTCTCGGCCAGTGGAGAGCTCCGCTTGGTGCAGAGCCTGGACCGAGAGACAAAGGAGCAGTATGTTTTACTGATCACAGCTGCTGATTCAGGTAAAGCAAATGTGCTGTCCCTTCTAGATACATTTTGTTTTTACTTGAAAATATGGCATTATGAATATAAAAGAAATATTTTTAGATCTTCTCAATTAAGTGCTTAGAGCTTGGTACCCAAGTTCTAATCTGGAGCTCAGTGGTAAAGGCTAGACTTGCCTGAAGTCAAAAGGAGCTTCAGTTTCATGAATTCAGGGTTTTATCCTTAGATATAGGTGCCTGATTTTAGTAAGATTCACTACAAATTTAGGGTTTTTTTCCTAGTAATAAAAAGTGGTCCTAGCTGGGTCATGAGAGCCTTATGAACGGCAATACGAAACTAATGTAATGTGCAGACATGTCAAAGCAGTGGCTGGAAAACAGCTGAGGGCTGCTCAGTTAATCTCATTGAAATGTTACCTCTGAAATGTGATCACAATTAAAATAGCAACATTTTAGTTTTCACATTTGCTTAACATCCAGTTGTATATGTTTGCTCTAGAATCCCAAGTGTTTTCCAGGTTCTGTAAGTATAAGACACAGACATGACTTCTTGTTAGGAAGACTTTCACTGTAGGTGCCCAAGCATGAAATTTCTGTTGCAGATTTTGGTATAAATTTTAGTAAAAGACAAGCTGGGTCGTATTCCAGACAGATCTTCAATCTCCCAGAGTCCGATGGGATGTTACTGCAGAACTTGGTCTTACTTTCTAATAATAAAAATAGAAGCAAACCCAGCTTGTTGACAAGTTGATACAGTTTTGATTTCTGCCATATTGTGTGCAGTATCTTATGTCAGTGACAATACATTGCCAGTATTGGCTTATATTTGCCTATTGTAGCTCGGGTATTTCACAGTCTGAGCACAGCTGAAGCTGCAGAATGCAGTTTTAGGACTTGACATATCATTTGTCTTGCATTTTGGCCAGAGATACTATGTCGCATTGTATTTCTTACGCTGGCTTTCCGTTACTGTGTGACTACGAAGGGCTCACTTGTGACTCGGGCTCGCTTGGACTCAGACGTCTTTACATTCCTGCAGAAGCTTAGGCTGGATACATAAGAGGAAGCAGACGCTGGATGTCTGTTTAATCTCCCAATCCATGTTGGCAGGAATCAATTAGGCCAATATACAGAACTTAGCCTTACATACAAATTACACTAAGTCTGAACTGATAAGAGATGTGTCATGCAGCAAGCAATTACTGTCTTTCCCAGAAAAAGGAGGGGAGCAAGAAGTCAGTTTTACTCCTCGCCTAGCATTATATGTAAGCCAAAAGTTTGACAATAGCACAGTCTTTTCCTAAACTCAGCTTCCTAAGAAATGTGAAATCCAGGAGAAGGTTTACCCAGCCATAGCAAGTAAAAATATTTATTTGTGTTGGGAGACTTCTGAGTTTCAAATAGTCCATGGGAGGCTTTAATACATGAAGTGTGCGTGGGGCCTTTGCCTTAAGCAGCTGACAAGAATGGCAGCACATTTCATTAGTTCCTATGTTTAAACATGTAAATATTATGCTGATTAAACATTATTTGAAGCTGTTGTTTTGAATTTGCTGTGTTCTCATAAAGCTAATTCACAAGTTGTTATTCCCTCTTATCAGTGACAAAGGAAACTTGCAAAAGTGTTCAGAAACAGATGTTAATAGTAGCTTTAAGTTAAATTTAACTGTTGTACAGTGTTTAAATTTGTAATCTGACTAATTTACAGTGATTTGGTATAGTTTTTAACCAGCCGTATGATTAATGTTAGATAATATCTTTTGATTAGACTGGAGACTTATTCTAAATTCATACCATCAAAGGAAACATTGAAAACCATGCTGAAGCATATTCATGATTTATCTAAATTAAAACATCATAGGAAAATGTCCTGCTCCTGTAGAAGGCAATTTCAAAACTTCTCTTGGTTTTGTGGAGGCAGGATATGGACCATAGTCATAATAAATCCTTTACTATCCTTTAAGTACTTGAAATATATTACATACTTAAGAAATTCTAGGGGATCCTTGTTATGTTTGAATTAGTCATACTGAGTGCAAGCAGTCTAGGTAGTAAAGAAGACTCAGGCATATCATTTGTTCTGAGACCTGTTAAAGAAAGTTGTTTGTCACAATCATGTGGACCAAGTTATGCACTCTGGGATGTCTGTCAAATTTTTTATTACTGTATATTACTTTAACATATGTGGAATGCACATTTACTACTGTAGACATTAGGCAACAGAAATAGAAAAATATTATGGGGAAAGAGGCCGTTCTAAAAGAGTCATAGGTTATCAAAAGAGTATATTACTTTCTTTAGAAAAGTCAAAATCCTAACAAAAGCTGCCAGTGCAGGTGTGGGGCACATACCCAGGTGATAACATACTGACCTTTGCTAGTCGGGCATTTGCTTCATGAAACAAGGAATGTCTGGCTATACCACCAGTATGGTCGTGACGCTATGTTGAAGTAAGTAAAAAGAGTGTTTTGAATGTTAGGTTTTTGAGCAGCTGATAAACATTTACAAAAACAATCCTTACAGGTATATCCAGTTCTTTGCATGCTGTAGCTGTTTCTTTTGATATTAGCATGTCTCCAGAAAGAAGGATTTTGCAGAGGGGCAATTCAGCCACACGCGTGCACACACACATGTGCGCACGCACCCACACACACATGCCTGATAACGCTTCTCTGTTGGAAAGCAGTGCCTGCCAAAATGTTGAAGAAAGCAGACTTTCTGAAATCATTCTCATCCTTATTATCTCTGAAAATGAATCAAGGGAAAGGTATTATCCTTTGCACTTTTTTGGCTTTTATTAGCTGTAAAAAAGTCTTTCAGATTGCCTTTAGCAGCCCAAGCAACAGTCTTGCCATATATGGTGCACCTTGTTTAGTTTTGTTGCTGACAAAAATCACAGTAGACGTCCAGATGCAGTTAACTCTGGAAATGTCCGGGTAGCACATTGAGGGCAAAATTCTGGCCGTCCGGCCCTTTTCCAGTTTTCCTCAGAATCTCTGCATCTCAATTTTTATATGCCACACACTGACTAATTTAAAACATTAAAGGATAATATCCTGCCCCTAAAGAAGTTATGCCAAGTCTTTCCTTTGTTTCAAGGAAGCAGGCACAATACAAACCTTAAGGCCTAAGGAACTGATGGGTTCTCAACTAGTTTTCTGCTGCCTTCCTGATCTCCCTATATATAATCAAGGATGTCTTACTTTTCTCGTGTTTATTATCACCTCATCAATTTGCTACTGCGCTTCTTATAGTGTTCTCCTACCTTGTTTATGAGGAAATTGATGGAAAAAGATGTATTTTTCATTATTATTTCATTATTCATTATTTTCATTCATTTTTATCTGGCCATTGTCAGTCCAGTGTATAGTCCGTGTCCCAGAAGGTGCTTTGATCTGGGATCTCAGAGAGTTTCCCATCTGGTCTGGAGGAGGGAAGAGGCTGATAAAGCATCTTCTGGTGCTTCAATCAGGGTGGCACTTGGCATAGTGATTTGTGGCCACAGAGGCTTTTTCATGCCCCATTTCAGTGAGATGGGATCTCCATTTTCAGCCCTGTTTTGTCATTGTTCTTCGTTTGCTTTTGCAATTCTGGCCTTCTCCAACTACTGCGTGGTTTATGGTCTTAGTTTAGTTGCATCTCTAAGCAGCAGGGATTTACTGCGGATACCCAAGTGTCCCTCACTAGGGACATTCAGCATCTTCCAGAACTGTACACCTGTGGCTTTGGTCATGAAATGAAATATATTTCAACCCCCAAAATTCACCCATTCCAATTTAGAGCCCCTCTTGCAGCACATACTGTAGACCAAGATGTGTGCATTATAAATATAATGACAGGCAAAATGATGGAGTGTGGAATAACATGATAGTGTTTAGATTGCAGATGCTCCCCCAAAATATCTGCTAACATAAATGCCAAGAAACCTATGTGCAACTATTAGAATGTGTCTTTATGGGTCTGTTTCTACCACATAAATCATTTGTTTTGCTTAGCTATACCCTTCTTTATGGCAAAACTCTTGGGAAAAGAGACTTTCTAAATTACTTTTTTCACCCCATCTGCTGGGGACTCAGAGATGGGTAAACATTCAGTTCTGGCAGCAAGACAAGAGCTGGTGTGGCTGCTTTTATCGTACATGTCTTTAACTCTTTGAGCAGTTTTCTGGAGAAAATGTTAGCATTCCAGCAGTCCTCCTCCTCATATTTATTGGTTGCAGGGGTATAGAGTAGCACATCTGGAAACCTGCTAGCTGCCCAGGACTACTGTTTAAATGGACTGCAACCACCATATCATGCATTGGTGGGTCAGAAAGGCATGTTGCCACAATACAGCCAAAATCAAAATATGACATTTCTAATCAGAAAGCTGTGTTCCTGTGGGTGTCTTAATTTTATTTCATTTAAAAATTATCTATTAACCAATTTAGAAGAATAGTTCTGAAAAATGTAGATTGATTATTACAGTTAGTTAGCTGTTCTTCATATACCTTTTTGGCCTGTAGGAAAAACAACCATATGTTTTTTCTTTAGAAAATGTTGGCCATCAGCATATGCATTCTTCCCTTCAAGAATGCAGGAGGGCAACCAAACACCGGAGGTTATATCCTTCACAGGAATTCTCTTTTGAGATATGCTTTTGGTCTGCTTCAGTCTAAAAATCAAATGAAATCTGACAACTTAGTTTTATTGTTTTTCTCATTGTTAACACATTTTAAGATATTTTCAGGTTTAGGGTCACAAGTAAAGGACAGCTATATTTTCATACTGGAAAAACTGCAGCTTCTTTATTTTCTGGTAACAGTAGGAAAGAATCCCAAGGGTTAACATTATGTGAGATTTATGTGACTGGGCTTAAAGACATTTAACCTCATCCTGTTTTCTTAGCATGCACTGTACTTGTACTTAACATGCAGTCTGCCGTGCGAAAAGGTGTTGTCTTAAAACCAATTCAGCTATTTTCAAAATAAATTCAGCTATTTTTAAACCTTGGTGGCATCAAAACAAACAAACAACTCACAAATTGCAGTTAGAAATGTCCTGTTTTCCATACTTGCTGTATCATATCTAAATATACATATCACTTATACAGTGAATGAGGCTGACATATACTTACCTCAGACGCTTATTGACTGGCACAGTAATTGTCCTCTTCTATGTTCTGTTTTATGCCACAGCTATTTCAAAATGAATGTGGGTTTCAGTCCCAGGCCGGGTTATTTCCACACCATTATGGAAGCTCTTCCTCAATACTATCTGCTAATGTTTAGTTTTACTATTTTAGTAGTTTTTTTTAACTGTTTCACTGGTACCAAAACAACTGTTTTAGTAGTCTTGTGTTATTTTTCTATTTCTAAATCATACAATGGGACAAATGAAATGGTGACAGAGTGAACAGTGAGCTCACAGGGTTTATTTTGCCTTACCACCATCTGAAATCAGGAGAGAAGAGAATTGAGAGTGGCTTTAGGTAGCTGTAGGAGGCTAACAGGAGGATCTTACCCCTTTGCAGAGCCTAGAAACTGTTTGCAGTTTTTAATTTTGCTGTAGAACAGCTCAGAAAGACATTTAGGAAGTGGGATTACCGCAAAGTCAGTCTGATGTCCCCTAGAGAGTAATTGTCAAGGAAGAGAGCATATCCATGTCTATCCGATGTGACACATTTCCCCCCCCAAAGGAGATGAGGCTTTACCCCATCCCTTCAGAGGACTGCCCTGCGAGATGCATAATCCAGCCCCACAGTAACATTTGAGGGATTTAGTCCTCTATTTGGAGTTAAACCTTCATTATTAGGTCACTGTTTTCAAAATAGTTCAGTGATAGCCTCTGGTCTAAATCCAAGCGTATGTGTTCTCGGGGGTGAGGGGCAGGAGAGATGTATATTCAGATTGGCAAAGGGCTCAGGCTGGCCACCACAAGTTGAAATATCTGTAAAAACAATGAAAGTTAGGGGGTTTTTTGCTCATGTTAAAATCAGGGACAGAACTTGAGCTTTGAGACAAACTTAGATGCATTGTGGATTTTATTTGGACAAGGCTGTCAAAGTTAGAAATACCTATTAAAGTATTTATTCTCTTTAGTTTAGGTATACTTTTCCTACTTCTAGAAAAGGGCTCAATTTAAGTGTGCATCTTTCCATTCAAACATTTCTCCTGGTGAAATTCCCTTTCTCTTCTCTACTGTGATTGTGGAGACTCCAGCAGGTATTTGACAGTCTTATTTCAGATGGAATAAACTGCTTCTGCCTGAGGCTTGTTGAGTGAACTGTTCTCCATTTCAATGCATTCAACAAGAGAAAAAGAAGAGAAATTATTTTAAATAATTTAAGATCTTCTGATTTACTGTTATTAGTATACATAATCCACTAATCGCTTATTTGTACCTTTTGGAAGTAGCAGCCAGATACAGCAGAACTGAGGTGGGAGAGGAGGATATCAAGCACAGTGTATCTGTGTTTGTTTTGCAATATAAAAACCTGAAGAATATCCACATGAAAATAGAGTAATATTTTTCAGGTCCAAATGGTGTGAAGGAGAACTCCATTGATTTTTACATTTGGCATGGATTCGAATCCCATAATTGTTTTTTTTACAGAGGACAAGCAGAATCCTAATGAGGTTAACATACTTCCCATTTATGGTCTAGGAAAGCATAACAATGGGTCTAATAACATAGCCAAAAGTTTTAATTATTATACAGACACTCTTGAAATAATAAATCAAAAATATCAAGTTTTACATCCTTCATCAATAAAACTCATCCAGGCTGTTATTTGAAGCATGCGTTACTTATTTAGAATATTTTGGTAGTGTTATTCAAATACTGGTGAGAATTGTTGTTGTCTGTTTCAAAGAACATTTTTTTACAACCAAAAAAGACTGAATAATAAGCATGGATGGTGTTCTTTATTACTCTGTCAAGTGGGAGTTGTCACATTACTAATGAACTAAGCAGGAATATTCAGTGATTCAGTGTTATTTCTCATCATGCACAGTTTCTTACAAGAACCATGTAAAAATGACAAATGAGGAAAAACAGAAATTAGAAATAAATGGCTATCGAATGCCAGCTTTGCCTGGCACTCCTGTGTGTGCCCTGAAGTGACAAAAGCTGGTTTCTGTTCAGCTTCAAAGGGTTACTTTAGTAGAGCAATGTGCATGTTTTTAATGTTGGATTACAAATTTATCTGCTTAAAGATTTAAAAATTTAAAAAGTGAACTTACAAAATATTCTAGGACACTTCAATTTTCATTGAGTTTGGCCATGGTCGGGCAAAACGCTGTACAGCATTGATCCAAAAGAATGAAGGCCTGACTGTCAGATCTTTAATCATAAGCTGTCTTCAGTATTGTCCTAGCTTTTATTTGCTTTGCTATTATTATTTCTTAACATGGTGTTGCCAGTTTGAGAAAAATAAAGCAGTTATATTTCTTTGAAAATTTTTTCTCATAAACTTCTGGAAACCAGAAAACAGGCCAGAATATAATGCTTAATATGTAGGATTCAGTCGATTAACAAAAATTCAAGGAAGAAAGAACTGCTCTAAATTTTCAGGCTATTACAATCCTCCTCTATTTGATCAGCCATCTAGCTATGCTTAGTTTGGAAGTCTTATATGAAAATTAATTTAGCATTACTGTCCTCCTGCTTATGTCACTTTTATATGGAATTGTACCGCAAATGTGTTGGTGAGCTTGCTGCCTGCAGGTAGTTTGTTTTCGAGAAAGAATAAGAATAGTCGTTATGCCGTGCAAGGAAAATTTCTCAGCCTGTGAGAAAAACTAAAATTTTCCAGTGATGGTGATCTTAAACTGTTGTTTAAATAGGATGTTACACCTAATAAATTGGAGGTCTGTTTGCTCATTCTTCAACAACAAAGCTACAATTTCAGGGAGCCTTAATTACAAGGATAAAACCGGTAAACATGCCCACATGGTCTGAACACTCATCCCAATGGTTAATCTTCACTATTTGTAGATGGTGTTTTTAAAGTATAATTCAAAATCATACATTGCAGGAGTTTTGCTGTGGGATATTCAGGAGTCATAAGCAGTCAAAAATTGACTCAGTCAGCAGACCCTGCAGGAGCCGGCTTCACTATTTTTTGTGTTTACAGCAATAACTTATAACAAGGATCAGTAATCTGTGGTTTTAAGAAAATATTTTTTTAATGTCTACGCCTTTCTTTTAAGTTGCAGTTCTGTTTTCTTTAAATCTTACTACAGTCTTGGGAGGCTTTTGCAGTATCTACCATCATGCCTACAAACGCGCTTATCCATTGCACCCTCTGAAAACTGCACACAAGATGGACATGTGTAGAAGCACGCTTATGTCCAGGCATTTGCCAGTGTTTGTATGGGCATTATATTCACATGTGAAAAGCTGGCTTTAAGGATTCTTTTTTGAAACATATGCAGAAAAAGGCAACATCTTGCTCTGGAACTAAATGCAGTTCTGGCTAAGAAAGTTGTGTCTGCGTGATACCTGCCTGTGTCCTTTCTGAGCACCATCCCTAATGACCTCTACCTTAGGCGTTATTGGATTATATGTGTGTGTCAAGGGTTATATGGCACACGAGATTAATGCTTGTGCTGTTCATTGGAGGGGAACAGAAGTTGACAGCCACAGGTTGCTAAATCACATCTGCTTATGGCAGAAACCCAGGATTCAGCTTATGCTGTACGCAGTGTGCCAGCACTTACCTTCAGGAGCTTTGCTATTTTCCTCTAGCAAATTTTAATGGGAAAAAATGCTAAACTGGAAGATTATACTATCCACTATTCTTCAGATGAATAAGTGGTAAGTTTATGAGAGAGAGTGTGTGTGTGTAGAAGGAGATTTGGAATAGCATGAAGTCATTGTGGTAAATATATAGCATGCTTCTGCTTTATGTATGTATGTATGTATGTATGTATGTATTTTATTCTCAGGCTGTGTCTGTGTTCTGATGGGTCCAGTAATAGTGGAGTAACTTTTTTTCTCTTTTGATCAGCAGCATGTAAGCAGAAAGGAAAGATGAACATGTGCATAGTCCAGAGAACTTAAAACTATTTGTGCATATGCAGGTTTCACCCTTTCAGTAACATATCAAGTATAAAACAGCTTAATCTTGATACTGTTGTGAAACTGCAAAGTTTGGTGAATTCACAGAGCGCTTTCATTCAAGCAGGAAAGAATCAAATTTTAAAAATCATTTGGATAAAAACAAGTAAGAGATCCCATCTTGCATCAGTATTTGAGACAGGGAGTTCCTTTGCCGAGAAACCGAGGATGTTTTCACATGTGTGAGTACGTGTGCTTGTGCACGTGCACGAGCAAGTCTGCATGCGGCTGGACATGTCGTTACTTGAACGAGGCTCGACTCTGTTTCATGAAGTGGTTTTGCATTTGACCACCTATCCTCCCAAAGTTAAGTCTGTCTTCTGACAGCATCTTCAGGCTGGGGGAGATGCTGAGGTTTCTAATATTAAATCTTTTTTCCTCATCAGTTCATCCTTGCACACATGCGGTTTTATCTCAGCAATTGTCTTGTTTTTTGAAATACAAGTTCTGTGAAATCATCTTTGGGAACTCCTAGGTGTCACAACCACTACTTTGCACCTAGCCAGCTACAGGAAGAACTCAGATTTGACACCTGCTCAGAGATTTCTAAAATTTTGGTCTCTGCATGGTCGTATTCACCTGTCACCTATTGAACTGAATGAGATTAGGGCTGGCCTCTGAGCTTTTTATTACATTTGTTTGTGAACTACTTATTTCAGCTTTTATCTCAAAATATGCTAAGTTCACCAGTTTTTTAAGACTTGATATGAAAGCACATAGCGAAAAACTGAGCTAAAGGAAAACAAAACAAAAAACGCTTAACATATCCAACCAGGGTAAATACTTGTGGTGCAATCTTGAAACGCGAACTACTTATTTTTCTCATTTTGCATATGTGCTTTCTTTTACGTTCCTGGAAAATAAGTTGATTTAAACCCTTCTGTATTTCAAATCTAGCTTCATGTGCAGTAAAAATCAAATGTGTAATGCAAGCTAGTTCCATTTTAACTTACTCAATCTCTGTATTTATTTTAAAACTCACCAGTTGCGTGAGGCCCAGCACACCCTGTCTGCATTTAAATGCATTTAGAGAAATTGGCGGCTTTATTGTGAGAAAGGCCTTGTTTACTTCAGCGAAAAAGTTAATGCTGTCTAATAACACATACTACTTCTAGCCCTGGGACTCATTCACTGAGTGTTTGACTGCAGAAATGAAATCCGCTTTGTTGCAAAGCAACACATTTCAGTGAAGCAAAAATTCCATTTCTGTTAAATCGCTTTCCAATTTTCAGGATAATGATGTGTTTAATTTACCACAAAACATGGTAAACTGCCCACAGTATGACTTTTGATTAGTCATTTAGATTCATTTTATTTAATTTTATTCCTTTTTTCATTTTAGTGAAACAAGTATCTGTATTTTTTATTTAAAAGCTTATTGTTAGTTTTCTAGCACTTAATTTTGATATTTTAATGCTTGCAAAAACTTTGAGTTCCTGGTTTCTGAAAAGAATAATAGTTTCATTATTTGCATTACTAAGTATGTCACAGACAAGACCCAGAATCTATTAATACTTCAAATATGTGGATATCATGCTGAACACAGGCTCTTATTTCTTTTTCTTTCCTGTAAGCCACACAGCACCATACAGCTGAAATGATTTCCGTTAACATCTTCTTTTCCTGAATTTTCCTGAAGCATTGAAGCTGCTGTGTGAGTTTGCTTCAACTGGTTTCTTTTACTACTGCAGTTCACTAACTACTTTAATCATTCCACCACTTATGCTGAAATACAGCTACATATTGAGAGCTGAGCGTACATTAGAGGAGGCAGTGTCATGTATCTGAGGATTACAGAGAGCCAAGGCAGCTTACTGTACCCTGTTTTTGATAGTGGGGAGTGTTTCCCAAAAATCGTGGTGTGTCAGGGCTTGCGCCTACAGCAGTCACTTCTTTTGCTGCTTTCCAGGGCACGTGCATGGAGAAGAGCAGGCCAAGGTGCAAGCGAAGCAGACTTGAGGTGCATCCGTTTTCTATGACTTCACGGCACATAAGCGTTAGTGCAAATTAAAGGAGTGAGTGAACTATGATGAGTCACTGAGAAACACATGACTGCAGGTTATCCTGGATTTGGGAAGTAGAAATTCTGTCAGCTGAAATCATATTTTTCCCGTGATGCTGTTTCGTTCCCTTTCTTCTAATCGCATTGGTGCAAGCGGTCAACGTTTATTCTTCCTCCTCCTGCTGAAAGGGGGAAAACAAAGAGGTTGGTAGGACTGGCTCTGACTTCTAAGCTGACAAATTCCCAATATTGTGTTTTTGTGGAAATCAGCCATAAATGAGCAATGGTGAAAGGGGCAGAAAACCAGGTTGTGGATCTCTGCCAGTTGCGCCTTGCCAAGAGAGGCAGAAATGAAGGGGTAAGAGAGGAAAGGCTTCACATCCTGCCCAGCTTCCTTAATGCCGTTTCTTCATGACGGCTCCTCAAACTTCCCATGCGGAGAGGGCAGTCATAGCACGATGCTGGACAAAACCCCCGTGGGACGTTGTAACCTTGTCTTGCAGCTTGTTCTCCAGAGCAGACCCTGAAGGTCTGCTAGTTCTCTTCATCCCCAGACACATGTTTACTTGCACATGTAAGCAAAAAGCTTAAATTTTTGGAGACACATCCGTGGGAAGCAATTTTCTTCCTGAACTCAGCATTACTATTTTGACACTATCCCAGGTTAATCTCTATTACAGCAATGACGTGTGGACATTTGTGAGGCGCTCTGCTTAATGTATATGTACAGCTGTCACCTAGAAAATAAACTGTTCAGTTCACAAAAACAGACCACAGCAGACAGATATCAGCAGTTCAGAATAATAGTAAATAATTTATTAACGTGATCTTTTAAGTTTGAAAGATTTGACCTTCCCTGAACAGTCACTCTGACCTTTTCCTTTTATTTAACTGAGTTAATTTTATGTTTTTAGGTTATTAATCATTTGGTGGTGGTTTCATTCCTCCCACTTTCTAGAATACAGCTTTTCAACCTGGATATTCCCAGTCTCTGTGAGATGTGGTATTTTGGGATTTGAAAACGCTAGTGATACAGCACTAGAGAAATGCTGCAGCTAAGAGGTATCTGGCACAGAAATAATCATTATGCTGAAAAATAATTCAGTATATTATAAAAAAAAATGCTTGAAATTTGTGTACAAGTTCACTAAAAGAAAAGTGTGTGTTTCTTTGTGGAAGCAGCCCTGAGTGCTGTTTGTAGGAGTATGCAGATTCTTATGTGGCTGTGTGCAGTGATTTTCTGTAGATTCTGTACATAGCTGCTTTATTAAAAACAGGTAGGCGACATCGTGAGTATTTTGCTATTATGGCAGAATTTACAGAAAATTTACTAATCTTACTTATGCAAAATATTAAGCACAGTTTGAAAAAAAGGACTGATACACTTGCATAACAAGAAAACTGACTTGAGGAAGATTTGCTATCGAAGCAAAACCAAGCAATCTGGGAACACAGCCTGACCATGGAAACTACTTTTCTTACCACAAATATGACATCTACGTTTTATGAAACTTACTTATTACCAGGGGCCAAATTCTGTGGTCCTTACGCAAGCAGAACTTTCACTGAAAGTTCACTGAGGACGATAGAATTTGGCCCCAAGCTATTACTTTTCCATAGAAAATTACTTCATTTGTAACTTCCTCTTCTTATATTTCTCGGTAACTGCAGAAATGTGAGCTGGTCGTTTAATTTCAAGCGAATAAAAGCTTTGAGGGCTCACTGTGAAACTGCAACTTTATCTTTCAGTGTAATAGAATAAAGGAGTAAATTTGTGGATGTGATGGTTTACCTAGAGGAAAAAAATATGTATTTGGATAGCAACATACAAAGGAAACCAATGTAGATGTGTGAGTTTTTCCATCTAAGTAAAGTGAGAATGATTTGGTTTTGAACGGAAGAATAGCGACTTAGGATGTTACAAACACCTGAATTAATATTGGAGTTTGGGGATATTTCTGCAAGCACAAAGCAGCCGCAAGCTAGCACTGAATGAGATACAAGCTACTTGCATTACCCTAGCTAGTTTTAATAGTATAGTGCTCAACCTTGGCTAGTAAATACATGCCTCTAAAGCTAATATAAACGTGCCCATGCTGCTCTGTGCTGTGCCCTGTAGACATACCTAGTGGGGCAGTAAAATCGGAGAATAGTGGCACAGAATATATAGGGAGCTAATGTACCCCATGCCACCTGTGCAGGTGAAGGCTTTCATCTTGCAAACTCTGTTAAGGAAACAAGGTACCACAATTGTGCCATCCAGGGCCCTATGCAGGACAAATTTCAGGTTCACGTGAGTACTCTCATTTTGGCAAGTGTGTTGTATGAGTAAGGAATATGTGTGCAGGTAACATTTCCAGAGTCAGGCCGTAAATGAACAAAAAGAATATGGGGCTGAAATCAAACCTACCCTTAGTCTTCCTCTGTCTTGCACTGTTGGCATGCGCTAAAGGTTCATGTAAAACAACAGAACAACAAGACAGCAACGCGACTGAATGGAAACTTTAAAGATATTTGGATGCATCTAGACTTTAACTACAATGAAGTGTGAAATACTGGTCCTGATTGTTGTCACTAGCTAAATGTCTTTTGCTTTGGGCAGGATCAGTATTTGACCCTCAGAGCATTTGTCTGGTATGGCACAAATTCGGATTCCACACACATGGAAGGGGATCAGGGCTGATCCGAGTCAAACAGCTGAATCAAAAGCTGGTGCTATCAATGCAATTCTGAGTGGGAAAATAGCCATTGCATAAAAGCAGCTATTGTATCTGGCATCCATTTTGACCATTTCTGTTAGGGGACCAAAGATTGAATAGCCATGCAGGAGGAAAAAAAAAAAATAAGTCCATTACAGCATTTTGCTGTTAGTGTGTGGTATTTTGCCAGCAGACATGAGCGAACTCTTCCCATTCTCCTCGGTGATCGGAAGTCTTGTGAATGTAGTTAGCATGGCACAGAGCCCAAACTAATATACCCTGCGTCTTATGGCTTCCCGTGGCTTAAAGCTTGGACAATGCAAGCTTGCAAAGTACCGCCTAGACAGACACTCGAGTTAGTCCCATCAGGTCAGTGTTGAGTTACGTTTAAAGGAGCGTTTTGGAGAAGCTGCCATAGCAGTTCATTTTGTGAATAAACTGACAGCGTAAATTTTCCAGCGTTGGCTCTTTGTTTTAGCAAATACATTTAAAACAATGAATTTCAAATTTTGACTAGGATTTGAATATTCTTTGAATATGACTTATCCTAGATTCATTTCTGAATTATGTATAAATTGTTTAATCACCTGTGAAACTTAACAACTTTCAGCTTTTCATTTCATTAGCTGTGAGATGAATGTCGATTAAATGTGTTTGGAAGGCCGGCGCTTGATGACACATGCAGCGAATACCACTGAGGACTCTGTTTCATTTAATGCAGTAATAATAAACACTCCGTGGGCAATATTTCAGCAATCAAGAACACTTTTGCAAGCTTTTCTATCTATAAGTGTTTGGCTAAATTACAAAATTGAGAAAAGGATTTAAAAAAAAATAAAAGTCCGACTTACTGCCTTAATGTAATCTTCCTGGCTGAAAGTATATTAATTGGCAGAAAGAATTACCTCAGAATAGAGCACAGAAAGAGCTTCATTGTGTACGGCGGCAGCGCAAAATCTACGCTCCTTGGCTTGCAACTTCTTTCCTTAGCATTGTGATCCGGCCTGTCTGATCAGCAGACTTCAAAGTGAACCTTGCAAAATTTATAGCACGTTTCCATTTGAAACTCTTTTCATTCCAGCCATTTGTGCATCGTGCCAAGTTACTTTGAAGTGTTTTACAGTTGAAAATGTTCTTCCCAAGCACAGGCCGCTCCCAGATTCTTCCTGTGATGCTTCTTCAGCTTGCAAGTGTTAAAATTTGGAAAACTGTGTCTTTAGTTTCTCTTTTATACAATAGCTCAGTGCCTGGCGTGCTCGCCAGGACCGTGTGAAACCTGAGTTCAGAGCCTGCCACGTCCTCGACCTCGGAGGGGTCGGGCCCAGGAGTAACCTCGTGTAGCAGCGACCTGATCTGCTGCTTGGTGGAAGGATTAGTGCGGTCCTGCGAGGATGACTGTATTTTATCAAATGACACCTTACTGGAATAAACGTGCTTTTTTTGCAAGGACTCACACCAGTCTCCCAGAGGCTGGCACAAAGCTTTTCAGTACAGTCCTTCTTTCCCTGGTCCAGCAAATGACGAATTATTGTATCTCTTCAAGATAGAAGGGGAGAGGGATTCAGGCTTGGGTACACCAGATGTGGTCGTCATCTGTCTTTTGAGTAAAAGGACCATAACTGCTGTGTTTCATGCACTATTATCACTCTCTTTACTTTTGGCTATGCATTCAAAGAAAGGAATGATCCCATTTTTTCAGGGACCCTCAGTTGGACAATTTGGTTTGCAGGTGTCTTGCTGGTTCTTGGCTCAAAGTAAGTGTAAGAAAGTGTAAGAAGTGTAAGTAGGAAAACTAGCATGAACTTGCAGAAATTTCCTTTTTTGGGGGGGGGGGTGGAGGGGGAAGCCTAAGAGAGTAAATACTGAAAGATTACACGTGAATACTCATACTCTTTCTCACTTGTTCATACTCATCAAAGTTAAGTATTAATTAGAATAACAAGAAGAAAGCAAGCCATAGCTTAAATGAGTTCAGTCCAGTTTCCTGTAAGCTGGTACCCACCAGAGTGAGCAGACTGCTTCAGCTTTAGTTGCTGCTCTAGATGGTTGCTTCTGCAAAGAGATCGAGTTTGAATGAGTCTGAAGATTGCACAACCATCTCGCCCATTCAGTGGAGGTCTGCCTAGGTCAGGGGTGTGACTGGCGGAGGAGATGCAGTGTGGGAAGCTGGGCTTTGCTGCTCTTCCCACTTTATTTGTTCTGCGGATAAATAAATTGAGGGCTTGAGTCTTCAAGGCTGTCAGTGTGCCACCTTTGGAAGACCTTTGCTTAGAGAAATAGGAAAATCAACCACACATTCAAATTGGTCCTAATTGTTACGGGAAGGCTTCTGTGTGATTCCATGACCATCTTTTTCTGCTGAGCTTGTGTTACAAAATGTTTCTGGAATTAAATTTAAAAAAAAAAATCTTTTTTTTTTTTTTTTTTTTGCACAACTTCTGTAGTTTATGTTGAGATGCCCTGCTTTGAAACAAATCCGAACCTGTCCTGTATGTTGAATTGGCTTTCGTGCTCTGTGAACTGTGACATGTTCAGACGTTAGGCTTTAAATTGGGAATGGCAGAGCTCAGATCAGTATTGTGGTATTTGTAACCTCTAGCATTTTATATCCTACTTTCCCCCAGGATCTCCTGCCCTCACTGGCACTGGAACGATTGCTGTCACAGTGGATGATGTCAACGACAATGTCCCCACGTTTGCCTTTAATGTGTATTCTGCCACTATTCCAGAGGATGCCCCTACAGGGACAGATATTTTGCTAGTAAACTCCTCAGATGCTGATGCTTCTGCAAATGCTGTTATTAGGTAGGTCATTTGCTGTTACTGTATGTAGTACTGCCTCATACCTTGCCTGCAGATTTTTTTTTCCAGATGCCCATCACCAGTATGACATGAGCCTTAAGACATGAGAGGACAGTTGTATCTTTGCAGCTAAACTGTATAAGCAAATCTAGCTTTTTTGATAAGCTTATAGAATTGTATTGAGGGCAAATAGAATTGCAGTATTGTTCTTAATTTTTTACCAAGTTAAAAGCAAATGGGATTTTAAGCCACACCTGAGTTTAATTGTTAATGGGTTAAATGTAATTGTTTTATTCATATTTCTGAAGTTTAGAGGTAAGCCAAAATTAAAAAAAATAAAAAACTCAAACCCCTTAAACTGTAGAGAATGTCATAAATGGATTAAGCACTTTAACTTGCAGTTTTTATATGTACATTCCCCGCATAATGAAATATGATACAGGCTGTGAATACTCTGCCTTACTTCCTCTCATTAGCTGGTGTAGACTTTGAAAAGACTTAAGCCTTATATTTAGTTTAGCTTTTAGAATTGAAACCTTGTAATTAAAGACATAGCTAATATATATAATATGAATTTTTTTTTAATGTATTCCTGAAGGAGCTAGAAACCATTGTTCTTGGCGGCTGACAAACTTCTTAAGCATTAGGTCAAAAGAGGTTTGGGAAAGGGCTTGGCAGGGGAGAAGATGACATGTAGTCAGGTTTCAGACTTCATTAACAAACCTGATACAAAAGCCAACTTTGGGGCAGGGCTTAATCTATCTAACCTATCCCTTACAAATCTGAAAACACGTACAGAATGTACTTTGCAAATCTAGTCATCTTTGAATTTTAACTGTTAAGCCAGTTATATCTAGAAACCAGTATCACTTTGTGAGCCAACTCTTACTTTTGCATAAAAATTTTCAAACTCTGGTGGCTAAAGTTTTTCTTGTGATAGCATACATGCGTTTGGAGAAGGCTACAGTATCTTATTTTGATCCTAAAATGACATTTCGTACCTAGTATAGCTGAGATGCTTATGCAGACTTAGATGTATTTATAATAAACAAGATGAACAGCTAAAATATCTTCCAGCATGCAAATACCTAGTACTCCTCTATAGTGTGAGAGACACTGCAGGCCATTGAATGTTGAACAGCTTGTAGATGAATAAATTCCATTACTTGCCTTGGAGTTGCATTCACGTGCTTTCATATAGTAAGAATATTCACTTGAAGTTACTGTGTTCATCGGGTAACTTTACAGTCAATTAATGTCTGCAGTTTAGAGCCCAATTTACAGAATGAAAAAAGTGAGATTTATCCCATTCAGAAAACCAGTAAAAAGTTAGAATTTGGCATTTTTGCTTGCATTTGCTTTGCAAATGATATATACTACTCAACTGATGCAACAGTGTTTCTAAGTGGGCACTGTGGTGAGCACTCTGGACAGTTTCAGAGACAAGAGTAATGACGGTGCAAGTGGCAATGACAAGCCCTTACCCACTGAGGACTGATTTATTGCTAATGGGATACAAAGCAGGCTAGTATTTAGTTAGTAGTCACTCTTTGGTATTCCCAAGGACCAATAGGTAATCCCTTTGCATTTAACTTTTGTGTATGCAAACACCTGTATCTCTATTCCCAAATGTGCACAAGAGTATAAAAGTAGCTTAACTTCATCTACTTTTATCATTTCATCTCAGTTTATTCTGCAAAGTGCAGAAGAATATCACTGTGCTCATAATTAAAAAAATAATGACGAAGTAAAAATAAAACAGAACTACATTATAGCTAAATGAGTGTGTATGAAATACTGTAATATATTCTTTCTGAGTAGCTAGACGCCTGAAATAGGAACTTTGTGTTTTGCCATCTTTAAAGACTTGAAAAGTGTCCAAACTTACCATTTATTGAATTGTGAAACAATGGAGCTTTTAATTCTATTCGCTTTCACCCTAAGAACCATTTCTGGAAAGCTTCTTTAGTAAAAAGAATTCCATACAAAGCATGAATGATTGTAATGGTTGCATCTCATGATTAGAAATTATCAGAGTGCTCTCAAATTTCTTTAATGTGGTTGAATTGCATGGGTGTTTCTGCTATTAGTCTTTATCATTCACTCACTACATCGTAGTAGAATAGTTGATAAAAATGGCTCTTTTATGAGTAGCTGTTTAAAAAATTGTTCTGAGGCTTTGTTTTGCCCTTTTTAGACTGAGGAACACACTTCATTTTTCTTGGACAGAATTTGTTCAGATTCAGGATTTAGAGTAATGTAAATCTTAAAATATGACTGATACTACAAAACTGGCAAAAGCTAGATGGGCCAGAATACATGCAGTATGCTTTTCAGAGGTGTTGAGCACTCAAAACTCCTTTCCAGTTTTGTCAGAGACACTTTCAAAATCAAATCTTTGGTTTCCAAAGATGGCATGTAAAATCCTACAGTAGGATTTTCATGTGAAGTTAAAAATGGACTAAATTATAGAAGTATTAGTTAATTTTCTGTAAAACTGTTACATATCTATATCTACCAACTCTTTTTCTCCTAATTCTGGTGATAACATGCAACAGTCATTAAAGGAGGCTGATGAGGTTGTTTATGGTGATGTGCACTTGAGTAGTATTGCTATGGGTAGTATAGATTATACAGGTCAGCACAAACTGGTAGAAATGACCTGATTTTAAGCATTTCAGTCACGAAGTAATTCCTTTTATGCTAGTTGTCTTTACAAATTTTGTGGGTTTTTTTTCTTTTGGTATGGTTTGTAGGTTTTTTTGTAAATATGCTGTGAATCTGTCTGGAAACACACTTTTGTTGTCTGGCTGGTTTACATTAAATTGTACTCAGATATAACTCAAATACTCTATGGCTCATTGTGATTTCAAATGTAATTTGTTGTTATTTTCTTTAAAAAACATTTTCATAGCATCTTTTCAATGCTAAAGTTTGAGCTGCTCCTTATATGTGGAAGTACACAAGAGAAATACTCTCTCATATGTGACACCTCATGCAGTTTTAAAACATTGTAGATCACAGATGAAATTTGCCCGTGCTACTGATATTTAGGGAGATATAAGTGGTGCTTTAGGCTTTGTGCACGTTCTTTCAACCCTAGATGCACATTTCTTTAGCTGGAGAATAATTACATATGGCCATCATGTTAAATCATAATTAAGCAATTAAAGTATGCTCATGGCATTCTGCAGAGATCAATGACTGAACATGAGAAGCTGCCACAGTTGATTACACAGGCTGGCTTTCAATCCTCTAGGTAAAGCTTCTGGCCTGTGTTAGTGTTTCTGTCATAACCTCTTTTGATTTTAAAAAGGTGAGGATATTAATATAACTATTCATCTTTCATAGCAGTTTTCTTCTGAATCATTTATAGAATCATATACTTCAAAAAAGCTGCTACTATGCTGTATTGGTTTTTGTTAGGGTTATAATATCGAGCATGAGAATTCTTCATTTTAGCCAGTTTTTGTTTCCTTTGTTTTGTAAAATGGCCATTATCTGTATTAACAGAAATTTAATATTAACTGCTTACCCCCAAAATACCACACATTGCTCAAAATATCTTTGAGGTTCATTCTGTACTAACATAAGCTAAGTACAGATTCAAAGAGAAAAGACAAGTACCCTGTGCTGATAAGCCAGAGGTAGCCCATACGCAGAGCTGTAGTAAGCAGTCAGTTCTTACCAAATCATAGTTTCATGCATACACACAAGCACATGGATGTGCACCCATACATACACGACAGTCAAAGGTCAAATTCTGCTCCTAATTAGTCTCTATTGGTATAGCTCTGTGGTTACCGATTCTGTCTGAATTGCTACAAATTAAAATTGACGCCTTGAATAGCCAAACCTGGCTCAGTATCAAGAAATAATATGAATTATAAATCTCCATATTATTCTACAAAACAGTGATCCTTTCATTTCAGGAAGTATTATTTTTTTTCTAAGTATATTCTGCAGATTCATTTAGGAGTATGTCAGCTTTCTGGAGGAACACCTGAGGCATTATCCCAGTTAAATCAGTATTAGAGGCTTTCTCTAGCAGGCTGCTGGCAATTTTGAGAGAATGTCCAACTGTATCTCTAAATGTACTAAGGCTCAGTCTGCTCCTCATTTACTAGAAGTCTGTCTGTGTTAAGCATATGTTTGGAAATCCCCGGAAATGTCACTTACAACAGGCTTCAAACTGGAAATACATAAGAGGAAAAAGTGAAGGCGGATGGACAGGCAGAAGAAAATCCATGTGTTGATATACATCAGCATGATGGTCTAAACAATCTAAAAAATTGTTATTGACTTAATTATAGGCTGCATTTTGAAATACTAATTGATTTTTTCCTCCTTGTTTTTTCTTTCAAACAGCTATAGGCTTATTGGTGGCAACTCGCAATTCACAATCAACCCGTCAACAGGCCAGATCATCACCAGTGCTTTACTAGACAGAGAGACCAAGGAGAACTACACTTTGGTGGTTGTGGCAAGTGACGGCGGCTTTCCCAGGGTGCTCTCCAGTTCCACCAGTGTGCTCGTCGCTGTCACCGATGTAAATGACAACCCACCCAAATTTCAGCACCATCCCTATGTCACCCACGTCCCGTCACCTACAGCTTCAGGTAACCTGAGCGGTGGCAGTGCTTGAGATATTTTGGGTTGTATAAACGTCTTACCAAATGCTAAGCCATTCCATAAGAAGTGGTTTTGGTATGTTCAGGTGAATCTTTGCATATTCTGAGTAGCACACAGTGCCTTTGTTCACATGAGGTTTTGGGGGTGTTTTTTTTTAATGTGTATATGAGGAGAATGCATAGATTTTACCAACATATTCTAGCAATATCTTTTCAAGCACTTTCTATATGAAATCCTTTACAATTAGAAATATACGAAGACGCGTAAGCCGTATTTACTCTGGTCTTGAATAAGTGAAAATCTAGAGATATATGCACTTTTTTATTTGCACCTTCCTAAATTGATAATCCATGTGCTTACTTTCATTTAAAGGAAATGTTATTATCTTTTCTAACTAATTCAAAAGGCTGTTGATAATTGTATGCCTAGCAGGCACAGAATCAGTTTTTAAAAATTACTGCTTTCCAATCCAGAGTCTGAAATAACTTTTCCAAGAAAGAAAGAAAAAACTCAAAACTTTTTTGAAACTTTTCATTTTATTCCTATTACAGAATATCTAGTCTGTAGTTTGAAAGAAAAACAAAGCCTAATTGCCTTGGTTTTTTTTGATCAAGACTAAATATGGGGATTATTAATAATAATAGTAATATAATATGCTTAACCAAAGCAAAACTCTAATCTTGCCCTGTCCCATTTCTCTCAAGGTTTTGAATGCTGTCATTTTTAAATATTCCTCCCCTGGCGTACAAATCAGTGCACATGACAAATAGTGACAAGAAGTGTAGTTTTAAGGGAACGCTGTCAAAGTCATTCCTGCTTGTAACTGATTTTGCCTTAAGAGGTTGAAAACAGCATGATTTATATACAGACGTGGTGTTTTCTAAGTTTCAGTACCAGTAAAACCATCAGCAGAACATTCTGCAAATTAGCTGGACAGTGTCAAATTTGAAAGATGTGCCCTGTATAAGATCTACAAATGCCAATGCAAATGAACACCCTAGATTCTCCTTACAAATAGGCAAATGTAGATGTTAAAACAACTGTGCCCATATGGTGGAGCTCAGTGTTGAACATGCATCTGAAAGATCTGAGACGCAGTCTGTGCTTGTTATTGCACTAGTGTGCAGTAGTTTTGTATTTCTGTATGTTTTTAGCCCTATTTTGGATGACCAGCATGCTTTTAAAAGTGTGGTCCCATTAGTTATCATCCTCAGAATACTCTCATAAGATCAGAAGCAGGAGGTTATTGGGGAAAAGTAGCAGCATCTGGGGGTTAGGAAGATAAAGGGCTGCAAGGCTAGGTGGGGCTATAGGCTACTGTCTGTTCACTTATATAACCTTAGCAGTTGTTAAATTCTGGGCAAATAAACTATGAGTAATTAAAAAAAAAAAAAAAGAATATTCAATCTGTTTTGACTTACGGTTTCCATAATGGGAATGGTCTAGAAATGGGATGCTAGACTTTCAAAAAGTTCTGGGTTCATTTTCTAGTGCAAATGCATATGCAGCCACTGACATCTGCACATGCATTTCTCTGAATACAGTGGCCTGTCTTTCAGACCCACATTTTTTGGCTACTTGCATGTTTTATGGGTATAAAAACTCACCTACATGTTGTTACCCTTTTCATCTTGTAGAAAAGGAGTTGATTTTCAGAACAGTAGAAGACACAGCATTATCCTTCAGGGAAAATACTGGGAGGGGGCACCTACCCTTCCAAGTATTTTAGAGTAAAAATTTAGCATCGCATTTCCCATGTTCAGTATATTCATTAGTGAGCCGCCCTATCTGTGTTCTCCATTTTCAGGTTCGTTTGTGTTTGCAGTGACTGTCACCGATGCGGATTCTGGCTCCAATGCGGAGCTCCATTATTCCCTCGTGGGAAAAAATTCTGAAAAATTCCACATTGATCCAGCGAGGGGAGCAATTATGGCTACTAATTCCCTGACAGAAGAATCTGAAGTTACATTTTCTGTTCATGTGAAAGACGGCGGCCTGTACCCCAAGACAGATTCCACAACTGTAACCGTGAGATTTGTAAATAAAGCAGAATTTCCTCGAGTTCGAGCTGAACAGGAGACTTTCACATTTCCTGAAAACCAAGCAGTTGGTACGCTTGTCACCACCGTTTCTGGGTCCTCAGCCAGAGGAGGTTCCTTGTCTTACTACATTGCAAGTGGTAACCTGGGCGGCACGTTCCAGGTTGATCAAGTAACAGGACAGCTTTCTATCAGTCAGTCTTTGGATTTTGAAGCAATACCGGAATATGTGGTTTGGATTGAGGCCAGAGATATGGGCTTTCCCCCCTTTTCCTCATATAAGAAATTGGAAATAACAGTGTTAGATGTCAATGATAATGCACCAGAGTTTGAGCAAGATCCCTTCATTGCTGAAATAATGGAGAACCTGTCACCACGGAAGATACTGACGGTCACTGCTGTGGACAGGGACAGTGGTCTAAATGGACAGTTAAATTATGAAATAGTTGAAGGCAATACGGAAAATAGTTTCAGTATCAGTCAAGCCACTGGTGAAATCAGAAGTGTCAGACCGTTGGATAGGGAGAAATTGTCTCAATACATACTAAGTATAAAAGCTTCAGATAAAGGCACCCCACTCCAGAGCACTACTGTCAAAGTTGTCATTAATATTTTAGATGAAAATGACAATGCGCCTAGGTTTTCCCAGATATTCAGTGCTTCTGTGCCTGAAAATGCACCTCTGGGTTTTACAGTAACACGAGTCACAACTTCAGATGAAGACATCGGTGTGAATGCTGTCAGCAGGTACTCCATAAGGGATACAAGTCTCCCCTTTACCATAAATCCAAGTACTGGGGATATTACAATCAGCAGACCGCTAAACAGGGAAGATACAGACCGCTACAGGATCAGAGTCTCTGCACATGACTCTGGATGGACAGTAAGCACAGATGTGACCATATTTGTCATGGATGTCAATGACAATGCCCCGCGATTTACAAAGCCGTCCTATTACTTGGAGTGTCCTGAGCTTCCTGGGATTGGATTGAAGGTCACCCAGGTTTCAGCCACTGATCCTGATGAGGGATCTAATGGTCAAGTCTTCTACTTCATAAAATCCCAGTCCGAGTTCTTCCGAATTAACGCAACCACAGGGGAAATTTTCAACAAGCAGTATTTAAGGTATCAAAACTCCAGCGGTTCAAGCAATGTCAACATTAACAGGCACAGCTTCATAGTCACTTCTTCTGACCGAGGCAGTCCTTCTTTGCTAAGTGAGACAACTGTCACAATTAACATAGTAGACAGCAATGACAACGCACCCCTTTTCCTTGCTAGGAAATATTTTACTCCTGTTACTAAGAATGTGAGAGTTGGTACAAACTTAATTAAAGTTACCGCAGTTGATGACAAAGACTTTGGCTTGAATTCTGAAGTGGAATATTTTATTTCTAATGAAAGCAATACTAATAAATTCAGACTAGACAGGAGTACAGGCTGGATTTCTGTGTCATCCTCACTAATGGCTGATTTGAACAAAAATTTTCTATTTAAGGTAAAAGCAAAGGATAAAGGTAATCCTCCGCTCTCATCTGAGGTAACTGTTGAAATAGTCGTAACAGAGGAAAATTACCATACACCTGAGTTCTCTCAAAGCCGTATGAGTGTTACTATCCCAGAGAGTCATTCTGTTGGAACAGTGGTCAGGACTGTTTCAGCCCGAGACAGAGATGCTGCTATGAATGGATTAATCAGATATAACATTTCCTCTGGAAATGAGGCTGGCATCTTTGCTATTAATACATCCACTGGTGCACTGACACTAGCAAAACCCCTTGATTTTGAGTTATGTCGAAAGCATGAGCTAACTCTTACTGCCACAGATGGAGGATGGGTGTCTAGAACAGGTTACTGCAGTGTCACTATTAATGTCATTGATGTGAATGATAATTCTCCAACATTCAGCCCTGAAGACTACTTTCCTAATGTATTAGAAAATGCCCCGAGTGGGACAACTGTTATTCGTTTAAATGCCACTGATGCTGATTCTGGACCTAATGCTGTGATTGCATATGCTATTCAGTCCTCAGATAGCGACCTCTTTGTCATTGATCCCAATACAGGAACTATCACCACCCAGGGATTCTTAGATTATGAAACAAAGCAAAGTTACCATTTAACAGTTAAGGCTTTTAATGTTCCAGATGAAGAGAGGTGCAGCTTTGCTAGCGTCAACATCCAGTTAGAAGGGACAAATGAATATGTGCCCCGTTTTGTGTCCAAGCTTTATTATTTTGAGGTTTCTGAGGCAGCCTCCAAAGGTACTATTGTTGGTGAAGTCTTTGCAAGTGATCGTGATATGGGGACTGATGGAGAAGTCCACTACCTTATCTTTGGCAATAGCAGAAAGAAGGGCTTCCAGATAGAAGAGAAAAGTGGGCAGCTCTATGTTTCAGGACCTCTTGACAGAGAAAAAGAAGAACGTATCTCCTTGAAAGTTCTTGCAAAAAATTTTGGAAGTATTCGTGGTGCAGATATAGATGAAGTAATTGTTAATATTACGATACTGGATGCCAACGATCCTCCTGTTTTTACTTTAGGAATCTATAACATACAAATCAGTGAGGGTGTTCCTCCAGGCACCCATGTCACATTTGTGAGTGCCTTTGATTCAGACTCTGTCCCTAGCTGGAGCAGGTTTTCCTATTTCATTGGGTCTGGCAATGACAATGGTGCCTTTTCCATCAACCCGCAGACAGGGCAGGTAACTGTTACTGCAGAACTGGATCGAGAAACTTTGCCTGTGTACAATCTGTCTGTGCTAGCAATTGATTCAGGAACACCGTCAGCTACAGGAAGTGCCTCTTTATTGGTAACTTTGGAAGATATCAATGATAATGGCCCTACCTTGTCCACCAGCCAAGGAGAAGTCATGGAAAATAATCGTGCAGGAACTCTTGTGATGACACTTCAATCATCAGATGCTGATCTCCCTCCAAATCAAGGTCCCTTTACATATTATTTGCTCAGCACTGGCCCTGCAACCAGTTACTTTAGCCTTAGCACTTCTGGTGTTCTGACAACAACAAGGGAGATTGACAGGGAGCAAATCAGTGATTTCTACCTATCGGTGATTACGAGAGACTCTGGTGTTCCTCAGATGTCTTCCACAGGAACTGTGCAGATAAAGGTCATAGACCAAAATGACAACCCCTCTCAGCCCAGAACAGTAGAAATCTTTGTTCATTATTATGGCAACCTCTTCCCAGGTGGAATTTTAGGCAACGTAAAGCCCCAGGATCCAGATGTGTTAGACAGCTTCCAGTGCTCCCTTATGTCAGGAGTTACAAGCCTATTCAATATTCCTGGGGGCACCTGTGACCTGCACTCGCAGGCACGGTCCACGGATGGAGCATTCGACCTGGCCGTGCTCAGCAATGACGGGCTACACGGTGCTGTCACTAGCAGCGTCCGGGTTTTCTTCGCAGGGTTCAGTAACGCCACAATTGACAACAGCATCCTCCTTCGCCTTAGTGTCCACACTGCACGAGACTTTTTGACGAATCACTATCTTCACTTCCTGCGAATTGCCAGCTCGCAGCTGACGGGGCTGGGGACTGCCGTGCAGCTCTACGGCGTGTACGAGGAGAGCAACCAAACCTTCCTGATGGCAGCTGTCAAGCGCAACAACAACCAGTATGTGAATCCCAGCGGCGTGGCCACCTTCTTTGAGAGCATCAAGGAAATCCTTTTCCGACAGAGCGGGGTGCGGATAGAGTCTGTGGATCATGACTCATGCCTGCCGAGCCCATGTCAGAACGGAGGGAGCTGTATGAGAAGGCTCGCTGTGAGCCCGACTCTGAAAAGCCACGAGAGTATCCCCGTCATCATCATGGCCAACGAACCCCTCCAGTCGTTCGTGTGCAGGTGCATGCCAGGATACGATGGGAATCTGTGCGAAAATGACATCGATGAATGCCTTCCCTCCCCGTGCCACAACGATGGGACCTGCCACAATTTGGTGGGGGGCTTCTCGTGCAGTTGCCCGGAGGGCTTCACGGGCATGGCCTGCGAGAGAGATGTCAACGAGTGCCTTTCCAGCCCTTGCAAAAATGGTGCTGCCTGCCAGAACTTCCCAGGAAGCTTCAATTGCGTTTGTAAAACTGGATATACAGGTATGTTTTTACTTCTCTTAATCCTACAGTCAAGGTGAGATGGCAGGTAGAAATGTACGTTTTTAGAACAAGATACGTTGCAGCTATGATTATCTGAATATGAGTACTTGAGATAAGTGAAGAGGTTATCCAAAGTAAGATGCCGATAGTAATGCAAACTGAGAAGACAAGGTACCCACAGTATTACTTTCTTTTGGTTCTGTCCTCCAGCAAGTCTTGCTTGCCTGATTTGTGTTAGAACAGAAGGATTTTACAAGAGCTATTTTAATTTATTAAATATGTAGAAACCATTTCCAACGTTGAAGCATGATTTTTCTGTTCTTGTTATTGTTATGCATATTGTGGTAGCATTTCAAGTCTGTTAGGAGTGTGCCAAGCAAGAAAGTCAGCCTCTGCCCCAAATTGCTTACAGTCATACAAGACAGAAAACAGATGAAGGATGTGGGAAAGAAAACAGAATTCAGGCAAAATGATCAAGCATATGTGTTCCATATTTTGTCCCTTCATCAATTATTTTTTTCATTAACAGCAGAAATGGCTGCTGCGTTCTTACCTCTTCTGAGTATTTCTTCTCTAGTATTTGTCATGCATTCAAACATAGCATTTTATCCCTAGAAGAGCAGGCCGATGTTTGCTTTGGTCATTGGAAGGCTGTATTTTATACTGCCATGTGGGAAGAACATGTAGCTTATTTGCAGTCATCAAAGGGCACAGTGATCTAGCATATTAAATTCCTGTCTTCCTATGAAAAGGTTCTGAATGCTTTCTGCCATTTTAAGTGAAATATCAAAAGATTTAGGTTGCAAAATCTCCTGAGCCACTTCTGCCGTGGTAGCAAATCGTGTTAGGAATACATTACAAAGATGTCCTCTCAAGGAAAAGAGGACTACTTGGTTATCCTGGCTAGTTATATTATCAAAACTTTGGCCCATTGAATTCATCTGGTTGAAATCATTCTAGCATGTCTGTCTTCCAGCCTTACACTTTTATTATTTGGGCTGAAATTTGTGAAAGCAGTCCTACTCAAAACAGCATGCAACTCTGATGATCATATACATACTTGTTTTGTTCTGATGTGGAAAAATCTGTATTAGGATGGTCTGCGTTTTCCTCAGTCTGTGGTTCCTGCATGCATTAGGAAATCATATGTCCTCTCTGCTGTGATTTACGCTGCAACAAGAGCAGTGATGCTTTATCCGTTATCATTGAATGTAAGGAGCATACGTGAAAAACTCATTTTTTGGAAAGTTAAAATTCGAACAAGTTTACCAAAGTGTTTGTAGAATATTATGCTTCCTCTAGAAGAAACGTTGCCTTAAGAGTTAATTGTGTTGGAAGCTAATACTTCCTGGCATATATTTCGGTAGGATTGCCCTTACTTAACTTCAGGTAATGTAGGTGGCTACCTGTGAGAGAGGTGTCTAGGCTCCCGCTGTAGTCAGTGGAGGTCTACTCTCTATGGAGATCACAGAGCAATTCAGCTCACCCTAAAGATTTTGATCTGGGGATGAACTCCTAATCTTTAATTACAATTTCTAAATGACAGTTTCTGGAAAACAAAAAGAGAAATACGGACTTTGCTATTGGATCCAGGCACAGGGTTACATCTAGCATGTTCTACTACTGCTTTGGAGAACCGCAAGTATAAAAAGTGTGTACTGCTGCAGTGACCCAGACTTTTTATGTGTGACCTTTGAATAAAATGTAAGTTCTAGCCTGATCTTTCTAACATCTATTCAGAGAAAGAAAAGAAAGACCCAAATGAGAAGCACAATTTACAATTAAACTTCATTTAGGTACAGAAATACCTCATTCATACATTATATGATGCTTAGTGCAACCTAAGTGAACAACAGTAAAAGAATTTAAAATATTTTTTGTTTAGCTGGATAGGATTCTGAATCATTTGATGGTATGATATTTAAGGAAGGTTTGAATAATTTTAACCATTGCTTATGGCCACTTTTTCCAGACATCATAAAGAGACTAACTAGGGAAGTTAAGATTTATTCTAGGCTTTTATTAGCTCTTCCAAGGAGAGTTTCTGTACGTCAGGTGCTCCAGGGCAGCCCAGGTTGGCACAGCTGTGCTTGTTAAGCTGTAGATATTCAGGCTCCAAGAGCTGCTACCAAAACTCGCTTGTTACCAGCGGCATGATCGGGGGGGTTGTTCCTTCTTTTTCCTTTTTTTTTCCCCCTTTAAATCAGATTAGTGCAGGAGAAGTCATATAGTTTAGGGCAAAGAAAAATGTTAATCGATTTCAAAATTTCAAAAAGCATAGCTAGCGGTTATCGTATGTTCAGTGTGAAGGGTCTCTTGATACAGAGGACACTGATGTGATCTTCTGTGTAAACCTCCCGAAGGTACTAACAGGCCTCGGGTCAGTAGCGATTATTGCTAATGGACAAGCAGTTGTAATTAAGTTAATGATCCAGGATTTTATTTTGCGCCATATTAGTACATCAGATTATTTTGCCAGGAGCAGGGCATAATAATTTTAGGGCACCTATCCTCTGTAATTCTCATTAGCACCAGAGGTTAAATGGGCATATGTTCGCTGTTGCAACTAAGCAAAGCGCTTCATTAGCTCTAGCAGGGTACAGTAATATATGCCTGTAGCCTATAGTTTGAAACATTAAAGAAATGTCCAGGTCACTTTTTCTGGTACTAAAGCTCATATCTTAATGCTCAACTGCTATGTCAGCTAAAAATAAAGTTTTGCATGTGACAAACACTTGGAAGAAATAAGAAGATTTTAACTAAGAAAATGTGATGAGAGACTATTACAGTTGAAATGCTGGATTTCTTTCATGCTGTGAATTAAATGTGGCATCTGATACGAGCTTTTTTAAACTACTTGTCAACACAGATGATTTTAAAATAGAATACCACTGAGGCAGACAGTTATATTTGGGAGTCAGCTCTTTTTAAATCAGTTGTCCATTGAGGAATCAGGAATTGTTTAAGTACCTGAAGATTAATTGGTCAAGACAGAAACAAGTGACACCAAAGTTTGTAATTAAAAACCAAAATATCTTTGGAGTTGAATATCAATAGAGCTTATTCGATAAGCTCAATCAATATTCAGCAAATTTACACTTTTTAGGTTTGCAGAGGCTAAAACCCATATTTGCAATTCTAATTAATATTCAGTAAGCTCTGCAAACATGTCAGAATACAGGTTGTTTCAGAATGCCTGTCATAGAGAAGTATTATGTCATTATTGGGCTATCGACATAAAGGGAACACAGCTGTTTGTGAGTTTAATCCTGATTCATATATGACTAAAGATAGCCATAGTGAATGTAAAAATAAAACCTTGAAATTGTTTCTTCATGAATATAATCCCCGAGTGCCTCAGCAAAAAAAGAGACAACCAAAATAGAAAAATTGTAATTCGGTGTATCATATACATAGCTTTTCTGCTTCTCTTGGAATGGAAATAGTCTCATAATTGAATTTGCATGCTCTGTAAAAAAGATTAACGCTGTACTGCATACAAGTGGAAATTACTATTTTCTGAGACAGACTCTCTGTTCACTGTAAATTAGAGTGCATGAGCTGTAGACCTTTATAGCAGCTTACCTCAAAACTGAGCAGTCTTACTTTTACTTGATTTATTATGTTTTGTCAGCTGCATTTCACTTCATCACCCTGCGAAGGTACTTTAGTTCATTTCGCTGAACAGTGTTATGAAGACAGATTACCTCAGAGCAACATCATTAGGGTTTAAACAAATCTGTTATAATTACATCTGTTAATGATGATGAAGTTTTGTTTTTAAAATAATCACTTTCTGCAAGGGATATACTTTGCGATTTGCAGTAGTTGTCTGCCCTTGCTGTGAACCCTTCATTTCCTGTTTTCCAGGACTCATTAAGATGAAGGAATGTAGAGCTGTTAAATTGTTTCAAATGCAAGATTAAAATACTGAAAGAACTACTGTAAAAGATGGACATATAAAACCACAAAAACTAAAACTGTCAAATCAGCTGAAATCTAACCCAGAGCATTCAGTTGGTATCTGTTCCTGTTACATTTTTCAATTTAAAAAAAAGTTCTCAGGAAGCTCCATTTTTATATAAGCCTCTGCATCTGATAATATTAGCTTGAGAGGATGAATGATAAACACTATCCGATATCAGTTATCCAGTGTTATCCTAGTTTTCATGGTCTTCAGGGTATTCATCTTTGTGTCAGAAAGATCGTTTTTGAATCTTTCGATATTTAAATTGAGAAGAGAGCTGTACGCTGAGCTGGTTGCAAACTTCACCCAAACTGGACAGTTACTGGAGACAGCTCTGGTTTGGGCTCTCTTTGGTTCACAAAACACTGACGGAGACATTTCCTTCTCCTCATTGGACTTGATACCCTGAAACACTAATCAAACGTATATAATTATGCTAGGTCAGTATTCTGTCCAAATAAAATGATTCCCCAGCTCAGAAATGCATAGTAGTCCAAAGCTGGGAAAATACTTCTTGAAAATTAAGTTGCATAAGCAATAAAAACATGTAAAGCTCATCATTTTTCAAAGCGCATTACTCAAGTAAGATAAAGGTCTACCAGAACATTACTCATATAGATTTATATGTTGTAAACCTTAAATCAGCAAAATGTTGTGGAAGATGACCTGTGCAAACCAAAACTACTCCAAGTTTGTGAGCTTTTAACAAAACTCATTGGACTGATCTTTTTGCAAAGCAGTACAGCTGAGCCCTTAGGCCCAGGTGAAGATTCTTGTATGCAAGTTTCTTGCCCTGTTCAACCCGGTACGGTTCTTTGAGTTATTTGCTTTATCTGTGTGAGAATTTTGAAGTAACTAGTATGTGTATGAATTCTCTACTCAAGAAAAACAGTCTGGTTAAAAACTCCTTTTTTATCCTTTAAAAACGGCATGTAAATATAAGCATATTATCTCATGCAGAACAGGAAAATAATGGATTTGCAAGGGTGTTTGGTGGGCGTTGGGTTTTTCTTCCCCCAAACCTAAATCTTCGGTAGACACCGTACTGTGTCTGTAATCCGTGAAATAGGTAAGCCACCAGGTAGAGCTTGAACCAGTGCACGCTGTCCTTATCAGCTGCTCACAGCTGCAGTTGATTGAGTTGTAGAGTATTAAAGAGTTAGGAATATTTTCTACAGTACTTTTATTAAGATACTAGAAAGCTAGTATTAGCATGCTGTAAGGAAGATGATAACCAAAAGTAGTAGGGCAGCCTGTTAATGTCCTGGCTGACTGTAAATGCTATGAGAATAAGGTGTTAAAAGAAAAAAGTAGAAGTTTAGTCAAAGTTGGAGGACCAAGAAAGTTTAACTGGCATCACAGCAATTAATTTAGAGGAATCCCCAGAAAGAATAGGGATATAGCTTAGATGAAAAGGGAGGAGGAGGAAGGTGCATTTTGAACACCCAATGGAACGTGCAAAAACTGCAGCCTGACAGAAACTATCTGGGTCTTGGCAGTACCCAATACAGGCTGTCAACAGTAGCTTTGAATATGGAGACCTTCCTTCTAGAGGATGGGCAAGGAATGTGAGGGTTGCTTTCTTAGAGAAGTCTAAGGGGGGATTGATTGAAAACGTGAAGGTGGAAGGAAGTTTGGATGAATTGCCAGTGTTCAAGATGCTGCAGGAAAGCGGGAATGAGGCCGGGAGTGGAAGCTGTCTTCAGAAAAAGCACGTGTCAGCTAGTTGGTAGGTAAGGTTGCCTGGAGGAACACACCTGGGGAAAGAAATTCAGGAGAGCTGGAGTTTTTTAGAAGAAAAAAAAAAGTACAACTAAAAACTATCTTAAAGCATAAGAAAAGATGGATGTCTAAAGAGTGCTGAGTGGTCACACCAGAAATTTTTTGAATGCAAATGGGTTATATGCTAAATAGAAATAAAAGTTTCTGTTGTTTTGGTGCATATGTAGAATTGTATTATACTATTTATTACTTATTTATTCATTGCTCCCACTCTCAGTTTTTAGTCTGTAATGCTGATCATCGGTTTACTAATTTTTTTCTAATGATCTGGCTTTGTCAAAGTCATTTATTTTAAATCCTTACATGGGATAGCCATAGTGATAAACTGGAATAATATTCCCAAGTTCTACTTTTGTTCTGCTGATAGCTGCCTTGTTTTCTAGGATAAGTGTGTTTAACGTGTTTGAAGAGGAAAAGTGAGCTTCAGAGACTTCTTTTGTTAGCTCCTTATTCCAAATGTAAATAGATGCACTTTTCCCAGGTCTTTAGCACTTCAGTGAATGGCAGAGAATAGCCTAAATTTCTTCTTTATTTTAAATAAATATTAGTTTTAATAGCTTTGATGAATTGTTTAATCAGAGTATTTGTCTTCTCCTATGTCAAAACAGCTGCAATAAATGCAAACACACTTTTATTAGTTTCATGAATTATTCAAACAATTGTTAAATACGAAGAAGATGTTGTTATATGCTGTTTAAAATATCTGCAGCTAAAATAAACATCCATGCTCTGTTGTTGACTCAGCATATATGCCAGCTTTAATGATGGCTGAGAAAAGACTATTTAGTTAGGTTGTAGTGATACCGATTTAGCAGGCTTTATTAACTACATTTGATTTTTGTAATCTAAGAAACCTCGCTGAGCTAATTTAAGCATCTCTGCCTCACCCTTGCTACATGTCTTCTCCTCGATAATTCAAAGAGCTGCACTATAATTTTTAAATAAATTGAAAAATCTAAAATAAAAGTTGGCTCATCTTTCAGTCATGTCACTTAGAAAATAAACTATAAAAAAATAAATAAATGCCCCTGATATATAATTGGTTACAGATACTGGAAATGTATCCCAGATTTATGGTCAATGTGCAAGTTACATACTGGCCACAGGAACCCTCCGGTGCTCCCTTTCCACCCTCTTCGTACTCGCACATAGAGAGCTGGTGCTTGCACAGAAAAACTGGCTCCGAACTTGCTTAGCTTAAATAGAAAAGTAGGAGAAAAAAGGTTTTCTAATTACGAGACTGAAGCTGTGAAATTCTTAAAACACTAGCAGAATTAATATAGCACAAGCCTGGTTTTCCGCAGTTTTAAAGAGACCGACAATCTTTTAAAGCCTGAAGGCTGCATGTTGTGCATCGCTGTCATGTGATACATAAGGATTACCTGGACGCTCACTGTGCAAGTTTAGGTTGTACTCCACCTTAAACATGTTTTATATTTGCATGGTGCTAGGAATAAAATAATTCATCATCAGTGCAGTAAGAAGTATTTACAATACTCCAACTTCATAGCCCTTGCTATGTATTTGTGTATATCGTGGCCTAGATGAAATTCAAGGAGAGAGCTGAAAGAGCATAGTTGATTTTGCTAGTTTTTGCAGAGTGACATGAGGGAAAAACATTACGATACTTTGAAGATTTTGGTGAACTGGCAGTGAAGGCTGGCACTGCTAACAGACGGAAGGCAGATACCAACAGTGATGTATAAGGCAAGTGCTGCCAAACTGGTAAAAGCTAAGCAGTGAAAAACCTAAAAGTGAAGGGAGATAGTTTGTGGTTAATGTTTCCATACAAAGAAAATTTTGGTTCTGTACTTATGCAAGTATTTGCAATTCTTCTTGTGCTTTTGCGTATTTGCACTTACTATAAAAGCGACAAAGAATACTCTTGTCAGTATTCAGCATCTGTTAAAATCTTCACTTTTCCTCTCCGTTCCAGTCCTTGTTGAAATGAATTATGTGACTTCAATTTATTCTCTAGTGAATAATATTTACCACATGTGACAATGTCTGCTTAGAAAAGGGCTGTATCCAGGGTAACATGTTTTAGCTCCTGAGGACTGTGGTCCCTCCAAGTCAGGAAGGAGATTGTAATTGATGAGGAAAAATAAGAAAAATCATATAATGTACAATAGCTGCCTGTGTTTGACCTGCTGTGTTCGTGCAGATTCCAGCAAGGGCTGTCTGTATCCTTGATCCCCTTAATACTAATGAATACCTTGCCCTCAAAATATAGTAGAAAAGAAATTCTTTTAGTTCCGTAGCTCCTTTCATTTCGTAATCTTTTACAGACACCAGTTAATAAAAAATTACAGCAACAGTGTGAGATAATTACAATGAGATGCTTGAAATGTAAAGTGAATTTCTCCAAGCTGTGGTACGCCCATGTCAGGGCCAGGAGCGGTAGCCTCTCTCCCAGAGTCACCAGTGGTCCGTGGGATGATCGCTCCTTTCAGATGCACAGCTGGGCAGTGCGCGCAGCATTAATTCATCAGTTAGTTATCTAAATATAAGTCTTACTTTGGAACTGACCTGAATACTCTGACCTAGACATTCATTTTATTTCCTAATGGCAGGGAAAACGTGCGATTCCACCGTCAATTACTGTGAGTGCAACCCGTGCTTCAACGGTGGATCCTGCCAAAGTGGAGTGGACGGCTATTATTGCCATTGCCCCTTTGGTGAGTATGCTTTAACTCTTCCGTTCTTTATTCTTCTTTTCTTTTCTATGTGAATATTTTTCAAACTCTCATATTCATGCTCACCTAACTCAAACCTATGCCTTGGGGGTGTGCGTGTAGGTCCCTGCCATGGGCAAGCGTTGGTTGTCTCCTGGCCCCGAGGTTCCCCTGGGCACCCGCAGAGCTGCAGTCCGACCTGGCCAGACAGGCACAGGCAGGGCTGTACATTTTCCTTCGGGCAAGCCCAACGTTTCGGGGAGCGCAGCCGGCTCGCGCAGTCACTGCGGCCGCCCCGGGTGCTCCCTCACCTGGGGAGGTCGTGGGCTCCAGAGTAGGGCCTGCTCTAATTCCTACAATTAGGCAGTTTTAGGAGCGCTAGCAAGTAAGAGCACTTGTAAATGACGGTATTCTTGTGTCCTACACACCTCTAAAGTGCAAGGAAGGCATCGATGCATGCCTTTGGGTGATATTTCTGGAATTTTTTTTAGTTTTGAGAAATTAAGTGGTTTCACTTGCACAATTCATCAAAATACCTGTAGACAAAGAATTAGTGAGTACATGTTTTGCTGCAAGTGAGGAGCATAGCATTAGATATTGGCACTTACTTTTGTGTTTGGTAGATTTCATTAAAGAGCATTGGAGAGGCCTTGACGAGATCGAGACAGGTTTATTAGTCCACCCAAGTACTTGCCCTTTTGATTTATTGTATTTTAATAAAGTTTTATGTTCCAAAACCAGAATACAATTCCAAGAATAAAATCTGAGAAGCATACATGCTGCTGTCAAAGTAGTTTAACGATTACTAGAACTTAATTATCACAAATTTGTTTTGTAGAATGAACCCAATTAAGATATAAAGCAGCACAGATATTTCAAGGTATCTTAATATAATTGCAGCAAGGTTGGTTCTGAATGCCAGAATTGTCATTGTTCATATAGAAAACCATGAAAGTAGGTGCAGGAAATTAGTCCAAAAACCAGATTACCTGAGAAATTATATACAATGTTTTGAAGCTGCTAAAAACCCTTGCACAGAAGAATGGTTCTCAATACACATTTTTAACAACCTTTGTATATGTTTTTGTATCTAATATGTGGAATAATTTCTTTATTCTATTTCATTTCCCATGTTTTTCTTTTCCTTAGAGTTTATTCATTTCCTATATTTATAGTCATAGTCCATTGTAAATGTAGCTGATGTTCATAAATTAAGCATGTTTTTTTCTCATTGTTTCTGCAGTAAAAAAAAAAGAAAAATCAAAGGAAGGTAACTGGCTAGGGAGAACTGAAAAAAATATATGGAATGCATCAAAATATTCAGGATAATAAAAATACTGTGAAGGCCTAATTTTTTATCATATATATGCCATGTGTTTATATCACAAATATCATAAATGTATGTCATACATTATAACTAGTGTTTGGGAAGCAGTTCAGAAAATACCCATACAGGGAAAAATAAGCTCAACTTGCAAAATTATGTACATACCTGGATTAACAAATGCCCGATAATAATTAATAACCATATCTGACATAGTTATCAAACTTGGCTTTGTGATTTTGTGGAGAAACCATAGAGGCTAAATGAAGTGTATCTTGTTTTTTAACAAAAGTAACTGTCATTTTTTTGTGTATTGTTAATCATAAAATAGAAGCTTTTTAGAGAGCCTGTGTATCATAAGCCTGTCTAGAGCACATCAATACTTAGCTTGTTTCAGAGAGTACACTGAATGAGGCAAGAACTAACTGATACAAGACTTTATTTTTCACTTTGCAGGTGTTTTTGGGAATCATTGTGAACTGAATAGTTATGGTTTTGAAGAGTTGTCCTATATGGAGTTTCCCAGTATGGATCCAAACAATAATTACATCTACATAAAGTTTGCCACTATAAAAAGTAATGCCTTACTGTTATACAACTATGACAACCAAACTGGAGAGCGGGCAGAATTTCTGGCCCTGGAAATAGTAGAAGACAGACTGAGGTTCTCCTACAACCTTGGCAGTGGCACATACAAGCTTACCACAACTAAGAAGGTGTCTGATGGACAATTTCACACGGTTATTGCCCGGAGGGCCGGAATGGTAAGAAATGCTAAAATGAGGATTAAAGAAAAGTTCAGCCAAGTCGCTTTGGCTTCTGCATGAATTCAGAGGAATGTAACATTAGTAACATTGTATTTGCTAGCTGAACCTCCAACTTTGGACGAAAGCTCCCTCATTTCTGTCTTACCCCAGCTGACTTGAAGACTGATAATGGTTAGTTTAGAATAATAATTATAGTGAAAAATAATTAAAAAAACATGCAATGCCCTGCACTATAAATGTGAAAAATGAGAACGATGAATAATTGGTGAAGTAAATTGCTACACGTGCAGCTAATTAACTGATACTGATTGCAGGGATGATTATTAGGGAAGACTAATTAACTAAAGTAACTACACAAAACCTCAGAATAATTTACCTTAACATTTGGAGAACAGAAGAAGGCAAACTTTGAATGCTAGGGATCTGTGGCCTCCTTAGGCTCGTTTAGCGACTTTACAGGTCTCATCAGACTGGAAGCCTTTTTTTTGCCTCTATAACATATATGTAAAAATTTCAAAGGTGTTTATGGTGCTACACTGAGAGAGAATTGAGGGGGGAGTAGAGGGGGAGTTGCCTTCCCCCCCCCCCCCCCCCCGAAAGCATCTGAGGGAAGGAATTCTGCCAAAAACTAGACTGGGAGACAACTGATTGCCATATGCTTGGTACTGTGACCCTTCTCCTGCCTTCATATTTTTTCCAGTAAATGTTTTCTATTCCTCTTCTCTCATTTTTTAATAATATTTCCAAAGCAGAACATAAACCAAATGCTCTTTGAGTTCAAGCCAAGCTTTTGGGCTCCACAGTGTTTGAGTTAGAAATGAAACCAAATATATTTGCTATCCATAATCTGGTAGCTAGTTCCCAACAGCTCCCTTTTCAGACAGATATGGTCAGTGTATATAGAATCCCATATTCCTCCCACGTTTGAAATTAAAGTCACATAAGAATAATATATGGTTCGGGCTCCACATTTTGTTTTACCTTTCAAGCCAGAAGTGATGTGGGGAATAAAAGAATAAACCATTTTGCCAAATTGGCTCCTCCTGAATCCCAGGAGAGATCTCCCATCGCTAAATGCTGCTGAGATACAGCCCTTTCGTAGCCGAAAGCCGATCCTTGTTGGGAGCGCCGTGCTGAGGAGCCGGGCACGCTCGCGTCACGGCCAGGCTCGCGCGGCTGCTGCACCAGCCTTCGCTTGGGACAACGCGCCCACAGGCACGAATGTCCTCACGGAGCAGAGCGCCGTATTGCCGATCGGTCTGTGGATCCCTGTAGTAGCAAGGCTGCTTTTCTACTGGCTTTTCTGAAGGCTGCTTTATTCTTAGAGAGTCTTGAGCCTGAAGCTGTGTTTCAACTAAATAGTGTAAGACCTGATTTCTCCTCTTTCCCGTGTTGAAAAGGGATGGTTTGGTCTTCAGCTCCATATGCAAATCCAATGGCGGTGTGTGTGTGTTTATAGGGGTTATATAACCAAATATGATGAGGGATAGCTGTGACACTGTGTAATAACTTTGTTTTACTGTGCATTACTATCAAATACTTAATGCTTTTGGGTCCCAGCTTCCTAGTGGTAATGCTCAAAGGTGCACCTCAGTCTTGAAAGACATCAAGTTCACATTTTAGTAACTAATTTGGTATGATATTTGTATGGGAAAGATTTACATGCCTAAGTATAGGCGCACACGTTAAAAATTGCAACAAATAAATGAAATACACTTAAGAACAATTAGAACAGAAAAGTGTGCTTTAGTTGTGGGTATGCCAGAGGTCTAGAATATAGAAGAAGAGAAAACATAAAAAAGACTTTTTAAAGAAAATGAAGGTATGAATGACTCAGACTGAAAGCAGTCATTAAGGCAAGCTTTACCTTTGTATGGCTTTTATGTTTAAACCTTCTCAGTAATATCAGCTGTTTACAAACACAATATGTGAAAAGAATCGCCTTTGCCTTGGACATTTTTTCTACAGCCGAAATATCTCCCAGGTGTCCAAAAATGCATAAAATAACCCCCCTTCAGGATTTCAAATCTGTCATTTCCTACAGCACAGTGGGATTTTATCGAAAACTGGTAAAATCATTAAGTTGTCAGTCCTGAGATATTGCAGAGTGACAGGATAGAAACTCTCATAACGTGGCAAGGTAACCGTAGAGTAATGCCTAAGTAACAAGCAGGAACATTTGACTAACATTAGAAAATAAATTGTATGAACTCTGGTCCAAGCAAAATATATTCTCAAATATCTAGACCTTCAGCTGGGGTTGTAGCTTGGCTTTCAGAATGCATAACAATGTAAGTTAGGGAGATTACATTGACTGAGCTAAGAACAAAAAATCATTTCGTTTTTGTTGTTGGTATTCTGAAGGAAAATATGTTTGCATATGATGGCATACAGACCAGTCAGCTTATTATTCTTGCTATGAATTGTTTCATTTATACAGGGCATATAATGTGCTTTGGAACTGCAGACTGACGTTTCTCAGAAGTAGCCTGCTCATTATGTGTGGAAAGAAATTCAAGATAAACTTTCATTAAAAAAAGTAAACCAAACAAATTTAGGCATAGTGTAGGACATGGTTTAGGGCTGAGACCTATGAATTCATTTGATCAATACAACACGTCAGCCCATGGTAGGTATTTAGAAATAGAATCTGTGGGGATTCCAACAAGACATTGTTAGCAGTGAGACAACTTAGTTGCAGGCAAGAAAAAAAAGTTATTACACAGTAATGACCTACTGATAGCTGTTGCTGTTTGCTCAGCTCGTGCAGAGTTACTTAAATCAAAATGTAAACCAAAGCATTTTTGAGAAGTAATGTTTGATTTCAATTTGCCATAAAACTCTACCACACATCTAGTTGTAACATGAGAAGCTGATATGTACAACTCGTGGATTATGTTTATTTTTTTGAAAATTTGACTTAAGGAATAACTACGCTTCAGCTTTGTTTTGCAGCACATCTACTATTAATAAATTACTGTGGGCAAAATTCTTTGCAAAATCAAAAATAAAAAACAATTAAAATCAGCAGGAATTACTTACTGAAAGCTGTAGTGAGACATTTAGTGCAGAGATTACAAATACATATGCCATGTTTCACTTTAGTGTAAATTACTGAGATTAGTAATGAGGCAACTCCATTGTCATAGGATTGATGGCTTCGAGATAATAATAGATTAAAGAGAAGGACTGCTCTGAGTACTCATAATGCCCATTACTTCTCTGAACATTAGTTTGGTCCAAGTGTAGATATCCTCGTTTTTCACCGTTACCAAGGTAGCGTAAATCTGTCCCTTGAGACATGTCGGCCTCAGGGATTATCTTAGTGCAGCACACAGGACAGGTACAAAGGGAGTAGGAAGAGCATAATAGCTCATAAGGTAGAAATTTCAGAGTTACAGAAGAAATTCACCAGAAGACATATTTGAGATAATATCTGTGACTTAGCAGGACATGAAGGAGAACTTCCTCGTTGTTCTAGTGTCCTCAGTCATCATTCCAGTACGTTTGCTGGGGGCGGTTTCAGGGAAGTGAAGCGGGTGAGATAAGATCTCCATTCAGATATTAAAAACTTGGTTTGGGGGTTTTGAGAGAGGAAGAGAGAGAAGGAGGCAGAAAGAGAGGGAGGGAGAGGGATCTATTTGGGTTATTATGCCATGTTTAGCTAGTAATCTTGGTGTTTGTACTCCCACCTTTTTAGCACACTTTTTATCCAGTTTGAACAATATTTTTACTGTCATGGTCGGATCCATGAAGGAATGCCCACTGTCTTAGGCAGCAGTAGCTGCCTGTTCAGATCAAGAATAGCATGCAGTATGAGCCAAAATAACTGCAATTTCAAGGTGTAAATCAAAGAAACATGCAGAAACCCTACCCAAATCTGAAAACTTTAACTGACTCTTTGTATGAGCTTGCAAATTAACTCTCTCTCTGTTTGTATCCATATCTTGGTATTCACTCTGTTAATGCAGAATTCAGTTGATCGGTGTCTCTGTAGTGTCTTGAGATCATGAATGACATACAAGTGCTCCATTCCAGCCAAGCCTTTGATGCAATATATTTAATCATAAATATTTAATATGATTGGGATCTACAACCTTGTATTCAACGTATTTGTACATGTGGCTTTTGCAGGCAGCATCACTGACAGTGGATTCCTGCTCTGAGGATCAGGAACCAGGCTATTGCACCGTCAGCAATGTGGCTGTTTCTACTGAATGGTAAATAATTCTTCTTCTTCCCCCCTTTCTTTTTTAACTGTAAAATAAAAAGTAAAATCCCCCTCTAAAATCAGAGAAAATTGGAATAATGATTACATGCCCTTAGCCCAATCCCGAACAAAGGATAGATACGTAGGCTTTAGTCCTTCAAGAGGCATTTAAAGGTGAGTGTCATTTTCTCCCATCTTCTTTGCAGAAACAAATTAAATTCTCTATGTGTCCTGCTACTCCCCAATTCAGGCTGCATTTTCATAGTGCATAAGGCAAGGATTTTACTCAGAAATCCCTTATTCCTGGATCTCTCTCTGTCCCCAGCTCAGAGGAAACATAAGAAGTGTAGAACTATGTACGTGCAAATGGGGCTAGAATACGACTTAGCCACAGACCTTAGCTGATACTTACAGCTCTTTTGTCGTCATTGTTATGTTATGTCTGATATTAATTAACTGCTTTTTCTGACTCTTTTATAGGACTCTTGATGTACAACCAAATCGAGTTACTGTCGGTGGCATCAGATCTCTAGAACCGATCCTTCAAAGGAGAGGACAGGTGGAAAGCCATGATTTTGTGGGCTGTATAATGGAGTTTGCAGTCAACGGACGTCCCCTGGAACCCAGCCAGGCTTTGGCAGCTCAAGGAATCTTAGATCAGTATGTCTGCTATATATGGTATCAAATGGACAGCGTTTACAATAAAGGAAACTGGCAGGAAAGTTAGCTGCTGTTCAGTTCAGACACCTTCAGATATTTCTTGTAAAAAATGCAGGTAGAATTTATTCTAAAGCGTGAAGAATTTAAGAAGAAACTGAATTTGGATGAGAGGTTCACTAAAGATTTCAAAGACTTCAAAAAAGTAGCATCATTATATTTCTGTTGCAATTTGTTATTAATGTTGCTTTACAGGCTGAAATAGAGTAGCCCTGTTATTCAGTTTTTTTTATAAATTCCACCTGGATTTGACTGTACTCATATGGTTCACTAAATCTCAACTCCCTCTTATTTCTTTTTAATCCTCAATGTCTGTTCTATCACTTTGCCTCTCAAGTATCACTGAACTTCCCTCATATCCTCCAAGTGGTCTTTCAGAAATGATTGATTAGCTGAGTCTATTGTTTTTTTCCATCTCAGTATTGAAGTCACAGTTGTAGCAGTAATGTCAGTCAGACATCCAGATTTGCTAGCTCACCCTTCCTCTTGCTTCCCCAAGGTTGCATTGTTCTTTATATAAAGTCTCCTGAGGTCTGCAGCATAGAAAGCCCTAAAAGAGTTGTTTCTTTTCTTACATAACAAATAGGAATTTCCCCATCTCTGAATTCTTTTCTCTTTCAAAAGACTGCTACAACTTGACACTGAAAATTGGGATCCATTTAGAAACATGAATTGTTGGGGGGGAGGGCCCTTCAATTTTTGCATCTCTGTGGGGAAGAAAGGGACTGTCATTCAAATGCATGACACTTTCCAGCACATTTGCTCTGTTTATTTGTATGCACATTCTTCAGGATCTGATTTTCTGGTTTGTTTCAGATGTCCAAGATTAGAAGGCATTTGTACAGCTAGCCCTTGCCAACATGGTGGCACTTGTGTTGATCACTGGTCATGGCAGCAGTGTCATTGCAAAGATGGACTGACAGGAAAGCACTGTGAAAAATGTACGGAGAGGGTTTTGCTATCTTTCTGTTCAATGTACAGTTAACTGTGTGGTTTCACCAAATGCAGTTAGAGTTTCTTTTCAGGTGCACAGGATAATGAATTTTATAAAATAATGAAAGCATGCAGCATGCTTGTCTCTTAAATAATTAGGAAGGAAAAGTCCATGATGGACTGTTGTCCTTACTTGAGTTAAAAGTAACAGCATGTACATATTACACTTCATATAACTTCCATGCATTTAGAATTTAGCTAGGAGGGTAGGGAAAGGCTCTTGGGATAAAGAAATCTTTAGGGAAAACTTTCCCTCGTGTAAACATTGTGTGCATGTGCTTATGGCTTCTCTGAATTATAGGCTTTTTTATCAAATGGCCATCAGATTATATGCATGAAAATCTGGTAAATGTAAATAAATGCAAGCAATTTACACTTTTTAAGGTATCTATAATTATTCTGAGATTATTAACTTGAGTACAGATATCCCTGTAAAGCAATATGAGATTGCCTAGGAGAGCAAGGTGATTTATTTACATGTAATGTAATGACTGTTCTTTAAAAGCCATTTAGTTATGTTCATGTAATAGGCTTTGTTTTCTTACATATTCCATTATTGTTTTGCTGATTTATATGCTTTTATTGTACTTGTTTACAAAAGAATTTTGCCATTATTTTAACAGCATTTGGTAGTCAATGCTTTGCCATTTTTTTATTCTTTTTGTGTCAGACCAAAGGTCTGCTGGTGTAACAAATAGTCGTTATCTCTGCCCTGAAGAGCTTACAGTTCAATATATCATGAAGCCGTGCTTGCAGTAATGGAAATAGTAACATCTCTGGGAAGGAATTATAGTTCTGAGAGCCAAATTTTTTCCCCTACTCCCTCACTTGTTCCCTAGCAAGTTTTAATTTACTATTGACTGATACCAGCAGTAAATTATTAGCACACTCCCACTCTCAGACACATATTCTGGTTCAAGCCAAAGAGTAAAGGGGCTGAAGTTGTCATTCAGTCCTGCTCTCCCCACTGACCTGCTCTGAACTTGATCTCTTCTCTGAAGAAAATAGTTATTACTAGGCAGATAATCACTGTAGCTATAATGCAGTGCGTACTCAGTACTTTCCCCGTCTTTGTCCCAGATATTACTGCCGACACTGCCTTATCGCTAGAAGGCAAAGGACGACTTGACTACCACATGAGCCCAAATAAGAAGCGAGAATACATGATGAGACATGGTACTAGAGGTGCCAGCCTGGGACCCCTGAACGTTGACAGCTTGGAAGTGAAATTCAGGACAAGAAGTGAGAATGGGATTTTAATTCACATCCAGGAAAGCAGCAACTTCACTACTGTGAAGGTAAGATTACAGCTAATGCTAAGTTTGGTTTGACTGGACAGCCACATGCGTAGTGATGAAAATCACATTTTTCCATTACCCTTGCTGTTTCCTTTATAAAATATTAGGCCTTTAATTAAGGCTAGGCACTGCTCCAGTATCATTCATCTTCTCAACAATTCCCTTGCTATTTGCCAAGGTATCAGAAGATCTTGATGGTTTTGTATCTAATCAGTTTTGTCTAGGCTCCAAATAGTGACTGTTTTAAGGCAGCAGGAACACTCTTCATTGCCATACTTCTTATCGTCATTAAGTTACACTCTGCAGAGCAAATCATGTCATTATTGGCCTTTTATCTTTTGATTTTTTCATGCCTCGAACCCAGACCTTCCTCAAGCTAGCAAACAAGTGCCAAAATGTGTTCATAAATTCCTACTAACATGGCTCATTCTTATCAAATTAGGAAGTAAGAAATAACTTGAATTCATGAAGTTACCCATAGACTGAAGCCAATATTAAATAATGTTGAGATGTGTAGCTAAATTAATGCTTCAGATGCCCCACAATTGTTTTTCCCAAGAGTTTCTTGCTGCAGAAGTTACCTTTCTCAAGAGAAAGCGATGGTTCAGTTCCTGGCTATGACTCAGCCCACTTGCTCATAACTCTAAATGAGTACAGCAGTGATATTGGCAAGCCCCTTTATTGGGTAGGTGTAAGCTCCAAGTTTCCTTGACTGCTGTAAGGCTTTCCAGGTTTTTTTCCTCAACTGTTAAAGAAACTCATGCAGAAATTCACACGTTCTAAGCTTCAGCCCCATTGATACTGTCCACCTGCCTGATTCCTGTCCTGATCAGAGGTACAGAGCTTTCCTCACACACTGACTGCTTTTAAGAAACCACCCTACATTACTTTGCTGGCATAAGCTTTTACCACATCATTTGATAGGAAGGTTCTGTCTCCTAGTTATATTATCTGATAAGATCTCATTATTTTGAGTTGTGGAGAAAAAATTAAATACTACCATTTTCTCCCTAGTAAAATTTGCTCCACAAGTGTTATTTAAAAAAAAAAAAAAAGTAGCTTTTCATGGCTGAAATCACTAGCGGTATATTTATGCAAATACCCTTTTATTGTGAATATTGGTGAAGTTATAAAAGCAGGCCAAGAGCGTCAAGTCTTGGACCCAGCTGCGTAAGGACAAATTGCTGAGGTTAGCCTAGTAACATATGCGGCAGTTTAAGGAAGAAGAGGTAACTTCACTGTACTGATTATTGCCCAAAAGTTCCCAGTTGATACTAGTTGATGGAACTGAAGGTCTGTGTGACTACAGCAGTTGTCCTGTTTTATTCCTGGTTGTCCAGTCTCTTACAGGAATTTGCAAAACAGTTTCATACATGTGCAGCATCACCAGTACCCATTTCTCTGAAAATGTCAGATTTAGACCCTGAGCTTCAGCCTTTCGACCTCCAGTTTCCCTGTGGCAGCATGAGGCGGAGGCGTTTCGGCTCTCAGGCTGCAGGAAGTGGGAGCTGGGGATAGGGAGCCCTCGAGTCGCGTCCCATTGCAAGGCTGGGACTTGGACCTTGGACCCTGCGTGGGAGCGGAGCCGGGAGGCTTCCAGCTCCACCAGTCCAGCCTGGAGGAGGTGTCGCAACGAAACCTTTCCATCTCAGCACAGAGCCCATAGACCTCAGTGAAACTAGCTCGCTCTTACGGCTTCATGACATCTCAGACCACTCGCAGTTCGGAAGATCAGTTTTAGGGACTTCTGTTTACAACATTTTTGTTCTGCTTCAGAACAGACAATTTTGTGACTTGATTTGGGGGTCTTTTAATACACTTGTTATTAAAAATGTATGTGTTCCGTGAAAGCCTATGTATGTTTTTAATATTAAACGGTGCTAGAGAAAAGCTATGAGCACTGTGACTACCTACCTGACTCCAGTTTTTTTCCTCTTGTAGTTAATTGATTTTGGTATAACTGGAATTGGGATAAAATTAGAGAAGCAGTAATAAATTAGACATATTGAGCCTGCAAGCAGATGAATCATTAAATAGTAAATGTAACTCCCTCCCCGCAACCAAGATCCCCAAGTCCAGAGAAGAAAGGTTTTCTTTATAATATAAGGAGTTCCTTAATCCAGCACAGAGACAAAAAATGGCAGATTAATTTAAAGAATGAACAAATTCAGATGGTAAATGCCAAAAAAAGTGGGAGATTCCTTATAAATAAAGTCGCAGCTGATTTTCTCAAAAATACTGTCTTGCAACTAATTCTGGCAGAAATAATAGGATAAATACAACAGTTTAAAGGTAAATTTGTTTGCTTTGTCTTAACTGAGAATCTCATGTGAAATCAGGTTCCATTATCATAATTTTAGCTATAAGATCTATGAATCTTATGGCTAGAGAATGTGGAGTACTCGTTACCCGAATATGCTAACATAGACACATAGCAAGTTGCAGGAATGCGCTGGAGCACAATTCATTTGAAGGGTAGCTTAACCAATGTGCTATAAATATGTAAAGGCTATTGCATATATTTCAGGGGAACAAGAAGCAATTTGTTCAGTAAAGCAAACTCAGATTATTAGTAAGGTTGAATCATCCTTGTATTTGGGAATGTGCTTGGTTTTGCTTTGGTAGTTCATTCTTTTCATTAAATCCTACCTGTCAGTTTCTCTGTCATTTAAATAAAACCTGGAAATGGGTTTTATGCAGTATTATCAGCATCAGCTATTTGTTTCAAATTTAGAAATGACTTGCTCTTCAAGGAACTAAGAATAACATTCCTTATTTTTTCCTGGTTGAAGAAGTCATGAAACAGTCTTCCCTCTGGAAATTTTTATTTTCTAAATGCCATTAGTATATCTTTTATGAGTCTGTTAGCATTAGCCATGTACAATTTTAGAGAAACAGAACTAGTCCTTAGGAGTCATAAATCACTATGGAATGGATCAGTTATTGTCAGATAAATAACCATACGATTCTTCTATAATGTGGAAGTAGAATTTACAATTACATTTTTAATATTTCTATAGGCCTAGAGTATGCTGTCTGATATGGTATATTTATTTTTTTGCTTACATAAAAGGCCAAAATGGAAGGTGTTATTTTCATGAAGCACATAAGGCAAAATGACACTAACAATTAAAACATTAAAAAATATATATCCTGCCCAGTTACTCTTTTTACAAACGTTTTTGATTCTGTAAATGGTATTTGCTTTGTTATAACAGAGTCTGTGCAGCTGCATTCCCAAATATGGGATTCTCTCTGTGCTGTGTGATACTTCAGACGTGTGCCACCTGTGTTGGCCAACACCAAAAGCATCCTATCTTTTAGAGGGAGCTTCATCAAAGACTTCCCAAATAATACATTTCAAATACTCTGAATTGTGACATTTAAAAATGAAGTGTATGTGTATCTTAACCATTGTGTTTCTTGTGCCAAACGGAGTACATACTAGATATATTCAGTGCAGGCTGCTGCCAAGACATGAGCACAGTCATATTAGAGCTGGTCTGTATGACCAGAGTCCTTAGCTTCCAGCACTAAAGAAGTAAATCTAGAGCATTTAACAGCTTCTGGCAACTAGAGGAGCATTCTTGTAGCCATTGTGTCACCTCGTAGTTTTTCCCAAGTGAAGATTTTTCTTCTTGGAACAAAACATGTGAGACTTGAAGAGCTTTCAACAAGCCTGTGGCTTTAACCTTTCCTAGCATGTTAACGTACACACTCTGCATGCTTGCGTGAGGTTTGCAGGCCTGATCAAGGCTCAGCTAAAGACAGAGAAGTGAAAATAGTGATCTTTTAATATGTATGATCAAGCATGCAGAGTACTAAAGATGAGTATGGAAGGAAATATACAGTAAGTTGAAGAACCGCCCTATGAACTCTACTATTCTGTTACTTTTGACACCCTGCATACAGCTCACAAGTTTGTACAACCATTGGGAGGTCAGCTAACACAGCAGGCTCTCATGCAACATTTCAGAAGCTTGCTTTTTTTTTTTTTTAATGTTGTTTCACTAGTATATTTTTCACTCCTTAATCTTAAATGTAGAATTTGCACTAATGGGTTCATTTAATACTGAGCCAATAAGAGGCTTAAAATCCTGCATCTAGTGAATCAGTAGAATTCTGTGGCTTCATTCAAAGAGGAAAAGCCAAAAATTTTGTTATAGAATTTAATAGTACCTTCTTTTCTAACAGTTCAGAGGTTATCTTTTATTGGTTAAAATGTTCTGTCATGTACAGTGCCCTATTTCTGGCTTCTCAATGGGTTTTTCTCTTACGGGATATGACTGGATGGCAAATTCGAAGTTTCTACAGACAAGATGTATTTAGTTGAGGCCAAATTTTTAGTGCAAAATAACTGATGCAATTTTAGTACAAAATAATATGGTATTGGGGAAAAAAAACAGCCAGGCTTCCTCTTACAACTGAAGCCATGTGGTACTGTAATTGTGTTGAATAAGCATTATATTGCTCATATGTGTGCATGGGAGAAAGAGAATATGTAGAATATGTCAGTATAATTTTTAAATGATGCATTTTCCTTTTTCCTGATCAGATAAAAGGTGGGAAAGTGCATTACATATCTGATGCTGGAATTGCTGGAAAAGTGGAAAGGAATATTCCTGAAGTCTACACGGCAGATGGTCAGTGGCATTCGGTGTTCCTTGAGAAGAACGGCTCCAGCACGCTTCTGTCTGTCGACAGGGCTCATAGCCGGGACATCCTCCATGTCACACAGGACTTCGGTGGACTGAATGTTCTTACAGTCTCTTTGGGAGGAATCCCACCAAGCCAACCTTTCAGGAGCACAGTTGGAGGTATTTCTTTTTAATACACTGCACATAAGCACATTTGAACAGATAAACTCAGGTATATTATGTGTATAAAGGGTCTCTATTTGCTTAAAGGTAGAAAATACTGTAATTCTTTATCAGTAACTCATTCTTCTATGCTTAGTCAGGAAAATTCCAATTTTGAAATTACTTTAACATGTCTGCGTAAGGACTGTAAACTTTGTGCAAATTCCTGTGTTTAATATATTTTGCAGTCCTGTTACTCTCGAGTGCAGGCATTCCATCTGAAGGGTTTTTTGGAGATGAGGGTGGGTTTGCTTGCTTGTCTGTTATGTGAATCAGTGGTTACATAGTTCTGTTATGCTAATGACAGGAGAAAGGACACATTTTTTACCTGGGTCAGAATGTGGAAAATTGAGCCAAATCTTTTACTCGGGCAAAAATGCTAAATAAGAACTTTGTCTCTGTAGGGGTTTGGTAAGCACTGCAGGATTTAGCCTGTTATTAATATGATTAAAATATTTTCTGAATCTCCACTTCCTCCTGCTAACTGCTATCGAATCAAGAATAGGATTTGTTTCTGAGCAACAGAAACCAAGTACAATAAAGGGCCACCTTCTGACCAGCATCTAACTGTTAAGAAGTAAATCAGTCTCCCTTAAGAGTTAAAGCAATTTTCTTAGACCCTGGCAAAAGAACTAGATAGCATTCACTTGGTATTAAAACCCCACTGATAAGTAAAGATGGAAGTGATTTTAGTCTACAAACTGAGATATTCCCAACAGTGCAGGGGTAATTTTTTTTTAAGTTTTTATATTGAAAAATCTTCCTAGATTTAAGGTTTATCACCAGATAAAGTAACTTTGGTGCAAATTCACAGTTCACATTTTTTGACAGTTTCCAGTGTAAACAATGATATCTGTGCACTGTGAATTAGTATGAAATGTAGCATGAAATCATATGAACCCGATGCTTACCTTTACCCTTTTTACGTGTATGTTTTATGAGCAGCATATGCATGAAGAGTAAAAGAGGTTTTAGCAAAGCTGGAACAAAGAAAATTGAGGACTTCTCACCCACTGCCTGATGCTGCAGTAGACAAATTATGAATGTCTGGCTTACGTTAGGAATGTACAATCCAAAATCTCTTATTTATATGATGTTTTCTTAATATTGGATTACATTGTATATGACATACCAAGGATTTACAAAGGGGGGATATAAAACTCTGCATGAACTCAGATAGTCAAAAATATCTGAAGTACTACAAAAGGCAGACAGAAACATACATGGGTGACAATTTCAGGGATGTGAAACTAGCGTATCCAATAATGTTTTCTAACCCAGGTAGACCTGACAAAATCCCAGTTGCCGTGTATCATATCATTGCTGAAAAGAGACCACCAAGAGTGAGGCAAACTAATCCTCCATTTTGCATGGTCTCCCACCTGAGCCTAAATCCTCAATTTCCTTTTTATTCAGAAATGCAAAAATAGGAGAAAATGAAAATATAAGTAACGCTGAAAGAAAACACAGCTCTTTCAGAGTGGAAGTAATACAGAAATAGCATGCTTGCAAAACTTAGGCTCTTTTATGTCACTTAACACCATATGACTCGCATCTCTCAGCAAAACGTATTTGACCGATACCCATTACTATTTCACTTCTGACATCAGAGGTTGTTCACATTTTAAAAGAACATCCTTTAAAGATGGCAAATCCTTAACACCTCCTCAAACAACCTGAGCATATTTGCTGTTTCCTGACAGAGTTGTAGCATTTATCTCTGCACTAGGCATTTTAACAGAGATTTCCACAATTATTTATGAAGTTAGCATTAATAATGGCTGTTCTTCCATTCCGGCAATATGTTGATGCAGATGAAACTCTCTCCAACGCTAATATTACATGGAGTATTTGCTCCTTTTCATCGTTTCACTCACTTGCAATGCTTCAAAACCTGAGTAGTGGCATTTTCCTTTTCCTTGTCAATTATTTTTATTGTATTATGTCTGATACAATTTGCTCTTGAATAATATCTTCCTGTAAGCATGGCACTTCACATGGCATTCAATCAGAAGTTAAGGAGAAAAGAAAGATGCTTCTTACACCATTTGTGCATATGGTAGTTGAGAGCATAATTTACACATTATGGTGTGTACCATTTAGCGGCAGCTCTGACTAAAGGTCAGCGTGAAGTTGCACTATCCTAAAATCCTTGCAGAAAGGATTAAGTCTCAGGAACACAGAGAATTATTAAGCTGGCAGAAGGCTCCCTTTTCCTGAGACCTCACACACAACTGCACAAAGGCCAGGGATAATCCACCTCCGTGTGCTCTCACGGCACTGAAACTGGGTCGCAGCTGATAGGGGACTGCTGCAACCGAACTATGGGAAGTTTAGAAAAAGGTCCTTTTAGATTCAGAGACATAAAAGGATTGCCGTGAACACCGTGTTTCCTAGCACAAGAAGACATGAGGCTTAGCTGCAGCACAACGGACAACTTCAGTTCCAAAACAGGGAAACTGGGGAGAGCACAAGCAAAGGAAAATGGCTAGCTAGAGGTCTTTTGCTATCATGGTCAAGCCAGTTGTGAAAAAGTTTCTCTAGTGTGGATGATGATAAGTTTTAGAAATATGGGAAAAGTAGGAAAAACAATACTGACATTTATTAAATGCACTTTGGCAAAATCATTGCTTAGTATTTTGTCAAAATAATTTTACTTTGAGGGGAAACTACTTTAAAATCAAGATCTGAGAATATAAACCTTCAGGCTTCCTTTGATGAGTCTAAGTGCAAGAAAGGGAAAGTACAATCACAAAAGTATCCCTTTGTATTGCAAAACTCAGATCTAGTGTAGTCACTGAGCAGCAGAGTTGAGTTCACGTGCAGGTAACCTGTTTTTACCCAAAATGCATTTTTTTTTTTGTATTTTTTAATTGATTTCAACTTTATTCCCAGTTTCTAAGCTTGAGGTAGCTATTTCCTAATCTGACAGTAGTTCTTCCTCCCATACAGCATCTATAATTGTTAAGTCAGATCAACATTTCACATTACATTTAGGTTTCTGATTAAAATTGCTTGATTTTTCAGATTTACTGAAAGCAATTGGAATGCAAAATGTTTTTCAGGGCTTCTAGAAAGCAGGATGTGTTTATTTCAGCCTCTTAAATGCAGTTTTTGGTACATTTTATTTATTTGCCTAAGAATATTTTTGTTGCTTTGAAATGTTACTAATGAAATTAAAAACCATGGCCAGCTTCAGAATTCTTATTTGGCAGACTTAAGAGAACTGAAAGCTTTTTCGAGATGTTTTGATATCATTTATAAGTGTCATGCATGTATCTTCAGAGAAATTACTTAATTGTACTCCTAGCTTTAATGTCCATTTCCATGTGCAGCCCGTGAAAATCATTTATTTTAAAAGGTGCATGTATAAAAGTTATGTCAGAAGCTCTGGGCATGAGCGGTCTTTATTTAACCTTCTTATTCTGCGTAAAAGTAATTTTCAGTTCCTATCTAATTTGAATCAAGAAACTATCAAAAGGTTATGACAAAAATACTCATTAAAACCTAGGAGGAAACATTTAACAAAAACAACAAAACATTCCTAGTACCTGAGCCTAAATCATTAAGTGCAGATTGTTACATTACTGAAATGTCTGCCAATGTGCCATCCTCCCAGCAAAATAAGTGAAGTTACTCAAATATTACACCAGTGTGGTTAATTCCACAGGCACGTATGTATTAATTGCAATGCAAGGTAAAACCTTGGGGAAGCAGCCGTGTGCTCAGTACACCCAAGATTTACTTGTGAAAACACTGAGGCTTTCTTCCTGTGTGTAACTAATAGCTAAAGGCATGATCTATTGACTGTGAATATTCTGTGTCCAGGTCCCAAAGTGACTGTTGCTTTTTCTCCTAGGGTTTGATGGCTGCATTTCCTACGTCAAGTATGGTGGAGAGAGCCTGCCCTTCGCTGGCAAGCACAGCCTCGCGACTATATCCAAAACAGACCCCTCCGTGAAGATTGGCTGCCGAGGCCCCAACGTTTGCGCTAGCAATCCCTGCTGGGGCGACCTGATGTGCATCAATCAGTGGTATGCCTACAAGTGTGTTCCCCCGGGAGCCTGTGCCTCCAGCCCCTGCCAAAACGGTGGCAGCTGCGAGCCCAGCGCGCACACGGGCTTCACCTGCAGTTGCCCTGAGGCGTACACGGGACGGACCTGCGAGATGGTGGTGGCTTGCCTGGGGATCTCGTGTGCCCCAGGCCACGTGTGCAGAGGTGGACTCAGCGGAGGCCACGTGTGCCTCCCGTCCCCACACCCCGCTGAGCTGTCCCTGCCCCTCTGGGCCGTGCCGGCCATCGTGGGCAGCTGCGCGACGGTCCTCGCGCTGCTCGTCCTCAGCCTGATCCTGTGCAATCAGTGCAGAGGAAAGAAGACAAAAGCACCAAAAGAAGAGAAGAAAACAAAGGAGAAGAAGAAAAAAGGGAGCGAAAACGTTGCGTTTGATGATCCCGACAACATCCCGCCCTATGGTGATGATATGACAGTCAGGAAGCAGCCTGAAGGGAACCCAAAACCTGATATAATTGAAAGAGAAAACCCGTATCTTATCTATGACGAAACAGACATCCCGCACGCCCCAGAGACTATCCCCAGCGCCCCGCTGGCTTCGCCGGAGCCCGAGATAGAGCACTATGACATTGACAACGCAAGCAGCATCGCCCCTTCGGACGCGGACATCATCCAGCATTACAAGCAGTTCAGGAGCCACACACCCAAGTTCTCCATCCAGCGGCACAGCCCGCTGGGCTTTGCCCGGCAGTCCCCCATGCCCTTGGGAGCCAGCAGCTTGACATATCAGCCCTCCTACGGTCAGGGGTTAAGGACAACATCACTCAGCCACTCTGCGTGCCCTACTCCCAACCCCCTGTCTCGTCACAGCCCTGCGCCATTCTCCAAATCGTCGACTTTCTACAGACACAGTCCAGCGAGGGAGCTGCACCTTTCGATAAGGGAGGGCAGCCCGCTAGAGATGCACAACGACGTCTGCCAGCCCGGCATTTTCAACTACGCCACTCGGCTGGGGAGGAGAAGCAAGAGCCCGCAGACCATGGCAACTCACAGCTCCCGACCGGGAAGCCGCCTGAAGCAGCCCATCGGGCAGATTCCTCTGGAGAGCGCTCCTCCTGTGGGGCTGTCCATCGAAGAGGTGGAGAGACTGAACACCCCTCGCCCGAGAAACCCCAGCATCTGTAGCGCTGATCACGGCCGGTCATCCTCCGAGGAGGATTGCCGCAGGCCTCTGTCGAGAACGAGGAATCCGGCCGACGGCATTCCCGCGCCGGAGTCGTCCTCCGATAGCGACTCCCACGAGTCTTTCACGTGCTCGGAAATGGAGTACGACAGGGATAAGCCCATAGCGTACACCTCCAGGATGCCCAAGCTGTCCCAGGTCAATGAGTCCGACGCAGATGACGAGGACAACTATGGCGGCAGGCTGAAGCCGAGGCGGTACCCCGGCCGCAGAGGGGAGGGAGGGCCCGTGGGCGCCCAGGCAGCCGCCGCCGGCGCTGCCGAGAGCGCGCTGCCTGGAAAGCTTGGACAGCAAGCGGGAAGCTTCAACTGGGACAACCTGTTGAACTGGGGCCCCGGCTTTGGGCATTATGTGGATGTTTTCAAAGATTTGGCATCACTTCCTGAAAAAACAGCAGCAGCAGCAGCAACTGAAGACAGCAAAGGTGGTACAACCAAGCCTCTTTCCAAAGACGGGGAAGCAGAACAGTACGTGTAGGCTCTATGTCCTGCTGGTGTCCCAGTGCAGGACCGCAGAACGGTCAAACCATTATATGGTTGCAGAAAAGCAACGGTCAGCATTCGAACCCCAGGCCGGTCTGGTTGGAGGAGACTTTAAAAATAATAACCATTATGCTGCTGAAACAGACCTAAAACATTTTTAATTTAATTATGCCTGGATGAATTTATTTCTCCTGCATGCATTGTTTTTGAAAACAAGATACTCAGCATGCAGCTTTTTAAAAGGTTTTCCTATTTACCATTGTTTGATTTTTGATTCTTAAATTAATAATGCTTCATTCTGAAAATGAACTAATTTTTTTTGTTTAATTGTGAAGGATGTGCATATTGTCTCCAGCTACTAACGTGTTTTACAATGCAAGAGTATTGAGGAATCTCATTTTCCTTAAGAAGTGCACAGAAGGAGGAGGGCGAATGAAGGAATTACAATAGTAAAGTGTCTCAGAAAATGTAGTTACCATATCTTGCAGTTGCTCATATGCAAACTAGGAAGAAATCAGCTTGAGTAATTGCTGGCAACAGTGCTGTAAGTCTTACTCCACACAAGAGGTGCTAGAAGCAGCTCAAGCTGGTCAGCACTTTAGGAGCTTTTCTCTTTCAAGCTTGTTTGTTTTTTGGGGGGGGGAGGGAGTGGGCATTGGGTTTTTTTGGTGTTTTGGGTTTTGGGTTTTTTTTGACAAAGTTGTGTGAGAGCTTCTGAATCTCTATGGGATATTTTGAGATGCTTAACCCCGTCCCTCCCGCCCCCCCAGTGCCTCCAGGCGGAGTGGAGTGATTGGCGCTTGTCAGCTCGGGTCAGCCAGGCAGCCTGGCTCACAGCAGCAGCGTGGTCAAGGGGAGCAAGGAGAAAACAGTAGATATCCGCATCTCTTGGCCTCTAACCTTGGCCGTGCTGCTGATGCAGCCCGTGTTTCCCCCCAGATTTCATTTTCCCATCTGTACTATGGAAAGGTAGTAGTAACACCTACCTACCTCACAGGGGTGTTGTGAGGACTAATTAGTTAACTCGTCTAAAGTGCTTAGACATTATAAAGCACTATAATTAGTATTATCATAAATATTATTAAAGCACTGCCTAGCCTTTGTGACCTTGGAGTGGCATTTTCTGCATTATACGATTTTCTATGATGGAAACTTTGAAAAATTATTTATTGTATAGAAAATTACTGCACTCTAGCATTTTGGAGCGGATATGAGGGAAAACTACTCGTAGACTCATTCATGTAGCTTACTATTTGTCCCAAATTCCCTAAAGTTTTAGGTTAAGTAGAACTTCACAAAGTCCTTACGTCTTCATGCAGACCTGATGAACCTATCGTACTGTGTAAAAACCTTTTTTTTTTTTTTTTTTTTTTTTACCTAAGCTGTGTTTTTTATATCAATATTTTCCTATGCTGAATAGTTTTCTTACTTTCAGGGAAGGTAAGAAAAATACTTTTTTTACATTTGTTACTTATGTAACATCCATATTTTTCACATTTTGATAAAATTGTAACATACTGTATGCTTTCTACTTGTAAATGCCAATAATAGAATTAAAATATTTATTTAAAATCTTTAGCGTGTGTTATTGGAAAACTTTTTTCTTTTTCTTTCACTATTTTCACTCCTCAGTCTCCACTTTTACTAGGTTTTCTTTCCTTCAGAAAATGGGCTTTAGGTATCAAGTTGATAGTGTAAACTAAACATTCAGAGTTCAGTCATGGTGAAGTCAGCACTTGCATCACTGTGGAAATTAAATTAATCTCTCTGCAGATTAATTAACTCTGCAGTGCACAAGCCCAGTGCACTTCTTGAAGCCGGTATGGTGGTTCTTTGCAAAGGAATGAATTGCAGCAGGGAAGTGGGAAGCTTTCACCATGCCCCTCTTGCGTTTCATCAGTGACCTTGATGTTTTCAAAGAGAAGCAGCCTCTGCCTTTCTCAGAGAGATGGAAAAGTGGTATTGCTGCAGCACTGTGACATTGTTGGGCCTGAGGTAATGTCCAGAAGTATTAAATCTGCTTTCAAACAGGTTTCTAATAACATCTTAATACCGTGTTTTAGCCTGTAGGGGAATATAGGTAACAACTGCTTTTATATTTGTTAACCAAGACTTTCATCTCCATTCAAATCTGAATATTTCCGATGTGTAGATAGTTTGAAGTGTGGAACACACACTTTCCTTAATAAAGCAGCAATTGAACAAAAATAACTACACATTCTTGTATATTTATCAAAAAGTAAGTCAAACTTAGACAACTTGCTGGAGAATGCAAACAATGAAGAAGTCAAGACTGCAGGCACGAGGTGAGCTCCGAGGTTATAATTTGTATTAGTGGTATTTTATTTAAAGAGCCTGGAAAATGGTATGCAGTTCTATACGAAAAATAACAATTCAAGTTCTCCTATGTGTTACTGGTTTGTTTTAGAGTTTTTTGGTCGCCTTGGCTCTGAACCAGCAATGAGGAATTAACACTCTCTGGCTAAAAATGCTGCTGGCTTCATCTTGCCCCACAACAGTGAAAAGAAAATGGGCCAGAGTAGTACACATTTGTGTATAAGTAGTTTCATCTGAAATAACAAGAGATCCACAAATGATTTCTGAGTTTCAGAAGTTGCCATAATTAAACATCTGTTAAAAAGCTGTATGTTTAGTTTGAATATTATACTTTAATACAAACTGTACCACATCCAAGCTGTGATTTTAATAACACATGAAAACTTTAACAAATGGAATCTTTTGAATGTAACACCAAACATATTGAGAATTGCATTACTCCCGTCAAGTATTCTGATCTTATCAATGTATTTTGTTAAAGGAAAATAACATGCAATGTGGGCTTATACAAAATGTATGGCATACCTTTAATGCCATTATCAATTTATCAATTTGTAGTGCATTATTCTAAATTCTCCTTTGACACTATGACAGACAAAGGTCTGTTCTACTGATTTCATTGATTCCCTGTTTCTGAAAAGCACAGAGATGTTTTGAACACTTATCTGCATGATCCATTTCTGCCTTTTTTTCTAATTCTTTCATTATGTGAATTAGAGCAGGGCTTCAAGTGAATCATGTGAAACAATCATCCGAAGTTGTTAGGGCTGCGAGGAATGCAGGGTGAGCTGCATAATTCCCCCGTTCATCCCCAGAACTGCACAGTTCTGTTTGGAAATCTGGGACATATTATAAGTCACAAATATCTGGAAACAAAAGCAGTCTGCATCGTGGTCCTTTTCTTCTCACTTGAGCGCTCAGGAGCCTTCAAACGCATCACATGTCAGTAATTTGACCTAAAACGACCAATCTTCCTGCAGTCAAACAAGATTATACTGTTCCTAAAAGTTGTACTCTCGCTTGAGACTCTGTGGGACATGGTTGCTGGTCTACATCATCAACTGCGTAGAAGAAGACCTGCTACTGGAGGTTGTACGTGTATTACTCCAGGCATAGAATCTCTGCATTTACAAGTTAAGATTTAAAGTTCTCAAAGCAGACTTTATAACTTCTATTTTAAATATAAGATGCTAAGGTAATTTACAAATAAGAAGTTAAATATTTTGCAGTGAGCAGTGAAATAATTTGTGGATAATCTAAAAACAGAATGCCTGCACTGTAAAATTAGTGTCTTATGTAACTCTTAAAGGTAAGGAAAGTTACTCCTTATGTCTATTTCTTATCAGTAACTCAGTGATTAAGGAACAGTAATTGAGTGCCAAGGAGATCGTTCCTGTCCTCGCATCAACCATATGTCTTTCTGAAAAAAGTCCTTTGTGCATCTCCACAGTGGGCTTTGAGCTCACTTGTTTTGGTTTTTGTGCTCGGTGCCAGGGTGAGGGGGGGGATGGAGCTCCCTGTGCAATAAGGCTTCCCGCAGGCGGGATTCGAGGAGCAAGAACTGGCTGCCATGGGCACGCTGCATGAGCCGGCTAGGGTTTGGGTACAGGGATTTGCTTATTTTTCTCCCTGCATCCTCACGGAGAATTACGCTTCACTGGGAGTACTTCATTTTAAAATGTTGCCATGTAGAAGGCATGAAAAGGCATGTGAAACCTGTGAGCGCCTCCTAATTAATGTTTGCTGTTGTGGATTTTCTTTGGAAATTTGAGAGGGGGAGGAGGAGAAAGAGTCTTAAGGAGAATTGTTCCTACTTTTTGAGGCAGGATTGAGGGGAAAAAAGCACACAGGTCAGTCTCTTTGCTTTCTCATGCTAGTATTTAACTTTTCACCCTTTTATCCTTTTCCATGTCCATCTCTGTATTCATTCAGCAGTCTTTGCTCTTTGAAGTCAGTGTTCTGTTCATCCCAGTGTCCTCCCTTTGGATTTCTATAAATAGCGCACAACGGGAATGACTGACAGCATGCGTTTATGTTGTCGGTGAGCACCATGGCCTGTCTTTTTAGAAAATTCAGATATTTGCTCTCAAATGGCCTTTCCTATATTTTGTATGAACCTCACCTTTCAGTCAGCCCTATGTAATCTTTCTCCAAGCAGCTGGATTCTTAATAATTTTTACAACTTTTTCTCAGTGACTTCCAGGTTTCATCATCCTTCTGCAGTGAGGTGATCAGCAGCAGATAGAGTGTTTCTAAGTTGGAATTTCTGTTTAAAAGAACCTTTATATTTGTAGGAGGCCTTCACAGAAAGTAACTTCCCTACAGATCCACTCTGCAGTTTTATGGCCATGTGTAATTCATTTAGGAGCATGTACAAAAAATATAAATAAAGAATAGTGTTATAATAGTAGCCAGCAAATTTTGAAACAACTTCTAAATGCTCAGGGGAAGAGCGTACAAATGTAATACCAGAAAGTCTGGCAACCTGCTAAAATAAAAGCACAGGACATTCAGGTTGACTGCAGTCTTCACTGGGAAGAAAATACTTACAAGCGTGTCTATCTCTAATGATGAAAATTGCCAGATATTTAACCAACTAAAGATGAAATACCCTGAGCAGAGCCCTCTGACCTGAGTATCTGGCAGACCTGGCCACCTGGCAGACCTCAGCGGGGATTCACTTCTGAGCGGACCTGAGCCCAGAGGCTGTCATGAGCACGCTTTGTTTTTTTTCAAAACCCGTAACTCAGGGCAAGTTCAAAAGTAATATTGACTTCTACGTCAGCCCTAAGGAAAAAGCTGATTTTCAGGGACTACTCTGAAGTGATCCCACATGACTGACTGACTGCTTTTCCTCTAATCTGCTATTTCTTGGTGGGGAAGAAAAAGGGTCTCAATCCATGGTTCCAAGTATTTTGTTTCTGGGGAGGTAATTTTCAGAAGTTTCCACTAAATGGGCTTAAGTTCCTCAAGCCTTTTTTCAGCTCAAAACTCACCAAGGGCTGTTTATAGGAACACTCTGTACAGGGCCTTGTGTAAGGGAAACAGGGACACGCTCTGCCTGGTTTTATGGTGGTTTTGGACCGTACTGTGGCTGAGCTTCTTGCAGCTCTGCATCATCCCCTATCTTTCACAATCTTCGCCCTTCTCTGCTTTCAGCCCAGGGCAAACTCAGGATCCAGAAGTACGTTGCTTTTCCCTGCTCTTGCACTTGGAAAGCACTGCTAGCAAGAGAAGGAGAGTGGATAGAAATGGCTCCTTACCCCCAGTAAGCAAGGATACTGAAGTCAATGTGTTTTACTTTAAATTAAATCCTCCCAGAGGGAGCGTTTTCAGGGAGTCAACAAAAACTGCCAGTTAAAAGAAAATCAAGATGAAAGTCCCACATCCTGAAGTTTGTTTCAGAGTCAGGACAAATCAACAGCACACCCATTAAAAGCTGGAATGACTACAGTCTTCCTCGACGGCTGTCTGAGCCCCAAGGACAACGTGCAGTATGTCAGATAACTCGCACTTTGTGGCAACTGCTGTGTTAAAATTGCCAAGAAAAGAAAGGGAAATAGTTAGGGGCTGAAATCATGAGGCAGCAGTGACTGAAGATCAGAAACTCCAGTGTGACAAGATGTGCCAAAGTGGATGAGGAGATCCAGCAAGCAGCAATGGAGCAGAGAAGGCAGTGATGGAATGAAAAAATCTATGTATTTTCTGAGGAACTCCACCTTCATTTCACAACCCCATTTCCACAGTCGGCCTATGGAAGGAAACAGTTCAGGTGTGCGATCAGCAACAATTCATTTAGCCTTGATTTTCCATTACTGAAAAATGATGCCAGTAGAAACCATTTCTGCGAAGGAGGATGGTTTCGTGCACACGTACGTAGATGGATGCATATACATAGCAATGTATGTACATACACATGCATGCACATGCTTTCCATGTGGCAATTAATACCTTGCAAATTTCCTGGCAAGAGTGCATGATTGGAAAACAGGTTAGCAACCTCCTCCCCCTGCCAACAAAACAGAAAAACAAGCCACTGTTCACAGTTCAGTACAATTCTGCACATTCTCTTAAAACACTGTGCCTTTTTGTGCAGCCCTTCAGACAAGTAGTAGGGAAAATAAACAGGTCCCTGTCTTCACATTTGTTGCTTTATTTCCCCCAAGTCTTTTAAAAGCCAGAATGTGATTTAGCAATTAGTGTTTGTGCTTGCATATCTTGTGCAATTAGCTAAAATAGCAAATTAGGGAATAAGATACAAACATTAATATAAAAAACAAACATTAATGTAATAGAAAACATTCCAGATGAAAAATGTACGTTGTTGAGTCATTCGAAAAATGTTCTTTGGTTTTAATAATCCAGAATACTGCCAAATATGCATTGTAATTTCCTTTAAAATAATACTCCTTCTTAATAAGTCTTTATTAAAACAGTTTGTTAAAGCTTTGCAAAGATATTATGTGACGGCAGCTTTTTAATAAGAATTTCTCGTAGGTTGCAGAAAGCTACGTGAGAACTGGAATGGTTTGGCTCTTTTAAAGCAACTGCCGGTAAGCGTGTAAGAAGCAAAAGGGATCATTTTTACACAGAGCATTGAGCCAGCCTGTACCATTCCTTAAGATCGTCACTGGCTGGACGGTGTAGAGCCACACAATGTTATGGCAGAAAATAACATTCGTGTCGCTTGGCTGCGACAAGGCTGATGCTGCATCTCTGTTTTGAGCAGGCTCCAGAAGCGATTTCCAACCCCGGCAGAAGGGAACGACAGTTGACAAGGCTTATTACCGGGGGGGAAGGTACTGTAAAGCAGCGCCCGAGGCAGGACGCTAGCCGAAAAGCAGTGGCACGCTGCAACACGGACGCCCCGTCCTCGTCCTCGGCGTCGCAGCCCCTGTACGGCAGGGCTGTGCGCAGCCAAGGCACCGCGAGCCCCCGCGCCTGCGGGCTGCCGCCACCAGCGTTCATAGCTGCCCACGAAGTGCTGCCCCCGTATTTACACGGGAGAAGATGCTTTTGCAATGTGACACGGATTGATGCTTCAGTCTGGAGCCATTACTGCTCCTGAGGAAAAGGACAGGCAAAAGCTTTTCATCTTCTGGTGGCTGCAGGTAGACGTTTTCTCACTCCAAGGTCCAGGCATGGCCCCAAGTCCGTGTCAGGATACACAACCATTCCTCCAGTTGCAAACTGGTTTTCCAGTGCGCAGGTTGGAAAGGGTCCCAGTGGGTGCTGGTGAGGTACTGCTCCATCCGACCCGTATAACCTGGAAGTGCACTGACAGTCGGGGTGCCGTCACTGCAGAGCTACCATCGCACAGCTAGACCCAGCTACTATTCTGTTTTTGTATTAGAGTAGACATAGGTAACTGAGGATAGCAAGTAGATTTTATTTCTCAATTGAGGCTTAATAAAAGCTGAAAGCACTTAAAAGTAACAGCATGTAAGGATGCAATCAATAAAAAGGCAGCAGTTCATGTTACAAGAGCATCACATCTACAGGAGCACCCAAACATTTGAACAATTGCATTATGAAATTGCATTAAACTCCGGCTTCCCCGAAGTGCCGCAGGAAAACCACATAACAGATTTTTTTTTTTACCCATAGCAATAGACTTTTATTAATATTACCCTCAGAACAGACAATGTGTCTATGTTAATGATCGTACACTGGATGGGCTACCACCACCCTCTTTCTCACGATCGCTGAAAGCACAGCGGGTAGAAAACAGCTGCTGCTGGAACAAACAGGTCCCAGGAGATAGTAATCATTCCCCCCCTTCTCATGAAGGCTCATTTCTGGTATGTGCCAACGATGCTCAAAACTTCCCAAACCTGTGTCAGGCCCTTACCCACGTGTCACGGAGCCCACACAGAGAGGGCCTACAGCAGGCGTGACGTTTTCTGAAACCAGTTCCCCTCAGTGCCCGTCTGCAGAAAGCCACCACGTAGCAGCGATGCATGCTGTTAGCAGAAAAGTGGCACACCTCGCAGGTGGCAAAGCGGCTGAATGGAAGTGGCAGTGAGGGCAGGCTGGTTTCCTGGAGGTTTCCTTATTCACAAATGTTTTAATTTCATATAATTTTAACTTCAACCTTGGACTGGTCAAGCGATCAGCTCTTCTGAAACTCAGAGATGCTAAAAGGGTAGGAACATGCCTTTTAAAAGCCTGTGAGGCTGAAAGGGGTTTGAAAAGCCTTTAAGGTTAGCTGTATAAACTCTTTCTGGTAGATCTACCCCAATTTACTTTGCTATTTATGGTCATTATTCTACAGTAAATTATTTGTATTTCAGCAAGTTTGGATCTACACTGGGGCATGATCTGACACCCTAGATTTTATTAGGAGGTCACTTTTCAGATAGAGCAATTCATGTACTTTGACTGATGTTTGGGGGTTTTCTAATTCTGTTGTATTTATGCTTTTGATCCATTTTTTTCAGAAGTAGTTTGCAGCTTGACTCGTGAAAGTGGTAAAAAGTATTCCTATTACTTCAACATAACTGAATTTCTTGATTAAGTTTTTAATTGGAATAAGCAGTAGTTGATTATGAGGCAGATCTTAGATTACCTTAAGTTATATATACTTCTACTTCTTTTCATAGTGGTAGCAGAGGTTCTGCTGCTGTTGTTTGGCTGGAGGGTTTTTCTTGCAACCCATTTGGTTTTCTCAATACTGATCACTTTGTTCATTTGTTCTTAGCATTAACATCTGTGGCAGATTTTATTTAGCTACTGCTGCAGATAGCAATGGATGTGAAACTTTTCAACACTGTTTAGCAGGCTGCAGTGAACGGGGGCCCTTCTTATTAGTTGCTTTGAGTGCACTTACTGAAAAAGCATATCTGACAAGTTTCTGAAGCTTTGTCAAAGTTTCCTTTGCTTTCTGATTTTGGTTGCTTCTGTTTTGACTTCAGGATATCCCTGGATGTTTGTCACAGGAAATGGACTTGGCTGTTTGTTTTAAGTGACATTCAATACTCTGAAAAAAGAAGTGGAATATGACAAGCTCGTAATTTTGTCGATTCTTCTTTTTCCATCCACGAAATAGCTAGACGTGTACGTATCTCACTGTTCCGCTGGTGCCGTACAGTATGTCCTGGATTTTAATAGGACTTCTCTGCAGCTAGTTCAGGAGTCTGGGCTTGTTTTTTTAAAACATTTCTAAATGAAGTTTATTACTTTTGAAGAGTACTGGAGTACTTAACCTGGCAAATGTCAGTGACAACAGAAAAGCTGTGGTGTACATAACAACGAAGCGAGCTTTTTCCATATTGTCGCATCAGCATTTCTCTGCCCTTTGTCAGTAGACACTGTCACTTTCTCAAAAACAAAGCTGCAGAGTCTATAATGTGTGAAAAAACAAAGGTAGTGAGGAAAACTGTTGAGTTCGTACACAATGCACAACGGCTTATGAAACTGAAATCTGCCCTTAGTAAGTGTTTCTAGTAAGACCAAGCAGTGCAGGCTCCTGGGTTTAACTGCCTCCGCCTGCTCTGTGCTCCGGAGGCTTGATAGTCCTCGTGCAGAACTGGCACCTCTCCACTAAAAACAAGGACACTCTGCTGATTTATAGCAGCTGAAGAGCTGACTCTTCGTGGTTAGTTAAGAAGAAAAGAATAATTCCCACAACATCTGTGAGGAAATTTCTACCCCCTCGGTTACATGTGTGTAGGGTCCTGAACTGGCCGGACTGGGTAAACGGCACCAGCCAGAATAGCTGCTCCTCCCGCAGGCGTACATGGGCCGTCTTTGCACCGACACACTGAGATACTAGCTGCACTCAGCATTGACTCAAAGGTGCAAACCTCTCGTGTTAGCAATTAGCATGGCACCGTGCATGCGTCCCAGGCACTTCCCTGCTAATTGCCTAGCGCCGTTACCAACACCCCCCTGCTCACCTTTGGCCTCCGTCATTAGGCAGCGTATCAGCGCGTCGGCTGTGATTTGTGCCCTCACTGATACCGAAAGCAAGTGCAAATCTCAGCACGTTACAGGCAGCTGTATTTCCAAATTAATGCAGTAAGTGCTCAGGCATACTTTTAAGGCGATGAGTCAGGTGGGGCTTAATTTGGCATCAAGCGAGCCAACAAGCAGGCAAGGAAGTTGGTGCCATGGGGGACACCCATGGGGGCTCCTGTGGTCTCTCCTGGTTGGGCAGCGCCTGCATGGACACACACGGGAATTGCTGCCCTGAACAGGATGCTCCAGCCTCTTCGAAAGGAGCTGCCTTGGCACAGGCACAGGGTCCACATCCGTAAGGGCCCTCTACCGTCCCCCCGCCACCAGATGTTTGGTACGGTAACTGCCATCTCTGTTGCCATAAGGATGTAGCAGAAGCTGCGTAGCAGGTCTTTCAAAACAGAATTTACTAAAACTCACAAAACATCATGTTTCTGTAGACCTGCGTTGTATGCAGCATTTGTCTGCCCAAGAGCTTATTTTATTTTCTTTTAAGCATTAGCGCTAAAGCCTAAGCTTATTTATATCCACTATATATATCCACTAGCTGCTTCTGGTTTCTGTGCATAGATGGCACTAAGTACGTATTCTTGACAAGATAAGCGTAGAGATTTCCAAGAGTACACATGAAATTGGATTCCCAAGTGACACACATCAGTGGTCCATAAATGCTATTGTTATTCACCGAGCAGCAATGGGGCTGTACGGATAAATGACTTATATTGGCTCAAGGCTGCTACACGCCTGTTGACTGCAACAGCACGACAGTATCCCTAACTCATACAGGAAAAAAAACAAGTTTTGAAGCAAACGTGGCTGCCAACTATGAACCTCTTTTGCTATCTAACAAAAGATTTTGCTTCTCTAGTCAAAGTTACTTAGGGGACTTCTACATTGTCAGCCAAGAAGCATAACATGCAGGACTTCGAGGGTTGAGGCAGGCAGGGTCCTAAGCAAATAGCATCAGCCCTGGGTGCAACATCCAACTCGGGACGTTTATGGCCCTCCAACACCTCTGTAGGCCCACGGGCTCCACTGAGGGGGCTCCTTACTTGCATAAGTACAAGGAAGAGATTAACACCCACCACCACCACCCTGCTCTGTATTTCATACACCTACAGCTGCAGGACATCTGCTGAGACAGAAGAGTCTAGTAAATAAGACGTTAATGTAAAAAACGTTATTTACATTACCTAAAAGGAGAACCGTTAGGGAAATGTCAAAGAGGCTGTGTATCTTTACTGTGATGGCTGGATGGAAGCTCCTAAACAAAAAGCAGCAGGGAACCTACTATTTGCAAGGAGTCCTTTACATTTTTGTAAACTCTAAGAGTTCTGTGGAAAAAAAGTATTTTAATATTCCTTTTTGACAGCTCTTTATGGTCCTAATTGTTCTATTGTGCTTTCTGTTTCTTTTTTGGTGTCCCCCACCACCACTGCTTAGGGAGCTTTACAAAGTCATCGGCTGGGTCACATGCAACTTCTCCATGACCTGAAATGCCAGACAAAACGCATATGGAAGAAAAAGTTCCTGGTCCTCCTTCAGAAGGGTTCAGCTTTCAGAGTGAGCATTTTCTTTTGCTTTTTTTTCTTCTCAACCCAATTCAATGCTGACACATTCACCCCCTGCATTGATCTGGTTTTTGTTCTGTTTTCTTTTACTTCATCCCAGGCACGTCCAGAGACTTGGGCCATGCAACCCCCTTTGCAGAAGACATAGATTACCTGAACAACTATTTGAATAAGATCATGCAGATTCCCTTGCCAGCAAAAAAAAAAATCAGCCAATTTCATGGCTATGGGATCATTAAATGCAACAGCTTCTGAGTTTTCGCAGGCAGCCGTGAGCTGGGAGGGTGTGAAGGAGCCAGCAGCTCTGTGCAGCCACAGCTGCAGCTTCAGTAAAAACACTGTACCATTCTTTTATTTTTGCCTTTTATTCTTCAAAGTCACCTAGATTTTCAGGGTCCCCCTTTCTTGTTTCTAATGATCCCTTATCTAGACATGGGTGACACACACGGAGTTGCCTGTTGGTTATAATCTCTTTTTTTGTGCCGAAAGCAATCGTGGAGCTTGCCAGCCTTTGCCAGACTGATACGGCAAGCGCGGTCAGCAGCGAAAAAAACCCACCGTGTCGGCTGTGTATTATGAACATATCAAAACATCAAATTATCTCTGGTTGGATGTATTCATGTCATTTCAGGTTATTCTTGACAGCTGGAGTCCAGCCATCAGCTCTCTGGAGCCTCTGCAGACCACGGCTGCGAGTAGCCAGGGCAGGACGTCTTGTGTTCCCTGCCCAGCTCGGAGGGGATTTACAGTACTGCTGGTACCTTTTTTTTCCAGATCGCTTTCTGGAAGTTAATCAAGCTGAAGGAAACAGGATCTGGCTTTTTGCATGATCCTGGGTGCTCACTGCCATCTGAAAACTGGAACCAGCAGTGATTCCTGTGCAAGTCGCTGCACAGGCCTAATGCAGAAGCAGAAGACGGTGACAACCAAGGAAAGTTAGTCCACGATCAGCTGTGTTTGCAGGCTGCGTGTGTGAACCATGGCCACAGGGACAATCACCACTGCCAGAAGGGCACTGTGGAGACATTAAGTATTTTAGTAATTTACTATTTACTCACTGTGCCCAGTCATTAGACATCTATTATCATGAAATCTAAGTAAACAGCATTGAATTGTATAGCTTTGGGAGGACCTCCAGCAACTGAGCCTCATTTGCTTATAATGACTGACAGCAAACAGACTGCTCATCTCTGTACGTTTTAAGAAATCTGTGTTTACAGTACTTGCTGATCTGAGTTTTAATGTTTCCACCAGATCTGTGCTGAAAGATACCCCATGCTCTGCAAGTGTCCCTCCTGGATTCCCAGTCCTGCAGAACTGGCTAATGCATTTCTTCGTGTACTATTTTTCATTTGGCTCTATTGCTCTGACACCTGTTATAAAAAGAGCTCTGTATGATACAGTACTCCAGGTTATATGTGCAAGAGAAGATGTATTTGCAAAATGGACAGAGAACTTTTGTAAAAAAAAAGAAGTTAAAAAAAATGATCAGATGCTATTTTTTTTTTTAACCCTCATTTTACCCTAGACTCTAACGATGCTACAAACTAGTCTCTTCAGCGTGGGGTCCCCCTGGGTCTGCGTTTCAGGCATGTATGGCTGTCCGCGGGGCCTGGCAGCGTGCAGCGCCACGGAGGGGGCTGCAGCTCGGCCCCCGCTCACACGCCCGGCTGCTTCTCACGGAAGTCGATGGTGCGGGCCGGGGAAGAGTTTCGTGTCCACGTTTCAGAGCTGGGAGGCACAGGCTGGCATGGAAACGCACGCAAAGTCATACTGGGTTAAGTGGCTGAATGCAGCTTAAAACATTGAAACTCTCTCCTTTCTTGAAGTTATGCACAAAAATGCTGCAGTAGCCTCGATTAATACACTTCACAAGCTAGGTTTTCCCTGGGCCAGTGGGATTTTGGGTCAAGAACAAAAGAAAATATACATAGACTTTCCTAAGGACCTCCCTGCTGCAGACTTCCATGCTCCTTTTTCCCTTGAGGACCCAGCTGTGGGGTACTCTCTCCTCTCCTCCCCTCCTTGCCCCGAATAAAAATGCTACTTTATCAGTCAGGTCTCCACTCCCAAGCAGAAAGCTTCATTAGAAACCCACACTTAAAAAATACCAAATCTTCCTTGTCTGAACCTTATCTCAGCTAATGCTGTATGGGTCCTATAGAGACTCTCCTCTGTAGTCCTCTGCTCAGGTAAAGGGTTTTTTTCTTTCAGTTCTGTGCTGCAAATTCCTGACATAAGTAGTGATAGATGGGCAGCATTTAGGCCCATTTCCTAGTCCCACAGTCTGCAAAGTAAACGACCTACATGTGTTCAGCCTTTCCTGGCTTTGGATGGTTTTTCCACTTGTTTATACTGCATTTCTTGTAGCGGTTTATGTATGTGTATGGCTGATCAATTATAGCTAGAAGCTCTAAATCTGTAGGAAAAACTCCAGAGAAAATGTATCACTTAGCAAAGTACTGATGTTGGTGTACCCTGCAGAAAGTTAACTCTCTGTTTTCCACAGGTCCTCGCTGCACTCTGCATTGCTTGACCATGCAAGGGGAAAAGGAGGAGTTTGCAAGCCAGTTCTGCCTCTCACCCTCTGTGCTAATTAAAGGCAGATTTATCTGGATAAACTTGTGCTGGACTTTTTGGCTGCAATTTAGTGTCAATAGCCATGGTGAACCTAGGCTGGAGAAGAAGTCCATGAATCTATGTGTTTTCGAAACAGTGATTTCAACTTACCAGTTTTATTACAGTCATTCTTAATGAATATTAATCTATTAATTTTAATTATGAATATTAATTTATAAAGTCGATTTATCAAAGCCACTAATTAAAGTCAATAGCAAGTCTCCAGTTTACCCACATGATATTAGAGTGCATGACTACAGGGAGGCCTTGTTGTAAAAGTGACTTATTTCTGTAACGGTTGTTGGAGGAGTCTAATGGCCTTCATATTGTGAATGAGTTCATTGAAAAAAAGGTAGACTTATTATGGATTAACTGGGAGCCAGAGCCTGGCCTTACAATAGGAAAAAATAACAATAGTGTTCTTGATCTCTGCACACTGGCTTTACAAAAGAAGTCCTTTTTTTGTGTTGGTGGGTTGGTTTTTTTTTTTTTTTGGCAGGGGCAGGGGGAGGGGGGATTTGAGTATTCAGTGATAAAAAAGTAGACCTTGAAAAAATAAATAAGCTTGTTGGGGTTGGAGGGTGGATGGAGGCAGCCTTCAGTAAACCCTGGTGTTGCAATAGCTCTACTCTTTTAAACAGCCTGGCCTAGGGAGTCCTGCCTGGATGTGTTTATTTTTGTATTATCCTTGTACATATTGATAGTCCGACCGGTAAAACTCACCCCATCCAGAGTGAGACCCCCGTCAACAAAAGCCCCCAGCAGCTCCACAAAATGCAGGTGAGAGAAGCCAGCAGCGAACGGGCCCCAGGCAGGACTTTCTGAAGCTATTCCCACCCACCCAGCTGATCGACGGGCAGCGATTTGCTCCTGGGTGAAGCCCATCACGCGCTGCATCCTTTTTCCCTGCATCCTTCTGCTTCTGTCTTGACCGATGGCTCTAAATCTGCTCACCGGTCTGCCGGGTGACGAGGGGCAGGAGTCTTCTCCCCGCGCGTGCCACCAAGCCGAGTCAGAGCATCGTCAAACAGGACGCCCTTCAGGACCGGCGGACCTGGGCGAAGCGAGGTAGCAGAGGAGGGTTTCCACTCAACTCTGAGCTGCCCAACTTGCCCGCACTGTCAGTGGGGAGGGGAGCCCAGCGCTAGTGCTCGCCCACCACCGCCGCTCCGCAGCAGCTCGCACCTACTGCTGGGCTGCTGGCACAGACCCACGGGCACCTCTGCCCCGAGGCATTTTGCTTTTTTTTTTTTAGGTCGAGCTATCTAAAGGCTTCGTGAAATCCACCTCAGGCTCGCAGCCTCATAAGGAAAAAATATGCCGTAACAGGAGGCAGTAATTGGCAGAAAATAAGGGAGAGGGAGCCTTCAGCCCTAGTCTCCGCTCTCATTACTTTTAAATTAGTGGAACGGGGCTGGCAGCGCTGCAGCTATTTCTGATTGACACGGAGATAACCGCGATCAGAATCAGATGCGGAGCATGTTGAAGCCTTTCGTGCGCACAGCCGTGCGACGGCCCTGCGAAAATGGGCGGCGCGCTGCCCGGCCCGTTTAGCCCCGGCCCCCAAGACAGAAACGCAGCCCGTCGCCAGCCTCGCCGTGTTTCGGGCACTGTCATGAAGCATATAATGCTTTTTTTCATGGAGGTGAGGAAAATACATTTGCAGAATTAATCTCTGCTGCGAGAGGTTACCTCTCCGCCAGCAAAAATGCTTGTTCGGGTGCCTGCGGGCAGCTGATGAACGGTTTATGACGGCGCTGCAGTGCAGCGTTGCCGTGATCATTTCTGCTGCGTAGCAGTGTATCTGCTACAGACAAACTGCACCGCCAGTCCTCCAAGCCGTGTTTCTCAAAATGAAACGTTCACTCAGCAGCCAAGCTTGTTTTCCTAATTAATAACATTTAAAGTGACAGGGGCTGAGCTTCTCCCTACCACTTTTCTTTCAATGCCATTTACGCTGCAGAGACTCATTGATTTCTTTCAGTCAATACCCGTTAAACATAAGCTAACGTTACTGAGGTTTGTTAGTTTTTTGATTTTTTTTCCGAAACGCTTCGGTTGCACTGGCCACGTTTTAACGGAGGAGGAAAGCGGCAGAGCCTGGACGCGGCAGCAGCACGGGAATGTGAGCGAGCCGGGGTGCTGCGGCCTGCGGGGAGCACGCTGCAGCCCGCGGGGCTGCTCCGACGGGCGCCTGCTCCCCACTGATGGCCACAGAAATAAGAGAAGAGGAAAAATGAAGAAAATAAGAGGCGAGACAATTTTTGAGCACAGAATGCCAAAAGTTGTTCTTTCGTTTTGAAGATCTCCTTTAGTTCAATATGTGAGTATACTATTAAAATAAATACATGTACATTTACGTATCGGTATATACATGCTGTACCGGCAGGGGCTGTTGCTTTGCGAGCATTTGCGGTCACTTCAAGGTCCCAGCAGGACAACGCTATTGAAATACAGCAAGAAAAGCTGTTCCCCTGCTGTTTCCCAACTGCACAAGGTCTTAAAAGTGCCAGAAATCCTTCATCAAGGTGTAATCCCAAACTTACCTTTTAAGGAAGTTTATGGTGATTCAGATAAAACTGGAAAGAATATCCCAACTTCCAGACACTTATCCATGCCTACAAACAAATTTGGCACCTAAACTCTTGATAAATCAGTCGTGGGTTTGCCAACTGGTGTTGCCACATATTTGGATACTGGCATGTGCTGCGGGTAGGTGATGGCGCAAAGGTTTGGAGGAGAAACCAGGATTTGCTGCTTTATTTCGTGATCGGAGCCGCAGCCGTGCGCGTAGGTGCCTCCCCTTGCGTTTCTGCCACAGGAGCTGACCTCGGGGAAACGGCAGCTTTGCTCCCAGGGACATTTTGGGGAGCCCTGACAGTGTCTTCCCCCAGGCTTAGCCCTGCGAGGGTGTTTCCAGGCAGCCTCGTGTGGGAACGTACTTAAACTACGTACATGCGCAGGACGGGACGGCATGCATGTATGAGGGAGAAACCTTTTAACTCGGTGGCAAGTCTCTGCTTTGAAGTACCTGTTCTGCAATGGGATCAAACCTGTTGTGTAACCCAGTGCTGGGTTGCCATCTCCCAAAAGCTAAGGGGACGTTACTGGAAAAGTATTTTCTTCGGAAGAGGGATGGAATTCCTGCTAACAGTGTCAACATGTTCAGCTGGACACTTCTGAGGGGGAAAAAAATTCCTGAGTGGAGATTTCAGGGGCTTTTCAAAGGAGAGCCCAGCCCAGCAACAGCCTTGCAGCTCCACAGGCTTAGATCTTCTCTAGGGAGCTTTAAATAACATAGAAAAAAATGGGAGAAAGGAGCAGAAAAGGCAAAAACTGTTGCCAGTTCAATGCTCCTAGCTCTTACGCAATATGCATGGTGCTAATTGCATTTCTTGTTTCCAAGCAAACTCATCATTCCTTTGTTTGGCGTTTTTCAGGGATCGGTGTAAAGCAGAATTTTATGTACATCCCAAGCCTAACAAAAGTAATCCTTTTGGTGTTTGGCACTTCATGGGAGGTCAGCACTTCAATTCTAAACAGAAAAAAAAAGACCTGCTGGGATGAAAGAAAAAGCATCCTGCGTCAAATCCAGTAACGGTCACCAAAGTAAACAGGTAGAGCTTGGGAACGTATTTTGCTGGTAGTTAAAAATCAGTTTGGCAATCAGTGGCTGAAGGCCACCAGCCCTGTCAGCTCCAAAACAGTCTGAGACCACATTCAAGATTAAATAAACTTGGATTAACTGTGACCTCCTACCCTGCGAGACAAGACGCTGTGGCAATGCAGACAAAAAAGAAAGCTGCTGCCCTCGCAGGGGATATCTGATAAGCACCTAATTAATCATGCAGGAATGTATGAATAAAAATGTGGATCTTCAATGTCTGATTCCAGCAAGGGAGTTGCCACTGGATATTTTGAGTGCTCAACACATAGCAAAGCATGTGGCAAATTCTTTCCTGCTGTGCATCTAGCAAGCCTATTGATTTCAGCAAAGCCAGGCCGACTTATGCTACATGTGTGCATAAATATAGAGGACCTCCTCAAGCTATCAGATGGGCTATCACAAGGCCGATATCCTCTTACCCTTTTATAAGCATGTCCAACTCCATTTTAAAAGCAGCTAGGTTTTTACCACCGCTGTTTTCTTACAGTGAGCAAATTTAATGTGAAAATTGCTGGAAGACATTAAATATGGAATTCCACAGTCCCACTTTGACAGACACTTTGGTAACAGCGCAGCCACGCTCTGATGTTGCTTAAATGTTGCCTGTCCTTTTTTTGTATGCTGATCTAATTCGAGTTTCCCCGTGATGTTCAAATAACGCCAGGCTAATTAGAATCAGGCAAATATTTCGTGTCATGTGTAATAGGTAATATAAAGTACATATGCAATGATTTAACTAAACATCTAAGCTCTGGATAAAGAAAAGTTTTCATCTGGAGTTAACTTCCCAGGAGGAGGGAGAGCAGTGAGCGCTGCCAGTCCTGCCGCCGGCGCCCTTTGCTGGGTCCCGCGCGGGCAGCGGCTCCCCTTCCCGAAGGAATGATTCAAGCACAGCAAAAGCAAGATTTCTTTTCTTTTCTTTTCTTTTTTTTTTTTTTTTTTTACCTTTCATTTGCATGGGAAAATTGCCGCCAGTAAACTAATATGATAACAGAAAAAGATAGAGCAACAGCTAATTTTTGTGCTCCTTCTCTGAGGGCGTCCCAATCTAATCTCCGTTTGGTTAAAGCGGCTGGATTAGAAGGAAGCATTAGCAAGGCAAGTGGGGTCTCGGCCTCACGAAACTGAAAACGTTTAACCTGGCAAAGGGTTTTTTGGGAACAAACCCTCAAAAGTCTAAGGGAGAGTAGATCTCTAAATACTTTTAAACTGATAAAATATGCATGCACCAGGAGCAGATGGCTAAGTCTGTCAGGGACGCTCCGCTGGAGGAACAGGCAAAGAGAGCTGTTTTGCTACTAGAGGAATGGTGCTAATATTTCTATCACCTCCAAAGTTTATGGCTCTGTAAATCGCAGCATAAAATTATAAATCCCATCCCCTTGTTCTCCAAATGTGTATATATACATGTATCAATGGTGTTTGAATGGTGTATTCTGTTTTAAAATCAGCTTTGCTGCTTTCTCTGGTTTTTTTGGCTTATTACATAGCATCATCTAATGAAACACAACTACAGCCCTTTTAAAACTTTTAACAGAAAACACACACATGCACACACACTTGTGTTTGCAGCATATAATAAATGTGTAAAACTCATTGTCACAAGTTATTGCTGGTGTAAAGAACGTAACAGGAGTCAGGAAAGTTTAGGCATTTATGTAAAATTATATTTGCATCATGCAGGATTCAAAAGTGAAGTAGGATTGAGAAGAAAAAAATATATATATAAATCCTCATGCTTTCTGGAATAAGCCAATCGTCAATTCACAGTGCTTTCCCTGGGGACCTTTTTTTCCCCTGTATTCTCCTCTGAGGCCTCTCCCGCTGGCTGTTGTCTGAGACAGGGGACAAAGTGGGGTGCTGCTCTGAATCAGCAGGGAAATTGCTACGCTGATGTTTGAGACGTCGCTCCCGGTCTGCGCTGCTCTGCGGTGGGACTGGCCCGGACAGGAGCGGGAGAGCCTGCGCCAGGCAGCCGTACCAGCAAAGGTCCCAGGCAGCCGTGTCTGTGTGACGCTCACTGCAGTTTCTAAGGCACTGTGTTTCTATATGAGGGACTGAAAAACACTCGCTTAATTTGGGGAGGCGGGCATTACATATAGCCAATAAAGAATGAATTTTACACTTCAAGCTGATCATTCTTTCCTTGGATTTCCATGATTTTTTTTTTTTAATTAGACAGTTAAGCTATTAAAAAAAAATCACTACTGTAAAGTCAAACCTTTAACTTTTATAAATTGGAAGAATTTACATAGAGAATATTTGGCAGCATCAAGGAGGATTATCTGTAATTTTCCTGAATTGCATGTTTTCTTCCACCCTAGAAAGGTGGTCTGAACGCGGAGCCTGTTCTGGGTTTTCTTGCGTTCCTGCTTCGTGAGCTGGGCAGGGATGTGAGTCAGGCAACACAGCACCGGGCTTTCAGCAGAAAACCCTCGGACACGCTCCCTGGCAGAGGGAGGATAGTCCGTCTGCATGCCCAGCAAGTCCAGCACAACGGGGGCGTAAAGTCCCGAAAATAGAGAAATTGGCCTCCTCGGCTGTGGGGGGTCCTTCAGCCCTGGTGCCTGCGGATACACCAGGCGCCACGAGCTGCAGCAGGTCCCTCTAGGAGACACCGATTTTCGTGGGTGGGGCTGCTCCCCTCCGTGCGGGGCGGAGCGGTGGGAAGCGGGGTGCTCTCCAAGCCTCTGCCTCATCCCGCGCTGCTCCTTCCCTCGTCCGTGCTGTACCCCGGCTGTGCAGGCCTTGAGGGACTGCCTGGAAAACCAGATCACTGAACTCAGGTGAGACAAAAATAAGGGGGCGGCTGGGTGGGAGCAAGCGGCGGGGGCTATGCCTTGCACTGCCCTGCGATGGCTTCAGGCTGAACACGCACAGAAGCAGCAAAGAAATACCAAGAGCCCAGTTCTGCAAAGGCAAACATTTCTTTTTGTTGAAAGCTATGGACTTTTAACCCCCCTAAAGAGAGTTTTGAAAGTTTCATTTGACTTGCAGGAACTGTGAATTGCATGGTTTTGTATTTAGCCGAGGCTCCAATCCTTAATTCCCAATATATACCTGAAATTATGCTCACAGGCATGACCAGTCACTCTCGTCATGATAAGCTTTTCTTTTTTTAAAAAGGTCAATCAGGAATTGTAATTTCAGCATTCCTCTTCCTCTCTCTTTGATCTAAATCTTCCTCTCTCCCTCCCAAAATTTTGTTAAAACTATTCCTTTTTGCATGGACTAATTGCACGGGCATTGAAGCAGAGCAAGAAGCTGCATTGCCAGGCAGCTTTGCCGCAAGAGCCCTTTCCCAGGAGGTGGGAAACATGAAATCTAAGGCCTGCTCCAATGAATTTTGGATACTAAAAAAAATAATCACTGGAGCAGGGTATTGAAATCTGGATCTGCCCTCCAGGCATGTACCCTGATACCTGCTTTATAGAGTTGCACTCCCTTCTTCTGATTGAATAATTAATTCCATGTAAAGTGGAAAAAACTGCAGCAGAAGGGACTTCTCTATCCCCAAATTCTGGCATTTTAGTGTTGAAAGTGTGCTGTGAGATAGGCTGCGGCTCTTAGGGCTAAGCTTCGAAGGGCTCGGGAGGCACATTGCGATGTGCAGCCTGTGGTGGCCCGTGACGTAGGCGTTCGGCGGACTCCTGAAAGCCCTGCCGTTAATTGCACTGTCACGTCTGGCTGTTGGGGCAGGAAACGATGGGGTGGGTGGTGGCTTCCAGTCCTGCGTTACCCAGAAACACAGGTTCCAGAAAACAGGACAGGTCAACTTATCTGACTGCTTTATATGCCAGGTGGGATCTCCTTGGTTAATAAGTAAAAAGAGGAAGTGAGCACAGCTACCTCCTTGTTCTGAAGGAAAAGAATAACCCCCTGCGGCTTCACCCATCTCTCTAAAAGCCAGCGAGACTGTGAATAAGGGGAAGAAAGTGTCTTTGCATGCTAATAAAGGGCTTTGGGGCCTGGACAGACATGAGGATGCGTGGGTCTTGCTACGCGGCTTGGCCAAATTTAAAACAGGTCCGTGCAGTCAGGTGTGGGCAGACACGAATTCTTCTGCTGACACCTCGGGCTCGCTGGACCTGTGCCATCTCCTGTCCGGGTGGTGCACGATTTTGCTAGTCCTGTGATGCGCCTCAGCTGATGTCACGAGAAGGGGACCTGTTATCCCAGGCACAGCACTCACGCCTGGCTCTCGAGTTGTCGGCAGTCACATCTAGCAGCGTTTGGGCCCAGGCAGAGCCAGGTTGCCCTTGTCGGTGCCAGGTTGCACAGAGGCAGCTCCTGGCAGCCTGGTGGCTCTTCCCACGCTCCCTGCGTGCATAGTGTGGTGCTGTCCTGGGCATCCTTCGGGACACGTAGCCTTAGCTGTTCAGCTGATCACCGCTTTCAAGACTTGGCAAGGTCTGTACGTGCTCCAGAAATATTTGCACGCCAAAGGAATAAAGTTGTTCCAGTGTCAGGCAGAGATTTTTTTCAGGATAGACTTCTGAATTTAGCTGTCTAAAGGGACAGTCAGACAGTACTGAGGTACCTCACTTCTCATACAGGATTTTTTTCATAGTATCTTTAAAAGAGATATCAGAGCACGGCTGATATTACAGACAGTTGAAGACAGATTTATAATTTTTAAGGCCTTGTTGCTAAAATAAGCAGAATAAATACTAGAAGGTAGCCCACTTCCAGTTTCTCTCTTCCCTTGTAGTTCTGCTTGGGTATGCCTGGCTCATTTAAGGCAGCGGTGGGCCAAATTCCATTACAAGGGAGATTTGGCCAGGACAGGGTTAAAAGATGAGCCTTTCCCAGGGTAATACCCTTTGCAAAAAGCAGAGAGACCGGCAACCCGTCTGCATGGGATATGCTGATGAAGGCTGATGCTCATCAGGTGGGAAAGCCACAGATCCCAAAGAGATTATAAAGCAGAGCCAGGCAGCCCTGGTAGGAGGGGTGTTTGTGCTTGACTTTAGGAAGGACTCATGAAGGTAGGCTCTTTTCTTCTCATTTATTCTCTTACCCCATGTGCTTCCTCCTCCCAGTTAGATGTTTTCTTGAATGCAACCCTTTATTCTCCTCATTTCCTTACCTCTTTTCAGATTTCCTTTTTGTTTCTGCAAGAGGTTAGTAGAAGAGGGGATTTTTACCCTTGTCCTTTGGACAAAGGGATGTTTGAAAGGGGAGTATAACTCTGTAGGCTTGCATGGTACTTGATTTAAGCTGAGCTTGTCTGTAACCTTAGTTAAGGTTAGTGTGTCTTTACTCAGTCAAAAGAAAAGAACTGATAAGGCACTGCACTTAAATCACTAGGCTAGTAGTTTACGTAAAGCATATGTCTTGCTCTAGGTTTCTTTCTATCAGCTATAAATAACTGTAGGTGGATAACAAATAATCTACTTTTCATATAAATTCCATCAAGCACTTAAAATTATGCAGATTTCAGGACTAACTCAACATATTGCTGTTCATGTCATTTTATACCTTTATGATAAATTGAATGACTGGCTCGGACTAGAAAGGAGCATCTCAGTTCTCAGGAAATGTAGCCCTCCCTCACTGTCATGGAGGGGCCACCCCGGCCTAGGGCTCCTGTGAGAGCAGAGACTTTAGCAGCTGTATTATGCCTCTATGATCCCAGCCCTGCTTCTCACTGCAGAGAGAGAGAAAAGGCCACATTTATGTGACCAGCAGGCTGCTTTTCTCATATTTCTGATAACCTTATTGAGTGGATTAGATGTGTCGATCAGAGACTTCCTTCAAAGTCAGCATGATGAACTATGTCTGAGGAATGAGAGCATGGAGGGAGAGAAGTGTGAGGCTTTCTTTGACTACTGTTTTAGCAGCAGTCCAAGCTGTATCTAATCTGTTATAAAGGGCTTTTATAGCTACGGTTGCCAACAATATTTCTCCCTAACTGAGAGGGAACTAAACCATCCAAGCACTGTTTGGGTGGACAAAGTATTAAAAACCTAAAACCAAGAAAATATTTGGCTGCCTTTCCTACTGCAAATAGTGTTGCCAGTTAGAGATAGAGGAGGGAAACTAAACATTTACTGATGCCGATTAGTTTCCGAAAGCATATAAGAAATCTGTTTATACATGGGCTGATGGTGATATCGCTTTGTCTTATGTCTGGGAAGAACAGGGACTTCCCAGTTTGCTTATTCAGATATTAATATCTAAACAGTAAGCAGGCAAGGCACTGCACTGCCTTGTCACACTGGACAGAAAATTCACAAATAAAACAAAGCCATGTAGTCTAGAACCAACAAGAACAGCCTTCAACTGTATCTGTGGCTCTCTTAAGCAGTAGTCTTTGAGGAGACCTGTAATGCCTCTGTTGGGTGGAGCAAGGGCACAGAAAACTGCTTTTTGCAGTGGCTGGAGTGCTTTGTTTGCTTCTCTCCCACTTTTAATTTGCCAGACTATTGGAGGAAAAAGTGTTAAAAACAGTCCTTTACAGTGGGACCATTTTTCCTTCATGAGATATGAAGGCTGAATGGGTAGACTGGTTTGCCGCAGAACGGGGAGGATGCTGGGGGTCCCAGCGGGAATGCCCGTGTGTCACGCTGACATGCAACATGCCCCAGGCACCCTTCTGAGGCTGAGGCAGGGGAGGTTGGTTGGGAAAGGCAATGTCCATGGCTTTCAGAAATAACGCACTGACTCTTAGAGTGGGTCTGAAAATCTGGGCGAGTCTTAAGGTTCACTTTTTTAAAAAGGATGTGAGTTAAAGTGTATACTTGACCCAGAGAGTCAAGCCAGACATAAGAAGGGTTGGGGGAGGAAAAGTTTGCTTCAACTTGAGCGTTTGGAGGGTCTCCATGCTGGGTTAGAGATGGCACTGCTTGCTTTCCTGAGCAGAAAACTTGGGAGATTTGGTGAAGGATGAGACTCTGTAGATAAGTTGAATATCAAGCAAGCTAGTCTAATGGGGAGCTTTTAATATAGACCTGGCTAGGAGAGCAGTATCTGCAGATGCTGAGGGGCAAGTAGGCAGGTCTGGCTTGCCCAGAAGGTAGAGCTAATGTTTTTTTTTTTTTTGGGGGGGGTGGGGGGAAGGTGATGGAAGGAATCCTCGGGCCTGAATACTTCCTAAAATGCTGGATCAGTGTCAGTTACACTCATAATTATATCCTGATCCCATCAGGCCTTATGCCTATGTTTCAGTGTTGAAGCCAAAGGGGTTTACACAGACTGTTCAGCACATGCCTTTCAGCATTGCTAAAACTGCTGCTTGAGTTGCTGAAGTTAAATGTGTTAGGATTTTTAAAATTACATATTTGAATAGTTTTATTGCTTTGTAGGGTTTTTTAGTGTCGTAATGAAATGTGGTATCCTGTGGGGAAGACAGCACCACTCAAATGCAATTCAAAATGTCTCCTTCCATCCTCAGTAGATTGTGGATGTGGAAGGGAGTAAATGCAGAATTAGAAAGCTGCTGTATTTTTATTGTTACAGAATCAAAAATGTACTCAGCACGTAAAGGAAAAGTGCAGGTCTAACTTTGAGATAGTAAATGACTAACAAACTGAAGTTAGAGATGCTACAGCATCACTGATATTAAAAAAATCCTCATTAATATTTGTTACATTAATATAAATATGAAACTGGTAAATATGTATAAATTGTGATTACCCTTAACACTGCAATACAACAAAGTTTGATTTAGTCTTCATTTTTTTGTCTCCCTCTTTTATTGGTTTTGCATCTGCTCTTTTGACCTGTTTGCTGGAAATTGTTTTTGAATCTCATACATATGTATTTTAAATGTGTTGGGAAGATAAGATACCATCTTTTGTCAACAAAGCTGTCTGCTGTAGCCAAATCATATACAAGTGGAACTTCCACATATTCTGAGTGGAAAAAATGAGTCCCCTGCCATCCCTCCATTATTATTACTCTGCCCAGGTTTGAGTTAATATAAGGATGTTTTTTTCCTCATCCTGCCCTTTTTCTGGGAGGAAAGCATGGCTGTTGGTGGCGTTCATCTTTCTGGTCCCTTAGCTAGGCTTGAGAAGTTGCAGAGAAAGAAGGATTTGAGGATCAAAGTTGTCCATTATATGAATGAAGAGGCCTTATGTGCTTCTTAGTCCAAGAGTGCTCTGAAGACAATACCATTTGTTCTGAATTGTATCTGATGTTTTACTAAGCCCACTTGCATGGTACATGCTCTTCTTAAACAGTATTGTGGGTATTTCAAGCCATATGTACAATAGAATGGTGACTAATTTAAAGGAAATATGTTTGACTGACTTAAAGTGCAAAAACATCTTTTAGTGGTTCCCATACAAGCAGTATTTTCTGCTTTTGAATCTGAACGTTTTCGCTTATTTGAATTGAACACTTCTGTGCATTAGTGTGAAAAAACACTAAAGGGTTAGCAACAGCAGCAGATAGGATAACTGCCCTGCTCTGGGATTTGGACACAATCAGCTCTCATCAGTGAGTTAGGTGAGCGTGGGCAATTCATTTCATGCTGTTCTGTCTCCTTTTTTTCCCCCCCCTCTAGAAGAGTATTTCTCTCATTTTCAGTACAAACTGGTTGGAGTTTCCAAGGTCTCTGGGATATAAGTAAGATTTGTGCCTATTCTGAAGCCTTGTAGACTTCATTGGCTACCTATGCAATTGCAAGGTCATTCTGCATTGCTCTGATAACAAGCTGTTGGGTCCTTACCTCACAGAAGTACATGTTCACTGTGATATTTTTAAGCTGAAAAGACTTTACCAGACAAGTCTTTCAAGATTGAGAATTTTTTTCTTCTTGAAATGGTGTATTGGGAAAACAATGTTTTATAACCCTGGTGCGTGATTTCCAAAGCAGTATATTCATAGGACAAATGCCAATAAGCTAGAATGTTACACAAATAAGAATACTATAAATTACATGAGGGCTATTTACATAAAAACTTCATTTTGACAGTCTACACAATAATTCATTTTAAAGTATTTTACAGTATATTCAGTAGAGAAGAGCAAGGTAATGTAGTTAAAGCCCTTCTTTTATAGCTCAGAAGTTTAGAAAGGAAGATTTATTGGTTGGTCAGTCAAATTTTGTCATGAACAATAAACCATAAAGTTATTGCAGCTGTGGTTATTTGACAGAAAAGACCATTAGCTACCATAAGCCAGGGACAATAATTGTCCAGTTGTCACAATCACTGTAAACAAATGTTTCTCAGTTAAACTCCAGTGACTAGAGGAAGTAATCTGGAGAGTAGCAGACATTTTTTGATTCATATTAGTACAGCTGTATCTGTACATTTGAAGGGAAGATGTTGCATATCCCTTTCTGACGGCAGCATTTGCTCAGCTGAATCTGGATCTTGGCTCTCAGTGCTTTTCAGATTGGCAAAGTTGGACAACAGGGAACTCAGAACCAAAGCTTGTCTCCCTTGCTGTTGTGAGGGCTGCGGCTAGATGCAATTGATTTATGAATCTTTTATCTACAAAATTGCCTTCCCTTTGCTTGTGCCTTACTTCTATTTGCCTGTTCCCGCGAGCTCGACTCAAGGAGTCTGGTGGAAGGATTTCAGCTGTGTGATTTAAGACTACCACACTGCAAAACTTGGGCAAAAATCTGAAGAGCAATGTTGCTTATGGAACAAATTAGTTCTGTATCTATCATTGTAGCTGGAAAGTCGGAGTAATGTAGAGGAAGTTGGCAGAGTTGCGTAGCATCTCATTTTATTTTTATCTGGCTTATTCCTTTCACAGTCAGAACTCCATCAGCCATTTAATGTCTTTGGCAAAACCTGTTTCATTGCAATGGGTATTCTGATGGGATGTTCCATGTTAACATTTGCTTTAAAATTTTAACACAAGTCATAAAGGTTTTGTTAGCTTTTATCAAAAGCCGAAGGGGTAAAGCTGTATGGAAGGAAGGCTGCAGGCTGAAATTTAGGATCTGTATCTTCCTGATGAATGAAAAATGTTTCTTGATATCAGTTCTTCTAGTACTTAATATGTAATTTTACAGAAAATATATTAATGTATATTACAGCAGAAATATAAACATGTTTTTGTATCCAAAATGTGTATGCAAAAGCAAACTGCTGCTTGATGTGTAAATAGGTTCAGTTACCAGATCTTTGCTGATTAACAAAGAAAAGCTTAGCGTGTACATCTCACCTGACATAACAGGTTTAAGCAAATTATGAAGAAACACTACTATTGTGATCTACTTGAACCTATTAGGTAAGGAGAGAAAAAAGAGCAAAATTTTCTTATTTATGATGGATACTTCAAAACTTGTGATAATCTTGGCTACTACTTTTTCTTCAACTGAGTGGCCACAGCAACCCAACAAAATGTAATTATAAATGTTAGTCAGATATGCAACTTGAAAAGTCTCAAATAGAAAGAAATGCCATCTTCTTTTCCTGTTCCGATGAAGTTGGTCTTCTCATTACTTTCTCTATTCCCAGACTTTGCTTAACCTGGAGAAGCATAAAGATTTCAGACACTTAATATTCTACAGCTTCCCAGCGCTCATGGTGTTAAGTGAAGTGGTCGGAAATATCTGCTCCCTTCCTCTTAATATTCCCGCAAAACTATCTTTAGCACATGACTCTCCTAAAGGACTGGTATATTATTCAACATCGTTTCTACTCAGCACAGTTTTCACAGATTGTACAAGAAGTGTAGAAACACATTTTTAAGAGAACTCTTTACATTGCTGTCAAATCTAGTTTATATCTTAACAAAAACCCTCTGGGAATCTCCCTTCTTATATGGAAAAGAATGGTTGGTGTATTCCCCAGCTGTATAATTCGTAGTCTGATTTTAGACCTCTGTTGTCTGCACAATGACTAGCTTACACATTTAATGTACGGGCTGTTAATCACATTCAATAACTTCTACATTTGTAACTTGACAAAAATGTGCTTCAGAGGGCAATGTTCCAGTTCAGTCCATTTCTCTGGAGATAAATGCTTGTGAATAGTATTTCAAACAAACCAAGAGTTAAATGAATTCTAAAATTCAGAAGTATGGCTTTCATTTCACTCTTTAAAAATAGAACTTTGTTCTTTGTTCTTTTGTTTTTTTCTACCACCTATATCAGAAGCAAAAATACTAGCACCAGTGAATCTGCACCTCTGAAATGAATGTTTTGTTTAATAGTATCGGATTCCAGATCTGTGATTTTATATATACATATGTGCATAGTGGGAGGAAAATTAACAAATTTTTCTGAACATGTGACAGACTAAAAATTGTTGTTTGTATACTTACATGGATCCAATCTGATTCTAAAGTGTTTAGGTTTATGTATGTCAAGATGACTGGAAAACTCATCAGAGCTGAGAGCTGGCTCCTGCTGAAGGCATGTGTAGGAAGGAAAGGCCAACTGAACTCTGAGGAGATGCTTCTTTGTAATATTAGACAGAATTGATGGTCTAGTGATCCCTCATGGTATTTTTCTTCCAAAATGAATCCTGTTCTTGGCCACTGTTTTGTAGCATGCCATCTTGATTTAATATACAAAGTGCTTGAGCTGTTGGTTATGTCCATAAAGCTTTTTACCTTAGCTTGAGGTTTTAAATTTTATCTCAGTAATAAGCACCTTCATTTCATTACAAGTGAATGGGACTGCCTGACTATAAATTATTGCAATTGTTTCTGCTTCCTCAGTACAATAAGTAGACTTCAGCTTGCTCTCCATTGCTCAAGTGTAGGGGTGGGACAAGAGAGAAAATAGTTGCCTTGAGTCTCTGATATAAATACAAAGCCATTTTCTTTAGGATAAACTTTAGTCAGGGTTAATCCAAATTTAAGTCTGTCTTTGGACAGCACTTCAATGTGGTTTTAAGTACAGCAATCATAAATAAAATTCCAGAAGAACAAATCATCTTGAATGACATCTCTCTTAGTTTGCTCCCTGGAGTTCATTGCCCCAGCTCTGATGATGTATAACCTCTTTAAGACTAATATGTTTCTTTTAAAGTGGTGAGCATACATAGGTACAGCTGTATTTAATTAGTTCCCCATTGGCACACCTTTGTGATGTCTGAACCCTGGCTGGGGTAAAACCTTGCGGTATTGGCATCTGTGGTGGAGCTCTGTCCGAAGAGTTCCTCTGTGAGGACATCTCTGTTTGATTTACCATATTTCTGCATTTGCGTTTCTTCTGGGCTATGTGTTCTCTGTCCAAATTTTTTGTGTTTTATGGCTATGTCAGTCAGTCTAATAAAAAGGTATTGTATCTCCTTACTAATGATTCCTCTCCTATGCCCTTAGACCATTACAGCTGCAACAATACTGCTGCTCTTAAAATCTTCACATGAATCTCTTTTGCTGTTGCTACTAGTTGTTCTAGGAAAAGAATTAGTGTTTATTCTGATAAATACCTTTTTCTTCAAGAAAACAGTAATTCTGTGAATATGTAGCAGCTTATCTTTTTCTGCATAAAACGATAAAAACCATAATGCTGTGTTTTCCACCTTTTGGGGAAAGTTTAATGAGCTTCAAACTAACTTATGCAAGGAAAAATCTTTTGCTTTTGTGTAATTTGTTGCACCTTTCTGAAATATTAATGAAGGAACTCTAGTATAGGTAACAGTTTAAATGATTACCTGAACTTTGTATTTTAAGATCCTATGAACCTGATAAAAACACTGAAATGGTGACTTATATCAAAAAAAGTCACCCTTGTTTTTGAAAGAGGGGATCTTTTATCTGCAGTAAGCTGACTGTTCAGTGGATATTAATACACTTACAGTTTGTCTGTCTTTTCTTGACCACTGCTGGTTGCTGTTGAAATGGCCCTAACAGTAAAATCTAATTAAAAAAAAAAAATGCTTATATAATGATCACAAATGAAGTGCTTGTGCTTCACAGGAGAAGACTTGCAGATAAATCTCCCTGCTCTGCTGCTCAGTAGTTGAATTCAGGAGGCCAGCTGAAGGTGCCAGTTTTCAACAGTGGCTTCACTAGATACTGAGTCTTTTAGATTATCACCTGCGACTGAAGGGCCTCTTTAATCCCAGAATGCTGGACACTGGCACTATTATTATTGCCACCATGTTGCTATTAATATTTCAGCTCCTTGTTCTTCTGGTGTTTTTTTCCTGAAGCTTTTTCTCCTTTTAAGGTCATATCCTATTTTTTTCCCTGCTCTTGTTTTATTTGCATTTTTTTAAGACTCAGTAAATCTAATGTTGTGCTCCATGCTGGAACGTCTAAGGGGAACAATAAAAGCACATGCAAATACCGTTCTTTCTGCTCCTTCATCAGATAACTGCATAATCATATCTTAGCAAACTGTTAATTTGTTAATATTGCTATTAAACAATTTAGCTAGACTTGATCAGAATAGTCATGCAATTAAACCCACTCAGCATATTCAAGTTTAGAGGTTTCAGGCTGCAACTTAAATAATCTTAAAGCTAAGGATCTTCTATGGGTATTGGTCAAAGATAGTGCTTCTCACTGAATTTTCATATAGACATTGTATTTCTTTGACATGGCTGCGTTCCCATTTTGTTCAGCAGTAGGCACGTAAAGGAGGGAAGGATGAGTGATGTTAAGGAAAGTAACTAAGGTCCTGTCTAGCTGTAATTCAGCATCATCTCAAGTTTCTTAATATCTGTTGGATGACCTGTAATTATGGGCCACTTTATCAATGAGGCAAACTTAAAACATATGTATGCTGAGCTGAGCAGCAATATTAATAAATTAAAAGGATAATATCTGCATGTGATTTCATTGTTATCAACAAACATTCCAGTATGGAGCCTAATATTTGATTTATCCTTTCAGCTTCCTCCTCCTATTTTGTCTTTTGAACCTTGCTGGTAGTATCCATCTATCTCAGAAAAGAACTAAATCTGTTTTCTCCCTTCCTATTAGGTCGTATACTGTGAAACCAAAGCAGTGCATGGCCTGCTGAATTAGTCAGAGGTCCAGGTGAAAGTAGTAAGACAACTGGAAATCCTTAAAGATGCTTAAATTTTAAGCTCTACAAAGTTAAAGCCCATAACTGAGTTTATTGTAGCATTGAAGTGTAGCAAATATCCTGTATGCTCCCCATATCATAAAGCTCATCCTAAAAGGATCTGGAGCAGCACCTTCACCACTGAAAGCCAGAGCTCAGCTTTTCCACACTGTCCTGGTGACCACAGGAGTCCCTAGCAGAGCTTCAGGTGCTGTGAGGCAGCGTAATGTTGACCTCTGCCTTCATCAGCAGTCCTGTGCTCTCCCTCCTGCAGCTGTCCCTCCTCCTTCAGCTGGCTAAAAGTCAGTTTTGTCCACCTTGAGTGTGGTGGGATAGTTCAGCCTGCTGAAATGATTTTTTTTTTTCTTCTAGAATGAGTGGAAAATGTGAGGGGGGGAGGGATCCAAGAACAAGAGTTACTATGTACTATGTTGCGTATGTCACCACTAAGGCAGAGAAACTTACAATAAAGTGAGGTTTCAAAGTATTTTCAAATGTCTTGGAGATTTGTCAGAATTCTGTTATGTAACACAAAATACAACGAACGGAGTTCCTCTGTTTGGCTGTGACTCCAGAGTAACCAGTTTTCACTTTGGTGCATCGCTGTTAGTTGTGATAGTTCTGTTACCAGCAAGACTTCTATTACGCTCTTGGATTATCAGCAGAAAGCAGGTTAGATGGCATTTTTTATTGGATGAGAAGAGGAATAGCAATAAATTGCAAGACTGTCCTTTCCTATCACAGGCTTGCAGTGCAGAAAGCATGCATCAGTGTGTTGGGTTATTACTTAGCTTGTGTGACTGATTGAGTGCTGTTGCTTCTTGTAAGACCATGAAGGTTTCCCAGTCTCCACAAACAACCGGCAGCATAAAACGGAGTCAGTTGGCTAGAATGCTGGCCATTAAAGAGAATTTTGCATTATTAACTTGTTAGAAAAATGTTGATGGCAATAAGTAGTATTTTTCCTCTTTGTCTTCACGACTGCTAAGAGTCTATCAGCCACTGATGTCTTACAAACTGCACTGATAGTGCAAGCATACAGAACAGGGATCTTGATTCAAAGGGGCTAAACCACAGTTCAGCAGAAAGACAAGCTTTCAACTGTTAGTGTCCCAGGTGAACCTTCCATAATATGTATTCTCCAGTGGCTGGCTCTCCTTTTATTTCAAGCAGTCTTTCTAATTTCTTCCCTCTCACTTCTTGGTCTCCTTATCAAAACTTATTTAAATATGATATTTTTACCTATGTTATTGGGCCCTTTAGAAAAACATGATTAAAGAATACAATTTAGGTATGTTTAAAAATATGCTGTGCTTTAACATGGCTTGGGTTATTAACCTAATACAGTTGTGTTTTCTCATGATACTTGATTAGGCTTTAGTTTCAATTTTGGCACCGAACTTATTTATGTATGGATAATGACTTAATTTGGGTAAGGAATACCCTGTGACCACTGCAGTGGTGTCCACTGCTCAGCCTGGCTGCCATCTGTGACCCTTTCCACCAGATTCTTCTTTTTCCCTTGTGTCTTCCTACCTGCCCACCATGACTAGTGCCAGTAGTCAGAAATATGGTGCTTTTAGCACACGAGAGTCACAGCATTGGGAATCTGGACACCTCAACACAGCTTCAGTTCACAGCTTAGAGTCACAGACACTTGCTGTAATCTCCTGCTGTGATAAGCTGTACTATCTTCCCGATGGCATTCGGCAAGGTGTTGCTTTTCTTCCTCTTGCTCCTGCCAGCTCTGAGGAGGAGAGAGGCACCCAGGAGAAGAAGCCCTGAAGCATACCTGCAGTGACAGATAGAGGGAAGCAGGATATGAGAACCAGATGTCTCTACTCCTACTTACTCCTTCCTACCCAGTCTCCAACAGTGTCTTGTGGAGGGGAGTGCTGCTTTGTGGGAGTTAAGGCTGTGTCTACACTAACTGGTAAGACTATGGGCCTTTCCTCAGACAGCCAAGCGAGGGGTATGTGTGGCCCAGCTCTCACTTTCTGTGGTGCTGATGTGGCAGAAAGGGATGTGTCAGAGCCAGGTGGAAGTATTCCAAGGTTCCCTGGTTTCTTCCCAGCCAGTCCCAAAAAATGCTCTGGCTTTGGTCCTTGTCCTTCTGTAAAATGAAGTTATGGATTAAATGCCTGTGTTGCTCATGCAACATGATGCTTTATCTCTCCAGCACTCTTTCTTGTGGGGGTTGCTTTACTCTTTTAGTGTAAAATGAATGTAATGGCCCCAGCTGATGAAGGACTAGTGTCCCTAAGACTTGCACCATTAATCCTGGGATGAGTAAGTGAGCGGTACCTGGTTGGTCATACCATTCAGCTGGCCTCCAAGATACCCCAAACCATCCCCTGGTGCAGTTAATTTCTTAAAAAAAGACATCTCTGATTTGAAAGTGTCTTGGGTATTACATGGATTTTGTGCAAGCTTCTGAAAACGGCACCACAGCGAATGCATATGGCTTGCAAGAGTAACAGTGTTCAGCCACAACCTTTATGAATCTGTTTAATTAGCATCACTGAGAAAGGATGCTATAAATGCACAGCAGAGGGGTGTGTGTATATGTTATCACAAGTACTTTTTGCAAAGTTTTAATTGGCTTCCTTTTAGCAGAGACAACGCTAAGCTGAGAACTGTTATGAACAACATAATTCAGCAGGGCATGTGATATTCATGAGGAACAGATAAAAGAACAGATTTAATAGTTTCAGTCCTTGGCAGTATATTTTGTTCCAGTAACAGCACAGAATTTAATCTGTTTGTGTTAAACTTGAAAAAAGCTAAACAGAAGAAAAGAGAGATCACGCTGGTTTTCACAGCCTGTCAGAAGAATCTTTTTGGAAACTTAGAAAAGGATGAAATATTCCTGCCCCCAGAATACTCTCCGCAGGGCCAGTAAGCTCCCACTTGTGGGGTTCTTCTGAGGCTGTTCAGAGGAAGAGGGTACCTTTCTTCTTGACAAGTCAAGCGGTTGCAAGGTACTGAATGCCAGATACTCTAAAGCAAGTGGGCTTTTTATTAATTATTATTAGGGCTAATTAGGAGACATTTCAGACATGATGCCAAATGTGAACATACAAATAGGCTTTCTCATACCTCCTGCAACCTGGGCTTCATACAAACTGCTTTATAAGCCTTTTCTACCATCTTTTGTGTGAGTATTAGATGAATTTCCAAAGACAATGCTTCTGGTAATCATGTTACATCTTTTGCCAGGTTTTTTTAATTGCACTGAGTCCAAGTTAGCTGCTGGTAAAGCAGAGAGAATAATAATTTGAGACAGTATTGGCATGACTGGACTGTAACCTGGAGGGTGCCTTAGGGCTTACAGAAGTACTGGCATAGAGGGTGAAAATGAGAGGAATATTCTGGGCAATCAGAAGAGAAATAATAGCTGAGCAGTAAGCTCATGCTTTCTTGAAGCCTCTACTTTGATGGCTGGATGTGGCCAGCCGCACAGGAAAGAATAGTCTGAGCAGCTCTCTCCCTTGCTTGCTTCACGTGAAGTCCCCAGCTCTGCTCTCTGTAACAGAAATAACATTTTGTGTGGAAAGGAGTGGAGGAGAGGTTTTACAGTAACCCTATGACCTACCTACCCTGAAAGCAGGAGATAAAGAGCAGGCTTAGTCTTGATCTTCCTGTGGCTCACAGTGGCACCCTACACGTTCTTCCTCATCCCTTGTCAGAGCAGGAAAAAGTCATGAACCATGGCAAAGACGCAGGTGAAGGATTTCTAACAGCAAAAAAATGAAGTAACAGACAAAATCTTCAGTCAAGTGTTGGTAAAGAAATATTTTGAGCTTGCCGGACTTTTCAGCTTCCAAGCATTATGAAAGTCACTTGAAATTAATATCTCTTTAGTATTGGCTGGCAGCTGAGGAGCTTCTATAAAGACGATTTAATAAATGAGGGAAAAGCTTGCATCAGAATATAATGGCATTATAATTTGCACAAGAACATTAGAGAGGAAATTACTACTAAATGCTATAAAAGAGTCTTAGAACAAAGGAATCTGGGAGGAAATATTCAAGAGGTTTTTTTATGGTCTGTTCTCTATTTCAGTGCCTGATGTAACAACTAGCTCTAATGTGCATAGTCTAGGTCATTCAGTCGAACTTGAGCCAGCAGCCATTTATTCTAAAAATCCTATTTCTCCTCAGATCTGACTGAATTCCTGGAAGATTTTGCTTTCATTATTTAAAAGAGATTGTGTGAGGTCTAGTAGTCTTCTCATATTTTTTTATGGCCTTCTTTATAATTTTTTTCTGTTTTCATTACCCCTACACATTTCATTATCTCCCACATTTTCTATATGCAAATTCTCCATGTCCCCAAAAGATAAAAGCTGTAGATATAGGTGCAAAATTTCTGCCTTTTCCTGTTTTTTTTTCCTGTTTTTATGCATCTTCAACGAATTGCTTTTGTCTGCATTGTGTGCCCCAAAACTTTCTCTTGCTCTGAAATTTTCTCAAGACAAGAAAGCTGGCTAGAAGACATGATGTACTTTGCCTCCTACTTGTGTGTCTCCACACCCCTGAGGCCTTAGAGTACTTTATGAGGTGTAATATTTGGGGGTGTTTAAGACAATTCAGCATCATCACTTGGATTAGAAATGTTGAACCTTAAGATTGCTTTGTCAGTTTTCAGAGTAAAACATGGGTCCTTGAATTTTATATAAATTAATTTCAGAAAAATTCCCCTAAATTTGACAAGAAAAGGGGAGTGAGAAGTGGCTCAAGCCCCAGACTTGGTCCTGTCCTGTGGGAGCTGGGAACTGGATTTCTGGTCTACTGCCTCTGTGAGGTGACTGAAGGGAGCACTTCGTGGTAATGGCAATCGGTAACTGCACGGGAAAGGGCTGCTGTGGGCACCAGGAGTGCACCAGCACTCAGTTCACACCCACAACACCTGTCTGTGCAAGCATGCACTAACTTCAGCAGCATTTCTGAGTAGCTTGAGATACTTGGGTCAAATGATTGAATCCCCATTCTTTCAGTGAGTGAGTTGCACTGGAATAACTCCATTCACTTAGCAAAACATATTTTTCTTTGCTAGTTGCTATGATTATCTATAGCCAGCTGATTATTGTGAATAGCTCTGCTTGAGGTATATTAGAATGATATTTTTGATGTGGAGTTGGGAATCCTAGCTACACAAATCATTAAAATTTTTCAGATTTAATCAGATTAGCCTGACCTTTATACAGAACTTAAAAACAGACCATATTCTGTTTCGTTTTCACTTTCCCTTGAAAATGTCCACGTAACCAAGGAATCTTTCAAGTCATTGATGTCTGATGCAATTACACATAGAAAAAGGTAGTTTATAAAAGTCTCTCTCCCATCTCTAAAATTAACTACACCTGTTTTTATCCAGGAAAGTAAATGCCATTAAATCATGAAATTGCTTATGACAAAACCAAAGAGTGTGAGTGAAAATGTAAACACAATGAAGACTTGGTGGTGCCAAAATTAATGCTTATTACACCAACTGATAGCTAGCTGGAAGTCAGAAATATGATACATTAAAATAAACAGTTTGAGACTGATCTTTAGCTATCTGGCAGAGCATGAATTAAAGCAGATTTCAAATAATGTCAACATCAGTTCAGTTCTCCTTCCCTTACGCCCTCTTTCATTCCCTGCCTTTACACACGTTTTTAGCTGAATTACAGACTAGGGCTGGACTTTCAGTTGGTAGCCAGTGGACCTGCTTTCACATGGTCTGGGTTGCCCAGATGTGTGGTAGCACAGTATTTTCACAGCAAATTCCCAAGTCACCTGGAAAAGGGGGATTTTCTGTCATATCTGTGAGCCACTGTGAGACTTCTGAGTTGTTCAGGTTTGTTTCTCTATCTCAATTTATAGAAAGCAAAAGCCATTTGGTTTTTGAAATTTAGGTTTGTCTTGAAGCTTTAATTATTATATATCACCTACAAGAAAGCTTTTGTTTTTATTACGAAAAGCTGCATGCCAAGCAAAATTGAGCTGTGTTTGGATTTAATATTAGAGCAAGGGTGCAGATAATACAGAAAATAAAAAACACTCCCCTGTTGTGCAAGATATACTTATATGGCTCTGTTCACTTGAAAATCTGTTCTCGTTGATCTTACTCTGACTCTCCGCAGGGTTTTCTTGGTCAAAGAGGCTAAAATTGATTCAAGGCCCAAAGCTCTTCAGCGCAGTGTTGACAAAACCTAGAATCCAATGTTCTTGTGTCAACATGCTCTGACTTTCTTGGATCTTCAAACCACATTTTGCTGTATGACCAAAAATGGAAGGTGGATCACAATGAGAAACATATGGCAGAGACTGGAATTTCTAGCTGGAGGAGCAGAAAAGAGGAGGATGAAGATTGAGAGGAAAAGAGCAGAGAAAGAAAAGAGAAATTGAATTTAGGCCCCTCTGTTAGGAAGAAGAAAAACAACGCTCTGAACTCTTCTGGTGACATTATGGGAATCTGATGGAGCTTTATTTTTATGACTTCTCCCTCTTGCATTTATTTCCCTTCACTGTTATTTCTGTAATATGCTAGGCGTTAGATTTAGAGATAAGCTGGAGAGCTACAAACTTTGAATTATTTACCTGCTTTCAAAGGTGTTCCAGGAGGGTGAGGGATATGTTTGAAATCCTGTATAAAGGCAGGAGCAGCTTTTAAAATTCAAGTTTGACTGCAGCGTTGTGGTTCAAGGCTATTCACAGAAATGCTTGAAACAAAAATTCATCTAATGAATTCATAATTAGAGCTGACTGAAGGGCAATGTTGCTGTTGCATGGCAGCTTGTGAGGTCTGGGAATTTTCTTTTGCTCAAATATGGCATTATCTACTTGGAATTTTAAAATTTCCCCTTTTCATTCTGACACGGAGCAAAGTTTGGGGTTTTTTGCTTGCTTTCTGTAAAATGCCCATGTATTTTGACAGAAGAGGGGGAACTGGCTTAGAGCTGTGCTCCTCAAGGCTTAGTTGCAGGAAAGATGAGTAAGTGGGCAGGATGCATGGCAGCACCTGTGCATGCATGTATATGAGCAGGGTGCAGGCAGTGCCTGAGGACCGTGCTGCCTCCCTGGGTGACTCTTGGCCATTAAGATTGCTGATCGAGCCCACAGTTATTCTTTCTTACCTATGCTGACATCTGTGCTAGCAGCACAACTTTCTTCAGATTAAAAAACCTCAAATTCTAGAATTTCTTTCCAGTAAAGCAAAAATCACATCTGCTTTAATTATCTTTTTCCATTTGCTAGCTGTGTTAGTCACCTGATCCACAGTCCACTACCACTGTATTGAGTCTTTCCATTAATATCATTGGCTTTAATTTAAAATATGATCATTGGGAAAACATTTATTTTTAGATATATCAATTGGAGAAATAATATAATTACAAGAAGAATATTGATCAAGTAATGTTACTACTGTCCTATCATCTAACAGTTGCAAATTATAGCTTGTAAAACTGTGTGATATATGGAGGTCCCTCCTGATAAAACTCAGAGCGGTAATAAGTAAATAAAAGTGGGTGCTCATCTGTATATGAGTACACAAGACATACAACCTTACCCTTTTCCTTCATGTGACACTTGCCAAGTTTAAATTGTTACCAGCATTCATGACTCTGCAATACCTTTTCTCCAAAGGAAAACTTCTGTACACAGTACTTTCACATTGCTCTGTAACCAATAAGTCCTTTTTTGCTACTGTTCACATACAAAGTATTTTAAACTAGATTTCATATGCCTATGTCTCTCCTTATATCTTTTTTTACTGATTCCTAAATGAAAGCTGAAAATTATTCCTGTCTACTTCATTTTGTGTTGAAACTGCATTTTTGCCAGAAACAATTCTGCTTGAAATGTTCAGAGTGCAAGGCTGTTTTCAATATGGACAGAAGCTTTGGGGAAAATTCTCTGCACTTAGAGAGGCCTGGTCATGCTGGCAAAAATTCAGGAGCAGCTGCAAAAATTGCTAATGCATACTGGGACAACGCTTCATAAAATTGGAAGTCAAATATACCAGTTCAGACTGTGCAAGCTGGGAAGAAGATAATTAATGAGCTCTCTTTTAAAAGAGGCGTTTTGTCCTGCTGAGCAAATGTGGTCCCTGAGGATGTTGCAAGGGACCTTGGCCAGCTGGTTGCATGGCTGGTGTCCAGTGTGTCTCACCTTGCCTGTCTGCCTGGCACCGGGCTGCACCTCGGTGCCATTGCAGGGCTGGAGATCCAAGAATGGAGTTAGAGGGCCCTCCTCCACACCAGGGCGTAGACATGTGCAAGCGTATCGTGGCCACGGCTGCTGGTGGGAGAGGAGAGGGAGAGCAGAGGGATGGAGGCTGTGCAAGGGTGGCAGGGCGCACAGGATTGCTTTTCTCTCTGGTCTGAGCACAGTCTCAAGGTGTTTGGTTAGAGAACAAGGGTGCCAAATCATCAGAGGGAACAGACTATGATGGGAGCCATAAATCTATTTAGATTAACTGAAATTTTCACCATTTGGCTGTGACTTGAAGACCTAAATATTTTTTCTTGCAACTAATCTGTTTTGACTCTATGAAAAACATTTTCATTGCAATAAAGTTATTAAAGTCTTAGCGCTTACTGTTTTGTAGTTAATATGGGGCCTTTTTTTCCTGCCTGCTAGTTTCTCTGCAATAAATTGCTTTGCACAGGTCAGCTCCTCACTCTAGTTCTCTTATTACTTCATTTAAGACAATAATTTATTTTAAACCCCAAACCAAACATAGGATTGAAGAGTAGAGGTTAGGAAATGGAATAAAAAGAAAACAGACCTTCACCTTTCATTATGCTTGTCTTAAGTATCTGCTTTATTAAACTTATTCAGTGTTTAAATCTGGTTTATTAAAAACAATCTATGTTTAGCTTATATGATTTTTAAAGCTGTCTGTACTGTATAGTATTTAATAGACTGTCCAAAACAGATGAGTTCTTTTACTTCTTTTTGAAAAGCAAATAAATGCAGAATGCTCCAAGATACCCTGTTGTACAAAACAGTTAATGTTTACAGAACCTTGGCCAATGTCATATCAAGTTAATTTTATAAATCCAAATATTAAGTGGGTTTATTCCATTTAGCATGACTACTCATGAAAGATATGTTCTGGTTCCCTATTAGAAATTTTAGCCCTGATTCACATTTGTCACACTCTCTCTTTCTATAAAGCCGCTTTACATTGTCAGGATCATATAAAGAAGCATCTGTCAGTGGCAACTTGATTTTCTGTTCTACCTCTAAAATCTCAGCTGACATACCAAGGATCACTTAATCTGCTCAATTATCACCACTCTGCCTTACAGTCAAATCAATGGGAACTTTGTTATCAATTTAAATGAGAGCAGGATTGGCATTTGATGAATTCAAAAGCACTGTCTGGCAGCAGCCACTGTGTTTAAAATGTTACTTCATAGGCATCATTCCCATGATGTTCAGAGGGAGCATTGCCAAAATAAGGAGCAGAATTTTGGCTCTCAAGTATCATTAGGCCTGAAGCAGCTTAATTGCAGTATGTCCACTGCATTGTCACTTTTAATAACAGAGAATGTGGAGTGAATCGTGTATCTCTTATTTGGTATTGTTTCCCTTTTTCTTTGTATGACACAGTTTGGAAAGCTACAGCAAAAGACGTGATGCCTCAATCCAGCCAAGAACGTCCTAATATCTATGGCCCTCATAAAATTTAGAAGATTAGTTAGTGCATGATCCTAGTGGCTATGCATGATACAAAGAGATCGTTTCCCAGCTCTGAGCCCTGAATAGTCAGCATAACATCCCATCAGATCAGTTAGGGGACACGTGTGGGCCATACAAAGTGACTAGTCCAGTGCACGGATCTGGTGTGAGAAGCATCTAACTGTGGACCTACTTAAAATTTACGGAAATCCTAACATGGCATATAACTCTGAAGACAAGGGACAGCACAGAAGCAAATTATTCGTCTAAGCACAGATGGTCCTGTGCTGCTTCTAGATGTCTTGGGATGTGGCTGTCCCGCAGCCTTCCCGAAGATGTAGAGCAATTTTGGGGATCCAGTAGGGTGTTCTCCATCCAGCTGGCTGTGGCACTTGTGCGTTCAGAGCACCTCTGATGAAGCTGCATGCCCTGGTTCCCCTCACAGAAGGGAATGACCATGTGCAGTCCTATGGTCAGGATGAGCATGGGGCTTCTCAGCACCTGGCCAGCCCTGATCCCATGTGGGCTCAGCCTGGCTCTCAGGTTGCCAGTTGCATAAATGGAGAAAAGAGCAGCAAGCGTGTGGTGGAGCGGGAATGTTTCCCTATAGGGTAGCTATATTAACAGGTTGATGTAGAAAGCAATGCTGAGGATATGGGTGAACTGCAGCGACACTTTGGATAGATAGAGATGGCAAGGATGGGGATCGAAGCATAGCTTTGTTCAGGCCAGGACGAGGAAGTAGGAAGATGGACGCAACCTTGGGGAAACTTAGAGAGCCAAAGAGACCGCTAGGCACAGAAAAGTTTGTGAAGCCTACTCTGGCCTTGTGATTCAAGACTGAGCAAGAGGAACTGCAGGCAGACAGTTCAAGGCTTCTGTACAAACACGTGATGCTTGGGTTTTCCTAGATGTACCAGTGAAATCTGTGCCAACAGAAGTGATGTGGCGCCTCTAAGGCCTCCTCTGCCCCATTATGTCTCCAATGTCATCGTGACATCAGGCTGACTCTCAGCTTCCCAACAACCAGAACCAGTGCATCTTCAGCCTCCAGGGTCATGGGGAGCTCACTGGTGTGCTCAGAAGGGGCAAATTCAGCTCTCCACAGTGCCCTGCACTTGCAACCCCAATCTGTAGTAGTTTCATTGCCTGGCTGGTTGTTTTCCCCAGGTCCTGGGGTGGTCATCAGACCATGCTCTCCTCATGGGGTGGCTTGCAGCCCACACGCTTTTGTTTTCCACAACAGCTTCAGCATAAGTTCGCTTTGATTATGTCCAATCTCTCAAGTTCATTGGCCTTTGGGAAAAATTTCCCGAAATCAGTGAGAGTCAGTGAGATTCTGCGCAGTCAGTCAGTGAAATTAATTAACAATGTTATCTATCACCGTTTTCCAGTCCACACATTAAATTTGCGGATTCTCTTGAGCTTTCTCGTATTTAGCCTATTTTTTCAGATAAAATATTTCTGATGAAAACAAATCAACAAACTCCATAAGTTCTATATGGCACTCCTCTATTTGAGTTTAAAAGTTACAGATATACATTAAAAAAAGGACTTGTACATCTTGGTCAGTAGGACAGTTCCTATGGCATGAGTTTTTTGGTTGTTTTTGTCTTCCTGAGAGAAGGTAAGTAACTCCCTTCTTAGCTATCCTACATAAGTTTAGTATCCAATGCCTGATGATCCAAGAATAAAGCTTAATCAAGCTTTTGAGAAAAAATAGGCAGCAATTTTAAAAGTGTAGACTTTTAGTTATAATGGCATCATTACTGTATTTGACTGAAAGTCTCATTCTATTTTTCTTCCATGCATGGAAAACCATTTTCCCGTGTTCCTGCTATTAACGGTGTGCTCCAAAATATCTCAATATTTTAAATAGGAACATATGTTGTCTGAGCGACTGCATTATCTTTCCTGAGACATTTCACCTGTTCCCTGTGTTTTTCTGAATTCATGGAAATAATTTACAATTGCAATTTTCATGAAACAGAAAGAGAACCTCTTTTTAAGAAAGAAAAACACTCCTGTCAAGCTTACACAAATAGGACAAGGAATGACTTTCCTCTTTACACACAAGGTGAAACACAGATGGACCATTCTCAGAAAACACTGCTCTGATCTAAACTGTGAACAAGAAATCAGCATTCTTTTTCTTTAGCATTGCACTAAAAAGAAAAAAAAAACTTTTATGTTCTTCCAGCCACAATTTTGATAGGTAACTCTGGGAAATTCTGGTTACAAGGCAGCAGTGATTTGGGGAGTTTTGTTTCGTTTTTTATTAGATCATTGCGACAACGATCTTAATGCATTAGGGAGTGGGCCTTGTTGGAGAAGGAAACTTTTTGGAACTGTGAAAATGTAAAAGTCCTGTATAATATCACTGTATTGGTTCAGACACCACTCCTGACAAGACTAACTATGATAGCATGCAGAGATGAATTTCAAGTGACTGTTTATCCAAGATAATCTTGTAGCAGAACATTAGAAGGCCATGACTCCCTTCCCAGCCATACACACGCATTCCTGGCCTCTTCCAAGTGGGAGCTCGTTTTGTGAAAGCCTAGCTCTCTGCTAGGTGTATCAGTTATTTCTGCCACTTTAGCTGCAACTTCTAAATTCAGCATGTGAGACCTTAAATAACTCCACTCCTGATCCCAGTTAACCATTGAGAAGACTCAGGACAGAACCCTAGATACTTTGAGAAATCAGATTTCACCTATTTCTTTGGTTTCCCAACTTTTCTGCGCGGGTGGAGAAGTTAAGTTGCTTTTGTCTACGTACCCACGGTTTTTTAGAAGCTCTAGTGCTTGATAATGATTTACCTACTCTGCTCCCCCAGCTCCTCGTGCTCACAGACCATGCGAGATGCCAGATACAGCACGATATTTGAGTGACATCATGTAAAATCACAACATGAACATGACTGATGATTTCTCCTGCCTATTCTCACGCACGTGCAATGTTCCAGCCCCCAATAACCAAGGCCCCATTCACCTCGGGTGACCCTCTTCCAGGTGCCTGCTCTGTGGTTTGCTTAGGAGCCAGCTTAGCAGATCTGAGACTTGAAGGTGGCATAAGAACATTGATCCTTGTGCCAGGGTTGGTGACTGCCTGCACAGAGATGATCAGCTCTTCCTGGCCATCCTAACAGCAAGTTTGTTCTGGGCAAGGTTGGAGGGGGTGCAGTACGCTCAGGAGACGGTGTTTGTCCTCCTGAAGGATGGTTGAGCCCCCTCTCCAGGCTGGATATAAATGTCTACCGTGTCTTCACCTGACATAAGTGTAGGAATGCAACGGCAGCCACGGGCAGGTGAATTGTAACTGACCTCATACATCTGCTATTGGAAATGTAGTTACCCTTAACATTAGTCAGGTAAATTAATCAGATTATTTCCTGGATCATTATTTTTTAAGTACCTAGTTGCTTTTACCTGAAAGCAACACTGAAATAATGTTCTACTTGCTCTCCTGTGACGGCATATATAACAAAGTTACGTGTACCATAACACATAACTTGTGCATCAGTTGCACAAGGGGCCTCGATCCTTCAGCTGGTGAGGAGAAGGGCAATTGGGCTGATTGAACTTAGGTATTTTGATTCTCTCTCTCAAGAGAGACTGTGGGACTGAGAGGCTGAGAAACCGTAGCATGAGAAACTTACAGTTTGTGAGGAAACTTTTTTTTTCTTTTTACAAAAAGTGTGTTTTACTATTTAATGCCTCTGTAAAGAACTTGGTCACCTTGCAATGTAGGGAAAGAGCTCTTGCAAATTGAGGCTCTTTGTTATCACTCAGCGTATGCCTCTTGAAGAGCGGTTCTGAGCAGCTTTGAAGAGCTGCTGTGAAAAAAACAAAAAATCTGTTGACCATAGCTGTGCTTTTTCTCGATTGCAACATTGAGACATTTTATCCCGTGCAGCTGGGCTGTAAGGTTGGCGGTGGTACCATGTACAGCTGTGCTGGCTCACCGTCGGCACACGACCTCTGCTGTGACAGCCACACTTGGCTCATGGTTCCCTCCCCTCGGCCGGGGGAGTTATCCACTGGGGTTGGAGCGGGTGCTTTTCCCTCTCTGCACCAGTGCTGGTGGGCTGGGGACAGCCAAAAGCCTAGATTTCCCAACTATTTGTGCAGGAGGGCAGCAGTGTCTTGCAACAGCGTGGGAAGGCTCGATGTGGCGGTCCGCGCTGGGGAGATGGGAGCTGGCTCCCAGGAAGGTTGTCTGCCGTACATGCTAACTGGGGGCTTGAAATGTGAAGCTGGTCAGGCGCCGTGGCGGGCTCGGGCTTAGCAGCCGTCGAGGGCAGCCCTACCACGTCCGATTAGCACCTCCGCTTTTGTGGAAACGTGTTGTGCACTGTACACATGCGTCTGGTTGACCTTCATGCTTTACTCTCCTGCGCTAGAGCACTCGTCCTGCCTGCTCCTTTCATGGTTTTAGTTTTGTTCTCAGTCCACCTCTTCCCTCAGCCCCATGGGGTTTTTCCTGTTTTTTTTTTTTTCTTCTTAGAAAGTTAGGTTTATTGTGGGCATAATGGAATGAGTTAAAAGGTGCCAAATTAAATTAGTTCACAGCTCTGGAACAAAGCCAGTCAGGAAATAGCAACTGTTTTTATAAGAAAGCATGAGAGAGGGAGAGGGAGAAGGGGGGGATCCTTCTGCGGGTGTGCATGTGCAAATGGAAACCCTGTGCCCAAAAAGAAAATCAGCGGGATTATAAATGCTCTGGACTGATGCAGCACACTTCTGAGTGATTCCTAACACTTCTTTCAAGAAAAATCACTTATTTGTTCATAGAAAAAGCCAGGTGTACAGCACTCATTGGGAAAGGATTAATTTCTGTGTTGGTGTTTTGTGTGTTTAAAGGTTATGTTGCCATGCTGGTCAGCAAACGAGCTACCATCTATCCCCTAATAATTTGTTGTAAGAGTGTGTATGGTAGAAACTGCAGCACAATGTATTCAGCCCAGTAACTACATAGCAATGGTCTGCATTGCTTTAGCTCTCCTCTGAGTTTAGTAATGCAGCAGTCATGAGGAAATCTTTCCAGCTACAGCTTGCCTTTGCTTTACAAGTTGATCTCATTTCATTTGCTCATGTGACTTCCAGCAAAGTTAAATCTGTGGAGGCTTCTTCTCACTTCATTTCGTCCCAAACTTAAAATAGTCAAAAACCTTTTATATGGCTTGCAACAGAAAACAGCCGTGGTGGCTTTCAACCAGTTACATCATGATTATGCGGTAATCTGTGTTTTCTCTGTATTCAGAAATGTATTTTTTGCCACAAGTGCCTGTTATAGTAGATTTATGGAAGAAAAAGGAGCACACTTTCTGCTTTGTAAACTGAATATTTTATTATATTAAAGGCTTGCCAAAGTTCTTCCAATGTATTTTGTGTCAGGCTGTTGTGGGAAATAGTAGAAAATGGAATACGTTTCTTACTTTCTCATGATTACTAATCTGTGACGAAAAGCCTGGACTATGCTCTACCAGCTCATTCTTAGTGCAACAGTAACATCTCTATGAGATAATAACTCTTTGATAAAATCACTGTACTATTGAATTCTCTGTTATCAATGGCACACAATGTATTGAAATACATTGCTTGAAATATTGAAATTAAAGTGGTTACCAAATGTGTTTTGAATCATTTGCATGTATGTACTTCTACTTCAGTCTTTACAAGTACTATCATACATATTACATGTTTATTCTACTTTTAGCTGATGGATATTAAATATATTTTACATCTTATATATAATATAAAAACAAAATAAAGTTAGAAAACAAGAGAAAGTAAGTAAGTGACTTGCCAAAGCCAGAGAACAACTGCGTAGCAATGTCAGCAATAAAACTCAGGAACTGCGATTCTTGGCCCTTTATTCTAACCATTAGGCAGTAGTTTTCAACTCTGCATTTTTTATAAGGGTTTGTTGCTTTGGAGAGGGAATGCATAAAGAGATTGCATTAAGGAAGCCCTATTCAGCTTCCCAAATCTTTTGTATATGCTTTTGATTAAAAGTATCAGATGACCATGTCTCCTTATAGAGTCGATGCAACACGATAAGTGCAAGTAAGTGAATGGATAGGATAAGCCACTATATCTCTCATAAGAGGACAGACGGTAGCCAGAGGAGTAGTTATCCTGCTCTTCTTTCCTTGTCCAAGCTGAGATGAGCGGGAAAGGATAGTTGGCTATTCAGGCTTTGCTTGTCTTTGCTCATAGCATAATGAATTAAGTAACACATTTCGCTTACATTTGCAGATAAATCTCATAACTGAAAGTAGGAATGGGTGAAGGTCTCTAAGCTTAGTTCAAATAAAAATCTGCAGGCTTAGGAACTGACTTTTAGGAGCTGTAGAGTGCAGATTGTTGAAAAGCCTCTTTACTCTAAAAATAAAGAAGGCCATAAACAAAATACCAGGGATTGACTGGATGGAGGAGCACTTGCTCCACTAACAGGAGGGATTGGAGCATCTTTCAAAAGGGAAATCATTTACAGTTAAATAGGGGACCTGACACAGTTGGGTTCACCTTCAATCTTGGCTTTCTCCTCAGCATTTGAGAAACAGCTCATACTTCTCATCATCCTTCTCAGTCTCCTTTTTTTCCAATATGAAGATTACTGTTGGAACTAAATGCTTAGCAATTTTTAAGTCTAAATAAGCCACTTGTCTAGCACTCATTCCCAATGGTTATAGGTAAAATCCTTTCATGAATGACTCCAGAGCTCATGGCTCAGTCTGCTTAAAACAGGAAAGAGCCATAAAATAGACTGTTTTGGAATGGAGACATCTTTCATGTTTTGAGAACTGAGACTCTTTCAATCTATTTGGCCTTGAAAAGTCATTCATCTGTTTCACAGAGCTGAATGACCAAATTGTGGACACTCTGAGATGCTTCTCCATGAGTTCACCTTCCCTCAGCAAGATCAAATGCGCCACTTCCTTCTACGCTAGGACAGTGATAAAGTAATTCATCTGTCTTACATGCTCTACCAAGCAGCTTATTAAGCCACAGTAAGGTAACATTTTGTGAGCAGCATCTGGTGTTTCAGGTTGCCCTTTCCCCACTATACTCATGCATCTATTTAGATGTGCTGATCTGGAGGTGCTGGCTGTTTTGCAACCTACACCACCTGTCTGAAAAGTGTTTCTAAAGCAACCAAATGGTGTATCAGAGCATCTTGCTTCAGGTGGATCCCAGGTGAACTGGATTCCTTGAAGATGTGCTTAATGACAAATAAAAATCAGACAAAAATATATCATACATGGTGCGATATTCCCCATTTCTGAGGGGAAAATGGGCCCCTGGGTTTCTGAGAATTTGAAGCAGATTGTATTTCATTTAAATGAATGCTTTGCCTTGTTATTTAAGTAGACAATCTTGGTAAAACCTCATACTCTCAGCTTTATTTCAAGTTCAAGTTAATTATTCGTGTGATTATTTTTCTTTCCTGGGTACCTCCTTTCTCCATTCCATAGTCTGACAATAAGTAATATATTTAATATGCCTACACTTTTAAACTAAGGAAAATTAACTTAGCAGTGAACTTATTTTGTGTATGGCAATCAAAGTTCACTAAATATAAAGAATTAATAATAATAAATCTAAAGAATTAATAATCTGTTTTTCATTTATACAAGCACAAAAATGTATTGAAGAAAATTCAGCTTCCTTTATATTTTACACTCTTTAAACTCCAGCTTGGCTTTAGTGACTTTTTTTTTCCAACTTAAAACCTTGTTTGCCAAGATTCAAACTGAGTGAATTTTTATTGCACAGTTATAAAGCATTTGGGGGGGGGGATTATATAATGGAAAAAAGTTGAAATAGCCTTAACTCTAAATGTGCAAATAGCATACAACACCCATTAGAGAGAAAAAAGGCCATCACTAACGTTTTCATCAGCACACTCCTATAATGCTTTAAAATTCACCCAGGGTGCATTTCACAGGTGGAATCGATGAACATAATTAAGCAGTAATGACCAATGGGGAGGGCATTTCCTGATAGCTAATGACTACTTGGGGTAGAAAGTATGGCCAAGCCACCAGGCCTGAGCTTCACAGGTCATTAACTGCCAGGAAATGCCAAACCCGAAGGTCATGATTACAAATGCAAGCTGTGAAAATCCACAGATGTAAGTAAAGCTAATTAGTATTTTTATACATTCAAAATGTAGATATGGACCCGTTCATTGCCTTGGATACATGTTTCTGTTTATGGGGCAGGCCTTCTGCCTGTTGCTTGTAGATCGATAGAGCAAAAGTGCGGTGCTAAAGGAAAGCATGGTTTTAATTGCCCACGTTCCTCTGAGTTTACAGTATGCTGAAAGCTCTGTGTTTGGGGTGAGACTGTGCTTGTGGTCATCATGCAAGAATGCAGGCAGCAGCCCTTTGGTGAAGAAGTTAGATGCAGGAAAACGTGTGTGCCACAATTACTAGGTTCAGCATTAATTATGACCAGACTGGTTACGTTAAAATACCTAGTCTAAAGTTCAACTTCCAGGCTTGAAGTCAAGCTCAAGTCTTATCTGTCAGTACCCTGTTAATGCTTCTCTGCACAAAAAGATAGTCTACTGGTCCCCCCTCAGACTCCCTTTGACCAAGTGCACCAGGTGCATGTGGTAGGTGCAGGCAGAATGAGGATGTTTTGGAGAAGAAAATGGTGAAATATTGGCATTTTGACTGCGTTCAGGGCACGGTGCATCAACACTGGTACCTGGATGAGCATCCTACCCCTCTCAGCTGTGTGAGAGGAGCAGGCGGAGGGCTGGGCTGAAATACCCAGGGAAAAGTCAGCTTTACGATAATCATCCAGGAGATGCTGGAAGATTTTTTGGTCTCAATTAGCAACAGTTTGGATAAGCTTCCAGATTTTTTCATTCTGAGCCAGTGAGAGCTGCCAAGATGTTCACCAGTTGCTACGCTGCATACTAGGGTGCAGGCCTGAGTGCTTATTTGTCCCAGCAGAGCACTGCCTCCAGTGTATTTCAGCACAACCTCTATAGGCAAGTGTTCAGCTCTTTCTATTATTTAAATTGGAATACCATCTGGCTGTAATATAAAGTCCAGCGCAATCATTGAAACTGGTGAGAGGTGAAATTGAGGAGTAGGAAAGAGCTGACAAAAAGATATGAATGAAAGAAATGTTCTGTATCAGTAATACTCTCAGGGCACTGCTATTGTCAAGACAGTCTTAGACTGCCAGGGTTAGTCTAGCAGACTCTGCCATATGTTTTCTTGGTTTCTTTTTATGTTAAGTTTTATGAGGGTACTGTTAGTGAGAGAATACAATACATAGCTTTGAGAAAAAGAACTAGGTTTCTCCTTTTGTAGGAAACATTTCCTCTGGTGGAAGATGGCTTTTCCCACTTAAAAATGCATAATAATGAAAGAAAACAAATAAAATTGATCATAATTCTCTTAAGCCAACAATCAGAGTCTGTTTAAAAGTCAAGTGTCTAGCAGTACATAAATTAGGTAGACAGGGAATTAGGAAAATACTATAGAAACTGGAAAATGTACAGCATAGCGCTAGCCATGTTTTCCCATTTCATACTCCAGCACGTTTGTATACTTTTATGCATAAATGAAGCATTGTATAAATTGTGCACATCATTTCTGAGTACTGGGAGCTGTCGCTCCTGGAGCATGAGGTGTCTGGAACCAGAGAGAGAAGTCTGAAGAAACAGCTATGTTCATGCAGTGACTGAGAAGTAACCACATACCTTAAAACTGTCTATAAAACAGAAAAATCTAAAAAACTTACACAAGAAACAGAATTATTATAGTACATCCCTTTTTCATAGTTCTGAGGACAGTATTTATTTTGTAATTTTAAGTAACTTTGTGCATCAATCTGTGCACTAATTTAAGAGCGAACAAAACCTTTAACCAATTTATTTTAATACATATTTTTCTGTTATCACTCCATGCATGAGACAGCAAAACATTGCCATCTCATACAGTTCTGTGTGACTTGATCTTCAATTTAGTAAAACTCCATTTGTAATACATGTTTCCTCTGAATTTTGTTCAAATGAATTTCTTCAGTTTTTGCAGAGCTATCATGTTAAATACAGATTTCCTAATGCTTACTGAGTGCTGAATGACAGTGATCAGGGCAATAAAAGCCTTAGGTTTTGTTCTTTAAATGAAGAAATCCTGAAAAGGCCTCTGCTGTTCAGTATATTCAGATAGCAAATATGCAAAGTCTCCATGCCCAAAACTTGGGGAAGAGAAAGTTATTGTAAACTCCCTCAAGGTGCAACATACAGAACCTTTTGACAAATTATACATTGTTATGTAACAAAATGGCCCTAATTTAAAAGGCATTTTTACCTGTGTGCCACTGCCCAGGCTTTCTGAAGAGCAATTTGTTACTAAATGGTTTGCAAAGGCGTTTGCTTCTCAAATACCATGAAAGTAAAAAATCCAAATATAGATACTGCAATCTTGCACAGCAACAGGGTGGATCCTCAGTAAGTTTTGACATGCGAGTATTCAGAAGCATAAGTTTATATTTAGTAAATTGAGCTAGTTTTGCATGGCACAGAAAGAGTGAGGCTTAAAGAGTTTGGAAAGAGAAAAAGGAAATATCTTAGAAAAATGGATTTGGAGGAGGAGGTTGTCTGACAAAGGAAAGAAGAAGAGGTATTTAGGGGAGAAATGGAGAAAATCATTATTAAAGGCCAACCAGAAATGAAGTGTTTATTCTTCCTTCAAAGGTTTACCAACCAGTTATCTTGTCTGAGGGCTTTCAGATGGTCCCACATGGTATGGGGCCCACATGGTTCTTTCCTTTTCCTTGGATAATTGCAGCTCGCAACTCATATGCTGATTTTCTTTTTTTCTTTTTTTTTCTTCCCCCTCCACCCCGTTTGACAGTATTAGCAGTGGGACAGACCTCCAGCACAGAGCAGCAGAACAATAACTCGCATGGGTCAGTAAATAGGGACACCCAAGCTGAACTTCATTTCAGAGAGCAAACTTGTGAATCCGTACTTGGCAACGTGATGGTGCTTTAGTGTCTAATATGACTCACCAAAGGGTTACCTGTTAAGTTTCAAGAATAAGCTCATTCAAAACCTTGTCTTCCTGGATACCTTCATAGTACATGCAAAGACCAACCACTTTCTCCAGCTTTTGGCGAAGTATGAAGTACCACTATTCATTTCCAGGCGAGGATATTTGAAACTTAGTTGTTAATAGCCTAATAAAAAGTTTTCTCTTGAAAAATGTGGACTATTGATCCAAACTGTAATCCATATTTATCCATTAAGTGTGATTCCAAGATCATCATTTCAGTCCTCTGTCATGACTGTAAAAAAGCGGCCTCACTGTAATGAAACTCTTGCTAAATTTTGTTATGGTGTAGATACGAATCTGGCTTTCTCACTTGCTCATTTTTAAGGCCATAAGGAACCAGGGAACTAACTCCCTGACTGATTTAAAGCTATGTTTTCTGCAGTAGACAGCTGCTGAAATAGCAGCAACCCACCCATTCAGTGACCAGAAAGCAGGTTAATCAAGCGGTTGTATATATATATATTTTTTTCTCCCTTGACATAAGGCTGCGCGATCTTTGACTCCAAATGTTAGATGGGTCGAAAACTTCTTTTCCAGTTAGAGTCATCGGTTGGAAATGGAATTAGCATAGTACAGAGAGGTCCTGCAGCAAGTAGGAGAAAACTTCAAAGGCAACTTCTCATTAGAGGTTTGGCAAGTAAAGCATAGGAAGCCTCTGCCAAGCATCCGACATCCAACAGCGCCTAGCATCCTACGCAGAGCAAAGTCTAGTGAAACTTCTGATACCTTAACGAGCTAAAGAGGCCATAAAAAAATAGTGTTTATAACGTGCGCAGTGTGCCAGAGACCAAAATGAATCCACTTGTTCTCTCTCTATGTAAAGGATAAAGAGGGAATTCATGGCAGAGAAATAAAAGAAATTACCTCAGGCTTATGAGTTTTTTTTTTTTTATTATTTTATTTGAAACCTTTTTTTATATGCCTTATCAATTAATTACTGTAATGTAATGTTTATCTTATTACATTTCAGTGGCAGTTCTGGATCCTTATGATTCCATTCCAAGGCAAATGTTTAGGCCTTTAGACCAGAATGACAGAATATACCATTTCCATTAAAAAACAAAATTATAAAAGTCGTGTAAACATCTTTTACACACTCTGTCATCACCTATATAAATTTCTGTAATTGGATCAAAGGACACAGAATTCAACAAGGGCAAAAATATGAGAAGGATGGGGATTCAGCTTGAGATGGACACCTAAGAGCAGGTGTCCGTGCTCCCACTGCTGTCACCAGGGAGCGATGGCAGAGCATGGAGAGCAATCCAGTTGACCCAGGGTTACATGCCTGCTTTCAGAGAAAGCTGAAGTGTCCCCCAGATTCACTGACTTAGATTTCCCCTGACTAGTTGGCAGTCCTGGCACCTAAATGTAGGTGCCTTCATCTCAAGTGGTGCCCTGAGCAACAAATCTGAGTCTACCCTCTGCCAAAGGTAAAGGGGAATATTTGTTGTTAACCTTGGAGTGTGGTGAGATACATGACACAAAAATGGTTTTAAAGCTTTCTATGTGAGGGTTTTGTCTAGGTATAAAAGACTGATTCTAGCAAATCATCTTCACTGCTGTTAACTCACGTAGTTCCTGAAGGTAATGTGAAGTTGAGCTGCTTGCTGCTCCCTATCTGAGCAGGGCAGTAGTGATTTAAATGCTGCCATCCTGTGCCTATTCAAATTCTGGCCCTACTGATCATCTTAGTGTTTCACAATCTGTGCTCAAAGATATCTATATAGTGAAGAAAAAAAAAAAAAAAAACAACATTGTTTAAAGAGGCCGTGGTAGGCATTATAGCAAGAAAGATTGGTAAATTCCCCGGATGAGCTCTGGTGAACTATGCCAGCATGATTTTAGAAGTTCCTGTTGCTAGTGGTTTGCCCTGGCTCTCTGCTGAAAATGTACTGGCTTCCTAAAACTGTGTGGTTTAAAGGCTGGAGTATTAATTTTAAACCAAAAGCAGCTAGTGGTTTAAATCAACATGCAGGACTGTGAGCTGTGCCATCTGAAAAAATCAGGAGTAGTATGATTGCACCAAATCTCTTTTTTTGCAGCAATGATCTCTGACAGAAGGGCACGGCTGTGCCCAGACACCTGTGTCTGAGAAATCGCCTCAAAGTGAATTTCTAGAATTAGCTGGTCAAATCTTTCACAGATTGATTTCCTCTGTTTAGAGCCGAGTCATTTGCTTTGGAAGTGTGTCATGAAACACTGCGCTGAGCACATAGGCAGTGCTCTACTGGGAAATACAAAGATATACTCTCTTAAAAATGTGTTCATGGTATTTTGAAATCAAGTTGTAAGAAGATGTTAAATGGACTAACCACACTCATTCAGTCACTCCATCCCCTCTTTTTCCTGTTAATCCAGCCCTGAAGGGCTGAAACCCTGAGCTTGCCACCCCCTTTGCACGGGATCAATTGTCCAATTGCAATTTAAGTTTAAAAAAAAAAAAAAAAAAAAAAAAAAACAGATAACATGGAAGTAATCTTTTGTTGTTCTTTTGTGCTCTTTGTACTCCTCAAATTGCAGCACTGGCTTTGTACTGCTTGTATGGAAACTCTTCCCCCCCCCCCCCCCAAACAATTTCTGCTCTGAATTCACCAGCATAATTTAGTTGATTGCCACAGGCTTCTCCCTAATTTTCCTCTTTTGTTCATCCTTTGCACCCAACCAATTGCTTTAGGAAAACACTTCCATTACTGTCGTTGTCCTTTTAGTTAAAAACTCCCGCTAGAAAGAGTACTGCAGCTAGGATATGAATTGTGGGCGTTTGTCTGCTATAGCCTCTCACAGATGCTTATAACGTCATAACGTTATGGTGGTAACTGCTGAGCCGTGCCGCCCTTGTCAGTCCAAAATCTGCGCCTTTGCCACATTGGGTGTCTTTCTCCACACTAAAGCTTCCTGCAGCAAGGGGTTTTGCTTGTGATTTGCTCTGAGCAGTTGCCAGTGCCGTGTGGACAACCTTTCGCGTAGGGCATGTGAATCACAAGAGGACGAAACTCTGGTGGTCTGAGTCTGTTTAAAACCTTAGGTCAGAGTTTCCATCTATAAACATTCTCTTCTGTGTTTATGTTTTTATACAGTTTGATTTATTGGAGGTGAAAAGCACTGTATACTAACTTTTTTAAGCTAACTGATTAATTGTTGTTGATACTAAGATACAGTCATCAGTAATAACTCAGATGATCTATGCATAGTACGATACTATTAAGTTTGTCTACATGATATGCTCCTTAGTTAAAGGTCAGAAAAGTGACAGGGGTTTTTCCCATCTTTTGGAAAAGTCAATTTCATAATTATAATGTCTCTGTTATAAAATATAGCCTCGAGATCAGATGAAATATTTGTATTCTGTGTCTGGCTGGATGAAATCATAGCCCTCTAGTACGCTCAATGTGTGCTTTTCATAGATTTTTCAGTGCAAAGAGAACTTTATTTTGGGAGCTGGGAGTCATTGCTGGGTCTCCATTCTAGACACGCAGACTTGCTATGTGTCTCGGGAAAGACATTTAAACTTGAGGTTGTGGTTACACTTTCAGTAAAATAACGCTCAACTTTGGTTTGTAAAGAACAGTCAAAGTTCTATATTTGCTTTAGAGCAAAACGTATTAAAATATATCCAGTATCAGTACCCACGCATCTACACAGCCTTTGGTCAAACACCAATGGTGTCTGAGGGTCCACCTTATGCCCACTGCAGCCCTCAAGATCTGCCCTAAGGTGAAAGGCAAATTTTGGTTGCACTGACAGAAGTCTGACCTTTTTTCTTCTCTGTCTTGGTGTGTTGGCGAAAAAATAATTCTGTCCTTGCAAGGCAGAGTTTTCAAAGTAGCTGCACCATTTTAGGAAAGGCAGAATCTCCTCTTAAAAATGTGCTTTTACTTTTCTTTGAATGATCAAGTTCAGTAAATTTGTCTGCGTTCTCGTCTCATCATTGCTCACCACCAGAACACCACAGCCAAGCAAGACCTCACAGCCTTTTGGAGAGGTTTCTCTCCTATTTCCACACCTATAGGATCAACTGCTTCTATTTTGTAAATGATTCAGTCTGCACTAAAATTACTTTTTTCTTCTGTTCAAGTTTGTTTTTCTCTCATAGGCCTGATTCACTTTCCTCAAATGCAAAAGTTCCTGACTTAGCTACCTTGAAATGTGGAGCAAAAAGCATCATGTTGCTGGTCCATTCTACACAGTTCAAGTTCAGCTCTAAGTACAAAAACATAACAAGTGATCATGCAGGGGTGAATCAGGTTTCTTTGAGTGTATCTAGCAACGTAGTGTTTGTTAGTAAAAATAAAATCACTACGAAATGTCATTTTGAAACCTGCAGTCAGTAATTGCTTTTTAATGGTTAAGCTTCTACTTTGAAAAAAATGACTCTAAACTTTTCTTTTTTTAAAAAAAATCTATTTGTAGGCAGAAGTGTGTGTTACTCACTTTATTACGTGTGATCTGATCACAGGTACAAACAGTTTATGGCACTGCAGTCATATGTAGGAACCATCCAACACCAAAAAGCAAACAACCTCTCTGACTTTTACTGTTACACTACGCGGAAGAAATTTAGTCCCTGGACCTGAAGTAGCAAGCAGGCATGAAATGCGATATTGTTTAACGGTGAGTTTCAAACCTTTCACAGGGGGAATCCGAGAGAAAAATGACCTCTGAGCAGCCAGAAATCACTGGCTGCCAACTGCTGACATCTGTACTTCTGGTGATGCTCTGAAATTCCTGGCATATGAGGCTGAGCAAACAGAGTAAATTAATAAACCAAATAAAATAACTCTGGTTTTCAACTTGGTTCCTTCATATTAAAAATAGCGAGCAGAAAGCTTCAGCATGGCAACTGCTTCTGAAGGGAACACTTTTTGCTTTGGTATTACTCTGCTCCAGGTTCAGCTCTGTGCGTGAACTGGTTAATTACTCCCGAGATAAGTTTTTATGCCATGGTAAGTAAATGTTCCCTAGCTGAGCTGATCTTGCATTCTTTTACTGTGAGATTTTTTCAGTCTTGAGATAATCTTTACTAGCAACCCAGTGGTTCGGGGCCCAGATCAAAACTTTCAGCTCAGCCAGTCCAGCTCCAAATGTTGTAGCTCAGTTTTTTTTGTTCATGGCTTTCATGCTGATATTAAAATACCTACAGGGAAATCCAGTATATAACCACCATTTTCCACTTTCTTCTACAAAGTTTTTATCTCTCTGTGTTTGTTTTTATGGTAGGATACTTTCTGGTTTGAATTTTATCTAGCATAAAAACTGCCTAAAGGAGCAGACCTAGATACTGTTCTATTATTCCTTACAGATTTTGGCTGAAACTGAAACATGGAGGAAAACCAATTGTCCTCCTTTTTCCTGTTCTAAAAGATAAGTGTGACATGAAGCACATGCCTCTTTTAAACGCTCTTGCATGTGCCTAGCGTTTTAGGTCAATAAAACCAGTTCTGGAACAATGTTGAGGCCAGCATTATGGATTAGGGATTTGTCATGAGGGCCAAATTCCAGGCAATGGTTTCTTTGTTCCTCCAGAAGGCTTTATTCATACAGATTTGTGTCTCTCTTTATGTCTCTGCCTTGCTGTGCTTCACCACTAGACGCTAACAGGCTGCAGCAATGCTTTCCCTGCCGCCCCATGCGCTCCCTCCCTTGGAATAAAAATGTTAAAATGACTTATGTATGGTTGCACGTATCGAGTCTCCTTTGGCAAGCTGGAGGATGTCATCACGGTTGCGTTTCGAGGGTTGCCGGTGCCCCAGGACTTGCAGCTTCTCTGCCGTCCCTTGCATGCGTGTTGATCTCGGCAGTAGTCTGCGCTCCTCAGTGCTCCAGAGCTGCAGCGTCTGAGAGCATTTCTGATCCGCAGAGGTGGAAAACTGGTTTGTAGTGACGATGCTTAGGTCATTTCTCTGCTCGGGCCCAGTGCCAGCAATCTGGGTGACACCACATAGTGTCTTGTTATGGCTGAGTGACAAAAACGACTTGGGCGCTACTAAACTCGCTGAGTGCAGCAAGACGGCAACAAAGGGGTGGTATCAAGTGCCGCCAGAGTAGAAGCAATTAATTTATTGTTTGAAGTAGGTACTTCCACACTGCTATTCCAGTTAACTACCACTTGATTGCATGAGAGAAAGCTGCACATGTGCTAGAAAAGCCCTTTTGTACTCCAGCTAGTCTCTTTACATTTTAAATTTCTGTCGTTTTGGTATGCCTCAGTGAAAACCTCTCTCTTCAAGGAGAGGCTGAACAAAAGTTTGCATTTCTTGTGGCCTTTTGGAAAGCAACCAATTTTTGCTTGAAGGGAATTGTACTGTTCAAGCAGAATAGGTGCAGATAGTATTTGCTGTGTTTCCTTTGTTACCTGCCTAAGGATAACAGGAATGCATACACCAGACATTAATCTATCTACCTTTGTCAATTAAAAGCTGATCCAAATCTTTCCAGAGCAGATACACTGAAAGTATCCCATGATTTCAGCTAGCTAAAACAAATGCAATTACTGTCAGGCAGCTGGCACCTTAGCTAGGTTTTAAAATTGCACCCATTTACTGCTGCTTCACTGCCAAGCGCCTCCTTTCCCCCCACCCCGCTGGCTGATTTAATTTCTCTGCCCTAGAAGGGGGATGATAGTGGCTGTACAGGCGCCGCCGAGGGAGCAGATTGCTCCCTGGCCAGAGGGTAGGGAATTCCCGGGTTTAGTGCTGCCTTCACTCCTGGGGCTCTCCTGTTCCTAAATAATGCTCTTAATGAGAGCGAACTCTCGTATAAAAATAATTAAATTAACTCTGTTGAAAGATTGTTTTCATTCCTGACAGTAAGATGGGAGATTAATGATCAACTGATTGCCTGTCCCCTTTTCTCAACCTTTTCTTTTTTTTTTAAAAAAAAAAAAAAAAAAAAAAAAAAAAAGTTATAAATATAGATTTAAGAGGATATGAGAGAGGTGAGAAACAAAAATTATGGAAAGACTGGGGCCCTGTTATAGGTCTGGAGAGTCTCGGACACAGCCTATAGCTCACCACAGGAAAAGCTGAGTGGCCGGTGCTGGCAGTCAGGCCTGACCAGCTTCCGCGCTTCCCCGTGGTTTGGGTTTGCTCCTCTTCCTCAGACTTTTGCCTTTCGTCAGTCGCGAGGACATCTATATCATTTTTACTTGTCCGCTAGTGACGTTCAAGTCAAAAATTTCTCCTTGGTTTCAGGCCCCCCGAGCTGCTCGGAGGTGGTTGAGGACTTGTGTGCTGGAGACGGGGCTTGCCCGGCTTCTCCACGCGGAGGGTCTGGAGAGCAGGTAACACTGTGAACACACCCTGGAGGGATCCAAACCAAGAAGCAGTCTAGGAAAGGAAGGCATGTCCTCGCATAAAGACGAGGAAAACAAAACAGAGTACTCTGCGGGAGGAGGGGGGAAAAAAGTCTCTGGCTTAAAGCTTGGGTGCCAGCTTACTGCCCTTGCAATGAAATAGCTTTCCAAGCTACAGAGAAGGGGCATGACTGCACTCAACACCGTGACTGCTGTGCTGCCTGTCCGCCCTAGGAGAAACAGCCGAGTAGAGTGGTCCAGCAGACGTGTGACACCAGTGCTGGGCTGCTGGAAAGGGTTTCATTTTATATCAGCAAGACAGACAGTGGGGTTTACCTTGTAACCTGGGTACTCTGGGAAACAGAGTAAGCCTGCATATTTTGCACAGGTCATGACAGCTGTCATGGGGCAAAATATTTTTTAAAACCCCTATTATAGGCAGCATCAGAGCTGACTGGAGATGAGACTCGGTATCCATCCGTTGCTCTCTAACTTTGCTCTTTCTTACTCAGTCTTCTGAGCAGCCAACTCTCCCCTCCACTGTGCTGTCCTGCTGTGAGCAAGGTAGGACTCAGTGCATGATCAGGGGAAAAAGGCAAATGAGCCTAAGCAATGATGTGCTCTTTTCCGTGTACTTATAATATTTGATTTGAGGAGATAAAATAATGGTAACATGAAAGCAGTAAATGCAATGAGTAAGTATCCTCCCCACCTGCCATACCCTGATACTGAGCCTAGTGTCACTAAGGCAGAGGAAAATAGTAAGACATACTGAGGTGAGCAGAGGAGGACAAGGTAAAAGTATTCAGCTGTGCTACACTTTATAACAGCAACTACAGCTACCAACAGAAAGAACATGGACAAATTCCTAATGGTAGCGTGTCCTGAAACACCTGGATGCGTTTTCCTTCCCACGTCCAGTATACACGAGGAACAAACTGAGCTCCGAATGGGGACTGGAGCTCAGGACACATTTCTCTGTCCTGGATGCTGTCCCAATGACAAGGCAAAAGTCACATTCTGTCTCACTTCTCTCTGTCTCACCCCTTTAGCAAAAAAGAGACTTTTTTTTTTTCTTTTTAACCGGAGGACTTAAGAATGCCTCTCCGCAGCTTTCACTGGAATAAGTAGACGGGCTCAGGGCCCCTGTGCTGTGCCTTGCTATGATTTTTTCAGTGGGGAGTTCTGGTCTGTAAACTCCAAAATGTGTACTTTGGAGTCCGGCTGTGATCCACATGCCTGCACTAGAGATTTTGGAAAGGTCACAGCTCCAGAGACGAGAGAGACCACTGCCTCAGGTGCAAAGCAGTAGCTGCTGGTGGGCACTCTCTCTCCATTGCAGTACTTGGTGGTACCGGCTTGCGTTATCGGTGGCTCTGTCAGAGCTGAAGGCCACATCTCTTTCTTCTTTCGTGTTTTAAGACGCACCAGTCCTCTGAGACGTAGAATTTAAATCTCGCCCATATCCTCAGTATTTCATGCTGAGTGGCTTTGGGCACTTGCCCACGCTGCCGTTCTAGCGTGCTGCACTGAGGTAGCACCTTTCCAATGACCTCTCTCTTAGGAGCCCAACCCGAGGCAAGCTACTTACTGCTTGTATATATACACTTACAATGTATGTGGGGCCTGGATGCTAAAGTGGAGGCCGTGCATCTTTATGTGGTAGCCAGACAACAGTAACTTTAGTGCCGTGACAGTTGTGACAGCTAGGTCCTGACTGTGCACCATCTGTCCTCCCTGCTTGGCTAGAAACTTTTTCCCCCATGGGGAGAATATGATGAATTACATGTTTTTTACCTGGTAAGAAATTTTAAAGAATAGAGGTTCTTGTTGCCTTAAAAATAAAAAAAAAAAGGTGGGGTGGTGGTGGGGGGGGTGGTTATTTGGCCCTCAGATTTCTTATATGTTTGCTTTGGCCATAATGGAAAGAGAACAAATTAAATTCATTTCTGAGAGGAAATGATGTTACTTCTGCTTAGAAGTAAGGAAGTTACACAAACTCTAAGAAGCTCTCTCAAAGCTAATTACCTCAGCAATAATAACTGCAGTCTTAACGGACAGGTCTTGCTTCTGGTCATTTAGGAGAAATCTTTAATAAAACTGTTCTTTGAAGAATCTTCTGCATAATTTTATTATCACAGTTACAATTGTCTGTTGCTTTCTTAGCTGTTCTTTGAAGAGTTCCTGTATCTCCCATGCCATTTCCTAGGGCTGGGGAATTGTTTCATGCAGTGAACATATGAGTTTCAACACTGGTTTAATAAATGACTACAGATGCTACAGGTACTTTTGCCAGCTGTTTTCTAAAGATATCTCCTGCAGAAATTGTTCAGGGCTGATTCTGCTTTGGCTTGCACCAGCCGTCTAGGGGCATCATTCCACCAAACCCTGTCACTTCTCTTCACTAATGGGCACCAGAACAGAAACAGTAATTTATTGCTTGCTTTTAATGTTTCTGAGGAATGATTGTTCTTGAATGGAAGCAAAAAATGGCTGATTATTGGAATTACTAACTGAAATGCTGGAGTATGATCATTTTTATAAGTAACTTGCAAATTTAATGTTGAAAAATCAAAGATAAAATTGATTTAGCATAATTAATATGTTCAGAATTTCTCTGAAAACAAAGGCAAGATCAGGACAGCAATTACGGTGTATTAATAGTCTGCCTGTTATTTCTGGCATTTTCAAATAGTTACTTTCCAGAAAGTTTATGTCCTCCTCCTGGTAGTGTCTGGCATGCCCCAAGTTATTGACTCTTTCAGTTAGGAACACGTAAGGTCTGATTTCCCGTCATGGGCATGCCAGAACACGTAAGGTCTGATTTCCCGTCATGGGCATGCCCAAAGTGCAGTATTTGCCTGGGCACCCGGTTAAGTCTGCATATAGCCAGTGCTTTGCACGTATCAGTTACCACCTGAAATAGCAGTAATGGCAAAAAGGCATGCACCTCTGAAAACCATATCAGCGCTCCGTGAAGAATGAGAAATTGTATTTATTCCAGATTTTCTTGTAGCCTGCCTAGACCTGGCTGAGTGAGCAGAAGTACTGAGTCACACCGCACTTCCCATCTAAGTGAGTCTTGGGTATAAGACCTGGGAATAAAATGTGTCATTTTGCTCTGCAGCAGTTTATTGAGCTTTAAATAAACAGAGAGGAATAAATCATATATAAATCATCTGGAAATATCTAAATATTAAGATTTCAGCTCCTTCAGTTCTTGTATTATTTTTTTCCTCATTCTCCTTCTATATTCTGAATTGCGTACTTACACCACACACATTTCTAATTAATCTAGGCCAGTAACGGCAAAGCTCTGGCAGCGCGCCAGAGTTATCCCACAGCGCTGTTGGCAGCAGTGCCCCCGTCTTCCTCCTCTGCCTCCTCCTCCTCCCAGGCTCTGGAGTGGGCTGCAGGGCCGGGGTGCCAGTGAGGGGCTTTGCCCTCCCCAGCGGCCCTGAGCCCCCAAGGAGTCCCAGGATCATCCGGGAAAGGGGAGCTGCGTGGCACAAGAGGCGCTGGTGTGAAATTACTGATCAGAGCTCTGTTTCTAGCCATGTTAGTAAAATGCAGTTGGAGAAAACCCTCTCATCTGGAGCCCTTGAAGAGGTGAGGAGGGAGGGGAGGGCTCACATGAACCTGGCCTTTCTGAACGACTGTAGATGCTGGCCCCACAGCAGTGGGGAAGGGGTTGAACTAGCACCCGCTCCTCCCTTCCGTTCAGGGCAGTGGTGCAAAATCATCGATAAGGGCTTTCGTTTGGCCGAAAAGGCATATCCACAACCAAACGCAGAAGCCGAGAAAAATGGTCCCGCTGGGTAAGGCTGAACATCCCCATAGTCCAAATGCTGGTCTCTCTCTTTCGGGCTGGAGGGACTTCCCCCCTAGGACTTCCCTGAACAGCCTCCTTCTCAAGTAGAGATCTTTCTGTCGATGATGTAAACTTGCCACAGAATTTTCTGTTTATCTACAGCTAGAAAGAGGGTGTATTAAATTACTCAGTAGCAGCTAGGATAGATGGTCCCATTTTGTCTCTATTAAATCACATACCAAGAGAAGTTTAAACCATTTAAGCAAAAAGAGTGAATCAAAGTTCAGAGCTGTTGCAAACTCCCCTGATTTCAGCTGAGTTATATCACTTTCACCAGGGCTGAATTATTTGTGAAAGCAAGCTGTTCAAGGCTATTGTTGTGGTAAAAGCAATGGAATCCCGCAGTATTTTCTATACGATATTGACTCTGTTTTCTCTTCTGCAAGCCCTGTTCTTTACAAAAAGTCTTCAGTTTAATTGGCTTCAAAGAAGAATTTGCCCACATTTAAGTTATCAAAACTTTAGGCAGAGCAGATAGGAATAAAGCCAGTTATTTATACTTTATTTTTAATGGACCAAAATGATGAGAATATAAAAGGCAAAAAGCTTAACCCAAACTCTCTAACATTTTAAGGTCTCAGAAAACAAGATTAAGACTTTGAAAAGTATCCAAGTAATAAATCTGCAGAACCAAAACACGCAATTTTAATAAGTTTATTACAATGAAACACGAGAGCTGATGGGCACAGATGCTAAGCTAAGTTGAAAAACCTTTAGCAGCCTCTTGTGTTTGTGGACTTTTAAAAATAAAGTGGTCAGATATAATAAGCTGTTGATGCAGCTTGTTTCTGTGATGTAGCAGAAGATCGGGAGCGATACCCTGCCCGTGAGATACTGCACTCTCAGCTTCGGGGCACACGCGCTGAACGGCAAATGTGCCTTTCAATGAAATTCAACTACTGCGTCCATACACAAATTTAGTCATAAAAGAAAACATTGATTAAACACCTTAACTTTATTACGATCTTATTCAGCAGATCCGTTTAAAATCATAGCTGCTGAGTTGGGTGGGGGGCTGTAACTTGTTTTATTTTGTGTCTGTAGCTTTGCAGATTCCACTCAAAAACAGAGGAGATGGTTCCAGTTCTTCTGAATAGCAGCAGAGTAGCTTAAAAATGCTTAATAAGCTATCCTTTTGCACTGGAGACTTAATTTTGTCTGATGCACTTACCAGAAAAATAAATTCAGCTTTACTCTGAAAGTGCTGATCGCATCTCAGGATTGACAAAAAATAATATTCTAGAAATCAGCAATTTTGGCATGGTAATGAATGGCAGATAAGCATAGTTTGGAGCATAGTGCTTAATCCCAAGGCAACACATTTGCAGTAACTTTTCAGAGTAGAATAATGTTTTGCATATTTTCTTTTTCATCAGACCTGGATGTGATGGATCTTTTCTTTGCTTTCCTGCTTTCCCTCAGCCCACAGATCTTCATATTCATTTCATGCGATGAAGCAAAAGGAATCAGACCCTTTCCCTCTCTTTGGCTGGGTCTCTTGCTGCCACTAAGAACCTGGCCAGGAGGCTCGTGGGTAGACAACGGAGCTATGTCTTGTGACTCCCATCAGCTAGTGGCTAAAGCCTTCTTTTTTTTAAAAAAAATCATTCTCCCTACATCCTTCTCCTGTTCTTTCTGTTGTCATGTTCAAATTTATTTTAGGAAGTAACTGGACTGAGGAGTTCAGAAATGAGGGACCTATTCAGACCCAAGTGACGCATCACTGAACGTGGCATCACATTTTCCTATAAACTTATATTTAGCCTCTCTACTTGAATATCCCACTTAAGTTATATGGGCAGCACAAACTGACAAAGGTGTTAACTGATTGATTGGCACAGCAGTGTAACTTCTATTTCATCCGCGTCCTCCCACCAGCTCTACATTTTCCATGTGGCTGGGCTGCCAATTCTCACACCTAACGGGTGAGCCCTTTATTTTGCCTTGCTTGAGCAAAATTCCAGTGGCATTTTCAAACTGATGCTTGCACCCAGGCATTTCCTAGTGCCCTGGGAAAGGTACAGGAAGGTGAAGGAGACCCTGCACGGTACAGCTTCACTTACCAATTATCCTTGGAGGAGCTTCCCATAGCCTTTCAAAGCGGCCGCAATGCTCCTTGTTGTGGCCTCCTGGCTGCAGTTTCATCTCTTGGTTTCTACAGTTCTTCTTAGCAATTACAGCAACCAGGATGGCAAAGAAAAATAGATCCCTTTTCTAGCATGCCTCCAGCCTTACTGGGATCTCCTGCATGGGTTGTTTCCAGTCACTGCTGCCAGCACCCTGTTTTGGATGATGTGCTCCTGATCAAAATTATTCAATGCAAATCCTCAAGGCATCTGGCATTATGTGCACCTGGGGTATCTTAGACTGATGGATGAAAATATAAATCCAATACTATGCTAGAGCTGAGGAAAAAATGGGTACAAATGAAAAGCAGGCTATTCTGTTCACTCTGGTGCTTTTTTGCAGTGCTAGGTGTTATAGTTTGGAATAGTACTTCACCTATACCCATGGTTATACTACAGTTCATGGTTATAGTATATGGTCCCAGACTATTAAATTACAATGTCCGGGGCCTGTGTTTGTGATTTTGCATCTCACCATCTAACCCTTGTGGTGCAATCTGTGTAGTCCCTCACACCTTAATGCAGCAGTGACAGCAGAGAGGGCACATTTCGAGCTTGCCACCAGGCCATCCAGTTGGCTTTTGCTCATTGATACGGGCAGAAGAAACAGTGCTGATCCTGCTGGAGGAAGCCTGTAATGGCCCAAAGGGCCCATAATTTTTCTACTCCACCAGAGAAATCTGAGATAGAAAACTGTAGGGTGCAAAGACGTAAGAAAGAGTTTTGCAAAGCCTGAAAAAGACAGAGAGGCAGATAAATGCCAGGAAGCAGATAAATTACTGGGCTAGGCTGTAGTCTTAAGTGTTTTTTAAGTATCAATGGAATTAGGGAGAAAAAACTATACTGCTAGTTGTTGAATAACATCTGTGAGGCACAGAATAAGAATTCTGATTCTTTTGTCCCCAATTTTGGTCATTTGTCCTATGCACTTACAGGCAACTTTTACCCGAGATTATTCCCCTGCACATAGTCTTTTCCAAGCATGAACTCCTACAGAGGCTATAACATACTCCTACTTTACATGCAAAAATCATTTCCAAAATGGATTTTCCAGATAAGAATTCAATCATCTGTTTAGCCAGGTGCGAGAATCTATCAGCTGTGCGCGCAGGTGTCAATGCTTGAAAAATGGTCCAGTTTACTCCTCTGCAAAGAATCTGCACAGGGTCCTGCATCACTTAAGTCTGTCTTAAGCTGTGTTTTCAGGGTTTAAGTGGAATCTGAATGGCGCTTTTTTGTGCTGAAGGCCCTTTGCACAGGGCAAATGCTTCACAAAGTGCACACACAGATGGGCAGATTTGGCGGCCTGTAAGTGAGGCTGGGCTGGAGGCCCAAATCGATAATCTTGCCCCAGATGTGTCTCCTCCTAAAATGTGTGTAGTTCTTGTCAGGTTCATTAGAGAGGGGTGGTTTTGGCTAGTTTGCCTTTTTTGAGCAGAAAACATAGCATTTCTCAGTGTATTATCAACTTTCCCAAACTCAAATATTTAATAACTTATGCTATCTAATACCTGGCTTGGCTTTGCATTAGAAACAATTGCTTGCAAAGTGTTTATCTATTGAGTGAAAAGAAAATATAAAGTTCTTCATGTACTATTTTTGGGCAACAAAATGACCTTGCTGCTATTTTAAATATTTCAGTATAATTTATATTAGCTATAATACCATCAATAAGCCTGCCTGAAAATTAAGTGTCATTCTTGGCTTGAGACACTGGGTGTGTTGTGGGACTGAATGCCATGTGCCAGAAAAAAAATTAAAACCAAAAGCATGGTCAAGCAGCTAAATTTATGGGGAAAGCGAGGAACATGGGCCTGAACAACGCAGTTACTTTGGACAAACAGCACTGCCTCCATCTGGGGAAACCTTCAGTCCCCCTCAACCCCAATAATGGGTAAATTGTGGTGGGGAAAACAGTGGCAAGCTGACAGAGCCCAAGCTGGAAGGGAAGCTGGCTGTCTGCAGCTAGGCAAAGCCAGGGTGATGATAAACTCTCAGGGGAACTGTAGAAGGGAAGTCGCTGCTGTTTATGTCCCCATGTATTGACCATTTCCCCTCTTTTGGTAGGCTAAAACACACAGCTCCTTCTTGTACTGATTTCCTCATCAGAAGTCTTTCCTTTACAAATAGCCCGGGTAGTTCTTACCTCTACTTCTTCCTGGGCGAGTTAGTTTTCCTCGACTGTGGATGACCTTGCGTGCAATGCTCCAGACGAGGTCTCTCTGAGGCATTAATGCTCCCTTATGTCTACCTGAAATCCCTCCCGGCTACATCCTAGCAGAACATGCTGCCTCTTCCACAGCTGCATCACGCTGATGGTTTCACGATCCTCCTGCGCTCTGCTGAGACGATGTGGATGTTGTGGGATTTGGCAGCGCTTCCCCGCTGCTGGGTCCAAGTGCACATCCTGGACACGTCCCAGCTCTGTGCTGGGATAGGTGCTGGATGCACACTTGAGGCCTTTTCCTCCTACCTGTCCATACCACAATTTCCATGGAACTAAACCCAGAAATGCTGGCCAAAATAGAGCCTCAGTACAGTACATTTTGGCCAGGTCTCCTGTCTACATAATCAGTGAACAGAATCTTGGAAAATGCTGCAGTTTATATCAGTTGTTTAGACACAGCCATATATACTGTATCTTTGTTTTTTAATTTTCCTCAAGTGTTTATAACAGATTCTGTTCTTTGCAAGTGATCCTGTTTGACATCTCCTTTTCTCTCTCACTACACCTGCCTGACAAACCCATATTTTGCCATTGCTTTTTCTACAGAACAGCAAAATCCTGTCTTTCCCCCTCTATTTAATCTATTTATCTCCTGGGCATCTCCTGCTTTGATGATTGTGACTTTCCCTTCTCTGAGACTTCCTGAAAAACCATCTGCTAAAATTATTCTTCATACTTTCATGTAGCCAGGTTGCTCTATGTTTTGAATAAATCTACCAGCTCTTTCTTCACACACTATCAAATTTCAGCTACTTCTGTTGCTTTAATATGCAATCTAGACTGACACTGTATAGCTGACTGCCTTCCTTGTACACTTAGTGACCTAAATGCTTCTTCCATCTGCCCGTCTCACCAGTACTTTTATAATCCTCTGCAGATGACACTGTCTGCTTGAAATGACTTCTAAATCCAGTCCATCAAATGATTCCCCTCTCTTTTTGAAGCAGAAAGTATTACTGCTGCAGTGTCTGCAAGCACTGAGGCGACGAAGACCCTAGGAAGTACAGTTGCACTACTAAAATATACGTGTCCTTAATGAGCAAATCGACCTGCTCTTTGAGCTGATCCATTTACCCATGTATTGTGTCAAATCTAAAATTAGCATATAAACCCTTTCAGGGAGAGATGTGCTGCATCTCATTGGGAAATGAGACACATTTGCTCTCCAAAGTACCATTCTAATAAGCATACCTAATTACTTATAAATATCTATTCCCAAGGACAGTTGTTTTCTTACAGACTTATCCCATCAAGCTATAATTCAGGGTTTCTTGAACAGTCTCAGAAACAATTTATTTTTGTTGCTCTGCAGTTGCCTCTGGTTTTGCTAAGTTGGTGGGTCTCTTTAATTTTTTTAGTATGTACAAAAGGCCCATGACACTGAGATTTATAGCACCAGCCAATAGAAAAATACTCCTGGTGGTATGCAAAATATTCAGAGGGGTTAAGAAAATAACAGCTTCTATCTATATGTAGGCAAACTGTTTTTAATAAGCTAAAATTCCCTCAAAGAAAGTCTTAATTGAAAATATTATTGCATTTTACCTTCAGAAACAGTCTGGGAAATACTTTTCTCTTGTGTCCCTTTCTTTGGTATCATCAAGCACTTAAAGTGAAGACTTGTGAAATATTGTGAGAGAATTTTCAGGGCACTTGATACATGTGGAAGCAAGGCGGCATGTAATATCTCTTACAAAAGCTCTGGGCCCATAGCATTGCCAGCCTGCCTGGACACTCAAAAGTAACATAAGATCTGAGCTGTGCTGTCATGACATCACAGAATATTTCCATTAACTTGAACCCCTCAAGACATTTTGCTTTTCTTACTACAGGGTGAATGAACGTACAGATTTCCAATACACTGCATAAAGGTCTTGTATCAAAACTCCCATTAATGTCAAATAGGAGTCCTGTGGTTAACCTATCCATATAATGCAGTTAAAGTCTGGGGGTAAATGGCTAACTGCTAAATATTAAGTATGTAGCGTTTTTAAGAGCATTTTTTAATACAAAGATAAAATATTTTGCCAGGAACATAAGAACTTCAACACACTAGGCTTTTTCTTTCTCTCTTTCAATGATCCTGCCTGGATCAAGCAGGCAACACTAGAGGAGTCTCAAACTCACACTGCTGGAAGGACTTAATTGCCCTAGGGGACAGAAAACAGAATCCAGCTACAAAGTTTTGGTCTCCATCCCAGACACTTTGTCTATTAAATGAGTCAGAAGGTTACGAGTGAAAAGAAATAAGCCCCACGGCAGAAGTGCATTTTGCAATCTGCTCTGTTTGGAGAGGTGCTGACACAGAGTCAGATTGCCAGCACCCAGAGATGTACAGATTGCTATTGAACCAGATGGGCAGGGGCAGGGGGGAAAGGGGAGGGAAAACAGGCGTTTGCAGGCTCACTGAAGAGGGCAAAAGTCATGCTTTTCTACACCTTTAGGTACTTACTTTTCCTCCAAATGTGAACATGCAGTTTCAGCAAGATGTGACTTGAGGCAATAACACTTTCTAATGACACAGGCTATTGAGTTTCTTTGCGAAGTGGCTAAGGAGAGTGGGAGGTCTAGTAGCTGGGAGCAGAGGTCTACGAGCCACTCAGTCACTTTGTCACTTAGGGCAAGTTACTTGACCTTTCTGCACGTGCTTGAGCCGTATCAGCTAAAGAACACGGCTTGACACCAGACTTTCATGGCATACCAGAAACCCAATCTGCAAAAAAGCTTCCTTTAGTTCACCAAATAGGTCACTTACTTATATAAGTCTCACCCTTGCCAGCTGGTTGAAAAGCTGAAAGAACCATCAGTCCAGCTTCCAAAGTTGGGCCTGCCCAACATTTGCATAGGCAAAAAATTAAATGTATATAAGACCCAAGCAGGACTTATGGACAACAGAGTAGGTAACTGAATTGTGACTCAGCAATTGTAATTGAGTGTTCTTGGTAATTAAAGTCTGGTGACCTATAGCCGTGTAAGTCTAAAATTAGAAGCTGTTTCTGAAAGCCTAGGCTTGCATAGATTTTTTTGGAATAAATCAAATAGTTTGTGAAGCTGAAAAGTATGTCACTAGGAAGCCTTCCTCTTCCAATTCACTCCATTATTTTTAAGCTGTATCTGCAGATACTTCAGCTATTCCGAAACAAAGTATTCGGAGCATTTGAATAATCCCCAGTCCAAAAAAACATTGCAGTTCTTGTTTCTTTTTGCTTGCCTGCCTAGCTAGTTGAGAAAATCATACTGTCCTCAAACCTCATTCTTGCTTGGAGTGACTGAAAGGGTGGATCTTTACACACTGGAGCTTTTAGCTGAAGCTGCTCTCAAGAACCACACAGGAATTGTCGGAGGTCACTGTCTAGGTAGCAAAAACTCTAACAATTCCATGGAAATCTTTGTGAGAGAGGAAAGGATACTAGGTTTTTCCATCTTGAAATATCAAGTGCTACTTTAGAAAAAGAGGATAAAAAAGCTTAAGAAATTTCAAAGAAGAAAAAGGAAATACAAGCAAACTTTGGACTAGGGAAATAAAAACTATTCCCTGAGGTCTATACTAAGTGCACTGCCCATTTTAAAAGTAATTTTCTCTCATTATTCACACAGAACGCATACCGCATATTAACTGTTAGCGGCACAATCAAACAGTTAAGTTGATCCATTTGCTTGATGCACTCCAACCCTTAAAATCAGAGCCCTTGCAAGTAGATATAAAGAGCATATTATTCTGCTGTTCAAGACTGGTTACACATGGATATGCTTATGTGCCAGCCTTACGCAGTTAAGGCCAATTTTAAACCCACAGTGCACCTCTTTTGGGGTTGCAACTGGGGTAGAGAAGATAATGCAAAAATATCTTTATTGCTATAATACAGATAAAAGCAGTGCCTGTATGTTTTCTGAAAAACACATGAAATGGGGGAGGCAGGAGTTTCATCTTAAGTTTTAAATCATACAGTAAAAACTTGGAGAGGTTTTTTTCCAGATTATTTACTTAATGTCTTTTTTGCTTAAGTCCGTATAGCCTCCTCTTTGCATTTCATTCCAGTAAATGCACTGAAGAGAAAATACTCAATGGTAGTCATGTATTGCCACTGTAAAACACAGAGCTGGCTTGATCTGCTTGGTCGCAGAATTCATTATTTTGATTCCTGCAAAAGCATTTGCAGTTCTGCTCCTCCTGGCACATGCTGCCCCTCATTTGGTGACTGCCCTTAGCAAAAGCAAAAGTTAATAGCTGGGCCATCTAATCAGCACTGTGATTTAAGGAATGTGAGATGTCCATGCATCTTTGCGCTAAATGTATGGCGTTTTCAGTGAGATTAGTCAGCAATTAGTGTGCAGCTGAAGAACAGAGGTACTGTGTACCTTGCAGTTACATAATGCATTGCCTGTTTTACTTTTCAGTAGTGATTCCCATGCTTCTTTCCTGGGTTCAAACTCTTTGTAAAGTTTGGAAAATGGTGTAGGTGATGTTTTCAAATTGCCTGAAGGCTCATAAAGAGTAAGTGCCTGGGGTATTTCTGCTCACAGCACATAGGTCACTAGAGGAGGTGTGTGTTGGGGAGCCAACGGTTTTCATACCTAAATATTTATTCCTTAGGCCAAGAAAGATCACAAGATCAGCTAGGACAGACTTGTAAAACACACTGTTATGCATCTGTCAAATAGTCTGCATCAAGACCAAAGACTCCAGTCTGTATATTAGCACTCAAAAATGCTGGGAGAGGGGGCCCAGCATGGCTAGGTGAATCCTCTGGTGGGCTACCTCTTGCCCTCATGCTGCAGAGAAAGTCAAAAGCCAGCTATGCCACTGCCCCTCTGGCTGGCAGGAAAATTGCCTCTGTCCCCAAATCCAGTGATAGGTAGAGCCTTGAGAATGAGGTACAACATATTCAGTAAAATGAAGTGATTTCTTTGCACCACCACAGAGCCCCAGACCCAGCAGCTGGTCTCGTGCTGCAGTCAGGCTCTGGTGCTGGGGGAAGGAAGAGCAAAGCAAAATTATTCCTCAGGTGAAAATAATTCTGCTTCATCTTCATGGATAACCAGCTGAGCCTTCACAAATGCACAGCTGTTAAATGTGATAGGGCATTGCAAGCAATCATGTTTGTTAGAGGGGAAGTAACCAAAGCTGATAAATAGAGGGGTCTTGGCTTAGTCTTCACACATGCACAGGCTGAAGAAATTCTCCTGAAGGCTGATCAAAGTATCTTTTGCAAAGTTATCTGATCTTACCTTAAAGCTCACCAATTTCCTTGGTAAGTGATTCTAATGTTTAATCACCTTCTTAGCTTTGAAGGTGCCTATTTCAAGGTATAATTTTAGCTGCCACTGTATGGCCTTATTAAGGAAGTCTAATGACCTTCACTGCCAACCCTGTTGCCCATGTGTATCAAGTTGTCAAGGCATTTCTTGCCTTCCTTTCACTGCTCAGAATAAGCTGGGCTGCTTGAGCCTCACCTCAAAAACTCTTTTTGTAGTTCTGGGATCCTTGAATTCTTGTTGGTACTTGCTACATCTTCCTGATGTGCAAACACCAACCCTCAACATGATGTTCTGCAAGATGCCCTGCCACTGATGTTCTCCTTGATATTTGTCCCTTATACATTAAAGGAAAAGAAGCCACTTTTGCTGCAACTTTGCACCAGAAGCTCATGCAGAGGTGGTTATCCACAATGACCTGTAAATCCACTTCCAAGTCAGTTCACTGTTCTGCAAGCACCGTGTGTCTCCCTGGTTCCCAGATGTATGACATTGGATTCAGCTGATTCAATAGAATGTGTTTTTAATACATGATCATATAATCAAGTGAACTAAAATGCTCCAAATGGTAATTTGTACTCCTCTTTTGCTACCTCACCAATTTCTGTGTCAGTTGCAAATTTTACCAGCAGTCATTTTAGAAAATTGTTCATTTCCTTTTATAAAATTCCTGAAAAACAGGTCAAGAACTTGATTCTGACAGGCCTCTGAAAGAAATGAAAATATTCATTGAATTGGTTGTAGTATCTTATGGATACTTCTCGCTACCAGTGACAACTAAGGTATGTTAAGCACACAGGTTTCTATACAAAGATTATGGGAACAGCCTGAAACAGATGTATGTCTTCTAATTATGAGTCTATGATTAGCAGAGGGAGGGGAAGACGAGTATATTTGTGTATGTTCAGGCTGCATCTTCTTAAATTCCTTTTGCCTGTTGGTAACTTGAAACTGAATCAAATGTAGGAAAACCCACCTACCTGGATGTGTTGAGAAGATCATTAATCATTTTCTCTTTTCAAAGTGTGCAGAGAGGAACTGTCCTTTAGACTCCTAATTTACCACTTCCTCCTGCTTAAGCAGTGCTCTTTGTAAATGCCAAACAGGGTCATGCTGCTGACTGGACAGATGTGCTTCTCCACCTCTAAAAGTAGATGACTATCTAATTTTCTGCCTTGCATACTCAATCAAGTGTTTTCAAGTGTTCAAAACTGTTTGAAACATGCCAAAACAAATATTGTCTATCAGCTGTGGCATGCAAAGTCTGAACTTCTGCTGTACAGGTATTTTTCAATTCCTCCTAAGAATCTACAAAAAGTTTACTTTCTGTAACCTTCTGCAATAGAAAGAATGAGAGGAATTTTACTTTATTTTAATTCTTTTCATACTCAGGTAATGGAATGCCAGGTATGAAAAAAAATCTTCTTCTAAGAATCCAGAATAAGATTTCTAGGAATGGATTAAACAGAGTAATTAAATATTTTATAGCCTTTCACTGGAGCCTTGGAGGCTAGTGTATGCCAAGACAGCAAAGAAAAGCAGAAATAGTGTTTCTACTTACAGTATTAAATTAAACACTTGAAGATTCATTGTAGTTAGCTGATGGTAAAATAGTAGATGCTGGAAAATACTTCTGCAGCCAGACTAAGTGTCTAAATGCATGTTTGTCTCCAAACTGGTGATGAATGTAGCCGAAGTAAGGGAAACTGTTAGGACCATAACTTTTTTTTATCTTACTGTAAAAGTGTCCAGCTTACTGGACTTTCTAATGACTTAATACATTTTGACTGCTAAAATTGTAATTTATATGAAGAGTGTAGGGTTATTTCTGGTCGAGTCTATTTACTTTCTATTCCATGGTCATTATAAATAACAATTGAAGAAACTACTTTTTCTTCAGCACTCCTTAGAAATGGAGCTAGAACTTATCAGCAATTCTAAATCACCAGGAAAAAGATGACTAATTGTCCACTTCCTACAAGTCTGGAAGCCATGGAAATATGCTACGTCAGTTGAAATCAACTCCTTAAAAATACAACATATGCAAAGAAATTTGTCGAACACAACAGTTCAGCATCCAAGAGATGTGCAGGAAAAGCCCACTGGAAGTAGTTTGATATCCATGCATAACTGACAGTGCAATAAATAGCAGTTGTGAAGTGGCCTTGTAGAGAAGGATCCTATCTTAGAGATGGCTGGCGTCAGATGGACTAGGACTGTCCCAGCCGGGGGGTGCTCAGTGCCAGAAGGATGTGAAAGGGGTTGCAGAGGCTCAGGGAAGGAGGCACAGGAATGAGATCCAGGCAACAAAAGGGGAAAAGGGCAAAAATCTTGCCATCTCAACTTGCATCTGTAGGCCTTAGGTGAGTCATACATCAACCCAGATACTACACAAAAGTCCTCTTCCCACCCTTAGCCCGGATCCTGAATCAGACGGGTAAAAGCTAGATACCTGCCACTTCTAGGAAGAAGTTCACTTTTATTTTTCTTGGTTACTGAGACTGCAATAACAAAAGGATTACATGGATATACGATTGGATATTGCAAAGGGTCTTTGCATCCAGGCAGAAGGAGGTATTTAATTTGTTTAAAAACAAAAGCTCATATTCTGAGGGAATCTACAGCACAATCTGCATGAAGCCCTAATTCCCCAGCTCCATCTGTGCTGCCACGAGGGCGGAGAATTACTGACCCTAGCAATGCCCCAGATGGTAGATAAGGAGGCAGAAATGGACTGCTTGTTTTATCGACTATAGTTACCTGGGAGGGGCTATGCCCACCATTTCAGATTGAGGACAGGGAGAATGTAGTATGACAATTAAATCCAATTAAAACAACTTTCACAAGGAAGCTTGCCCTTTGAAAATCATGACAGAAGGGTGCTTTTAATATTTTTCTACTTTGATGTGGCGAGCTTGGAAGAAGCATGTGTGTAAAGCCAAAGGAATGAATGCTGCCTCACAAATGGAAGAAAATGAATTAAAAAGAAGTGTTGCAACTGGGAGGGAAAAAGAAAGGCTATATCTTTTGTGCTATTTATCTGGGAGCTAAGGGTTTCCATAAAGTCTAATTCTCAGAATCTAATTTAAATGCCTAGTCTTGCCATGTAATTACTGGAAAGACAAAGACTTCTGAGTATGAACTTTTTGATTGAATAGGGAGCATCAGCTCCCAGTAAGGGGTCATGTGAGATATGAAAAGTTGGAGAGTGACTATACTGCAAGGTCTGTCAAGGTCTTCAATACGATCCATTCTGAGGGAAAAAAGAGCTAAAAATTGTGTACAGTGTGGGACGAAGGGTCTCTTACTACAACAAATACAAAGCTTATTCTGTCTACCAAAATGATATGTAATATCATAGCTGTAACCGTTTGTACCAAAACACTGTCTGCTACATCTAGAAAGCAATCTTTCTGTGTATGACCCTGCTTTCCTACCCTCTTAAGCATTTTATTTGTGAATAATCAGAAAACTATATGAATCTCTGATGTGAATTTCACAGGTTTGCCAGGGTAAGACAGATACAAAGCTGTTTCATGAGGCTAAAGATGATTTGCTGTCCACTGACAATGTGCTTGGCAAATAATGTAAAACAAATGCTTTCATGAAAGAAAGAGAATTTTGAGCAAGAAGAGGATGTGGACACACCATGTCTTAGGAAGTCAATAAAGGGACAGAAATACTAGAATTGGGGGGGGGGGGTAGGGAGAAGGAAGGGTGTAAAATCTGTTATAAAGCTGTACTTGCCATTTGATAGCCTCTGAAATGAAACCCATAGTATTTTCACAATGTGTTTTAAAATGAGCCAAACTGTGTTTAGTTTACAGCCTACATCAACATATAAAAATGCACTTACATAAACTACTAGGAGTAGATAGGGGAGTACTAGTTTACTCATCAAACAAAACCAAAACATGATAGAAATGTTAGCAAAGAAGTCATTAAAGTATTTCTCTTAGTATGAGGGGACAGTGACAGGACAAAGAATTGCAGTGAGACTGAATCCCATTGCTATTGTTTTTATAAGATCCCATATGTACTCTTCATCTTACTGTCATTGCCTAATATCATACTTACTCTAGAACCATATACTTTGGGGAGGAGTGACATCTGGTAGAAACCAGCACCCTGAACAAAGATTGATTTTTTTGAACAGTCAAAACGAGGCAGATTGGGCAGTGTAAATCTCTTTAATGATTACAAGTTCAGCTGATGCAGGATGGATGCCAAATGTTAGCATTGTGTTCAACGCATACTTTAGTGTAGTATTTGCCTGATGGATCCTACAAAAGATATACGAAGCAAACAAAACTGATGAACTTTGGCCTCTCTTTACTTTCATGGAAAATGGTTACTTTTGCTGGAAAGGTTTTATCATAGTTTACTCTCTTAGCAGAAAACAGATTTTTTGAGCTAATGCTGTACAGACTTTACGCAGAAAGTCAGAGTTTAACTCCCCCATGCTGTTTCATACCTCCTTGTCCGGAGTCACAGCTACATGATGAACAGCTTTTTAGCTGGGCTTGACAGCCCCCAGGAGAGCAGGCACGATGGAAATCACAGAAGATCTTTTGAGACCCCCGTTGCACGGGAACTGTTTGGAAAGTTAGAGATCTGCAAAAGGTTTATTTTGTGAGGGCATCGCTTTCATACCTGGAATGCTGAAGAGAAGGAGATGGTACATTTTCCATGGACAAGGCAATAATGTCCAAGCAGGTGTCACGGCAGAACTTTTTTTTGAAATTCTTAAGAATGGGAAATGTGTCCAGAGCCCTGCATGCCTTGTGTGTGCTGCAGAAATGTACCTAGGCTGGAGGAGATTCAGTGGCTCAAGAAAAAATATTTCAGACAAAACAATAAGTGAATTCAAAGCAGCTAAAGCATGTTTAAAACTTGCTAGTGTTGGGATTTGTGCAACGTGTGCTCCTTCATTGGTGAAAATAGGAAATGTTTTAAGATGTTTTTCAATGCCATAAATGCCATATTCCATGAGAACATGCCACACATGAAATCAAAGGGAGTATTACTGGGAATAGTAGGATGAAACTGAGCAACATAAAGTGGAGGCTAAACAGCAGGGGAAAAAAATCTGTTTTGTTAAGTGAACTGTGAACAATAGGCGAAGGAGTATAGCAGAAACTCCATCCTTTGGGTCATTAAAGCAATATTAAGCTCTTAAATATATATTTGGGGAAGCATCTCCATGCTGGTACAAAAGCAACTTGCTGGTAATTTTCTGGTTCTAGTTTTTGATCCAGGAACACTGGGCCAAATAGACTAAGCTCTGAAATTGGATACATTGCTTCATCTTTTCCTTTCTCTTCTTTCCTGTTCTTTTTTTCCTCTCCTCTGCTCTTCTTTAATTTCATTTTGGTGTTAGGCTCTGAAGTAGATGTCAATATGAAATGGACTGTTTTGGGGAGAGACTGTGCCCAGGATGGTGTGCAGGGCACTGCATAGGTTGTGGCCATTTGGAGACAGGTTTGGCTGGCTATATGAGATGCATCACTTCACTTGCTGAAATGACGGGACTTCAGTTCAGACAGGTGCTTTTTTTGTCAGGTGTGCAAAGTGAGAGAGAAACTCCCTCTCTGTGGTGCAACAACAAAGCGTGCCAAAATTTGGCTTAGAGAATGTGTGTTGTGTTGTCTCCGAGATTACCAGAAAAGACATTTAAAAAATGACTCCTTTTGCTGAGCAGTGGACAAGAAAAAGGCCAGGGGTACTATAACATCCTCATGGTGAGAGAAAGGGAGAGGTTTCCCATTAGCGTGACTGGCAGTCCCAGTGACAGGCACAAGTCAACAGCTAGTCTCGTACCGCAGTAGAGCTTCCAGCTGTGCTGATAACCCCCCATCCCTGCACTATTTTACTCTTGACCCAAATAACCCTTAAACACAATTCAGCAATGAAAAAGAGCCCAATGACAAGAATAACATAGCAACATACCGGCTGGTCAAAAGCAGCATCAGTTTTGTTTCTGAACCAGTAGTTAACACAGCTTTGGAATTTCACTGAAAACCTGTGAGAAAATATTAAGCAAAAGGATACAAAGAGACAGGGCTTGCATCCTTGCTGGGTCAAGAAATCAGGAAGAAAACAGGCAGTGCCTGGGCATTGCTGCATTCAAACACAGTATTCTCGAAAAAACTTCAGCAATTAATTGTAAGAGATAAAAAAGGTGTGTCAAATATAAAGTGAAGGTAGACTTAATTATGAGTATGTGGTTTGTAAATAAACCTTATAGCAGAGGAACCCACAGGCAAAGTGTTTGCCTATATGAGTGTACTTGATAGGTAAAATAGATTCATTTTGTATGCAAATTTGAGATTGAACGTGTGACAAATATTAGACATATAGAACTAACTCAGCTCCCGAGATATCTTCTTAAGTCACTGTTAATACAATCATTGAGATGGACTTGAAAACATATCTAGAAGGAAAAGCACATAAGGGAGAAGATATAAGAAAGACGTGATGGATTCTCTTGAAATTGCTTGCTCTGTGTGATAAGATGTTAGAGGAAATCCTGGAGAGCGACAGTCCGAATGTGGCTTCAGGAATACTGATGCTTTGTAAGGTGAAGTCTCTTGTCCATCTGAGATGTCTTTGGTGATGGTGAAGAAACACAGGAGGAGCTGCTGTTTCCTCCTGTGCACGTCTCCGTGCTCACTTGCTGTCCAGCCACAGCCTGGTGAAGGGGACCTTCACTGTGGCTGGGGCAACCTGCAGGGTTTCATAAAATCCTGCTGTATCTCCTATCAGTTGTTTATTTTCCAGGCCAAAGATGCCTAACCAATTTAATCCACTAGACACAGAAGTCAGGCCACATGTTTACTTACTCACCCTGGCTGTCATCTCTGCTTGATAGCCGAGATGTGGGGACTGCATGGCGCCCTGCGCTCGAGTCATAGGTATGCCCTGGACTCATACAGTAACGTTACACTTTGTTCTCTATATCTTTTCTAGTACTTAATAATATTTGTCTCCTGACCACTGCTGAAAACTGAGCTGTCAACACTGTCTGTTAAACCTTCTTGCTGGGTGCTAATGATCAGATCTGAGCCAGACATTTTATATATCAGTTTAGGTACAGATTTTCCCACCTGAATTATTTTATATTTGTCTAAAATGATTGCGTTATTTCATTAAAAAATGAATCACACCTTCAAAATCCACATGGGAGTGCAAAAGTAGACATGATATATCCTACCAAAGGTACCTTGAATGAAATACCCCCTTCAGTTGTGGGTACAGGAAACTTGCAATAGGTTTTTATGAAATCATGAACCTCTGACAAATCTAGCATTTAGTGATTCCATCTCTCCTCAAAATAGGAGGACATGGAGCATTTTTAGTATTTTTTTATTATTATTAACCTTATATAAAATAACATGGATATTCTTATCATGTACATTGATGTCTGATCCATTTGAGTTACATGAACAAATATGCCCTGCTTTTCTTTCTGAAATCGTGACTCTCCTTTGTAACTGTGCATTCTTGGTGAACAATATTCTAGAAAAGCCAGATCTACAGGAAAAGGACTTTCAGAGGAGGTAATTTTCATTGGGATTTGGCCATTACTGAAATCACCGATTAGGCGTTACCCAGGAAGCGTGTTCTTGTCTGGGGAGGAGAGGGAGAGAGAAAATGATCTGCAGCTCTCTGAATCCATTTTGCTCTTCTGCAGATTGTGCCAAGAGATTGCAGGTAGATGGGAATATGTCACTGTAGAGGAATATGGGAGCACTACAAATGGTGCTATTGCTAGTCCCCAAAAGCTAAATAGGCAGAACGGCCTCGCTGACAACCTGCAGAAGAACCAAGAAAAAGGTTATAATTGCATAACTGAGCTATGCTGATAAAGCTACCTTTCAAAAACAGGCCTGCATATTTTTTTTTTCACCAGTGAAATCTCTGGAAAGCCCTAAATTGACTGTTCAGGAGCCAGCAGCTGAAATTGAAGTTGGAAGTGCTGTTTGCACAGGTGGCTAGCTAGCCTACTGGGAGCCTAAATGCTTACCCTGTTGCCCATATCAATTATTCTGATGCTCTGTCTGTTCCATGTCTGCCAGTTTTGATAACAACAAAATTCTTTTAGAAAACTGCTGATGCAACATTTAGCGTATTATCTTTATGGGACTGAGCTTCTTCCCCCCTCCCAAGGATAGAATGAGCATAGCTGCCAGGACAGTAAAGTAACAAGCCAATTAAACAACTACCCCAAATTTCCAAGAGTCTAAAAGTAAACAAGCTGGGAGACCCTGTGGGGATCTAAATAAGTTTACTTTAAAAGCGTGGTAAGGGCTTCTGTACAAACAATGAAATTCAGCCATTCATCCTTGCAGTTGCCAAGGGACTTACCTGTCTTTTGAAAAAGCCTAACTTTTATGAAACTTGCCGTCTGGTCCAGACACTGCAGCAAGTCTCATGCCACACACAGAGATTTGCTCAAAATGAAAGCTGCAACTTTTATTAGCTCCTCCGTGAGTGAACCAATGACTGGGATAAATCCTGTGAGATTTCCCCAAATAAGCAGATGCTGAGAGCAGAGTAGTCCATAAAAGGAGGGGATGCCTGGTCTCTCCACAGAGATCTGCTCAAGCAGCAAGTGGAAAGTCTCCTTTTCAAGGGGAATGAGAGTTTTGGTGGCATCGCACATCTTCTGCACTGTGTGCTTCTCTTCAAGCCTCGACATATGGAGACAAATGTCTGTGGGAAGAGCAGATCTATTTAAGAAACAAAAACAAACTACAACAATAAATGGCTAGCTTTCCTATCTAAGGAGGAAAGCCAGAAAAAAAGCCCAAACACTAATTTGTGACCTATGTGCCAGAAGAAGTACATATTTTTGGTCCTGATTTGTGATTACAAAATGCTCAGATTGCCAACTCCGTGCGACTCAGAGCAGCAATAGGGAATGCAGCAAATGCCACCCACTAAGTGTTTGGGCTCAGCAGCAGCTCTGTTCCTCTGGTTACCTCAGTTAACCTAGACCTGCTCCCTACCCAAACTGTTTGTTTAACCTAAAGAATAACAACTATCCAGTGCTGCCAATTTGTCATGTGGGAAAAGTTATTCAGTCCCTTTTAAAGAACACATTGGCCAAAGCCTAGGAGAAAGCATGAAAGCTAGCAGTGAGAAACAGGAAAGCCCCAGTGAGGGAAAAATGGTGGCAGAGACCTGCGATAAAAGCCTATGCAAGTCTGGAGAGAAAAACCCCTGTTGTCTTTTTAAGGTGTGCAAGCCTCTCAAGTCTTCCTAGCCCTAGTAGACTATACGTCATATAACAAGCCACATGCACCAGGACATGGGGTAGGGGTGGTGATTAACGTTTCATGTCATGGATGGATGCACCTCCTGCACCAGGGAACGTCATAGGTGAGGGACCCCCAAATTAGGGCTGTGAGAGTGGCGTCCTTGGAGCTGGAGATCATACTGGTGTCATTGCAACATGGTGGCTGGAGAGGAACCAATGAACACAGGGAATTAGTGAGAAGCATGGGTGAGGAGCAGACAAGTCCTGGCTCCAGTGGCTAGCCCAGCATTTGAGACCCCAATGGAAAAGGATTAAAAACAGTTTGATGGTGGCTATATTCCTTAAAGAATAAGGCTGAAGTAGCTATGCTGGAGGCCTCTGAGGTTGTTGATGTGAGTTCAGTGTACAGAGCTTACTAGAAATGCAGAGAATAATTCCTTACTTTTATTAATACAAAAATAAAATATTCAAATACAGCCAGAGTGGAGAAATGTGGGGGCTTTTGAAAACCAGTTAATGTATTGACAGATATTCTTCCCTATTAATGAAGAATCAAACTTTTGTAATATGTGGCGCTTAGTGGTTCTCAGCAATTTCATAAACAGCTCTTCTTTCCTCTTTGCACAGAGCCAATTAGTGAGAATCTGATGAGGGTTTTGTGAATTATAGAGTAGTAGCGGCATCCCAGTCACGTACTCATGGCTAACAAGAGAAACCCCGTTTCCACTGATGCTAACTCTGCATCCTGCCTGAATATTGAAGTCTATTTGCTTTTGGACAGAAATTATAGAGGAGCTGGAGTGCTAATGTTTTCCCTAGAACATTTTTTTTCTGAGGCCAGCTCTCTTTTCACACAGACCTCTCCTTAACAGACTATCATCAAGTTCATGCAAGGTAGTGCTGAGAGCCCACCTACCTCAGTGGCTAATCTTTATCATTAAGACAGGACGGAGTGTGTGGTTTCCAGGTCAGACAAAGTGCATCCTCAAAGGAAAATCATTTGACTTATGGATTTCCTGCACTTTCCTATTGTCTAATGGTGCCTGCGAGCTAACGTCTGTACTGTGCACAGTTATCATCAAGCCACAAATTATAAATTTAAGTGGCCAAAAAGTCCTCTTGAAGAGTTGTATTTACTTTAAATTTATGAAGCTAACATTCTCAGTGGTCTGTGGCAGGCTGGGTGGCGGTGACTTTTCTCTGTGTAGATCACATTTTGAAGTTCAAACTTAAATCAAATGAAATGAGCATAATGTCTTCAGATTTTCTCTGGATTAGTGTGTTTTACAGAAACATCAGCGATTCTGTGGCATCCGGTGACTTCTTACCTTATTGTTCAATTGCTCTGCAAGAGAAAAGTGCATTCAGCAAGTAGGCAGAATGAGCAAGAGCTCAAATAGGGACTCCCTTTTCCTTTCAAAGTTTACCCTATTGATACAATAACAGGGTAAACTGGCATTACCAGTACCCCTGAGATATTTTATGGGGAATATTAACCCTGTTCTCTCAGAGGCCTGAGACAAGAGGCAGCCAAAAACCCCAAAGGAAAATTATATTTCCAGTCATGCTTGTGGATACAGAAGCTTAAACACAAACCAGAAGAAACATGTGTGGCCACAGAGGGTTTAAGCCAATGCTGCAAAATAACAACTAATTTGTTGATGTCAGAACCAGATATACACAGAAATGTTGCCAGTGCCTGTTGCATGCTTGGTATTTGTGATCCTAGAGAGTGAAGCAGAGAAATGAGTCCTCTGTGTGTGTCTATGCATATGCTTATAAACATGCCCATACAATATGAAATATATGTAAAGAAACTAGAAGAAGAGCAGACAGAACATACTTGTATTAAAAAAAATCACTGCATGTATACATTATATACAATATACCAGTGTTTATAACACACATCTTGTGATAATGATGTCTACATAACAAATTGCAGGGTCCTGTGATAAAATGAGCACCCCTGTACTAAAGGGCACTTACTTTTGACCTCTTCACCTACAAAATGTTTTTGTGCTAGAACACTTCCTAGGGGACTCAAACCAATGAGCCTCTGTCTAACAGCTGCCTTTGAAAAATAACCGAAACATATCTACTGCCCTCTCTCACACAAGGGCTTTATTTAAGACAAATATACTGCGCCAAACTGGAGTCTGCTGCAATAGTTGGCCCTGAGTGTATTACAGGTCTCAGGTCCAATAGGCCATTGCCTTTATTGCGAGGAATTTGTTGTATCCTGATCTGGTTCTCATTCATTTCGTGTGAGATTTTCCATGATCTTCCCTGCAATCTCAGCAGTAGTTCCAAAGGACTGTGCAGTGGTGCTCCTAATCACGAGGATGCTTTCTGCAAAGGAGGAGACTGTAAATTTTTTTCCTATTTCTTAAGTCTGTTTGTATGTATGGTTTTGTGGTACAAGATTTCACAGAACAGGCATGGAGAGAAAGAGCCTATAAAATGTATTTTGAACTCTCTAAAGAACGTCCAAAATATGGCTTCTGTAAAATAAGTGACATATATAGAATGCAGAGCAAGCTCGTTCAGTATCCAGTTTTACTGGCAGTGGATTAGGTCGTCCTGTACAGCTTCCTCATGGATGTCTACTCTTTAGGGTAACTTCACTGTGTCTGCTAGTAAAGTTTTTCTAGACTGTTCTCATAGCGTATAATGTGTGAAGTATTCACTTATAGAGGTATAGTTTTGAGGTTATATGCCCCATAATGAAGAGTGAAACAGCTTTCACTGGAAATCTTTCAAAAATATTAATTGAAAAACATGGGGATCTTGTGATGGGCACACACTAAAAATTCATATTTATGTGCGAGCTCCACAGACTTACAAAATGCATTACAAGCAATACAAAATCTTCAGCTCTGTTTTACCATTTCATCAATCATATCCTTACGCTCTTCTCCATTACCCTCCCTTGTCAGGGTTATGCATCTCCAAAGCTGTAATAGACAGTAATTCTAAGGGCAAGGATGAATGTGTGGAAGAAGATGTATGTGTATCTTTCTTTAAAAAAGAAAAGAATTAGCTGAAACACGAGAAAAGGCGTGAGAGAACTGGAACCTGCCACCAGTGATTGCTCCCTTTATATATCAAGCCTCAAAACTGTATCCAATGATCTGTTCCCTAATTATTTGTCAATTAGATTTTAGAAGTTGTAGAAGTAGCTGTTCGAGTCTTCACCTCACCTCACTGCCTGCCCTGTTAAAGCTTTTGCAAATAGAAGCATTTGTACTTTCACTTTTAAACTGCTGAGCTCTGATTATTCTGTTTCTTACATTTATTCCAATTTTAGGTCATGTATTACATGTTTTCTAAATGGTGAGTTAATGAGAGCTGCTCTGCCATGGATTAAAGCATAACACATTTACATTCAGCTTTTAAATCTTGGTATCAAAGACAGTTTTTACTTGCACTCTTCTTTAATGTAAGAGGTGTCAGACTCGAATGGATAACCAGTACTCCATCCACCTTTCCGCTCTTTTTAATGCCAGGAATTGAGATCCTTTCATGTCTCCTCACACAGCTCAGCGCTGGTGCTTTGAAAGCCTGTCAAAGATTAAGGTTTGATTTTGTAATTCACAGAAGTATTTCTTTAATGAAATTCTCCAACAAGCCCCCCAAGAAACCAGCAGCTACAGTCACTATTAAGGAAATGTCAGTCAAATTCATAGTAGTCGTGACTAAAATCCAAAGCCAGTCATACTGGTTCTGAAGATTAATATTATGTGGCACCTTTTTAATATCCTCTATAATTCGGACATTCTTCATATGCCTTCTTCAAGGCCTCACGGTCTTCTCAGTTGCAACACTCATTCATTTACTAAAAAAAAAAAAAACACCTCCTTCAGGTAAATGCCTCTCCTCACTCTGTTCTGCTATTGCAGTTTAGCTTAAGGAGGGGAGCTCACCAGCTATGCAGAGCTTAGAAATACCTATGTACCGTGACTAGATATAGCCCTGGCTTGCAGCACAGTGAATGATCGTATTGCTCTGTAAACCCCAGATCGGCTGTGTCTCTGGGCGGCAGAAGCACAATTTGGAAGGGATGCATCCTTTTCTGTCCCATGCTATACCTAAGATGAAGCATTGCAGGGGTGTCAAGAACAGGAGGACGTTTCCCTGCGAGGGGGAGGCTCCGTGTTGCCTTCTGCCGGCGTCTGACTCGTGCATTGGCACCTGACCCTTGTAGGAGGCAGGATGGTGGTGTTCCAAGAAAGTGAGTTTTCATGAATTGCTCTCTGCTTATACTGTGTATATTTAATACTACTGCAGGCTTTACAGACAAGAGCACCTGTCAACCGACCTCAGTATGGAAAGAATAAGCAAGCAGTCAGTATTTAGATAGTTCTTGATTTGTGGGCGAAAAAGTGGGACTTAGAGTAGATTTTGAGGGTTTCTTTTTCTCCATTTTAAAATGCAAAAAAAAATAAAAATTAGGTTAACGTTTCTAGCAGATTCAGAAGAGCAGAAGCATCCCACCCAGATTCCCTTAGGCCCACTGGAAATTTCCTGGGGCAGGCAGGAGACCCAAAAAGCTTTTCCTACAGCTTGAATCACCCCTCTTCTACTACTAAACAAGATGGGGAGGCATTTGATCTTACTGATGTATGTCACTACTGTAGACAAGACCTTTGCATGTGCTCTGCAGCCCCTACAAAGCTGTACAGGCTTTGTGGGGTGGGTGGAGGGACAACAAATCTTTAAAGATCTTTTCTGGTATATTATGTTGACTGTGCTTAGCTGAAGCCACTTATAGCATCAGTGAAATAACCAAGGACTGATTTTCAAAAGGAGATATGTGATGGCAGTGGTGAAATGTTATCTCTTGCCCTGAAAGAAATACATAAATGGTGCCTGGTATTTCTCTTTAGCATACGTTATGTGCATGGTTAACCTTGTTTTCAGAAGCATGGAGAAAACTAAGCAGCTGCCTGCTCATATACACATCCCCTAACTGCACATGCAGCAGAAGTAGCTTTAACCCGAATTTCAAAAGTTGGGTTCCTTGAGCAAAACTGATAGGCGTTGCTGTTGCTGATTACATGCCTACTGTAAAGAGAGAAGTGCAAGTACGACACTTGTGCCAATACATTTGGCTAAGGTGCTTTTTAATTAGTCACTGGAACCACAACTTGCCAAAATCTGAGGCCAGTCTGTGTAGAGGGAGCTTTACTAAGATCAGGATCCCGCTGTGGCTAGTGCTAAGCACTCACTGCTTCCTGATTACCTACCGAAAACCTGCAAGTCTGCAAGTTTTCTCCGTCCACATTTAGCCAGAAAAAAATGTCTTGTGAGGCAACTGAGGAAAATGAAACCTGTGTGAGAAAGGCACCACACCAGGATTTCTGCTCTCTGCAGTCCATGAGATGATACCCTCTAATTTGGTGGGAATCACAGCCAGTCTTCTGCAATGTTATGTCAGCTAAAGCCCTTCTGACATTCCAGCAAATAAAAATGATTTAGTGCAGTTTCCTTATACTTTATTGGAACTTAAAGTACCAACCATGCGCTATATAGAGCTTGCTTTCTAGTGCACACAGAAAACAACTGGAAATATGCATAAAAAGTAAACCTGTGGGGTAAACTCAGTGTTCCTATATGCACATGTGCTATTTATAGCTTCTAAATACATTTGCAGGTAGAAAGTTTAAGGAAAACATTCTCTACATCCCCAAATTGCTTACACTACAGCATCGTCTTCAGAAAGGAGTTTGTGGAAGAAAAAGGGGTTGTTTTTCACCTTTTCTTTTTTTAATGTCTCTGTCAGTTGAAGAATAAACAAATGAAAAGACTTTAAATCAGGCATTTTCTGAAGTCTTACTTTTTATAGTTCTTTTGACACATCATCTTTAGAGACTTTGCGGACTTTAGAGTTGTCACAGTGATTTGTAAATGCCAAAAAAAATCAGGAAACCTTAGGGGTAAAATCTTAGGACAAATGTTTTTATTTTATTTCTGCACTTTAGTATGGTCAATGTAGAACAATTAATGTTTGTGAGGCTTCTGAAGAACAAAGTATGGATTGTGGAGCATACTCATGGAGTAGCTTTCTTTTACTCTGTTTCACAGTATCTGATGAATTACTGAAATGATAAAGCAAACACAACTGCTGGGAAGCACACTGTTGCCAGGCTGTTGATACAAGCAATTAGTGAAGAAAACTATGTAAAATAAATTTTTGCTTTAAACTGAAGTAAGTTAGAAAATAATTTGAATCTGGAAACATCTGAATATGTCTTCATCTGTTGCTTTTCTTGCAGGCCTGGAGGCGTGAATACCAAACACAATGGGAAAAGTTCTGAAGTTTCTGTAACTAAAAGCTTCCAAAAAAGTGCATGGAAACCAAACCTCATAATACTTTCAGTGGGATTTCTAAATGCAATGGCTTCAGAAAAACAAGAGTTGGCAGCATCTAAGAGACCAAATGTCTCTCAGAAGATATTTTGCAAGCCTCTAGAATAGTTGGTCAGATAAAGGAGCTGAAGAGAAGCATAATGTATCCTCAAAAAGAATTTGCAACAATACGGAAACTCTAAGGACTAGTCTATTAGGTAGAAGCTGTTGAAGGCTAGTTTTCTTGAAATGGTGGCCAATATTTAGAATACAAAACTAAACTGAGAGTGGAGGAAGCAGTAGGCAACTGGGAAGGGGAGAAATATTAAGTCACCCCTCACAAACCACTGGGACCAGAACTTCCAGCCTGACATCTTCTAGCTGTAATTTTCAGCTTGTGGGTCTTCTCTTATTGTAATGTTTCTGTTATTGTGATTTATAAATAGAATCCACCCAGACCCCAAGTGTTCTGAACAATTGTTTCCTAATCTTGCCATTTTGTCTTTATATGTTACTTCTACATGGTGAGGAAACAGTAAAAGGATCTCTTAAAAAAAGTGTAGTCTATTTTGACTTCTGTTTTCTGGTCTGTCCTTGTTCTCTCTCTGGCCAAGGAAGAGCCCCTTCTCAGTCAATTAACACATCGCAAAGATCTCAAAGCTGTAAAATATTAGGATTCCTATAGTGAGACTATAGCTTTTACATTTCTGAGTTAAATGCGATACCTCTAGGCTACAATGTGTATTTTTTTTCTGTCATCACCAACTCCATGACACATGATGTTCCACTTGATTTAAAAAAGATTGCAAACCCAATGTGAGTGTGCCAGATATAGTGCTGATCTAGCACCTGTATAGCAGTGCAGCCCGGAGGAAGCTGCTTTTACAGAACTATCCACTTTCTCTTTACCATTTCAAGACTTTCTCTTACCATTTCATTACAGCATTGCTGTTATGTGAAGCATGAAGGCTTGATGCCTCTTGGAGAACAGAGTCAAAGTTAGTGCTGGAAGGAGTAAATACAGTGGAAGTGGAGTCTTAAAAGTCATGAAAAGACGGCATAATTTTGAAGGCCTGAATTTTGAACAGCCACAGTATTTGTTGGATTCTCAGAGGATCTGGTTCTTTCAAATTTACAGGATTTGTAACAGAAATGAAAACAAAACACTACAGGAGACACTTTGTCAGGAGGCCTCCATCCTTCTATGACAAACATTTTTGTAAGTGTATAATCTATAATACTGTCCCCAGTCTGACCTCTGTGATCTCAGGCTAAAACACTTTCCCCTTTTCCCCCCCAAAGATGTCATTTTTAAGCTTTTTTTCACCCCTTGAAGGACATTTGAGTTCATGAACTTCACTGATAAACAAGATTGCTCTTATCTGGGCTTTTGTTTTCCTTTCAAGAGTTTTGCTGAGACATCTGTAGTTGAATCTTCATGAGTTTGGACATACATTATTCCAGCTCCCTTCTCCTAGCCCCTAATATGGCAAAGCCATTCCTACTCAGTGGAGCTCATAAACATTTGCATAAAGTGGACTGTGTACTTGAATTGGGGCCTCCAACGTATCCTGTTTGATATACTACCCCTCATAAAAACAAAGGAAGGACAGAGATGATTTGTGCCCATCTAGAAACGAGGCGCTTCTCTGCCTCCCCCATGTGCAGATCAGTCTCGTGGAGAGCACAGCACCTGGGCACTGCCTGGTTTGAACCAGCCATGGAGGAATTGGTGGCAGTGGGGTCTTTTTGTGTCTCTTTTAAAACACAATTAAATAGTAAGTATGAGAAAAACGTACCTATAAAGGACTGAGCAGTGTGAAGCATTTTTGGCTCCCATACTAATCAGAAATCTGACCGGTCTCTTTTCTACTTACTGTCTTGCTCTTCCTCTCTCAGCAACTGCTCTACACTCAGTCTCAGCCGGGACTGCCCAAACTCTGTCACAGCTAAAACTGCAAAGGCCAGCCGAGGTGACTGAAGCTTTGCTTGCTTTGTTAATAAGCAAGCAAGAAATCCCTGTAAAAGGTAAGACACCTACAAAGCTGCCTTTTATTCTAACAGTCGTGGGCGCAGAAGCACTTTGGCTAGACCAGTGTGCTTTCCATTAAACTCCCATCAGAGTCTCCTTCACCCAAGAACTGCAATCCGTGGTTTTGTGCCCCTATTGAGTGTGCTATGGGGCCGTATGAACTCTTACTCCCCTCCTTCTCTGGCTCAGTGGAGCTGTCATTCTCAGGATGAAAAACTGCACTAGGGGAAGATGAAGAATGCCTCTGCTTTTGGCAGCAGTCAATTTCTTGGTGTTAGGAGAAGTCTCTGGAGGTCAGATACGAGTTTGAACAGCCTCAGGCAGAGGATCTTCCACACACTGTGCAACTGCTGCAGCCTATGCATGCAAATGGACCCACCTCCCTCAAAAGTGATCTTCTCTTCCCTTGCTGCAGTGGTTGGAGGTCCAAGTTGAATCTGTGAATCTTTGAAAGAGATGAAGTTAATACACCGAGCACCTCCCTGCAGTCTAAAGATATCAGTATTAGGGGAAGCTGGTACTGAAGCACGTCCCTGCTAGTTTGGTCCCTTCTGGCTAGCTCAGAGGCTGGTTCCTGTGCACCGCCACATGAAGTCCCCCTCTCCCCAGCGTCTCCCTAGGACCGGCAGTGCTGAACCCCAGGTTCTGGGGTAAAAATACAGGGAAAGGTAATCCGTGCAGTGCCCAAACTCTAAAGGACTTAATCATAAATGAATCTCACAAAACCTGTGCTGGGGCCAAGAGTTAAACCTAGCTTTCTGGAAATCAGGCTTAACTTCCTGGCCATCCTGCCTCTATGCACATCCAGATAAAGGATGATGTTAAACTGGACAATGATTTTGCAGATACCTTATTTAAAAACACCCTTGAATTATATTTCTTCTACTATGTATAGCAGTAAATTTCCTGAGGAAATGTTGAACTAACTTCATTAAGGATTAATAATGTAAATATGTGATATCACAAAGATTCAGTGAGGACAGTAGTGCTTTAGGAAGAAGAACGGAGTTAATTTAGGTCAGGATTTTCTGAGTATTGTTTTTTAAAGGAGAAAAATAATAGCAAGGTGGCCAGCCAGAAACCCTAAGGGAATCATTCACATTCAAGGTGTTAGTATTAAAAGACACAAGAGGAAGCAGATGTGCAGAAAAACAAAATAAAAGTGCAGGCAGGAAGGAATACCTCAGGCTATGGCAGTTCCTACTGTACTAGTTAGTGAGGGCTCCACCAGGAATATTGATTTAATTACAGCTCACAAGCAACAGATTAGCTTATCTTTTATAAATGATGTATTAGAATCATATGTAACCAGGAAAAATAGGCTTTTGCATGGTTCAACACAGTGAGGAGGAAGATACCTATGGTAATGAAAAAACTAGCCTGCATTTGGCATGCCAACAGCTGCACAGAATGTACTATCCAGATATCACCTGGCGCAGCACACATGAAGCAAGAAACTGGAAGACCTAAAAGAAATGTTGTTTGCTGGGCCTATCACCAGGCACAAGAAAAGTACTTAGCTGAAGCAAAACCGTGTGTCCTTATAGAGCAAAGTCCTCATAAAAGTGTATATGTCCATCGAGCTGAAGGAATGGGGCTGCATAGCTCAGCGCTTACTCCCAGACCGTGCAGCAGGTGTGTGCGACGGCACGACCCCGAGTCCTGGTTCACCACTGTCCAGAGTGCAGTTGGGCCTCAGCTCTGGGCTGCCACCCCAGGGTTCGCAATCATGGAAAGAGAGCAAAACGGTCCATGTGAAGGTGCCTTGTGCCGTGGGGTTGGGACACAGGGCATGCACATGGGTCTGGCAGCACAGAAGTGACGGCGGGAGCCACAGCTCCCAGCAGGTCGATACAGATCCCAGTCCTTCCCCGCAGCACTGATAACTCACGTCCCAGAGTGCTGAGCCATTCTGGCAGTAATTTAGACAGCTGCCCGATGTTTGCGGGGGTAGTTCTTAATACCGAATTAGGACGACCCTCTATCAAGCTCTCAATTAATTTATTTTGAGGTGTATTCACATACTATAGCAAGAATGACATGTTCTAAATAAAAATATACTGAAATTATTGTCAAACCTCAGAATATACTTTGAGGTCATTCCCAAACTTATACGAATAAGCAGTTGTTCCTGAAATGGGACTAGATCCTTGACTTTTATGTTGAAGAATGCCCAAGGTCAAACCCAGGTTTGCAAAAGTGCCAATTATTTTACGGGCCATGTCCACCCTCAGATGATAAAAAAATACATAGTTTTGGTTTGCAAGGATATTATAGGCTATTTAATGCAGAGGTTTTTCCATAGTTTCTGATACTCTCACTGACCTGATTCAAAAAGAGGGAAAGTATGGAAGAAAAGAAATAAGTCTAATGCTATAAAATGGTCTCCTGAATAAAAAAGATGCCTTTAGGAATATTAAAGAAAAATTATGTACAGCTCCTGTGTGTCAGAGCTCAAATTTTCCCCAAAACTTTATTGCCCAACCGGATGTGTCAGAAATTAAACTGGGTGCAATTTAATGCCAAGAAACTGATGGTAAAGAGCATCTAGCATTATATATCGCTGAGAAATGGTTCCTGAGGGGATAAAGATATGCAACAATAGAGGAAAAAAAAGACTGTTTCACTATGAAATGGTCTGGAGAAGCACTTCCCTGTTATTTCTTAAAAAAATGCATTTTAGTTAAAGATTACCAGCTTTCAGTATGAATTAAGAGAAAGATGAGAAAAAAGGCCCACGTTAGATAGCTTATCATACTGTACACTGTCCCGTGCCAGCAGCAGACCATCGGGAATGGGACGGCACGCCTGACAGGCAAAAGCATTGATCGGGATATTTTTTCACAATTAGGAAAGTCCCATATTCAGGCATGTATCTGAATTCTTTCCCACGTGAGGACAGGCTTTATATCGTGGTTAAGAGACTTCTCTGTCAGGATTATTCTGACTTTTGCTCCACACAGCGTGGAAAGAAGCCAAGGTGGAAAAGCTGGAGGGAAGAAACTTCCTCCCGGGCTGGGGGCGCTGGGGACGGTGCCGGGCCGTCTCCGCTGGGACGAGGCGGGGGGCAGCGTGGACCCGCTCGGCCTCTTCATCCGTCTCGTTAAATATTTGTTCCCGTGAATTATTTCCCGGGCACAGTGTGACTCAGATGGGCCCTTGGGTGGTTTTTGTTTGCTTCCTTGGTCGCGTGGGGGAGTCGACTACTTTTCTGTCTTCTTACACATTCCACAACCTCTGGACATGTAAAATGTTTATACAATTCTATACACACAATCTGGAATCAATTTTGGCACCGCGCAGCCAGATTTTTAGTTTCTTGGCAGCTTCTCACTAATACGTGTGTGCATATGAGTTTATAAATATAAATATCGATCTATATGGGCAAGCTATGAAGCTGTCTAAGGTGACTGCGGAGCTCTCGTCCCTTCTGACCGACATACCTAGATGCTAAGCCTAGATGCTTTCTAGACTAGGCCTAAAAAGCTGTAAGCGTTTACTTTAACCCTGGTGGTATTTCTCTGCTCCTTTTTCCGAATGAGACAAATCAGAGAGGGGCTGGGGATCAGGGCCAGGCCCAGCTATCGTCCCCTGCTCGCCTGGGCTGAGCGCGGCGGCGCAAAGGAGGAAGAGCTCCCAAACCGCCGCTCACGTTCCATTCAGCCGTCACAAACAGGAGTTTTTCTAATGCTGATGATCATCACCGTTACCTAGAATTCTTCTTCCTCACACAGGCCCTTTTCATCCTGAACAATCTCCAGATATTTTCTCAGAAACACCTCCTAACTATACAGCCTGTCGGAAATGCAGCCGCTTCTGGGGCGGGTGAGAGCTGTAAGTGAAGAAGTGTGCTGCATAGTCCACAGGTCATGCTGAAGATAATTACCATTTTGGCTAACTACATCAGGCCAAAATGCTTTTCCTTTTTTTTTTTTTTTTTTTTAATGTTTATTTAGAAGATAAAGGATCCTAAATGCCATTTCCAGTGTGGAAAATTAGATACCATCATTCCCCAACAGGCACCTACACCGATAGCCTAATTTGGGAAAATCAGAGAGGAGCAATCTAGCTCCTCCAAATAGGTGAATAATGAAGAAGTGCATTAACATTTCTGTGTTGTTGTTTGTAACTTAGCCTCAGAGATCCCTTCTGAAAAACCAAGTAAGCTGCAGCACCGAGCCAGCTGACCCTCTCTGCTGATGCTGTAATACAGCGTTCAGCTGGTGGTAGTGAGCGGAGTGATATATATATTTCCCCCTTTGCTTAAACTGACTAAATGAATTAGGGTTTAGGCTTCAAACTGTATATTTGCTCTAGAATTTCATCTAATTCCACTCTCATCGCAGCACAACATTTAAACCTAAAATAAAACAGTAAACTCAATCTTTCCAAGTCTATGGCTTGTTGACATTGAACCTCACACAGTTCTTACACTGTCTGCTTGGGCCGACATGGCGCTATTAGATCAACAATACCAGCTGTTTTTTTAATTCTCTTGGGAGCCAAAATTTAAATAAAGCTAAATATTAGGTCTGTGCTTAGATCTATTTTATAAATATTGTCATTAATTTAGGAGACATTTGTTTGGGGTTTTTTCATTTAATTTTTAGTGTTGATCCTTACAATCTTGCATTTCTCGCTGTTTTTTAAGGGAGTCGTACTGAGTGTTTTGACAAAACAAGTCATCTCTCTGATCAGAAACGTTATCAGCTTTCAAACCCAAAACAAATTTATCCACAAGTGAATACAGCCTCTATTCTTTATGATACTGCTCCTTTCTGCTGCCTCATGGCACAGCTGGAGAGACTGTGGGCATTTCAGGTTGTGCTCAGGTGAACCCTATCTGTTATAGTTAGTCCTCTATTTACCAATTAGTTATGCATATCTGAGTAACACTGGGCTGCTCATGGGTATGCTGAGCTGAAGCAGGCTGTAAGCATCCTCTGAACCAGGGAGTGCAGAGTAAGTGAACACAAGAATAAAATTATCAGTGCTGCATAGCTGGACAAAACTGTAAGTCACATATGGCAAAGTTGGGCTCCTATGTACAGTTTTCACAGTAAATAAGTTTAATTTATTCTGTTTTAAAAGTTGCTGTTGTTTTCTGCTCCACGTGATTAATCTGTGGAACGTGTTGGTGCAGGGCATCGCTGAGGAGAGAGCTCAGCAAGATCCAACGTAGGAATAAGTGGTTAAGGCAGCGGGGCAGTGCCATTAGAGCAGCACTTGTAGTGTTAGCTTGCTTAGAGGTTGGGAAACTCCCTACAAACATAGCATTTGGACCTTATGATTGAGGTTTGATTACAGCATAGCTCTGTTTGCTCTGTTTGTGCCTATGTAACATGCAGCCTGTCCCATGTAGAGTTTGCCTCCTCTTTCATCTTCCTTTCTCTTTCTGCTGCTGCTTTGCTCAGGGATGTTGTGGTGCAGAGCCAATGCTGCTCTTCACCTTTACAAAGCTGCTCAGATAACCACAGTATGTTTCCCTCAGTAGTAGGTATACTAGTTCAGTACGAGGAGATGCGAGGGGAAAAAGAAAGCATGGATATATGAGCTTAACGGTTATGGGATAAAAACAATCGTGTTTTATGTATGAAGATGTGACAGGGTTAATTGCCACTTACAGTGGCAATTGCTAGTGGACAAGATGTTTTCCTGGCACAGCTGATAAAGTATCCAGCGTTATTTGTCCTTTAACGCAAAGCTCATGTACTGTATACAGATTTATCATACACGCTGGATTTATTTTTCTTGCAATGTTATATCAGGCCACGCAGGTCCCGGGGAAGCTGCAGCAGCGTCTTCCTGCCATTGTACGCCAGGAAGCGCCGGCGGGTCCCGGCACTTGCAGTTTCCCTCCCTCGTTTCTGTAAGGCGTTATTTTTAAGCAACTGGAGCCAGAGGAAAGGCAAGTTGCTGCCCCATGCCGTAGGCTGGTGCAGCATTCCCAACTGGGACCCGCAAGCTGTGTTAGGACCCTTCTGCATGAATCTATGTGAAAAGCAAAGTTAACGTCAGTACTTGATGTTCGCATCCCTTTGCGGGGCTTTCCGTCCAACTGCACATGCCGCAGGGAGCTCGAATATCCTCTGCAAGGCTCTTTCCTGAACGGCCAAGCTACCGTCGGGGCGGAAGGCTGTAACCTGCAGGACTTCGCTGGAGATACCTGCGCTGTGCCTGTTTCTGCAGCGAATGGGAGCGTAGATCAGATTTGACAACAGAAGGTATCAGAGTTTCCAAAATCTTAAGGAAGACGAAAGAAAGTAGTTTGAGAGGAGGTGACGATATATCAGGCCTGATTCTCCCACCACTTACACCACTGTAAATCCACAGCAATTATATTCGTACTGATTCTCCATCAAATGCAGAGAGAGAATCAGGCCCACCATCATTAAAACCCTCTGAAACAGTGAGGGGCAGGGGGAAGTTATTAGGACATGAAAAGAATACCAATAAAGAGATGTAAAGGGTATCTAATAGAAGAAAAAAGCTAACAAATAAAAACTGTATGTTTGATTTGAAATATCAGTTACATCAGCTTATATACCCTGATAAAAAGGAGAAATATGTGATGCGTGCCTGAAATACATGAGACACTCATCTGGAAATTAGTGCTGTGTTTCACCACATAAAGCAAATATATAGCTAGCATGCAAAGAAATTGGTTTCAAACTTATACAGGGAATTAGAAAAATAAAGGATCTTCTGCTAGTGATTTGACTGGCTGCCAAATAGTCCTTGAATATATGCTATGTTTCACAATCCAATTAGAGAAATGAGATTATCAAGTTCATTTTTGCTTATGTTAGTAAAAAAAAAAAAAAAAAGAAAAAAAGAAAATAAAGGGGGTTTTGTTACATTTTAATTACATAAACTCATAAATAACTGGAAAAGATTCTGATTATATTTTTGCTACAGAAAACCATAAGACTTCTACAGTGCTTCCCAATGATTTCATGAGTGTTTAAAGTATTAAAAAAAAAAAAAAAAAAAAAAAAAAAAAAAAAAGCTGAAATAGCCACAGAGCTGTTTTAACCAGATTTCTCCTCAGAGACAGGCATTGGATGGCATTTTGCCCAATTCAGTGCAGTGCACAGCGAAAGCCCCTCAGCTGGACCTGCTGGCTCTCCGGGCGGGAGCTGTGCATTCCTGCATCCGAGACGTGCCTACCACGTTGCAGACGCTGCAGAAAGCACATGCTAAATAACTATTTTGTTGCTGTGTCAGGCCATTTGGGGTAAAGGCACTTCATGCCCCAAACCTCTTGTTTTTCAAATTCTTTCAGTTGTAGACTATTGTACGTTCAATTGATGGAAAGAGGCCCCAGAGTGTTTTGGCAAAGATTCTTAGAAATACTATTTTCAGATTTATAGAAATCTCATCTAGGAACACCATTGTCTAGCTGTGCTGCCTAGAGCATGTTTCTGAGACTCCAGCTTTATGCATTCTTGTTTTCGTGATGCTTAGGTTTTTGGAAAGAGAAGCAGAAAATAAGTCTAATGAACAGCATTCAGGATTTAAAGACATCTCAGATTAGACATTGCAATTAAATCCTTAGCCCCCCCAAATCCATGCTAAGCCTCTGAGTAGTAATCGGCGACAGGAAAAGTCTTTTCCTCTGTTTTTCTCCAGCACTTTAACTTGGAAAGGCCTTTACTGATGAAGCTGAAGCTGGATTTAACGCTGTAGGCCAGAGAAGAAGGGTGTCATGAAGGTAGGCTGATAAATCAGATGATTTAACACAGCTGAGGATTTGGCTCCTAATACGCTGTTAGTTTAGTAGAGACATATTAAAATAATAAAAGGCAGGGGATAAACAGTCTTCACAGAAAAGCAAGCAGTTTTGACTACAGAAAGTTCAGTCCCCACAAGAAGTTGCCTTCCCACCCAGCCCCCCAAGCATTTGAGCATCAGCTCTATCTGTTAATGCCTTTTTGAGTTTTCTCATTCTAATTCTGAGCAACTCACGGTGCCGAGCTCCTGCCCCATTGCAGGGCCAGAGTTGTGTGGCAGCTGCGGTCGGGATATGCTAGAGGCAAGCTCTGCCAGGCCACGGGACCGCTGCTGGGGCGCAGATGGGTTGCCTTCAAGGGGATGCTCTCGTGTGCCTGCTTTTGCCCAGGAGTCTCGTGTCCCTGAGAACTGTCATGGTGGCTTTTTTCTCCCCCCAGAAGTATTGGTTAACCTAGTATGATTGTATATGTACACACACATATTTTACACTTTATATATATACACACACACACACACACACACACACACACACACATATATATATACACACACACACACACACACACACACACACACACACACATATATAGGTCTTGGGAGCAAAAACTCTTAATTATGCTGGTAGTGCTCATATTTGGAAGTTATAGAAATGTACTGCAGATGTATGAAGAAAGTAAAGGTATATGCTGGTAATCAGAATTCTATTAGTAGTGCCTTTTATTAGCTCTACTGTGTGATTAGTTCCCCCTCCACCTTTATTTCCACTTTGCTTGGCTTATACGTAATGATTGGGTTCTGTTCTTGAAATGGAAATAAATAGCTGTGGATGAAATTAACCATACTCTGTGAAAAAAGCTAATTTTAGAACCTTAAATCCTTGGTGTCCCCTTTTACTCTCTTATTTTCAGCAGCTAGTCAGATGTAATGAAAACATCCCTGACGGATAGGATAACCTAGCTGGCAGCTCTAACTGGAAGAAGGAGACAATGAATACATTTGTTGTGGAGAGTCATATGCTCTCTTGCTCTTTATCCAGTAACCATATATTTTAAATTTGTGTTACATCAGATCTGGTAAAATTGTCAGGCTGTTCTGCTGAAGGTATTGAAGTAGATTCACAAATGCTGTATGTGGAGACGTTTGCTCGGGTTAACCAGAGAGAAGCATTACACTCACTATTCCATTAACTCAAGCCCTCATGCCCCACTTGCAGAAATCAAACTCAAATATGACCTGCATTTAAAAGAGCAAAACTATACATAGTATATATTAGACAAGACAACTGTAGGAATTATGAATACTGCAAGGTATTGTAATGGCTCAAAAGCCATCGTAGTACATTCATTTGAGACAGTCTGTGTGGGAATTACTTTAACGCCTGTTCCTGAAGTCAGCCAGAAGACTTTTAATAGTAATGACAGTGCTTTCTTCTCACAAAGTCTGCGATCCCCTTGAGATATTTGATACCTAAAGACACGAGCCATACATACAGCATCCCCTCCTCATCCACATTTCTTTTTTCTTTCTTTCTTTTTTTTTTTTTTTTCAAAAGGACTAATTTGTTCTGAATGAATCTGGACAGTTTTAGCTATGAGTAATGAAGAAAAGGGTGGGGCAGGGGGAGGAGAGAGTGAGTGTTGCTTTTCTGTCATTTCTTCATAAATTTAAATTTGCAAGCAAAACTAAATGCTGCCCTGTCAGGTATAGGGACCTGATTCTGGTCACACACATGTTTTTACAATACTGTAAGTGCTTTGCTCGCAGTGAAATAAGTCCAAATTTATCCTGCAGGAAGCAAGAATATTCAAGTCCAATGTCCCCTGAAAACAGAAAGATTAGCCTCAGATTTCCTTGAAATATGCTACTTTGCTGAATAATAGTATCTTAAATATGAAACAACCTCAGAAATAGAAACACAGTCAAGCATCATCCAATACTTTGTAAGTTCTTATATAGTCAGAGGACAGGTTATATATATCCGGAATTAATCATGATTAATAAAAGTAGAACCACTGGTTCTCCCCTAACCGAGAAAGGGGTTTGTGGAGTACTGTGAGCCAGGTTACAGAGTTCTCACAATGCTGCTTAGTTTAATTTAAAGTATTAGTGGCAGAAGGAAGAGATGTTGAGAAAAATCTCCCTACGTAATGTGGGACCAGAGACCATCGGTACATTTGGATGAGCCCGAACAGGAGGGAGGTGGACAGAGAGGCGTGAGAGCTGCCGCCACTCTGCGAAGGCTGCTGAGCCCGCTCGGGGGCCAGGAGGCCCATCTGGGGACTTGCTGTTTCTGCAGCCATGAGTAAAGGCAGTGGGGAAATGATGAGCAGGGCAGAAAAAAAACAGAGCAATTAAAGTCATAAGACTGCAAAAATACAAAATATGGCCACAACAGTCCAGCCTGCACCTTTCTGCAAATAAATAAAACCGACTTCCAAGTAAGAGAGGTGGGAGCCAAGAAGTTGTGGACAAGGGTTTTTTTTTTTTTTTTTTTAAAAAAAAAAAAAAATCCTCCCTTCCATCTGGGCACGGGATTTATATCCATAATCTCTGAGGAAACCATACAAGGGAAGGATGTATTTTTCATCCCTCTTCCTCCCTGTGAAATATCACTGTGGTAGAGGCTCCTACCCACTTTCACGTGGGAACTGAGAGCAAGGCGCACCAAAGAGCGCCGAGCCTTGTTTCCAGTGCTCCCTGGAGACGAGAAAAGATGAAACCAGTGAAGTCCCACCAGGTCTCTTTATTTCTGTTGGAATGTGGGAACTGAAGCTTTTAGGTATTATGAAATCCTAGCTCCTTGTACCCGACGAGCTTGGAAGAATTTATTGCAAGAAAGGATGATATTGAGGTTCAGTTTTATTTGTATTCAAAGATCTGGTTTTGAACTTGGCAGAACAAACTTTTTCAGGGTTTGGCTGTTCTTGTAGGACCTAATCCAGAGCCCACTGAAGTCAGGAGGAATCTCTCCCTAGACTCCAGTGAATTTTTGGGTCAGACCCTTACAGTAACAACGATTCTGATGGTTGCAGAGACTGAGATTTTATTGCTATAAATCTACATAAAATATGCTGCGGTTTCATTTTAAATGTATCTTTCTTTTGTGTAGTGCTCAGGAAATAATACATTTTTACCTTGGAAAATATGGATGTATTGTTATATGAAATTATGAAATATAACTATTGCTATATGAAATTATGGAGATTCCACAAGAATTCCACAACAGACATTGGACTGTTTCAAAATTCTCTCCATTGCTCTCATTTAGTTTGTGACATACAAATATAAGAAACACCAAAAGGCACAAGACGTGCAGCCTTTCATCTTTTTCCAAATGAAAATTCTCTCTGAAAATGGGAAATAGCATGAATTGAGATTACAATAGACTTCATCCAAGCTAGGGTCCAACTTCTGATTAAGTGGGATATAATTTTTTTGACATTAACATCAGTGCATTTAACATTCAATGCATGGCTATTTATAATTGAATAGAACTTATGATCTATCAAGCCATTTTGAGTTCTTTGAATAGTTTCACTGAAATTAACATTATGCTCCAGGAACCTTTCTGCAGCTCTATTAATATGTGTATATTTTAATGTAATTGTTTTATAAGCTCTGTGATAGATGAAAGGTTGGGAGGAAGAGTCCGCCATGAATCAGAAAAGACCATGACAAAGATCATGAGCACGTGAAAACACAGCACCAGCAATTCTCTCTAGTTCCCCCAGTCTGGGGGAGGCTGCAGAGTGGGTCCACAGGTGCCCAGGGCAGGTTTCTTATGCACCAAGCTCCAACATGGCATGGGGAGATATGGGGCACCAGCAACGCCACCCTGGTAGAGCACCACTCGTAAGGCTAGCAGGGAGAGGGGTCTTACTTTGCTCTGCTGTCATAAAAGAAAATGTAATATTTCAGCAAAAGTAATTTTGTCAGTCTCATGCAAGCAGAAGGGCAATGGGGACTCTGACAAAATCACTGCTGTGGATGAGCGCCCCAGGTACAGCAGAAATAGGTGTATGATGGCTCTCACTTGCAGGTCTCCAGGTGCTTGCTGAGTCTGGGGTGTTCCCCTAGGCCAAGGAGCTCCGTTCCTGCAACAGCAGCTTCCTCTGCTCTGCAGTTATTTCTGGGTACTGATGCATTTGCTTTCCAGGCAGCTGTGTAAGGTGAAGCAAGAGTAGAGCATATTACCGCAAGCCTAGCATCAGGTCAGTAAGCCTAACTGCTTCCTTTGAACAGGTGATGCATGTAATTGGCCTCTCAGGCTATTTTCCACACCCGTTCTAGTCCAAATACATCATCTTTGAACACGGTGGAGCAGCACTGTGCGAAGTGCTAAGGAATTAGGACCCCCTGGTCTGAGGGTCCCCAAGTTTGCTTCTGCATTGGGGGTAACAATTTCTGTTTCCACACCTTCATTTCTGTCACCTTTCTTGCCAATGCCCTCCTGTTCCCTATATTTGTCCATATATGGAGAGACCTTACACATCTGTCACATTCTTGCTATACAACACTTAAATGTTCTTTCTCTTTTTTTGTCTGACTTGATGTTATTAGGCAAACTAAAAGACCAAAGACATTTTACTGTCTATTTTAATGGTTTAACAACTTACAGCTCAACTTGACTTTTAAAAAAATCATTTTTTTAACCTGATCTCCAAAAAATGGCGGGTTTTTTCAGAGAAATCTTTTTTCCTCTTTTTGGCTTTTTTTATTCCTGTATCTGACATTTAACTATCAGGGTGAAACTCCTTGAATAGATTTGTTCACTTTTTCTTGGGATACAAAGTTCAAACACTTTTTGCACTTGTGATTTAAAAATGCTTAGCCACGTTCAAATCCTTTTGCCATCTACCCAAGTGACTCCAGTAAGCAGCATCCTCACTTTCCAAGGCTTGCTCTTTCAAAGCTGAAATCATTGGCAAATTTTTTAATGTGGAAGCTGCACGTGTTCTTTGGTGTTACTTTCGCAAAATCTGCACAGCATGAGTAATAGGTAGTAAAAGTAATAGGTAGTAACACGGCAGATCTGGCAACTGTATTTTTCAAATAACCTGGCATGACGAATTCACGTTGCTGAAACTGCCAAATTCTTAATGTTGCTGGTAACAAATGTGGGGTGATTTTTACACCCAGCACTTGATTCTCAAGGCTCTTCTCAGATAGAAGAAAAACAGAATTTGGGAGCACAGAGAGCGATGGATGGGGCTGTTATAAGCTCCAGTCGCCCTACCCTTGATTTACTCAGGAACTTTCCAAGAGTACGACAATATATATTTCTAACTTCCACTGAAAGGGAATTAGGTGAGGGGAAACAAATTATTTGCAGGTACCAAATGCCAATATTAATGCTCTTTAAGAGTAGTAGTTTCCTGAATAAGACTAAGTGCAAGCAGGACTTTCTCCAGTGAGTTGTCAGGGCTGCTGACAGGTGCCCCCCTTGCATGAGGACTGGTGGGTTTGATCAAAAGATGATGGTGAGAGCTTCCGCTGCCTGTTCTATTTGTTTCCTCACTGGTTTAGGGAAAAGAAATGATGAATTACAGCCACGGCAATGCAAAAAAATGACAGTAGCCTTGACTAGTCATCAGATGGGGGCAGTTCAATTAGCCTGGAGCTTTAGATTTCATGCAAGCCAAAGGATCCCTGGATTACAAACAGCATGTACGGCTGAATACCAACTATTATTTTCAGCTCTGAATATGATATCTGAGTGGGAATAGCGCTTCTCACTGAAGGCACTAATGTAGCTTACAGATATTAACAAATTGCCCCCCTCTCTGATAGGAACAGGAAGCATTATTATTGCATTGGGGAAATTTTGGAAGATTAAGATAGCAAGACATTACTGCCAGAGTTGATTTAAAAAAAAAAAAAAACAACTCTGCAGACTACATGCATTGCTGAGTACTTGCTGCTTCTCAGAAAAGTGCTTTCAGAGAGAAAGCATTCTCTCTTTTTTTCCACAGCTCATTTTCGATTAAACAAAAAATCCTTTTTCATGTAAGATTTTAGTGAGTCATGTGAGGTGTAGGATGGCTTTGGCTGGCCAAAGGCTGAGGACTTGTTTTCTCTATACAACTCAGGCTGAGCATTTTAGTTGCTTATAGCTATGTAAAATGAGTACAAAATGAGCATAATACACTGTGACCACAGCATTTTCACTTTTTACTAAATAAGGTGGAAGGCAGGGTCAAGTTCTTTCAGAATTGCAGGGTTTTTTTTAGAAATTGTGGGGGTTTTTTTATTGCTGCTGTGAGGGATACCAGTAAAGCCAACCTAAGCAGACAGGAATTTCAACTCTGTATCTACTCTAAAATCTTTAAATTTGCTCTAAACTCTCACTCGCAGGGAGCATAAAGCCTATGCTATCTTGAACTTTCCTGATTGTTAGAAGGACCTATTGTGTGTCTGTTCAGTCCCGGTCAGTAGAGGGCCCTGTGATCTCTTAACACAAAATAGGAAAAACGAAGCCAGTGCCAGGCCTGGGCTTGGCCAGCCTTGGTTTTGGAGAAGTTTGGGGAGCATGGCTAGAAAAACAAAGATCTGGGAAGGGGGCAGCCCCTTGCTGTTGCTGTATGACCTCCGGAGGTTACAGCTGGCCTCTTTGCCAATGCTCCAGGTCCAAATAATGTGACCTTTCCTGTCAAAAATGTCTATGTAGATAAGGGCAGTGCGTTGCTCTAAATTTCTGACCTGTTAGTCTCTTACACTGTCAATGAGCAAAAGTTAAACAACACATAGGTATATGTGTACACATAGTGTGTAAACGTATAAATGTGTGACACACACGTGGACATATGTATATGGATTTTCTCCAGCCCTGCAAGGCCGGAGCTTTCTGCCTGTTGGCTCTGTCTGCACCAGCATTTCACAAACAATAGGTCTGTGCTTTGCAAGAATGTTACCTTCATAAAAGTTGTGTTAAATGCAATTTAGCTCATTAATTTTATTTCCATTTACAGTGCAGAGAAGGGTGGGGGCAAGCAGTGTTCCCCAGATGGGGAAAAATCCAAATAGGTTGAAAAAAAACGTATTTCCAAGCTTCAGGAATCTGTTTACAGACTGTGGGGAATATAAAATAACATACACTTATTGAAAAGGTCTTGGTGGAGTCCTTTTTTAAAGCCTACACCTCAAATATTCTTGGCATTCAAGAACCAGAGCACTTTGTGATTTGCCTCCTCAGAACGGTGCCTATCCTACCTCCCAACAGCAACCTATTTTTGAAAGGGAAAGAAATTTTAAATGCTGTGACTGCTAGGCTGGGAACCTGGTTCAGCTAACATCGGGTTTACGACCTAGAATGGAGGTAAAGGGCCAAACCTGATCAACACCCCATTAATCTGAGGATGATCAAGTAACATTGTATTTGGCAAAGTCACAAATAACCATGTAATAACTTTGTAACTCTATGGTAATTTCTTACACATGGTTATTGATGCCCTGTAAAGTAGTGTGTTACCAATAATCCCATATTACCTCTCTGCTCTTAAATATAAGGTCACTGACAGACCATGACTGTTTAATGTACTCTTAGTCTCAAGCAGATATCTTATATAATGGCTATAAAAATGCACCTCAGCGGGCGACCCTCTTTGCTCTTTATTTTTTTCCCTCAGAACATATCAGATATTTATCAGTGGGTTTCTAGATAGTTTGTGGGGCATTACAGTTAAGGGATATTGCAGTGAGGTATGTTTTGCCCATCCTTCCTGCTTTTCACCCCTCTATAGCCCGAGTCTCTAGCAGCAAGCGGTTGCGCAGGGGCTGAGGCCCTTGTGAGCGAGGCAGTCGGGCACGTGCTGGGCTTCAAACTGCCTGAGGAGCAACCAAACACCACAGTCCTGTGTCGGGCAGCGGCAGCTATTTTGAGGGTTAGTCACTGGTAAATTGTTAACAAAACCTGGATACTTCTGCGCTTATCTCTGTGTGTGAAAACCCCTGGGAAGTAGCTCAGTGCCCTGAGGAGCTGTTGGTTTAGGGAAAGCGTACAGAGACCTGAGCACAAGACAAGCTCCTAGGCTCGTGCCTCCCAGTCCTGGACATAATTGGTCTTAAAATAACCTTAATTTTCACTATAAGCCTTTATTTTCTAACTGTGTTCAGAGAAATCACTATCCCCCCATAAGATACTATTTTTCTATGGAAGATTTTTTTTTTAGGATTTTCTCTGTAGTGGATCTCAGTTGTACTCTATAATTTTGCCTTCATGCCTGTTAGGAAAGGCTGAAAGAGGAGATAAATTCTAGCTTTAATCCTTGGTTTTAAGTACTCTTAAACTTAGAAAACATTTGGAACTGAATTTACTCTGTATTTCATGACTAACCCTCTTGTCTTGTTAAGCCAGACATTTCAAATTTGACTCCAGATACGTATTTTCCACTTGGCTATTTATATATAGCCCTAATTAGAAATATCACATAAATCAGTAATATGGTCACACAAAGCTCAATCCTGCACTATTAAAGAGTCCTGCCATTCACATCAAGGAGAGCAAGAATAGGCACATGGTCAAAAACATACTCTGCTTCCAAAACTGGAGCCGGTCTGAATATGTGCTGAGCCCCCCAGAGCAATTACCATTGCTCAGCACCAGCGAGGACTGGACCTCTAACAAAACTCCAGTCTGAGGCAATGAAACACTTGTGGAGGGTTTTTTTTTTTTCTTCCCCACTGATGTCTAGTTTAGAGACTGTAAAAGCTCCTCTTCTGTCTGTGACTGGTCAGAGCTGGTACATTTTGTACAGCAGGGCAGCAAGATTTGATTGTAATAATTATCATTCCTACACAGAGGAGATATGTTACAGGTTTTATAATGCTCTCCAAGAATCGATGGGGGACAAGACTGGGCCAGCCTTTCTAGGGGAGTGTGGGGGGAAGTGCTGCAAGATGCAGGAGGATGCATCCCAAGATTAGCAGCCTTCCTCTGCTCACAAACGCAAGCACTCTGCCCTGCGAATGAACGGGCTCCTCATGCAAACAGCACGAGGTGCCCCCGCACGGCAACCCCAAGGGGCTGAGCGCTGAAGGGTCGCTCGCAGGCAGGATCAGGCTCTGGGCAACTTCATATTCTCCTTGCCCTGGGTGGGATTAGCATATGCCGGGACTGCCTCTTTCCAACTGTGATTGTCAGGTAAATAGAGCACGAGGAGAACTGAACCATCTGTGCCTAGGAATAACAGTGCATTCCTGTCGCCTATAAACTCTCTGGAAACCGCATATATTGGGCTGTGCCGGGTGCTAATGAATAAGAGCAATGTCTCAATTGCTGGCTTGATGTGATGTTCTTCAAAATGCACTTCTGAATTTAATTAGTTTTTAGAAGTCTGTTTATGTGTTCTGTATACAGCTGTGGAGCACAAGGAATCATGTGGGTGACCTTTTGTTGCTCCTTGCAGTGTTTTCTCTTCTGCTGCCTTTCAGCCATTCCTTTTTCCTCCATCGTGTTATCACATGCATTGTTCACCTCCCTTAAAGACATGGTCTGGGATGCAAGCATTATTTACATGTTTCACAGGGTGGTCTGATTGTGTCTTCTGTACCAGTAAGAAAATCATAAAACTCCTTTCCCATGCTACTGACCGGGACATAGCTGGTGCTCTCTGTGACGTGGAAATCCCTGTTGACCCTCAGCTCTGTTATCCTCTTTCGTTCATTACACAGACCCTTACTAAACAGCTCTTGACTTGGGAAGTACATTGGGAGACCAGAGGTGGTCACACAGCCTGTAGAACCTGCTCCAAAAATACCCCACTGTCGCCACTGGATGAAGTGGTCTCCTCAACCCCATGTCAGTCTGTCGTGCCTTGTTCTTGGGAGCTGTGTGCTTTAAGCTCGCCATGGCTGCTGGTCCCTTCCAAGGTCAAAGAGGTGCCTTTCTCACATGGGGCTAAATGCATGAATCACTACTGCCATCACGCTATCCACGACAAGGGGAGCTCTCTATCTCACATACAGGGATGGAAAAACCCAGAATGCCAGATTAAAGGTCCAAAAATCTCCACAGTGCTCTCTCTGATAGTTGCCAGCAGCATTTTCTTATGGAAGAGGTGTTGGAAGTGGCACAGACCTACTGCCATGCTCTGCAAGGACACTTCTCCATCTAGTCCACCTCTGCTCTGTGGCTCCACTCACTGGTGATAGCACCAAGAAAATACTGCAAACACTTTATCATAAGAGATTGACTGATTTTTGCTTAGGTGTTTTGATTCTTTTTGTGTTCACTCCAAGATACAACTACGTAGCTGAGATTCATTTTCACAGCACTTGTATATCTAGAACCAAATGCTGGTGAATCATTACCATCTCTCAGTGACTGTATTTATAGCCACAGCACATTCTGGTTGGTGGTAGGTGCGGCACAGCTGAACACCTCAAGAGGATGAGGATTTCAATTTTGTGAAAAAACAATACAGTTTTTGTTCCTTAAGGATGCTTCAGGAAAGGCCTCTGTAGTTCTGTGGAGCTCTAAATCCTGTAATTACACTTAGCTTCTTCTCTTTACTGATATAGCCAAGACCCAGAATTAAACCTTCAAACTGTTCTCTTGTTTCAGCATTTTTTCGTCTCCAGACAGGAAGCAGAAATGGTATAATGTGACCTCCCCCCCCCCCCCCCCCCAATAACTGCTATGTAACACAAGATTAATTGTGAAGTCCTCTAGCAATTCTGATAAGTGAAGGAAAAAAGAAAAAAATCCAAAGTCTTATGAATGTATTAAAGTAGTAGAAAAGCAGAAATGATGACTAATTTCATTAGGTGAGTTCACCAGGGGTCTATTTCCGTGTCCATTTGTCAGTGAGATTATTTCTGGTATGTCTGTTGCTGGGAGCAGCGCTGATAACCCATCAGTGATTTCCCTGTGTCCTCTTCCGTAACCCCTGTGCCAGGAAGACTCAGAGAAGTTAGTCATTTGGGGGAAGTCTAAGGATCAGGGCTCAGAGGAGAGTCACTGAGGTGACTCTCTTGGGCAGAGACCAACAGACTGAAAGGGTGCTTGGCAAGCTCTTGGCCTGAAAAAGTCTGGAGCAACAGAACAGTACCAAAATTTTAACAATTACATTGCTCATATTTCCCTTTATTCTGTCCAGTACGTACCTGGCATTGAATGCATTTTACTCTGAAGCTTCAAGGAAAAGAAATTGTTCTTGTAGCATAAAAAACGTAAGAGGTTTTGGGCAGACTACTCTCACCAGAGAGGCGGATCGACAATCAAAGGAATCTTTCTTCCAAGTGATAGCAGTATCCCACAAATAAAACTGATCTAAGTTATAAACTCTTACTAGAGAACAACTATGCTAAAGCCAGACTCTTCTTCTGCCTTGTCGTCTTCATGCATTTATTGCAGATTTTAAGCACTCTTCTTGGTACTGGGATACTGACAGTCTGGTTGGTGGTGCCCCTGCAGTCCTTGTCCTTCGGTTCAATTTGGGCTATAAAGCAGCTCGTGCCGGCACTTGGTCCTTTCTCAGGAATGTCCTGATGTTCAAAGCATCAGATAAAGCCAGGTCTGACTGTGCCCCAGGTTCAGAGGACATGCACGGGCTGCCGGAAAAGAGAGGATGCACTTCCCTTCAGCAAGAGCGCCCAGGTTTAGCTGCTGGTACCTGGAGCTGTGGTAGAAATTCAGGGTGAACCTCCAGGCTGCTCTAGCCTATATTTGTTTTGCAACACACACCAACAAGGAGCATAAGAAAGCAGGTATAAACTCAGGTTCCTTGCAAGCATAGTTGCCTCCCCAATATATAGGAAAGTATTATAAAAAACTATGTTCTTCCTCTACTGAATTATGATCTTTCACTGCAGGATGATCTCATTCCTCTAACGTTTTTGATTGTTCCTTGTTTACTGAGTCAGGAAACGTATTTCAAGCTTACAATTATTTGCAGCTGCTCGGTGTGACTTTTAAGGGACTGGATAAAGAGAAATTCTATATGTCTCAAGATTACATGTCAGGCTTTTGAACATGCAAAGAAGATGTAACGCTGTAAATCTACTTTTCACGCTAATTGTCAGACTTGTAGATCTGGGTTTGCTAGATAAATTCACTGAAAGTCCGTTCGCATGTCTGGCCATCAGTAGGATCATTTACTGATTCTCGTTGTCTTCCATCCTTTTTCCATAGTAATCCCTGGCCCTGTCACTGAGAACTAGAATAATAGCTTCTCACCTCTCAAAATTCATAACACACAAGCTGTTTGGTGATTAGAAGAAAGTTGTCAAATATGTATTTTAAAAATTGTGCTTAATGAGGAGAGAAAATAACTGTAAATGTGTTATTTATGTTTATAAGCTACCTTATACTCTTAGGAGTCTGCACGTAAGAATATAGAAAACGTTCTTAGCCCTAGAGGATTTAAGATTAGCTTCCAGACACTTCCGAGCAGTGAAGTGCTAATTTAAAGCTTTTTGATGTGGCCCAATTCCTTTCAATATGCAGAGGCTAGCGCAGAAAGGGAAAGCGCCAGACTGCCTGGACCGGGGAGTGCTCCCGTCCCAACAACCACGTTATTGTTTCCCTTCCCGGAGAGACGGGGAGCAATGGTGACCCCACCACAGTCCCTTTGGAAAAGGAAAACTCCTTTGCAATAATAATTATTCCTTGAGTTCAAAAGACTAAGCCTTCCCCCGAAAGGAATAAAATGATTACAAATTCACACAACAGCTGGTTGGAGTTGAATGAAGACGTCAATTACACAGATAAGGAAAAAAGAAGTGGTGCCTCAAAAAGCTTCAAAGGAAAGGCTGCAAATAAATGCGTTTCGTTTTTGTAAAAATAGATCTACAGTGCTATGATCTGCCCAATTAATGTTTCTCTTTTGTAGGCCGTTCCTTCCTTAAATGCTTTCAGTGCCATGAATAACCATAGATTTCTGTGAATGGAATAACCTCCCCGTTACCTTTTCAAAGTGTCTGAAAGCTGGATCTAAAACATTGCGTGAACCCCTCTATCCGTCTTGGCCAAATAGTTGTTGTTCACAGGCTGGTCAGCGTGTTGTGCTTACTTTATCAGCAGATCTTTCCCTGTGGAAAAGGGACAACTTATTTGTTCTCTTATTTAATAGACCTTCTCTCCTGTAGCTAAAGGGATGGTTGATGCTCCAGTTTAGCTGGTACAAACCTTGTCTGAAAAGCTCAAGACACAACTGAAACTTGAAATAAAAGGCAGCTTTCTGATGGCACTAAAAAAATGAAACAGTTTGGTCAATGACTACCACGGATGTGCAACGGTTATTTTCCAGCTATATTTAAAATTGGTCTCATGTTTCTCAACACTGTTACGGGTTCACACTACCGAGCGTGGAAATGTTAATATGTGAAATCCGATTAATCATCAATACAGAGGCACTCCGGGTGAAACTCTGAGTAAGGAGATAGAAAGTTAACTCTTGAAGCTATTTAGACAAAATGCCCCAGGTGTTAAAGCAGTTTCCTTTATCTGGGTGGGCTTTGGTTCTGTTGCAGAATAGGGTTAATGCTAGGATCCCTCTAGCACCAGGCAGTCAGTCATGGGTGAGGAATTTTGTATTGGGAGACTTCCAAGAGTAAAGCACAGAGAAAAGCAAAAGGTTTATGATATCCAAAAGAAGCCTGGTCCTCAGTGACAGTCTGAGGATGACTTTTTTTTGTGGGAGAGCACTGGCTTTGTGCAGTTTCACACCTTCCAGCTCAGGTAAGGAGAAGAGCAGTGCATTTACTAAACACATAGACTAAATGGTAGGAAATACTCTGCAGCCCTGGCTTCTCAAATAAAAAACCAACCTGCAAATCGGGCACTCTCCTACCACCTGGCAAAGGGACAATGACCCTGTCATCTAATGCAATGCAGTTATTATTTTGTACCTTGTCAAATCACCATTTTTAATTTCTTCTTAATACCCCAGGTTGAAAAATACTGTTTCAGTTCCAAGTGATTCAGACATTTATTTTTAAATGTGTGTTGCTGGCAAATGTTTAACTGCCTTGTAGGCTTGTTTTCTCCCTTTTTGTGTGCTACATTTTTTCATATAAAAGTAATTCCCAAAAAGCATGACTATGGTATTAAAGGCTGCACTTGATGTGATTCAGCTGAACAAAATGCAGGATATTCTGTGTTAAGGTTACAACTGCTTCATTCTTAACAGTACTTTGGTGATGTCTGATAGCCAGTAAGTTATTTGATGCTGCTGTTTGGTTCCTTCTGAAAAACCAAAATAAAAGCATGACGGAACTGGTTTTTGTTTTCGTAGCAGTAGGATCCTTTAATCCAGCAGATAGCACTAATTTATCCTCAAATACACATCAACATTTTTGCCACAGTGTTTTCCAGACAGAAGTTCCAAGCTGTACTTATCCGACTTCAGTATAGATAAAAATATATATACATATATAGCTGTCAGAGCTCAAGACCTCTGGGATTAATGATCTCTGAAGGATTCACCACCCCAACTCTTACCACTTGGCTTGGTCAGCCTGAATTGCTCATGTTGTTTTCCTTGGTGCACAGGGTTTCTCTGTCGACTACAGAATTACTAATTGGCAGATCTTCATGGCTTAAAAGACACAGATGTGGGACTCAGCGGCAGAGCCAGCTCCCTTCTCTGAATTTAAGCCTGTTGTGCATAACATGTCTATGAAACAACAGAGTTTGTGAGCTTAGTAGCAGGCATGCAAATGCATTCAAATGGATACATTTTCATGGAACTAGTATCTGGATTGTTTTCCCCCCAAAAGACGCTCTGAAGAGCAGGTGTTTTGCTGTAAACTCTTTTTATGGGCTGGTACCTGTCTTCAGGCCTTGGGGCTGTCCTTCTTAGTGTCCAGCAGACAACGTGTTTCTCCTGGATGTTGCTCTTCCCCTCCCTGCCAGGAAAGTAACTGCCTAAATTTCATCAATGCTCTCATTGCTGTTGTGCATTATCCTTTCCTGAAACTGCGAGAAAGCTGTAGGCTGGAGAAAGTGAGAAGAAGAGCTGAAGTTTATACCCAAGAAAGGGTAAGCTAGGTAAAATAGGTGCTTGCTTTTCATCTTTAGCATCGTTCTTGTACACACTTCTCTCTCATCTCTGCTATTTGTTGATGTAAGGTTTCTAAATACCAGTAGTACTGTGTGCTCGAGTCCTGCTAGTATAGCATGACTGAACTTGGGATTTCCTGAAATGTTACCTCCACTGATATTCAGACAAATTTTGGATATGTGTGGTCTTCAACAGATGTAGAAAATAAGGTCAGAGTGAATGGCAGAGCTCGGTCTGTGGAGAGTAGGTTCATCTGGGAAGTGAAGAGAGCAGGGTTCCCTTTGGGTCTGCTATCTGCTGGAAATGTTATTAGAATCATCTCTCCGACTCTGCGGCGTACTGTTATACTGTTATCTTAAGAAAACCAGCCCTTCGACTCTGAGTAAATGAGGGGTGATGGAATAGTAATTCTTGATTGGGTTCATGCTACTATTTGTGTATACACAATTGCGTTTTTCTTTCTGTGTGCACGGCACATTCCTAAACTGTAATTGCTAAACTTTCCAAGTTTCTCTTGCTGCCAAATCCCCCACTGTGAATCTAGCAGTGTTTTGCATTAGCTGTACTGAACAATAAATATTATAAAGAAAATAACCATCAGTAAGTATTCTGCTAATGCATTTAAACCACTAACCCCATGAAATTTCTTGTGACTGGTTGTATATGGCCACAGATCTCAAGGCCGTTTACGAAAAAAATCAATCCATCTTTTGTTGTTATAGTCATTACTCTTACTCCACCAGGCATTGCAAGCTGTGATAGCCTTTTTATCTTCCTGTACTGTATCTGCAATATTTTCAATGTTGACATCTATCCTTTGTTGTTTGTGTAGGACATTGAATACTGAAACTGAACTTAAAACATTGAAGCCTCTAAGATACAATGCAAAGGAGAAAAAATGCTTCCTGTTGGATAAAATAAGAACAACAGAAATTTGTTGACATAGTCACCACTGAAAGAATATACTGCATAAAAGGAAGTTCAGCAAAATGAATGGGCACCGTGCTTGGCAATCTCCCAGATTTTAAAATTAAATTCTAAATTAACTTTCTTTGAAAAGAATGGAGAGATAAAACTGAAAATATTATTCATGCAGTTAGGAACACTCCACTTCTTACATGCCCTTAGACCTTTTAAAATCCTGTTCCAAGAATTAATATTTTCTTGTAACAAATACTTTTTAAACGAGTAGACAGCGTGTACACCATTAGGCTGTGGAATTGCTTCTGTTGTTAATGCATGTAGGGATGAGCTTTAAACGTTCAAATAAATTACTATGGTTTGAATCTTTGTCCAGATCTAGAACTAAAGCTACCCCATGTGCAAATAAAGCCTAAGAATTATTAAAGAGAGCTGCTGTTTAAACAGGTGTGAAATGTAGGATTTCTTCAGAATCCCTAGTAGGATGAAGGTGGCCCAGGGAAGTTAAAGAGAATGAATTTGAACAAGAGACCAAACAGCAAAAGCTTCTTAATGACCAGCTCCTGCTGAAGAGTGCCTAATTTTGACTGAGAAAGTCATGGTGTAGCGTTGGGGACTGTTAATCTAACTTCTATGTGTGTGTGTACTGAAGGGGGTAGTGGTAAAGATTATGCAACATATTCCCCGGGCTTTGAAGTACAGATTAAATTTGCTCATGGAAAATGGCTTTTTCTGTGCCCTTTATATCAGCTCTTTAAAGAGATCAGGAAGTATTCTGTGGATATACAAAATGAGCTTGGAAAAACTGTTTTGGATTAGGAAGATTGATTTGGTAATGACAGAGCTTGCTGTGGATCAGGGAGCTGTTTTTAGTGATGTAGAGGGATTTGGGGGTTGGAGAAGGAACCCAAATCAGAAAAATGTACGCTGAAAAGAGGAGAAAAAATGAGCACAATTAGACCTGGACAATTGGGAAGAGAGTTCCCTCTGCTCAGCTAGTTTCAACGTGCTCAGTAAATACCCAGGGAAATGCTTGTCTGAGCATAGCGCTTTTTTGGTTATATTCACTATATCGTACCAGTTAGCTCCGGTGAATGAACTTGCTATGAGAACTGTCAGTTCAAGAGGGATGTGTAGTTCTCCTGCTTGAAAAGGAAAATCAGGTTGAAAAAAATAATTTGCCAATGAGAAAGAAAGGTGTGCTTCCTCACCTCTGAGGCATTAGATAGACATTTTATTTCATCTTTTTGACCTTTTCTCATTAGGCAGAGATAATAATGGAGTTTGATGTCTCTGTTTCTAGAACACTTACTATGGAATGCAATTTTTGCCCCTTCAAAACAAACAAACAAACAAAAACCTACAGCTTTTCCCAGTTTACTCTGTTATATAGGAACACGTGGAAGCCAGATCTTTCACTACACCGAACGCAGAATGTGAGAAGAGTTACTTATTTGTTGGATACTAATCTGAACAACAAATCGAAGTGAATGCATACAGACAGAGAGTGTGCGTGATATTGCATACTTGTTTTCTTCAACTGCAAATTCCTTTCTATCTTCTGAAATTACATTTCTTTCCTGCCTGATTGAAACTGCAAGGAATGAAGCTGAACTTCATCAGCTCCAGTGAGAAATGTTTTGCAGTTCAGCTGGGAATTGACTTTTCTCTGTTTAATACTCTCCTTCAAGACACAGTAAGTTGAGGAGAGCTACTTATTTCATATTTATGTAATGCCCTACTAGTACTACATAGTTTCAACAACTGAAGCCACTTAAATGCTCTGTGAGTAGGCTGAGGGTGATAGATTCCACAAAAGAATATATAAATAATTAGCTCTGTCCAAACACAGAAAATCACACTGGTCCCTCTCTCTCCCCTTGCTCTTTTATGTAAGATGTGTGTTGAGCAAGTATATCGCTTACTTTTAATGAAATGTTGTGCTGTCTGCTCTAAGTGGCACGTCAAGTGACTGTGGGCAAAACGTATGGTAAAAATGCTGTGCTTTCACAGCTTAAACTCTCCCTCTCTCCTTTAAAACAATGTTACATCTTTAATTTATTACCACTTTTCTGTGCTCTGGGAAAGCTCCTGTGAATGCAGGTGTCAATTTGCAGGCTCGGCTCCCGCTGCCCCTGGCAGCTGCAAAGCAGTTGGCTTTATAAGGTGAATTTAAGCACTGCTGTGAAAGTCTGAAGGTCTTTCTTTATCTGCTCTGGGGCCAAGAAAGTGTGAGTGTAAACTTTCCCCGGCTGTTTGCTTCTCGCATCCTTTCGTGCGGCATGATGTGCCACATCTTGGAGATCCTCTTTGGAGACTGTTGTCCACTTGTGTCACTTACAGCACCGCTGCTTTCTGCCATCTGCACGGGATTTAGGTTCAGTTAACCAGTCTGTCCATGCTTTATCTGGAATGAATGCCAGAAGGGCAGCAAGACTTTACATCTCAATATCTGCAGATCCTGGTGTGAAATTTAATAAGAAAATGGTAAAGCTACATTTAAAGACTATGGCAGAGCCTGACTGAAAAATTAAGCTTCTGAAATGCCTTACAAATGTTTGTGGTTTGCAAAGTAGCATGAAAAAGACAGAACTGCCATTTAAGAATACATTTATAATGCAACTGGATGATTCTGTGACAGATTAGACATTTTCATCCTGGAACAAAACATCTCTAGCTGGCCAGAATTAAGTAAAGATGAAGAAAACTTTTCCACATACTGAAGTGTTGTGTTTTGCATGAAGTTCAAGTGTTAACACAGACTTGATTTAAGGTGGTTCTGATCTCATGCAAATATCACATGGAGAACAACAGAAAAATTTTTTAAATTGTGAAGTTAAAATTATATGACTCATTGTCTTTGGCAAATGACACCTCAGATTTATTTCCTGTCTTTTTTTGCAATACCTACAGCTATACTGCAAAACAACCTTTGTTTTAAAAAGAGCAGGCTTACTTAGTGAAAAGCTTTAATATTTTGATTGCTTGGCTCAAGCGCTGAAGTTCATTTGGCTTCATAAATTTCCTTTTGATATAGGGGTCACGAGCTTTTTCACAACTTGGAGCGCCACATCAAAATAATGAATGTGGCTAAACTACCTTACAGCATTAACCAGCTAAGTCTGCCTTTTACCATTAGGCTCAGAGGGGCAGCAGTGCATGTGTGTGCAAACACCAGGGATGTCAGGTTGTGTAGCTGAGCGGAGCTGTGATAACCTATTCCTGGAGAAGGCAAAGGCAGAAATGTCTCTCTAGAGTATTTGAATATGATCTTTCTGCTTGATGTGCTAGCCTGTGATCTAAAATGACAATCATGAATATTTTGGGGTCCCTTTTCATGGTTCCTTTTCGTGTTAAACATCACATGAAGTAGATCAGTTAATACTTGCATTCTTAAGTATAAATACAGATTTAAATAGGAAGTTGGGAGAGGTTGACTATGGATGTGCTTCACTCAGACCTGACACAATCTCCTTTTTCCCTGTATGCATAAGTGGTGTCCTTCATGCTCTTTCCACATCTTTACATCTTCATCTTTCACCAAAAGTCAGATAGCTTTAAGATTTGAGTATGATTCTCAAATCAAAGGTACCTTTGGCCTCTGGGAAGGTCAGAAGCCAAAGATAACCCTGCAGTTTCACAGCCACAGCAGTGGCAGTTTTCCACCACTGAAAGGGCACTCATTAGGCTTCTTTGAATTTACCTTTTTAGTTATGACACCGGTAAAAGGTCAGAAGTACTCTTTATAAGCCAGAGTCTTGCTAGGAAAATTTATTTGGCTCATCGCAGGGGAAAGGTGTATAAGCAGATGCACTGTAAGCATCCCATTTAAAGGGCTATGAAGAACTATGAAAAACATTTCTGAAGTGAAATCAAACTTTCATACTTCATGTTTTTTCCAGAAACAAATCTTGAAGAGGTTTTTATGGAGCAGCCTGGGAACCTGTATAAACTTTCTCTCCGAATGAAAACAAGAGCTAGGAAGAATACACAAGCACATACATGCTCCAGGAAGAAGCTGAAAGTCTTTTCTGAGGTCTCAAATGGGCCTTCTTACAAAGTCACTTCTTCCTCACATGCAGCAAATTCCTGGGAATGGCTCTGGGATATAGGGATAGCAATATGGGGAATACTAAAGAATATTGAGAGCTTTTACGAAGTGGCAGCGTGTCTGGGAGGAGTTCCTGAGGAACCTAGGAGGAGGCTTCAGAGAGTAAGGGCTGGCCCATGCAGAAGTCAGCAACAACGGCCACTTTACGGGAGCAGCATTTGCCCTGTGCCTGGCACACTGAAGAGTGCTGGGACAAATTGTGTCCATTCTTAAGACACTATACATATAATCACTTAATAAAATTATTCCTGTAATTCAAACAGCAGTTACCAGACTTCACAGGTGCTAGGGATACGTGTAGTTTCTGGTATGGGTAATAAAAGAGATTTGGGACCCTAATAATCCTCAGTACTGGCATGCAGGAACCAAATACGCTGACAGCATCTTTGGGGCAAACAGCAGGCACGCATGTTAAGTAAAGAAGGTCTTTCAGCATCCTGACTGTAGCTGCATTCTCTCTCCTTGTTCATACTCAGATTAATAACAAGAGTCCTAATGGTTTTAGGAAGAAAGAGCCGCAAATACTTTGAGACTACAAATAGAGGCTGAAATTTGGGGTTCGATTATTAAACAGATAAATTAGGAGATCCAGAAGGGAAGATATAAACAATTCAGTTCACATTCCCAGTGAAATTGGAAGACTTTCCATAACTTTTGTGTTTTTCATGGCTCATTTTAGCCCACTGGGATCCCATCAAGTTCCATTAACGGGTCTGATTTGTGTTAGACATGCAGCAGTTTGGAGTGCTGAAGTTATATGGTACTTGCTCCATCTGTTCAAATGCGTGAATGTCCCAGCTTTCTGGTGTATGATGGAAATACTTGTTTCTAGTATTATTGAATTTGATTTTCCCCAACATGGATTATAAAGATTTGCAACTATACTTACTTGCTCTCATGACAAATATTTCAGCTCATATTGTGCATAATCAGTGAATCACCACACAGAAGTGATTTCCCCTAAGTCCGCATACCAGAACGATAAGTGGGTTACAAGCTAATAAACTGTATGCAAACACTGAACATAACTTACATTGTCATTTGTCTCAGACGTACACATTAGTCTTGTATCTTAAACTGAATGTGGAGTAAAATTTATAAGAGCCTTTCTTTTGAAAGATATGTTAATCTGGATTTCCACTGATTTTATTGAGCTTTGCCTTGCAGAGTTTCTAGCTCTATAGCAAAGTTGATAAAGTGGAAGAGACTGGTATCTCTGCTGTACTTTTGTGCTGTAAACTGTGTCTGAAGTTTTTGTAAAATCTGAGTTCTTCTTTTATTTAAACCTGATTTGTTTTTTTGCTACATTCACTGACTGATAAGTATCAGAAGGGCTTAATTATTTGATTATGATAATATGCTTAGGCTTATTCACTTACATTCAGTTGCACCATTTTTTTGGCAATATCCAACAGCTATTTCTTACTGAACAGAGAAGACACAGAGTCAAAAATTTCTGACTTGAGCTTCTGGAGTTCTGACCTTTTTCTGATCCAAAAAGCACTGCAGTTACAGGTCTTTCTAGTCCAAAAAAATTTAAAGACAATTTACTACTGGGTTTGAACAATAACATAGGAGTGCCAACTCATTAATAGTTATGATTTTGCTAAGAACAGATACCAGCTGATCACATTTACTCCAGCATGACTTTTTCCCCACACACACTAAATCTTGCACTTAGTATGCCCAGGCAGAATCATGTTATATGTGTATTAAATATTTGCCAGTGCAAACAGCACTAGAGCACATATCCTGCCTACTGCAGAATTTGGTATATAATCCTACATTATCATATCTTACTGTTTATACCTTCTTCCACGTATTGAAACTCTTCCTCTATTCAGGTGTGTGTATGGGCGGGGGTGGGGGGGAACGTTTTTAGATGTAACTATCCTCTTTCAAAGGGAAGGTCCCTGTGAGACCACATAGGTTTCCATTCGAATGCCACGTTGGAAGTGCTGTGGTCTGGCTAATTACTTGCTTCAGTGTTTTGTTTTCAGCTGCCTCTCTGCAATGTTCAGGAATGTCATTGCTGCATTGTGTTTGCAGCAATTTGGTCCCTCAAGTTCCCTTTTAGCTGGTGTCTAGATTTCAAGCTGTTTGCCTTCCAGACAGGTCTACAGAGATTTGCTTGAATCATGAGAACCAAAACCAGTCGGCAGGCTAAGGAAGGCCCCTCTGTTGGCTCTGTTGGGAAAACTCTGCTCGCAATTAAATTCTGTTTAAGATTTATGGGTCCAGCGTGCTGGGCTTGATTGAGCTCCTTATCAGTTTAGGGGAACCTCATTATTTCAATTTTCAACTGAAATCTGTTTCAGAACAGAGACAACTCAGCAGGACCCTTTATTGAAATATTTGGTCCGCTTAATAACGGATGGCTACTTGTTAATTATCAAGGTGGGAAAGCAGGGCTCATTAGCAGGATGAGTAGTCATGTCATACCAATAATTTTCACATCAGTTCTTTTAAAAAGTCAGATAAGATGTGAACAATAATTTAAAAGTTCATACAAGTTCTGAACTTCCAAGTGAAATATGAAGTTTTTCAGTTCCAAGTCAGGGGAAAAAAAAGATGTTTTTTTAAAGCAAAAGAAACTGAATGTTCCATATTTCTTTTTAATCCATACAGAGATACTAACACTCTTACCAGCTATACAAACAATCAAAGTAAAGTAGCAATAATTTTACATTTGGAGTCAATCTATAGAAACGTTAAAAAAAAAAAAAAAAAACCTTCTGGTTAGTTGATAAGTCAAATACAAGTAAAAGGCGCTGCCAACTTAAAAACACAATCAGATTTCGATGAAAGGAAAAAAAAGAACCACCATTGGAGCAAGTTTCTGGAGTTTGGGAGTCTTGTCAAGGTTTTGCAGCCAAATTGAAAAGAATATTGGGATGATTTCCTACTACTAATGGAACCGTGGCACCCTTTAGATACTTGTTAAATCTGGTTATTTCTTTTCATGAGCTTGTAACTACATTATCTGGTGACTGGTCCTTGTACCAAAAGAAAAGCAGAATTATTTCTGTCTAAAACGACATAGTGATTCTGGGGCTTTGAATCTTTCTTAGTTGCATGCTCCTCTACTCCACTGGAACAAATAGTATTACTCAATGCAGTAAGATGGTGTTCACTCAAGGATAACACAATTTTATAAAGTATCCCTTCCCCTTCACCCAGCTAATTATTACTCTTGTGATACTTGAGAATATGTCTGATAGGTTTTATCCCTTCTCATACTTATAAAAGTACTCATTTGCCTGAGTTTGCCAATTTTTCATAGATGGTTAACTCCATATCTTTGCTGCTACCAACTCTAATATCACAAGTCAAACACCAGGTTATAAGTGCTCCAGCTATTTTTTTTTTTTTCCTCAGGAATGAAGTGAAGTATAAACATTTCCTGCAAAAGTACATATAATAGAGGTTTGTTTGCCAAGTGGTTTTATTTTCCTCTTTGGCTGTGATTCTCAGAAAATGTTTAAACAGTAATGTAAAAATAAATGAATAGATTTTCTTCATTACTATTTTTCTTTCCCTGTAAGAATATGTGCCTCAGGGACACAAGAGTACAGAGCAAATTAATAGGCAAATTTTGGTGGGAGCCCCCTGTTAAATATTGGCAGTACATTACTGTACTGAAGAAAAGTGAAAGTTGGTGCCCACAGAGCTATTCCTGATAACCGATTGCAAGACGCCTTCAAGGCTGCAATTTATCTTCGAGAAATGCAATAATTAGATCTGTGAAAGCTTGGGCTGTCCCTGTTCAGTAAAGAGGCAGATACGATTTCATTATTCAATTCCTATGAGGTCATTAGTGAACCTGGAAATCTATTCAGGCTGTCTGGGTCAACTTGGCTTCCAAGAATGAGAAGGAAGAGTAAATACATTTCCAACAATGTGAAGGAACAACTGAAGCCCTACAGTTTTTTTGAACATGTTAAGGAAAAAAAAGAAGCTTCCTTGGCATCGTTGTGTCACCGTGCCAGCAATGTTAGTGAAGTGCCCACCGGAGCACTTGCAGCTGGCTACGCAACCGCACCAGTCCATCGACGTTCCTAAATCTGACCTCCTTTCCTGCCTGCAAGAGGAACCTGCAGGATCTTGCAAATTCAGTGATATTATTGCATTCCTCTTAACTCCTGGGCACTATCAACACCTACATTGGCTAGGTATTTCCAAAATATAGATGAGCTGAGTTACTCAATGTTTTCCAAATTTTCCCTTTTTTCAGTTAAAGGCTAACTTTTAGTGAGGAAACGGTTTCCATGTTCTTCCCATGGGAATTCTCCCTGGGGGGAAGGGGGATGAAAAACACTGATTTTTTGTTTGTTTGTTTTTTAAGTATTCATTTACATGTTAAAAGTTACCATCTAACACCAACTCAAAGTGTTAGCTCACATCACATTGAAACAAGGTGTTACATAAGGCTTGAATCATTTCACCAGCCAGCAAAGGGGAAATCAGTAGATGTACACGTGATCTGCTGAAACTACTTCCCATTTCAGCTGTATCGTACATGGATAGAGCCTTACACACTCACCTAGTTATAGAGCAGCCAAGAAACACCGCATACAATGTCCAGCAAGTTGTCTTATTGTATTACGCTGTTATCAGATGTTGAGGCATCCGTGATTATACCCAGAAATATCTGTTAACACATGATAACAGAAGACGAGCATAACTAAGGTCTGGAACATCTCAGAAGGGAGGGGATTAATTATGCACCAATATAAGAGCACCTGTATTTCAGAGACACCCAACCCAGCCCTTATGCTTTCATTCTGACTATGAGAACAAAGAAAAAATCTGTTTACACTGACGGTGCCAATAGGAGAAATAATGGAAGAAGGGCAGAATGAGGTCCAAATAAACCATAGAAAGGTCAGAACAATGATAATGAAAAAGCAGTTAAAAAAAAAAAAAAGAGGCATGGAAAAAAGCAGAAGAACCAGTTTGGGGTTATCATAGCAGAATGTGAAGTTCAATTCCTTCTCTGTTTTTTCTGGAGGCTGCACAGGGAATGAATAGGTAAGCAGACCATTAATCCATTCTAAAAACCCATTTGTCAACCATGAGCAGTAGGAACCCCTTCTATTGTTTTTTCAGCTTGAATTTTCAGAAGTGTTGAGATCTACTTTCAAATGCATCCCAGATCTCTCCTTTCCCTTATCCTTTCCCTCTCCTGTAGTATCTGGGACACCCAGGATTGAACAAACCCCACTTCTAGTCTCTCTGTTTCTTCATCTATATGCTAACAAGTCTCATAAATTTATGCCTACACCTATATATACACATATATATCTACATTTATAATTGATAACTGTGAATACCATTTGGTATTAGCAGCATTGCTGAGGATAGATAGATTTATCATCTTCCTCTGTGTAAGTGCTGAGCTGACTTTTCTTGCCAGCTGCATCCCAAATGGATCCAGCCAGAGGAACCATTTACTTGCTATGATGAGGCTGTGAAATAAGGCTGCCAAGCCTCTGATTCTCAAAAAAATTCACACTGGCACTGCTTAGTGTAGTGTTAATGGGCAAGGCAGCTTGGGCATACCGTTCAGCCCAGCTCAAGACTGAGTCAAAAGCTGTAGAAGACAATATAAATAACAGTATTTGTTGAGATGCTCTCTTTCCTGGTTTTGATTAGGCAGCAAGCTGGAACTCAGAAACGCTGTGTATCTTTTGCCTAAGAGCTTGTTCTTGCCAGCTTTCCAGCCTCTTTTCTGGAGACTTATTCAAATCAGATGTCTAGACCATAGGTCCAACAGCTCAGTTCCTCAGGGGGGAAAATAAACAAACAGCACAGAGACATATGGATGCGCTCAGAAACCCCCGCGCAGAGGCAGATTGGCGATGGAAGGGGGAGGCAGTGGGATTTTACATTCAGTTTGGGGAGGGTCAAGATCACAAATCGTGCTGGGACCATTTAAGAGATCCTCAGCTCCCCGGGGTCCCAGTGTGAGCCGCGACGGGGGCGTTTGCACCAAGGCCATGGGGACATGGAGATGCTTTCCTTCGCGCTAGCTTTGCTGTGGGAGGTGGCCAGTGGCCCGAAGCCCAGCTCCTCCCTGTTAAATGTGGGCAGCCGGGAGGCCTCGTGTCCCTTCATTTCCCATGCTGTGCTCCAGAGAAGCATCATGCTGTCAGTGCATGCCTCGCGCTGAGCCATCCTGCCTCGTCACCGGAGCCTGTTTGCATGGATTTTTTTACACTGCACTTAGTCTGTCAAAAATTACTATAAAATGTGAGACTTGGTGCACCTCTGAGCACTGACATCTCTGAGAGCTCCTCTGTTTTTATTGTGTGTGCGTCTAGTAGCTAGTCTGTGAAGAGCTTGGGAGATGGGTTCGCTTTAAAAAATTTCAAAGAGGAGTTGATTAGATTGCAGTTTAGGTGTGAAAGTCAGCATATGTAGATAAACTTTCCTAGTGTGGAGGGCTGTAGATAGAAATTTCTTTCTATTTCTGTCTATCTGCCTACAGAGCATAACCATCAGGGTATCGAGTTGGGCCAGGAGCTCCTAGGGTTGGTATCGGCCAGGTCCAACTGCCCATGAGGGAGCGAGGCAGCTAGGGGCAGCCCCTGGCAATAATAAGCAGAAGCCACTCGGGTAGACTTTTTTTGCTAAACTCTTGTGTTTTCCTCATTAAAAAAAATTTTAAAAACTCTTCCTATTGAGAGAAATGCATGATGCTGGAATGTTAGTCATGGCAATGCAAGAGTAGCTGGTAGGAGAATTAACAAAGCCATAAAATAACACTGTAGGCTCATGTCAAATAACTTGCTGTATCAACCTAGATGCTGGAGCACATGGTAACCACACATCCTCTGAAACACTGTATTTTTGCATTAACCAGCATATTTTATGTTATGACTGGCCACCGAACAACAAAGTGATCCAACTGTACATTTCTCTTAATCATCTCAAATGCTTACTTTATGTTAAAATGAAATGCCTTCAGGGCTAGATCACAAAAGAGAAATGATAAAGCTTGTCAGAAATTCTGCTTGCCCTGGCAGTGAGCAGGTTGTGTGGTTTTGGCTATGAAGCATCTGTGCTCTCTGCTACGCAGAGGGCATCGTGTGTGCCCATTTAAGGCTCATTTTTGGCTCTCTCCCAGCTTCTTGGGAACTTGTTTAACTTTTCATTTAGTGACTGTAAGTGTGCCCTGCTTCATACAAAGCTCATTTTCCAGTGCCAAACCTGCGGCAAAAGGAGGTGCTCAAGATGGTCTAACCATCTGTTATTGTCAGTTGTAAATGCTTTTCTTAGAGCTTGTGTTGATTTGGACTCAATCAGTGTTGAAAGGATTCATATTGTCTTTTGAGAGAAATAAGGTGGTACTTCCAGGCCTCTGTAAAATTTGGTGTTTTCACTTTTTATCTAGTTCTCATCAAACCCAACTCATTATTGATGATGAACTGGACCCAGTGTCCCATTCTGGCTCTATCTTCCATATTTGTGTCACCTAATAGGAATAGAGAAACCCAGAGACCTGCTCTCTGAATTTGGTACCTGCTCCTCGACCGAATGGCAGGTATATTCCACTAGGAAAATTTCGCAAAGTGCTTTGCGAGTCCCATCCGCTGACTCTCCAGCCCCAGACCTTGTGGCTTCCTCTCGGCCCAGGTGCCTCTGTGTCCTTCCTATGGAAACCCGAGTGCGGAGGAAGCAGAAACATTTGTGCACAGATCTCATCCTGACATAGACTTGGAGCCTGGCTGGGCTGGGGGAATGGTTTCTAGGTCACACATTTTCAGCAAGAGAAACTTACTACCAAAGAAAATTGTCTAAACACCAAAAATGTTCCTGGGAAAGTAAACTGCATGCCAGTCTTGATGTCTTCTAGTGACTTGCTATTTTTAGCAAAAAGCTTTTTGAAGGCTTGTATCTCCTTGACTTTTTATCAGGAGATTTCACAGTGTCCTTCAAGTTATTTTGGTTTACAGGGTAGAGAACAATGGGAGAATGATAATATCAATTACTTCCTCATATTGTTTTTGTTTATTTTTTTCCTCTTATATTTTGGGAAATAGTTGAATTTTACATGAGGCAGCACACGGAATAGCAATCTGCTGTACTGGGTTAGTTTATGCCAGATAAATTACTCTGGGAAACAATTCTCTTCTGACCTTCATTTCTATGTATACTTGTATTAGTCACTTATGTAGATTATGCGGAGTAGTTTTATAAACATATTTCTACCCTGTGCTTTCCATCACATTTTTGTGAAGTGCAGTAAAAGGGCAGCATGTTTTTGTATATTTTCTTTGTTTGCGTGATGAACTGGTAATGAATCGAATAATTAGATTATCATTTGATGTGTTGTTTAACACAGATTGCAATATGGGCTCTATTTAAATTATGTAATTTCCCCCAGATTTTCTTTTAATTTTTCACAGCCTGCAACTGGGACTTTTCAGCAAGCAGGAATGGTTATTCCATAGAATTCTATGAAGTCTGTTATATTGCATTGATTGATAAGAAATGCTGGCCACCAAATTCCCCAAAACCTCACTTCTTTAAGGAAGGTGCATTTTTCAGAGGAATAGCGGCTCTCACATCCCAGAAAGTTTGTGAGGGCACAGTCTAGAGAAATATCGTGCGAGTGCACATATCACAAAGTCAGGGGAGTTTCTGATTATATCCACTCATATCCATTCTCATTCCTTCTTATATCTATTCTCATTCCTTTTTTCAGTCTGTAGGTAATATAACAAAAAAAATTTTTGCCTGGCTTTTAGGAGTTCAATAAACAATTGCGCCAGCGCTGTTTATCGGGCCAGATCCTCAGCTCCGCCATGGTTTAATGGGCCCTTTCTGGTCTTAGGGAAACAGTCGCAACAGATGTTTTCCATCACGGCTACAGCGCAAGGAATGTGACGGGGAAAGAAGGTAGCGTGGCCAGAGCATTCCTGCTCCTCGGTCACCCCGGCTGCTGCGGTGGCCCCCTCGAACATGCAGCAGCTCCCTCACGGTATGCGGAGAACCGCACAGCTGGCACCAGAATTACGGAGGATTTCGTGTGCCTTCGCCTGGTTTTGCACGCTCTCTCTTGCGCGGCTCTGCGAGCACACAGACCAGAACAAACAATCCGGGCCATTGTGTTAGGAGAGTAAATCTCTTAGCGGGGATGTCCCCGGTTAGTCGTTTTGTGGTTTGATAACTATTTTCTACACTAATCCGTCTTCCCTAAATAAACTGAGCTGCTTTGTTGTTTGGATTGAGATAGCCCAGACATGCTGTGAGTCATTTATTTTTTCAATTAAGATATCTTTATGATTTTCTGCATTTGTTGACTGGGGTATGAAGGCAACTTCCCAGAGGGCCTTTTAGCTCATGTGGCAGAGAGACAGAGAGTATGCTTCCTCCAGCATGCTGGGTTTTGTTGTTTTTTTAAAGCAGGATGTCATTCACAAGATGCATTATGGAATTCGCCCTGGCATCAAAGACCCTTTTCATCTTTTAAGCAGCAGCCAGGCATGTGTTATCGGCGAAGCAGCGCATAGTGCCTTTTGTACGCAGCTCTGAGGCTCCTTGCTCTAGGTGAGGCATCGCGTGGTGCGGGGCACGCTTCTCCTCCAAGATGCTGCTGAAACCCAGCTTCTGTAACAGTGTCAGAGCTGTGCGTTGGCAGAGCATTTGCTGCCCCATCCCATCAGCCACATTTGCTGGTGCACGTTACTTCGAAACAAATGCAAGGAGCAGGCTGTGATGTGCATGGCAGTGTTTTAAAGCCAGACTGGGTAAAATCAGTCTAAGTAACAGACAAAAGGGCAGGAGCCAGGATGGGCATGTGTTTAAGGCATCAGACTCAGAAGATCTGGTTTCAGTTTCCAGACCTGTCAAAGATTTTTGTACGATCTCCAGCAAGTTTCTAAATCTTTTGGGCATCCATTCTCAGCTGTAAAGTAGAGCGTAATATCATCCTGCATTAAATAATAATTGTGGGGATGAAATTGTTTGCTAGGGCCTTAAGGTAAGATGGCAATAGGTATTGATTGCAGCCTGATCTCACAGGAATGACCTCATTGCTTAATGTTTTAGGTTCCAAGTCTGACAAATGGGAGCAATAATTTGCTACCTCTTCAGGTCTGTTATGAAACTTACTCCAGTATTATTTGAGAAAACGCTTGCCGTTACATCCTACCTTCCCTCAAGGGATTTCACAGTAAACTGGCAGCTTCCTCACACCCACCCGTTTTATGCTGAAGGGCCTTGGCTGTAATGCCTGAGTCTGCTAAGGCTTTCCAACCTAAACCCGCAAAGAAGGGCTCATTTAATGATTAACATCTTCATTTAGATTCCTTCCACTCTTTTGCATTGTATATTGTAACTCTGGCTTGTAAGTTCCCTGGGCAATTTCCTCATGTTGGATTTGTTATTCCAAGAGCAGAAGTGTATTCATTAGATAAACTTCTATATAGTGCGAAGAATGAAGCCAACAACAACTGATGGTTAGTGCTTTTGTCTTCAGGAGTATGCTTATAATCTTTGCTGTCATTTGAGCACTAAATCAGTTGAAAAGAAACAGAAACTTGGACCCTGATTAAAGAAATAATCAATGAAGGAAAAGATGGTTTCTTGCCCATTTTCTTCAAGCTAGAAACTTGAAAATAGGGAGGATCAGGTAGGTTTGAATGATGCAAACAGCTGGCTTCAACGTGTACTGCAAAAGGGAATGCTTCCTCTCCCAGGGTAAATTCCACATGCCTGTATTTATATACACTCCTCCTTTCCTCTCACGTCACATTCTGCTGCACCCTTTGGGCTCATCGTGCTACGGTTCCTCCCAAAACCTTCAACAAAATCGCAGCAATCTAGAGTAGAAATTGGATATAATCCAGGTTGGTAGGAATCCTCACTTTTTAGATCCTTCTGATATTCTCAAGCCAGTTGTAGTTTAGTGCTGGTGACATGGAAGTGTTGCATTTATATGAAACTATCCCTGTACAGAGAAGATGTCATTTTTCACAGAAAGATCTATGGATTCGAAGGGCGTTGTTTTCATGACTGGAATACATTCACCACACAGGTGAAGGAGAGACAAATATATTACACTATGGTTTTATCTGATAACGTAATTAGCTTTTATGAGCTGTCTAGGTAGAAACAGGCACATGTGCATACTATGTTTTTTTGATCATTAGCCATTCAGAAATTGCCAATGGTAAATTCAGCTAGAAAACTGCTCTGCATCCTGAGCCTTCACATTTCTAGGCAGTGTCCACCTATACCAATTCCCCTTTTGTCAGCAAAACTCCTACAGAGGGAAATCCTTTTACTGTAGAACAAGGGAGGGTCCAAAGAGCAAAATTTCTTTCCATCTTTTTCATATTTGCTAAAGTTTCTTTCATATTGGCACCTCTCCGTCTGTGTTTTTCAGTTTCTCCAACAAAAAGAGATCTGCCGATTGCTTCTTTTACTCTGATTCATGCAAAGAGTCTCCTAAACACACAGTTATGCTTCAGGAGAAGACGGAGCAAATTTCTCCAAGATTTTTGGAGTGGGAGGATGCCAGCCAAGGCTTGGAAAACTTGCTGGGGGTCAAAGACAGCCCTAATTGCATTTTCTGATAAGATCTGCTTTAGAGGGATTTTCCTTTTAGAGACCTAAAGAGTTGTTCATTAATCAGACCCTCCCTCAGGGCAAATCGGGAAAACAGAAGAAAGAGGAGGCCCATCAGCTTAGCACTGCTCAGTCCTGTCTCGGGGCTAAAGGACTTCTTGGACAAATTTACAAGGGGAGGCTAATGTTGCAAACAAATGTTAGCAGGACATTTGTTTGTAGTGTTTCAAGCATAAAAGACTAAACAAAAGAAACATCAATCTCAAAAGCAAGTTGTGAAAATCTTCCCTTTCTTCAAGAGGAGGAGAGAAAAAAACATAAGAGGACTGAAATCTTACTTGGTTTAACACAAACAAAGTAAGAAAGTGATGCTTCACTGTCCAACCATATTTTAAAGGAAAAGGTATGGAAATAGGTATCCTCAAAATCTCCTGGGATTTTTTGCAGACCATATCTAGCTAGTTGAACTATATATTTTTCAGCAATAAGAATCTTCAAGAAATCAATGCCTAAAAATGGAAGAAGTCTCCAAGATTCTTCTACTTTTAGCAAAAACATTTGCCTCGATTCAGAAGTTAAGTTCAAGTAAAGAAATAACTAGGTTAGAAGTTAGCAGAGGTGTGGAATTAGCTGAGGCTTGCTTTGCATTTCTCTCTCAAAAAATAGCAGACAACTAGTGAAAACACACATCATTTCTGCAAGGTCTGCTATGACTAAAAATCCTATATTCTATCTTGTTCAAAAAAAGAAAGCAGCTATGGAACAGTCTCAGGTTTTAACAAATACTGATCAAGATAATTTTTGCCACTACTGAAAAAGGGAAGATGAAGGCTGTATTTGTCAGTCAGTACAAAAAAAGCCAGAAAACATAATGCAATTTCTGTCTGAGATTAATGTGGTTCTGGCAGATGAATAGTCATTTGTTATACAAATCTCCCTGGCAAATAATGAGAAGAAGAAAAATCCTCACACCGCATCAGCATTAAATTCTTCTCAGTCCCATGTTATATGCCAAAAGTTTATAGCTCACTCAGGTATTATTTCTTCTCTTTGTACTTCTGACCTTGTCACTCTAAAGAGCAAGAAAATAGATGTCTCTTTCCAGAATACAGCAATAATTCAGGTAGGAATAGAAGGAGTTGTTTTAAATGGCTGATGTTCATTATGTGTAACCCACAACCTCACTGTAAGATTGAAAACCAAAGATAGTCATTTGTAGAAAAACTTTGCTTTTCCCCTAAGAAAACAGTGTATTACAGTCCTTTCTAAGCCCACTACTATCACGGAATGACAGAATTTTGTCCTAGTTTTAGTTCTAAGAGTATTAATCAAAGGAGTCTCTCTCCCTCTTTTTTCTTCTTAAAATAATTTTTCCTTCTAACTACCAACACTCAACATTATCCTAAGTAAAACCTGTTGAACATAATGCAGTATGGAGTATTTCAACATATCTTTTGCAGCGGCCATTTAACCACAATGCCTTGGTCTTTGCGCTGTACATAAACAAGATTTCAGTAATTACGGAAACATATTTTTGAATAGCTTTCTAAATAATTCTGTGATATTTTATTAATCAACTCTGTCTCAAAGTCGGCATTGCAACCTGCAAACAGAAAGAACATTTTGCATTCACTTTAAAATAATTTTACATGAGACAAATGGTCTATTACATTGCATGTAGCCCTCTAGCTCTCTCTCTCATCTCTTCTGTGGAGAAATCCATTTTCATCTTGCGTGTTTTAGAAGCCCAGCTGGCACTGACTGTTTGGTTCAGTCATACGCAGATCGTTCTGTGTAGCTGCCTGATACTTTCTTGGAAAGCTGGCAGGTGGTAATTTAATGGATTACACAGAAGTGTTGCACAGTATGTTTCACTTCCATATTTCTTATGGGTACTACAAGCACCAGCTTATTTTGGCACTGGAGTTGCCTGGGACCTAGTTTGTTCCAGTCACCAAGGGCTGCGGATGACTCCGTACCTTAGTGTGTCACTTCCATTTCTTTGATGTGCTTTCATATGCATGACCTCGCTGTGTCTATGTGAGGTTAAGATTTAAACAGGCTCTCCAATTAAACAATAGGTAAAGGTGTCAAGTATTTCCCAAGGGGCTGATGAGGTGGAGAGAACAACATAGTAGCAAAGGACTTAAAATTTCCTGAAAGAAATCTTTGAGTTGTTGAGGTTTTTTAAAATAACCTTTGTGGCCAACAGATGCTGTCTCCAAGCGTGGTCACCTGGAGAGGCTGTGGTCCCTCTCTCCTGTGCAGTTTTCAGGGCTTGGCTGGACAAAGCCATGACTGACTCGATTTAAGCTTGGCTTTAGTCCTGCTCCAGGCAGGAGGCTGGAATAGGTGGAGGCCAGAAGTCTCCTCCAAGCAACATTTCTTTGATTCTATGTTAAGTTTGCAAATTAGCATAAAACAGTAGGCAGCTTTTCAGTGCAAAACTTCAATCAGTCCTCAGACCTTCTGCTGCTGAACAGAGCATCTTCTTCATTTAAGGCAAAACCAGCAATCCCGTGTGCATTTTCCCAGCTGCCATTGAGGCTGCCCTCACGATTACTGTCTTTCTTGCTTCATTTCTTTGTGTGAAACCATTTGTTTCAGATTATACTCCAGTTCACACCCAGTTCCAACCAAGAATATGCATTTGGAGTTGATAGAACTAGTCCGCTTTAAAAATGAGCTAAGCAATATTGGCTCTTGTGTGCAGGATGTATGCATAAAATTCGAAAGACATTAGTTATCCTTCCAGTATTGGCTTTACACTCGAGGCCAATACACTTTTAAAATGACACAGTTGTTGGGCCGCACTGCTCAGGGAGGCATTATTTGATTGTGGCACCGGGGAGGCAAAAAAAAGGTTTCTTTTTGAGTCTTGCCCAAGTAGAAGTATTCATGTTTGAAATAATGCACAGATTTATATTGGCACCCTAGAGGGAAGCCAGCATTGGAAAACCCCTAATTGCATAACCCCATTATGATTTTTAGCATACCGTATTCTCCCTATCTACATGATTGTGTACAAAAGGACAAACATTATAAACGTTTATAAACAGTCTGAGGAAAATGCAATGCCAGGTTCTCAAAATATAAACATGAAAAACAGTGAAATGAATTCAGTAAGAATAATAATAAAAATGACTGCATAGGAGAGTAATAACATAGAGCCAACAGTAGTCAATCTGAGAACACCTTTGGAAACTAAAGTAAAGATTTCAAAGTAGTTTTTAAAAGTTAGGAGGGAATAAATTAAATAATTTTTAGGGGGAATTGTAGTGCCCGCTGCAGTTAAAAATACAGTCAGCTGCCAATTTCAAAAGTGATAGCAGATTCTTGAAAAAGCAGGTGTTATGTTACTGGGTGGCTAGAATTCAGCCAGGACCAACACCTTAAGGGCTTTCAAAACTAATAACCCCAATTCAAAGCCAAGCAGCCACATTATAGTCAGTTAATGGAAAGAACATAAGGGGAGCACAAGGTGCTTACCGCAGCTCAGCACCGTGCTTGTGTGCACTGATTGCATCCTGGGCAAGCCCCAAGCACTGAGATATCCCACCAAAGATTTGTAAAGAGAAATCATCCTCTCAAACAGTACGTTCACAACAACAAAACAAATAAGGTCAAGAGGAACAGTGGGACCAAAACAACTTTCCTCATTACTGTTCTTAAAATTTCCCTATATGGAGGCTATTGCTGTTCACCGTAGAGCACTGTATTTCTTCATCCCTACTACACTGAGTAGGGTATTGTGTTTTGTTGCTGGTTTTGGTTAAGTAGTGACAAATTTGTCTACCAGTCATAGAGGCTGTGCCAATGGATTGGTTACTGTTAGTAAGCAGTGGTTACTTTAATGACATTAAGTAGCATTTCTAATCTTCGGTAAAACCAGGACTTCTGCCAGAACAGCTTTCACTGGAGAAGCATTATTCTATTATTCAGATGTATAGTACAATTCACAAGCTATGGAAATACTGAAAAAAATGTTCCAACATTTAGTTAACTTTTTACGTCTATTGTGTCTGTTTCCCTTTTCATGTCTGCTTTCCATTTAACACAAAGGATAGAACTTAAAGACAGAAATGAACACAGAAACAGTAAATTTCACCAAATATTAAAGAATTCGCATAGGAAACAAATTCTGCATTTGTGGGTTAGTATTCAGCCCAGATCCTTCGTGGGAACAATATGTCTACCCTGCAATCACAAAACTGACTCCTAGTAATGCAAAGATAGCCAAGACAGATTTAAACCAGATAGTTTGGGAGCTGCTAGCTGTCAAGACTCATCAATGTGAACCAACATGCATACTAATTTACTTGTTTCTTGGATATCTAGTAGAGATAAATTACACCAGAATGCAACCAGACCTACTGAGTATCGTATGTAATAAATATATATTCATGCATGCATACTATATGTTGCATATATGCATATAAATACATGCATACTGCGTATGCAAATACAGCTGCTGCATAGGATGAAAGCAAGCAGAAGCAGAATTATCTGTGATAGTTATGTTTGCCAGGCCCATGAATTGTTTGACATTTCTCCAATGAAAAATGGTAACCACAGACACTGCACCAACAGGGCATAGCACTAAAGGCCACCACTGAGTCAATTGTCCAATATGCATTGCTTTTTTCAGTAGTATGTCACAGCTTGTGCATTCTGTTTAAGATTTAATTGGTGAGTTAAGTGGAAATGGTATTAATTATATGCTAGAACTATGTCAACCTTCAAAACAGCTGTAGGCTTTTAGTCCAAGAGCAAAAAAACCATAAAAGCATTGTAAGCTTTTTCCAAAGGGATGGGGTTAAGATCTGACCACAAGACCTTCACTTACCTCATGAGGAAAGCTTCCAAAGAGCCCATCTTGCCCCTCTTTTCACTTCTCTTCTCCCAGATGTCAGTGTCCCCCCGAAGGCAAAACCAAGCCTGCAAAGGAAGAGATGGGAACACAGTGACACAACTCTGGGCAAGCTTCTCCCCGCACTCTTTACTTTTTTTCACAGAAAGTCTGATAAAAAGCTGCCAAGTTCTCATGGTCTTTTCTTAATTCTGGCTGAGGTTTCAACCTTGGTGAATGTGCAACTATATGAGCTTCACCTTCTGGTAAACTTGGCTGAAGTGTGTGTGTATCCTGACTAAAAAGGTCTCCATACAGCCTTATTCGCAAGCCAATGTTTAGATTTTGTGTTCTCTCCGGGGTCATCTTGATGATACAATGAGGCCCTTGAGGCCACTGGCACTGCCAGAACCCTGTTTTTCTAATAATCTTTCAATCGGGGAGAGAAGTGTTGACAACCGGGGACATGACCACAAAGACACTACCTTTGAGACATGGCAAGGGTGTTTTTTCCTCCCCTTCTCTTTTTTCTATATCGTTGGTGGGCTGCTTTTTGAAGCCAAGGCACATATTTTGATGATGACTGTGTGATAATGAAAAGCGTGTAACTATTTTACAGGCAACTGCATTGCTTTGGGAGAACACACTTGGTTTCTTGTCTGGTATTTTAGTTTCTGAAGTCGGTGATACTCAGCCCGACATTTGCCTTTCACCCAGAGTTTAGTTGTCTCCTGGCACCGTTTTGAGGAGACACTTGTTAGCACTTGGCTCTTATTAAGCTTCCAGCCTAATCTTGTTGCCACTAAGCATGCCATCATAAAAAGAGGAGTTATGTGCTTGTTGTGTGAGGTAGGGGTTGGAGTAAGCTACCAGCCCACTGAAGGCAGTAAATATGAACCCAATCCCAGAACTAAGGCATTATCTAATTACATTTGACATTTCCAATTAATAAACTTCTGCAGCAATAACAACATATTAATTGCTTAGCCTTCTTTTGCAATCATTATTGATTTATTGGTATTTTGTTTTGCCTTCTACCTTCTTTCTCTACGTATCTGAATAGCTCAAAATGGTGCAATCCTATCTGTCTGCCTGGCATTGCTGACACAAGGACACAAAGCTGGTTTTGTGAATATTTGTGCTAACCAAATATGAACAGCAAAGGCCAATCACACCATCAACATCTGCAACAGATGAGAAGTTAGAGATAAGTTTGAGATATAAAATATTGATTCATATTTCAGTAGTTTAAGGCAGGAGTGGTTTGGTTCAATTGTTTGTAAAGACATAGGACAGATGTGATATTCCAGCATGGTTTTAAATTTTTCAAAATGCTGGAGTGTTTTGGCCCGACTTCTTTATAAAAGTTTTATAAAACCCATACATCTTGGCCACATGCTTGTTAACCCTCTTTGTACAATGTTTCTTCAAAATAACATTACTGTATTTCCTGCTGTTGGAGTATTTTTAGGACTATCCCACATTTATCTGTTTCACTTTATATTGTTTCAAGAAAAAAATATCCTCCAACTTTGATGTGTCTATGTTCAGGGCCCTCAAGCTTTCCACTAAAAAAAAAACCCAACATCTAAAGATCACCTCTATGGCTCAGAGGAACCACTGGTTTTAAATAACTTTGATAGAATCCATAAATTGACTCAAGCTCATTTAGAAGACATAAAATTTCAGTTTTATTTTTCAGAAGAGCTGTTCTTAACTTTCATTTGGAATAAACTGTAAAAAAGCAAGGTTTCTGTTACTTCCCATATCCCACAAGTTTAACTCATAATGAACAGGTAGACATATTACAGTTAAAGTGAGGTTGGGATTTGTTTTTGATGGGGAGTCAGGAAATCCTTTTAAAGACAGTTTTCAGCTCAGAAAAGTAAATTTGCACTCAAAACTGACCTGGAGTGTTGAATCCTTTGGAAAGATTTGAAATCCAGAGATGACCATCAATCTACCTTTGCATGGAAGACTTTTCCCTCCGATGGGCTGAATCAGCACATTAATCTTCAGAATCATCAAAATAAAGATGGGGCATCAGATCCCAGTCTGGATCAGAATTTTTTGAAAGTGGATTTGCCTCTAAGCACTCTCCTTCTGCAGGATCCTGCGTTAGAAATCATACACACACTGCATATGCAGCCATAGCGAACCAGCAGGTGAGCACTGTGTTAACACAGCTGCACTACCCCCAGTAAGCTGATCTGTTTAGAGAGATCTCAGGTATCTGTATGGGACAATACGTTATGGTGTGTAGCCAGAGCCTGAGGAGTATCTGCAATGGAAATGAAATGGAAAAATTGTGGAATGTGCATTTCAAACATATAAAAAGTGCTGAATGGTGCCTGCTGTAATTTCTGAAAGTAGTATTAGAAAACCAATGTACAATAGCATGTATAAGTTAAAGTGGAAAATGGCCTGGTGGTCCCAACATAATGACTCAGTGAGGAGCTGCTCCTCAGAAAACAGTCATGCAGGTGACCATCTGAAGTGTTACTTCTTCACCTAAGCAAAGCTCTTGAGGTGAAATCAAATCAATATCAAGATTTTTTTTGACTTCAGTAAGGTCTGCTCTGAAAGTCTTGCATTTTGTTATGGACTGCTAAAAGGCAGGTCAAGTACCCTTCAAGTCACCAACTTCTAAAAGCTCTTTAATCATCTGGGTGTGTAGATCCTCCAGTCACAGTTCCTCCCTCCGAGTGCACCCATGTTCCTCATCTTGAAATTTTTCTCTTCCTGGGGGGAATGGCAGTGGGAGCACACTGACTCCCCAAATCTGTGTATGAAATGTCATAAGTCCTTTCTGCAGAACACCTGCATTAGGTGTACATTAGGTCTGTCTGGCTCTTTATGGACAACTTGACTGGAAAGTAATTAGGCTTAGGAAAGAAAGTTTGTAATGACAGAAACTTAAATTTTAAAAATCTGAGCTACTTATCTATGAAAGCACAACTAACAATCCCCAGATGTATCCTCCTTTCTGTGATTCCAAGCTGGCATGCATTTTTAGAGAATTTAAAGAGCTTTAAGCTTGCCATTAAGCTCTGTCTCTTGTCATTGAAGTAACTCAAGTAATGTCTTTTCTCTCTACCTGCATAGGATAAATTTATTAGGATAAGCTGGTAAAGAGTCACTTTAAGACAATGATACCTCACTGGGATCTTGCCCAGCTCTTGATGTTCACTAAGGTTTCAAACTTGTTTTCTGTACCTTCCCTGAAAGTCTCACACTGTGTTACGTCTTGATAGGTGACCTTGGCTTGGGTTCCACAGCCAGCTCAAAATAACCTTCTGATTAGTACAGGTATGTCCATTACATGACATACACAATGCTGAATCAGTTTTCTTTGTTCCTCGCCTTGTACATTATCAGCATAAAAGCATCTGCAGAGAACGCAGGTAGCAGGCTATGTATTCAGTACACATTCTCAGTTAAAATGCTCCTAAGTAAACTGTAATGATTTAATACTCCCTGCACATTCAAAAATTAAAGTTATTGTGCAGATTTAAAGCCAGAAATCCTGGAAAGTATGTGTAAAATTAATTTCCATTTTACTTCTCTGATCTGCTCTTTCTCATTGAAAAACTCCCAGGGGTGACTTCTCTTCTCTTACTGTAATTCATAGATATGGTTTGAAGTTGACAGATATATAGTTATTTAATGTAGCTTTTGATCATGGTTTTGAAAAAAGAACTAAAGAACATAAAATGAAAGGGTACTTTTCTCCACAGAGGATAAAATACCATTTGAGGCTTTTACTGCTGGTAATTATAACATACTTTAGTTATGATATGCATTAATAGCTTTCTAATGCCTGTAGCACAGGATGAACATTTTTTTTCCTTTTCCAAAGCTTCCTATGCATTTTTTATTTGTTAAGGTTTTGGACCAGGAATTGATGGTTGTATATTATTTACCATATCTTATGGAAGTTTACAACAGACAAAAGCTTTGATCAAGGTTGTAATATTTGATGACTAGTTGGCCTTCTTCAATACTTTTCCTCTCCCTGTTCTATACTTTCGCTTTCTTCCTGCTTTAGAATAAAAGACAGCAGAGATTAGCTGGTGAAGCTAAACTGGAGAGATTAAGTAAAAAGAATTTAAACCTGATGAGATACTGGTCAGTAGTTTGCAATGATACAAATGGTCTCTGACTTCTCGACTTTCTATTTCTATTAAGGCAGGGAGATTTGTATTCCTCTTTCCCTTTCGAATATGCTGCATTAAAAAGCAAATGAACCAACTCAAACAAGGAGAAATCCAACATGCGCTCTGGCAAAGGGAAGGGTTTCTTTTTCACTACACATTAGGGGTAAGCAAAAAAAACACAAGCTGTTAATCCTACCTTCAAGCCTTTGAAATTTGGGTCCAGATGAAATAAAATTCAAATTGAATTACTTCTTGATCTAGATTTGCAAAAGTTGAATCCAACCAAAAAAGCTATGGACTCCAAATTACATTGTTATTAAGATGCTATATTTCAACATACTTACAGCATGTTCTATCTTTTAGATATGTAGCAAAAATAAATCTATTGATTAAAATCAGAATCACCTTTGTAAACCTTATTGAAAAGTCAGGAACCTTTGTATACTTTATTGATATTTTTATATTTATTGATTATCAACAACCGACAGATTGGTGGTTCTGTGAGAGTCACAACAGTAAAAAACCTTAAGTTTAAAATTAGGACAACCGAATGCTCTTCATCTGTATCTTTTTATTCAGCTGTATCTAGAAAGAAAAATTAATGAATTACCTTGCAAAGGGTAAATTAAATAAATCCTGATATGACTGAACCCAAGAAGTACTGCAGCTAGAGCTGAAACTCTCTTGTTGCATTGGTAAACTAGATGTAAACTGAATTTTCATGCATAACTTCTTAAAATGGAATTATAGCATCGCAAATTATGTAAAAATCTGCTAGCCATGTCCCTTTTACCTTAGTCTCCAGACAAGCTGATCCATCTGAAAGAGTAGACCTAATAATGATGACCTGTTTTGATCAAGATAGACAATTTATACCTGAATGTTTTTGTGACCAGTGTAGCAGAAAGAGTGGATGAGTTTATACACCCATTGTCACAGGCAGATACAAGACTGGGAGAAGAAGCCAGGGTAGGGGGTATGGCTACGCTGCTGTTTTAAGGACGAGAGACTGCTGTACTCACTTCAGCCCAGTGATACTTTACATCCTCTCGCTTGTGTAGTATTTAGTGAGTAAGGTATTAAGTAGTCACTGCGATTTTTGCACTTGTAGTGAAGTCTGCATGGGAGAACCTAAGGCATGACTGATTTGTTCTCAAATAATAGTTGCGAATTCCCTCCCTTCAAGCAGGATGGGTTTTGTTTCAGTGAGTTCTGGAGAAGGTGGTGTTTGAACAGCGAATCTCACCCCAGTGAGCTGTTAGCTAGAGTAAAAGCAATTATTATTCCTCTGCATGCGGAGAAAAAAAGAGCAGAACTTTTTTTTAGTTTGTGTAGTAGTTTGGCCTAACAGCAAGTCAGACTAGAGGCAGAGGTGCAGGAAACAGTAGCAAACAAGAAAATCTGAAACACTGATTTCTCTCTGACAAAACGCTGTGGCTTAAGTGGTATCCTTACGTGAGAGAATGACCTTGCAAACTTTGTGCACAAATGTGTAAGGAAATTGAGGACAATACCTGAGTTAACACTATTTATCTGATTCTTTTGACATGTACCATGGCTGTGGTCTGGACTATACCTGTATGAAACAACTGGTCTCCAGCAGGTTACCCTTGCACAAATAAGCATTCAGTGCAGCGCAGAAGCCCGCGCTGGCTCCATTACCTGATCTTTTGATGAAATCCTGAGTTGCTTGTCCATTTGGTTGCACCTGCAAAACAACGGGAAACGACGGCTGTGGTACTGATAACATCAAGCAAGCAGCAAGCAGCAGAGCTGAGGTGCTGCGTGTTTCTCTCTGTGCTTTTATACGTTTTCAGGGTGCTGTAGCTACGTGAGAGCACAGATTTGTTGGCAGCATGCAGTTTCAGTGTGACAACGAAGTTTGGTGTGTGAGACACAGATCTAAAGCTTGCCTGGATGACACCTGGCAATGGAAGCTGGTTCTTTAGAAGTTCTCAGACACTGGAAGACATCATTTATAAAAATTTCTGTAAAAGAAAAACATGGAGAAACCGTTAGTTTTTAAAACAAACAAAAAAAAATGGCGTGGAGGGAGCTTCAAAATGAATTTAAATCTGGAAACTCAGGCTCCCAGTGGCTTGCCAGTAAAAGCTTGGTGAAAACAGCCTGAGCTTTCTCACCACTCCAAGTTGCTACATTTGTGCAAATGAGTCAGTATCTTCTGATGAACACGTTTTCCACAGGGAAAATTCCCAATTAGCTCTACTTTCAGCTAATGAGTGAATGCAGCTTTTGCCTCACCCAGAGGTCTGAGTTGCTGTGTCTGTTTTTCCAGTTACCTGCTTTCCCGTTACCAGAGCTGATGGTCATTTTGGGACATGGGCTACCTGCAGGGCACCATCTCCCCCAGGCGAGGCAGCAGAAAGCCTCCTGCCATGGAGACTCCTTGCATTTCTGCTAAGTTATTCTCAGCCGGACGTCTCCTTTGCACATCCTATGCACTTGGCAGTGGATTTGGTTTTTTTTCCATGAAACCTTCAGAACTTTTGCGGTGGTGATTCCCCAAAGTCACTATTAACATAATGGGGGGGTGGTATTTTTCTTCATTTTCATTTTGAAAATTAGGCACAGTGGGAATCGATTTCTTTTTAATTGAACTAGAACATTAAAGGCTGCAAGATAAGAGAAATATATACTGTATCTGGTATAACAAAGCAACATTAGAAGAACAAAAAAACAGAATAAGGTACCTCAGTTAAATCAATCAAAACTCCTGCATAATGTCACACATATGACTAAAAGAATGACTGTAGTGGCTGCCCTGGGGCACACATAGAAAGCTCAACAGGAGAATTGGAGGAAACTTTATATTTCTTAAATTTATATTCCAAGCAACTAATAGTTAACTGTCCAGCCTTCCCAAGCAACTTCTGAAAAGCATCGTCTTTAATATAAGTAAATGAAAGGTCGATAATGTTTTTGAGCATAATTTCATCTAATTAATAGTCAGCAATATGATGATTAAAAACAATGATGTTAGGCTCCCTGAATGACTGGCACATTAAAGCACATGAGACAAAGCACAATCAAATCAGCTAATTTACCCCCAAATAAAGGCTAATCTCTATGCTTAACGCTTATTTGAGTTCTACCACTGTTTTATTTTTCTTCATAGATGCAACCCAGAAATACTTGACATCTTTTCTGAAAATCAGTTATGCCAATTTATATATAACTATTCTCTATTTCTTTTTATTCTAATATGAGAAAACGAGGTTCTTCTTGATCTAAAGAAAAGACACCTTAAAAGATGAAACACAGAAATGGAAGATGAATTTGTGCCTCCTGAGAAAGACTTGTGTTTTCCATGACTTTTGTGTCCAAAACAGCATCATCTGCCAATAAAGATGATGGCAAGGCATGTATTAACAGAAGCCCAAAGGAACTGGCAAAAATTGTAGTTAAATGATGTGGAGTGTTAAGACCTTCCAAAATCTGAGTGGGTCTGCCAAGCACATCAGTGGGGTTTGGATTAAACCCATAATTGATAATATATCTGAGCTGACGGCCTGCAGAGAAAATAAAATGGGTCTCACATACGAAAAATGGTCAGAATTGTTGGAAATAATGAAGAGAAATATGCAAAAGCCTGACAAGATATACACAGTATTTCTGTTTCTGTTTAGTCTGTGGCCTGAATGTTTGTTGGCCTCCACGTAAAGGAGGATGTGACGTGGAGGCTGCTGTGTGGGAGGAGCTCCTCGCTTCAGCCCTGTTTGCTGGGAAAATGAAGCTCATAGGAGCATCCTGTTTGTCTGCCTGTCACTGTCACCTATTTTTAACCAAATATGATTAAATGTGACAGCTGGAGAGTGCTTTCAAAGGTGTTTCATGCCTATAAATGTTGCCAGAATAGGCAGCTGAGCAGAGGAAATGGACGCTTTCTTGAGAGGTGTCTCCGCTGAGAGAAAGGATCCGTGTGGGCAACCCTGTGTTTGGTATCGGACAACCCACAGACGCTGTGCCCTCAGGCTACAAATCGCAAGCGAACTAGCCTCTCAGAATTTTTCTGCTAGGAAAACATGTTGATTTAGGTTTTCAGCACATAATCAAGCACTCTTTCCCACTTTTGATCAACTTTAAACAGTATACATGATTTTTTGGCAATGGAGTTTTATATACTATGAAGATACTGTTGGAATGGGCCTAAAATATCTAATATTTCTATACAGAAAAAAAATAAGATTTGGAGGGACCAGATTACCCACACTGAAGAAATACAGAAAAGAAAATATAAAGAGGAAGAAAATCTAGTTTTTAAGGGGCTCAGACTTATTAAAGATTCCACACCTTCATTCATGTGTGTGCTTCAGTGGAGATACATTGCCGTGGGATCCCATACTGTCAAGTCTGGATCATTTCTTTGTGAAGAGTGAGTTTTCAGGGCATTTTCTATGCAAAACACAGCTCAACAACATGTGTAAAAAATTCCTAGGAAGATACTGAAAGGCGCTTAAATGGCTCCTAATGTAAATGGGTAGTACAAACACTGTATCTTGAGTGAGACCTGAAATTCACACTAGCTTCATGGTGAGACTGTTTGGATGACAGTTCTTCGATGAATTTTAGATCATGCCAGACGAGAAAGTTTAGTTTTGTGCTAGCCCTTAGTGTGGTTCTTCACGTTTATTCCCTTCAGTGCAAAGAATCCAGAGAAACCCGTTCTTCCCTGTGTAGCTCATGGTGCCATGTGATGATGTCATTTGACCAACCTGCAGCAGATAAGTCAGTGAGATGCCTCTTCATAGGTGCCCAAGGCCACTCTGCAGCAAGGCAAAAAAGCATATGGTGGTTGCTGAGGGTCACACATTTCACAGGCAGCTTTGTGCTCATACGCTGTGCTTCAGGTTTTTCCTGGTCCATGGCCCTACAGACACTAAAGATAAAACCTCTGTGCTGGCTCTTTGCCAGCAGATCAATCCAAGGTACCCCACCGAATCCCAGCTGGAGATCAGATGCTGGAGGATTTGTGGTCACAGCCTGTAAACTGCAACATGGTCTCTGCAAGAGCCCTTCCTTTTCAAATAATTTCCACTGGCATTGGAGAGAAGTAATCAGTAGAAATGTCACCATGTGCTCTAACAGTACAGCTACCAATCAGGCAAGACAGTTAAAAAGAGACTTTCTTTTTAAAAACATAAGAATCTCATAGCTGTGGGTTTGAAAGACCTCATGAATATATATATATATATATATATATATATATATATATATATGCATAAATAAAAAACCTTAACTACAAATAGGCTGTTTTAAAGAACAACGCTCTGAGACACCTCACTGATGGTGAGGCAGCTGCCTCATTCAGCAGTGACATGGCAGACAGAATTACACTCTTGACTCTAGTATTTATTCATTATTATTAGAATTAATTCCACATCTGGGAGTGTTTTTGTTTAGATGGAGAGTATATTATTCAACAATCCACCTTTCCCTGTGCGTTCAAGTGCAAAATCAAAACAACTTCCTCATGGGTCCCTCAGATTACTTCACTTTCTTCTTTCCTTCACCTTCTTTACCTGGCTCCCATTTGTTGTTCCTGCTTTTTAAGGCTCTCCACAGTGCTTTTCTGCCTGTAGCAATGAATGATCTCATTTTTACTTTGTTACTTTGGTATGAGTACATACTCCCCCTCCTTTCCATCCTTTTGTTTCTCTTTTTTCCTTCTGCTATGCTTCAGAAACTTCCTGTGTTAAATACTAGGCTACAGCCCCTTAATTTACCTTTTCAAAATTCGCATCTTCCATTAGTCCCACCTCACCAAGCTACTCTGGAAACGGGTTCTGTGTTTGCCAGTCGCATCTGTACTCATCCCTCAGGCTGGGAACTTGTGATGCAGGGAGCGTGTCCTCTCGTAGGCCTTGCACAGTTCCTTGCTGTGGGGTAAATAATGCAATCTCACCCTTGTGCAGGGTGACTAGTTATTTTAGGTAAATAAAATACCATCAGTCTTAAAGTGGATGAAGTTTTTGTAACTTGATAAATTTTCATGACAACTCTGCCCAGCTGTAATAATCATAACAAAAGATCTTTTTTGTTCCCTCTTACTGATTGGGATAAAATGAGGATAGCCAACATCTGGGAGAAAATAAACGGAGCGCCATATTATTAAGTATATCAGACATTTGTCTTTTATCACTGCCTTTTCAAACCACCATGGAAATTCATGGTAGGTTTTTAGCCAGGAAAATCAAAGGGAAAAAACTGAGTACTTTTTTTTCTAACTTTATTTCCAGTGGGATTTTGAAGTTAGAGGAAAGGGGTCATGAATTTGACTGGCTCAGAAGTCTATCATCTCCTGTGTTGTCCACATCAGCCCAGTCCAGCTGTGGAAGAGAAGGGAACATTTCTACAGAAATAGCAGTTCTCAATAAAGTAAGCGAAAGATTGATTTGTACTTGTGAACAGAACTCAGGCACAACAGCAAAATTTTAATTTACAATGAAGGACTTTACTATGTGAGTTTGAGTAGAAATAAATAACTGGTGCAATGATTGAATTAGTAATCAACTATAAAACGTGTTTAATGCATGCACATGAAAAATGTGCTAAGTTCTAAGAGGAACATGTTCTGTGGTCTTAAGGAATTTTGTTAAACTTCTGTACATTTATGCATGTCCTAATCCTTTCCCCAGTGAAATTTGTGTCAACATTTCCGCTGACATCAGCAGGAAGCAATCACAAAAAAATTGGTAAAGCTGATGACTTGTGTATCTTTAAATTGGCAGCTTTTAAAATATGTGGGGTTGTAATATTATTAGCTTCCTTTTTTTTGCCTCATAACTATATTTCACATGTAATCTGAAGAACACAACCAGTATAAGGAAAGGGTTTATTTTCAGTGATCACCTTTTCTGTCTCTTTAATTTTAAAGGCTTCAGACCGTTATTATTTCACTGATGTCGGATTTATATTTTAAAAGTATTCAGTCTTGCCCTTTTTTTTTTTTTTACAAATTTCCATGGAAAGTTTCTCTCAAACTACAACTGCAATGAAGACTGTTCAGGGAAATCCTCGTTCTAAGGAGTTATTTTAGCTGTTTTGCCAGTATTATTGTAGAACTATAACAATAGGGAGCAAACACTACAAAAACTAGGTAAAATTGGAAAGGTATTCTTCTTCTTCTAGGACAAAAATAGTGTGATCTCTCTGTTGATAAATGGCTATTTCTTTCCAGCTTCCAATAAACACATTCAAATACCTAAAATACTTCTATTCCACTGATGTGATTTTAATTATTCTCCATACGTAGCTTTTCCTTGTACTCCATTCAGGTGTTGCTCACTTTTTCTTCTACCTTCCAAAATACACATAAGTTATCTGTAAGCTTTTGGCTAGGTTGCTAGTTCTACCATGAAATGGAACAATGCTTTTAAAATATAAAATAAAAATGGCCTAAGTTAAAACATATTTTTCTTTGAACGGTTTGGAACTGGTTCAAGGTTTAAAGGGGCTATTTTGAATGGCATTATGCACATAAGACTGGTTATCACATTGACACTCTTATCCATGATTAGTAACTCATGTATGAGTGCATACTCCAACAAATATAGAGAGTATATTACGGACTCTACTGATTTCATTCCCAGAAAAATAAACTATTAGATCTTTGTTTTCATTTGCATGTTTTTTCCCTAGCTCTTTTTTTGTCCTATATGATCACCAAAAAATCCATGCATACAGGAGGTGTACGCTCCTGCTGCTCTACAGCAAGGCGTCCCACTGGCATAGACAGCAATAATTAGCTGGAGAAACAATGGTCACATTATAACGCAGACATTATGGTAAGGAGGGTTTTTTCAGTATAAAAGCTCACTGTTTGTTACATTCACTGCTTTACCAAACAGTTTATTCAATCTTTGCAATCTGTTTTAATTTCAAATGGTTATTTACAGCACCAGGGAAATTATGTATGTCTGATAAATAGGATCATTTTATGCATTTTTACTGTATGAGTAAAGCTCCCCAACCCTTGAAAATAAACTTGTAATTGAAAGAATTCTGGAGATTAATAATCCAATTCAGCTCAGTATTTTACCAGGGGGTGAGCTCACCCTTCATGTAATGAACAAATTAACCTATGCAAGCCATAAAATTCCTTCAAACTTAATAATGCCCATCAAAATTCTTCCAGTGCAGAGCATTTTAACATTTTCTTTTCTGCCTTCCTTTCCCCTTTCCCTTTCCCTTCCCTTCTTTCCCATTTTATGCTGAATGCCTCTTAATTTTTCTTCATCTAACTCAGATTTGATTAGCATGTAGGACTTGTTTGGAAATGTTTAAATATTCAAATTTAAACTTTTCTTAAATTAGTCAAAGTGCTCATAAGGCCATAGGTGACTTAAACGGACTTCCTCTCCCTCAAACTCAACGTGAAACAAACTAAATTGATTATGATTATGACAAACTACTGGCTTTTATTAAACTCTCTTTCTCTGAATATATGTATGTATCAGAGCCGTTTCAAATTCTGGCAGTTTCATTTTGCTGAAGTTTGTGCCAATATTTCCTTCAGCTTTAGTCCAGATGGGTTCACACCCCTAAATTTAACTTTGACTTTCAGGACTGAGCAAACTCAGACTCTCAGCTGAAATTTAAGGAAAATGACCTGCTCAATAGAGACATATGAAACCACTTAAGCCCAAAGCTAGAGTTGCCCAGGTTTCTTTGAAATTTATGCCAGAATTACATATTAGAGCCACAAAGCTTACCTGTCTTTTGTCAGAATGACCCAAGATTCAACTGAAAACCAGATCCATTTTCTTTGTGTATATTGAAAATGTTGCCTGTGGTTACTTCAGAGCCTACACTCCTTCTTGAACCCCGAGATGGAGCAATTCAAAACTCCTGTTTGCTGCATAGTCAAAGAAACAATGTGGAGGGTGGGGGGGTTGCTTTCAGCATTTCTGTTGAAAATTAAGAAACGGAAACCCAACCCAAATCAGAAAATTTTAACTGAAACAATAGGCTTAAGCCATGCTGAAAGAAAGAGCAAAATCCTGAAGCTTGCTTTTCCCAGCTTGCTGTTTTAATTCTGAACAGTTAACTGACTCATTTGGAATGAAATATGGATTATAGAGTACATCTTGAATTTTTGTTGAGAACAAATCTCACTGTCAAGCTCTTTTCCTGTGGTATCTCTTGCCATTCCCAAGTTTAGCAGTAGACAAACTTACACACACACTCTCTCCCTGTCTCCAGAGTAACTGAATGACTAGTGGAAGCACTAATTAGTTCATCTGGCAGATGCTGATGTAAGTTTTATTCATTTCTACACTCAGTATGCCATTCCAAAGGAGACGTGTGTTACCATGAAAAATGTTGACCAAACCCTTTGGAGCTTATTCCGAGATTTAGTTTAATACCTGTCTTCAGCAAAAAATTCACTAGTAGCATGTGTTCACCTTGAGAAAGACGAGAGAGCTTATCCTGAGAAGCTCTGACTCAAAATTTCTCCAGATAAGGATTACCTAACATTCCCCCGTGAGGTGCACATTTATCTTGAACAAACCCACAAGCACATTGAAAGATTTTTTTCTTGAGAAGTGGGAATTTGCCCATTTTCCTCAAGATGTGGATCTTGACCTGGAAAACAATATGGCTTTAAAGAATAAATGATAGGCATGAACTGCTTCTTTCAGTTCATCAAATAATTCCCACATCTCTCTCTCTCTCTCTCTCTCTCTCGCTCACTGCTGGTACTTGAGAGCTCTGCAAATCAAGTTTCTCTTTCCTCAGCTCCACACCCTGGTCTTAGCGTTATTTGCTTTGTCCACGCTTCAGTTCTTAGCTACCAGCTCAGAAAAGCAAAGCTTCCCACACGTGCACGGGGAGCAGCCAGAAAAAGTTAATTCATGTTCCTCTAGAGAAGCAGAGCCCTACACACACACACACACACACGCACACACGCACACACGGCACACACCCACCACACACAGAGGGAGAAAGACAAACCTTTGGGAGAAACAAGAAACATCTCACTGCATTCCCCACTGATTCTAGCACACACATGAGAAAGGAGAAAGGGAGTTTGCCCACCTGTAATTCCCTCACACCGCCGTCTCCCAGAGCACATACTGCAGCCACTGAACTTCCATTTGTCCAAGAACATCTTGGAAAAAATACATTCTGTCAATCAAATTAAGTCAAGGCTAGATGCCTGAACAAATAGGATTTTCTGCTGAATGCTTGGATAATACCTAGAGGGTCAGTGCGTAAATCTGAGCACAAGTCTTTGCAGGACCAACTTAAATTTTCTTATGCAGATGCTTTTGCATGGCTGTTTTGCAGTGCATCTGACTTCCTCCTTAACTACAAAGTTTCCTAAGAGTGAAGATAGAGGCATAAATAACTGAGGGATGGCTAGAGTTAGTATTTCATTTTTATTAGGTGCTGTCACAGTTGCTCTAAAACTGACAACCATGAGCCTTGGAGGAGCTCAGGTATATTTATGGTGACGCTACAGAAATGAAGTAACAAATAGATCATCGGTTTTCACCAGTACCAAGGAACATCTGTCTTGTACAGCAGTTTGTAATAAAACTCTGTGCTGATGAATGAGGCATGCCAGTCAGCGTTAAAAATGTTAGCTCCTCTGACTTCTCCAAAAGAGAAATAACACATTCTTCAGTCATTCATCCTTTAAGCTGCTTTTGTGCAGATACCTCACCATAATGCACCATATGCAAAAAAAAGGGGGGGGGGGAACAGTTTCTCTACCCCTTTTATACAGAGTGCTCACACATTGTAGCAAGCATTTCTGTTTGCTACTGACTACCCATATAGACAAGGAAGAAATAAACTGAAAGCAATGGTAAAGATTAGACCATCCATAACTATTAAGCAGAGACTGAAAAAAGCGATGAGAAATGACATCTGAGGCAGTTAGAATGCAGATTTATCCACCTTGCGAACGGTGTGAGTGGCTGATTGAACCAAAATGAGTATATCGGACAGCTTGAATCATGCTAAGTAATCGTCTTCAACACCAGAGCTCATTGTTTTTTATGTACCGTGCGTTGTATCATTAGAAATGTCAATGCATCCTTACAAGTACTGTACCACTCATGTTCCTAGGAATTACGTGATGCTATGTGAATTTTTTCAGAAGCAAAGTTAAAACATGTAATGTCAAGAGTGGAATATTGCACTGAGCTTGGAAAAGCCTTGAATGAAATTCCTTTGACTGCTTCTCTTAGGAAATATGTTTCAACCTGAAACGATACCAATCTGAATACATGTTCTAGTCACAATTCCTACAGAACAGGATAAAGACAAAAAGGTTGACCCATTCTTTAATTGATAAAAATGAATCTTTATTCTCATTACGAGATCAGACTGGGGGGGTCTAGACAGCTGTTGATATGATAGGAATGTGTAGCTATTTTCCGATGGAATTTTAGGCTGTCTTCTTGTGTGTCTAAAGCGGCAGTTATTCAGCAAGAGCTATTTCTACTAAAGCCAGTGAGTGTATATGGTGCTGACCAGCCCCAGAGAGCACATTAGGAAGCACTGTATCTATTAAGCATTTTTAAGATCTGGGGTGATATAATGGCTCCACTGAAATCAGTGGCAAATTTCCCGCTGTGTTTGTGGGGCCAGTAATTCCACCCCACACCTTCAGTTTTCCACAGTAGATTTTAGAGCTGCTCATAGAAGATTTGGACAGTACTTACGCTGAAATAAGATCTGTCTGTGGCAGCTTTAATGCACATAAAACCACAGTATCTTGCTGCCTAATTCTGGCTATTACGTAAAGTCTTTGGACAGATAATCTGTAATCAGTAAATTCTGCATTTTTTCTTGGTTTTGTACACTCCAGGACTGTGTTACACATGTAATATTGGCTGCTCTGGACCTGGATAAATTCCATATAGTACCTTGATGTTGTGTGTGCTAATCACAGAATAGCACACCTCCCCGGTAATTCCTTTCATTGTTGGAAAAGTTGATTTGGTGTCGGCAGAGAGCCACAAATAGTTCTGAAATACTGTTCTCTCATGAGGGGCTGAATACATTTTATGACACTTTAGAGAAGAGTTGGCTTCAGGCCTTAGAACAACTAGGATAGTTTTCCAAAACTCCTTATTGCTTTTTTTCCCCCTTTCTTGAAAGCTTGAAAACAGATTCAGCCCAAAAGCACATTCTGTGCTCTAGCTACACATCAACTATGCTTACATGGACAAACTGTACAGTCCTCAAACTCATTTTTAGTTTTCAAGTGGCCTTCATTTACATTTACATCTTAGAGCTTATGGTGTATTAAGTCCAGGCAATTTTCTAGTGCTGACAGCAATTTTGGGCCTAGCTGACATGCATGGAGTTTTATTAAGACTAGCCTATCATCACAGTCTTCACCAAAGAAGTTTCCAGAGTTGCTACTCAGTTTTCTAAGTCACTTTGAGGAGCTAGTTATGAGGGGTTTTTGGAGCTGATTTAAAATGAACTTTTCTTCTTATTCTCTTCTAAATGTCTTAGTTTTTTATAGTGAGTTCTTGGAGCACACTACTGAATGTTTAAGAATATAAGAAAATGGTAGGACTTCTACAGGCATGCAGGTAGTTTATGAAGACCAGAAGATTTTTTGCCACCTTTTTTAGAAGTGTAACAAGAATAAATGGCAAGTTGTTGTTACTTATCAGAGACTTCATGCATCTGGACAGGGAGAAGAAAGGTTAAGAAGCTGACACCCTATCTAAGTCTAAGTTCCACTTCGAATAAGTAAGTTAGGTACTACAGAAATGTTATTAGAGGTTAAGTTCTGGAAGCCAACCAGGAATTTGGGTCAGTACTGAGGTCAAACAAAATGGGACGAGATATTTTTTCTGGACTTTCATCTGAGCCCTGAATACTTAGGAGACACTCCTCTTCTAAGCTTGAGCCCTTAAGCCTTGGCTATTTATTAAGTCCCCTGTACTAGGTGGAACACCAGAACACTGGCCTTGCATGCTGGCCAATATTACCAAACTGCAACTCTGTGCTCTGTTCTTTAGGGACTTTTATGACATGGTGTAAGGTTGTTTAAGACATTTTTTCAAGTCTGGAAGTAAGCTATTGTACTATCAAAGCCGTACTTAATGATACACATACAGCAGTGTTAATCATAACAGCTGAGAGGTTACTAACGGCTAATAGAGTTAGGCACTGAACTAATATATTGGCTTGCAAGAGGATTTGTGCGCCAGAAGGTGCACTGATATTAGTTACAGATATAGTTGATATTATTGATTTAATTCAAATGTCTAATTTATCTGTATGACCCCGTTACTGCAATAACTGGGAGTCTCACAATCTTTTGCATTTATCTATGAGGCATGTATGAGAAAGAAGAAGGAAAAGCAGCTCAGCAACAAAACAGCTTATGGTGGTTCAGAAATGAATGTTGGCTCATTTAATCCACTTACCTGAGGCCAAATTTACCATGGGTAGAGAGCTTGGGTGTCTCTTTATCATTTGGCGTTTTGAAGCCTAGAAGAAGTGACTGAAGAACAAGATAAATGAGACCTGGGTTCAGTTCCTTGTTCTGCTAATGAGCCCTACCCTTGGGTTACATCTTCACAGCATAATTTGCTGATGTTAAAGGATATCTTCCAGTCCTGAAGAGACATCCTATGTGTCTTGTGGCAGAGAAGAACTTCTTGTGTCCTGAGGCAGTATGATCACTTGTTTTCTATGATGACCTCTGACTTTTAAATGATGTGATATAATTTGTTTCAATTTTTTAAATTCAGAGTGTTAGTGACCTTTAAAACCATGCTAACCATTCTGCTCAGTATTGGTAAAGCTTTGGTTCCCGCAACAGGGTGGTCCATAATCCAAACACTGCAAGAGCACATTATTTTCCATATAGTGGGTTCGGTACCGGCAGGTTTAGTCAGGCGTCAGCTCCTAACGACTCCAATGCTTAATTCAAATTTTTATAACTTCAGTAGTAGCTTTTTGGAAAAACATTCAGCGTTATTGCCAAAGTGCATTATTTATTCATCATCCCACTCTGCCAGCTCAGCCACTAAACAACAGTAAAACATTTTAAGATTATATGTATTATTCCCCCACCAAAGATTAGATATTTTCCTTTGAATAAAAGAAGGCTGGGAAGTCCTGAACTAGTATATTTTGTAAAATAGCTATGCAGTCAAATTCTTCCTAATGCTGAAAACACTTTTGCTCAATATAATCCAAGAAGAACAAAATAATTTTACAGCTGTAAAAGACATGAAATATGATTTTATGACTTTTCTGAGTATCACAAGAACTTCTGGAGAAGTTAAAGAGATGTAGAGAAATGTGTCTTAGGGGTCTCTCACATAAATATTTTGCCTTAATTTCTGTCCCAAGATTAATCTCCTCCAGTCTCCAGCCTTATTTCCAGTGAATCAGACAACAGTCCAGAAGCAAACTCAGCGTTATTTGCCTTCTTAGTAGAGCATTAATCTGTAATTTTTGTGATTTAATAACATACTTAGAGAAGTTTTCTTAGCTAAAATCTGATACATAGTGCTGGTGACCTCCAATGACCTTCCTTTCTCTGAACCAAAGGCCTTAATTGTTAGTCGTCTAATATGCACAGAGAGGCCACTCAAAAGGATGAAATCCAATATAAATAAATGACATTTGGTGATGAGGTCAACCTTCAATTTAGGATTTATTTTACCCAGATGCCTGAAATGAGTGGCTAGACTACATTTCAAGGTTCAGGGAAAACTTAATAGATGTTTATCGGTGAATCGAAGGAGTGACCTGTTGCAAGCATTTGTACCACATAAATTTTAGGGAGGCTACTCTGTATTCAGGCTCTTCAGGCCCTATGATGTCCTTTCTCATGCTGAGAATTTCAAACCTGAGAAACTGGATCTCTGATAACTGAAAAGAAAAAAATAATTTTAATGAATTAGATTCAAGCCGTACTTTTTTTTCATCTTCAGATTCTGCAAGATGCTAGGCCTATCAGGCCACTTATCTGCTCCTGCTAACGTCAAAGGGTAATATGCTGTCAGTTTTGGTGGGAATGGACGCAGGTCCCCACTAGCTTTTGCTCCTACTGACAAGCATCTACTCTTAAGTGAATACATTTGGCATAAAGATCACATTCATTATATGGCTTTAAATCATCCTTCACACCCATTATATAATATACAATTGAATGCAATTCAGTGCTGAAAATGTGTACAACTACTACTAAAGTGTAAAACAGACTGACCATCCAGCTGTGTGAGGGTTAAATGCAAGTCAAATTAGATCTGTATAGTGACTGGCTTTTTTGGTCTTCATTTTGTCTTACTTTCCTTATATTTCTGGTAAACATAAAAATCCTTTCTTGTTCAAAAACTAAATCAGAAATCCTATTAAAATCTAATTTACTTCATGCTATTTATGACATGTTTATTTTCCATAATTCACTTGGCTTTAGTACTCTAGAAAGCACTCTAGTAAAGATCGTTTTGTTTTATTTTCAGTTCTCACTGCAGATATGTCATTCCAAAACTTCAGTGAAATGTTTATAGAAAATAAAAAATACTTTCCATTAAAATTTTAAATATATGATGATACATAAAATAAAATGAATAATTAGGTACACAGGCAATTCATCTTTACAAATTCATCCTTTTACTGTGATCCTAAACTAGTTGACAATATCCTCCCCAGATGCTGAGATGCCACATCTTCAGAAATGGCATATTTAAGCATTTGAATATCCTCAGGACACTACTTAGAGCTATTCTTCCCTATGAGCTTTCTACCTGACCTCTCTGACGTGCCCCAATGCAAACGTAATAATCTTGTTACCATCTTCCTCTCCGTGTCCCCATTTGCTGGAGGAGCAACTGCCAGTGTTCAGACATTGGTCATGTACCCAGCAAATACCTCGACATTTGATGTTTATCAGACATGTCTTGACAAATATATCACTAAATGGAAAGTATTTTAATTGCTAAAGAAGCAAAAAAAATGACTCAAGAGTTACTGAGAACACCTCAGTTTTTTCTGTAATCTCAGTGTTTTATTCTTCCCAAAGAACTACTCTCTCAATAAGGAAGTATTTACAAGGTGTCTGGTACTATAGATCTGTTTGTACAAAACTTACATTTATACCACTTCACTCAGAGGACAGGTTGTAAAGTTAATTAGGAATAACATAGAAGTTGCTGAACTCTATCCTACTTTGCCTAACTGGCTTCCAGTGTCATATTAATTACTTCAGCTGAGCTCAGCTATCTCACAGCATATAATGTTGATGCATGCAAATACCTAGGAATCCTAGTTGCATCTGAAATCAGTAAGCCCTTTAGAGGTGAGGTCTTGTTTTGCTATATGATGCCGAACTGTCTAAAAATCAGGCTGTGGATATTCCAGAATAGGTATTTCAGAACATGCGCCCTAAATTATCCCATCTGACATTCATATTTCTGGGTGTCCAGCTTCTAAGAGTAAATTGAGAAGAATAAGTCCCATGAGGATAAATTCCTTGCGAAGCAATGACTAGTACCATGACAGAAATGCTGAGGAAATACTGTTCTCTTCGCCGTAGTGTTTGAATAGCGTCAGAGATGGGGACACACATCAAACAAAGTCCACACAGTGAAAACTGCTTGCTAATCTGCAATCCTGTGATTTGGTGAGGTCTGAGGAAAAACAAAAATAACCCAGTAACCAGTAAGACTACCAAAACACACAAGGAAGCCGAAGTAAAGTTACTCAGAGAATCTCCCTCCTGGCATTTCCCGTATCCTGAGTGCTTGACTTCGACTTCTATCGTTCTTCTAACTTTGTTTAAAAAAGCAGTATATCCACACACGTCCTGTATATAAAATATTACTACGCATGAAGGGCTGCTTTAGTACCACTTTCTCATGAGAACAATTCCTCTTACCATCATATGGAGAAACTAGATGTGAAATTCCAATGCTCTTAAAGTCGTCTGAGTTTTGCCACTGAATTCGGCAGGATCCAAATTTCACCTCTCATATTCCTAAGGGTCAAAATGCAACTGAAGGAAATGAAAGCAAACGGTAGTAAAAACATCAACAGTAAACCTGTCTCACAAATTTCTTGTGGTTTTACAAGGATGTAGTTAATACATTAAGTTGTTGTTACCTAATAAGGTGACTTTTATTGTGTCATCAAAGGGAAAACTGATACCAAATGGCATGTGCATATGAATGAATGAGAAAATGGAGACAGTGCTAGTGGAGTAGAAAATAGCCACCACCTAAAGCATGATTTCAGTGTGGGAGCAGAGAAATTATGAAGAACTTATTTTTATGGGGAAAATAATATATGAACAAGAATTAGCAAAAAGTTACAGGTATTTTGTCTTTACAGTAATAAACAAAACGAATCATAAACAAAACCATATATTTTACACTTCTGTTCTGGACAATGCCTGGGACAGTACTGCAGTTTATGTCTTGTCTGTATTGGCGAAGCACCGAGAACACCATGGACCATGCACTAAGATTTCTGCCTCCCTTCGCTCACATTGACAGAGCAGAAACCAGGCTGATCCTCATGGCTTGTTCCTGTCCCCATTCCCACAGCGCAAAAGGGATCGGGCACAGCAGCCTATCCCTGAAGTAAAATATTAGTCAGCTGTGTGAAGATGGCAGAACTGGGAGGCAAATACTGAGCAGACCTTTAATGCAGTAAATGGTGTATTTAATACCCTGTGCTTCCTCATTAAAAGCCTTTATCCGTGTTCAAAAATGCACCATTATAAAGCCAAGTGTGTATATAGCGGGCACAGGCAGCGACAGAGTAGGGGGGATTTGCTAGCCCCGCTGTAATGAAGAGCATATGTGGCAGGCAGCAAAAGCCGAGGTGGACAGCAGAGGCAGGGCAAGGCTGGAGAAGGGCTGTGTCCTGACACCGAAACACAGTAAACTCGCACGAGAAGTCCTGAATGCCCACCTGGCTGCCTCCCCTCTCCGTTCGCAGGTGCCAAAATCTCCAGAAACTAGAGTCCCTTTCTGGGCACAGCTGCAACGTCTGTACCCTGAAGAAGACTGAGGCTGAGGTAGCCCCAGAAATTAAAAAAGACCCAGAAAAGCTGTCGGTACCATTCCTATGCGTTTTGCTAAGCCCTCCACCATCTGTATCCCTGAAGCACCCACTCTCCTCAGGGATAGCCCACAGCTAAGGATGGGGTCACACTAAATGCAATCGTTAATGCACTGGAAAATAAGTGTCCACTATTCCCTCAACCGTCTTTCCTAGACTGCTTCTGCGTTTTACATGAGACAGATGCTGATCTGACTTTTAGCTATTTAAATCCACTCTTGTACTGGTCTCCTAAGGAGGAATCCTGTAGTTCTCACCCAGTAGCTCTGATCTGGTAAGAGATGTACGTTTTAACACGAGAGCTTCACCCCGCGTAACGGGAGCACTTCTGTGATCTAGGTGACAGGCTGTATATCACGGCTCGGTGCAGTAGGAGACCCTGTTTATACTAACGGGCTGCCGTGGGAGAGGGTTAGTGAGCGATGTATCAGCACACTGAGCTTCATGCCTTGGCAGATTAACTCTACTTAGAGATTGTTACAACAAATCACGGGGAAGGATTTTAATGTCATAATAGCTGCAGAAGTAGAAGCTCTTTCCCACTGGCAGTGGAAGCATGCAGTTGTGCGGGGCTGGATGGCAGAAGCGAAAGGGCTGTTGCCATCGAAGCGCGATCTGCGCTGGCATTTGGAAAGCTTTACTGATGCCTTTGGGGAATCGCTCTTTAATTTGAATGAAAATTTTGCAATATTGCTTGATTAATATTGCTATTCACTAGTGACCTAGAATGTATTACTGGGGTCACTATAGCTATTTTGAACCACTCATTTGCACAGGCCATTTCAGTAAGACACCAGGTTTTTTTTTTTCTTGTGGAGTTGAGCTGTTTCTACAATGGAGAAAAAGCTCAGTGATTACCTATTTACTGTTGGGTTTTTATTGTAGCTGCATAAAAGAACAAAAACTGGCCATTTGAGTTTTCAGCAAAAATCAGTGAAAAACATGAAAGGAAGTTATTCAGCTTTCCAGACATACACTACTTAAAAGTTGGACTAAAATACTTGATTCTGCATTGTAGGTTATAAGAATCAGATATAAACTGCTGGGGATTTTTCTGCAGTGATTTTTCTAGGAGACATTTACAAGAAGGAATAAAGCCAAAGTACTTATAGCAATTTATCAATCTTTAATAGACATCCTGCTACTTAATACTATGTTCTAGGAGACTCACCATGGCTTTGCAGAAAACATTTGTTAAACACAGCCGCCTCTTCTTCTTTTAAACAGTCAGGTTTCAAATATACCCAGTGTTTCATTTTCCAAGAAACATTTCCATTTGCTTTAAGAATGATTCACTTCTCTACCCTAGTTTTTCTAATTTGGAAGGAATGACATTTGTGTTGAAGAAAATGGGGTAACCATATCTCTGATCATCTTGCATGATTCACTTTTTTGGGGTTTTTTTTGTTTCTAATGGCACAAATTGACCCCAGGCATTATGTCATGCAAGTAAATAGAATGGCAATAATAGCCAATTAAAAGGTTTTGTGAGTAAATTTATATTCAATTATTGCTATTTACAGGCCAATGTTTTCAGAAAAAAATGCTGTTACAAAGAAAATAGCAATAGCATGTTTCAGCCATGATGGTCAGAGAAACACAAGTGTGCTCAGATGGGGAAAGGGAATGGCTTTTCTTAGACAAAATAACATACACTTGAAGAAAATGGACAAGCAGTTGGCTACATGACCCTAATTTTGGTCTTGACATACAGAAATAAATTATTGATTGACTCCACTGCCTTTCATAAAAAAAATTCTTAAAATAAACAAACTTTTGTTGTAGCTGTCTCCAGGAGTCTGAAGAAAGATCCTTTGTCCACAAATTAATCTGTAAATGTAATGTTGAATATATACTTTAATAGGAAGGAGTGAACAGTTGCCTAAATGAAGAAAGCTATTGATTAAAAAAGCACTTAAAGTCTTATGGTACATAGTTATTTCTGAATTTCCTCAGGTTCCCAAAGCAAAATGATCTGTAATTCTTATTGGGCATGGGATTAAGGTTAGGGGCTACGTAAAGGGCAAGTGCATTAGTTTCTAAATGTCACACCAGAGCAGACTAGGAAAAAGCAAATTAAACTCCAAGAAGAAAGCTCTCCTAATGCCACATGACACAAAGCTCAACAAAGTGTATCTTGACAGATAGGGGGTGGAGAAGGAAAAAACTCCCATAGCCTGTCTATCTCAGCAGGAGCACAGAAGTAATGCTGCATGAGGCTTAGAGGGAAAAATATGGAAAGTTTGAAAAAATATATGCTACAGAGACTATGCTGTTTTATAAAACAGTGTGTGTGTGTGTGTGTGTGTGTGTGTGAGAGAGAGAGAGAGAGAGAGAGAGAGAGAGAGAGAGAGAGAGTTCTTTAGCTCCTTTATTACAATGCCTTGTATAAGTGATACCCTGAGAAATATTTTCCAGGTTACAATAGTCTCTGACATGCAGAGGTGCTAGGCTGTATGAAGATAATTCAATCAGTCAGCAAATCCCACTGTCTCTCAGTTTGTAAATTGAAGTGATAATTCTGCATTCATCTAATGTCAGTCTGTGGCAACAGGACCAAAATAAGGATTGTAGGAGAGCAATCGTGTCTGTGTGTGTGTGTGTGTGTGTGTGTGTGTGTGTGTGTGAGAGAGAGAGAGAGAGAGAGAGAGAGAGAGAGAGAGAGAGAGACAGAGAGAGAAAAGCAACTTTTATTTGCAAAGACTCCTCCCAAAGCTCTGCTTTGGGGAAGAAAATTAATTAGCTTCTCCCTCATATTACTTTTAAACCTCAATTTATTGGTTAAAGATAATGTTCATATAGGCTTTTTATCTACAGTTGTTTTACATAATCTTTTCCTTCTGCTACCCCATCAAAGGATGCTAGTTCTTATACTGCACAAGGCTGTAGTGGTATAACCAAAGATGTGCTATTATATTCATTGAGTTATCCACTTCGACTGCTCAGACCTTCTGGCCTTTCAAGCTTAATGTAGATTGCAATAACCAATTTAAAAACAATATAAGAGAATTCATACAGAATAATCATCCTGATGTGATTAAATATGTTTAATTTCAGCTACTGTAACTACCGATATAAAGAATACTAAAAAGTTATGTCTTTTGGGTTTTCACAAATGGTAAAGGACTTCCATTTTTCACATGTCACAATCTTTGTATCACTTTGGCTCTCCTATTTCTTTGCAGAAAAACATTTTTTGTTGTGGTCATAAAATGTCATAGGTACATTGACAGCATCTCTAAAAAAATCAAAATTAAATATTCGTAAGGACTGTTATCTCTGTGTGTGTGTGTGTGTGTGTGTGTGTGTGTGTGTGTGTGTAAGACCTTTCAGTGCCAAAAACCTTCAGACATGATTTTTGCCTTTCCTCTGTCCACATTGCTGATAGCACGCTGTAAGCACAACCTAGAACATTACTCTCTTCGCTACACACAAACTATGGATCAGAAATCACAAACTGGCTAATGTGAGAGTGGAAGCAGAAAAATCTGGGGAATGTAAGAGTGTTGTTCTGCAGTCTATCATGAGCTTGAGTGACTAAGAGCAGGAGGAACCAGAAAGCTGTTCAGATGTAATCACACCTACCTAGGCAAACCACTGGAAAACGTGATAATGAATGGATAATTGGTTGCAGCTCGGTAGCCCGAAACTTCGATTTCTTGAATGTTCCATAACTCTCTTCCTCTTAGAATGAGTTCGCTCTCCCCAAAAAATATTTCTATTTGCTCGAGCAGCTTCTATTAGCTTGAGCAGCATGCAGAGCAATAGAAAAATTGGGTTGTTGAGGAGGCGTTTTTGAGTCTCAGAGGAGCAGTTCATGGCTTTCTGAACTTTCTCCACTCCTGTCGTCATACTGCAGAAGGGTGGCCAAGAAAGCCCTGCAAGTGGAGCCTACCTCCCGCTACAACAGTATTTAACAACAGTTCATCTCTCCCATGAAACCTATGGTGGCAGACAGCATCTTACCTGGTATATTACCAACTCTTAGTGTCTCAGATGAAACCTGCAGGAAGTAGAGCATATTGCAGATAAAACACAACTGAGATGTCCCTTCAGCTGACCCACCTTCTGTACTGAGGCACTGGACTTGTGCCACCCTGCAGCTTGGCTAAGGCGATATTCATTCCTCTCCTGAAGTAATATTGAGAAGCCAATCAGCTGGATGTATAATTGATGACATGGCCACAGATTTGCTTTAACCTTTTGGCATCAAAGAGGAAAGTGATATATAGATCTTTTTTAATTATTAGTTTCCAACAGGAATACTGTTAATAAAAAAAAAAAAAAAAAAAAAAAAGGGAGGAGTCTTCTGTCACACTAAGACACTGGATTTCCAATATAATTTTCATTCCATTTGGGACCAAATGGACATTGGAAAGGACAATGAAGTTTTTGAGATCTTCACATTTTCCCTCTGAAAATGTGACTATAAAGACTTCTATTTCAAGTTTTAGGCATTTTAGTCCTATGCTGTCCTCTAAGGCTCCTTTTTTCCCACTAGCTCCCCACACACACACCGTGTAAAGGGGAGGCTCTATTACAATTATTCCTAGAAAAATGTAGTTTGATTTATGAGCGATACAGATAACTTCATGCTTTTATGTTTATGAAAGAAATTCTTGTTGGTGATGTGTTATGTTGCTGTATTTAGATAGTTCTCTGTGCTGCTGCTGTTTTACAGGCAGTGGCTTAGAAACAGAGTATGAGTAGTAGGAAAAAATTTACATTTACCATAGTTCTGCACACATACATACCGTCAACTTTTGTATCAGACTTCATTCACATGCCACTATTGAATGAGATGGTCTGTCACCGTATAATCTGACTGAAACCTTTCCGTGCCCCACAGAGGTAGCATTCACTCAGTCTGTCCTTTGTCTCTGAAGCCCAGGTTTGGTGCATCAGTAAAAGAATTTGGTTTTTTTAAATTTACATCCTTTTTCTTAGTGGGACCTCTGTACAGGACTATCCTTTTCTAATTGTCTTTGGGGAGCACCTAAGTACTAATACTCAACTACATGTGTCATGCTAGTAGTTTCACTGAGGATTCCAAAAAAGCAGGGTTATTTTGAACAAAAAGTAGCTCATCAGAGCCTTGTCACTTATAAACTAGAGGGAAAAACGTCGATTTTAAAATTGTTCATAGTGAAATGTCTCCTGTTTTTGTGTGTGTGCATGTACGTGTGTGTGCGTGTGTGTGTGCATGCATACACAGATTTAATTTGTTGTGATTGGATTAGTGGCTAATTCCAATTATCTGGTATCCAGGCAGTGACGGACGTTGTGTCCACATGTTATCAAAAGTCAGCTTTGCGGCTATCTTGGGCAGACACACTTCCTGACAAAGCACTTAACTTCAATGGAGTTTCTCATAGCTGAAGTACTTTTTGAAATGAATCAGACATTGTAAAATAAGATCTGTTCAGTGTGAGTAATTTGGGCCTTGATACTTACTGGTCATGTTTTGCCAGCTTAGTTTATGCTGGTTCTTACTTTACTTTGGAATTAATTCCTCCGCAACCAGTTAGGTACTATTCAAACCCTAGAAATGAGAAAGATTGTGGCTGTTTCAGACAAACTTCTTTAGTTCTTCTTTAGACTAACTTCCTTCCTTTCTTTAACAGTCAGTGGAGAGAAAGAGGATCTTCAGCAAGTAAGACCGGCCACCTAACCAGAGTGTGTTGCACACGCCACAGCACCGTGCAAGGCAAGGAGTGTCTTACCGATCCTCATAATGTCAGATTTCACAACCTGGGAGATAAATACACCCGAACTTAATGCCATGAATGGCGCCACTCTAATTAATCCTAGCTGTTCCTGTCACATTAAAGCAATAAAAATGAACTTATTAAAAATACAAGTAGAGACTTTAAGAGCTCTATTAAAATTAATTAGGGAAAATTATGTTGTCTGAGTATCTAAAAATTAATTCAAATCTTAGAAGTATTATTCAGGCCAAAGCAACAGGCTATGTTTTTTTCCTTCAAAGATTTTTTTTGAAAGCAAAATGAAACATTAACTGGAAGAGTTACTCTAAAATAACTTTCCATTAACTAGCAGAGTTACTCTAAAATAACTTTCTTCTCTCACAGTCTCATAAGTGAGCTATTCTAAGTGAGCTATTACATCCTTATATGTGTTTCCAGTTGGCACAAGTTTGCACTAACACATCCTGTCAGCTTATCACTGTCTGTTGCCGTATTTTAAAAGCTCTTCTTTGTTACTGTAGTCTGTATGTCCTTAGAACCCATAACAGAGAGGGTCATTTGATGATCTTGGACTTATTTAGAAAATAGAGATAATCTAGAAAAAAAACTATAATTCTGTTTTTTAGGAGAAAAGCAACCCAAGAAAAAAGAAAAGCAAATTGTTCATACACGAATGCATATAATGCTTGCTTTCTGTGCCACTGTCTGTTTTGAACAGCATATCCAATAGCTATCAGTCACCTCTACACAAAAGCAAAGTTCTTAAATACAAACAGAAAAACGTTGCTTTTTGTTCACTAATTACATTTATTGCTCTTCATCTTCTTTTTAAGGTGCATTTAGACTTGGAAGACAGACTGAGGATAGCAAAGGCTTCAAAATAGTAAGTGCTGAGCCCATTACATATCTAGTTGAGTTCTTCTAAGTGTAACTAACTTCACTGTGATAGCCAAAAATAATTATAGAAATAGCATTACTTCTACACAAATTCTTACTCAATAGCAAGCACTGCATATTTCTCAGAGTGGAAGCATTTTTCCATTAATTTAGAGTTCTCAAAAAGTTTATAATGAAATGCAGAACACATGTCATTAATATTTATTTGGGGCAAAAGAACAGTTGTGATAGTATCTACAGTCATTAAACTTTTCTCTCCGAACACTATTTACCATATAGAACTTTTGCATCATGAAACTGTTTGTTTCTGATGAACCCACAAAAAACTTTCTTCTCCAAAGAACTCTTGAACTATTAATCTGTTGTTATCATCTGTTGTAAGATGAAATCGAAAAATAAGGTGTTTCAGGTGCTCGGAAGAAGTTTCCAACATTCTAGGATGCCACAGGAAAATGTACCATTTCCAGAGAACCATGTCAGCAAGAAGTGCAATCATCTACACAGGACAATATGAGAAAAATATAGCTTTTTTGGTCATGTAGTTCATGCCTGATAATAAAGAGGTTCTATACTCCAGTAATCTTTATACATTATGTGTTCTATATTACTTAAACCTCTAGACAAAAAAGACTACTTATGTGATTGATGAAAGGCAATTTTTTTGCAATAAACCTTTGCTGTATTAACCTCTGTTTTTTCTTGGGAGCCAGTTGTAGGGAACAGATGGTGAGTGAGTCCATGATAAGGCTTTCATGACTATTGCATGAGTATTTTCTCTAATCTCTTAAAAGAAATAAGTTTCAGTATAAATCCTCAAGAAAATGCATACATATATTAGCAGAGATCCATTATCAGGAAGGTTCTATAGAATTTAATGAGGGTGAAATCTGTTGAGTTATGTAGAAATCCTTCTAAAATGTGTAAGTAGTAGCAATGGTGAATAATGTTTTTTCTATGATTTTTTTTTTGAACCACTCTTTAGAATTTTACAATAGGGTTTCAAGAGTCTACCATATTCCATAGGAGGTTCAACAAATGAATAGAAAATTATTCTTCTTTCATTTAGTTGTAAAAGATTTTTGAAAAGGGATAGCACTTTCTTATGTGGTTCTACTGTTTAATATACCACTGCTATGATATAATGCCTTTTAACTTGCTATGATATAATGCCTTAAAACTTTGTTTTAAAATTAATATTGTAATATAGTCCATAGCACTATTAAAATCATAAATTTTAAGCAACATAAGACGTTGGAACAGTCATGACTATAGCTGAGCAAGTAATTGGAAATTTTAGTCACAAATTATGGTTTCAATTGATTCTTGAGTGAGTCACATTCACAGCCCTACGCAGAATCTCCCATGATAATTGATTTTGTTTGCGTGAACCCTGGAAAGTGACTACTTTTCAAACAAATCCTCCATGCATACAGATCATTTCAACTATGACCAAATTCACACTGCAGTTTGAGGATTTACATCATTGCTTTCGGAGCTGCTGGTTCTCCAATTTAAAAGTTTCAGACACCAGAATGACTCTGCACGACTTGAGATACCAGTCATGAAACACGAAAGATAAAGAAGAAATACTTGACAGACTCACCAAAGTTTGCAGACAACCCCGTTCACTTCTGAATGACGACAGGGCTTCCTTCAGAGCTTCTTGTCTCAGTGCTTGGTTAAGCAACTCCTGGCGTATCTGTCCTGCCTTTTGGGCACAAGTTGTCTGGTGAGCCTGTTCACCTGCTTGGAGCTGGAAGTACCTTTGGACATTAGGGTTCACATGGCTCGCACACTGCCGTGCTCATCAAACCAGTCTTAGGGTATTTGTTGGTGGGAAGCTCCTTGGAGAATCCCACTTGATGCCTGCCCTTTTAGATATGTTAATGCTCATAAATGTTTCCATCTGAACCAGGTGGATTTGCTTTGACTTGGCATAGTTTGCGTAGTTTGTACATAGTTTTGAAATGACACATAGGCATTGTCCTTTTGGAGGCTATATTTTTCTGAGTGATCTATTTAACAGAAAATGGAGAGCTGTGACTTCATTTGCTGTGAAGCAGTAGAGACACCACTAAAATCAAGGACCTCCATGACTTGTGCTCACAGACATAACCAGCGTTATCTTGGCCAAATGTAGGAGCTGGCACAAAGTCGTATCTCCCAGGCTCTCAGCAGCACCAATCAGCGTGACCTGAAGTGCTGCTTCCTATTGTCATGGGCCACCTTTTGTGCAAACATGCAGACCAGCATGAGTGGGAGTGTGGCAAGTCTTTTTTACACTATATGGCTGGATTAAAAGTTAGGAAGGTAAATAGTAATCCATCAGCATAACCAGTACTACTGTAAAATATATCATATATCAATGAAATTTCAATTCAGTTTGCCTGTTTTCAAAATTTACACAGCTTGATATCTACCAGTACCATACCATACCAGTACCATACCAGTAATCTTCTGCCTCCTGTTTGCAGTCTATTTGTTTCAGCCTAGAAAGTACATTGCAAAGCTGGTTTTAGGTAATCTGTCATTTACATTTTTTCCTAAGCACAGATTCATCTTTGCTAGACTTAGAAAGATTCTTAGAAATTGGGTATTGTGCTCTGTTAGAAATTTAAATGGATGTAAAATATGAAATAATATTTTTAAAATATACATGCCCAGTAAATATACATCTACATACAGGCCTGGCTTGGTGTGTGCATGATTTGCTACAATGAACTGAATATAGCAGAATAACAGCAAGATACTGATAGTCTATTACTATTACATAAGTTTTTCTGTTACCATAATTAAGATTAAACTAATCTAAAAACTATTCTATCAAAAAAAGAGAATTTCAGGGAGATAACTCAAGATGTGCTATAATTCAATATTTTCCAAGACATTCTAATCTGCCTTTTGCTGTTTCACAAAATAAATTACACTCCATCTTTGGCTGGATTTCTGCGGTTTTTGACAGTGCCATATCACCATTCTCTCTTTTTTAAAGAAAAAAGAGGTTTCCTGTCAAAGGGTTTTCCTTTTAATTCTTCCGTTTTCCATGTAAAGCCTGTTTTTATAGATGTGGGAATTGTTATCAGTACATGTTTACATTTGAATAGGGACACTGATGGTGATAGCAATAACAAGGGCAATGAGGGAAAGAATCACTACTGAGAGAGTACTTTACAGTTTGAAAATATCATTCAGATATTGAACTAAATACATCTCTGGAATAACTTTTCCTTTTTCACTATTATTACATCAGGGAACTCTATCCCTGATGCAATTCCTTTATCTCTTGGTTAATAAAGCTTCACATCTTTTTTTCTAATTTTTCAATAGTAACTTCTCCTTCCTAAAGGGGAAATAAATCATCACCAACCTTGTCTTCTATTTTATTTTTGACTACTGGAATTCTTGTGCTGTAATTTTGCAGTGTAACTATGAATGCTGTAGTGCAGCTTTAAAAGAGCAAGTAGCAATGAAATCCCCCATTTCTGAATGTCATCTCTTACATACAAAGCTGTTAATATAGAGAACTGGCATCTTTCCTTCTTGGATGTCACATACTGTTAGTTTCTTAGGAACAGTGGATGGAGGGGAGAGAAGGGGACAGATGAGAGGCTCATTCGGTGGGTTGAAGTTTTATGTGTAACTTAGGTCCTCCAGAACGTCGTGAGCAATTAAAGCCTCTGAAAGGACCGCAGATTTTGACAGACCATCACTTCTGCTGAAAGCAATGTGCTCTTGAGCAAAGGCGGCCAAGAGTATCCCAGGCTGCGTGAGGGGGAGCACTGCCAGCAGGTTGAGCAAGGTGATCCTTCCCCTCTACTCAGCCCTGGTGAGACACACCTGGAGTGCTGTCATGTCCTGGGCTCCCCAGTACAAGAGAGACATGGATATACTGGAGCAGGTCCAGCAAGGCACCACAAAGATGACTAAGAGATGGGAGCATTGGACATTGGACGCGGAGAGGCTGAGAGAGCTGGCACTGCGTAGCCTGGAGAAGAGAAGGCTGAGGTGGACCTTATCCGTGTGTACAAATACCTGATGGGTGAAGGTGAAGAAGACAGAGCCAGACTCTTCTCAGCAGTATCAGTGACAGGACAAGAGGCACAAACTGAAATATGGGACTTTCCATTTAAACATAAGGAAAAGCTTTTTTCACTGTGAGGGTGGCCAAGCAGTGGAACAGGTTGCCCAGAGAGGCTGCGGAGTCTCCATCCTTGGAGATACTCAAAACTCAACTGGACATGGCCCTGAGCAACCTGCTGTAGGTGACCCTGCCTTGAGCAGGGAGGGTTGGACTAGATGATCTCCAGAGGTCCCTGCCAACCCCAGCTATTCTCTGATTCTGTGAAATAAAACACTGCCCAAGCCACAAAAATATTGCACCCCCTCACTCCCAATTTGCTTCATCCGTTCTTCTCAACCCTGACATGAAGTGACCACCTCTGACAGCAGGGAAGAGGAAATCTCTTTTCCTCCCTGTTCAGGGCTTCCTTAGCTGTTTCCCCTCTGAGATAACTAACTGAGGCCTTCATTCTGCGAGTACTTAGGGACGTGATAAACTATCACAGAAACTGTTCCATTAAGACTAGTAATGTTACGGATGTGGTTACTGCTCAAACATATGCAAACGTGTCTGTAAGGTAAGGCCTCTAACTACCTTTTCTCTGAGTTGTTCCGGTGTTTTCTGAGGCAGGAACATTTGACCACAGGAATGCAGAAATTATCATCTCATTTCACTGTCAGGCAGCCATCGGATGAGGATAACAACATCGCTCTGGTGAATCCGGCAATGTTTTAAGCTTCTGCAACTTCAACTGTTTAAAAAGCTTTGAGTTTAAGCTCAGCTGTAAATCTCCAGTTGAACAATCACCATCAGGTGCCGAAGAAATGGGAGAAGGTTTCAAAGCCTCTCTGGTGCCAGGGCATCCGGAATACTAAAAGGAAAAGAGGACGCGGAAAAGCTCTTGACTTCCTGCACTTATTTTAAAAGCCCTTCAACTGTCAAGCATGAAAAAACTAAGCTATTGTAATAGCCAGCACTCTCACCTCCCATGGGGAAGAAATATTTCAGAGCTTCATTACATCTCAAGATATACAATTAGTTGAGCCCCCATTAAAATATCTGCCACTCTTGATTTAATCCTTCAAAGCAGCCAAAGCTGAAAATTATGTCAACGTTTCTTGTTGCAAAAAAGAAAAAAGAATCTAACAGAAGTTCCTTCATCTATAGAATCATAGATTTCTTCTTTTTCTTATAAAAAAAGAAGTCGTGCTTGCAGAGCATTGTAATATTAAGTGAAATACTTTCGTAAATTCACTACGAATGAACTTTCATGAGAGCACCTATGATCATCAGATCCCTAAGCAGTGGCTGGAAGTACCTAACCCATCTTGCCTGGTGCATTGTTTCAGTGATTCCATGCATCGTGCATCTGACATTTGACATACCTTATGCATTGGTATCCCAGTTACTAAGACATATGATAGAGGAAATAAAATATAATTTAGGAGTACAGAGTGCCATTTTGGGAACAAGGAAGAATGGAAGAACCACCAGTTTGAATAGCAGTAGCTCTTCTTAAATACTACCAGTATGCTTAGAGTTTTGTATTTGTTAGCACTGAAAGCTAGACTGTAGGCATTTCCAATACAGCATTAAATATGCAGCTGGCAGACTTAGTTGCCATTTCTAAAAAAAAAAAAAAAAAAAAAAAAAAAAAAAAAAAGCTATTGGTACTACCTAAGATCACACAATAAATCATGGGCAAAGATAGGTATAGTACCCAAATATGATCCATTCTAGTTACTGGCTCATGATAAAAGGCCAGCCAGAGGCATGCAGAATTTAACTTATTAGACGGCTGAATAATTTTTGATTGTGTATGCCATTTTGGGTGAAACTCAGAGTGTATAAAGGCAGTGAAGTTAATATTTATCCATTTCACTTTTTATGTAATTAGATATAAATATCCCACTGTTATGTTAATTTTTAAGTTTACATCATATCTGAATACCTCAATGCTTTACAAAGAGGGGAAACTAAATTAGAAGGATGAAAGTACTCTTCTTCTTCTTTTCATTAGCTTTCCTATCCTACAGGTTTGTTCTTTACAGAAAATGGATGTTGAAGAGGAGCCATGCCAATTACCAACACAAATACATCTTACAGAAGAATTATTTTTCCTGTCCAGTTATGAGCTTTAACCAAATTTCTTGCATGAAAAAATGTGTCAGATTAAGTTCCAGGGCAACAAAAAAATTGCTGACCAGGGTCATCTCCTTCAGAGATCATTGGTCTCCTGTTGTAAGAGGTTTTTAGAAACAAAAAAGAGTTTGAAGCTATAACAATGTCATTAAAGGCTACCTATATATGAAGAAGTGTTCAACCATTATCTGACCATTTAAATGATCCATCAGCTACAGTTGCTTTATTTGCAGTTGCCCAGCTTTTCTTCAGCCATATGCTGCTAACAACTCTGTAAATGTTTGGCATATGTTTGAAACATTTTGCTGTGCTTTTAAAAAGAAACTTCTCCACTAAAATTCTGTTTGTGGATTTTTCATAGGTTAAATTATGTCAGCCATATTTATCTGCAAATCCTAAACTAATTGGAATCATTCCACAGCAGTGCCTGATATTCTGTCTTGGACTGCTTAGCAGTGATGCTAGACTAATTCAAAAGCTCCTTTAAAAGAACTGTGGCATTCTTCCAAGAAAAAAAGGAGCAAAAGAAAAGCAGCCTGCTAGCTGTAGGATATTAAGAGTTAAGCCACTGTTAGAGAGAATTAAAATCATAGACTCCAGTTCTACAAACAATCACACACGTGTTTCACTTTAAACATGTCAGTACGTCTATTGACTTCAGTGAGCCTCCTTGTATCACTTAGAGGTACTTAAATATTCTGTATGTGCCAGAGAGAATCCCTTACTGTGCTTTTTTTCCCCTAAGAATAGGTCTTCCCATTTGTACTGATGCACATTCAAAAAAAATCTAGGCAATTAATCATGGGAAGCACTGCTTAAAGTCCTAATTGTCAACTAAAAGCAGTGAACACACACTGAAAAACTTAATCAGAAATTCCATTAAAGTAGATAGGACTACCTGCTTTTAAAATAAATTCATCTCTCCAGGACACTAAAGAATTGGGTACAGGAGTCCCTTTTTAAATATCCCAGCCTTTTTGCTCAGCATACACTTTGTATTATTTATGATCCTAATTTATTGTGATGTTAGTTTCATGTTAAAGCAAGTGTACTGCTTTTTCTGTCTCTAATAGATTCATACATATTTGTGTACAAATGTATATATATCAAAACATTTTGTAGGTAGAGACATATGTTTCCCTATGTCAAACTGGCACACATATGCTCTCCTCTCTTTTTTTTTAAAGGTAACATACGAAAACATTGGGCAGTTTAACTGACTGAAACGATTTCAATCATGTCTGATTGAATGGTTGCCCACCTCTTCATGTGGAAATAAAAGCTTTTGTTAAAGTACAGATGAATTACTTCACTTAAGCCCTGGGAAGAAAAAATTGATTTTGGCTGTGCATTTGTTCATTAAATCCAGATGTTACACTATTAACTGTCTATAGAGGTTTTCACTAATAAACTGTGATTCAAGGTTTTTGTTTAGCAAGATGACAGGAGGAAAACGTTCTTGTTTGTTTGGCTTTTTTATCACAGTTGATTTATTTTGTTTTGTTTCCTACTTTGGACCTCCTGGCAGCCATGCGACGACACTCAGTTTGCAGAACAGAAGTGTCTGTTGTGCCGAGAGTCGCCGCTAGAACGGCCACAGCTCTGAAGAACAGCATGTGCACACCTCCTGGATGGGAAAGCTAAAATATGGACAAAACCAACGTCATAATTTATTCAGCTCTTTTGTTAACACCTCTGTCTTCCAGATCTGCTACTTAGTGTCTGAGGCAAAGATGTGCATAGATGTACACATGTTCTGTAACACACATGCAAGAGCAGCCCTTTTCCAGCTGGCTTACAGCTGCATATAGTAGAAACCCCAAATGTGGTCTCCTCGCCCCCATCTCCCATGCAACATGGGGCAGAGGGAGCACTCTCATAACCTCACATTTCTCTAGCTGGGTGGTGCATAATGGGAACGCCTCTCTCCTGCTATCCCACAGAAATGCCAAACAGCAGCAGCCAGATCGCCTGAGCCATATGTCCATAGAAATCCTGACTCATTTCTCTTTTTCTTAAAATATTAAGAATGTAAGAAACTGTTACTGCCTTCAAAATACATAAGCAACTATTTCAAAGTATTTGCAGTTCTAATAATAACAGTGGGAGCAAAAGCTCTGCATCATCTTGGAGAATTGGATTTTATGTTGGTCTGTACGCATTAACTATCCTACCTTGTCTTTCAGCATAAACGGCAACATTTTCAGAGTAGGGAACAGATTTATCAGAAAGGATACTATACCAAAAAAAACTTTAATAGTTACAGCATTGTATACTTGTGTAGTAGTAATACACATATGTGTGGTTATAAGGTGTATTTATTACCTCAGTTTATGAAATGAAACCTGCCAGCTAGGACGCTTAGAAGATATCGGATGGAACTAGTCCTACATTGCAACAGACAACACCGTGATTCTTCTTAATACACACAACTTTTTACGACAACCACTTCTGCTCCAACCGAATTCTTTTCCAGATCTAAAGTCATAATTTTTATGAAACCTCCTGTTCCCCTGGAAACATACATTTGTTGAACAGCTCTGGTGGTGTTTATTTTCCTCCTCTTTCTTGTGCTTTACTAATCAGCTTTCTTTACTAACAGGCTGTTATTTTTTACTGTCTTGCCTCTATTATACTGGCACCAGTAATTAATAGACTACTTAATTAACTCTCGTGGTATATGGAAGCTATTGACTGTGACACCTGTTGCTGCTCCCCTCTATTTAAAAACTCCCAACACCCTCCTGCACGAGCTCCGTCTAAAGAACCTGCTGGTGTGAAAGTAAAATCCCTGCTAAAGGTTTTCTTTGCTGAAGGCCATTACATATTTCCACAGCTAATTCTGCAGCATTAAAACAGCCTTTACCAGCAGTGTCTGGCTGGCGATTCGGGTTGGCTGTACTTCTTCTAGCGAGTAATATGAACCTAAGCTTCTGCTTTCGGAGCTGAGATTTGTCCTTGTAGTCACGTGCAAAATCTGTGCAGCATCAGGAATGCAGAAGATCAGAAATCATGTGTAAACCCTGGCTGTCCGTGCTTGAGTCAGCTGGCTTAAGTCTTCCTCCGGTTTCCCTGCCTGTGCTACCGTGCTTACACTAGCAAAAGCTGGAAGCTGCTGTCATGGTCAAGGTCTTCCGACTGGTAAGAAGGACTAAGCCTGCAGTCACAGTAGATCATGTTTCATGCTTTTTAACAAGAATCCATACCAAAGAGGACAGAGCTGCTTTAGATGTAACTGGGAAGTGTCTGGAATGGTGTAAATTGTGGCAACCTCAAGCAGTCCAGAGAGCAAAACGCCTATCCAGAACTGCCGAAGGATGTGCTATGGCCTTGCTCCTCTCCGTGCCTTTCCTGGCAGCAGGAAGATGCATGCGCCAGGTCTGAAAGAGCCCGTCTGAAAGCCGCCTTATGGGACTAGCCGCAGTTCTCCTTTCCAGCACGTCCTCTCACGACTTTTGCGTTGTCTCCTTTACAAAGCCTGCCATGCTGGGGATCAACAGCGTGCATGTACACACAGCTGAAGGAGAGGGAGCTGGGCAGCTCAGGCTTTGATTAAAACATGCAGAAAATGAGCAGCATGAACCTTGCCCGCCTTGGGTTATTGAAACCCAAGCTGTCCACAAAAGGCTGAGCAGAGATATATGGGAAATTAAACATGTTACAAAAAGGAGGTCAACAGTCTACTGCTGATATCAACACAACGATATTTTCGGATGGCAGCCTTGGCTGCTGACTTTGCTTTTCCTGAACTCCTTGATAAAACAGCAAAAGGAAAGAAAAGTTAGTTTGCTAACTTGCTAAGATTGGGAAAAGAATTATTTTTCCTGAGAAAAACAAATCTTTCTTAGGTTTGAACATATTCCCTAGTATGCATTATATTTTAGGACTGCTTAACTGTCTTTCTAAACATTAACAGATATGGGCTACACCTATACCCTATGTGAAATGCACAGATGCGTATAAGCCAGTAACAACTCCCCAGTATGTTCAAGGAACTTGCTGGAAATGTCAAACAAGGGTGATGATTGGTTTTACTCCTTAGAAACAAATCTATTAGGTAGGGGAAAGGAGAGTTATGGTCGGTAGATACCATGTGTGTTATCTTTCATAATTTGCCAAGTTGTTTAGCTTTTACTCTCCATGCATGGACAGCTGTGCTTGGCGATCCCACATACCTACTTGATTCAGCGTCTGGCTGTAGTTTGGCTTCAACCTTGATTTTCAGGAGGTTTGACATGTCGTTGTTTATCATCCTACTTTATGTGGCAAGGAAACATATTTACAGCCTCCTGACCCTTTGCATTGGGTCTCTAAGTACAACATATAAATTTACGTGCATACCAGGAATCCCTGTGCATCTAGTGAAATCCACATGTAACTTTCTGTGCCCATATTCCATCATATTTTCACATGTACACATGGCTTTTATAACAGATCCTGCTCATAATTTGAGGCCCCACTTTTTCTGTGATCCAGCGATGGAATGGATTTTTCATTAATAGGGCCCTAAGACTTTACACTTGACTTTTGGAAAAAAGAGTAGGCACCAGTGCCAAGTTTTGAACTCTGTGCTCGTTATAATGCAGTCTGTTGTGTCACACACGTTCAAAAATGTAATTCCCGGGGAAACCGCAGTCCAGATCCTCCAATGGGCCTCAGTGGGCAGCAGCCTTTACTGCGCACTTGACAGAAATGTTCCAGGACATGTTGCTGTGGCTAATCCATGGTTCAGAGCTGATACGTCCATGTGCAGAGCTGCAAGTCATGCAGGGATTGTTCCAAACAAATAGTAGCATGCTAGGATGCCTGCACACACTGGCAAAGTGCCTTAGTTAATTATTAAGCCCAAATAGCTTGCTTTTTGTCTCAGGTTTCATTCAGGTGTCTTCTAGTTCCCCTTATTGCAACAGATTCCTACCCTTCAATGCCCTGTCCTAGCAGACTGGCATGTTCCCATATCAGGGACATACTTACTTTTTCCTAATTGGTCTGCATGTGCTATAATTTCAAAGAAACCAATAAAATGGAGAGATACTACCAAGTGACTACCGCTAGTACCTTGAATTTTTATTACACCTTCCATCAAAGGATCTTGTGGACCTCTAGAGAAACATCAATAGTTTCTTTTCAAGAGCATCACATTTTCATGAAGCACCTGTGTTCATGTTTAACATCAAGTACGTATTGAAAGACCTTTGTGCAACCCCTATAATCTATAGCTTTAAAATAGCTGACAGATAAATGTTCTTACAGAGGAGATTCAAATATGGAGATTTAAGAGTCAGACAGGAAATCTTTTGGCACAGCCAATATATTTCTTACCCAGGCTAATCCAGAGCTACCCTGCATTGCTGTTGCTTTGGCTTAAACCTTTTAATATAATTGAATAGTATTTCATAGCTTTTTTCAGAGCTGGATGTAGCTCTGATCTTAGAGGACTGTCTTGGTCCGATCTGGAACTCAGGGCACCATGAGTTAAAGAAACAGGTACTGCGTAAGGTGATGACAGATTAGGAGGAAGACTTCTATCCCTCTTTAGACACCTAATAAACCTGTGTCTGGGTTTTGTGTTGTGACTGGCCATCCTTATGCAATTATTTTGTGAGGAAAACATTTAAAAATCATTTGCACTTCATGATTTGGAAAAAGGTTGAACTGACAGTTCCCAAAGTTGAAATTAATAATTTACAAATAATGCAAAGTGTGGGTATTCCTCATTCAAGTTTTCCCGCAGTGATCTGTCAATGCTTCTAACCCTGCCCCAAAGGGACTATTCCTGGAAGTAGGAAAGTCGGCATCTTGGCACCTCCTTGGAGAGGGTAGAGCGCCAATCAGTGCTAACTGTGGTGATGGTTTATTTGACGCACACTCTGTAATGGTCAACCAGCAGCAAGACCAAAACCACTGGCGTGCTTAATTCAGCCTCTATTATCTGCTTACCATTCTGTGCATTTGCACAGTATGCATCACTGTGGCATCCGCACACACTTTGCAATTACATGGATCAGGACTGAAGCCACTGACACTGATAATATTGTTACGTATTTGTTTTATTCAGCATTGTTTGTGTTGTCCTGTGCACGGTCTGCAAACATTGGAAAGGCAGCCTTTGTCCTGTGCAGCTTACAGTATAGACAAGCAAGCAAGCATTTCCAAATAGCACAAAATGGCACTATACAGTTGGGTCCTGGCTTTTTTTCCCTGACATTTAGCATTAATAAAATCAATTCAAATTAAAATTCAGTGAAGACCAAGGCCAAAAAAAGACTCTTCATTTGTGTAAGCTTGAGAACGGAACATTTCTTTTAATACTTACATATCATTGTTCCCAGAGAGAACACTATATGCCCGGTTACAGAAATTACCTCTCTGTAATGTATAGTCTTTTAGAGAAGGCAAGCTTTGAAACCTACAATTAAGAGATATTTCATTTTATCTCCAGGAGTTGAAGTTTATATTTCTGAGTAGCTCCTGAGTTTCACATATTCTGAGGACTACGAAATCCCACCATCTGTAGCCTGGAGTTATGACAAGCTAGAAAATCATTTGGGGGGCGGGGGTGAGAGGGGAGTTTAGCAGCAATCTGAAGCTCTGAAATTAAATGTGCACTCTTCCTAGCTAGCTAGAATTTAATTTCATTGTTTTATTGGAAACTTAAGTCAGGACTTGTATCAGTTTCTGGTATTTCACAATGAATATGGGGAATGCTCTACACAAAATATTTTTAGAGACTGCTGGTATGGCTGATGCATGTTGTGGGTGCAGGCTGGGAAGCAAAAGAGCAAATATGTGACTTTGTATGACTGAAGGAAAAGTTTAAAAAAAAAAGGGAGTGACTGGCTCTCAGATTTAGGATTTCAAGACTGAACTATGTCAGGCAGCAGTGAAGAGGAAAGGTCTTTCTGAACATTAAATCATCTGTTGAAGTGAACAAGCTTTATGATGTTTTATTGTTTCCTGGTCTGTGATGTCACTAGAAATCTTGGATGCGAGTATAAGCTGATTTCTTTAAATTTCTAGAATAATTTTCTTCCTTATGCATTAGCTATTTTTAACTGGTTATCACCTTGGACTACACAAACTTGGATGTGAAACTAATTTTACATCCCCTACTTACCTCCCAGTAAAGCAATTGTGCATTGCAGATTTAGAGCCTCACATACAGCAGGATCTCACTGTTAAGGTTCATTTGCCATCCTCAGAAAGAACTAAAATTTGTTCCTTTTAATTATATCAGCATTTTTCCCTATTGCCTTTAAGCCAAAACAAACAGTATCTTTAGATTAAAAAGGAAAACAAAATTCAAACCTGCTGTGGCTTTCATTAACTCTCAAGAATCTAAAACAAGGACAATGGACCTGAGCCAACCCACGGGCTGTGCTTTTGTCCTGTGACATTTTCAATTAATATTCATTAATTTCAAATAGGAACCTGATATTTCAGGCTGAAGCATATTTTAATGTTATCTTGTAACATCCTGAAACAGAGAGAAAAGACAAGTATACCTGCAAAAACACTGTGTCCAGTTCTTGCTTATGGGCAATATTTCTTATGGGCAATATTCCTTATGGGCAATATTCTAGTGAATGGAAAGGCTGGAAACGGCTGCGCTGAAGCAGCCAGGGAGGTGCAGGAGGACCCTGCAGAGAGGCGGTGAGGCTGCTGTGCACACTGCAGGTCTGTGGTGCACGGGGAATAGAGACTCGGCGCCCTTCAGAGGGCTTCCCCGAGCCACCCAGCCGTGCCTCTTCCCTGGCCAGGAAAGGCTCCGAATGCAGCTTGCATCTCCTCCAAAAACAGGTCCAAAATTGGTCTCACCACTGGCCATCTGAGCTCTACAACTTGTACTTCTCCTGAGTCTAAACCACTAGACCAGATACTATAGATGCATAGAAGAAAACATGCTAATCCTTGTACCCCAACTTCCCTCTATCCTTCATGTTATCTTTTAAGCATACGAGAGTGCAGCAATTTAAAAATCTCAGAGTCTCAGGGTTTTTTCTTCACTATCAGACACTCAGCTCCCACTGAAAGTAAATCCCAAGTATCTTAGAGAGATCAATCACCCATTGGAGCATTTGTTTTCTACAGGACTTGGGTTCTGGAATTGCTTTGAAAACAGGTAAAAATTATTTGCAATTTACAATATTTTCACTGGCCCCGAAGTCATCAGAATTCATTTGCAGAGAACAGGGTGAGAAGGTTGCTCCACTTTATATAGTCCTTTTCTCATGCCAAAGATACAGAAGGCTGAATCTCTTCAAGCTCTGCTTAAACAAAACGGATGTGCAGCAGTTATACAAAATTACATATCAGTCATATAACAGTTATGTCAAAAGTTTTGTCAATATCCACAGTAGGAAAAAAAAAAAAGTGTGTATGCTTATGCTCAGGCAAAATACACATATATACAAGCCTTTCAAAGACTCAGTTAAGCAAGTATAATTCTGCATAACCTAGCAATAGTTTTGGACATATTTTGCTTTCCAGAAATCCAGCTGACTCTGGTATTTTTGATAGTGGGAAGTGACCGCAAGCAGGGGATTTGAATAAATATTTCTTTATGTACAATTATGTCATCTGCTGGATGCTCCATTATTTTTCTGGCAAAAGAACTGATTAAATGGAAAGAGTAAAATGCATGAATGAATGCATGACCTGTCACTGTTTTGTTTTTCTTACAGTGAAACAAGAAGGCAGTGGCACAGAAACCCTCCCCAAAAACATGCAAATGTCCCATATGGCCTTGGTCTTACCACTGCCAGCTGTACGTTCGCCATCCTTACTTTTTTTTCCCCTCAAAAATGGATTAAGCTGAAATAGCTCATTTTTATATATATATATAAAATAATATTTTTTGTAATTGCAACCTTTCCTTATTAAATGCACTCTAAAAATTGGGGAAAATGTGTTGTTTATTAAGGCCATATTTTGCTATTAACATTTTGCAAGAGTTCAGATTACATAGTGCACTGTTCTTTGCTCCTTTTTAAGGAGGTGCTGTAACTTTGGAAAGCAACGTATGCCCCATTCGAAGCCTGGGTTGCTATGGCAAATTCACATTTCGATTCAATCATGTAGTAAGTAATAATATAAAATGGCGTGCAAATGGCCAGAGTGAAGGTTAAATAAGCCTCGCAAGTACCCTTAACTTGAGGCAAGATGCTTTTTCTGCCAAGCCTTACAAGTCCTCAGGTTGTTTCCTGCACAGCCTCCATGCGCGCTGTGTGCAATTTTAGGTGCACGTTCGTACCATTGGTTGCTCTGAGCTGCTTGCCTTATGGGCTGTTTCTGGATAAACTACAAAGGAGGAGTCTTGGGCCATGGTAAAGGTGAGTTTTATGAAGAGGTAGCCTCCAGACACCATCCAAACCAGACAAACACTTTCAGGTACTGCCTAATATCACTGTATGCAGTCAAGTAATTCCTCTCCCTTGAAAAACGATATACACAAATTCTGTGGTGTACAAGAAAACGGTCCAAAACCCAGCAACTCCAGTGAAAACAGAGCTGCTAACATCGCAGCCAGCTTTCTCCACCTCTTCACATGTTTACCATTCGGGATAAGCACATTTCACTTGATTCTTTCCCTAACCTAATGTGATGCTGGCCGATTCATTTTCTTCCACAACTGAGAACAGATATGTGGGCTTTGAAAAAATTAATAATACCGAAAGAGATCTCCAAGGACATTAGCTTATTTACTCTTCTTCTATCATAGGTCAACTTGCTTCAGAGTACATACCTATTTTACATCTTTGTCAATATTTAGCACATATCAGAAAGGACAAAGATGGTTTGGGGGTAATGCCATAGTCAAAGTAGAATGAAAAAGTGTGTGTTACTGTAGGCAAACAGAAACACACCCTGAGGAGGAAATCGGATCCTGCTGTTCATTATTGCACCGCCTGTAAGACATCAGAGATGAGCAGGCAGAAATACAACTGTGAGAAAATGGCAAGTGGCTCTGTGTCCCCAGTGCAACCCCCCGCCCTCCTGTGGGCCTCTGTGCACCCCTCATTAACACAGTTATTTTATATTAACAGCTCAAAGGTAGGTGAAGGAGAAAATATTTTTTCTAAAACGTGAAGGAATTAAGTTAACGACAGATGATACGAATAAAAATAACAAACCAGTCATTATTGAAAAGAAATAATTCTGCATTAGCAGAGAAATGGATTGGATTATCTAGTTCTCCTTTCTAATTTCTTAGGCTGAGACCACACCATTCATTCCTGTACAGCTAAAAGACTGAGGCCAAAGAGCTCTTTTCCAGGACCAATGATGAGAAACACTAGGTTACCTTTTTGGTCCCCCAGCTTCTCTGACTGCCTTTTTGTAGCGTCAGGGCTCCCATGGCCCGCGGCAGCTCCGAGCTGCAAGGGCTGTTTCCTCGGCCGCTATGCACCGGGGCATCGTTCGGCTCCACAGGACGAGCCTCGTGCGGGGGCCCGGGCGCTCAACCTTTCCACGCGGCCTCGGCATAGAATTTGCCCTGCGATCCTGCTCTTTCCACGAGGTTTGCTAAATAAATAATGTAGATATTGGTCCTAAAGCAGCGCAGACATTGGTAGCCCAGAATTTCTGTCCCTCTGGGCCTGTAGGTATTTTGAGACCTGCTTTTCTATGGTGCATTGGAATGAAAAATGCTATCTAGTTTTCATATATTTTGAATCATGTTTTAAATTTTTCACTTCAGGAAAAATAAAATGCTATATCAAAATGAGGCTGTTGCTAGATTATCTTATAACGGTTTTTATTTTCTGCCATATTTCACCTACTCCTCTGCAGCTACTAGCATGTATTAGCAGAGAACGACATGATATTTTTTCAAATCATTTTAATGATTTTAATTTTAATATTTTAAGTTCATTCAAATCATTTTAAATATCACATGGTATGTGATTTAAATATAATTGTGTAAAGAGATTTATAAATTCTTTGTTTTTTCTTTTATGGAGTGCAGTTACAGTGCTATTTAATTCAGATTGAAATGTTATCTGTGTTTCCAGTTCATGTCATAACAGCTTAAATATAAAGCAAATATACAGGAATAAGAAAAACAGTTAATAATAATGTAGTCAATCTTCTCAGTGAAGACAACTATTTTGGGCCTGATTTCTCCCCTGATCTTTCCTCACAAAATTCTCTTGTTCTTCTGCTGTTTGTTTTTCAAGAGATGGTCACAAACCATCCCAACATCAGTAATACTCAAGGGGGAATGAGAGGAGGTATCCTATCAAAAATTAAAAAGTACTGATTCTCCTACCCCATGCCCCATAATTTTGACAAAACTGATCTATGTAAGGAATCAAAACTGATTATCTGATCTGAGTATTGCCTCAAGAAAAGAATAAAATGTTGGGTAATTGCCAGTTCTACTGTCTTGGAACAACTCTTGCTATGAAAGCTCACGCCACTATTATTGCTATAAAAATTTTCCTCTTAATATCGTCAAGACCTTTTCTCAAATCTTATTGTTTTTAGACTCACTGTCATTCCTTCTGCAACAATGCTTTCTAAATCTCTGCAGGTTTGACCACCTGCAGAAGCCACTAGCTGTTGAAACTGGTAAAAATAACAACAAGTAGACTTTATTTCTCCTGATTTAATTCCAAAAATCTTGCACATGTGCTTAATTTAAAGTATGTTTGTATTCTCACTGGAATCAATGGGAATACGCAGATGACTAAAGGTAAGCAGATGTGTAAGTTGTAAGATCTGGGTCTGAAATACAGACAAGCCTCAACAAGTGAGAGAAGGAGAAATCAAAGATGACAGCAGCAATAAACAGTAATAATTCTATGGAGTCAACCTAAGACACATGTATATCATGACCATGACCACACCATATTTCAAATTTAAAAACAAAATGTAGAAAAGAATTTCTAAACACGAATCAACCTCTATTCTTAAAGGGAGATTCCTAGAGGCGTAGGAGGTAAGTCTTGATAATGGAGCCAATAGAGGAGAAAATAGTTTTTTCGGGCTGCTGAAAACTGGCATTTCAAATAACACACTCACTAAACAGTACCAAAAAAAATGCCCCAAATGTTACAGAAGTATATCTCCATAACAAAGTTGTTATGAAAGCAAATGGAGATTGGTGGAGTGATCACAAAAATAAAATTCGAGGAAAGATGAGTGGTTTGGGAAGTGAGGACTAGAAGCAAGCTCCCCTAGTGCTGGAAACGAGGAGCCACTGGAAGGGTTCAGTGAAGGGACGACCCTAACCATAGCGGTAAGGAAGGAAGAGCATCTGCAACAGCTGCATTTGAATGAACATTAGATAAATCAGAGAAGAGAAGGTGACCGCAGTCAAAGCCAAAGATGACAAGGGCATAGGTGACAGTCTCAGCTCACTGAGTAAGAGGGGTCTAGTCTCAAGAATACTTAAAAAAATTACCAGCAGTAGCTGACTGAGTGTAAGAAGAAATAAACCAAACAATAAGAAACCCATACCATTTCTTTTACTTCAGTTTGAAAGTCCTTTCTTGTCACTCATCTGCACAGCAATTGCAATCTACACACACCACATAATGGAGAAAAACAAAAAGAGCAGGGCAATAAGAAGTACTGGGAATTAAAACATTCGCTAATCCACAACTCCATTTTGGATGATGATACTGGCTTGAGTGTTTTACATCACCACCCCTCGTAACGTGCTGACCTGTCAAAGTCAGTGCTGCACCTCCAACTGAAGCCTCTAAGGCAGAATTCCTTCCCCCAAATGCCCAATTGTTTATCTGAATCTCCACACCTCTACAGAGTCATCCCTTTACTATTATCTATACAGGGAAATTCAAGAAAATATACATGCATTCCTAGTATGCAAACACATAGGTATTATTATTGAGTCTAATTGTGACTCATGTCTTTGATGTTAAGCACCTGTTTAAAGGGATTATTTTTTTGGACTGGTGCCTATATTTTAGAGTGATACCAAGAATGACAGATGACCTCTAAAGACCCCGGGATGATGGCTCATGGTGGCACTGTGGGTGGTCTGGAGGAGGAAGGAGATATGATCTTAGTGAGCTTTTCAAAGGAAAAACATTTAAAGCTAAGTTCTCAGCTCAAATTTATGATGCACATTACCTGTGTCTTAAAAGTTTTATGCTGACAGAGTCAGGGCAATTCCTCACGTATGTAGCTCACAGTATACCTTAGAACAGGGCTTTTTCCCTTAATATTCATTTTGGCTTTCTCTCTGGTGCAGAGATGGGGCTGAGTCACAGCTTTTGGATTCATGGCCACATCAGAAAACCCGTAAAGTTTGAGGGCACTCGGCCTGACAGTTTTGGCTTAAATCATCTCCGATCTTCTGTAAACAGTTTGGCACTCTTCCTATTTGTACATACTCAGTGAATGATGTGAACCAGGAAAGAAAATAAGTATGCTAAAATAATCCTTTCCCCCCCCATTGTGCGTGTGAATGAAAGCAAGTCTGTCAGAAAGGAGGAGATCTGCCAGTATCAGCAGGGAGGTTATTATCTTTGCGTATGCTGTTTGCTAAGAAAATCCCTGTCAGGAATTGTTTTGGTGATGCACGGAATTGCGGACGGATGCATTTGCACCACACAAATTTGCTTCTGTCTGACTTTTTAATTTCCTGGGTCTCTAAAACCATCATACGTGAACAGCACGCCAACCCCAAAGAGATTAACATCAGCGGCACTCCGCTTTATCTCAAGAGGACAGTATTTTCTGACAACAGCGCTGCCAAACAGTTGTCAGCTTGATACGTGCATGGGAAGGACCTACCTATGGTTGCTGCTGGTGGAGGACTGAGCTGGATGACACGGGCCAGTCCCTTCGGCCTGCCTGGTTTATATCACTGTGTCGCATTTGCTCTCCATGTCCACCAGTGTACTAACCTCTACCTCTAAGACGGACAGGAAAAATAAAGAGGAGTCATGATCGGTGTATTTGCTAAACTGCCCTATTTCTTAAACTTGACTTTATTTCTTAAACATGAGAGTAGCAAACCATCATCAGAGAGGAAGAGGGAAGGCGAGAGCTGTGTCCGTGCCTGTTTGTTCACGTCTGTTCCCAAACTCCTGAGTCTGGTTTCGTATGAGCGCAAACCGCAAGCCACCACTGAAGGCCAGAGGAGAAGCAGAGCAAAATTAGTGCATGGGAAACCAGGAGCAGTCTTTTTTAGAGGACAGAGCGTAAAGATTCATGAACTCGCAAGAAACAGCTTCCTAAGGCGGGGGAAAGGCAATAGTGACAGCAACTTTCTAAAAGAAAGCGCAGGGTCCCAAAATAAAAAACTCACCATTGGTGGTCACTGGCTCTGTGCTTAGGCTGTCATCTGTTGAATCTGGCAGTCTGCATGTCCTTCAACAGATAAATCTCTTTACCAGAACCCTCCGGACAATGAGAAAATACAGCGCGCACATCTAAACCAGACTCCTAGGGCTGGGGGAAACTCTGTTGGTGGTCACAGGCACCAAAGAGTCAGGTATAGGAAACTCTGAATAAGGCAGCCGTACTTTCAGAGGGAAAAATAATGAGAAGCAAATCTTTTTTTTCCCCTTCTTATCCAAGATTTCGGTAATACGAGATGATTGTGCTGCTACATAGCCACTCATAAATTTAAGAATAAACACAGATTACATTTGTGTGGCTAGGCTGGAAGAGATCTTTCCTTTCAGATAGCCACAGAGCCACACAATTTGCCTTGGGAAAGCAGGACATATTTTATCTGCTCTCACCCCAGTCACTTGAAGGGACTACATGCAGCTAGAGGTGCTGCCTGCTCTGCAAGCTGTGAAACATGCCACGGCTCTTGTTAAAGCAAAGTGGAAAAGCGACTCAGTGCCATGTGGTGTGTCCCAGCAAAAAGCAAGAAAGGGGGGGATTTTTGCAGCTTATTACAAGGGGCTCAGAAATCCTGAGCCTGTGCAAACATTAAAAAATACTCAAAATATTTGAACTGGAAAACACACTCGCTTGCTGTAATGCCTGTGGATTTCTAAAAAAAATACAGGATCTTCTTTTCCAGCCGTCCTCTCAAATGTGAAGTGGGATAATGAAAAAGAATTCCAAGCAATTGCATTGTAGCATGTTTTCACAGGCTATTTACGTCCGTTGCAGTTTGTTCATTTATGTACATTTTGCCTCAGCTTTCAAAGAAAAACCAAACCTTTCCTGGGGGTAACTTCATCCCAGCCTTGTCCCTGGCCCCCTTGCTCTGTAACACATGCTGTGGAAAGCGGCGTATGGCTGCAATCGCCTCCATTCACTGGCCCGTGGTTTTACCTATTTCTTATTTTTTTTCTTTCCCTCTGAACAGGCTATGACTAGGATTAATGTTTTCTACGTTATCTGCTGCATACACGTGTCAGAGGACAAGAAAACTAACTTTTTTACAGTTGAGGGCTGAGAATCCTCCATAGACTATTTGCTTTTTGCAACACATTTTTCCATCAAATAATGCAGAAGCAAAGTTATTAAAATATTATTTCTACAGAAACTTCCAGTTGCTTTTGTTTATTCCTAATCTACATCATCCAGGCCTCCTGTGCTTTCGGGTGAGCATTTGGTCTGTAGTCCAACACATGAATCACCTTCGCATGCCAAAGAAAGCTTAGGAATTGCCCAGTCTGTTTCAAAACCTAGAAAAAGTACTAGGCTGTATCTGGCAGCAGCAATATGCATTAAACATTCTCAAAGAAAGCTTTGTTATTAAGGAGAGGCAACCAGTTTGGATCAAGTAGGACTGACATAAATCTTCATTCAGGACTTTAACCATACCAGGAACTATTCTGAAATTAAATAAGCTTTGCTTTTCTTTCTTCTTTTTTTTTTCCAAAAACTTCCCCCCCCCCCCCCCCCCATATCTACTAGTTTTCTGCACTTCTGGATTTTAACCTGTAATGGAATAAAAGACCTCTCTGATCAGCCTTTGGACTGTACAAAGTGAATGAAGCAAAAGCAAATGCAAAAGCGTTTTAATTATACATGAGAATGTTTGCAAAAATGTTGCACATTTCAGGAGTTTTCCTGAAGCGGAAAACCCCTACACCCCTCTCCCAGCCAAAGGCTCTGCAACAAATCCTGTTCTCACTGCACCAGTTTACAAGAACCGAGGCCACACGGGTTTCCCCCACACGCAACCACGAGCTCTTTCTGTCAAACGGCACACGCACGGGATTGCAAACCTGGCCAGCGAGTCCGGCCAGCCCTGACTGAGCCCTCGCAGAAGACACTAAGAGTTCACGTAACTGTTCCCCTCGTTGTCCTTCCACCTTTGGTCACACCTATCCCTCTCTCGCCATGCCACACATGAACGCTGAAATGCTGCTGGAAAACTTATCCCTGCAGCGTGAAGGTAAATGGACTACGTATTGCCGAAAACTGCCTGGCTAGCTCTGCAAGAAGCTGCCCCTCGCTAGCTGCTCCCACCCCAGCAAAGCCACGCAAGCTTTACTAGTGGAGCCCCTGCTCCCAGCGGAGAGGACATGAAGATGGGAGAGGGCTGCCAGTTCCCCTGAGCCGGCTGGGAGCCCCCCAGTATCTGCTGGTGGTGTTACAGTCCAGCTCTTGGAGTCACGTAATGACGTGAGAAACTCAGCTTTCATGTATGCATAAATAATTCACTTCTCACTCTTGGGGGCTGAAAACGGGGACTATAAGAGCACAGAAAAGGGGCAAACAAAATCCCCCCAGATTCTTAATTTCTAACCCTTGTGTGCTCAGTTAATCCCAGGCTGGGAGCTGCCAGCCCCGAGTCGAAGCTCAGGAGGGAATTGCAGCCGCCCGGCCCCTTGTGCTGTTCGTGCCACACGGCTGGTTAAACAGCCCATGCAGATAATGCGTTAAGAGGGACGCTGTGCTTTGGGAGGCAGTACTTTCTTTTTTTCTTTTCTTTCCAGGGCAAGATCTGAATAGCACAATAAAGCCTTTGCCTCTTCTTGCGGCTGCATCAGTTTGGTCTAATAAATGACAGTTCTCATCTGACGAAGCCCTTAGACTGTTGCGGCACAGCCACGCTATTAGCAACAGACCTTGGATGACAAGTAATGAATTCTTCTTCCCAATGGGTCAATCCCCCCAGATTTCTGGGGCGGTAATCCGGGGGTTTTTTTGGAGGCAAGGAGAGGAAGGACAAGGTGGGGAAGGGGAATGTGAATTTGGAGACAGTCCCTCATATCTGCCTAAGAAATGGAAATCTATGGAATATTTTGAAGCTCTGCAATTACAAGACTCTGGAATATGGTTAAAATAACATGCAAATTAAAAAAACAAAAGAGTCTTGCTGAAGCCTTTGACTGAGTGCACCTTAACTGAGCTGAGGCCAGCTGGGAATTTCCTTAAGCCTGAGAATGAAGTGAGGTTTCTGATGAAGATAGCCCACAGTGGAGCAACAATGTTACAGGGGTTTTATGAGTTTCAATAAGTCTGCTTTAATCAGAAAATTAGAGGCAACCAAGAAATCCCCCCTAAGGCCCGATTTGCTACTCTATTAAACCAGTACGGCACCAGGGTAATATCATCATTTTCAGTGGAGTTACGCTGGCATAAAATTGATGTCAGAGGCGGGTGAATCAAGCCCCAAGACAGCTGTGAATTATTTTCTGTCTGACATTTTAATGTTCAAGTGAAAAAAACATGGTGGAGTTGGGATGAATCCCAAATGCAGTCAGCCTGAAAGGCTTGATAGAGAAGGATGTGTTTTTAGCACTAGTTTAATCATTCAAATATATAGAATATGTCTTGTTAACAGAGAGCATCACCAGAACAATCCAGCTGCCACAGTTCTTAATAAATTAGCAACCTGCCTTTATGTATTGGCTTTAGTAAAGCTCTGTAGGCTATTACAGTGGACAAATCCCAATGTTTGAATAAGTTTTACTGATTATTATTTTATTTTTCTGAACACAAAACTAAAATATTTACCCTCTGGTAGTAGGAACAATTTTGTAAACTGTAATGTAAGCAAAGAACTTAGTTGTGCTTTTTGTGTGTTATGAATCTACAAGAAAATACATAACCGCATTAAAATGAAGAATGCTATGCTAATTTAAAACACCAACAGGAAAGAATAGACTTTACAGTGCAGTAAGATATTTATTTAAAAGAGCCAATTCTTTTTTGCACCATTTGAAAAATGCCAGTATTGCAATGTTTACTAAATATTTGCAAAATTACGTGAAATCACTTATAAAATGGAAATCTGCAAAATAAGCAAAAAGAAAACATCTGTAAGTAATACAACATTTGAACATCAAAATATTAACCAGGAGACAAATGTTGCCAAGTGTACGCATAATTATTGTACTTTATTGGACCTGAGTCTGATGAATCTCAGTTAAATATGCAAATACATTTGAGACTTGATCCCTTCTCGCACCAGTTCTACATCAGGGGAATCCTATTAACTGGAGGTTAGTGGAGACCTTATATTGGTATATGAGAAAGGGGAAATCAGGCACTCTGCTTATAGTCTGCCAGGAGAGACATAACCACTTATGATTTCTGTGTCTTAAGTGGAATGAATCAAAACCCCCAAAGTACAATTTTTACCGCCAGGAATTGTACAATTCAAGCATGCAAAATGAAGCAATATGGTATTTTAGTGCCAAAGTAAGTCCACTTAAAATTTCTGAAAAACTACAACTTGCCAACTCAATGTCTGCTGCATACAACCAAGCAGTAATGAGGGATAAACATAGGAAGGTAAATGGCCAGCTTCCTGTACAAATACTTGACTTCATCTTAAATATTCAGCCCAAATCCCGTTACAGCCTTAATTCAAAACTGATTCTATTGTTCTTTTGCCCTGTACTTACACATGGCTTCAGCATTTGTGCAGCAGTTGGCATCACAGCAAGTTAAAGTCAGAGCTGTTCCTCAGTGAGCATCAATACATCTTAAGGCAGGCCAAAATGGTAGGACTGACGTTCTTCCCCTGCTCCATCCCAGCGTTAACAACAGTTTAAGCTCTTCTACTTAATTCAGGTTTAGCTACTTATTTCAAGCCACATTCATCTACCAAGGTACACTTCCCATTTTACAGGAAGTGTTTCCTAGGTACCCCAAAAGCCACCTGAGGCCCCAAACACCTTGTACATGACCCACAAAGGAATTTTTCTTTCACGTTGGATTTACTGAACCATAAAGACAGTACATCACAGACAAATCTTGTCACTTTGTCCCCAGCCCAAGGCCTTATGCATTACATGGCGCTCTGGGAAGAAAACTTAGGATCACCTGACATAAACCTACTCATCACTCAGTTTTGGCCTGTGCTGTTCATGTATTTCAGAGATCAATAAATAATTCCTCTGCATGTCTTCTACTAAATTGCCATTGTACAGACATCAGTACGAACACAGTCTAGCAAAGCAGAATTAAAAGGACAAGCTCAGATCTCAGTCTCGTTAAATCCCAGTATTTCTATTGCAGTCTCTCTCACCCTTCCCACCACACGTACACGCATGCGTGCGCGCACACAAACACACACACACACACACACACACACACACACACACACACGCATGGAGAAGCTGGTGCTCAGTCTCAAGCAGACCACCAAGCATCAGGAGACACCAGTTCACCTCAGGAAGAAAATAAAATCATTCATTTTTCAAATATTCATCACATTTCCAACAAGAAATTCATACTTACATAGTTGACCACACCACAAACGTATATGATGCTTAGCAGCTCGCAAGCTGCTGCTGCCAGGAGATTTCGTCAGATGGTTACCTGTCACTGCCACCGCTGCTGGGAAGAAAAACACACATGCAAAAAGCCCCCATGAAACTTTCAGCTAGGACAGCCACATGCAGAAAAAACAATATACATTTACAGATAAGTAATTAGGCAGAATAATGGAAAGTGTCTAGCACCAATTGTGTGTGGCTGACTGCGGAAGTAGGAGAAAAGGGAAAAAGTACTCTACCTTAGAAATATCACATGAATCACAAAGACAAGTTTTGAGGAAATTTCTTGTAGTGATTTTGGCAGCACATCACTAGGAGAAAATGTGCTTCTCTTTCTTTACAGCAATTTTGCTGAGTGAGAACCAGCAGCAACAAAAGACAGGCAGGAAAACAAGTCAAGAGCAAGACTAAGCTGCAGCCTTTCAAAAACTCTGAGGGACTAGCTACTAAAAGGCATAGCAGAAAGATCCAAGCATCGAAGTAGCATTACGTATATTTGTAGCCTCTCTTTAGACATAGGCAATGGATTTACTTGAAGAAATGAAGAAATACAGGAAAAGAAAAGTAGAAATAGAACTTGGATTCCCCTGGACAGATCATGTGCTAGCACAGGTCCTTAGGAATTCATCTATTACCATTTTTTATATACAAGCTTTAGTCCAAAATAACTGAGGATGTTGGCATTTAAAGGAGAAAATGTTAAGGGGAAAGAATTAAAAATCTACATTACTTAATAATGTCAATAAACAATTAATTCACATTGAAATATATTCAACAACATTTCAGCTATATTATTACACCTATGTAGAACGGCGCGTACCTTATTAACAGATGAAATGCAAAAAAAAAAAATTAAGTGTTGCAAAAACCACAGCAAATGCCTTCTTATAATGGACATTTAGATTGACTATCAGAGCTCTGTTGTCCTTATTATAAAAATAAGTCTTGCCTGGTTGAGATCTTTTCTTGTCACTAAAAAATACCAGTAATGAACTGTAAATTGCTTGCTCTTTCCTTCATCAGCCTATAATGAGAGCAATTTGTTATGTATATTAATACAAGCATTACGAACAGTTGAACAAGCACCTACAATAGGAACAAAATTTTCATTCTCTGCCAAGCAGTGTTTGCAATCTATTGTACCATTTTCTTAACCATGATCCCAATATCTTGTAGAAAAGACTTTGACTACAGGTTTCAATGCCACAAGAAGCAATGACTCATTCTTGATCCAGTTGTCACTCACTGATTAGACTATTCTCAAAATGTCCGTGTTTGTTTCCTTGGTTTGGTCATTTAGCACACTGGTTAAATTCATTACTTCTCTAGTTACAGAACTTAGGTGCAAAATTGTAAAGGAGGTTACTTTTGACTACTTAATATATCCTATATACCCTTTGTTCAGATGACATTTTCAAAGATAGCACAGGATCAAATATATTGAGATGTTCTTTTCCTTAATCATCTGCAAAATTCTACAGTTTTCATTTCTCTACTCTATGCTTTCTTCCAAAATAATATGATGAACCAACATGCCATAGCACTGGAGACACCTGACCTGTGTAGACAGGATGATGCTACCAGTTTTGCTACACCCAGCTCACCATCCCTATTACCTGAACACGGAAAACCACTGGAAGCACAGGCTGGGGAGATAAAAACCACTCTTTGACTGCTTTTTGTACTTTAGTGTCCAAGAAGAAAAGAAATGTTCCTTTTATAGCCTTATGAGCCAACTAAATACATAAGCCTTGATTAACACATACATGCTGAGCAGTTCATGTTTTTAGAATGGATTGAGGAGAAAGCCAACTGATCCTGTCAAGCCAGGTATCTAAACTGGAAACAAAATCTGTTTTAGCAACTTCAATCCACAGGTCTTTCATTACACAAAGATTTTTTGATTTGTCCAGAAAAATCATGTCCAGTCCTTTGGAATGTATTCCCATGCTTCAGAACTGTTTACAGCAAATAAATCATGTGCTGGATTAACATAAAACCCATGGCATTTTTTAGCTTGGGTGTTTACAATAAGATTCAGCAAACTTACTTACTCTTTTTTCATTCTTTCCTAGGAATAACTGAGAGAGATCAAATCTCCAACAAAGACAAGTGGGGCAATTTTATTTTGTCAGATGCGAGGAATCCTCACCAAAAGATTCTACCTTAAGAATCAGCCAGTCACACAATAAGTTATACAGGAGACATCAGACCTCTGTGGTTTGTCTTCAGCTCTAATTCAGTGATGGATTTTTCTTATCCTCCCAATTTCAAGTATGTTTGCATGTGATTCTTCAGTAGTAGTCACAGTAGTACTTCAATAACATGTTGATACTCTTTTCTTACAGTACCATAAGATATGTTCATAAGATGCTGAATGAAATATACTTTTTTTCAGTATCAAAAACCCTTTCTCCCTAAGAGCTTTTTACCTTGCCCAATAATAACATGAATGTGTTGATGGATGGCCTGTGCCGAGAGTTTACTGAGCATGTTTTAGCCAACCTAGCAGTAAGTATTCATTGAAACAACATCCTTCTGGCAGATATAATTGTGATAACCCCCCAGTCACCAATTTCTTCCAATTTATCAGGGTCGGTTGCTTTTGGAATCTAGATAGGCTGGCAGCTTTTCATGCGGCTGAGGAGTTTCTCAATTATCAAAGCTGAGCAAGTTTGTCATGGATTCATCATCAAGTCAATGACAAAATATACTAGAGAGAGCTTCAATTATGTGCTACCTCTAAAAATATATATAGAAGAATTCTACCTATGTATTTACATCATCTGGATGGACAAAAACTTTTTTAAAATTTCAAATGATGAATTATTGACATTATCAACATTAGCCAGACTACTAAGTTAAACAGCATATTAGATTTATTATGTGGCTTCCGTTCCACACAATAAAGTTCAAACACCATTTTTTGGCGAAACTTCAAAATGCACTTTACTAAAATCTAAAAAGCAGAAGAGGTGATTTTCTTTCAGTTATTTCAAACCAAAATGGAAATGTTAAAAGTCTCTATTTTTCTTTATTTAGTTCTACATTATTTTGCACATACATAATATCAGTTTTTCTTTTTTTTTGCTGCTGGTATGTTATCATTAATTTAGTATAGAGTTGGTAGCCACTCTAAGAAAGATAAATCAAATTTTATTTGACATAGAATCCACAATTCGCTGTATATGTAAAGGTTCATTGAGTATTGAGGACTTACAGAAATAAGTCCTATATAGTTCTCAGTCCTATATTTAAGTGCTCAGATATTATTGTATTTCTTGGAGGTTTTGATTCTTAAGCATGAACAGATATTCAAGGTCTGCCTACTGAGTATGGGGCTTACCTTTCCATTTCCATCTTGGAACAGATGGTCCCACACTCTCAGCCAGTGTCAGTTAAAATGATCTTCATATTTGATGATCAAAAAGTCTTCTTTTCTTACAGATATGGGGATTTTTCTTCGTTTCTTTGTTCAAAGTTGAATAGTGATCAGCTTATTAATCAGTCTTCCACCATGGCATTAAGCAAAAGCGATTCCTCCTCAGCCATCCAGCCTCTTCTGTGTGTTCTCTTTAGTGAAGTTTCCTCAGCCCTGTTATCTTGTATGCATCCAGCAGTTATTTGCCATCATTTGGGCAGTATTCCAAAACAGTACAGTGATGGTCTATCTTGATCACCTCTCGACACCATGCCCCTACTGTTAGTAGACAGCCAGAGCAGAGTCTCTAACACTGTAATGACAGTTGCTATACCCTATTTAAGCTCCAAGAAGTCATCAGGTGGTTAAATACCTGGTAATGTTCTTGTAATAGTCCCAGTCATGTACAATAACCCCAAACACATACCTCCACATCACCAGTGAGCTTTCAAGTCACATATTACGTCACATATTTAACTATTTAAGAATACCTGCAGATCAGATGGTTGGATTTCCAAGGCTACATTTAAAGAGGGAGACTAGGAATATTTCTGATCTATAGGGCTCAAATACATGCCATGTCCAGCTTTTTAATCAAGGTGAGTTCTGGTTGAGTACACAGCTTCTCTACCCCAAGACATACGCACACACACACATTTCTGTACAGAGGAAACATCTGTGAATGGGACCTCCCGTACAGTCTGACCAAGTCCTTGATTGGGATGGTCAAGGAAAAATGATTCCCAGAGATACTTGTCTGACACCCATACGCTAGTTTAGCTGCAGCTGTGGAACTAGGTCTCAGCACAAAATGGCAGGAGATGAGAATAAGCCATCCAGTCATTCCTATCTCAACCCACTACTCCTGCTACTAAACAAGAAAAGAAGTGTCAGAGAGGGAAGAAGAAATCCAAACATGCAGTGAGATACATATACGTATAGATGCAGATATAGATGATACAGCTATAGATAAACTCTGTGTGTGAGTGTGTGTGTTGGGACTGGGGTGATATGTATGGGGGTGTGTGTGAGTGCACATGTATGATATATATGAATAGAAATGTCACCAAATACAGTTGAATGCTTTTCAAATTTTCCATCAGCAAGTCTTTAACCTAGTACACCAACCACTCTTCTCCACTGATTTTCTTGGATACTTTTTCTCCTCTATTTCTTCTTTTTTTTTAATGTCTTTTTGAAACTCGGAAAATGAGTAGTGTGCACTTATGAAGAATTCATACACTGTGCATTGGAAGCATATTTATTATAACCAAATTTTCATTCTATGAAAAAGCTAACTGATCATTACAATATGGTTTGGGGCTCCAGCAACCTCCTAACAAGAAATCTGAACTCTAAGTAGAGCCAGAAATGACTTAATGAGGACATGTATATACTTCATTCAGACAGGCTTTGGGCATAATTTTTGCAATGTGGATCATATGGCAGCACGTGCAGTCTTCACAATCACAATCCCTTGTGCTCTTTTGTCAGCTCCTCTAATGTGTGAATTGAGTGGCTTCATGTCTCAGTAAATGGCAAGGGTGTTCGGTAGCACCTGAGGCTTTTCTCACCATTTTGTTCAATTTGTGTTTTCTAGTGAGAACATTATATATAAAGCAAACTGTCTTATAACTCTAAGTACAACTCTGGTTTAGGAGCCTGGAAGTTGGAAAGAACATGCCCATTAATCATTTGGGAGCAGTAGGAAATGAGATGCATTCAGCTACTACATATAGCATGGTATTTTAATAATCTGTAGCCATTTTCTTTAAGACATCATAACCGCTTGCTAATGTATATAAACAGTATTGAATTAAAAAATCATAGGCATTAGATTTGGGTTAAACCCACCTATCAGGTGATGGATGGGCCTTATCTAACTTGCACATCCAGGCAATAAACTGGTATTTTCAGCTTTGCACTTCTAGGATGACCAGGTTTTTTTGTGTAAGGATCTCAGCTCCTTCAAAGGGTACAGGAGTTTTTGCCAGGACATTGATGTTCATTCTACATTAATTCTTAGACTAAAACTAAGTTCTGAAAATAGAGATCAATACTTTCCAAAGGACTTCCGGTTCAGGTGTTGCATCATAGCTAAATCACCTGTGGGATAGGGTAGGAGTGTGCTGTTCGTGACAGCACCAAACCATCCAAGAATAGCTATCATCAAATCCTGTATTTCTATGTGGAATGAATTTCTCTAGTTTGCTATTAAGTTCAGAAAGAATTCAAGTGTCTAAATGGGACTTAGCACCTAAGACCAACATTGAAAACACAAGATGGCTGCTCAGCTGCTACATCTGACTCCCACAGCTGCTACTTTCTGAATGCAAAGTTCATTAGGTACCTTAGGAGCCTGGAGTTAAATCTGAGTGTCTTCTCTGTCTGAGCAGCTTCAAATCTTGGTCATGCCTGAATTCAGTCAATAAATGTAACCTTCCTGGTTAATTCCCCTGCAGGGCCTGAATCAGAAGGCTTATGCAGAAGATGACCAGTGTGCAATTAGGGCCCTCTAACAAAAAGTGATACATTATCTTAAAATACAGCCAGAGAGGCAATTGGCTGTAGTTCTTCTGTGTAAGCATTAGTGGTCAAAACACTTTAGGGTACATGGAAGACCTAGCTCCAATTTCCTCATCAATTTGAGGCATTTCAAATCTGCGTTGCTCATCTTAGACAGTACTCTTTTAAATTCAGCTGGTCAAGCTCATCTACCAGAGCAAGGAGAGAAAGTTAAGAGAGGAGATGTTTCTACTGCATTGTCATGAGAAGATCATTTAATTTAGAGCTGGGATCCATTCCCCTAAATGAAAGATTTTTTTTTTCCCCAACAAAGAACAGGTAGGACATTTACTTCCAGATGAAGCAACTGGACTATAATTCCTTAGCAGCAGTGTTTTCCTATACTCCAATGTGAATTAGCTAAGATTTTAAGAAAGGCACAGCTCTCCTACCATCTCCTCAGCACTTCCAAGAGTCACAATAGGTAGACCTTTACCAATGCTAGTTCTGAGACGCTCACTGTTTAATGCATAACTAACTTTATTAATTATACCTGGAAGCTACACTAAACTCAGAATTGCCATTTTCAAGAAACAGAAGGGTATCTGTATAGCTCACTTTCATACTAGACATACAAACTGAAGCTTGCCTCCTCTGTCATCCCACTCTCAGTGCGAGAGTCAGAAAGGACTGGAGATGAAGGGGGACAGAGCAAAGGAACTGGAGTTTGATCAACTGCAAGGTAGGGATCAAACTCAGACATGAGTACAAGCTTAATTAGCTGTAAGTAAGCACCCTATATGAAACCAAAACTTGTCATTCATTTAAGTATAAAACTCTGAAGAAACTACAAGGAGCCAAACCCAAGAACATCTAATGTGAATATGAACCACACACAGCATCCTGTGAGGAAGGAAAAGCCCCCAGATTTTGTGCATATTCAGAACTGACAGTATGCAACTCTGAGCAGGAATTAGATATTCCTTGCAGTAGAGGGCAGCAGTATTCATTCACAAGCCCGACAGAACTGTGTACAGTACATATAAATACCAGTGCAGTTGTTAGACAATTTAGACAAAGTGAGTGATGTGAAGGAAAAATAGTTCTTCCTTAGAAATGAATAGTATTTTTAATATCCCGATCACGGTACATAATGAACATACATTATACTTTTTAGAGATAGAGATAAGTAATCAGAGTGTATAATCTCAACATTAAAATCATCCTACATGTGTTAAAATTAGTAACCTCTTAGGAAGTCACTCAAAATATATGAGTGAACACAGACTGCAACCCCTAGTGCTTCATGCAACAATACATGCAATTTAAAAATTTGCAGTATTGAACTTGAGGCCATCCCCACCCCATTAGAAATAAAAGTCTCCTCCAAGCCAGTGGAAACTGGCAATCTTTACTGAGTAGCAACAGCTTACAGAAATATATCTCCATTTGTAATCATTTCAGTGTATGGATGATGACATTTGAAAACATCTGGATCTGATGATGTCCACAGAAGATTCCAAAATGGTAGTGTCTAAATGTGATGATACAATAAATACAAGATGTTTTATTTTAGATTGAAATAGCAGAATAAAGACAAGGGCAGATTTAGATAAAGTATTCAAACATGGGACTTCAGGTGGCAAAGTGTACGCCTCTTAACTCCTGAAAATACCTCAAGCAATAGCCACCTTCTGTGAGCTCAAAGCAACCCGGCAGCTGTTCTCCAGCCAAAATTCTTAACAGGCTTGTGCTCACCAAACTATGCAGCCGTAATTCAAAACATTTGCTGCTCAACATAATTAAGAACCAGTCTCTGAGTCCAGAACAATACTCTGCTCAAGCACTAGCACATGGGAGCAAAATGAGACTTTATGTCTTGGCTCTTACTTGCTTTTTTTTTTTTTTCCCTCTTTCAAACAAAATCTTAGCTTCCACTTGCCTCCCGACAGCACATCCATGGGCAGTTTTCAGATTACCCTAGACTGCTTTGGACTTTCCTGACCACAGAAATGGATCCACAAAATTACCCCAAATGTACTGTCACCCATGAGTGCTAAAGACAAAAATTTAGGCTCTCTGATTTCAAGATTGCTCACATAGAGATCTAAAAGCAAGACGCTCAAAACTGATGGGACACCATTATTTCTGGTTCAGTTCAGCTCCTTTTAGTGTGAAACAGGAGGGGAAATAGTGGGCTGCACACAAACGCTGCTGTTGCTTAAACCTCTGATGAGTCAAGGACTATTTCAGGCCTCAGCCTGGCCAAGGGCAGCCTCAGGGACATTTCTGACAGCCAAGAATAGCTTGTATGGATCAGCCTTTGGTGATTTCTGTTTCCTGCCACACTGCCTATACCAGCACACAAAGACTGAGTACAGCAGAGGGACATAAAATCAGTTTTATGACACAGTTTTGCCCTGTCAATCAAATCTGCCAACAGGCTGCAGTGACCTTGCTCTGCTCTAGGGACCCAGGAGGTTTCCCAGCAGCCCAAGGAAGTCTTGTCTTCCTTTTGGGAGAAAATCTTCCTTGAGCCTGAGGTGTGCGATAACACTAACTGAGTCTATGCAGAGAGTTGTGTGACAGGTTAGTTACAGTCATTGTTACTGAGTCATACAACATAGGTGAAAGGTTTAAGCAAAGAAACAGAGCAATGCAGAAAATTACCACACACAAAAATATACAAATTACTGGGCCATAAGCAGAAAGAAGAATCATTTTGTATTAGAAAACAAGCAGAAGCAAGCTCCTCTTCCTATAAGCACTAGGCTTTTTTAAAGAGGACTTCCCCCGCTTCAAGCTACTGACAGACATAAACCCAGAAAATATTTTCTGCTTTGCAAAATAAAGTCATGTTAAGGAGGCCAAGGACGGAAGATAAAATATATTTTGAAGATGTGAAATCAAAACCATGTGGAGCCTTGTGGAAAAAAACAGCAGACAGGGGTTAATGAAGAGAAAATTTCAGCAAGGTACATGACATACTTTTTTCACTATTTATTCTTTACAAATGGAACAGTTTGATTCCCCATGGAAAGGCCACCCTTAGTCTCCACAGATCTGGAATTTATACAAATTAGAAGGATCAGCTGAAGATCTAAACAATCAGTGAAGGGGCCCTGAGTACTAATGATGGCTCCAGTTTCCCAAGAAATGCAATCGCACTCAGCTCAGGTGGAGGGACATTAATAGGAACAATGGGACTGTCTTCTTAGAGGTGATTACCCAGCTTAGCTATGGCTAAAACGCCTGAGGTTCTGGGGGAATTCCTGCTCCACTGCTGGCAGCCTTGTTCTCTGATACAATTCCCATGTAAGGACAGTGGAACCTTAAAAAACCCTCCAAACTCAATGAAAGAAGGATATTGCTGCCAAGTTGTTTAACCTGATGCATTTTCTCAGCAGGAAGGGAAGAACCACCAGAAGAGCTCCTCAGCCTGCTCCAGCTGGGCATGCTATGGGACCTATAATTTGGAGGAAGAAAAAAAATCTGCTTATAGTTCAAAGCCCTCTACCCTCACCATGGAGCACTGCTCCTATTAGATTTCTCTAAATACAGTTCATAAATCAGCATTATCGAAAAGCAAAAAGGTAACAGGCAGGTTAAGTTTCAGTGAGGTCTTTCTATCCCTTGAAAAAGCCTTGCTATCATTATAGAAGAAGCCTCTGAGATTGTCCTTGTAAGACATTCCCAAGGAAATTAAGCAGTACCCCTGCCTTAGGTATTCAAAAATAAGATATATGGACAGTTTATGTCATCCTTCTGTGGATAGTTCAGAAGGAATTAGATCCATCCTCTTACAAGTCCCTAGTTCATTTCTACTCAGGAAGCAATAATTTACAGCCAGGAGTGGCTTTAGGATCTCCAACTTGAATTATATCATTAGACACTACTGTCATTTTATTAAAACTATTTCTAGATTACCTGGCTGCTCTGCAGCGTACAATGGGATGAGCATGCTGCTTACTTCCACATATGACAGCTCAGCTTGCAAAAGGAAGGAGAAAGTCACCATTGTAAATGTTAATCTCTGTATTTCGCTATTCGCACTAGAACCACTTCTCCCTATTTACATTTGTCTATTGAAGATACCTGTACTTGACATGTGTGATGGCAAAGAACATCATTTCAAAGTCCAGAGCCAGTAGGCCAGCTTCTTCACCTTGAAGTCAATGGGTGTTAATTGCCTAAATGCTTCTGCGCATTTGAGCCAGAGGAACTACATTCAAAATACTTTTAAAGACTTAGAACATCAACTTCTTTGCCTTCAGAATATCTGCCTTAAAGAAATTTTTATTCTTTTTCCCCTTTCAGTCTTGAAGAATCTTAAACATCGTGTGTTTGCCCAAAATTCTACCTTATTATATATATTCTTACACATGTTCAAGTGACAAAGCTAGTGTATGACATCAGAGTTTATTCTACAACAATTTGTCTTTCTGCATTAACTGTGTGACAAACTATGAAAGAAAGGGGGGCCTTCCATTCCACTTCTCTTATCTACGGACTGTGGTAAATATTATCAGGAAATTGGTGACCCACTTCCTTCAGTTCCCCATGATAGCTTTATTGGATTTGCTTAAACAAACTTGTGTTTCATTCTTCTGCTACACTCATATATTTGTTGTAAAATCACTGCAGCTGTTGGTAAACCGTATATTTTACAAGACGACCTACAATCAAATGTTTAGGGTCAGATTTGGCTCTGTGTCCCTGTCAGATTGAATAATGATCAGATTACCGTATTAATGAATAAGGGGAAAGTTCAGAGGAGTGAATGAAGGACTTATGTGTGGATATGCAATAGGAAGGAAAAGAAAGAGAGAAGTGTTTCACTAAAGTACATGAGTTTTGCTAAAATACACCTGGGTTTGGCCGCATAGAGGTTATACTTGTTTTCATCAACACACAAAGAAATGGTTTTTTTTCTGCTGTCAGGGCTAAGAGAAAACTTATATGTATAGCCATACTTCTTTGCTTTGAGGTAGCTTGCTTTATGTTACTGAATCTTGATTGAATTCAAGCTGTTTAAATTAGTATACATAATACTGCTTAAATTCTTCAAGTGAATACACTGGATTAAATATATTTCAAATGTCCGTTATTTCAATTGTTTACCACTTTAGATCTCAAAATTTTAAGGAGTTGTGAAACTAAACTATACGTCTCAAGAGCTTTAGCAAACAAGCACACTACTGCATGCAGTAGTCTCCATGCCAGATAACCCTCTTCACTCTATGGCCTGCAATCTGGCCAACCCTAAATGCTCCCCACTCTTTGCTAGAAGAGGAACAAGAAACTCTATAGTCTGTGAAAATGCAAATTCCTTAAGCTGCCAGCATTCAGCCATTGCTCTTCCTTCTTTCAAGTTTCCCGTAGGAAGCCAGTTTTTTGGATGGGAGGGCAGCACCGCACCAAATACCAGCCAGGAGCTCTGATAAAATTATCAGCATCAGACTTTTAAACCACTTTTCCTTCATCATCCAAAACCAGGCCTCTAGAGTGCTGTGAGAAGTATTGAAAAGCCTGCTGGACATCGTCCCCTGAAGGGAAAAATGGACACCCAGTGTCCTGGATGAGACATTAGCCACAACCATAGCATCTGGGAAACACAGGTCAACCCAGGGCTTTATTGCAGGCCTTCAAGAAGAGGAGGCAGCAGCTTTCTGTGCCAGTCACCATGTGTGCTAGAGGCTTTGCTTCCATGACAGGAGAGCTCCGCGGTTCCTTACTGGCACCACTGATAAGTGTAAGAGAAGGGATTTCTGCTTCTCTAGTTTCCCTTCTGCTGTCCCAACACAATCTTCACACGCTTTTTTAGAAGGAGGTGAGAGTCACTAATTCTGTCCCTCCTTTCCCTTTTCCCCTCATGACTCCAGAGATTGCTTTTCCTTTGCTGGTCTTATCAGTTCCCAGGCTCCACCCTGCTGAGATGGAGGAAGGACACTTTTCTAATGCTTTGCGTAGAAAACCTTTTAACAGTAAAATTCCCCTGCAGTTGCCTATGATTCACAGACGACACCATCTCTCAGTCTTAGTGCTGAGGCCAGGGGTCATTCTGTTAATTCTCTGGTGAAGGGCAATGGAAATAACGCTTTTCCAGAATGCAGCTGGTTTCATAACCTGTGCTTTTCCCCCTCTGATAATGACTGGTCCCACCTCAGGTACCTCTGTGACATTTCTTCAGAGAAAGCAGCCACATTTTTATCATATTTGCTTTGCCAGACAATATGAAATATGTTAAGAAAGAAAACACTTCGAATACCTGAAAAGTTTTTGCTGCTGAATTCTTGACCTAAAATATTTCATTGGAAGTGGATCATGTCAATGAAGCAATAAATTAAAACTTAAAGAAAACAAGAAATTTGGAAAAGGCAAACACGGAATACGAATTAGCTGGCAGTAAAGTAAATGTTATAAGTTTCTTTTACACTCACAGGCTGTTTTAATTCCAGTTTTGTGCACTTAGTTGAATACTCAATCCATGTACCTAGTCAACCTCCTTTTTAAAATTCTGTCTAAGCTGCAGTTTCTGAGTGTAAATAAAGCACTGTAAAGCATTTCGTAAATAATACATGCTGACATTATTATAGTTTTCTTAAATGTTTTTGAAAGCTTATGTCTGTCTCTCTTGGTATTTGGCATGGAAACAGAGAATAGGGAAGATGGTGAAAAGAGTACAGAAAATAAAAATTCACAAAACAAATGTCCCTCCCCTCAAAAGAAAGTGGAAAGCTCTTTTTCACTATCTTAACTCAGAGGTTAGGAACTATTCAGATAAATATGATCTTCCAAGAGAGAAAGAGAAATGGAGCTCCTGCCTTTCTCAGGAGTAACCCAAGTTGTAACCACAGCCTTTCAGGAAGCTCTGGGCCTGACTGGGTCAGGAGCAACTTCTTGTACCACAGTTTCTCTACAGCAGTGCTGGAGATCGGGCTGTTGATTTGACTCCTGTCACCTCCTCACGTGCAGCGCACCAAGGCACCTCCGTGGGGCTGGGGGAAAACAAGGGGGGAGACTGTTAATGAGAAAAATGCTATTCTGTGCTTCTTGGCTAAGACAGGTCCCTTCTTTCTATGCAAGTGAATGGGATATCCTGCCCAGCGCTGCTTTCGAACATAAACAGTCTGCCAGCGCTTTAAGCCATGAAAAATGGACAATGGCTGAAACCTGTGAGACTTTGATTTTTATTTTATTACTTGTGTGTGCTGTACACCTGCAGCATAATATAAATTTTTATTGGAAATGGAATGCATCCATACAAATTCCCCCAAACAGAGTAGCATATAATGAAAATAAGACTCTCTTGGGCTTTTGCCAAAATAATTGGAAATCTCAATTTATAACAATTTTAAGATCCAGTACCAGCTGGCAGCTACTGTTTGTAGGGGATTCATTTCAGTTATGGTAACAAATAATTACATTTCTTTCAAGGCAATAACAAACGGTATTTTGAGGCTGAAATCCAATAAGGCACAACAGCCCTGAATCAAAATAACTGTTACTACAGTGTCTTGTGAACAAAGATTACTACTCATACATAGCTGTTTTTAAGCAGACACCATAGAAGCAGTTAGCACACCTGGAGTTTGGTGGGGTTTTTTTCTTTTCAACCATTTAAGTTAAATTTAATCAAGAATAAGTACAATTATCATGTAAACATAGCAGAGTACATGTATGCTCTGTCAGGGTTGTATATTTAATATAAAACTTTAACTATTCCCTGTCTATGCCAATGGTAGAGACTAATTTTCTGTGCAGAAGGAAACTTGCATAAATAAAATATTGTCCGAAGATCACTGGATACTCCGCTCCAGAAGTAAAAAATGATGAAAGCATGAAATTAAGAATTAAGACTATGGGATATAGCACAAAATGCCATATCAGCTTTTTTCAGAGACAGCTCCTTACCCTTTCCCAGGTTGACTGCTCTTCTGTGCCGCATGAGTCATTTGGTCCTAACCCTCAGGGTCTGAGAATATCTGTGAAGAACTGCAGTATCAAGCGAAACCACCGTCTGGATGGCCAACACAAAACCCGCAGCAGGCTCATGTCTCCTTCGTCTTTCCCCATTTTAGTCAGCACCTTCTGAAGTAGTGGAAAAGTGAGAACAAAGGACTATGAATCAGCCCCGAAAGCTGCCCTTCAAGGGGTCATCAGAAAAGACTACCAACAAAACAGATCAGCTCTGAGCTTCGTTACTGAGAATACCATATGAGAAAATCATTGAGGTCTTATAAGGTAAAGCCTTCTTAAGTCACCAAAAAAAAAAAAAAAGAAAAAGACTTTGTGGCTTTGCATCAACAGAATATGTTATCCTGGGAGATGTCTGAGATAAGACCCAGTTTTCTCCAGAGACAGAGATTCAGTGCCTTTTACTCCCTGTTGAACTGAGTGCCAACTGATCAGTATGACTGATGATACCAGTAAGAACAGAAGTTTTTCGAAGTGAACGAGAGCTGTGCTTGCTCACCAATCCCAACAGTCAAGCCATTTTACCCAGAGGGTGAAGTAAGCACCCAGCTTTGAAAATTTTCACTAATTTTTTTTAGGCTTGCTTTTCATATGTATAGTCATTTGCTTATATGTATGCAGAAAGCATGGACATGCTTAGGAATGAATGGAGTCAATGTAAAATCTGTTTGGGGAAGGGAGATCACTTTGAGCATGGAGAAGATAGGAAAGAGACTTCTGATGCATTCAGGAAATACTGTGGGTGTAAACAGCAGGAGAATTAGTAGGTGGAAGAAAAAAGAGAAGACAACAAGAGACAGGAAGGATTCATACAGGTACAGAATAAATGATACTATAAGTATTCAATTGCAGATGTTTCAGTTGAACTACTGTCTCTTTTCTCAACAGGATAATATTTCAAAATTTGCCAGCTAATGGCAGTAACTTTGCTCTGCAAAAAGTAATATAATCTGTTTCAGTGATTTGGGGGTAAAAAGCTAAGTTGTTTTTCAAATAAGTTTTCAAATTCTTCTGGTAATGGTGGTTTAATAAGTTCATAGACGGCAGAATAATGATGGCTTGTACTCAGCTTCTTATTCTTGAGCAGTTCTGACTTAGAGGGAACTAAGGAGCCTGAATGAAGTAAAATATTGGCTCACAGATCACATGACTGCCATTATGAGGCCTAATTATATTAGCCTGATTAAAAAATGAGCTGAACAGTTCCAATGTACTAAGAATTAATGACTGCAAAAGATTTCAATCCAAAAAAGAAAGGGGCTGAGCACAAATGACCTGAATTATGCCAGCTGAAAGTGTGTGGAGGAATGCAAATAAAATACTATAGCTGTCTAGACTTCCATTTTATAATAAGAGATAGGAAGAGGCAAAGGAAACAGGAAGTACAGCTGTCACTATGCAGTCAATATTGTACAGAGCTGTGAAGTTTTTCTCTTAGAAGTAGGAATAATTGATGAGCAAGGGAACAAGAGTCAGCGTGGGAGCTCCTCAGATGGAGGACAGCAATCCAATATTGAATTGGATTTCTGCCTTTTGAGCGAATTCACAAAACATTTGCTTGTTTATAAAAGGATAGTATTACTTGGTTCAAGATCTTAAGAGGGAAGAGTGTATAAGCTACCAAGGCTTCTAAAAGAGAGGTTGGAGGGAAGTTAATTTCAGAAAAGGGTTTAGGGATTCAGTACAAAGAGTGAATGGAAGCATCTAAGTTCCAGAGTGGGATAACATTAAAAATATGTTACTGTCACTGGCATTTTATGTGATGCATTTGTAGGCAATCTCATGCTGGCTGTGAAGGTTTTCTGTGATCTCAGTTTGTTATCTCCTGTGGAGGATCTTATACACTACTTCAGAGCCATAATTAATCACTTTCCTGAATGAAATTCTTGATGTTCAGCTAAATAGATGCCCTGGGAATTGGAAACAATATCACTAACACCTTTGAGCACCAAGATAAATATTTGATCAACTACAGCAAAGATCAGAGACCTTTTTATATTATTTGCCTGTCTCCCTAATAAATCAAAATGTATGCGTTGCACAGGCATGTATATCTCTGGATCAAAAGTGAGTCCAAAAGTCTGTCAGCACATATTCCAACTGTTGAAATTTCCTGCGATCTCACAGCCACCAAAGAACTCTTCCCTTTACCTCTTTGGTGATGGAGCAGAAATTTTCCAGTTAAGAAAGGGTCCTGAGCCACTGTAATACTGAAGTTGTTGATTCAACAGGAAATCTGAAAAGCCATCAGGAAACAGGCTGCAAGGAAGATTTTCACAGGGCCAGAAGAGGCCTGAGAGGCTGTCTGAGCGCTTGCTTCCCTGTGATTCTGTCATCACACCATCAACCCTTTCACCTTTTTTTTGTACCAAATGGACTACACCTGCCATGCAAAATGTTCTAACCAGAAAGAGAGATGATCTGGGGAAACACATCTTGTTTTATTGCCATTGATGTTTGAATAAAATCAGTTCTGTTCGCTTTACATAGACCATGTGTTGAAATATAGACAATATATCATGATAAGACCCTGAAAGCTATTGTTTATTATCTCTCTGTACTAAAACAAAGTTTTCAATGCTCCTCAAACTGTTTCTCTCTTTTCCTTGTTTGGCTTTGTTTTCTCAGTGCCTTGTCTGAGATTTGCCTTTTAACTGTCCTCAGGGAAATAAATCTTGCAGTGTAGAGCTTTTACAAAACTCTTGCAACCGTGAACTCGAAATGTTTAGCCAAGCATCTACATGAAATTTTAAACTGAAAGCATGAAATGAAGCTAATGTTCCTGTAATGTTTTATGAACTGAAAGAACCATACAATCATTAAAAAATGCCTGGCACTGCGGATGTCAGTGAACCTGAAAGAATTAACGGGTCTCTGGTGGTCAGTTAACGTTGGGCGGAACTGTATGCCCGAGAGCAGACACAGAAACAGAGCAATGGAAAAGGAAGGAGCCTCTCTGATGAAAGCAGCAATGACACTCCTTGGTTGCTTTTCTATTTCTCTGTATTTATATTTCAGCCCAAACTAATTTTATCATGAACATACAATAATATGATTTTTTTAAAGAAGAGATACTGGCCTATAACCTCAGGCTTGCTACCCATTCTGGGGCGAAATGTTGTTGTATTTGGTGATACAGGGACTCTCCTCAAGAAGGGGTGGCACACATATATCAGCATCACCGGGATAACATATCTCCTGTAGGTAGTAATCTGAGTCACATCACACGGGGTCCTGAGTCAGCTACTGGTAAATCTATGCAGGTATGGCACAACTTTCAGCTGGAGTCTTTGTCCTGGATTTGAAGAAAAAAATGCCTTTGTGGTATCCAAGGGACTCAGCTAACAGTATGATGGTTTTTCTTTTATTTCTGTGCTTTTGATTAGGAAACTGCAAAAGTTAATGTAATGAACTAAACTTCTGAAATATAAAGGTAAAATTAAATCTGAATTTCCTTGACATGAGTGCTTTGATGTAAGGTTTAGTTCAGCTGGGAGATGTAAGTGCAGAAACTAGCGGTAGGATGGCTTACGTCTGTCAAGTCTCCTACCATAGCTAAAAAGAATGATTTGAACAGTCTGTTGTTGAAATGTCTGAGGCAGATGTTACTTTTACCACCACAGTCAAAGCAAGGGTCCTCAGTGTTTGATTTTCAAAATCCCCTCTAAGTTCCTCACAGAGACATAAAATGGTTTGTTTATTAAATCCGTAATTTTACAAAACTTGTGAGGTCCAGAACAAAATGCCTGATTCTCTGCAATCTCCGGAGGGACATATATTTCCTTAATCTCTTTAAGAACATACCTCCTTCAGTCTAACACCAAGTGCTATATTTATCGTCTAAGAAGACAGTAAAGATTCTGTTCTCTTTCTTTATCTTTTCTGCTACACTCATCACAAATAATTACTGATTTAATGATTTTATTCTTATGAATACAGGGAATCAGCAGTGAAACTTGACTTCCTCTCACATCTCATTTTAAATGCCTGAACATATTCATACTTATTTGTTGCTTTATTTGTCTCAAATGATTTCAAAGGTGTTTTCAAACCTCAAAGGACTCACTTCGCCAGCCACAAAAGATTGATCATCATGCAGCAGCAGAATGCAGTAAAACTAAACACTGCAGAACAGTTTATGCTGAGAAACACAAGTAGAGGCTTTCCTGAAACCCATGTTCAGTTAATAGACTTTTGTTTCCCTCGCAGTCCAATCAGCCAGTCACATCTTTGTGTCCCAGGTATCAAAAACTGAATAGCAGCCCGGGCGCAACATCAGGAAACAAGGCAGTTAAATGGATCTATTTTCTCTATTTAAGTTTCTTCATAGTAAGATAATATGAGTAAGTGGTGTCAAAATCAGAGTGAAAGAATACAGCCAGACTTCAGGCAGAATACAGCAGACTTCAAGTAAGGCTGTGTCTCCAAAGGGGTGTATGTTGAACCTCCTAATCTGAAGCAGCAGATAACGGTCATGGTAGAGACACTCAACCCACTGAAGTTGAACAGATGTTTAGCTCTGGAAGTCAATGGTAAAATTTCAGTGAAACATAATTTAATCCTAGGTATTTAAAAAATACTAGATGGTAATACTAGATTAAGTGGATTTGCTTCTCCTATCCCAGGTCTGCATTTAATTCAGCGACCTTCAGCTGAAACTTTAATAAAATAACGATAAAAGTCATGAATTTTATTTGCTGCATTGCATTCATCCACTGTTCCATGACTAATGTCAAATAGGAGTTTAAAGATGTGAAGAGCAGCCCCATGAGACCCAGACTTTCACACACAAGTTGCACGTATCTCTAAATACCACAGTAATCGCAAGTCAGTTCCCAATGTTTAGAATCACAGCAATGAGTTGAGATTTGGACCTAAACTTTGAAGACAGACTGAAAGGATCAACAGATGAGAAACATGTTTCTACAGCATTAGTTAGGAGAAAGTCACCATCAATCCACAAACACCACCGTAATGTCACATGCTGATTGCCCTAATCTGACACCAAACCGACATAAACCAAATGACCCATGTGTCAGATGTGCAGCAGTCTGCAGTGTCACTCAAGGTAAGCCGGGAAGAGCAGCACAAGGAGAAGGGGCTTGCAAAGCAGGGCTGGGGATTAGCCCATCTAATCAGGGCAGGTCTTGTGTTCTCCCCGAAAAGGGGAAACAGAAGACAAAGTAAAAATAAAGCACAGACCAGATCATGCAGAGGGTGGAGGAAAAACTGGTAGACTGCTTTCTGGCTGGGTAAACTTCAAAGTGTTTGCTAAATGACACTGAGACACTGAGTACAGCTGTAGAGAGTACAGCTTTTTGTCTATACTCCGTCACTCCTCTGAAAAGGAAAGCAGTAACAGAGCCCCTCAGGATGCGAATTTTTCTTTCCAAATACCATACACATTTTTACATGCCCTCGTAGAATTTGTATGCAACTGTGTAAAGAAACGGGTAACACAGATGCCAAATAATACTCACACACATAAACTGCAACAAGCAGATTCAGACATCTAAACAGGCCTTATAGTAGCTCCCCAATATCAGGGTTTCCCCTGCAAGATTCTTTCACCATCCATGATTTTTAGCATCATTTACATACACACAAAACTAAAAATACTCATCATACAGCGCACTGTCCAATTTTTACTTCCTAGAAACCAATACACAGGGAAAGCTTCTTCACTGATTATAAATGGCAAAAGCATTTCTGTTAAAAATTTCTGAGTAGCAGAAGAGACTGTGTAGTAATCGTCATGTATAAAGATTGTGTGGCTTGTCTTTAAGTGAGGATAATTATAAGAAAATGCATATTCTTCAGTTAGTGCAACAAACAGGAATTAGTACAACCTTACCTGGAATAACCTCTCCTGAACATATTTAGGGAGTTGATTGAATGCCTTGATTCAATTCCTTGAAATCAGTGAAAATAGATGTTACCTCCAGTCAGATCTTGTGGTCTCTATGTATCTAACAGAAAGCTGACTTTTACGTATGACAGGGAAGTCACAGAATCAAATACATACCACCAAAAATCTGAGACTTCTTTCTGGTAAACATCTATATTTTAGAACCCAATAAGCAAAAGATCTGAAAGGAAAAGCAGGAGTCCATCAAAGTAATGGAGGTAAAAAGCATGGGATTTGGAGGTTATATTGTATGATTTTTTTTTATTTGAGCACATCTTTCCTGACTTCTTTTTGAGTTATTCTGTCTATTTTTCTCTCACTTTAAAAGTGACATCTTGCTGCTAGGTTTTTCAGCTCTTTTTAAAACTGGGTGTTATTTTCAGAGAAAAATGCATTATACCTGATCCCTCTTTTATTTGGAATAAAACAGTCAGAAATAGTTTGGGGCTCGATTAACCAGTCAGATCCACATAAGTATAGTTGACTCAGGGACTAGCAGAGATAAGAGAAAAATTTTGTAAACAACGTTAGTGTTTCCAAACCAGCCATCCTGTGATTCCACTGCCCAAAACAGAGGCCAGGTCCTCATTTACAGTGAATTCACCCAGAAGCAGCCTGCAGCAGAAACTGGAGTCAAACTCAAAGTCTAGGTCTGCAGCAAGACACCTTAAACTTTGTGCCACTCCATCCACTGCTGTGGTGGGTTAAAAAAGAAGAGGAAAAAAGAAAAAGACAAAACAAGAAATGCTTTTGAATCAATTCTTATAGCCTGCAGTCATATTAAAAAAGTGTTGAATTTTCAAAAGGACTTTATGTGACCTTAGCTTTGATTTTAGCAAGAACAAAACTTGGATAGCACAAAGTCCTTTTGGAAGTCTCATCCTGTGCAAGTGCCAGCAGAAGCACAGAGAGACATTCTACTGACTTGTACCTCTTTTAATTTTATCCCACACACTTCCTCCAGCTCCTCCCATCTCTGCTTTCCACTGGTATCGCCATGCTGCTGCTGGAGTCCTTCTCAGGGAGGCTGAAGCAGTGGGAGAAGCAGGTGGCAACGTGAAGACCTCACTTTCCTCATTGCCGGGGAACCATGGCGACAGCTCTGATGAGACAGCTCTGACGTTCCCTGGCAGAAAAAAAGTAATTTCTGAAAATGTGTTCATAGGCATTATTTGTATGCTATTTGTTTCCATTAGTATACCTAAAAAACATCAGCATTTGAAAATACACACCAATGTGTTATTCATCTCTCTCTGCATAGTTCTTATTGACATGGCCACAAAACATTGAACTTCCCCCCTAGTCAGTATTACCTCAGTTTTCTTAAAATAAATTTGTATTTCGTCATATGAAAAGTCCAGCTAGACCCTAGTAGTGGCCAATATCAGATGCGTAAGAAAGAGCATACAGTCAGTTCTAGTGTGAAGTGCTAGTTCCTCAAATGCCCTCCGGTATCGAGCAATTTGCCAGATGTGGTGTCTTTTTATTTTTAGATGTCGATGGACAAATTCACAGAACAAGAATCTAACTGTGCTTCAATCCCATGCAAGCTAAAATGTCACTCAGTAAGGAATTCCAGCGCTTAACCATGAACTGTGCAAAAAAGTGTCTTTTGTTCATTCTGAACCTCCTGCCTGCCAGTCTCATTCTATGCCCTTTAATTCCTGTATCTGCTGTATTCTGTAGGGATTGATTTAGCTTCTGAAGACAATGCATAATTTGTAATGGTGATCTCTAAACTTTCGGATAGAGAAAGAGACCAATAAAATCAATTATTTGAAACAGTGATGTAATGCTCAACATTACAGTGTGTTTAGACACATCATAGTGTTCATTCTCCTTAGCAGAGTTTCAGTAGCAGCTTAATGGAGAATACCACACTAAGCAGGAGGAAAGCCCCCAAAATCTGTAACTATGCCTCTAACTGAACTATGTGAAATCTGAAAGGAGACCTAGGTTTTTGAAAAAGAACATGACCTCACGCTAGTTGTGATCTCTTTTGATAGGCTATAAGCAAAATGTAATTTAATAACCTTCATATTAGGGTCTAACCACTACAATTTTCAGTCCTGGTCCAAACTCCTGACTTTTCTAGATTGTAAAAACTTTATTTCTACTATGTACGGTAAATAGCAGCATTCAGAAAACATCACTGAGGAACCTACTGTTGATGGAATCACAGCAATTTTTATAGCCTGGCTTACATTTACAAGCAGGAGTATCACAGGGGTCACAGCCCTGCTTCATGTCATATGGCAACTGAACAAAGTTGAACACACACAGTGAGACATTTAGGTGGCCAGCTGGCACAGGGGGTAAGCACTGCAGTATCAGCTTGCCCACCCACGTAGACAGTGTTTTAAAACCAGTAAATAGAAATACAACAGTAGTTTTACAGAAAGGTCAGACCATAAATAATTAATCCATTGGATAAATACATTTACATCAGACAGAAAGGAAAAACTCACAAGCCAAACTTTACCTTGTATAAAATTTTCTGGAGCACATGTTGCTTCCAAATACCATGAATACAAAACATGCAACTCCGAAATAACCCAAATTTTCTGTTGCTTCATGCAATCAGTTACAGTAGTAGAAGCTTAAACCCAAATACATTTCTTACCTTTTGGATGCATGCTACATTTTAATATATGACTTTCTTTGCATCATGAAAACAAATATGATATTTGCATCACATACACAGTTTCCTTTAGGACTCGTCTCATTTTGCAGTCTTCTCATTACTGTGATAAACATTATAATGATCATATTAGCAAATATGAAAGTTGCCTGTGTTATAAAGCTCACTTTGGTAACTGTGTATCAGCCTCTAAGGGAATTTACCACAATTTGCTCTTTCCTCCCTTATTCTCAAGAATTTATTTATGTAACTGTAGTAGTGGGAGAAAGCCATATAATTCTTTTTTATAAAATGAAAAATAATTATAACTTTATACTTTTAAAGTAATAATGCACACTTATCATTCCAATTAATGTAACTGTGAATGAGGTAAGCACCCTTAGGAATATCAGAGATCTAGGGAAAGAGCAGTTAATAAAAATTATATTCAAAGTGGTTTTTGCCATTGAATTTTAAAAATAATGCTGCAGCTTAATCTTATCTAGATGATTGTGAGAGGTCTGCTTCTTAAAAAAAATGTAGCTGAATCATTCAATAATACATTTCCTTTTTTAACAAAGATGGCCTTTCCCTTTCCTACACTACTTACATGTTTTATTAGCGAGATAGCTACATTTCAGTATGTTTAGTAAAGTTAATGAAGGGCCAATCAGAACTGATCCTTCTCTTGTACTGACCAGCTCAGAGATGAAATAGCAAAAACTTTTAACTAAATTTTTCCCTCTAAGCTTGAAGGAGGTAATCAAAGCTGATATACCATTGTTCTTCTAATCCCTGTCCAAGGAAGTTACACGGTTCACAAATCAAATTATTGGGGCAGCATGGGCCCCAGAAGGAGACAGGCAAACAAGCAAAGTGGAATTAGAGAGTCAAATATCAACACCTTCCAATAAATCCATTTCATTCTTTATCCATTTGCTTTGAGACTGATACTTTAAAAAACATGGTTCACTGTATGGAAGTTCCTGAGCAGCTCCCCTATGCATTTCTGTAATTTTTTTATTGGCCATTTTCCCACAGTTTGTAAATAAATAAATAAATAAATAAATAAAAATTGAGCAGTTTTGGGGAGTAAAATGTCTGTTAACCTGCTCTTATTGTGTAGGTTAACTGACAAGAGTACACACTTCTTAATGTAGTGTACAACTAGCCTTTGTTTGCAGAAAAATATCAAAACTAAGATCTCAATAGCATTCAGGAAAAGACTGGACATTTATAAGACAGTAAGAATAGTCACTGTACTAATGAACAGGAGAAATAGGTTTTTCTAGAGCTACAAAAGAAAACTGTAAGTCTCAGAAGACCTGTGACCAGGTCATGGAGTTAGGAAAATATTAGTCACACACGAGAGCTTCTTGAGTTATACAGAATAGTTTTTCCCCATTCACACAAGAAAATGAGCACTATTTTATCTCTGCCAGAGCGACCCTCCACGTACCACACAGCGGATCTGCAGAGGAATGAAGGTCTGCATTTTGCATGTGCAGAAGACACTGGTCTCCCTGGGCCTGCAAGGCTGAGCCATCTGCTCAGCAAATCCTGCTCATTGGATTTGCTGCATACGCCTTACTCAGAGCCTCACGGGATTTTTAAAATAACTCTGCACAAAGAACTCAAGTTTGACTCTCACAAATCCCAGGTTGAGTTAGGAAGACTGCCAAATACTTGTAATTTTGATTAGAAAATAACAGAGATGATAAAAGGGGAACCACATACTGTTATTTCCCATACTTCTTTTTTGAGAGAGAAAAATGAATTTCCAGGTTCTGTTTGAGGTTTAGGCATGATTTCACATCAGTTCTTATTTCATCTTTTCTTAGTTTTCACCTGGTTTTGTTAGAATTCCTAAAGTTTTACTTCATACATTTGCTCACTTACACTTTATCTCTTCTAAATCACAGGTACGGTTTCATTCTTGGCAAGCTACACACAGCTACCGAAGCATGTTAGCAATTAGGGAAGTTCACTATTTGGCTGCAAGAAATAAGAGTTGCAGATCTTCACCTCAGATGAAAATGGATCACTGTTGTAGCTGACACTTGGCTTTCCAGAGACATTTTCCCACTGAGTATTTTGTCATAGTGTATTGCTTAGGAAGAAAAATCTTCTATAGAAAAAAGAGACAGTCATTGATCACAGTCACTAGTCCTTCATGAAAAATCATTGTTCACCTCAAAGAGGGCTCTGAAGTAAAAGGACACACAGGGCAATAATAGTCAGATAATAACTTTTACTTTCCTTCCCTGAGCTCCCTCTGGGGACCTTCCCTCAACTTCTTCCTCTGTCTCTCAGTCCATTCCTCACTGCAGCCTCTGATTTTGACCACTGCGTCCCTCTGGATTTTATGTCATGCATGTAAAAAGACCATGGCTCCACCTGCTTTACAACTAGAGTATATGTTTCTTTCTCGTTAGCACACATCAGATGTAATTAAAGTTTTCAACAGTATGGGAAACCAATGTGAATGGGATCCATATGTTAAAAATAAAACTCAGTATTGTGTTTACATATTTCATGAATTAAGGCACTTTCTTTTCTTCCTAGCTACTGGTAGATTATCTTGATAACCATCATGCATGATACCTATTATTTGTTGCTATATAAAATTAAATTATCACATGTGTAATCAAGCTGGAGGTTTTCTCTGCAGGATATTCACATGCCAGAAGAAGAACAACTATTAAAGATAAGTATATTTTTTCATGGAAGAATGAAAGTACCCAATTATAGTTCTATCTGTATTACTAATGATTTTGGAACAAATAATGAAAAATACAAATCCTCTACCAGTGATATGACTTTCAAAACTCATCTCTTCCCAGAAACACTGTAGGTTGAGTAACAGGAGAAGACTACAAGAAACAGAAAATCTTTGAGAGGGCTAATAAAGAGGGATGTTAACAATTTTTGTTTCAACATGAGTAGATTCTTCACCAAATAATATCCATTATTATGAAGCTATCCAGCTTTGTTCTTCAAATTTTGATACCTAAAAAAAATGTCTGCTACCTACCTAATCAAAGATCTGAGGAATCAAAAAGAAGAGTTAGATCATGGAGTTAAATTAGCAATTAAAATTATCTTCCTCAACTTTTGTAGAATTATTCATTATAATGAGTTTTTTTGTTTGTTTTTATACTGACAATGAAATACAGTCTGAATTAGACATCTGAAATCAAGTAAAGGCTGTTACAACACGCATGGTTGAAAATATACATGGTGGTAATATATTTTCTATTTCAGTAGTTAAAATACACTTTTATATCTGGGTTGCCTTGTACTTTCCATCATACAAAATTATTTCAAGTTCAACACTTCCATTGTTTGCAGTAATCCTTTTAATGTTCAGCATGGAGAAAGCCAACAGGTCACAAAAGTGTCTTTCCCTTTTACTGTGAAATTTCATCTGGGTTTGAAAAAAATCCCTGAGCTCATGGGGCTGTGACCTCACTCTGGAAGTCCGTAATTTCTAGAGTTCACCAGCAGGAGAGCTACAAGCTCCTCTGTCTCACTACCCACCTCAAAATACAGCCACGTTCCCTCAGACTGACTTTTAGCAAGCACAACTTTGCAGCTCAAATGGTTAGTATCTATGTAAAACACTTGAGAGCTAAATTTCTAATGCTAATGTATAGTGGGATTTTTACATTTGCACATAATGGCATTTTGTTCATATTGGGTTGGGATTTTTTCCATTAAAAAATAAGCACCTTCAAACAGATGTTTGATCCTAGGGAATGAAGATATATTCTGAATTCAGGATAACCTCTAAGCCTGATTTTTTCCAGTCTAAATCTGACTTGATACTATTTTAAACAGCTCTTTCCCTCTAAGTTCTTTGTAAGATGGAAATAGTAGTCTTATATGTCAAAAGGAGATAAATGCCTTCATATTCTCCAGGTACCTAGCTGGTACATTGACAAATGCTATAAAAAAAGACCAAAAACAAATGCCTAGTTCTACATTTAATTCAAGCCTTAAAGATGTGAAAGGGATCTGCAGTGAATAATGAAAAGTAAGAAGAAATAGTAGGAAACTGCCTAGAATATGTGTGAACATGCAATTAAAGACTGTACCTTAATGCAAAATGCAGATGAATTGGAACTGCAAATCCACTTACTGTTAGCACTCCTAACTTCAGAGAGCTTTGCAGATTAATGTTCTTTTAATGTATTTCCAAGGAGTTATGCATAAGCCTATACATAAATATAAGCATTGAATGAACAATGGGTCAAGTCTTTAATTAAGGAGATTTACTGTATAACAACCATAGGAAATAAAATGTGGATAACAAATGTCTTTTTTACTGAAAATGAATTTCAAAATTATAACCAAACTACTTAGAAAGCTCTAACGCAAAGGATAAATATGCTTTCCAAGTTAAAATTAAAAGTCATTGTCAAAAAGAAAATCAGTATCTTAAACGAATTTTAACCAACTCAATCAACATCTATATTGATCATAAACTATTACTTTGGATTCATGCTCCTATCTTTACCTTCCCACCATTGCGACGATCCATTGAGACATCATCCCACGCCAGGCATTCCCTCTGGCTGCATCTCCTCTCCCCTTTGGTGATCTTCCTATTTCACAGGTAAGACCTAACTCACCAGTCATCCACACTGCATGGATATTGGTGCACGTTTGAGTCCTGCTCCCAAGTGTGACAGACAGCTTTCACACCCAGTGCAGACAAGGTTGAGAACAGGCTGGAAAGCACGCGGGGGGTGCACTCAACTTCTATCCCTCTATTCAGCATGGATGTGGCCACATCATACCTGCTGCCACCTCCCTTGCTGGCTCACTTGCCTTCCCCAAAAGGTCTGGTGTCCTCCTTGTACAGCCTTTATTACCTGCACCAATGGTGAAACTCCCCACCGGAAGTGATACCTGTGATTAAAAAAAAAAAAAAAAAAACTCTTGGGTTCAAAAGGAGCTTTTTCGTTTTCCAGTAAACTCTTTTGTTGTTGTCTCGGGTGTTCAGAGAAAAGTTTTACAGGTGCCTGATTATTTGTGAAGATCACACTCCTTTTGGTTGGGAGAATATCTGAGTTTATAGGTTCACAGCTGGAAAATCTTCTTGACAGTGATGTCAAGACCTGTGGAGATAGTCCAGGACATTTTCAGCTGCATGGGGCGGGAGGAGTGGGGGGCAGTGACATAGTCTAGCCCTGCTAACAGGGCGTGATATTCAATATTTCCACTGGCAAGAACTCTCTGGGAGGAGATCTCTGACGAGCCTCCATGGAGGGGGCCAGGGGCATCCTGGCCCTGAGCTGGGGCTGAAGGGAGTCAAGATGATCCTCACTGAATTGTCTTGGACAAGAACAGATGACCAAAATTCAAGTACAGGCCTAGCAGGAGAGAAGCACTCAAGCACAGCGACAGTCTAGATATATATCCACTGTTTTCATTCAAAGACCTCTCAAAGCTACCCACTCTGTTCCTGCTCTCCACTTACAGATACCACAGTTTGCTATATAACATGATGCACATTATTAGAACAGATCTTCAGCTGATGTTAATTCAGCTCAGTTAATTCAGAGTTCCAGTGAAGGAAAGGAACAAAGGGTAAAATAAATAAAAATAATGAAACAGTTGCTCAGTTGTTGTAATTGCATCGGCTTCAATAGAACTACACTAATTTCCATCAGCTGGAGTTCCGGCTCTTTAATTTTATTTATTTTACCTCCTGTTCTTAATTTCCTACCCTCTCATTTGTTTGTTATTTGCACATCCTATGGTGGCTTCATTTGGAGTGTAAATTCTTTGAGGAATCATGCTTTTTATTTTTTTTCAAACAACCATGAAATGCAGGATGCAAAGTAAATGCATTCCATAATATATGATGGGTAGGAGAGAGGTGGGAAGGTCTACACAAGGTATTAGACAGGACAGAACTGGCAAAAAACATATCCAAATCTGCCTCCATGCATATTTTCTTCCTTAGACAGGATCTTACTTCATTTACAATGCTCATTGTCCAATTTTCATTTTACAATTCATAATTGGAGAATAAATGTTTTTGGTCAGATGTTTGTACAAAACAGCCTCCATACGTTTCTGGGCAAACGTGCTTTGGTCCCTTAAAAATGTGGTTACTTAACAGACATGTTTCTTAATGAATATCATTTAAATTGAATGTGCAACCCCCTCTTCTAACTATTTGAGTAAGATTTGAGTGGACAATGAGCAAAGTGGTATTTGAAAAGTATCACAGAAGTCTCTGTTGCCTCAGCTGCCACTGGTAAGTAGATGTATTTGAAAAAACATCCATTTGACATATTCTCCCACTTTTAGAGCTGTTTCCTACTTCTCAAAAGAGGGAAACTGGAGAGAACTGAGAGTTATTTTTAAGCAGCTGCATTTTTAAGGTGATCTTTCCTTGTTGTATTTGCAGCCCTGGCAAAGCAGCCAAAGCTCTAACTCGGCCAAGCAGCAAGATTTGCTGAAGACTCTTTACAGAGAACACCCTCGTTCCAGCTCGCAGGAGTTTAAATCTGTCAAACTGCAAGACAATGCAAATACATAAAGATTAAAGCCACATGCAGATATGAAGATGAACTGAAATACAGTATAGTACACTGACCTGTGTAACAGTTCCCTTGAGGCCTCACTACTTGTTTATAAGCAACAAATATATTGCTAAGGATTATTCTGATCATCCTATGACAGATCTCCTCAAAATTAGTAATTTAATAAATCAGCCTCTGCTTGGAAGTGCATTCTGAATATCTTCTTGAATATCTTGATTAAAACAATTTTATTTGCTCTCATTCTTCTCAGGAACTTCAATATTTTTGACATCACAGAACTAGGTATCAAGTATTATATTACTATTATTGCTGGCATTGACATCTCATTGTTTCTTCTACTGACTTTAAACTAACTCACAACTACCCATGCCAGAAATACCAGCTTATTATGTAGACTTGTGTCTGGAAATAGCTTTATCATTCTTCTGAAGAAAAAAAGAAAGAAACCATAAAGCAATCAGCAATAACAATTCATAGTGAATTACTGCATATAATGCTTATTATATACTAGGATTCAAAGGACATAAAACCTGCAATCTTGTAATGAAAATGTGATTACACCTTCACTGCTCCCATGGGGAAGAGAGGCTTTTCCAATACAAAGTGTGCCTGTAGCTGACTGGCCAGCATGTGTGCAGCAGGGGCTGGCATTCAGTGTGCACTACTGCTTCAGACTAGTATTAGGAAGAATTATTTTTTTTTCTTTACATCATTTTAATTTTTCTTTATGCAGATAAACCACAGATTACCAAGATGGTTCTCGCTGTTTATCCTCACTATCTGTGGCAATTTTCCAATTTATTCCTCAGATGTGTTGATCAGCAAATAATACTGCAATATGCCAGCATATCACACAAAACAGCGTTTCACTTTCCCTTTACTTCCATCTTCTCTGTTCTTACAGTGCTTCTACAGGCAAAATAGAAATTTCTGGCCAAGAGCTATTAAGATATCTTTGAGATACAGATTGCTACCTTGGAGTTGTATTATGTGGCCAAAATCATGATAAAAAGATTATACGTTCATTTTCTAACAATGGGTAGGGATGATGTCTTGAACAGTGATTCACATCGAAGTAATTACATTTCATGGTTTCCGTAGCAAAAGTTACAAGTTTCCTCTAAAAGCCTCATTAGTTATCAAAGTGGTGGTATTCTCTACTATCAATGAAATTCTAAATACAAAAAACTATTAAAAACTTCTATATTTTTGTCCTAAAGCTAGGCAAACCTGCTCATAACTTTCAAAATAACATTTTCTTAGCTAAGCGGAAATACCAACCCTTCACAAAAATATATATGAATTTAAATAAGCTCTCAATCATTGTGTCACTCACTTTCAAAAAGATTGGCTATAGTTATTTTTGAAAAGATTTTCATGCAAATATGCCATAAACATTTTCCAACTAGGTTTCAGTTTCCTTATGTACAAATGACATTGCAAGACATCCAGCTAGTTTATACTGATGTGGCAGTGTAGGTGAATGAAAGTTTTAAAAAATTATTTTGTGGAAAAAAGACTGAAGGCCAAGGAATTTGGTGCTACAGTGTTTTAAAACAGGACTCATAGGTCAGAGATTAGGCTACTTGAACAGGACGTATAAACTAGATTTTTTACAGAAGAGTATTACAGCTATCTGCACATGAATCAGCTGTTTCTGGGGTTTCTTATTAAAACATATGCATGATGTAGGAAGCATAATATAATGCAAAATTCACCCCAACCAGATTGCAATCCACTCATACAGATCAAACCCACCAAAATTCCCCCTGAAATTAAGCTAGCACTCATGTAAGGATTTAACAAGGACAGGAGGTCAAAGACTGAGTTGAAGACGGAAGTTGAAATGGAAGTTGTAAAATTTGGTCTGGGGACTACTACAGAGCCAGTAGTTAACGAGTTTAGTCCAGCAGTAAATCAGGAGAGGTCTAAAAGCAAAGGGACTAAAAAGCTCAAAGTTGTCTATAGGATTGTTCTTGTGTTTCAAGAGCTTTCACTTTGAAAGTCATTAGGGTAGATGAATTTGTTATAACAAAACCTCAAGGGATTTGATATTTTACTATCAGACAGGAAGAAGAATTTGATTTCTTCAGTGCAGACTAAATTTATTCAGTTTATGATTCCTCTGAAAGGTCTTTGTATACACATATTTATATATATCTACTGTGAGAACTCTTTCTATGAGAGAAGATATAAACATACTTTACCAGTAATTCATTAAAATTTATATTAGCTTTATACTGTAAGTATCTGTATTAAAACATTCCTAAAAATAACTGACTTTATTACTGACATAAAAATGACTATCAGCTTTGAAATTTATTTCTCTTATCTCAGTTATTTTGTGTTGAAGAGGTTTGCATGGGTTTCTAATGTTAGCACTCATGAAAATCTTAATCTTAAAATCCCTGGTGAGACAGACTTTGTTTTCCTGGGATGAAGCCCACCTAAATGAGAACAGACAGATCTGGTGAAGCAGAGGACAGGAAACCTAGAAGTTAATTGGTTTTTCAGGTTTGTTTTATTCTGGGTTTGTGTGCTACTTTTTGTAGTCTTTCAAAAATCACATCTTACTGATCACTATCAAACGCTCAGCCATAAGTTTATCTTGGTACAACTTATCCAAGACCTCCAAATAAAGTTGATTGTATGGAAAATACTGTATGCTTCATACTTATTTATAGGTTTTCATTAGGCAAAATAAAAATCATAAAGAAACCTTAAAAGCCTATAAAACTCAGAAATATACAATGCTGCTTCTTCTTTTCAAATTAACACTTTGGATTTTTCATCAATAATAAACTGGAATTTATTGAACAATGTTTCTAGATGACTTCATTTTAAGCACAGGCTATAAAGTGTTTTTCCAATTTACATATAAAATTAAAATTTTAATAATAATACTATTTTAATAATAAATTTTAATATTCCAGTATGATTTTCCTTAAACTCAAACACACACTACTGTCACTAGAGGATAAAGAGTTTATTTGTAAGCTATTAATCCCATTTCAGCAGCATTTTTCCCATTACATACTTACTTTTACTGTTCTTAAGAAAATATATCTGTGCAGCAAAAATAAAACAAAAACTTAAAAATGGTTTGCCCTTGATCATTTTTTTATTATAAATTCCTATCACATATACAAAACACTGGAAATATAGTTTATAATGTGTATTTCACAACTGCTAACTTACTCATTTTTAAAAATCATTTTGTGCTGTCAGGTGAAAACTGAAGATATCAACTAAGTTAAAATAAGAACTTGTCCCATTTGACTCAGTCTGGTCACATAATCAGCACTCATTTATAGACTCTTCCATTTATGGTGACACTGCATTTATAAGCTATTACAGAGAGGAGGAACAAATATTCCAGACTGTTTCAGGCTTATATGATGTGCAAACTGCAATTCCAGGTATAGTGATAATGCCATTTACAAATAAGTTCTGTGGGAAAAAATGATTTTATTATAATTACGATATATATTTTTGTTAATCCTTTTACTACAGCTGAGATATTGGTATGCCTATGTATCAGTAAAGGCAGAAGTTTGTGGGTATTGAAGCTTGCTGATGTTTTAGGAGAGAAAATTATTTTCCTCTAATGATATAGCCGAGGAAATCCAGACTGCACCTTTATATCCAGTTTACTATCAATAGATGTCTAAAGTGCCTTCACTGCCACAAAGTAAAACACACTATTTCTGTAAAGTAAATGTTATGTTACTGCAGTACATGCCACATCCCTTGTCCCACTAATAGTTTAAAATCTATTCTTCACAAGTAGACAGGGTTGTTTTTTCATGTATGTATTCTTTATAGCTCAAATACACCGAGTAAAACAAAGATGGAGTCCTAAAAATTTTAGGTCCTCTTTTTGCTTTTACCAAATGTAGAGCCCTTTTTCATGGCATTTATTGTTTACCCACTCAGCACTGCATGAATTTTGGCCCATTATAGGGGCTGAAATGGGGCTGAGGACTGTAAATGCACGTACTAACAGTTTGTTTTTTGCCAAGACTGCATTATTTGTAATAGAACCTAATAACTGCAAATCACCACTATGCAACACCTATGGACACCTAAAATCTGGTAGAAAACAACTGTAAGTAGATCAATGAACTCCAAGGAGTAGAGTTTGTTGTCTGTTAGTGTTGCAGAGAAAAGAAATAAAAACATATTCTGACAGTGTAAAGGACTCTTTTCAATAGATTTTTAAATCTTCAGAGTATTGAAACTCAATCCCATAATTCTTGTATTTATAGCTGATAAGTAGCACTAGTTGTCTTTTATCAGAAATCAATATACTTTTGAAAACGATTCTGAAAACAGAAGTGAAGCAAATGAAAAACACTCAAAGGAAGAAGATATTCATGAACTCTGAATGCATTTTTTTTAAATTTCAGAGTTTTAAAACTTAATTTTCAGACTATGCTGCAAGTATTTTTTTAAATAAAGCAGAAACATCTGAAAATACTTTTTTTCTCTTTTAAATGATATGCAAAAAACCCTTCAACAAATACATGTCTCTACAGTCGCACAACAGTTTTGAATTATGAACTGCATTCTCTAAGTGTTACAGAAAACCATTGTATTTGGCAGCATTAAATTATTTTTTTATTGGCCTAGGATGTGTACTAGTCAAAGCAAAACTATTTGGTCAACCACACATAGAAGACTGTTTACCCATGATTAATATGTGCTATATTAATCACGGATGAGCAGTATGTGTAGACAGATAAAGGGCTGGTTGCTGGCCCAAAGTTTACGTCCATGATCTGTGGATTGTCCCCAGGCAACCACACGTACATTTCCTCCCAGCACAGAGGTGACAGGACAGACCATCTCTGACTACTAAGCAACTCAGCTTTCAAAACAAGCTCCCCAGATTTAAAGCTCTTTTTGCCGCCTTCTACTCCCAGATTGCCACAACTTTTTTGCCATCAGTGCTGCTTGACAGGGCCAAAGGATGCCATCCATTTTGCGTTGATTTAATGACTACATAAAGTAGAAGAAACTCAGGACCATAATCCTCAAGTACCCCAGAAATAGCACTAATTGCATTTGATTCTAAATCAATAGACATTCAAAATTATTTTTGAAAGCACATGAAAACCACAGAAAGAAAAATCCTTAGGAAAGAGGAAAAAAGGTGGGCAGAAGCCTAATACATCCAAATATCCCTTCTGTCCTCTTGTCAGCATCTGAAGTGGAGTCAGGAATTGGATGGAAATGAGTATACAGTGCTAGAGAAAGAAACCTTCTACTGATTAAAATAACTGCTGCAACATGGACAGTAATAATATACGCTGCCCACATGGTCCTGAGAATACATCTCCACCCTATTTTGTGGGCACCATCATTTTGTCAATGTTATTGTTCTCCATGGAAAAAGGAATGTGAAAGATTTTAATGTTCATCCTGCCTTTCTATGAAATTTGTAAATGTTCATCCTTGAGTTCTCTCAGGCAGTAATTCCTACACATCTAAGGAGCATATTCAGAGATAAAACAACATAAATAGCAGCATGTGTATTCATTAAAAGGGGCTAACACCACTGGTCTTCTTTCTGATTTTAAGATAAAATATAATCTAAGACTCAATATCCTGCGAAGCCTGAATTTGGAGAAATCATAACATAATCGAAAATGGGGGAATTAGTAGATCTGCTTGTGTCATGACAGTAATTAAAGAATCTGTAAATGGTACGTATATCCTATAAGGATGCACCCCATAAGGCTGCATGGAACACCTTCAGTGTTTTAATCCTAAGTAGCATAAACTTTGTCTACATTTCTTGCATGAATATTCACTAACTCTTAGGAAGCCCTTCTCACTGTTCACCAGTTCTGCTCCAAATGGCAGATTCAAAGGGACGAATAAGTTTCTCTGACCACCCTGAATGCTAGATTCTAGATGTGGTACTTTGATATACCTCTAACAAGTCCATTTTATTTCAAATTTAAATGCAAAAGCATTATGCTTCCATTTCTGTGGTGCCTGGGAAACTGTCCAAATAAAACCCAGGATTGTACTATCCACATTTTGTAAGCATTTTCCAATGTTCTATGCTTTTTTTTCCACAAATATTGTAGCCAAATAATTTCTAGCCAAATTAGCAACAGCCAGTCATCCAGGAAAAAAAGTTAACATTTTGACGTGTCAAAGTTCTGGAGAAGAAAAGGGGTGAGGAAGAGGGAAAGCTTTCTGCCAAATGCCCACTTTTCTTGTAGATCATGAAGAGACCCCTATTTCATCTCCTTACAGCTGAAGTTGCTTTGGCACTGTGATAATAGTGTGTTGCGCCTTTGTGCACCTTTAAGTAGGTGAGCCAATAAAGGCAGAAATATACACCTCCCTTGTAAGTCACATGAAACTGTTCAACTATAAAATATTAGCATTCCTCTTCTTAGCCCTAGTTATAATCCCTTCTCTTTAGCGTGAAGCTTGGATCACTTCTGAATTTTTTATCCCAGTTCCTTGTCCTCTAACATGCCACCCAAGCAGGCTTTTCAGTAGACCCTGTGTGTGTTTGGGTCACAGAAAAAGAAAATTAGTCCCTCTGCTTTTCATGTTATTGACAGTTTGGGATTGTACGGAACACCGTTCGTATTAACATTCCAGGGCACACAGTTATTATTCTCTTCTGAGTTTTTGTTATTACTAGTCAGGGCAGCTGGTATTTGGACTTCTTCATAGACTTTAAAGAAGAATAATCACAGGCTTGTTCCTGTTCCTGTTTAAGTTAATGAAACTTTTGCCACTACTTCAGTAGGGTCCTGGGCCCTCAACGAGAATTTTTGGAATATCCAGCTTTAGCTTTTGAAGTTCCATATGGTTCAACTCAAAAGTTGTGTCACTTGGGAGGAACAATTTTTGAAATTCTTATTTGCACTCCAAAACTTGCATTCCAAAGTTTGCCAGAGGTCAGTTTAAAAAAGAAATAACTTTATTAAATATGGCATCCTTTTCTTTTCCCATTTATTCCATATTACCTGCTATTTAGCAGGAGCTTAGCGAGCCTCCATATGACTTCTTATTATTTCAATAGGATGCGGTTGCTGTAAGAACAAGCCAGCAATAATATGCTCTGTGTCAATGAGTATCAGTTAATTTGTACAAGTTGCCTATCAAAAATACAGAAGTTGGTGATGGCTTTTATGTTTTAATAGTCTCACCATTCTCTGGCTAAAGATATTACCTAAAAACAGCCACTTTCCAGAACAAGAATATTGTTTGCCTAGACCACCTGGTGCATGCATCATCTACCCACAAGGTGTATCCAGTTAGTGGAAAGCTCTTCTGTTTAACCACCAAAATGTACTGTCACTACACCCTTGCTCTAGGGCGATCATGTGCATAATCTTCTACAACTCACACCTTCACCCAGCATTAATACAAAAATATTATACTTTTACAGAAGTGTGATAGTGATTTATACTGTATGAAGAAGTCACTTTCTCATGAAAATGGTTTGTGCAATCATTTCCACTTCAGGAATAGGATGATATTCTCCCATGATGCCAAGGAAAATACTATGGCTGCTGCAGCAAGGGTGAAACAGCTTTCACTGGGGAAGTTGACATGTTATTTCTTTTGAAAAAACCTTTAGAACTTTCTGAAAAGGGACTCAGTATTTGGTGAAACATTAAGGACTCTTTGGAAAATCTGCTTTGCTTCATAAGAAGTTACTCTGAATGTGGTTCAAAATGTGTTTTTCTAACTAAAGAGAAACGTGTGGTACATATGAAAAAATACAGAAAGCCATGAAAGATATCTTTGTAAAATGTCAGTGATATGTGTCTGTTATTTTTCTGTCTTGCAAGCTAATAAACTTAAGACCAGTTGCTTTACAGACAGGGTAGTTATTAGGTCTCAGTAGAAAATAGTGTACCACAGGGAATTTACAGTATAAGAAAAATGCTCTTAAATATTTGGGGCCATCTGAGCTGCACAGTGTAAGTGTTTTCTGGCTGTAGAGGTGTTATTGTTGCCATAGCCCTGCCACATGATGTTATTCTCCTAAGTAAAATGTAGTTTTTCTATTAAAGAGCTCTGCCTAAGTCCAACAGCAAGTAGCCATGATTTAGTTCTCATACCTGGGATGGAAGATATGGCTTTGAGGACTGTGCAGCAGTAGTAAGGGAAAAGAGGGAAACTGCAATTTGTGGTTTAAATAAAGCAGATGGACTGAAATACAAAGACATTTCTGACTGTGCTGAGAGAAACTAGAACAGTTACAGGACAATGTTATTGATAATAGAGACTGTAGAATATAAACTTGTTGCTTCTGTCTTTCGGAAATAACAGAAGACATCCAATAACAAAAATAGGACACCATAAAAACAAATCTGCAAGGAGGTATCTAACCTTCATGGTTTTATTTTCACGGAGCCCTATTTTGGCTATTAGATGTCTTCTGTTTTTTCTTAATTGTAATTTGAATCTATTTATTGAAGATGCAAATTGGCAATAAGAACAGCTGCTATTGAAAGACTAACGGCGAGACTATGTGGTGATGGGATTTAACAACCACCTTCCAGACAGAAAAATAAACATGAAATTGTATTTTGAAACCCCCAAACAATGTCTGGCTATACACGTTCCTGGCTTTATACTCTGGTTTTAATAATATAAGATAATTCTGCATTAAAACTTCACAAAATTGCTTCATCCTTTATTCCAGGGCACCTATATTGAAGTCGAGATTTTATGAGTGTAAGTAGATTAGACCTGCAGTATTATTTTTAGTCATGTACTTTTTCATGAGTAAAGGTCTCTTTAGATACAAACCAGGTGCAGACCAGCTGCTTTGTGTATCTCTGGAAGTGGCTCCAAACTGAACAAAAAAATTGTAGATACCTATCTTTGAATAATAGCATTTATGTGTCAGGCAATTACTCTGTGTTATTCTTTTGCAACATTTTTCCGTAACTAAAAAATTTGTCAAACTATTTCTTGGTGGGCTCTTCAAACAAGGTCAAAGCAGTGTGATACGATCTGCCTGAACATTTTGTTCATAGCTTCCAAACGGAGCCCCTGTCACCACACTTAGGCGGTGGCATTGAGAGCAGCCCACTTCTTTCCAAGCCGACAGACTGGCTTGGGGGTAACATGGAGAAGAGGCTCCGCTCCTCCGAGCAAGTGTGCAGGCAATTTTATAGCTGTGCAGTGGAAGAGGGCGAGCACACTGCCTGCTATTCCCCCTGCTCTGGCCTGTTGTCATGATCACACGCAATTTGTACATGCTGACAGAGCTATACAATAGCAGCATAGATTTAAAAACAGCAAATCGTGCCAAACAAAACAGCCTTTTGAAACAAGGACTGTAAATCCTAACAGAGGTCAGTGTCTCTTTGACCATAAACAAATGATAATGATTAATATTAGCATTTAAAGTTATGCATGGGAGGGGAAGAATTGCCTTAAGGAAAACTACAATACTTAGAAATAATCTCAACTTTGTTTTACATATCTCCTAGCGATCTGCAAGTGGTAGCTTCTGAATACAAGTTGGAGACAATATTTCATTGAGAAAATGCCATGCAGCTGGAAAGTGAGAAAAATTAACCTATATCACTTGAGTCTAAAGACTGAGAGATTCATATGGTACAAAAATGAAGGCTTGTTGATCAGAGGAAAATCTATTGTGAAACGTTCACTGAGTGAGAAAAATGTTGATTGGGCAATATCAAAAGCAGCTGTGGTGTGACAGTGGAAAAACAATTAAATAAATGTGACATGGCACCAAAATAATCTGTGTGGACTGGGGTCTGTGACGTTACTAGATGGGACAGTGATGTAAAAGCTCCTCACTAAGCTGTAACGGTGCCGACAGTTTCAGTGACCTGCCAAAGGGTGAATATGCACATTACTCAATGCTTCTACCTCCCTTATTTTATAATCATGATCCATACCTCATCTTTCCCACCTGCTACGGCGTAGATAAGCGCACATAAACTTCGTTCACTCAGCAGTTACCTGACATTCTCCATTCCCTGGACTTCTCTTTCTCTTTGTGTTTCCTGAAGCCAACCTTAAAAAAAAAAGAAATCATCTGATAAACAATGTCTTCCGCTAGACAGGAAAAGTGTTATATTAAAGGCATTCTGTACTGTAACTTCTTACTCCATAGGAGGAGAATGAAATATCTATTCATTTTTACTGTTGAGGGCAGAAGATCTTCTACAGCTGTCATTCCTCTCCTCTGAAAGACTATGCAGTGCTTGTATTGGGAATAGACATGTGATGTAATGTTTCAAATACTTCAGAAATATTTGGTCCTGACTCTCTTCTGGTTTACTGCTCTCCAGGAAACTGATGGATTTTAACAGTCTAGCTCAGGTACCCATCGCAATCTAGCCATGGCAGCATGGCAAGTTGGATTTCACTAAATGCTGCTAGAGCCGATATACAAATAAACTAATGAAATATCTTTCCGTTGACACTAAGGGTACCTAACCGCTACCCTTATTTTCTTTAGAATTATGGAGCTGCTATTCAATCATCTTAATTCAAGGTAAACGGGTGTTGGTACAAAAAATAATCTTAACATCTAGTCCAGGTAACACTGAAGGATAGCAAGTTGTAATATTGTAAATACATCCTCACCTTTAAACCAGTGATTCCAATGCAGCTGATAGCATACTGCACATCATTGGCACACTAGAAATCTCCTGAAGGGAACAGGACTCAGCAGCAGAAAACTAAGGTTAATTTTATATTACTGGACCCTTGCTCAGAGGCATGATTGCTGAATTGCTCCATACCAAGATCATGAACAATCCTCTCATTTGCATGTACCCTGGTGAACAGGCAAACAACCAACCAAACAAGACATTACTTGGACTTCAAAAAAGATGGGTACACTAAGGGCACCAGCTCTGGACAACTGGGGGTCCCAGAACCTGGCATACCATGGCATTCCCCAGGAACAAAGTGAGCTGTACATTATTCTGGTTTGTTTCTTTTAGACCTATTCCTAAGTGATAAATCACCATTCTGGGTATAAAGATCAATTATGATGCATTGTGTCACAATCTAGATGAGTAAGATATCATGGCTATCAGTGTTTCTCACATTGGCATGGGATGAGAAATTGCTTTGCATGCTTGAGAATATCAGAAAGCTGAAATCCAAACACACAGAGAGAAAAAGGCTTATATACTTGTTTCACTTTTCATGATTTTCTTCTTGAACAAGAAATCCAGTTTTAATTTTTCCTGTTCATTTGCATCACTTAAAATGTAATCAGTTATGCCAGTGAGACACTGTCAAGAGACTAGATTAAAAAAATCTATCATAAAGAGAAAATGTGTCAAAGGAATGCAAGTTTGTGCTCCAGATTATTATGTAGTAACTTCGACTTAATGCAAGGCTTCCAGTTTTCTATATATTATGTTTGTAATAGTTCAGTCAAACTTTTATTTATTTATTTTTTAACACTTCAGAAGGTGTGAACAGTTTTGGCTCCTAAAGCTTTCTACATTTCCGCAGAACGGGTGCAACTTGCATTCAAGCTTCCCCAGCACTCTCCCACCTTTCTCTCAAGGGACCATTTTTAGGATGAATGCATGGTTTAATCTTCATGACCCACTCACTTGCTGTTGCCACTGTGACTGCCAACAAGTGACTGAAATTAGTTTTAACTGCAATGCCAACACTAGAAGTAGTTAGACTTTCATGCATATTTTTGCATTTAATTCAATGCATATTTTTGCTACTGTTAATCTGAATCAGTGACCTAGAGCTAATGGATTCAATAGGCTTTTGCTCAAGTCTGATCAATCTATCACTAATACAGCTGGGCAAAAAAGTACAAAATATACCTCAAATTTGAATATGATTTTTTAATGACCTTCTCCATTCCTAATTCCTCCAGCCTGCTTATTTTTAGGTCACCCTAATGTCTAAAACAATCATCCCAAGCAGCAATGGGTTATCTTTGGTGTCTACAGTCCATTCCATTCAGTTTGCTTTCCTCTTTTTTAACAGCAGCTGGGAAAGTAATTGCTGGTGGAAGCACATGGACATACTGAGCGTTAGCATCGCCAGGACTGCATTAGACCATGTGGTTAACTTGAATCACATGTGTTTGGATTCCCTGTCTTAATTTTGAACCCACAACATAAGAGGAGCATATTTCCCTGCTCCCACATCATTAATTGCAATCACTGTTATACAAATAATCTGCTTCATAGATAAAAATGTTTTTTAAAAAAGTTGGGAGAGAGACAATAGATCAGCTAACAATAGACCGACTGATCGTTTAGGAAAACTAATAAAAAAACTACTGACATATTAATAAACCATTCCTACTCCTGGCTTGTCAAGGATTTGGACTGTGAAGTATAACAAATCCAAAATCCGTCCATTAAATTCTACTGACACTGAAATCTATAGGAACTCTGATTCTTGAGTAGGGCAATGGGTCAGTTCAGTGAGTTCAGCCAAGCACTAAGGCCTGAAATTTGGCTTCGGAAATCCTGACGTGCCTCCACCTCTGAACAATCACAGGGTCTTACACCAAATGTTGTAAACAGCCCAAGCACAAGCATCCAAATGGGTATGGAACGGAAGAAGAAGCTGCATTACGTTTTAACAATAAAAATGATGTTACCTTCTGCCTTACACAGATTTCCTACGTGACAAACATCAGAATTAAACAGTTGCAATATTCAGCACATTTTTATCCAGATAAATTTTGAAAACATATTTAATGCAATATTGTAGGGATTACAGAATTCAGAAAAGGGAAAGTCTGACTAATGCTGCAGCTGTGCAGCATTCCAGTGAATCCAAGCCATTGCCAGCATTTATTAGCCACTCAGCCTTTGACAATAAACAATCTGCAGCTCACGATCATATATCCAGACAGATAGATGTACGATATTGTTTACATAGCCACATTAACACTGTCCTGTTTATGCACAGTGAATATTGTCCACCACTAGCTTTAATTCAGCGAGGCTTTTATAAAAGGTGTAGCCCACTTTTGATTTCATTTTCTTTTACGGCTGTAGACAATTAAACTATGATCTGTTCACTTGTAAATTTACTTCTGTTTTCTGAAAGAGTTACTGTGGGTAGGAGTTCATGAATACTGTTATTGCTCACACTGAAATACAGGTTTCCTTCATTTTACAGAAAAAAAATCAAAGTTTAGACAACTTTTAATCAGAAACCATATCTTTCCTACAGTATTTGGAATACAAAAGAAAAATCAAACTACTTGAAGTTATGATAGTATAACCTTATTCCTTACAACAGGAAGCAGGCTTTCACCCATCATATTAAGTGTATTTTGAAGATGAAAATAGCAGTGGAAATGATCATTTTAGTATTTCTCTAGAGGAAAAAGTACAATGTTAGGAATAGCAAAGAAATCATCATGATACTACTGGCCTGTCAAATCAGGTGAAGAAAAAACTCAGGGACTGTTATCAATCATTTCTTGAATATGTAGTACAGGTTTTGTGAAGTCTCTTCTGCTTAAGCATGCACTTCACGTTGCATTCAGATCACAAGGCACAGACACGATGGACTCAGAACACCACTTGTCTTACCTGCAGCCATCACCACATTATAAATTTCACTTAAGGGCCTTATTTACATTTGGTGTCTGGTACAGATGAGGAAAGGAAGGAAGAATTGTCATTAACTGCACAAAACTCTGCTCAGTATGAAAGTGCTTTGGCTTCTGGAAATACCTGGTTTGCACAGGACATGCTCGAGGGTTTACAACACGTGATCCAAGACACTTGCTTAGACATATAGCCTTAAAACTGGAATAATACCAATCAACACGAATTTCAGATCAGTAGTTCTGAGAATGGTCTAAAGAAGAAAACAAGAATGTGTTGTAAAGGAACAGACAAGTAAGGAAATGCTTCAATGTTTCCAATATTACAAAGCAGTAAGCTATGCAAAAGAGCTTCCAGTTTAAAAATAAAAAATGTTTTTTTCAATACACAAAACAAAATAATTATTTGGCCCCCTTTCTCTTCTATTTCTTTCAGTGAATGAAGAATGAAATACTACTAGTATTATCCAGTCCTGTTCTTGTCAAAGTCCAGCATATCAGAAAAAAAAATCTCAAATAATAATACTGAGTAAGAGATTGTCAGCTGGGGAGTGTTTTATCGTGGTACCTTGCTAAGACAGTTTTATAAATATAATCCAAGAACAAGTGGAAAAAGCAACAGAACCCTTGTAATATATGGAAGGATTAGAGAAAGAATAATATATCTACTTGCATTTATATTCAGCACTGTGGAAGATTAAATACAATGGGAAAGTATTGTAAAAGCATATTTTACATTACCATGGAATTTTCCCTTCAGTGCAACCACCTCCAGGACATCCAGGCTCCTAAAAATGATGATTCTCAAAACGGGCTTGGGTGGTTACGAGGCTAGCCAACACCAGTAGGGACGAGGGCTCAAATGGGGACCCCACTGACCCCACTACCCAGGCGCCCAAGCTGGCAGACATGGAGATCACGAGCTGCCACAGTTTGCAGTGCAGCATTTTAAGGCAAAGCAAACTGGGTGGTGGTGCACCTTAAACTGGCACGCTGTAGCTTTTGGAACGAGTAGACAAGCAGCTCAAACAAGCATAATGCAGGAGGGGCACGATGGGCAGCTCTAGCTGCTACTTTCAACAGTCATCCCAGACTGCCTGTGCTTCTCAGTCATTAAGCTCCAAAAGGCCAGACACATGGAGGAGTTTATAGCAACAGATATGCCCATTGATATGCCTATGTCCAGGAATTACAAAGAGTTGAAATCATATGGACTTGGATCCTTTCAGCAATAACACAGAAGCGCAATTTTATTTCACGCATTCAGTTAGTGAAGTAGACAGACTGGTAAAATTATCCCTGTGTTTTTCCAAGTTTATAGTAATTGTACTCACAGGAAAATCTGCATTTCCGCTTTTATCTGAGTCCAGTTTTAGCAAAAATAAATACAATTAAGAGGTAATCCCAGTTTCCAAATACCTGTGAGATCCACTTCAGAACCAGGAATGTCAGAGACGACTCCATGTTAGCTCTGTTCACACTGAGTCGTCGCTCTTGAAGCCGAGCTAGGGAGCAAAAATTCTGAACTCAGAACTGGGTACATGTCACAGGAGTTAATCAAACACTTCTGCAGTTAAGCTATTTTCTGAAAATTTTAGTAAAACAAGTGGTGTCAGGATGCCATTTCAACCTGAACTTGCTCAGTGGCACAAAGATGGCAGGTGGTCAACCAAAAATACTCAGTATCATAGCATCATGATAAACCATAACATTAGTAGCACTTGCATCCTCTTTCATTAATTACTGAAAAACACAGGAAATCTTAACAAACTGGGATTCCCAACATGGCTGATAATTCACTATTTCAAATAGAATTCCACCCCAAAGAAGCAGGATATCACCCCTGAGTTCTGGCTGAGTTCAAATTAAAAAACAACAGTAGAGTATGTGCTGCTGGATATAGCAAAACAAAGAAAACGACTATAGCTAAACTGAGATTATTGAACCTGAGAGAGTTGCTGGAATCAGTGATCTCCAGTTGCAAGTTTACCATGGTGGTCTGATCCAGAGGGCATTTATTACTATATAAGGAGCACTGGCCCAAGAGACTAGACAAAACTCAATAAATACATTTTTCATTTATGAGTGCAGTGATAACCCAGACAGTCAGCTAAGATCCTTTAACAACAACAAAAAAAAATTCTTTTTTTTTGGCCTTTTGTTAAATCTTTTTGATGCTTCAGAGGTTTAGGAGAAGCTGTGGTTAGGGATCAGGAGCTCAGATTCAGCTGCCTGCAAGTGATAGGTATATAAAAGATAAAAGGGCCACAATACCATACAGCATCCAAGCAATCAAAATGAACACTGGCAGGGAATTAGGAAAAATAAGAAAAGCAAAGCCTGAGGTACACAATTCAAGTTGCATGCTTCTCTTAAAAAAGGTACAGAATAAATCCCACTTCTTTTCCATTTTAAATCACTCCTTTTTTAATTAATAGGTGAAGTGATGAAAACTAAGGTAACATCGAAAGGCCAAAGTATATAAGCAATAGCTCCTAGCTTGTCTTATCCAGAATAAAGGATAACATTTGCAACTAAGTTTTTTATCCATGGCAGCTGCCTAAAAAGTAGGATCCTAAATCCATACTTCTTAAAGAAATGCTATCATTTTTCAAACATGCTAAGCTACTGGCTTCTTTTTGGTCTTGAAATCAAGGCAATTATTTATGTATATAATATGGTTTTATTACAGCCTTTCTAAAAAAATCCAGCTTTGCATTTGGTTTTCCTTAATGAACTGTTGCTGAGATTCTCTGCTTCTACTTCTAATTACTTGGTTTTGAGCAGAATTCACTGTGGTTTTGAACATCAATACTGCTTTAAATTAAAACTCAACCAGGTTCTCAGGATAACCTTTACTTGCTGAAGTAAGACACTGGTGATAAAGTTGAACAGGACTGTGGGAAGAAGTTGATATTTCATCATATACTTTCAGGTGACTGTTTCCAGCCTTTTTTGCATCTACAGCATCCTATACTTTGCTAAGCCACAGGACAGGAAACCTCTCCAGGGATCATGGCTGCATTTCTGAATAACATCAGGCAAGTAGTGTACAGACTTTATTCCTCATTCCTCCCACATAATTTTAGGCCCCTGCACGGGAAGACAAGTCACTCCAGGCACCTTCTTATGGTGATTCAGCCCACTTACATTTCATAGCCTTTTGGCAATTCCCACATCTCTCCACTGCAGAGACTCCAGCTATTCCGTCCCAGTTGAGGCCTCTGCCTAAAATTAGGTTGGATGAAACAGGTCAGATTTTGGAGTGGATTTCAAAAGAAGTCTTGCCATTTAAAAGGTGGCTTGAAGTTAAGATCCTCTCTCTTCTCCATTTCTCCCTCCTTAATTTAGGAGATAATAATTCTTCTTTAGCCAGCAGAAGTAATTCTTGGAATAAATTCCTTAGTGATTCAAAACCATATATTTCAGTATGCAGGCAGGCAGACAGGATGATGTTAGGCATGTTATCAGTTGGCATTTTCTGTGAAAATCAGTTCATTGGACAAAACATCCCATTTGAAGTTTGAACACTTCAAAGAATTTGGAGTAAGTTTGAAGATGAAAAGCAAGATGCAAATGTTAATGAAATGATGGGTATTTCTTATTTCATTGAAAATACTTTGCCCTGCTACAGCACATTATGTATGTATTCTGAATCTAGAAGTCTTCCCAGATGAAAAAAAAAAAAAAATCGTCCAGACACAAAAGTTTGTTTCTCAGTATAATCAGAGGAATATCAAGCACAATAGAACAGCTATCTCTGTATTTGCTGAAACAGAAACTTTAAGAACATTCTTTTTTACATTTTTTTATGTTTTTGTTTATAGACCTGATGGGAGCTAGCAATACTGCCGTAAATCAAACAGAAAATAAAATATTATGTGCACATTTTTGAGCCTACAAAATGGATGCCATTTTGAAGGAATTTGTAATTTATCTCATTGAACAGTTAATGTCCTTATTAAATAAAAGGAGGCCTCTACACTTACATAACATAAAGTAATTTCCATTAGAAAAAAAGACATTCCTGCTACCACAGCAGACATCATCCCCTCACACTTGCAATTCATTGGCATGCCTATTGCTGCTATAGAAATCATTTGCTGGGAAAAGGAACATGAAGAATTATTTAATGGTGTTCACTTAATATGCCTTTAATATGACTTAGCAACTGGCAAAAAGAAGGAAAAACAGCACTACACACAACCAGATGGGTCCCCATGAACGGCTAACACAGACCAGCAGCGAGGGCGACCACGGTATTTGAACACTTTATCCTCTACCACACAAACCCAGTCAGAAAACGTGGAAAGCCTGGCTTGAAAATATGTGTTAACTGGGAGCAGACGTATCATAAACGCTTTGGAGAGGGTGCCACATCAGCAAGTCTGTACACATAACCGCTCCACAGACGTAGAAATACTGCTCCTCTGATTCTGCTGCCAATTTGTCCATAGGTTAATTGGCTAAGTCACCAACAGCCACCTCAATGCAAGCTGGAAATCTCTAAATTAAATTGGGTCTGTGGTATTCATTCATTACGAAAAAAATAATTACTCCATATGCAAAGTAAAGTTCTGAATCATGCTGAAGAGCTGTATCAAATGCAAGCTATTTGTATGACAAATTAAACATTGAGGCAGAGATTTTCAAACTTCCTGAGGACCATAGGTGACCCCTTTCTATTACCATTAAATGGCTATGAGGCATCCAGAACCCATGTCAGCTTTGCAAATTTCTGAGTCAATTAGGAATGTTTGTTCTAATTCATATTTCATGTTTGGGGGGGTCTATTCCTGCTACAGCTGAGTGAAAACAGATTTTGGTTTCACTTCTGTAGGAGGATTAGAGCTTTCATGAGACCGGACTAGCCAGAACTCATTTCTTCTTATTGTTCTTTGTACAATCTCTGTCAAAAAGTGTAACCTCACAGTACTGACACCTGATGCACTCAAAACAGAGAGATACACCGCCTTGCTTTGACATTGTCATATCCTGCAAAGATCCACTAGGTTAATCCAGGGTAAGTGAGACTCAGGTCTGGTTTACAGCAGAATATACTGCTCTAAAAGCAGATGGGAAGAAATGTCCAGAAGCGTTATTTATAAATGAAGATAAGTGCTGGCTAACTCTCCTGCCTTATGCTTATATCATCTAATTACTTTGGCATGGTGTTTCCCTCTTTCATGTTCCAAGTCTGCTTTCTGCTCCAGCAATTCACATCATTCTCTTCCCTATCTCTTACATTTTCTTTCCCCTCTCTTTAGATACACCATTAAAACCCTAAGTAAACTAAGCTTCAGAAGTTTATATATGCTCTGCGGTACATATCTTTTGCTCCCAATTTCCAATCAATACTATTGTTTTTGTTCATTTGTTTGTTTTTTTGCTGCAAGACAAGATGTTGCAGTGGGCATGCTTTGAGTGGGATCTCCCAGACCTTTTTGCTAACTCCAAAGCACCTCAAAAATAGTAAAAAGAGCTATGAATCCCAATGGTGAGGTTCTGTAATTCGAGGTGGAGGGGGACCACAGAACAATGAACTTTTCTAAAGAACAGAGAAAGCTGAGTGAGGCAAAAAAGAAATAAAAAGATATAAAACAAATCTGGGCTCCATTAATCATCTTTCTATAGAGCAGGGCCTTTCCTCCAGTATTATTTCTAGTCCAGCAGCCTTTAGACAGCTTCCTGGGCTAAAGCAAGTCCTCCCAGATCTTTTTAAGTGCCTAAGAGGAATGGCTTTCCTCCATCACCTCTGGCTGCATGATCCTTTCCCTGCCTTTCACAGTCGCTCCCAACACTGCATGCTTCTTCACTGTTGCCCTTCTCCTGCCTCCATTTCAGAAGCTTTTCCCAACCCACCACTCCCAGGGAAGGACTTACCTTTCCCTCTTCCCTCCGTCCCAAGGGTTTTGTCAGACAAAGGGCTGCAGGCAGGACAAGGTGAACGGCCAGCTTTCAAAGGAGCACAACATGAGGGAAATTACGAACAAAGAAATAAGTCAGGTACCATCCTGTACAGACTGAGATACTATTTCTAGAATTGCATTCTCTAGCATTCCCTAAAATGTGGATTTGCTAGAACCATTTTTCTTAACAGCTCTGAAATGGAAAGACAGAAGGAGCCTGAGTGAATATATCAGCCCAGTTGGAGCAATCACAGGCATGTGGGCTTTTGTACCAGATGGAGGTCTTACTGATGGGGCAAGATGAATAACTCGATTAAAAGGAGATCATAGAAAAGGTGGAAGGCCAAAGGTGACTTTGTGTCATGATGAGAACAAAATAGGAAAGCCCCCCAAATCCATGTGTAGCTGTGTGATGTAAAAATAGGGTGTTGACTGTCTGCAGGATGGTCCTCGCCACGACCTCCGGCCTGGCTCCTACTGCTGGAGTAAGCAGCCAACGTGATGAAACAGGGCAAATTGTAATATAATATATGGCTTGTATGTGCTGTTAAAAATTTGTAGGCGAGATGCCTCTTTCTCAGTCTCAACTTCTAAAAATCCTTGAAGCCTGATAGGATTTACAACTGCTTCAACTGTTTGAGCTACCTAATACTAAAAAACAATTCTTTCTTCCTCACCACCTGTATCTCCCTCTTTTTGATTTAGCTGAATCTTTGTGGCCATATTTCTGGGCACCTTATTTGAATGGAAGTAGTAAAGCTTCATAAATGTGTTTCAGTAAAGCGCATTTCTAATTCTGATTTGACGTAGTGAGATATAATTCCTCACTCAAATGGTCTAATTACAGTGGATTAAAAAAATACAAATGGTAGATCTCTCCCTTCAAGCACAGAAAACTAGGAGGTACCTGGCAAATAGATCATTTTTAATTATAAATATTTTTACTAAATTATTACTAATATGGGATTTAGAAAAAAGACTATAAATATAATTTAAATCTCCTTCGCATCAGTTTTTAAAACCAGTGCTTCATTAGCTCTTCTTCCATAGACAAATGGATGTTTGCCACTAGCATTAATTTGTTAAAAATAGATCAGTACCAAGGGAATCTTTGATCTGCAGAATTATCAATTAGAAACTTAAAATCAGGAAAGTGAAAATGCTTTGAAGATTTATTAGTAACTTGATTTATTCTCAGTTATTAATTCTCATTGCATAAAATAGAAAACATGAAACAACAAAGCGTGCATGCTGGCTCTGCAGTGATCCTTGAAATAATTAGTTTCCTATGAGTCCTGGGACATATGTTATGGGCTATTTAACTACATAGTACATGTATTCCTATGAAAATTTAGGCAGCATCTGTGAGAGACACATTTGTGACCTGTATTGCAGCAAATAATACATTTGTAGCTAAGGTTTTATGAAAAATCAGGTAAGCTTTGAAGTGTTTAACTAAATTTCCTCTTCAAATTTTCTCTAAAAATTCCCTCACCTTGCAGTAAGAACAGAGTTGATAGTATCATTCCAATTCAGCTTATTTTTCTTTACTTCTGGCTATCATATTGATGGGAATTAAATGTAAAGCACTGGGCAAATCAGATCATTTTATGATTACACACGATAGCCTGCTGTTCAGAAAGAAATAACAAAACATCAACCTTCCTTACGTGCCATTACAGTTTCTTCAAACCTAAGCAGTCTACTCATTTTGACCAAAATGCTGCACACTGACATTGTACTCACATGTGCAAAGGCATGCGTAAATCGTAGGTACCCATAACATATATAATCAACGCATTTGGTACTTCCTGCCGGTGACTTAGCCCAAGAGACATGATCTTAGCTCCATCCTGTTAGGCACATCTACTACCCTAGAAATACTTTCTGTGAAGCTCAGTATAATTAACTAATCCAAGTGGTTACTTGAAAATCTACAGTGTAGAAGACATTTCTGGACTAGCTGAAGGGGTGGATTGACCGGAAAATGAATATACAGGTGGGAAAAAAATAAATATTGTTTATGGAGCACTTGAAACAGCTACAAGCCAAAATACTTTGGCTCAGCATGCCTTAAACACTTAGATAGATGAAAGACAGACTGGGCAAGAAGGCTACCAAAACAAAACAGCGTTTTAAGTTTGACAGAGTAAAGAATTTAAAAAAAACCATACCGTGTAAGTCAAAACAATGGTGATATATATTGTATCTGCAGATTATAAACTTTAGGAGGCATTACATTTTCAGTTTAGAAATATTTTTTCAGGATTTTATATGAAACCAAAGTATTCGAGGGAGATTGAGAAAATAAAATCAAAGCTCTTTTTAGGAAGCTTTTACTGAAAAATTCTAAACTTCAAATGTTGTGAGGGCTTTTTTGTTAAAAGCCCCTTCTGCAAACAAGGTCTTTTCCCTCAGCGTGTTTTGAGGGAGTAGCTTTGATCAACCTCAGAGAAAAGGAGGAAGTGTGTCAGGGTGTTTCGGTAGCAAGCTAACGGCCTCACACCACACACTGAGGTTCACCATTTAAATATCGCAGCAAATTACCAGAAGCAAAGCTATGTATCGTAACAGCTACATAAGTCGATGTCCTTGAGGAAGGACTTACAGAGCTCCTCCATCATTCAGGAATTGTTTGTGCGCCCAATTTTGAAGGTTCGTATCAAACATTCAGTTCACCTTGTGCAGTCCGAAGTGGAGATGGCACTTTTTACCCCTACGTACAAAGGAAAAAAAGAAGAAAAGTAAGTTATCCTGTGTCAGTGGGAGAAGTTCAGAGAACAAGTATTCTCCCTGGCAATCCCCAGTGTTTCTCTAGACTTTCCATTTGCGTAATGGGTGAATACCCGAAGATTCAAATCGCAACCCAGATGAAACCCCAACAGTTAATCTCTTCCGTCACATAAATCTACAGCAACTTGTTCTAGGAACCAGGCTTCACGCTGCCACCTCATACCTGCGATATTTTTAGTATTTCCTGGTTTCTGTCAGGAGAGAAATCACAAAAAGTTGGTTTTCCTGTGCATTTCCTTATTTGCCATTCTACCTCAGAAGAAAACCAGAGCAGAGAAACAAAGGGGAGCAGCACAGCAACTACCTCTGCACGCCGGTTGCTGCCGCGTGCCCTGAGAGGAAGCAGTCTGATCATTTGAAAATGCTTGAAATATAGCTCAAACGTGCACACAGCTACTTCGAATCACTCTCCAGCACACTTCCAGTGATTTGTACCGTTCTGTTAACTTAAAATAGTCAGGAACTGTGCTTGTGGCTGCTTTGCATTCCCAAGTGGCACAAAAAAAAAAAATGGATTGTACTAGGGAATCCACCTTTCATAAACTCTCCACTCCCTTTTTTCACCAGTTATACCAAATAATTAACATGTTAAAAAAAAAAGACTTATTTGAAGACATAAGAAAAACACATACAAAAGCTGTGATTTTGCCTCACTTGAAAATTATTTCCATACTCATTTCCCTTCCTTTTTTCAAAAGCTCTGTCTGGTGATCTCTGACACGCCAACGCAGCTGTGAATCCCGCAGAGCGCAGGGGGGCTGCGGTACCCCTCTGCGGGAGCGCACCCTCCGCACACCCGTGGACGCCCACGCAGGTGTCCGGCACGCCACAGGGCTGCACCAGCACCCGTCGCTTTGGGGAGCACCGCGCACGCGAACCCGACGACACATCCTGCCCCGCACTAGGGGCAGGCGCGCGGAGCGGCGTCTGCGGACCCGATATATATATCCGCGCGCACAGACGTGCAGTGAAGAGGGCAGAGCGCCGAGGCCGGAGAGGGAAAATGGGAGTAACAGTTTCCTGAGGACTGCTAAGCCAACACGCTATTAAATATACCGTCTGACATTGTTCTCTTCTCTCGCTCTTGCAGCTACCACATGTGATGGAAAAAGTCCAAGTCAAACACTCTCACCAGAGCATGCTCCGAGACAGATGACTAGGCCTCAGCTTTGCCAATACAATACGGTCCTATTTGCTATTTATTTTTGTAGTTCAAAGACCTGGCAGTGGCCCATTTGATGCCTGCTATAAGGACCAGTGCGCTCCTGCTTACTGCCGTGCGATTCGCAAGCCCGCGGACGGCAGGCACGCAGGCCGGCATGTGCCAGTCACCCAGAGAGCCTCCGCACAAAGAGCGCGGCGATTCTCTGAAAGGCAGAAAAAAGCCAGCTCCCGTTTCCCCTTTGAAAACCTGCAATGACAGGCTGCCAACTGGAGGACCTTGCTTTAATCACAGCAGCCACATGAAAGAGGTTATTCTGTTTATCTTAGTTCATTTAGGAAACCGGTGATAAGTCTGCCATGAAAAAATTCCCTCTTCTCCCCAAAGCTGGCATACTCGTCCCAAGACAGGGTCTTTGATTTCATTTTAAGTGAAGTTATTTACAGTCATATCACACAGCAGATGAGTTTTTTCATTCTACTAGATGACTTCTTCTCCCTAAAAAGCATGATGTGAATACTGCAAAATTCCTACTAAGTACCACGGCCTCTCCAAGTGGAAGTGGTGGGAAACCAGCAGCAGCTTTTTCTGAAGCAGCAGCCAGCGTGAGCGCACAGGCCACGTCCTTGACAAATGCACCCAGCAAGGCGGCAAGGGCGTGCTGGAAGAGACGCTGCGGCCCACACATAGGAGGGGACAAGGACGAGTCAGGGCAGCTGCCAAAGTTTTAATTTCTCCTCTGTCACTTCCCCCAGGTGCTCAGTCACATTTGCCTCTGCCAGGATCGAAGCTGGTGTCAAGATGTGTGCAACATGACTAGTCTTTTCCCCTCCAGTGCTCCTTTCATACTAGGCTTTCCCTGAGCTGCTTTCGCTGGCAAGAAGGCTCCTACAGTAGCAAAGACAGGATCTGAGCAGCAAGCCAGTGATTGCGCTAACTGTAGAAAACCCCTTTTTTCCAAAGAGCAATTCAAGGAACCATACAGTAATTTAAGTTGGAAAGGATTCCTGGAGGTCCCCTGTGCAAACCCCTGCTTGAATAGGGCCAGCTTCAATGTTAGCTCAGGTTGCTCAGGGCTGGCCCGGGGGAATTTTGAGTATCTCCAAGGACAGAGATCCCACAGCCCTTCTGGGCAGCCCCTTCCTGGGCTTAGCCACCCTCACCGTGAAGACATTTTTCTTCCAATCTAATCAGCATTTTCCTCACTGCTACTTGTGACCATTGCCTTCGTCCTTCTGCTGCACACCTCCAAAATGAATCTTGCTCCATCGTCTCCGTAGCCACCCACACAGTAGCTGAAGGCAGCCGTGAGCTCCCCCCATAGTCTTCCCTTCCCTGGACGAACCAAGCCCTCTCTGCCTGTCCTCATACAGCCATCCTCTGCATCATCCCTCGGCCACCCAGCTGCTCTCTACCAGACTCGCTCTGTTTTGTCCCCTTGAGTGGGGGGCCCAAAACTGAACACAGCCCTCCAGATGGGACCCCACAAGGTCTCACAGTTGCCAGATAGGGAGGAATGATCATTTCCCTCGACCCGCTGGCCAAGTGGTCCAATATTACTGCAAAGGTAGACTGCTGATTCCTGTTCAGCTTCCTGTGCCAACTGTGAACACTTGCAGTGCACCATGTCGGATGCCTGCTTTCTATGCAAACACACGACACTGATATTTAATAAAAAGGTGCAGATATATTTTTTTAATTATTTTTCTATTGCTAAATAATATTTTGCTGTTCTCACAAATGCACACTGATTTTTACTTCTCCCACTAGGCTTTCCGAAGATAATAGGACTACTGGCTGTGTAGGCATATTACATAAAGATATGAGACTGGATCCTAACTATTGAATAAGAGGATGAGATATATCTTTGCCATGGAATAACAACAACAGAGAAAAACAAAGATACAGACTAATTGCAGATAAAATCTTATATTTCTCTTCTCCATAAGTTAGCTTTGGATGTGGATATTTGGCCATGGAATAGCGTGGATAATTAAAAAGTTACTGTTCTCCCTATAGATCATAATAGTATGTACGATTTTTTAAGTTTGCCACCATATAGAGACAGCTGGCTGCCACCAGGGCTGTTTATTGTGTAGCCAGATTCTGTAGTTCTGTTGCATTAGTCTTCTGGGCTCATCAGATACTTCACAGGATTTGAAAGTCCATGAGCGCAATTTTCTCTCTACTAATGAGAAGTATTAGAAGGTGTGAAACAGTTGACAAATCCTTCTGAACCTGATGAATGCAGGGTAGTGACTGGGATGATGATGGTAGTATGTGTTGGACACTGTTGGGCACATGTTGCTAAAGGACTTTGGAAGCAGACTTGATAACAGAGGGATGAGTGAAAGACATTTATGGACATGCTTGATCCCTGACAATCACATGAAGCCTCAACCTCTGCAAAAACATATATGCAAACTGAGAAGAAAACTGTTTTCATATTTGTAGAAAGATGCATAATTTTCAAATTCAGAAGAATCATTATTTTCAGCACAATCATTTTTCCTCTTGAAAAGTAGGTTATATTACCACATTCACTTCTGACTTCTCAGCCCTTGGCACCCATAACTCAATTTTCCTGTCTTAAAAAATTGCTGAGGTCTCAATGCTGATATCTCAGCAAACATAATATTTCATCTCTAACTGTATCCTGTTTAGTCTGGATTTGTTCATGTTCACTAGCAGCGGATTTGAAATATAGCCTTGCAGAATAATCAGTAATGAACACACAAAAGCGACAGGCCATAATTTCATAGTTTTCATGGGAGATAACATGAGATATTTTGCAAAACCTTATCATACAATGTGATTGTGCCAATTTACCTCTCTCAGTAAGATAGAGTTATTCTTCTTGCAAGATATTAGGAGATGCTATTATAAATCTTGCAGTATCTTTCAAATGTGCAATTACTCTTCACAAGTGCCCAGATGGGGATTATATCTCATTATATCAAGTGCTATGCAAAAAACAAATGTCTGCCTGTAATTAATGGGGTTGGAAACTTCAAGAAGAACAGATCTGCTGATGAAAAAAACACAAATGGTCAGAGTTTCAGCTTGAATAACAACTCAGATGGCTGGATGTTTATCTTAACCTTGTCCAAAGTATGCAGGCATCCTGAGAATGCAAAACTGAACTGAAACACAAGAATGACCTTCCCTGTAAGCTTTCCACTGTGTCCTTTGTCTATGTGTCTATTTGTTAGAAACATGTCCAGAAACTTTCCTTCCTCATGCTACAGTAGCACTGAGATTTCTGATCTTTTTTTTAGAAACAGAAATAACGGATCCCTGAAAAAAATGAAAACCAGTTTCATACAATGTAAGGATAGAAAATGGTCCATTTCAGTGCAAGCTTAAATTAGTTCCTGCTTTATGAGTGAACTCATGAACACCTAGACCTGTTGCTTGCTCACATAGGCATAGCATTGCCAGATTCCCAATCACAAGTGCTAACCTACTTTTCCGATATAAAACATTCCCATTGCTCCTACCTGGAACTTTAAAACACACCACTGCATAACTGTTTCCTTCCTTTACCACTGCAGCGTGCTGTGAAAAAACATTATCCTGGGACTATCTTGCTCAAGAACCACTTGTGGGCATTCCACAAACTTTTCAGTATTTCAATTTAATTTGCCCCACTAACGCGTTTCCCAAAAGAAATGTCTTTGGATGACATACTTAGATGTATGGCCGAGATAGCTATACAGGCTCATTTCTCCCCTGAAGTCTTCTGTAACATTATTAGCTGAACAGGTTCAGGTGAATATATATTCAGACACACTCTTATGCAATTGACTTTTAATATAAGTTATGAATAGATCTTTACAGTTCTAGGTATTTTTTCTCCTTACTACCAACATATATAAAGAAAATTGCACTTGAATAAAATGATTCTCGTTGTCTAATGAACATTTCAATTAGACAAACCAAGAGTTGATCTAGTTCTAAAAAACTTTGTATACTTTGAGAGGAGTTTTCAGTGCTCACTGAAAATCAGTCTTAAAGTAAGCAGTCTCTCACTTGAAGCCATGGGGCAAGTCAGATCAGATCTTTAAGCTGTAAAGTGAAAACAGCTGAAATTTTTCATTCAAGAAAAATTACCATTATGAAAAGAAGGCTCCATAGTTATGATTCTATCAATTTCTCTTTCATTCTCAGATATGTTGAGAAGCAAAAAAGAAAAGCAATTCCTTTTCCTTTCTATTCTAAGAGGAAAAGGAGCCAAAAAGCAGAGGTGGGTAAATTCAATTTACCTACATTTAATTTCAGCCTCAGCACTGTCATTTGTCAATGTCAGGATCACACACTTCCATTTAGCGAATCCTTGCAACCCTTACGGATGCATAAAATGTAAACACTGAAAGTAAAGTTTGTAGAACAAGTAACCAGGAAAAACAGTGCTCTGCCTCCTTTCCCCTCCAGCTCTCAAAACCTGTCTTGAAAATGTTTAAAGACTGCTGCAAAGCCTCTGTGCAAATGGATGCCACTTCCTAAACAGGAGATCATTAAGAGATGATGAAAAACGGGAGCGGTAATGGCCTTTTTCAGATGGATGGCACCAGTTTCAGAGAAAGCTTTTTGTAAAAAAAAAAAAAGAAAAAGGCTATTGGACCACCTTTTTTTACGTGCTGGCACATCCATCAGTCTCAGCTTTCTCCTGAGTGAAAAATGAACACACAATGTTCAGCATCGTGTCTGGGCTTTCTGCTGTCCGGAGAGGAATTACCCTGCAGGCTCTCTGGGGCAGCAGCTGCTGCTCAGCGGTGCCTCCTTCACCTGGGGGCAACTGCAACCCCCAAAGATCTGCTTCTGACTTACCAGTTTGCCCTTTTGACTTTTTTCCTTGAATTTTGTTCCACCAAGTCTGTGAGTAATCAACTTCTCTCTCTAAATAGCGTTTAGGATGCAAACCGCAGGTTTTTCTCCTGCTGGAATCCCAGCTTGCTTAAGCCCACTCACTGTAATTTTGTACTTGTTATTTGCATCTTGCACTGTGCTCTTAGTAGAAAATTGAAATGGCTGCATTAATTGGCTCTAATAGTTGCACTTGAAAGATTAGTGCAGTTTTATGTGTGGGAATACCAAAACTGACAGGACTTGCCAACACTTAATTTGCACTTGAACCATTTGGTAGGTGACTTAACTCTGATCACGTGTAACCCTTTAAAAATAATAACAAAAATCATATACTGAACAATGTGAAATAAATACGCTGAAATACTTTTGCATCACTGAGGTCTCTTACTCTCTTTTTTGTTCTGTGCCACTCAGAACAGGATAAGAGGCATTTGTGCTATATTATTTATATATGTGCAGTTTGTTCAGGAGGCTTTCCCTGCGGCTGGGAGACAATGACAGTGTATATTTATCAAGAAATATGCAATCCTGAAATGCTGCTCGGAACTTTCCATGGGTAGTGAGTTAACAAGTCAGAGCTCTGCCTATAGGCTGATTAAGAAAGTATTACCTGGATCTAATGATATGCTCTTGCTTTCACTAAAACAGTAAAATGCAAACCAGAATAAAACTCTGGCTACATAAGCATGAAATATAATTTTTTCCAGTAGACTGTTTTAATGTGTTGATTTTTACATCCTGTTAGAGTCCTTAAATAAAATCAGCCTAGAGTTTGGAGGTTTTGGCCATTGTATCTAAAAGATATTAGCAGCCAGACTGTAAATGTGATCATTTCTATCTCTCTCTGGCCCTTAATAACAATATTATGACAACGAGAAAGGAACCAAACTGTGCTTATTAATGTACTCATGTAATTTTCAACCTAAAAACCTCTTATATTTTTTTTTCTAACAAAGCCAGTAAAACATACTTCTAGCAATTGACTAAGCACTTAAATGTGTACTTACCTTTTATCTTGCAAGTTGACCCCTTGACATCAACAGGACTATGTAGGAGCAGAACTGGCCAGAAACAGTAACACTCTCTGCATTAAAAAAAGAAAAAAAAATCTGAAAAAAAGGAATTAATCCCAAATCATTTACCCCCCCCATAAATATTTACTTTTTTCATGGAAAGCAGAAGCAAACAGAATGTTCTGGCTTCCTGAATGTGTGCCAGGAAAGCTCCTGTCATTTGCCAAAAAGTGAACTTATAAATAATAACAGTGAAAAAGGTGGCTTCAATAAGCACAAGAAGGGAGCAATAAAATGATTATGAGCAGCCTAGTAGGTAGTAATTATAGCCATAAAACTGTTGCTATTTACTCACTCATTTATTTATAGCTATCTCAGCAAAAGAAAGATGTGAAAAAGGATGATGAGAGAGTTCTGAGTCATTTTAATCATTTGAGAAGCTCATCATGTTCAAGAGCGCTGTTAAGAGTGAAAGCAGAAAAGGACTCATTGGAAAACTTGATAAATGGCCAGCCTACTGTGTTTTTCAAGGGAACCTGATAAACAGAACTTTATATGCATACAAAACTGTGTGGGAAAAGAAACTGGTTTGATTTTTTCCGAGTGAGGAATGTAGAAATGCTTCTTGAACAAATAAAAATATCAGTAACTATGGGAGAGTCATGTAATTAAACTCAATATTTGGATTAGCTAACACTAGACACATCACTGCTAACTCCTGATAATCATTCTGAAAGTAGCTTCACTGGGTCAGGGCAGAGAATGGATCTTAACATTTGTGACAGAAAAAGCATCATAAATTTTATTTCATTCTGTGTTACATCAACTATAAAACTGAAGCTCAGAATTATAAATCTAGGTCTTGAAATCCAAACAAGGTCAAAGAGGGTGGCAGGAACTTAGAGAACACACTGCAAAATGATTATCTAACCCATGAAAACTTGCACTTTGAAGATCAAAAAAATCCATCAAAAGTCTGAATAAATTAAATATTTCTAACTTGATTTCATAGCAATGTTAAAGAAACAGATTTATTGAGAATTTCATGTTCAAACAAGTAGTGATATTGTGTAGAAAGTTGAAAAATTGGAAAATCTCCACAGGCTAGAAAGTTTATTGCAGAACAATTAAAGCATTTCATTTTTTTACTAACTTATTCCAATAAAATAGTTCATCATGATAGTATATGTCTAAATCTAAACATATAATAAAACAAAATGAAAAGGAATAATTTCATATTATAAAAAATATTTTGATATAATTGAAAAAATCAGAAAGCAAAATGAGTCACTAAAATTTTCTTGTATTTAAAAGGTTGTTAAAATTGATACCTTTCTGTGATACTTTCCAACTTCTATAAGATTTCTTACTCTGATAAAAATTTGTTCTATAATTTTGATGGAGCAGCACTGCTATTTAATAAACATTACAGAAAGAATTTGAATGTTGTGATAGAGAGATGCCAAACAGAAAATTTAAAATATCCTTATAACACATCAGCTAAATGAACTCAAATATATTCAACATAAAATTTGAAAAACAGGGGTCTTGAGAATGTTCAAAATCCTGTACATACATTAACTTTTTGGTTATGGCTATGATTTTCAAAGATTTATTTTCAATTAAAATTGAGCATCTAAATTTCTGAAATGAGCTTGTGAAAATTATAACTTTATAACTAAGGAATTGTTAAAAGTTTGTATTATGATAGGTTGAAAGTTTTGATGGAGATGAGCAAACCAATTAATATGTATATTAGAAAACAGTGTATTAAAAGCATTATTGAATCTTTCACTTCCATAGCTCAGTTTCAAATATGACTGGACTGAATGCTGTTACCACTAGCTACCTTTCGGTGACCGCAGAAAGTTCTTAAGGAACAGATACATATAAACTAATCCCTTGGAAAATAGAGCTAATTATTAACTTCCTATTTTCTAAAATTCTTCAGCCAAAGACCTAGTCTTGCTTCGGCAGACTATGTGGTAAGATGGTAGCACTCTCTGCACATACTTTTTATGCATTGTGGAAATTTTTAGTACTTTGGAGACTTTAATCCAAAAAGAACAATTCCTATTAAACTGCTGATTGGACTCCATGGTCATGATTTACTCCAAAACAAATCCAGACCCCCTCTGAAATCTGTTGTTACAACATCTCACAGGTTTAGGATGTTGATTTGTTTTGGTCTTGGAATGAAAATCACTTCTCTGTCCACAGTATACACATACAAGTTACAAGGACTTTAACGTAAAGAACCATCCCTACAAGTACTCTGCAGACCAGGAGCCATAAAGAGTCAGGCACGTCACAAAGGCGTGGAAAGAGCTGCGACCGAGTAGAAGGAGAAACTTTCTACTTTCAGAAAGACTGAGAGGAAAGATCTCCCGCTGACTTAGGAGGAAAGAACATATTCTGTTATTTTACAAAGGTATTTCAAAGCTGTATTCTTATGGTTTTGCCCAGAGGTGCTGGGAAAGAGAAGGATTAACACTGTCTAAGGGAAGTGTTATTTGCAAATAGCATATATTTGCATTTTGTGGGATTGAAAAAGTAAATGAAGTTTCCATCTTAAAAAAACAAATGGAGAAATATATTCTAAACCATCTGATTAGATACAAATAATCCATGCATTCTTCCTATCCTAATTTCACTTTTAAGTGCAATTACATGATAGGAGGAATATTTAATGTAATGGTCATATCGATAGCTGGGAACTTTCTGTGTCACAGAAGGAGGCTGCGAAGGTGCCACTGATGGCACAGGATACCTGTACTTGAATGCTTTTCTTGTGGAAGCAGAGGCCACGAGGAGATAAGGAAACATGGTGCCTTCAACGGCTGTGCTGAATAATTCTTTTAGTATTTTGGGGGTATTTTTGCTCATCACCAGCTGGATAATAAGGAGAAAAACTATTCCTAATTAGCTTAATTAGGAATTAGTCTAGAAAACCAAAGCCACCCTCATTCAGTACTGAAATTAATATCCATTAACTAGGTCATATTATCCCCAATTACTAGAGTCTACAGAGTTCCTTATGGAAAATGTCCTTCTATATTACCACAGGACATGAAGAAAATCGAGGATGTATCTAGTTCAGTAATGGATTCTGTCAAGCAGAAAATTAACCAACATACAGCCTATGTTTTATCACTAACCGCCCATCCTGTAACTCTAAAATGCCTGAAGTATGTCAGGTATTTGTTTCAATCAAAACACCAAGGGGAAAAAAAAAACAGAGAGCCCTCTCAGAGTCTTTGGAGAGAAGAGAATTTAACTCAGAAATTAAAGACTAGATGTTTTTATCTACCGAGAAGAGCTTAGTGCAGCGAGTAGGCGGGGAGGATATCAGGGATACTCTTGGCTCCAGTGATCCTCCAGGCAAGGCTGGATTCACTCTACGTGCCTCACCCTTATTTCTCCTCCAACGTATTTCCTCAACCTGGCATGGGGAGCCTTGGTAGCTGGCAGAGGAGCTAGCTCAGGCACTGACTTCTTCATGCGGGCTAAGCAAAATTTTAAAAAGTCCAAATAACAGAAGTCCTTATTATTTCAATGCCTGCCAGCTGCTTTCTGTCAGTGACAGTACTCTAGCACACCATGAAGTACCCTCTTGCTGAGAACCGCTGATGCTGCATTATATTTTCAGATGATGAATACCACGAATCAATCACAAAGGAGGTACTCATGTCCTCTAAAGACAACTCTCTTGAGGCAAAGGCTATATCTAATCGGCAAATAAAGGGTGTTAAGGTCCTGAGTCCACAATTTCCAACATACTCCAAGCCTTATCTATTACCTTCGGGACCGTTTTGCTCCCCCCCGGAAACAATACGTGAGAACGAGGATGAATGCTAGCACTGGTTTGCTCCCAACCTGGACTCATAAGTACCTGCGGTCCTACAGTTCAGATATAGCCAAAGATGACTTATTTGAAGTGAAGGTATGGACAGGTATATATTCATCTAAGAACCTGATACATCAATCTCTTTCGCAAGTAGAGAGCTTTATCCTCTAATTCCAGCTATGTATATAGCAATCAACAGCACAAGAGACTTATTTCAGTTTATCAATACTATATCAGGTTTTTCTCCCATTGAGAGAAACGAACTCAAAATAACAAAAATATCCAAAGGCAGCCATTAGACTGGCAAGATAGCATATTTTCCTTCGTTGTTTTACACAGTGGATAGGACAGCAGCTCCTCTGTCAGTGGGAGAGCATTGCTTGCTCTTTACTCTTCACTAAGACGTTTTTCAGGCTTGAGAAACACTTGCTCCGTTTTACAATATGTTACCTTAACCTTTAAAAATAATTGTAATGAACAAAACGGAGAAAACACAGACATAAAGTGTTTATCTTGAAGCTGATTCATTTTTTCTCTTCTCAAGGCTAAGATTAGTTATGTTGTTATGACTTATTATGAAATATGCAATCAGACATAGGTATGCCTGCTCAGTATTTCTGTGAGATTACGTGATTGTCTATAATAGACAAATGTCAACATCCTTAAGTTTTCACTGAGCTACTTTCTCTGCAGTTTCATTACAGGGGTCAAGGTTTTAATACCTATAGGGGCTAAATTATCTACTCTGGGTGAGAAAGATGTATTTTTAAGGTGGGACTAGGTTTTCATAGGGTTATTCACTGTGGTTTACTCTTTCTCGTAATCAACATTGTTAAGAGCTCAAGTAATGTATCATTTATTAAAAAATAGTATTTTTCTTCAGTCTTCTTTCAAAATATATTCTGCTTTGCAGCCATATCTTCTCTTCATGAACTGGTTACAAGTCAAAATGGTATGCATCAGCAGCCTTTAAAAATAAAAATAAAGCTGTTTTCCAAACTGTTTCTTTCATACTAAAACAAAGTTTGAGAGCACTGTAGTTTTTAATTTGCATGGTAGAGATGCACTAACCAATTGGAAGGCAGTTGCTGCCAGGAACATTTGGTGTCAATTACAGCAGAGCTAGAGAAAAAAAATATATATGTATTTTCAAGAGAAACTGGCAAAATCTCACGTTTTTCTTGGGTTTGTCAGAAGTGAGGATTTCCTGCATTTTCTGTTCTGTCAAAAGGCAGTTGGTCCCAGTGAAACGTCAAGATGTCTTTATCTAAGTAATTGCCCCACTTGCATTCTCAGCAGACCAGAAAGTTATACTGTTTTCATGAGCAATAATAAGAATACTAGAATGTGATTATTAAATGCAGACATCTGAGGGACAGAAATCATAAAAATGGAGGATAATTTTCCACTTAGTTATTTAAATGGCTGCCACTGTTATTCCTGGAACTGTCCCATGACCACTGCTATTGGTGGTCACATACCTCTGAGCCCAGGTTTGTCTTTATGCTGTGAGTAACTTCTCCTAGGAGCAGGTCCCACTGATTTCATTCCCTACACTTCCAACATGATTATGGGACAGAATCAGGCCCTTAGGATCTAAAGAGAAAGCTCTGACAGTGGATAAGTAGAGATGCTGCACTTTTCTTAAAAGACTTTTTAAAGTTATAATAAAATACACATGGAGTGTAGTTTTCAGTTCATAAAGCAAACTAGTGCTTTCTGGTTTGAAAAATGACCTCCAGTGAATAATAATGTCCTTGCTTGTGGCTTCAGGATGTAAACCCTGTAGGTTTTCACCTTTTTCAATCCCACAGAGCAATTCTTTTACCCATAAACTAAAGCTCCAGCCCAAATCTGTTTCATTACATACCTTTAAAATGTCATTTTATGCTAAAAATGCGCTAAATGAATTTTAAGTGCGTTCTACCAATTGTAAAAAGAAAACTACATATCGATTTCTATACACAATATAGAATATAGAAATGGTGTCATGTTGGGAAAAAATACAATAGAGATATAAGCTGTTCACAGACTGCTGGTGACCAAGCAGTAGGTCAGTCACGCTATTCTTGGTTCCTCTAAAATAAACAATATTTTCATTTCTCTCTACCTTTGTGCCCCTCACACATGGTAGTTGTAGCTGGGTACACTCATCAGCATGAGTGTACCCCTTCCAACAACGATGATGGCACTCAACTTCGGAGCACGCTTGGTTGCCCAGGGTCCAGCTGGAAAGGCACGTCCTGGAGCTAACTGGGAGATGAGAGGGTGTCACTGGGATAAGAGTAACAAGTTTCTCTGCATATGATGAAGGTCTGCAGCATTAGCAAACTACAACTACACTTGGTCTTATTGCAAAAAAAGGGGCAGCTCTCTGAGCTGGCATAGTTGCGTGTGTACATTCTGCAATCCTGTATCTCCTTGGAGCTATAAAAGGAGGCCCAGCATGTAATCTCATCCCTACCACATCTGGAATAATTCCCCCGGAGTCACAAGCCTCACTCTCTTGTTCCTGCAAAATAACACACTGGAATTACCTCAAAAACTGTCAGCCATCAGAAAGGGTGGTGGGAATTCCCCTTTCCTAGTGGCACATTTGGCTAAAACATGCAAAGCCATGTCCTACACGTTAGACTTCTGCCTACTTGTGCAGGGAAGCAGCCTTCAGAATTGCTATAGATACCTTTTCACTCCACTGAAATTCAGACCAATTCACTTTTAGATGCCCAATTATGGGTTGACTGCGAAGTGCGAGACATGCAATATCTGAACTTTTTAGCTTTTGCTTCTAGTCAATTCTAGTTCAATATTGATATGAAGCTTTATTATACAATACATACAATACAGGCAATACATTTGGACCTAGCAGCAATGAAGGTAGCTTGCATTTTTAAGTGTGGTGTGACAAAAATGACAGCAAAAAATATTGTTTTCAAAACAATAAAAATTTGTCCTTAAAGAAAACACGATTTTCTATAATTCTGTGTATTAGCCATGATTATCAGGATTCCTATAACTTTTAAAAGTAATTGGTGCTTTCATCATGGAGGATAGCTGATGGGACACCTTCTCTCGCAGTAAAATTAGAGCATTAAAATTAAAATGGCATTTTGACAACACATCACAGTTTGGTCTGGTATCTTACTGGCACAAATCAAACACAGCCGGTTCCACCCATCATACAGCCACCTCAAACTGAAGGCCAATACTACACCACCATTTATTTCTACTTACTTGCATATTTGTATTCCTACAGAAACATTATATTTCTCTGTACAGGATACATCCCTGGGTCTAATTAAAATCCCTTTCATCTTTTCTTCTCTATTCAGTATTTTATCACAAGACAGCATGACAAAAACTTATTCTTGACTTAAATGCCTCGGTGAAACTAAAGGTGTTAATTGCATTTATAGAAAAGAATATTAAAACTGAAGGGAACCCACAAGACAGTTTCTCTGGTCACCCACTGCCAAGACTGTTTCTAATTTTACATTGGTGAAACCTGGGAAATACTTTGTTAGCACTTCTCTCTGTCTCTCTCTCCCAGCACTATTAGAGAAGAGCTGGCTTTGCCTCATTTTACTTATTTCATTCAAAGGCCTCCTCACCTTCCCTTGGCCTATTTTTTTTTCCTTCTCTCTCCCTCACCCACTCCCAGTCATAAAGCTTTCTGTAAATTATGGTGAGCTTCACAGCTCTGTGGGTTTTAAAAAAAACTCATAAAATAAAGCCATGGTTTTTTTTAAAGTAGAACACATGCAGGGTGCTTAAGAGAGATGTGAAAATGCTCTCATTTGACTACCCTCATTTGAGGGTAATTTTTGGCAACAGATGAACTTCATAAAGAACACAAGGAATAAATTAGCAGGTCATCAACATCTTTGCAGTCATAGAACATAAGAAGGAGAAAACTGTTAAGAATAGTTACATTAGGTGAATCAATGGATAGATTATATATAAAAAAAGACAAGAAAGTCAGTTTGGGCATGTCTTAACACTGTCTGAGCTCCTTAAGTTATTACATCCAATTGTCTTTTCATTTTTCTTTTCTTCACATCTCCTAAATTTCAGTGCCTATTGTTGAGCGCTTGCCTTTGGTCACCCAGAGCCTTTTCGCAGGGCCAGATATTTATAGCTCCAAATAAAGAGCTAAAGCACAGTCTCACAGTCAGGTTTGATATATCTCAAAATGGTCACCCAAAATACATCACTCAAAGTTAGCGGAAACATTTGGAAATAATGGTCTAGTACAATGCAGTCTGTGAAAGAGAAAATAATATGAAATGAAATTTTTACCTTGCAATGACTGTATGTGTAAAGTAAGTATTTTACAAGCCTTGTTATATCATATTACTTAGAAATATGAGGGATTTGTCCTTTCTTTGAGCAGAAAGTAATGTTTCCTGCTTACAGCTTATTGTTAGCAGACCTATTGCTGCTGCTGCTGAGATCTATTGCTGCTGCTGCTGCTGCAGAAACAAAGTGAATACATCAACAAATCAACAAGGAAAGATTTATTTTTCTTAATAAGTTAAATGAATAGAAATTGACCCATCTGCAGTGGTCTCATGTCAAAACTGGGATCTAAAAACAACCAAATAATAGGAATATAACACCTTTTTGCTGCAACATCAGCATGCTGAAATTCGCCATATGCTTGACATAAGCACCAGGGTCATGGCAATGGCAAAACGTAAGAGAGTTTCTAAATATTATAAATGATCATTTTCCAGCTAAAAAGGTACTGAACCTAACTCATAATAGATTTTAATACTGGAAAGACCTAAACTATGATTATTTACTAGTCTGATCTTCTGCAGAAGGTTTTCTGGCCTGGTTGTAACCAGTAGAAGACAAATTGCCATGCTTTCCATTTATCATCCACCCTCAGATAAACCAGCATCCCTTGAAAGAAAAGTACGCAGAAAACACTTAGAAAACGTACAACTTTAAGTATAAAACACCTGGCTCCAGCCAGTAGGCAAGAGCTGGCGAGAGCAAAGGGCTGTAGCAGATTCCCCCCCTCTCCATCCCACCACCCATCTCCCACGCACTCTTCCCTTCTTCCTTCACTCCCTACACCTATAGGTAGACAAATCAGTTTGACATAGACAGCCGTGATGGCTCACACCGGGAACCCAGAAGGAAGGACAATGGCCATAGAGAAGATGGGGGAGCCAGCAAGAAAGGATTGGGGGACATCAGCTGGAACAGCAGGGCAGGGAAAGGGTTGTCCTCTGTGGGTGGCACAGGGGGAAATTCACACTAAACCTTACTTTTACAGTTTGGCAGCTTTCTCTCCTTGCTCAGGTCCAGCGGGGGTACGAAAGGAAACTCTGGAGTTAAAAATCTTGTTATTACTCATGTGAAAAATAACCTGGGCTGCAGGGTCACTCTTAAAAAAAGCCTCTGATTATATATCAAAAACCATCCTCGTGGGACTCTTCTGAACCCTTGGTTCATTACTAGTAAACACAAGACAATTCTGATCTACCTATATATGCTAAATATATAGGTACGTCTGTGTAAGTATATACATTTACATAAGTAAATGTCCACAAATATTGGAATTTCACATAAACTGTCAAAAGGCCACATTTCCATAATAAAGAAAGTACTCTTCCAAAAGGAAAGCTGATTGACTGTGCTTTTGTGTGTGATCGTCCCCAACGCTTGACCCATGCCCTCAGCTCATTGTTCCCCAGTACTTTAGTTTTCTCCCACATTTTCTAACTCTATCCTTTCCATACCCAGAGATTCTTCTCTTTACTAATTATAAACTGAAGCAGAGGTAATTTATACTAGCTGGCTGGCTAATACAGCATTTAGACTAAACAGCCCAGGAGCAGGCTGGACATGATAGCTGCCAAGCTCACATTTCAGACTCTCTAGGAAAGAACAGGGAGCAAAAAAAGGCAGGGACACTAACTTAGAGCTCTCTCCTTTACATAGCCACCAATTTTCACCTAATTGCAAAAGCAAAATTATTTTTGAGACCTTTCTTCCCACTTAAAATGTGCTTGAAATTGCCAAATACGTCACAGAGGGATGGAGACATATAGTCCAGTAGCCTGGTAAAATAAACTGTTTTTCTTAGCTCTCAGGTTTTGCCCAATGCACAAGCATTGTCCTTTTTGTCTCTTCTCTTTTTTTAATCTTTATGATTCTTATACTAGCCTTTCAGTTAGCAAAACATTTTGGCACATGCTTTTTTCCTTATTGTGATTTATTTGCTGCAGCACCAAAGCCTATTCTTGAAGTTGCATTACAGCTGCAGATGTTCTGCACGAGATATGATTCCTTCTATGACTAAAGTTTAGATCTCATGAAATGGACTTATAGACCATAGTGTGCTTTTTCTGTCCCATCCTTCATAATGAATACCTATCACAATGGGAATTGTACAATATATCTTTAGCGAAAAGTTTCAATTTTATAATTTCTTCATAAATTGCTTCCCACTGGCTGCCTGCCTTGAGTGCTAGTGGACTGGGGCCAGAGCCTTGTAAATGGTGTATTCTCTGCAGCAAAGGAATATTCTCAAGAATTCAAATGTGCCCCATTTGTCTGCCACAGAGCTGTTTGCCTCAACACATTTTAAAGATCCAGGGAAGATGCATTTAACTTGTACTGAGTGTATGTATTAGTTATGTAGGTTTAAAGGAGCTCTAGAGAAATAATATTAAAGATCCCTGGAAACTAAATGTGTCTATAATTAAATTAAAATAAAAATTGCTGAAAGAGTTTTAATGGCAGAAGTGTGGACAATATTGCTATCATTGTGTCTTTGAGGTGAAAAACATCTCCTAAGGAAAAGTTCATGTAACCTTTAACATGTTTATCATCTGATCTGTGATCAGCATTCTATATGCATATCATGATGTATGACATTCATCTGTGGGACAGGTATTTTTATGTCATGTAATTCCATTAAGAAAGTGTAGGTATACATAACTACAAAATATTTTTCTGAGTGGTATATTATGCTTTATAACAGCAGGAAGCAGGAATAGATACAAAAATTTAAGTCTGACGTTTTGGGGACTAACTCTTTGAGCTAAAATTTAGGAACAGGTAAGTAAATGTGCATAGCTAGTGAAGATTAGCTTAATATTGTCTCAGGAAAGGAATCTGGTTAGCCTTTAACATGAGAGTAATTCAGCGTGTTGGGTTTGGCTCCTTAGTTTACTCTCAGTAACACTATGCAGCCTGCCCAGAAGACGAGCTTGTTGTTAGGCCACCAAGGATCGGACCTTGAGCTGATATAACAAGGCACAGAAGTATTCAAAACCCTTCTTGACATTGTTTTTTTATTCCCTAAGCCACAGAAGGCAAGCATGAACTCCCTTCTGGTGGCAATGGTTACTAGGCAAACTAGTTTCTCCTCTTTCAGTCTGTGGTTACAGCCAAAATACTGTTGGATACAGCAGTGCACAAGAGGTTTTCATGCAGCTTTAAGGAAAAAGACTTGTCCATTTGAAATCCTTACACTAGCAAGGCTTTCTTAGAATGCAAATGCTTATCTCTTATTTTGGGATGTATTTCCTCGTAACAAAATCTTTTCCATTATAAATGGATTTATCACTGTTAATTACCTGTTTTTACAGAAGACTTCTTCACTATATAAGCAAGAGAGCTATACAAAAGCTTTTAAGTAACTTTTTTCATAGAAAAAGGGCGTCTTACCAAAATTGAAAATCATATGGATATTTCTTCTTTTTTTCCCCCCATTTTTTATTATTTTCCACTTTAGAAAAGAATTATTCCCTCATTCCCTCCTCAGCTTAATGGGGATGTATTTATTTTTCCACATCTTATTTTTCAGTAATGGGGAAAAAAAGAAGAAAGAAGATGAAAACAGGAAATACTCAAAATTCATTTTTTTCCAAAACTCCTAAAAAATTGTTGGGATTTTGGAGAAATATATCTTTTTAGTATTTACAGTAGGTTTCTTAAACAATAATTTTATCCTTGCATCCAAACTGCAAATGAGATAATATCTTAAATAACCTTCTAGAATTCTAAAAGAAGTATTTTCAGAATAGATTACTGATATAGAATTCAAATGTCATTAAATATAGCCCAGAATAAGAGATAACAGTTTTTACCAGAAGAGGCAGTGAATTACTTACGGTTAGATTCAATGAAATAATCAAGTCATTAAAGCAGAATTGAGGCACCTGTGTGCAAATATTGAGTTAAAAATATACATATATATTTGTCTGCCATCTAGTACTGAAAATGTCTAAACTTGCAGTCAGATCCGCGTTTGACTGGGAAGCACTGCAAAAGCTTGGCACCTGCCCTTCCTCAGTCTTACGTCAGCCCAATGAAATGGTGCAGCTAAGCCTTCTTTAAGTTTTGAGGTAAAGCTCCTTTCCAATGACCTTATCCTGCAAAGATTTTTCATAGTATAATGACAGGATACAACCATCCACAAACAATTTGCCTTGCAAAGGCAATGCAGATGCTGCTATATCACACATATCATAGGATAACCCAGAAGGCGAATGTCTCATCTCGTGGTTTCAGAGCGACTGGAGGCTTAGGGCAGGGAGGAGGGAGAGAGTGGGTGAGGCCGAAGGAAGCAGAGGGGTCTCCCGGGGCACTCTTGTCTCTGCTTCATCCTGTGCTGGTGAGTCACTGAGAACAGGAAACCATACAGGCACAGCTGGCTGGCATGGGGAAGATCTGGCATCAACTCCAAGCCTATTTTCATATTCTATCCAAACCCAGCTGGATGCAAAACTCAGAAACAGGCTTCTGAGCAGGAACGGGAACGTGCAGCCTTCCCATCCCCAAGAGGATGAGGAACCACTAGGCTGCAGGGGTATGCTGCCTGTTCAGTGTGCTTGCACACAGATGTGTACCCATCTGTGCTCACATAAAAAGATGGGGACCAACAGGAAAGAAAAAAAGAAAAGAACCCCACTCTTGAAAGAATTCTAACTTTTGACAAAGTTCTCCATGTCTGAACATTAACGGAAAATTCAGTGTCTTTGTGAGCAAACGGAAGTACCTCCACATAGTCCTGGATCAGGCACCAAAGCTCCAGGGAAGAAACCGTAGGGATGAACATCTGATTAGGCGGCATCTCCCACTGGCCGGATAGAGCGAGGCGGCTCCCAGGCCACAGCGTGCCCTCTCTAGAGCACACTCCCGAGCCCCTTGCTCCCCTGCTTGCTGCGCCGAGAGCTCATCCTGCAAGCACCCACTTACAGAGCTCTGAAGTCCTTTATCAGACTTAGCTTTTAATTAATTTGCTGAGGGCTTCCAGCCAGCTGGTTTGGCTGGCAAATAGGTGAAGTGGGCTTATGGATGCTCACTCATTTTTGCTTTATTTTCAGCCACTAAATGCTGCAATTCATCTGGGAAAGAAAGAATAAAGTATTCTCAGCCATCCAGTCCAAGCTACTTTTCAAAACATAAAGCCCTTCTTTTAAAGAAGTTCCATGTTAGGGTTCCCCAGAATGTGTCACAATTTTGTTGCACATCGGCAAAATGTTTCTCATTTACTTTACTGGTAGTGCCTTTACCTAGATGTCCCTAGGGACCACTTCACAAATACATGCACTGGGATCACTACCTACGTGAGGCATTCTGATCATTGCAGGGAAACGTATACTTTTGCAGTATTAGTATTAGCTAAGAAATTTTCATTTTTTTTCTACTTGATATTGTTGCATTAATTTAACTGAGGTAGGAATTAAACATATGGTATAGTTGCTATCCAGACCCTTTAGTTATTTGTTATTTAAAGACCAGTTATATTTGTTTTGCTCAAAGTCTATAACCTCACCCCTCAATTTTCATAACTTCTCAGAAGTAACTTAAAAGAAAGCAGCTCAGCATTTCTTGGTAGCCTTCCAGAAAATGGTCATCTTTTCATAATCCCAAATGAAAAAAAAGGCAAAAAAAGTAGCTTGTTATTTTAACTATATCTGGAGTGCCTTTTCCCTCCCATTCTGATTTTTAGGTGGAGTTCTTATTGCTCCTCTTTTCTACCAATTAGAGTAAGTGCTTTAGCAGTACAACCAACTTCATGTATTATGGAAAGTGTCCTGGAATGCTGCCAGCTTGATACTTCATTATAAAAGCAAAAAGACTTGTGCAAATACTTACTCCTCATGAAATCTGCAAAATTAAACCCACATCAGCCTTTTAATACTAAATCCTATTTATTTTTCTATGCAACTTGTCTAAGCTGAATACAGGCTGCATTTTGGCACTATTTTTCTATTTTCTTTCATTTCATCACATATGTCACAATTAATCATCCAAAGCTATGAAATGGTCAAAGACAGCTTATGGAAGGTTTTAAACAGTGGATTTTAACACTGAGAAAAATCAAACTTCCTTGTAAAACATTACATTTAGTGAAGAATTGCATGGGACAAACTCTAGCAGTTAATATTAATATTAATTAGTATTAATTAATTAATCTTAATTAGTATTAAAATTAAAATCTACTGGAAGTGTACTGCTCCGTTTTTGATCTTTTTTGATCTTTATTTAACTACTGTGTCCAGCACGGTGGTGCACCCTACTACGGCAGAGCAATATGAATTAGATAGGACTCAGCCTGCTCCTTGCATAATGGAATCATTAGATGTTTTGTAGGCCAGACATGTGGCTATATGCAATTTGTTCTTTTCCATTTCAGTACCTTCATTTTTTTCTAGCCTCAAATACAGTATAAGGGGAGGACAAATTTGCAATGGTGTTTCTTAAAGAAAATACGCCATTCCCTTAACTTTGCCCACCAAGGAGGCTTGCTGCCCACAAAGATCTTACTAATTAACTCCCTTTTAGGCTGCCAATTACAGCATGGCTATTTCCTGAAGATAATTGGTCAAGACACAACAGCTTCATTAAGCACTATAAAAATTCTTGAAATTTGCATGGGAAATGTCTGCCAGCTGCAAGTCTCAGGTAATTGCACTATTATTTCCCAAAGGTAGACAAAACACAGCTTTATTTTTCAGTTAAAGCCATGCTACCCCTTCCAAAAAATGGCTGTATTCAGTGTCAAACCCATGCAGCACTATCTCTGTAGTGCTCTCTCCACTAGTTCACTGAAGTGCACAAATTGAAGACACAGAAACCTATTACTAGGAATAATGCTGTGCAAGTCCTTTTGTGTAAGTAAATGTATATATACAATCTCAGATTATCATTCCCATCACTCAGCACTCATTTTATTGTAATCTATTTATACCTTCCCCATTATCACAAACAACTTCATCTAATACCTGCAGACAATACAGGTATGGCAGACAGACCAGTCAACATATTTTTTTTTTTTATGGAAGTTGGTTTTTTCTTCATTTTGTGTGAACTCTGATAATTAATTGATGTTCAAAGATATTACTTTGAACTTCTTCTTGGTTGCTACTAATCTAAATCACCATTTGTACTTATTTTTGAAAGCTGCTTACAAGACTTTAATCCTCAGAAACTCTACCGACACCAATAATGTGACAGAGACAACCATAAGCCCTCTGTCTTTCCAAGAGGAATTAGTTACTCAACTCAGAGAAGAAGGGTTTTCTTATTCTATTTAAGAAGACAGAAAATAGAAACCAAAAGTGATCAGTATCCCGTTGCCCAGTGGGCTAGTGTTGTTTACATAGCTTAATAAAATTCAAACCCATAATGTATCAGTATTTCTTTTTTCTTTTACCCTGAGGTAACTCATTTCCACAGAGGCCAGCCGACTCACCCTTAATTTGCAGCGCTGCAACTAGAGTGATAGTCTCACCCTGTATTACGCATGAGATGTATTAGCAATACTACTTTGTTCTCAGCCTCCTAAAACACTTTACAAACGTTAACCATGTTTTTTACCCGAATTACTCTCTGCAAGAAAGTCTGAAAGTGCCATGCAGCAGATCTCCAGCTAGAACCAACGCGTGTGGATCTGCTGAAGTGTCAGAGCGCCAAATCTGTTTGCATAACCGAAGTTGTGCCTTCTCCAGGGCTCCTCTCACTTTACTGACACCCTCTCCATCATTTGAATTGTGGAAGCACTTCAAGCCTCATAAAAAGATACCATGCTTTTACTTAACACATTCAAATTGTATTCAAGATCTAGCTCAATTACTCCTTTGCCTTTAGATAATCTTGCCAGACGGACATTTTGGCAGATATTACAAAAGGGATTTGATACCAGAAATCTGTGTGGCTTTCTCTTTCCTAAATTAGATATTTATTATCTGTGAGCAGTTGAGTCTGTATTATTAATTCATGCCCTATGGGTTTCTTGCATTTGCTACTGTGATCTTTCTTTACTGTTCTTCCAATTTTTTATTTTCATTTGGGAAGATTACTAAAATAGTAATCTTAACTAGGTGTATTTTATTTCCATTCTATATATACTTTATTTGCTCTTTAAGATCAGAGGCATTCTTAGGACAAAAGCTGTGAGGGTTTTATCCTCACGGTACCTAACTTATCGGGGTCAGTGCTGGTTGATGACCAGTTCTTCAAAAATATTTTTTCCCCTTCACCCCACCACAAGTATTAGAAAAAAGCTTACCACTTCATAAATTCAGCTAAAGCTCATTTTACTGCTGAACAGCTGGTTTAGAGTGTAACTTGTTTCCAAACTGAATGGTGATTTATGTTATTTAGCACTAAATAACAGGCTTATGTTACATCAAATGCATGGATTAAAAACCTCAATACAAAGAACTCATTTGACTTGCAGGAAGTCTTGGAAGAGATACGTAATGTAAAGAATGATTGGTTCTGGATGAGAAGGCTTCAAATAAGAAGTGATATTCTAATTTTGCAAAGCTCTTCTCTTAGTGTCTAAAATTTATGATAAGCAGCATGCTGTATATTCAAAGAATGTAAACTTTAAACTGCAATTACAAATATTTATCACAGATTAGATATATAAGGAGAATTATCCAGATATTTTTTACAAATCCCTCAGTTCTCACAGTTGGTAATAAAACAGGGCACAAGCATGTTCCTGCAAGTAATCTCACAGTTGCTGTCAGTGCTTTTTCACCACTGTGACACAGGAGTTTATCCTCCAGTGCCACATACTGCCACACAATATGGACTAGCAAGTGAGATTTGCTATTTTTCTTGACCATACCTTTATAAAAATTTACACCATCAGTAAATATATATGGCATGATTCTTACCTCAGTTACTCTCTTTCTGATGGGGGGAGTAACTCACAGTACCAGTACATTGGCTCGAGTGACTCGAGCAGGCAGGACGAATGACCAGCTCACTGCGGTGGGAGAACTGGCCCTATGAGAAAGAAGCAAAAAGGGTAATGATCATGGAGGATAAAAAGAGGATAGCAGGAAGACAGTCTGCCAACTAGCAGAGCTGGTGAGGCACTCAGGATGCAACCTCTGCCACATAATGCAACACACCAGCCACCTCCTTTCCCTGAACTCCTGTGTTCCCTTTGTTTGCCTTTGTTTTCATTGATAAGCTTTGGGTGCAGTGAAATAAAAGCCTCAAGTTCAAGTAAAAGGATGCTCTTGTTGCAAATTCTACTGCCCAATTGTGAACTGTAATAAAATAGGAAAGGGGAAGATAGGAGCAGGAGAATTTATACAGTATTGTGAAAATTCTCTCATTATTAGGATTGTTACTGCCAAATGGAAAAGCCCTTTTTCAAAAGCTGTTTACAGCCTTTTCCAAAGCTACTTAATGGATTTTTTTATCATGTCTACAATTACACTGCTCTTTCTAAATGGAAAGTCTGATTTTAAACATCTCCTGCTTTCATTTAGTGGAATGTCTTATTTCTATAATCCAACTGCTTCTGTTTCTTGGAAAGTATCTTTTTTTATTTATTTAGTGTCTCTAGGTTTCAAGAGATCTAAGCTGGGACAAAAACTCACAGATGCATTTTAAAGAAAGAAAAGAAAAGAAAAAAGTAAAAGCCTATATACAGTGAAATAAATGTGATACAGAGGTATTTGCTCTTGTTCCTGGATTCTATTCAAGATATTGGCACATCATGAATTACTGTATCATGACACAGACCTGCTCAGAGAAATTTTTATCACTAGCAGCCAAAAATAACAAATAATGGACCACATTACGGCTTTCGTTACGTTTCTGATCTCACATCCTGACAATTAAAATCAGACCAAAAATTAGCTCCCAAGGCCATCAGGGATTCTTGAGGGTATTTAAAGGATATGTAAAGATTTATCCGGAGATAAAGAACTCATCACGCCCACAGCTTGCTTACACACCCTTATAGAAGAAGATGTCCTGGAATACATTTGAGAAAGGTGTGTGGCCAGAGTATTACTGTGTTACAACATTTCCTGGATGGCATTTTGATCCAGGAAATACCAGAGAACCTTGAATCTTCTAACCGATACAACCATGCTGAACTAATTCAGTCTACAAAGGGGAAGCAAGTCAGATGCTACTAAGTTAACTTCTCCACCTCCCTCTTCCTATGCTTAGCATCAGTAGAGATAGTTTTATACAAAAATTGCCCTCAACATGCCAAAGATCTGAGGTTACCTTCATGGCAAATTTACTGACTTCAAAGAGCATAGCTATGTTTATTTGTTTGCGGGTAAAATGAGGCTTCACATTCTTTTTTCTCTGCTGTTGTTGTAGCACATAAATGTAACTATATGCAAAGGCGGCTCTATACAAACGGTTTAAAACTCCCTCTTAAGTCCTGTTAAGTCCTGCAGCTATTCTGCAAAAGATAGAATATAGACCAAAATCTGACATCCTTTTCCTATCCCAGCATTGACTTTGGATGCAAATTTTTTCAAGGACAGCTACTGCAAAATTAGGGTGGGATGTGAGGTTGACATGACCCTCTTTCATCTCAGCATGTGACTAACATTCTCCTCAAACAAACCCAGATGGCCCTTTCAGAGACACTAACCCCTGAGCTGCATCTGGGTAGCTTTCTGCTCAATTCAAGAAGAGAGGACAAAAAAGAGTCAACAGGTGAAAAATAGAATCAATTAGCAGATGAAATTTCTGGCCATGTAGAAGTCCTAGATAGCTCTCTCTAGCCATGTCCTCTAAATTTATAGCCCATTGAAAAGTTGATATGGAAGCCTAAAGTAAGGTTTCTCTATCTTATAAAATCTCCCTGAGCTTTAGCATACTTAATAGCTGATGGAGCTGATTCTAGGACAGATTTGCACATCTGTGGTGTCTAACAACTCAACAATGCTAGTTGACAACAGTGCTAGTTAGGACACAATCCTAATCTAATTGATTTGCCAACAGAAACAAAATCAGACACCTTCCTAACTGAGGCCATACTTTTTTTGATATATTGAAAGAAATAATATCCATAAATAACAAAATAGCCTGACAGAACCAACACGATGCATAAACCTCTCTTCCTAACCTTATGTAGGAAGGCAAGTATATAGTGGACACAACAGAACTACTTACTTTCCCCCAGATCTATCTGAATGGCTCTTCAGAGACCTGTCAAGACCAAGCAGTTAGAGACTCTGCAGAAGAATGAACAAGATAACGGACCCAGCAAAATTACAGAAACATAGTTATAACATCCCTCTCATTTGAAGTTTTATGTTGGAGAATCCACCTCTGACAGAGAGAGGCACAGAAGCAAGAGACACCACAATCAGAGCCTCAGGGGAACTTCAGTGCCATTAAGCACCGGAGAGAAACTGGTCCATATGATGCTGTGTGCAGTCTGGATGCAACCTGGTTGCGACCCCCAAAAACAGGGTTGTGAGCAGTGCTTGTCACTTGCCTCATAAATGAGGCATGACAGCATAACCTGATGCTAAATCCAAAGGCAGTATGGCAGAGCATTCACAGACAGTTAAAACTCTACTGTGACAGAAGACAGTTTAGCAACGCTGCAGAAAGCTCCTCCTTCAGACCTCTGGAATGGGCAAACGTTTGAAAGCTTTGTCTCAAATATAACCTTCACTGAAACAGTTCAGAGGGTAGTTAAATGAACTTCAGGTCCAGCTCTGTTAGTTAACATAATCTACGTGGGTCAGTGTTCCTGCTAAAAAAGCAAAAAAACTAAGTACTACTGCGTGTGTGTGAATGTCCACAGCCCTCCTCCACAGCTGAACAATTTACCCCATATGCAGCTTTCAGATCTGTTCAAATCTTTATACATCAAAGGTCTTTAATGCAATTCTTGAGACCATCAGCCCAAGGGCCTGCTGAAGAAATCTGCTATTGTAGTTGTGAGCAGGCATGCTGCCAAGGATACTTGGTTAAATACTATACATTTTGAATAATGCCCATTTGTATGAGATTCTGAGGTATTCCCAGAAGGTACAGCATTTTCTTAATTCTTATTGGCTTTACTGATAACACTCAAGCTAGGCAAAACTTCCCTAGCCTTTTGCAGCATGTGGCCCACTAACCTTAATGGAAGATATTCCTTATAATGAACTGCTTTAAGTAGCGTATGCCTAAGAAAAAGACCATTACAACATCATCACTGCAACTGTAAATTTTAGTAAGGAATATTCTGTGCCATTTGTTTAATATTTGCTATGCTGGGCCCCAGGGATTTTGGGATCCAATAGACATAAGGATTCATTTCAGGTTGTTATAACCACCTCAATTCTGTCTCCTTCCTGTTTCTGTGAAATTCTTATGGTTTACCTGTATTTTAAGATGTGATCCATTGCACGCCATTTCAGGTTACATGATAATTTAAAGTGCTACTTTATGATGTAGCACTTTATTTCTTGATGATTTTATGTGACTGAAAAGGTGGCAGTTTTCTTGCTTTGTATTATGCATGTAGAAGTGTTTACAGGACCCAGGAGTGTTTCAGTTCTCAAACAGCATCCCTTTCCATTTACATTACCATCTTTTGATAATAGGTTTCAAGCTGCCCTGTATTGCTCCTAAGGTCTAAACACCTATTTGGACAAAAGATATCAATAGAAATGATAAGGCAAGAGACATCAAGTCTGTTTTGATTTCTGATTGATTCTTAGGTCTAATGCATAACTATAAATCATAAAATAAACACTATCAAAAAACCCCCAAATCTCTCAGATTAGGAAATATGCATTAAAAGCATTTCTTAGCCAAACATATGCACAAACTGTTTTTGGAATGTAAAAATAATGATACAATAGATCAGCACACCTAGGTATATGAATACTGTCTGTCTGGCCCCACAAAACAGAAAATAAAGTTCACGTTAAGGAACATAGACTATAACTGGAATATTTTCAGAAAGCATCCAGATTAAGAATCACTCCAGTAGAAAAAAATGGAGAGAAGCATGATTTACAAGTTGAGAAAGAATTCCAACTAGAAATAATGCTACTACGAGTGAGGCAAGTCCTAAAAATGATCCAAGAAACAGTGTCAATGACAAAGCCTAAAAGGAAGCTAGGCTGCAGCACAAAAATAGCTGGGGCTTTTATCCCAAGCCCAAACTCACCTCATGTGACTGGCGTGCTTTTCCAAGACTGACCTTGAGAAAGGATCTGCCTTCCCTTTTAAATGTAAGATGAAAGGAAAGCCCAGATTAGTCCCTGTGTTAGATCTTGGGCTTGTAAATGTACTGACAGGAGGCAGCTTGTCTCGTAGCTTTGCTTGGGTTGTCAGAATCAAGACATTTTGCAAGGTCTTCAGCTACCCGGCATGCTGCTCACAAACATCTGCTGCTACCACTATCCTGAAACTCTTCCCTCCAGACAATTTTGCAGGTGTCTGAGGAAAACAACACGCAGCTCCCACAAATCTGTTGTTTCTTCTGGAAGTGTCTGTGATTCTTTTGCTTCAAATTTGCACCAGTCTTGTACACATGGGAAAGCATAAAAATGAATTCCACCAACTCTGTGTTTGAGGGTGGGTTTTTTTCTTTCTGAATGTTTCTAGGCCTAGGCTTTGTTGAGGCTGAGGCTGCAGGATGGGAGAGGAACCTCCAATGGCAGTTCATCCCTTTTTAAAATATTATACAAGCTAAGGCTCTAAGAGGTGCCTGTTGCTCTCCATTGAGTAAAGAGGAAGCCTTGATAAATATCTTAAATCAAGTACCCCCATATAGGTGGTTAAAACATGTGAAATGCATCATAACCTAAAGCAATATGATAGCTCTCTACCTGTAGGGCAAATTTGTTCTTACGAAGACCAATATAGATCTTAAATCCCAGGTAAACCCTAGTGCTTGAGGCTTTAGCAAGGGTTCCATTTCCTGTGTGGTATCCTTCTGATAAAAGAAATTTTCTCTTGTGCTACACCCTGGGGGGTATTTTTTTATATTGTGGTAACGGCAATATACAAATAATTGCTGAATGAAGTTTACTAGTAGAATTTATAAAACTAAATGGAGAGATACTTTGACATAAAATGAAAATAATGGTTCTTTTTACCAACTGAATAATGACTATTCCATAAATGATTTCAGTCCAATTACAGTGCAACAGTTTTACTCTACAGTTGATCCAGCAGGGCGTACTCCTTTAAAAACCCTAGTAAAGCTTTTTATCTTGTATTCTAAAAATACACTGGCTGCTTTCATAGACAGGAAAACAAAAGTACTCCCTTCAAATTCCAACCACAATTTAGAAGGGTGCAAAGGAGTAAAATGGAGTCCCATCTAAAAAAACCACACATCTTTGAAGTCTGTGAAGAATTTCCTTCTTTTTAGTAATCTGAAATGCAGCGCCAGCAATCATCCCTTGTACAGCTACTTCTCTGAAGTAGCTCCAGTTCCAGTAGATGCAACTTCCTCCATATATCTCTGCCTGAACACCCTGATGAGGCTGTCGCCAAAAAACCTCTGGAGCCGAGGGTCCAGATTCTCAAAGATGCACTCAGAGGGAGTAAGATACATTAATAGGAATTGGGTGCCTTTGCAGATCTGTGTCCAAATAGTCCAGAATTCATAGTAACCAGTTCTTGTGAAAACTTTCAAGAAATTTTAAAGGAAAACCATTGCATTTTTTTGAAAACTGCCTATTTTTGATGTCACCTTCTACAGCACTCTGCTTAATGCTTATGTTATACACAAACCTTTGTGGATCATGATTAAAATAACCTAAGTCAGATTTGGTCATTTGCAACACTTTTAGCATGGGTCCATTTTCAGCTTTAAATTCTCAGCTTGGGTAGCTGGTCATGGCATTGGGCAGGTAGAAGATCAGTGGAATTAAATCAGCTTATGAGTTGATATTCCCCCTACTTAAATATACCTAGAAGGGATAGAGGAACTAAATTGCAGCTGTAGGAGAAAATTGTGTCCCAGCTTGACACCACCTTACGTCCTGTTGACATACAGTGCGTTGTTTCCTATGGATGAGGTTACATATCTAACTTACCATCATTTGGCCCTTTAAGAGCATGTCGGTTTTAAACCACCACTGAAGTTCTAAATTGAATTTTGGCACCTCCAGCAACAGTGCCAAAACTGATATCTAAACAGTTGGAATTCCACCGTTCTAAAGCATACATTTGAAAAACCTCAGCAGTTAGGCAAAAAAACCCAGGGGCTGTATTGGTGGCAAGCACGTTGCATGCCATGTTTGCTTTACAGGTTACGGCAGAGGAGCGCAGAAAAGACAACTACAATTTCTCCTAGCACCTCAAAGAAGTAAGCATCTCCAGGAGCAGCTGGAGTGTCAGACCAAACAGGTATAAAAGACACTTCTAAAATATTTTCCCAACTCCCATACTTTTGGAAGGGCTAAAATGACAATTTCTGCCTCCCTCTTCCTGTTAATTTACAAGCTAATTCCAGAGAAAAGGATTCTGAAGGGGCTTCCCATCTGCCTTGTGTAATTTAATTTTCAGTACAAATTTAAAGGACCTATGGCCAAACTCTACATTTGTTTACAGCAGTATATTTCCATGTTTACTCAGTTATAACTAAATCAAACTTTTCTGCCACAGCATTCTGTTTACTTGATTCATTTGGCTCCCTTTACAGTGCCTTTAGTGACACATCCAAACGATTTTGGTAGCTGTTTTCTCCTAATCTTTAGTGACAGGTCAGCTCAATCTCTGGTGTTTTCCAGGCTTGGATAGAAGTCAGAAAATAATATAACATTCTTCTTGTTCTCATTGACAAATGTTTTCCTCTGTTTTTTACCTACAGCTCTTTTCAACAGAAGTTTTCCATTTTTCACTTGTAATGGTTCAGTTTTTGAACTCTGAATCTTAATGGCTCTTCTCTGTGATATGAAAGATGTTCCTCACCATTTATGTATCCTTAGGAAAGAGGTTTGTTGTGATAAAGACTTGAAAAGATTGATTTATTTGATGCTTTTTGTATTAAAATTGCTGTAAAAAGAAACCTAACTTTTTTCTCTCTGTTTGGCCTCAACTCCTTTCCTTCCCTCTTAAAAGGGAATGAGAGCTAGAAAGAAGAGAGCAACACTAAAAGAGAAATATGATGAAGAATGCTCCTAGAAGATGGTCCGTGAGACAGACGCCCAGTAGTTTTGCACAGCTCTGGTCACTTGTACTCGTACAACAGAGAAGAAAGGAAGAATTTATCAAGCCGACACTAGCCTCCTTACTCCAAGTGCAGAGACCTATCAATTTCTGTCTCTTGGCTAGTCTTTGTAATAAATATAGGCTTGGTGTGTAATGAAAACCAGCTGAGTGTTTCTCTAGGTACAGATGCCTTCTTTTCTTCTGATTCCAGCTAAGATTGTTCTTACTCTTCATAATCTCTCACAGCTGCCAAAAATCCATCTTATCTTTGCATGAGGTGAAGTTTCCATTAACAGCTATTATGGTAGCAGAGGTCAGGCGTCCAGTGTCAAATGAGCTGCTGAAGAGAAACACTGTGCTAGAAAATGCTGTACTAGGGAGAAAAATCTCAGCTGAGGTGTGTTTTATTATTAATTTGAATAGTTTTTATGCACAGACATGGCTGGGCCGTGCTGCTGACAGACTGTTTTCTGAAGTCCCAGAAAAAGAAAGGAAAATTTGGGATGTGGAGGAAGTGGGAATATATATATCCACTTGGATGATTGAAGAGGAATTTTAAGAGTTTTGATGATGCTCAGCTTTCAGTATATCAGCCAGCCAGACTGATGGCCACTTCAGGTCAGAGAGCTCTAATGAAGGAAGCTCTGACTGTAAACACCACTTGCAATTTCAACATTCACCATCATTGCAGATGAGGTTCCCTATTCCCAATCACAGTACACGAATAAAATAAAAGCAATAACAACATTCATTTAATGGAAAACCAAATATTACCCAGAAGAAAACCAATCTCAACTCAAACATTTTCATTTCAAAAAAATCTCCCTGCGGTAAAAGCATCTAGATTGAATACATTCTTTGTTGGTATTAAATGTACTTTAATACCTTTCTAGTATGATGATGAGATAATTTTCTTTTGGTATTATCTACCTGGAAGGGGACACATCTAACACATCTCTCATTTTAATTCTTGATTTTGAATTACTGACTCTGTGTGTGCATGTGTGTGTGCATGTGCGTGTAACCATCTAGTATACATTGAGATATGCATATCAAAGCTCTAATCAACTAGACCTGATCCCTGTGTAGGTACCAAATGTTAATTGTCAGTTTGCTATGCTCTGACCACAAACAGATAGTAAGCACATGAAAAAGGAAGGCTGTATAAATTTAGGACCTCTTCTACCAAAAACCTCAATTGTAAAATAATAAAATGTTTACTGATTTAGAAAACCATTGTAAAAAATATTTACTATCATGACAGATTTTAAAATTATTTTCAACATTCGAGAACATCAAGGAATTCAATATTTGCAGAAAATACTGCCTAATTTTCAAAGTCTCACAACATTATTCTTTCTACAGTCTATACTGTCAGCTCTCTATGTCTTCTAGAATGCGAAGATTTCTAAAACCCTTTATTATCCATGTTCAAAGCCCTTAAATGTTCAGTTACAGAACAGATACTAAGCTGGAAAGCTCTCCTTGGGGTTATGGGGCAGAGCACAGAGAAGACAAGGACTTGCCTTTAACTTTCCTTTTTCATTGCATGGATATAGCAAAAGTGTGGACACTTTGCTTCGAGTAATATACTGTAATCATTGTACACAGGATAGCAAAAATTAGTCTGTGCAATCATAATTTCCCTTCAGATTGTGATTCAAAACACACACTCAGCCAAACAATGCCTAAACTACCAGGTGCCAACAATGCTGTGATATCTTGGCAACATCCTGCTGAGCCATCTTGAAAGTTCTGGGTCAGGCTCAGTGGGGGATCAGCCAGGCATTAGCACTTATTTTCTAGAAACTCTTCACCTCGTATATTCTTAATTTCATTAGCCTATTTTCATGGCAATCTCTCTTTGGTGGCTCAGAAATGACCTTGTAACTAACACAAACAGGGTGATCTCGTACATCACCATTTCCAACCAACTGATTCTTCTCTTACAGCAAAAATTCTTGGTATTGTCAAGACAGCCTTGGACTTTACAAATATAATTTCTGTCTTTTGAGATATAAATGCTATATAACATTCCAATAAAGTACCTTTGGAGGGTTGAACACAGGCAGCTGCTCTCTAGTTACAGTTATGCAGCTTAGAAAAATCCTGCTATCTTTAAAACCATTACAAATTTTTTAAAAATTATCACTAGCACGCACATCAAAACCCATCTTTGGTCACTGCAACTGCACCTCTGGCAGTAAACTGCAGCTAACCCAACACCAGCACCCAAGAGCCTACCACAGGGACTCGAAGAGCACGTCATGCTCAGAAAGGAACACATGGGTGCCCTGCAGTGGTGCCATCAGCGCAGCAGCTCCAGGGATCCCACCGGCGAAGGCAGAGAAGGAGCAGCACGGGCTATCCGGGGTGTAAGCAGGAAGTGAGGGACCTGTCCGTAACATCTCCCCACAGCCCCATGCATCTCTTATTCTATACCTTCCACAGTAAAGATATTCTGGGATAATATAAGAGCAGAAGATCCAATACTAAGCGGCTTTTTCTACTACCCACACAGAGGACTACTTTGCTAGCAGAAGGGAACATTTCACTGATGAAGATAAATCATCTCTGAAGTGGGCTGCAGCCACTCCTTAGCAGAGGGATATATCATCTTCCTTCGGGCTAAATTTTCAGGAAAGGCATTAAGTCATAGATGTGATTCAAAAGGATTGTTAATTAAAAAATCCACAATCTCTTAAATAGATTAAGGAAAATCTTTTTCATTTGTCTGAACTACACAAAGCCTTATTTTATATAACATGTGGCTGACCTATAGACACCAAAGGTTTTTTTTCTTCCTCCCTAACTGGGAGAAGATCTACACATATGTTAGGATTTCTTATGGAAATCTGCTCTCTTTCAAAGTATGCTGATAATAGGAATACCAGATTAATGAGCATCCCAGTCAAATTCATGGAAGTAAGGCATGAAAGCAAAAAGGTACAGTACTGAACAGAAGCAAAAAAAGGAGATATACTCTGCTATTTAGCATTGCACTTTAAGTAATGGTACATGAGCAACATAAAATTTCTCAGTATGTTTTCTACATCAAAAAACAATCTACAAACAAAATGGTAACCTGTGCACCTTAAAGATAGGGTTCTTCTTAAACGTAAGACTGAGATTACACAAGGAGAAAACATTAGCACTTCTATTCCCCTCTCAGAATTAGAAGCAAAGAGCACCATGCATACATGCATCTCTGATAATACAATTTTCAATGACTTAGTTCCTCCATCTCCCAAGTAAAAATGGGAAGCAAAACCTAGCCTGAATGCAGAACGAGGATGGGAGAAAGATGCCCTTGCCTGTGGCAGCTGAGGAAGACTGCCAGAGCCCTTGTTGGCTGGTCACAGCTTCTTTTAGTGTTGGGCAATCTTATTAATTACCCCTTATGTCCCAAAAGGACACAGGGCATTTGGCTGAGTTTCACTCTCTTCTCACTCTCTCTTTCACTCTCATACTCGCTGTCTTCTTCACAAAGAGACAGGGAAGATTTTATTGCTCTGTATGCAAATAGATACAGAGAAAGACAGGAAAAGGCATCTGGGGTGGACAGGGTCCCTAAAAAACTGTCATATAAAAAAGTAACACTATGATTATCATAAATTGGAGACAATAACTGAAAGCAAAAATTAGAGAAAAGAAAACTAAGAAATATTTCCACCATCAAGATGTAATTCTAGACATTAATGCCACAAGAAGCTGTGGAGATAAAAAACTGAAAACAAATGCTATGGGATATACAAAAACATCAAAAATATAGAGTTGTAATTAATGTTAACATTTTTTGCCTTTTATCGGTATCACACCTAACAGAACTCACGACTACACATTTCTTTGTAGTCTACCACCAAATACCAGCAGCTGGAGTTGATAGACCTTGGGTCTGATTTAGTATGACAGCTCCTATATTCCCTCTGATTTCTTTCTTCCTCACAGTATGACTCCACCACATTCATATTCACCACAGCAGAAAAAAACAGTACTTCCAGTTAAAACTGTTTCATAAATTAAGTTCTGCTTCGTTGATTGGTAGTCTGACATAGTAGTCTATGTAGTCTAAAATATTTTTTTCTGAGAAATTTTTTATAAAACTATGATGATGTTTTCATCCCCATTTGTCAGCCAAACTTATGATTTCATGAAAAAATTAAAAGCATGAAATTCGTTGAAATTTTGATTTGAAAAATATTACCATAGTTCATTCTACAGATGCTTTAGATCCATGTTATCCTCTCCACATTAGAGTCCTTGACCAAGCTGCCCTTCTGATGATGCCTTACAATCGCTTCTCTTCTTGAGTTGCCCGGTGCTTCATGAAAGATGTCTGGACCTTGGCCCACAGGGGAAAATAGGTGCATGAAACATTCAGTACAGCTTTCACGAGACATCCTGTTCACACTTTCATACAGTTTCTTCGCTGGGCTACATTTGGGTTTCTTTCTTTCCATAGACAATTGAATTTCCTCATGAAACACAAAATGCACAACTTTACATCAAAAACCAGCTTTGATATAAAATTTTCAACCTGCCCTACTCATTATCATACATTTAGTATTTCCATCTGTGCTGAGGAGATGATATTATACCTGGGTTAACCATATATACACTGAAATACATAACTGCATTTCAAGAGTCTGCAAGATAGTTCTGACAGACCTGGCAAATGAACTGGGAGTTGTACCAGACCTTTTTTCCAAGCTTTGTACCTGGAAAATAAGAGCATCTGATGCATCAGAGCAGGGCAACAGAACAGTATGGACTGGCAGGAGCTGAGCTGGTCTTATTCTTTATGTGAGTAGAAAGTTGCGTGGCTTATTTTTCTGACAGTGAGCCAGAAGGCCATAGGCAGCACGGCTAACTCTATCCTGGGGTTACTGGAAGGGAATTTCACTCATACCGCGGTGTGTTTTCTACGCACAAACGCTGGTTCTTGCCTGCATCTACTTTATTCCCCACTCCACCTCCTCTACACTTTTCATTATTATTGCTACATTCAATAAGGTAGCAACATATGTGTTACTTCTTCCCAGTCCAACAACAGTAAGTGTTAAGTAGATGATAGTTCCAAAATGCAACGTGTATATCATATTTTGTGAATAACACAATCTTCCAATCAGGACATTTTGATCTTCCAGTTATAACTAGGGGCTTTTTCAGGAAATGATCTTTTTACATGCTCTCATAAACTCTCAGAACGTCTGGTTTTGTTCCACTCTCTCAGCTAAAGAACACCAATAGTTACTCTTTGGTTTTCCAGTGTATGTTTATTGAGCTGATAAAGACTGCAAGATGTATTGAAAGAAACACTTGGTTTATTTTATTTTACTTTGGCAATGATAAGAGACTGGAATCCATTTTAAAGCCAGGAGAAAAAATAATTGGCATATCCCAGTTATACTATACATACATACACATGCACCTCTCTCTCTATATATATATATATATATGTATGCATACATGAATGCAGGCACAAATACATTCTTTTTCTTTCTTTCTTTCTTTCTTTCTTTCTTTTTTTTTTTTACAGGTACCTTCCTGACTTGCAGCCAACCTGTGTAAATGCTAGCCAGCTCGTGTATTTAATTGTACCAGCATATAATGGTAGACAGATTTTCTTCCCTTCTGTGTTGCATCATAAGTAGGAGCTTTCATAGGAAACTGGAGAGCACAGAGTGTTGGTAAGGGGAGTGAAAAAACTAACTTCCATTGTACAACAGAGAGAGATTAAAATGCATACACATCTAGATGATACACTCAAACATAGTGTCATGCCCTTTGTATAATTTATAGAATACATGCCTCAACTAATAAATACCTTAGGGACTAGTCAGTGGTGAGTAGAAGCCCTGCTAAGGGCAGTGGTTACATTAAAATCAGCCTAAATTAGCTAATGCTCTGTTTTTAGGTACAGTCAATAAAACAGAAACTGGAGTTGAAAACTCAGAAAATCTGCTGAACTTTCAGCCCTCTTTGTGTCTCTGTCTGTCCTTTCACCCACACACCCACAGGCACCCTTCAGTAAATTCTATCAAGGAAACAAAAATTTGCTTAAAGAAAGCAGATATTGTATTGTTATTACAGTCAACACTCAGGAGAGTATGCATTTTCTAATTTCTGCTTAAAACTTATTGTAAAGGAAGAAAAAGACTAAAGTTCTTTATCCAGTATGTTGAGTTTAAGGTAAGGTCACTGCTTGCCAACAGGCTATGACAGACTTTAATTAACATTTTTATACCACTCATCTGCTGCTGGGGAACATGTCATTAAAACACAGGAAACATTAATCTACAGATTAACGCTATAAAAAGAAAACTTTTACACAATCTTTATTTCCAATAAAAAGAAGCTTACAAAACATTAACCCTTAAAATACTACAATACTACCAGCCAATAAAAACTCCAGGTAGATGTTGGCCCTGCTCTGCTAACTACCTATTTCTTCATCTAACCACACCAGTTTTGCCTCAGTGTATGTGTACTCGTCTGAGTTACATTCACTCAAAGTTGGTATACTGAACTGAACCTAGTCTTCTGCCTACATGATCACCAAATTTTAAATGAGAGAACTGGTTATGTGGTGTTACAGTATTTTTTCTATTTGGAACAGGTTTTAAATATTTTCCGGAAAAAGAGTGGGTGATCTCTTTATCCCTGTGTCCCAGGTAGTTAAGAGCACAGTGTATACTACTATTTATACATTTTTTTATTTTTATCAACCACTGTGGTCCATCTTGAAGCAATTGTTTTTGCCTGTGAAGGCATCGCTATTTTAGCTCCATCTGCTTATAAGACCAAGTAATGTTTTGGACTCGGTTTCTGTGGGGGAAGGCAAAGGGGATGTTATGGAGGGACACAGATTTCTATGATCTTTTCTATTTACCAGCAGCGTGCCTTTTGCTATTGGCTGTGAGATGTTATTTATTCTTTTTTGCAAGTCAATTTCTCTCATTGAATCCACCCATTTATTCTCTTTGTTCCTTTCTGTAAGGAGCCATGTTTAAGTTCAAACTCTTTAAGAAGGATTTTACATCCAGCAAGATTAGAAATACTTGATTGAGAAGGTGTAACTAGTAACATTCACTTTATCTTGGGTCTTATTTATGAGTCTTTATACATACAGAGAGCACCTTCAGCATTTTTGTTAGTATGCTACTAAATTAGAGAAGCACTTAAAGCTTTTAGCACATTTGCTTGCTATTTGTATAAGTGTAGATATGCATAAAAATGAAGAAATGTGCAAACAAAATGCTAATATTTATATGCAACATTATCCCAGTCTGTACATTTAGAAATTTAGCACAGAGTTTCAACAGAGGCATATTACTGCTGCTTTTACTTTTCATACTTACTTTTTAATTAACAAAAAAAAGTCTGTCATCTAGGCCTCAATATTACACAAGCATTTAGTTAAACAGGATCAGATTGTTGCTGGAATCATGTTGGAAATATTTACAATAAAACTCACCTGGCTTCCAGTATTGTTCCAGACTTGAAACTCAGCCCAGTCTTGAAAGTTCACAAAGGTTCATTAGCCTATTTGAGCAAAACCTAGGCTCATTTTCAAGTAAACTTTGGCTGATTTTTAGTTCTAGATAAAGGGCACAGTATGATAGTGATATGATTAAAATGTCTTGAATGCAAAACCTCTGTTCACCGTTGTGGAGTGGAAGAGAAACATTATTGTTTTGGTTACCCATTCAACACTCATAAAAACGGTCACTCACGTTCATAGGGAGGTTTATTGCATATACTTGCAAATACTTACCACGCAGCTAAAGGATTTATACTGTCAGCTAAGAAGGAAATACATAACATGGGCAAGTGAAAGCATCACTGGTTATTTAGGGAGATAAAATGTCTCCTAAACTGGAATGAGCAAAATATATAGACTATCTTAACAGGAGACAGAAAGGGAAAACAGCATCATCTAAATCCTTTCAGAATTAAATATCTATTCCATATCATTATCCTCACTTAATGGATTTATAGATTAATTGAGTATTTCTTATTGTCCATTAACCCAATGACCCAGATTTTATAGCAGCTCAGACCCAAATAAATATCTTTCTAATCACATACGGGAATGGAAGACCATTAATGAAGTTTAAGGATACACTGTAAACCTGGTTTGTCCTACTATGCCAGACTGCACATCACTAATCCACACTGAGTTACAGCTAGTTTGTCAAGATTAAGCAAGAGAGGAATGAGAAAGTATTACCTCCTCTGAAGCTTCAATCAGTTTTCAGTCCTCTGTGATGACCACCTTCAAGATTCCTTGGAGAGAAAGAAGGAAAGGAAATGAAGAAATAGGAATTCATAAAGATGGCTGCAGCTCCAAACACCATCCACTGCTCTCTTTTTTCACCCCTAAGTATACTGTGAAAAAAGAATGCCCCATGCATATGAAAATATAATAAAATGCATATGTTTCTTTTATGTATGGAAAAGGTATGCAATCAGTTTTAGCTTAAAATAAGGAAAACAAGGAAGACTGGATGAACACATGTTCACAATAAAAGAGAAAACAAAGCATTTTTCTCTTTCTGTAAAAGGCTCCTTTTTGAAATCCTAGTGAAATTAGTAGATGAACTAATTTAGTTTAAGCCAGAAATAATACACACCCAGAGAAAGCTAAACTTTTAAGTGCCACTTGGTAGGGAACATCAACTATGTATTTAGAGGTATCCATCTTTTCCTTGGCCATTTGGGATGGTGCGTCATGCCAGAGGGATCACTTTGTGTTGCAGCAATGTACTTTTTCATTCCAGTTGTTTCTGGTACCTTTGTCTAGGAGTCTGAGGTTGTACCTTTACTGCTCATCAAATCATTATCTTTACCTATACTGCTCAATAAAAGAGGATGAGAACTCTCATTTAATTATTGAACCTCTGATTGCCCACATTGCTTCATTTTTTTCACTCACTGGCTCTGCTTTGGGCTCTCTTTGAGACAGATGTGGAACAGAGGTTTCCGGGGCGAAAGCAGCACAGACACAGGATCCACTGCCACGTTACCTTGAGACGAGAACTTCTTCCCTGGCCTCTTTTTGCTTAACGCCAGAGATGCAATTGAATGGATTTTTCCAAGATACAGTAACATTACCATGTGGCAAGAAAGCCTTTTAGGAAGAAGCCTTATTTTGTGGCATCCTGGGATGTAAGAACACCTGATACAAGTTTATTTAATTCGTACATCACAACATATGACTGAGTCCCATTTCCATGTATATTGCTTCTCTCTTTAACAGACTTGTCATGGAAAATTCACATGACAATTCCAGGTACTTTTATTGCAGATACAGTTTGATAAACGGGAAAAATAATTCACCTCCTATTTCCATGAATAAAAAGTGAAATCCACCAGTTTTGTGTGTTTCTCCTACTCTGCCACATGCGCTTTTCAATTTAAAGAGAGTGTTTTTCTTTCTTTCAACTCAGTCTGGAAGCTCTCTTTCCTAATAGTTCATTATAGAGCAACCTTAGCACATTTTAAGCACAATTAAGGTGCAACAGAGGAGCACATAACTTGGATTCCTATAATGCTACATTGCAGATATATTTGAAACATATCTTACCTGAAAAAAAATCCAAGCACTCATATAGGACCAGAAAAAAAAAAAAAAAGAAAAAACACATTCTGAATCATCATAGAAAAAAAAACCAAAAGGGATGTCCTCTCCTTCCCTATTTACAAAGAGAAGATAATACAAAACAAAAACAAAAAAATGTTTTGGACACGCACCCTACAGATGGAGGAGAGAACAAACAGGACAGGATGGGACAGGAAGGTAAAAGATTAACTTATAATTTTCCAGGATCATTTTGCAGAGGTGCTTAAAAAAATTTTAAAGACACTCCTTTTACTTACAAAAATAAACCAAAATTGAAACAAGCTCAAAAATATAGATCTTTCACAGTTGTACCAACTTGCTCTTTGGAATACAATTACATTTTAAGTCATGACCATGTAGAGTAAATTACACTGGTAGTCTAGTTTATATTTATAATTTAAAGCATTACTGAAGAATCACTGAGTGAAGAAGAAATGTAAACTCAGAATATGATTTCTATAACATTTGCTAAACTGAGGAAAAAGGAAAAAAACTGTAGAGTTGCTACTGCTGCTGGATATTAAATCTGAACAGCTGGGTAAAATTTTGAATCATTTATATGCTGAGTTATTAAAAATAAATCAAATAAACACATGGGAACACCAGTCATTCCATTTGCTTTCATTAAATCCCCCTCAGGCTATTTCTTTCATATATTAGCAATTTGACCAAGCAGATTGCAGGACTGTTCAAGCATCATGTTAATATTTTGGCATGTTCAATAAGCAATGATAGAGGGGAGCACTTTTTTGCCACACTCTCACAAAGAATTTTTGAAGTGTTTATCCATGTAATTAGGACAAGTTGTGTTAATTAGTACTGAAGGACCCTTCTGATGTGAAGTTCCAAAAATTACAGTAATCTCAGTCTTGAACATTTGCAGGACACATTTCTGAGAGGTTATGAAACATATTTAGATTCATGTAACTTAAAATAAATTTTCAGAGCTGCAATTTCTGGTCTGATTATTTTTCCCACTTCCAAATGTCATAGTGATTTAAATTCCATAATCAGTTATCTTAATGGGACATAGTATCTCATGATGATTTTAGTATAATTTGTGTTAAACACATCTAAAATATTTCTTTAATCAAAAATACTTACAGACATGGTCCTGGTCTTTCTCCCAATATGACTTTTTTGTATAGCAAGCTGCAAACCATAAATAAAATCCATTTATTTTTCAATGATATCTTTAGAGATATGTTCTCTCTTGTGCACGCTTTCCTATAAACAAAAAAGACCTTAATTATATTTTATTTTATTATTTTACTCCCTGTTATGCTTTCTCAGGGTTCATGAAAGCTGAGTGGCCTCATCCAACTTGTGAGAGAACAGGACTTCAGAAGACTATGCTTTTTTGGACTAGACTTCTTTCAGGTTCATCTAAGATGCATTAAATAGTCTGGCTGCCATGTTGTTTCTCAAGAAGGATTACAAAGAAATTTTCCATATGTAGGATCTAAGCCAGTGAAACAATTTCCCTTTCATATTGTTTCTTAACAGACTGCCAGCATGGAAAGTTCATCATACCGGCTGAAGTTTTTCGGGTAAAAAACCTTATTTTCATCTATGAACATGCCCCCTGATTAACCGATTAACCAATCTCCATGGCTGCTATAGATACATCTAAATGTATTACTGGTTTAAATCACCAGATATTTGTGATGTCCTGTAAGATTATCATGTTTTCTGATCTGGGGGTATATATGTGGAACTGGAGTTGCTTTGAAGTACTCTACCCATCACTGTTTTCTTATATGCATATAATCCTTTTAACCATTATTTTTAATAAAACTGTATTATTAATTAAACTGTATTATTCCTCGATACTGTGTTAGACCTAAAACACAATCCTTCAGACTTATTGGGAAATTGATACTGAGATTTGTGGCAACATTATGAAAGGAAAAAAGGGAGGTGAAGACATATCTCTTACTGTTTTTCAATGTGACCTGTTACCATCTAGGACTCAAATAAAGTTGTAGTTAAAAGTAGTTGCTTGGAAAACATATTCCCACTCATATCATTACTTCTCTTCCAGTATACAGCTAACTTGTGTAGTCCAAAAGACTGTGAAGCTGCATAGACTTGTCACTGAGGACTAATATTCCCCAGCACTTACAACATTTCCCAATATTTAGGAACAAAAATAGAAGTTTCACATAAATGAATATTTGCACTAACAGTTTCTCCTTCCCATGCACAATATTGGCTTTTCATCAAAAATCTGAATAGCCCAAGAGATTCTTTTTTGGTGTCTCATGCAATTTAGGTTGGATCGCTTTCCCATGGACTGGGTTCTACAAAACATATATTGCTAGGAACCTTCATAAGGCACCACTGTTATTCTCTGAAGGCCAAAATATGGCAGATTAAAATGGGTACCTGTGGCAAAGACAATTCTTTTTAGGAATCATCACATAAATTTCAGGCAAAAAGGCTTTAAAATGTCAGACAAAATTTTTCAGTATTTGAATTATCACTAAATCAACAGACAATTTAGAAGAAACATTTCATTGTCACAGAAAAAAATCTGATTTTAAATAGCTTTCCTGTACTGACTACCAGGGAAGGAGAAAGAAATACAAGATAAGATAATTCTTATTTATTCTTATTTCCCTAGATCTGAGCAAAAGTCTGCAGATATCCTCTTTAGGCAAATCTTGCAATTAAATTGATACAAACTCTAGTTCAAGACCACCTCTGAGTTTAAAATTAAGTCATATCCATTCTATTTGCTATAAGCTGTTTCCGAATTCATAAAAAAGAAATTTTAAACCCCTCAAAAATTTTATAATATTCAGCATAGCGAACAACAGGTAACCATTTACTAGTGCTACACCTTATTTCAGGTGCCTGCATTTTATTCATAAAAACCTGACTTTAATCACAGGAAACAGGGGTTTTTACCAAAAATAAAAGTTGCCATTACACATCACAAATGGCATAAGTCTTTGATAATTTTAAAGAAAAACACAATTTTCTTTTACCTCTGTAGCACAAAATATGTGCTACCTATCCCTCTCCCCCTAATTAGGATAGGTTAAGCAATGGACTGAGCAACTCACTTCCAGTTCGGGAAGGTAAAAGCACTGCCACAAGGTAAGGTTTCATCTTTCAACAGGAAATGTCTGCCTGCCGTAAGACTTACTTTCAGAGCGATCCTGCGTTTTTGATAGTAAGCCATGACACCACAGGCAAAGTCAAGAACTATAGCAGCATGTCCAATATGCATAACTGTAAGAAGAGCATTGACCATTTTTCAGTCAAACTAGCAAAAAAGCAAACTTGTGCAGGCTGTTTCCATTAGCAGAGGAAACTGGTAAGGCAGTTAGGTGTTCTCTGATGCTGCCTTACTTATTTATAGAAACTTATAAGGTGCTCTTTTCCTGCACACAAGCAGAATCAGATGACAAGAGACAGTTTCTTTGCTCATGTTTCCAAACCTCTGTTAGCCAAAGTGCTCTCCCACCAGTTGTTTTCTCAGGGACACGTTCCCCATATTAGACTAAACTGTATCTCCTATTCCCTTACTGTCTCCTATCTCAGCTCCTTCTGTCTTTTTCACGTCTCTCCCACAGACATACAGTCACAAAACAACAGCTGGAAGAATTATTATTGCTTCCAATTGTCTTGAGTGAGCCTTTTTCTGTGTGCTGTGATGAGTGCCTGTACTTTGAGTGGCAGCTACTATAGTTTTACTACAGTTTTTTAGAATTTCACTTCCTTCAAGGCCCTAAAATCAAAGTTGCGTGCTCAGGTTTCAGGGAAATTTAGTTTTAGCTATAGATATTTATTGCCTTTTAATTCTCTTTATTACATTTAACTGCTTTAATAATGGAATTAAAAGCATTGATTTTCTGCAGTAGTATTGTGTACAACTGCTGGTGAACTGGGTATGACTTGAAAAAAGCATCGCTGTCGGGAGTGCCTTTCTGCCACGTCAGGAAACATGAGGTTCTGGGCTTCATTCTCAGTTCACCTTTCTCAGCAGCTTTGCCTTCCTTTTGCCCTGTACATCCTTTCTCTACTATTGCAGCTCAGTGATATGGTTTTCTATCTTAAACCAGAAAATATCCTATGAGAACAGTTTTCTATGGAAAATACCAATATATTAAGTAAGCATAATAACTGGGAAGCAATATTAGATGAAGACATACCGTTGCCTACCAGGAAAAAAAGTAAACTGGAAGGGAATGTTGTTATTTTAAATACTGCAGAAGAGCAATAAGGAAAAGCCAAGGACATCTTCTGTACCACTAGCATATGAATTGTAAATTACTGAGGATGTGATGCTTTACTCATAGATTTAATGCTTTTTGATATTGACAGACATAATACCATGAAAAGTAAGGCTCCCATTTCATCAGTCTACTGGATCTTCAAAGGATACACACAACTGTGTGGTGTCTGCATCAGCACATAACAAAGTAAATAAAACCCAATATGTACTCGATCATTTAGCTGCCTACCAGCTTATGTATATGCATAAACACCTGATTTATGCATGCAGGTCAGGTATCTATATATGTAAACAATATATGACATTTTATTTTATTTTTTTCAGCCATTTCAGTAGAACTTTACCTCTGGTAAATTTTATGAAGTATGTTATGATCCCTGTTATGCAATGGACGCAAATACTTCAACACACAGTTCTGAAAAGTATACCTGGAAAATTACATCATGGGACTTTCATGAAGCAGTATTATTTCTATTTTTAAGCCCTGAAACCAATCAGCAGTCTGAAATTCATACGTATATTTCAAAGTTACAGCAGCAGTGATATCTTTAAATAATTCTGATGCAAAAAAAGCATTAGCTGAGGTGGAGTTATTTCAGCTTTAAGGAGAAGGGGTTTATACAATCTCAGTGAGATTACTAGCTCATTTCAAGCTTGATGCTGAATTCACCTTCGGTGTTAATGACTTGCAGCTAATTCTGACTTGGAGTTAAAAGCATACAGTAGAGACTGCAGATGGCCTGACCCTTGCTGTCCCACAGGAAAACTGGAAGTGAAACAATTATTTTGGGTTGGTAGATCTGAACAATAATTCAATCTGCAAACAAAGCTATTTTTGAAAGCAGGTGGTGAGGTTTTGGCTTTACTGGAAGAACAGTCAGGTGCTGTCAGGAAACAAAAAATAGTTTAGTAGTCAAGTTCAGGATATTTTTTGGTTTAAGATAGAAAACTGTATCACTGAGCTGCAATAGAAGAGAAAGGATGTACAGGGCAAAAAGAAAGCAAAAATGCTGAGAAAACTGAATCGAGAATGAAGCCCAGAACCTCATATTTCCTGATGTGTGCCTGGCATGGCGGAAGGGCACTCCAAACAGCAATGCTTTTTTCAAGCCATACCCAATTCACCAGCAGAGGTACAAAACAAAACTGCAGAAAATGCTGCAGAAGCTACTTATTACCCAAGATTCTTCCATTAACTCACAAATTAGACAATCAGTAACAGTTTTTATTAAAACAGTGACATCTAAAGGGTTTTGGAGAATCTGATCAATAGAGTCTTTAAACACTTTTTTAAATTATTAAAATGCTTAGATTTACAGTTATGCAATTACAAGCAGAACATATATGCCAGATTTTTTTTTTTTAACAAAAAGGGTAGAAGTGGAGAAAATGGATTTGTACTTTGCCAACCTACACTTCATTTCTGCAAACTTGAAAGGCACTGCATGCTATCATTTACTGTAGTGTACAGCAATGCTCAGAGTGTTCATTCGACAGAATGATTCACTCAGTAGAACTGCACTTTTTCACACTCTCACCACACTATATCTATTTTTGTTTATATGTATTATGGTGGAAACTAGAAATCCAATCATGGGCCAGACCCTATTAAGTTCTAAATAAACACAGAACAAATAGGTAGCATCTAACCTTTGATTTTCTATCACAGATTTCACTTAAGACAGCGTATGTCTATACGTATGTATCTCCCCTTGCCCAAGGCAAATTCTGTACCAGAGCAGTCTGGCATATGATTCTTCCAGCAAAGCCAAAACCTTGTCAATACCCATAGATGTTACCTTTACAGCACCTTCCTCCATAACAATTTGTCCCTGACCATCCCAGACAGTAAACCTTTGAGCTAAATCATAAGAATTGTCCTCAAGTAGCATTTTTCCAAACATTTTTCAGTCCAAGCCAGTTATTTTTAAGAATTCAGGTAGCATAACTCAGTGGAAGGAATCCTATACTTCCAGTATATCAGGACATGCTGTCCCAGAATTCTTGTTATTAAATGCTCAGATAATAGTAAATATGGAGGAATTGCTAGCCTGTTAGGACAGGGTAAAAATTCAGAATGGTCTTCGAAAATTACAGAAATCACCTAGAAAATACAAGATCAAATAAGGTCGACTGCAAAATACTGTGCTTAGGCAGGAGGAACCATATACATGAGTACAGAATGAACAACGATTAAGCAGCAGTAGTTCAGAAAAGATTGCAAGGAGTGTGGTGGATCACAAGCTGAACATGAATCAACGCTTTGTTCTGTGAAAAGAGACAAGCATCACATTGGGATGTATTTAACAATCTTACCTGTGAAATGCTGAAGAGGGGATACTCCCAGGAGGAGTCTGGAGACTTGCCCTGCAAATAGCAAACTGGGAAAGAGGTTACCATTTAGAGACAGTCTGGAGAGGAGTGACAAGAATGAGAAGGGTGAAGAATTGCAAGGAAAAGGAAAGGGAAGTGGAGAAAGGGGAGGGGGGAAGGAAGAAGGAAAGGTTGAACAAATTGAGGATGTGCAATCAAGACAGGAGAGGACTAGACGATAATGACGTTCAAATCAATAACTGTAACCTGAAGAGAGAATAGCAATTAAACTATTTATTGTTATGACAGTAAATAGACATGAAATAATGGGCTTGAACTTCATTGGTGAAGATAAGTTAGACACTGGGGAAAAGTTAATGAAGCTGTGAAGGGCCCAGGCAGAGCATGGACCCTCTACCATTGGAAGCCTTTAAGACAAATATGTTAAGAGAGATGTAGGCATACTTGATTCTCCCTCTGGGACAGGCGAGATCTCAGGAGACACTTTCCAAATTTAAATTCAATTATCCTGTGAGTCTACAAAACATTACCATCATAATAATATTAATCTCTTTAGAAACAATGCAGCCATGCTGTTTCCACAGAAATATAATAGAGGGAGAAGAGTGGCAATGAATTTTTGTGCATGGTTATTGTGATTGATCTGAAAGAAATTCCCTGCTAGAGTCCTGGGTGCCTATTAAGGACATCTCCAGAGGGACTCACGTCTATTGCTTCCCATTCAGTGTGTTTTCTTTTTCCCTTACGATTACTCTTTAGATTTGACTTTGTTCAATCTTCATCTTCGTGCATCACATCCTCCACAGCAATTTTCAAATACATCCCCTCAGAACAGTCCAAGAGATCCACTGCGTGATAAAGAAGTGCCAGGAATCTTACTCTTTTTATTCTTCCTTTTTTTTTAAATGAACATGTTTTTGAGTTAATAATATGCTGAGGGAGCAGCTGCACTCAGCAAAACTCCTGCTATAAAACCCTGAAAAGCTTGTGTTTCTTTCACATCATACTGCAGCCAAGCCAGCTGAGTCTACATCTGCCTCAAATCACTGGCAGGTAAAGTTTGTGTCTCACTACAGGGAGGTAGTCCCACTGGGTTATTTTATTTATTTGAGGCAGAGCAAACTGAAACATTTGGTTTGGTTTGAATTTGTGTTTCTCCCCAAAGTTCACATGAATTTCAACAGGGTTTTTTTCTTTTGTTTCTATGTTTCTTCTATATATCTTTTTTATTGTATCTGTTGTGTACTGGCAGCAACAAACAAAAGACATAAAACTGCTATTGGTTTGTAAATGGCCATTTTCCCTGCCATGTATTACAAAGACTATGAAAATGTAATGTGCAGTTCTCATATTTGTAAGTAAGTTCTGCACAGAAATGCAAAAAGGGCAACACTTACTTAGGTAAATTTCAAACAACACACTGTAAAGCTGGCAGGATACATAGATATGCATAATGGCGCTCAAAGAATCTGTTGCTCTTTTCTTTATCTAGGCTTTAACCTTTTTTTAGCTTTTAATGCTTAAAGCCTTCATGCTGCCATTTGTGTCCACATTCTTGGAATCATTTCTGTTCCCACAGATCCTTTCTGTATTGACAATAGTGCAGAGTTTGGTTCTGGTTATAGATTGTCATTCAGAAATACATCATGTGAAAAATCATTTTCCGGTCTCTAATTTGTTCATACACACGCCAGGCATTACTGATTTGGGGAGTACTTCCTGATCAAATCTTAACATTCAAGTTGAGGCATGCCAGTGAAGCAAGTCACTGACCATATTTTATAATGTCTGACTCTAGCCCTACTACCCCCCCAATCATCCCTTGCTGCCTCTCCTGTTCCCATCTCTCCCCCTCACCTTTCCAACCATATCACGCAATCACCTGCTCCTTCTTACAACTTGGGATCTTCAGTCACCCTGCACTGAAGGCTGATCTAAATAAGTTTCTTCCATTTCTTCTTCAGTGTCTCTGCCTCCTACTCTGCCTGCTCTAAAATCAATGCCTCTTTTTTCTTCCTCAGGAGACATCAGATAAAGTTTATTAAGGATTATTCCCATCAGCTCATTTATAGTTTTGAGATTACATCTTGCCCTTAGCTTTCTATGCAACAGTATTATATTCTGAAGTCACTGAGTCAATGTACTTGAGCCAAGATAAAACACACAACATAGGAGCTTCAATAAATATGGCAGAGGAAATAAATACCAGTAGGTACTCAGATCAATTCAAAAACTTCTAAAGACACTGATGATAAATATTTGTTTTTTCCATGTGCATTTTGAGGAGACAACAAGGGAATTATTTGAGAAAAAGTCTGAAATTAAGGAATTGATTTAGTTATGTGAGTGTAAGTAAGAAATGAATCCCCAAGCCCAGTGGAAAGGCACAGATAAAATGCCTGCACATAGAAAGAGAATCCATTTTGTTCATGTTTATAAATAATACATGTATACAACTGGTATGGGTATGTCGAGGCAGGCCCACAATGTCCACTGAAGATGTTGGACTTCAGACCTCTGGGAATCTGTGAGTTAGAACCTGTGAATTAATTTCATCAGGTGTTGCCATCTACCTAAATTAAGAAGAAGGCCTGACACCTTATCAAGAACAAGACTGAAAATTTAAGCATCAAAGAATGAATTTTCTATTTATTTTAAAGTGTAAGTATGATCTCAGTCTTCAAAGCAGAACTCCTGCGGTTTTATTGGACTTTCATGGCACCGTAATTTATGATATAATGATGAACTAGTTGCCTATTTTGCTCACAGCTCTTACAGCGCTCTGTAAGGCAGTTACCCAAAGACCTACACACCTGTATAGCCTGGGACCAACACACCTATGATCGTGCACTCAGAACGTCATAGAGATTACAGCCCTGCCTGCATTTGCTGCAGACATTAGCAAGAAAACTAAGCAACATATACACAACATGAACTGCATGCATAATTTGGCAGCCATAAGCATAAAATTGGAAAGTGCCAAACTATCTTTCATTTTCATGGGTTCACAGAAATGTCAAGGAGTCATTCAGTCTTTTCCTCAGCTCAGAGATAACATCAGGTATACCAAGGTCATCCCTCAGTTATTTACTTTCTGAAAAATCTCCAGTGAAAAAATCTCCCACAGTGTCTCATTGTGGCTTGTTAAAATGCTTAATTATATACATCATTGTCTAAACTAACATTCTTTTGCGGCAAACCAAGTCATTTTTTATTTGTCCTAGTTCATGGGACATGGAAAATTATTGAGCATTGACCCTTTACTGAACTTTATGTTGTTGATTTCTGAATATTTCTCCAGTTCTCAAGTTCATTTTCATATTTAAACTCATTCTCTCTTCCTATCTTAGAGTCTTTCACACATTTATGAGCATATTCTGTAACTTCTCCTCCCAGTTATAACCTGAAAGATTAAATTGCACTGAGACTAGGAAGGCCTTTAGCAAATTCATTGACAGTCCTACCAATTTGACCTTGAACTTATTGGAACTGGAGTCAGACTATGCTAAAGCTAATACCAGCTGCCCTTTGCATTGCCTCTCTCATCTGTTTCTGAAAATATGCTGCATGAAGTGTTACAAGCTCTTCTGAAATGGTGACAAATCACATTTGCTGTTTTCCCCCATTTTGACTTGAAATGTCAAAATACTTGAAACTAATGTAGAAGCTTAGTAATCAATTGTTTAAGAATTTGGTTTAATATCTCTCCAGGCATTGCAGCGAAGTTGGCCTGCCTATGCTTCCTCTCTCCCTTTTAAAGATGGAGAGCCTCTTCACCCACCATGTGCAATCCCCTGCCCTCACAGAAAGTTCCAGAAGATAACCACTAATAATTTAGAACATATTGTACCACTAATAATTTAGATCGTATTGTAAGCATTCAAGGATGATTTTCAAAGAGTACAACTGAATTATCTAAATTTTCTTTAACCTGACATTTGGATTCTTCTGGCTTTTCCCCTCTTGTTCTTCATTAATATTACTGCATTAAACCTAGGGTCACAATAACCTTTTTTGATAAAGGCAAGAAAAAATTCTTATGGCCCTACTCTGTATCTCGTCTCATCTTCTTCACTAAGTATCTTCAGACCTCTCCTTTCCTTTGTCTTTTTCTTACTCCAGCTAACTTCTGATATATTTATAGAACCATTACTTAATGCCTTTACGTATGTTTTCCTAATGGTAATTTACTTCCTTGGTTAGGATTTCTGATTTTGTTGCTATAAGCTTGTGCTGTCCTTGTTTATACCTTTCATGATTCTTTTCGGATTTTCAGGTTACAAAAAAAGCTCCTGACTCCGATTTATTGATAGCAACTTGTTTTTCCTGTCACTTTTGTGCGTCAGTTTGGTTTGCCATGACACTTGTGTTCTCTCCCAATTTCCTTTTTTCTTTAGCTTCTTTTCACAGACCCTTACTTAGCAACCCTGATTTTGCTGAAATAGGCTTTCTTGAATCCCTTATGACTCACTGGTTCTGATGATTTATATATTTTTTATGATGTGGATAAATTCTTATTATGGATGAAGCTGGAAATCACTGTAATCACTTTACAAATAAAATATTTCCCATGCAAACACCTTGTCTTCCTAAGTGCAAAATAGTCACATGTATCTCACCACCTGGTCTCCTGAGTTTGTAAAACTCTCTTTTTCACGTTGTAACTCATATGTGTTGACATATAAGATTCTAAATGTAACCCAAACAAGCAGAGGTTGAGGATGCATAAGAGGCAGTTCTCAGAGATATGAAAGGAGAAAGGATAAAGTAAATATTGCCTGACAAATCCTTCCCCGACTACCACCGGCAGATTTGCAGTGTGAATTACAGAACACTTGCTATAGCTCACTTCTTAACGTTCATATAAGCTTCTTCTAATACCCTTCAAATTGACTGTACAAAAGGTTCACCGTATTGATTTGCCTTCATACGCTGAAAAAGCACAACTACTGCACAGATGGGCCATTTCATATGCTTTTGATTAACTTTTTTTCTTTTTAAACACACCTTCCTTGCTCAAGCCAGTTTATGCTGGTTTTGGTTTATGACATGATGGTTTATAAAATTTCTGTCAAACTGTGTTACTGTTTGATCATTATAAGAACAATCAGAGTAAGTGTTGCCAGTTACAGTTTTTCATCCCAGCCAAGTCACAGTGTACATATGGTACATGATATAAGGGAATGCAAAGACTGATTAGCGTGCAAAGTGCAGTGCAGTGGTCTTTACTATTCATCATTAATGTCATAGTGGATTTTAAGAAGCAAGAGACTTTTCCCATGGCCAAAGCAGTCTTGTGCATAATCACAGGGAAAAAAAGCCAACGAGAAATTATGCAACATGTGAGCATGATCTTCAGCTATAACCTCTTCAGCTATAACCTCCTTTTCAGAAACAGAAAGATTGTTCCCTGCATATTTTCCTGCTAACTCCTACAGGTTCAGGAAACATATGTCAGAACAGCCTTTCTTAAGACAGAGCAGTGAACTTTTACACACATTTTCTGGAAGAACTTTACTTCCTGCAGCATCAGCCCCAGAATGCCTGATGCCCTACCCAAAGTTAACAGCAAAAAAGAGGACAAAGATCACTTGTCATCTTCAGTCTACATGCTTTAACTGAATAGAGACATTAGGGAAAATTCTGGGTCACAGAAACAAGGTTAGCAAACCTGCCTCCTGAAGATCCTGAAGACCTCCTTGTTTTTACCTGCTTTTGTGTTTCATAACTAAACTTCCAAGAGTTCTTTTTTCTGTTTTGTTTTGTTTTAATGGGTAAAATCTAACTTTGTACTGATTTCTATGCATTAAGGACTAATCTTATTTGACGTCCACCCAGAAAATTGTGTGGGTATTTAACCTATTTTGCATGTTCAGAGATTTGTGTGAGCATATACACCCAATGGCACAAAAGGCACCTCTTCAGCAGGAACTTTCAGAAGGTACAAGTCCTTATAGAACCTTTCATAGAAGGACCATTTTTAAATACTTTTATTGCTAGGCAAAAGCAGTAAACACCTTCATGTGCTTGATAGGAATAAACAACAATTTACAGTATGTTGCCTGCTTCATTGTTTAATATAAGAAACTCACATTTATATGTCAGAGCCACGTCACCAGAGGAACTGTCTGGGGAGCATTTCAAGAGGCACCATCCCACCACAGTCCTTAAAAAGTGTACACATAACACTCTTCCTGTAGGCAGTTTGGCTCTCTGAAATCATTTAGGACCCATTCAAGAATACTTGTGACTTTGGGGGGGAGAGAGCTCATAGGCGGTGAAATAGTATTAATAAAGAAAGCTCTCCAATGTTTTCTCCATCAGATGATGTTCTTGAAGTGCCTGATGAATCATAATCAAATATATGCCATTAACAGAAGGTGAATCCAAATATATGGAGACCAAATGAATGCAGTGGCTTGTAGCCACATCATTTTGTGTTATGAGCCAGTCAGACCTCCCAAGTTAAGCAGTGCTGAGCCAAGTCTGAATTTAAATAGGAGATCCTCCAAGGAAAACTGAGTGCATGTGCCGAAGGAAACAGTGCTGGTAGCCCTTGTCTGTCTGAGTTACTACTGAACTAAGGTCCTCACACGATGCCAAGACCACAGGACTGAGACTACAAAAGAAACTCAAATCCTTGAATCTTAACTCCTAGTGGTCATTAAAAACCCTATGGCAGCTTTTGGAAAAGTAATGGTATTTATGTAGCCAAACTTCATACTGGAGAATTATAATACAGAGGCACATAACATCTCCTGGCAGTTTCAAGCAGCTATAGTGTTTTCTTTCACTTGTTCTCCACCAGCTTTCATGGAATGTTATTGTAAGCAGTTGCAAAGTGCTACCCAAGAAGTGATTTCATTCATATACCGGTGTTAAACAAAGAGATGATAGCAGTGCTGAAATCACAAGATGCATTTTTTTTAACCTCCCTGTTATGCCTTTTTTGGTTTGTTTCTTACTCAGAAATAGTGTGTTGAGCAAATACACGTGATGGCCTCTGTCTTCCCATTGCATTAAGCTAACTGGATAACCCTAGTGATACTGAGACTCATAGAATCACCTGGACTGGAAGCGAGCTCTGGAATTCATGCAGTTCAACCTCCTGCTCACAGCAGAGCTAACATCTTAGTCAGATCAGGCTGTCCAGGGCCTTGTCGTAACTCAGGGACACAAATCTATTCTCTGAAATTGATATGTGTTGCAAAAAAAGAACAGTTAAGAGAAATTTTTGCTCTTTGCTTGTTTTGGAGAAATTCTGTGCTACACCATTCTGCAAATCCTTATGTCTTTCAAACTTTGCCCCATTTTGTCCACACTTGGAAGTTTTTGTGTATTCACAGCTTAATTCAATGTAATCACCGTTATTGTTAATGGCGTAACAGCAGACAAGTATACCCACTGTAATAAACCTCAGAAACACGTACAAATAAATTAGGGTGGTACAGAGAGAGGGATGACAAAGAAAACAAAAAACAGCAAAAACCTTGCAGCAGGGTCTTAATGTCAAATATATCAGATAAGCTTTTGACATTCTTCTGAAAACTGCAAGTATCTGACTCCCATGGCATAGGAGTTAAGTCAGCACATTCACATGCTTGCTGCAAAGTATAAAAGGCCATCACCAGTAGGTTTTATTAAATTAGTAGCTGTTCCTGCACACAAGCAACAATAAACAGTATCTAAGGTAAAAAAGATGACATACGGAAAGAAAAAGGCAGGAGAACATTTGGATTTGAATACCACACAAATACTATTGAGAAAACTGATATTTAGCATGATTCCTTATTTGTCCTGTATCTAACTTCAATACATTAATTATTTGCTTGTCTCATTCTTTATTTGTCCTAAAAGTGTGCTCCTCACTGTAAAAGCACAAAGACCATCTGGACTGTAAGCTCTATCAGCCAGACTTAGAGGGCCAGACTGCCCTGGGATCATTCAAAGTGCTTTTGTGCATGGTTGCTTGCATTTGCTGCTTCAAATTCCTGTTACCGTAGGACAAAATGAACTTTTTAGGAATACTTTGAGTGAGAATAGCATGATTTCTTCAGCTATGACTAATATATAGCAATTAATATCCATCCAGAAGCTTTTTCTGACATCATATAAGAGGAAAATTTAGGCTGCATCATCTCCCTGACCTCCCTGCCCCAGTTGCCATGGGAAGAAAACTGAAAAAGGCAGGCCAGTAAGACTGTGGATGACCAGAGAGACGAGGATAGCGGGGCATGATGCAAACAGCACCTCCCCCATACACAGAGTTTTTGAGAACTGGGATTCTGACAGCCCTACTGATCAAGTGGCCTAATTAGGAAAATGAATGGAAATGAGTAAATGTAAGATATAGCCAGTGCATGGCAGAGAATGGCGTGGTTTACAGAAGCAGTTGTGCACTTCCTACTAGCACAGAATATCCACCAGCAACAGCAGCATGCTTTAATCCAAACTGACTAGAGTGAGTAGGATGACTATTTCTTTCTCCACCTCTTTACATCTATGTAACTGGATCTCCATTTCAACCTACTGAGACCTTGAAGTTTTATTTGAATGAGCTCAGCAAATCTTGGAGGCACACCTTCCTGACAGCAGCCACAGCTGACTGTTACGCCTATGAATAAGTGATAATCGCCAATGTTTACTACTTTTTATCTTTTGTGCCATTTGGATCTGGTTCTCTTTGTCGCTTCTGGACTCCAGCTTGAAGAAGTAACCTGTAATTCATCACATTTGGGGAAAATATGTGTGATCTCATGAGTCCTGGATGTTGTGAAATAGTGGTTTTTGGTGAGCAGACAGAAGTCTGTACACCATTAAACTAGTAAAACTTGCAATCTTCCAGGGGTTTGCCAAGCAAGTTTTGAATGCCTCAAATCATCCCAATCTGTTTGATATATCAGGAGGGAGTTACAGTAAAGTATCCATGAGGGTAGCTAGCACAGATCATAGAAAACTAGCATCAAATGCATGACATTTATACTCTGTAAACTTACTTTAAATTCCATGCTACAACAAGTACTGTAACATTACAAAGGGCAAAGTTGGAGAACACTGATTGTGAACATGTGTAGAACAAGGATAATTTATTTTTAGCACTGTATTTCTCTGTTCTAATGTAATTCTACCACCCAACACACACACATATGGATGTCTGAAGCATTATCTAATATTTTAAATAACTGCCATAGGCAAGAGCCAGAAAAGGAAGAAATATATGTTTGCTCTACAACACATTAGAAAGATAAAAATGTATTGGGGGTGGGGGAAACTCTTATTCCCTTCATGGAATCACTGGATCAGATTTTCCTCTCCACCCCAAAGTGCAATTCCAAAATTTATTCTGGAATAATAATGGGCAGTCAATATATCTCCTCAATATTCCAGAAATTGGCAGCCTTCAAAAAGAAGCAATGAAATCACTGACCTGTCCATTAGAGGGCTTTACTTCTCACCCCTATGGCACTGAATACACTAGAAAAAAATCAGCAACAGAATAGCAGTGAAAAGCAAGAAAGACAGCCTTCCGTTTATGCCTCCGTTTAGCATGTTCAGGTGCTATGTTCTGTGTCTGTGGACAATGCTTGTACAAATGTTTGAAAAGCAAAAGTAGGGCACTTACTTTAATTTCTACAGTTGGAAGTATTGCTCACATCTTAGCAAATTCCACTGAAAAGAGGGATGTACTGAGAGAGAAAAACCCACAATCACCTCTTGCTCAAATGTTTAGGCCAAAGACATAGTCATTGTCTTCATCTGCAGCTCCAAATACACCCTCTGTCAAGACACAGTGATAACCCCCCTGTCAAAACACGATAGTCTGAAATATAACTTAGAGTTGCACTTTCTTTCTCTGAACCCCCAAAGAGTTATTTAAACAACAAAGAGAAAGTCTAAAGGGAAAAGCTGAGCAGCCATCTGCATATTGCAGTAGCTACCTAGTGAAAACTTGTGTTCAGATTCCTTTCCCTGTATTGCCCCTTTGGGCTAGTGATTATGCTAGGATGCTGCCTCTCTCATTTTCCCTGAAAAACTGCAAAGGCCTCAGTGATATCCCAGGGAGGAAAGAATCTTCTACATCAGCCTCATCTTTTTTCTTTATTCTTTTTCATCCCTGAACCAGAATTTTTGTTGTCTGGCCAGCCCTGGAATGCAGTAATCTGTGCTGTAGCAGCTCCAGCCATATTGAAAAGCAGCACGAAGAGCACTGCTAAAAAGGTGGGAGGAAAGAGGATTTTGGCCAACAGTATGTTCATCGAAATGTTGAACTTCTACCCTTAGGAAAACACTGGAGGATCTTTAATCTTGAGGCGGAGTAAAGATGACGTTTGGATGTTATCCAGTTTCCTTACCTTTTAAAGAAAGAAGGGCAGAGCCAGTGTTGCCAGAAACTGATCTGTTGATCCAGATACTGTACGCATCCTAAACTTGATGGCTTGGTCTCTGAATTATTCCCTCCAGGTTTAGATTTTTAAAAGGCCATACTGCTTTCCACCAGCTGGTAATGTCAGAACCAGCAATATTGCTGTTAGCATTTAACAGGTAATACTGCTTATTTCATGGAGTGAGTTTTGTTCCAGACTAGGATTGAAATTGATTTGTGTTAATGATTTAACTTGTTGACAAATAAACATTTGAGGGAAAAATATATAATACAATCCTAGCAAACCAAACCCTGCCTTTAACTTTGCCTTGAATTTAAATTCAGCTATTTATTACATCACTCCCTGCCAGAATTGGGCAGTAAACTCCTTTCATATTCAGAAGAATGTTTCCATTTAAAATTTACATTTAAAATTGTAATAAGATCCTGGATCTCATTCCTTTTGATGAAACGGCATTGCATTACATTAGCTGCATTGCTAGAGAAATGGTGCATTCTGCTTGTATCAGTTTCAATGAGCTGGGTGCATTTCCCACACATTTTATCATGGGATGTTAAAGTTAAAATCAGTGTAATTCGAAGTGTCACAAACCACAGCTACAAAATGGATGGGTTAGCTGTTAATTATTTAAATACTGCATCCTGTGCCTAATTAAGTTCTTAAAGTCATGATATATTATTAAAACCAATACTCAGCAAGGCCCGTCAATATCAAAAACGGTCAGTATCGACAGTCATTGGTGCATATCGAGAACAACATCGGCCCCAGAGCAAAAGCCATGCATGCCCGTCCAGAACGAGTGCTATTGGGGCCTATCAGTAGGGTTCGATATTGATATATTGAGGGTGAGACTTATCAATGGCTATCGGCAGGGATCAATATCAACAGTTACCAACAACTACCGAGACCTCCTCCTATCGATCCCTCCCTAGAAGGAGGTATGGAAAGTGACTGGATGCCATGACTCTCAGGATCGAGAGGTATCCACGCATACCGAGAGGCATCGATAGCTATGGATGTCGTGCTCTCGCGATTCATATGGAAATCAATACTTGTCAAGGCCTGTCAGTATCAAAGTCATGATATATTATTTTTCGGAAGACTAACTGTATTGCCATCCAGCACAATTTTAAAATATAATTTATAGTGGTTATTTAGAGAACTAGATCAAGTACATTAAAGCCATATGGTACTGTGGTTTCATCCCCAAGAGATGCCTCATCAGTTAAGAGAACCATTATGATTAATATGTATATTACTCATTTTTAATAGAGTGTACTAAGCTGTAGAAGATTACTGATCCTGCCAGTTACTTGGAAATATGAGGTGCAACAATTATTTTAAGATTGTTGGAGGGTTTCAGTATTCTCAGGATATAGAAAATATTTCTTTGTTTTGTTATGTTTAGAGCTTGAAGCATTCTCTAGCAGCTGAAATCCCCCAGAAAATAGCATGCCTAACTAGACAAGCTAGTACCTATAAAAGGTAAAACCTGACTGGAGTTGTAATGTTCAAATCATTTGCTAAATATGGCTCCTCAGGAAAAAAAAAAAAAAAAGGAAAGGGAGAAAAAAGATGAGAACACTGTTTGTCATTTATCCTGGCAAGAGGACATAGCATCTACCACAATTATGCATATTTCATGACTAAAAATAAGAAGTGGTGAGCACTACAATGATTGTTGTAGCCTTGGCAATACAGTGAATGTTGAATTTTAAAAAAAATTTGTGTTACGTACACTCATTTCCCAAAACACTGAGAAATATACCACATAAATAGCATGCACTGCATTAACCTCTGACCTGGCAGGAACATTAGCAACTGGAGACACAGCAAAATTGTGCTGCCCACTGAGGATGCCAACACAGACCCAGAAGATGAAAATGAAAAAGTCAAATCTCAATTATTCAGTCAAACGAAGCAAGTGAGGGGAATAATCCGGCACTAGCGAAATTGCAAATGATACAGAATTAAGTGGGAAGATAAACAAGGCTGCAACAGAGGTGGGGGGAAATGCGGTGTGCCAGGCTGATGCTGGGAAGTGGTGCCCCTCAGCCCCTCCGCACCAGGCTGGCTGGGGCCAGGGGGACCCGCTCCGCTGGCAGCGATGCCCCAGGACAGCTGGATCGGGGCCTTGGCTGCCGCAACTCGGCTGGCTGATTCCTCCCACCGCCACGGAGGCAATCCGAGCTGCGCTCAGGAGTGGAAGGGAGCACTTCCTCAGTCTCAAAGCCTGGGTAAAGGGTAGGATTTGGGGGTTACAACTGGAGCAGGGAGGCAAGTTAAGGACCAGATGGAGAATTCAGACTTACATCTCTGTCTAGAAATGCGTTTGCACTGCGCTCCACCCAAACCAATAAATCCTTCGGTGGTGATTTCAGGCCCAGCACTTGGAATGTCTGGGACTTGCACTCCTTTCTGCTTTAAATTTCTCATTCAATGAAAGATTTTTAATCTGAGTTATTTTACCTTGAAATGGGGAGGATACTGGGCAGCTCAACAGTCACTCAAGTGTGCTTCATCGACTTTAACTTCCTTTTCAGAAAAGAAAGTTGCTTACAAGTACATGTGGCTGCATTTTCATGGATTGACTTGTACTTTTTGTCCGAGCTATTTGCAATGATCTTTTGAATAAAATGCTTGCTTCAATTTTGGTTTAAAAGTTGACTACTTGAGAAAAAAAATACTTTGATTCTGAAATGGTGTCTAAAAAGTTTCTTAATCCTCATGTCCCTTTTTTCGCTTAAACTCTTCAGGTGGACGTCAGCCCTCCTGAGCCATTATGGTCACCAGGACCTCTGGTGGAGGCAATGGCTTTACAAGCCATTGATGGAGGCTTTACAAGTCACTCACCTGCCCTCTAATAAACTGGGGGTGCTGCAACACCTAGGGCAGACCAGCAGACACCAAGGACAGGATTGCCAGACTGGAAATGTCACAGCACAGATGTGGATGGCTCCTGTCTCTGGAGGTAGTTCTTTCAGAGAGGAAAATATTCCCCAGCCTGTCCTACTTAGATGTGTCAGAAACCCATTCAACAAATGGAAAGCCACTGTTACAGATGGCGGGAAGCTGAAGTTAAGCTGAGTTTCTAAGAAGACACAAACTTTTCTAACCAACTTTTGGGTCCTCCCATCATCTACCGTTGTATTTGTTTCCAAACCTTCTCTCCCATCTGTTCCCTCCTGCCTGACCTAAATATTATGTCAGTTAACCCTAACAGATTTGTACTTCCCCTTCCTTTTCCAGTTGGATTAATGATGCCAATAGTCTTTCTGTATACTTCTAGTCCCTTTTTTAATTCATCATACATCTTGCCTTCATACACTGACACTTTAAAATACTGATCATACCCCTGACCCTTCCACAACATTTCAAGTTTTTAATCCTGTTTCACAAATGTTCTCCCTTAACATTCTTCCCCTTTTCCTCCTTTAGGCGTAGCTTGCCAGTTTTGCTGCTGAATACCAGTTCTTCTAACCCCATGAGACTCTGACTACCCTGTTTTAGCTTGCTTCCTTCCCTTTGCCTTTTTTGGCTTTTATGGGGCTTCATTTTTTTATTGCTTGACCCTTTATTCCTGTACGTTAGCTAAGGATTCTTTATGAAGATCTACCTCCTGAGACAATTTAATAACTGGTGTATCTCCTCTTTTCTTGCCATACTGTATGCCCTGTGAACTATTCATTCTACATTTCTAAATAATGACTTCATTAAATGCCTCTGCATGTTCTTTTGAATTATGCTCAGATTTTAATCAATCTCATGTCCACCGTACCTAATTCTGCTTGTGACACTGCAAGTATTCCTGCAAAAACTGCTTGTTGTCCATTCTCAACATTAATTCATAAGTATTATTATATTTTGGTTTGAAGGAAGTCCAGTACTGTTATTTCTAATGATAGAGCACACTTTCTTCCTTTGGGAGACAAAATAGTCAAGTTGTAACAGGCTGTTTTCCATTGCTGCTTCAGGCTGCCTCTGGTCCAAAAGAAGAAATCATGATAAAGCGAACAAATCATCTGACTAAATAATCAAGCACATCATTGTTTAGAGAGAAGAGCACAAAGCTGCAGGGTTGAAGACTTTGAAAGAAGCTTGCACAAATCAGTCTGTATACATATGGCAATAAGTCTACCTGAAGTTTCCAGCTCTGTTTAAAAGAGGCAAGAGATAAGTTAGTACTACAGACAAACAAAACCTAGCATATGGTATATGAGACATCCTGCCATGGCCCATTTGGAGATACTCAAGAGCAAGGACAAAATTGTCATGAGTAGACAAAGAAAACACCATAGTGAAACACTTTACTCAGGCTCTGGACTCTGACCATTTAAGGGACACTGATTTTCCAGACAATCTCTTTTCCCTCACTTGCAAATCTTTCAGTGGAGGTAATAGTTGAGTCTGTAGAGAGAAATGATCATAGGAAATAAAGGTAATAAAACTATAAAGGAAATAAAACTAAAGAAAGGTTTTTATATTGTTGCACTACAGAAAAAGATGAGAAAGAAAAAGCAGTTCCCAGACAGTGAACTAGAAGAGGGTATGAGATATTTGATGGATCATCAGAATCTAAAAGAAAAGTGTTGAAATACATAGTTACAACATGAATATAGGAAACCAAATCGCATAGAAGTTAAGAATGGTAGGACATGCCCGAAACACCGCCTGCACTTATTCGGATAGCTCTAGTCAAATCTCAAGGTGTAATTAAAGTACTCTGGCCTAGGGACAAAAAAAAATGCAAGATACTTTGTTACCAGGTGACAATAGTAAGAAACCTCACTACAACTGCCCAGCTATGCCATTTTGCTGCTATGTAAAGGATCAGAGCTCCACCTTTGGAGCACCTGCATCTCAAGGACATAGCGGAGACAGAGAGGGTACAGAGAGGAACAGCTAAAGTGATGGAGGGTGTGGAACAGCTGCTTTATGAGAGACTAAAAGGCTGTGCCTCTTCAGTTTGGAGAGGAGAGGGCTGAGAGGGAAACGTGATCAAAGCTTGCAAATTCATGAAGGATAAACTGAATGTAAAAACTGTTACTCGCCAAATCCGACATTGGAAATAGGGAGTAACTCACTGAAACTAGCAGGAGATCAATTCACAACTAACAAAAGAAATTCATTTTAACAGAGTGGGTAGTGATTTTCTAGAATTTGTTGCCAGAAGAGATTGTGAAGGCAAATAGTATTAGGAGGATCAGAACGGGATTAGACACATTTACAGACAACAGGTCTACAAATAGAGACTTAAAGAAATGGACATGGATTTGTCCTCTAGCATCCCTAACCCAACAGTTGTGCATGTTCGCGGGAGGAGGGAGTATAAGGGGAATAATCTGCAGAGAGCAGTCAGGCTCACATGATCTTCCCAGACAGCATCTCTTACTCCAGTGTCAGATGGACAACTGATCTGACCCAGTGAGGTGGTACTTCTGCTCTAACACATTACAAGAGAATTAAAGTCAAACAAGCATCCATAGAGATGAAACTGAATACATGAAGAGCAGCAGCAAAGAGATGGCACCCCTAGACAGATGAGGCCATGGTCAAAAAATTGCTCTTTATCAGCTGGTTTGAGTTAGTAACTCAAAACGATTACACTGTATGAGCATGATGGAAGACTAGTGGAGAGCTGCTAAACAGGGCAAAGACAAGAAAAAGTCTTCGTAGGCCAAGAGCAATATCACAAGCCAGATATCAGTATCTGAAGTCCTTGAAGGTCTATGATTATGTCTAAACTACAGGACCTGGCATCGCTCCCCATCTCCCAGTGCCAGATGTACTCCAATTCAGTTGTGTCCAGGCTCCATGTCAGGCTGAGACTCAGGCACATGCCACCTGCCTGTCCACATGATTTCCAAGGGAATAATAATTAGCAAACTTTGTCTCAATGATTAATACAGATCACGTTTGCTCCTCCATCTAGACAGAGCCTTTGAGCAGTAACAATTCAGTAAATACCATCACCCCGTAACAGGCCAAGTACTAGTGAGCTCAGCAAGGCAGAACACACTAACACATTAAATCAAGCAACAATAAAGTTCTTGTTAGAAGGAAAAACTTGCCCCAAGTTGCAGGAGGATAGAGTTCCAAGGAGGTACTGAGAAACCAAACTATACTGCTAGGCAGTCACACCAGCTTTGAAAAGGTTCTCTTAGCAAAAAGCCAGTTTAGTTTAATAAGCGCAGAGCCCCTTCATTCATATTAACCAGCATATGCTACTACCATGTTCTCATTTGTCCAGCATAAGTCAACCTAAGTCTTGGCTCCTGATAGCAATGGAAAAGGAAAGCTCAAGACAATCTATTATTAATTATTTTATCTCAGTTACACTTGCCTGAATCTGGAGTAAATTCAGGGAACAAAGTGGAGACATTTCTGACTCCAAGCCATATAATTAGGGTCAGGATGTGACCACCCAATACGCCTGTGGAGCAGCTTTTACGCCCATTTAGGCATGAGCTGCATGCATATAGGCAGCCAGCTTGCACCTGGCTTGTCTACAGTTTCCATTTACTACCACTTCCTTTTTTCCCCTGTCAAATCTCTCTCCCCTCAACAAAATGCACTTCATGATGTTTTGATGGATGGCAGAAAGTAGGTTGAACTCTTGTCCCAGTTTGCATATAGAGTTGTTAAGCATCAGAAAGGCCGAAAGAGCACTACATATCATTCTGCAAATCATTAACTGGTAATCTAATCTGCCCTATCCTAGGTGTCACATCCAAGAAAAGATCACAAAATTAGAAATGTAGTGCTCTGAGCAGAGGAGTACTCAGTGTTACTCTCTCTGCCCTTTATGCAAGCATTGTGGTAAGCAGCCAAGCAGAAATCAGCATTTTACACAAAACGTCCCAGAACCTGATAGCAAATCCAAACAACTATTCAGCATCACGCACGCTGATGTGGTCATGTAATTTTTATATTATGATAATCTGGTTTTCATCTAGCCTACTAATTCAATAGTCAGGTCATTTAAATAATTGGCTATCTGACTCCCCACCCATGTTGAGGAATATGCACACCATTATATTACAAGGATAACATTAACCTGGACAAAATGTCACAAGGAAAGAGAGAAAAAGACTTTTCCAAGGAAAATAAGAGGAGTTCATTTTCATATGAGCTTATCTGTCACTATATATTTTAAAATATCCAAATTTTTAAACTTTTAGAGGAAGAAAATTACTTCTAACACTATTTGATCCCATTCAACTCTTTCAAATTTATTTTTTAGAAGCAAAAGTTTTGACTTTGGTTTTGTAGGTTTTGCTTGTTTGTTTTATATATATATAAAGTTACAATTCTGTTTCCCAAAAGTCTTACAGACAGACAAGCAGGCTAGCAGCCATTTCTCATTTCTCACTATTGCGAGTGTTAGCTATTGAACAGCTAAGGGACTTGATGATCAGAAAAGGTCACAATATATGGAGAAAGAATGACAAGGCCACATGACACTGCTGGAGACATTTCTACTGTCAGATAGTCCTTGACCTGGCTCTGTAAGGCATGTCCAGCATCTGAAGAAAGCATCTTTAAAATAATACAGATATTATATTCACCTGCTTACACTTACCTTTATAAAGTTACTCTTGCACAGCCAATGCTGTAAAAGCACCATTCGGGATCTGCTCATTTTAGATATGATGTGCCTGTCTCCTCCAGGCCATGGGATGCAGCGCTCGAGCCCTGCTCAAGGGAAACAGGAGTCCTAATGAAACCAGGTGCAGAATTAGGAAGCGCAGTTTCATGATATCATACTATTCCCCCAAACCATAGGAAGGCTAAGCATTTACATACTAGTCATTTGAAATGAATGGGTATTTGTCATTGTCTCAAATGAATATGGGAATAAGAGTCATAGAAAATTCAGAGGTAGAAGTTGCTTATAAAAGTAAGAGAAAATGACCTAAAGAAGCAGTTGGGACTTTTAATACAATATCATGAGAAGTGCCACTGTATTCTCTATTCCAGTTAACTATTTAACAGTAGGCAAACTGTAAGAAAATAGAGAAAGCTGGTAAAGGACAGTCCTGTAGTGATAAGTTACTTGTTCAGATATTCTAGTAAGAAAGTAAAAAATACATGTGCATTGCAGGGAATAATTCACTATTAGCAAAACAAGCAAAGATACTCAATATGCCTTTTGTACCTCTTACTTATTCATTAATTAAGATTTTTCAAAAAACTTGGAGGAAGAATGGAAGGACAAAAGAAAGAAATTGGGTTCTATGCTGACAAAAACCAGCCTGGATTTCCTAGGAGTTTACTTAGCATAGTACTGTTTTCACAGATCATTTCAAGTTTTAAAAGTGGTCTTTTTCATTTCAATTTTTCAGGCCAATTCTGTTAAAAATAATAACTGAAAAGTTTCCATACACTCACAGCCTTCACAAAGCTTTTTTTTTTTTTAATCAAAATTTTCTCTTTTCCCTTTTTTTCCTTTCTATCCCATAACTTCAATCAATAGATGGAAGTCCTACTCCTAAAAAAATCTTTTCTCCTATTGCTTCCAATACCAAATACTTTTTTATATAGTCAAGCTATTCACATTTTAGTTGGTATTGTGGTTTTTTTTAATTTTGACATTAATTTCTTCAGCCTCATCATTTTAGTTTTCTTCTCGTGTCTTAGACACAGATCAAAATGGGCTTACAAGCCAATCTGATCTTTCAGATAACCTTGAGTGCTCCTCATACGTGCAAGTGGTGTAGTACTTCTGCCTGAGTCAGAAGAGACCAGAAACACAATGGCAGAGAAGTCTGAATTTTGGTATCCATTTTAGCAGCACTTCAGCTAAACATAAAACTGATTTGAAGACAGCCGAAAACTGTGGGGTAACAGGCATACGGGAACTGCGCCAGTACTGAGACTTAATAGTTGTCAGTACAAGAGTTAGCTCCCAACACAGGAAACTTCTTGCTTCCTAAGTTCCCAAACTGTGGTGCTTGGGCACGGAAGGGAATTCCCTACTGTTCTTCCTTGTAAATGCATGATGGTGGGATCTGGGAGCAGAGTGCACAGGCGAAGCAACGAGGGCTACTGCGTGGACACAGTCTCACTGCTAGTAGGAACAGATCAAACTAAATTTACTATGGCTACACCACTTTCTGGAGAGGCAAGCTAGAAAATACTTCTGAGATAGGAAACTCTCTCTATATCCTGCATGTAGGAAGACTCTCCAAGAGCTTCCACATATCCCACCTGCCCTTGCTTGAGGTGTCAGGTGTCAAAAATCAGGCAGACCAGATGCAAAGGGCCTTCCTTGACACATTTCCTGATGTGCAAACTTTTGGAATTAGCAGGCACTTGGAATGAGGCTAAGTTCAGGTTGCCAGCAAGGACACTGTGGACACCGAGTGCCAACCTGTAGGAACACCATGGGCTCTGGTGTCTCCTGGGAGTAGCCATTTGGGGTTTAATGTAGTCTGAGCACTTAGCGGCTCGCTTCAGCTGGTGTTCCCTGACTGTCCTGCAGCACTTCCACAGTAACATCAACTTCCAGTGCCGTCTCAGTTTAGCTTTTACTAATTTCAAGCCCTTGAAATCCACCAGATGTGAATACTGACAAACCCACTCGTTCAACTTAGGAAAAAGAACCAAAAGCAGATACGGAAATGACCCTGCATACCGGGTAAATGTTTCCTCTGATATCCCTTTCTGGTAATAAAAAATGTAAGATAGAAATTCTTCTTTCTTATTCTTATGATCTAAGCATAATTTTTCTCAGTCACATTTTTAAAGGAGTTGAAAGGGCTGTCCATAGAGGTTAATAACACTGTTAACTCTTTGCTTTCTAATACAACATTTGGGATGAAAAACTAATTCACTCTTGTCACAGGGATCTTCCTACAGCTCTTTGTTTGCATTACCTTCTGCAACACAACAGATTGTTGCCATGGTATCACGTTAAATAAGCAAAAAGTACTCCTTAGTCCCTCAATTCCAAGCCCTTCGCTTCCTCTGCCTGGGTTGGGTCCTCAACTGCAATTGCCAGGTTCTGTAGTGTAAAAGAGCAGCCAGCTGCTGCAAATACACTCATCTTGTTTATTCAGCTTCTGCTCTCCTACTTCCTGAGCAAAAGTCAGTACCCAAGAGCTTTAATTGCTAATCTCTGTTCAAACTGCAAGACAGCAAGAGAAAAAGCATAAACACTACTTGTTCTACCAGCCACCATATACTGGAAACTACATAGTGCAACTACATCATTAATAAGATTTTCTAAGGTTGGAGAGAATAACTATAACAGCCTGTAATTTCTCTCACAGCTCTAACTGAAAGGCAAATTTCTTCTGTCTGTCCTGCCCTGTGGAGCTTTAATTGTATATTCTATTCCCAGAGGGCCAAATTATACTCTCAGTTACAACCATGAAATAATTAAAGTTAATAGAGTTTCTCAGGTCTAATTGAGGGCATGGTTTATTGCAGCAAATGTTACATTGCAATGAATCACTAAGGATTCCAACCCGAATTAAAAGTCTTTAAATAAAGCCCTACTGTAGTCAATAATGCTTGTCATATTTGTCTCCAAAAAGCAATGGCTAAACAGTAGGCATATAAACACAGAGAGGCAGTTTGCTCCTGCCTCAAGTTCTACAGTACACTTGGGCAAGGGAAAGATAGGAGGAAAAGAGAGTAGAATACATCTGCCAGTGAAACACAGGAGAGCAGCAAATATGTTTGTTAAAAAACAGACACAAGATGTAAATGGGTTCAGTTAGGACAAGAAGACTCAGAAAAGGGGGAAAAAGGTGGAGGGGATAGATTCTAGGAGGACTCAGGCAGACAGGGCAGGAAAAGCAGGTTAGAAGAAAAGATATGAAAAGAAACAGAAGTGAAGAAACTGCAAGGAATCAGTGGCCTGATTTAATCTCGCACTTCACAAGTTCACACCTCTATCATCTTCAATCCCAGCCCTGTCTTTATTTATTCATTTAAAGCAGGTATAATGCAAGGAATCTTATTTATAATACATCTCTAATGAAGAAGCTGTGATGTGTACGTGGTACACACTGTGGAGGACTACAGTAACAGACATTCGTGTCTGTCTGTGTGGGTATGCCTAGCAGCTTGTCCTCATCTCAAATATGTGTCTATATTGCAAACAAAGGCATCATTCCAGCACCTGTGGACATGACTGAGTTTTAACCCAACTAGCACAGATACCAATCACAGTAAATCATGATAAATTTGCCAATATGAAAGTATACTCTGCTGAGGTGCATTAAAAACCTAGCTGCTGGCTTCTCTGCTATTGCTACAGTGGCATAATAAAACTGGTTCTTTATGTCTCCATTTTTTGCAATTACACTTTTCAAAGTAAGTTAGATATGACCCAGAATGTGCAAAGCAAAAAGCTTTGGATGTTAAATTGTCACATGGATTTACTCCACTTGAAAGTGCTTGGAAATCCCTATTACCCTGTTCTTACAGAAAACGTATTATCACTACCACAGATCTCTGCCATTGCTCTCCTTCATTTTACTGGAGGCCCTTTAACCTAAAATGTCTTTAAAATGAAAAGCCTGTACTTCACCATCTGTAGATAATACTGAGATTTGGCTCCTTGTCTCTTTTTATTTTTAAATTATTATTACTTTAGCTTCAAATCAACTTTATTCCTTAAAAGTAGCTGCTTGTGTTCTGGTAATTATGAAAGATGTGGAACATGACAGAGTATTTTTAGTCTTCTGATTGTATAGCTCGTGCTCAGGATAGTTTCTCCCTCTCATTTCATTTTGTCTCCAGTTTGGTTTTTGTTTCCCTGTGCATTTTAACACCTTCAGAGATACATTATTTCATTTCCGGACCAGGTCTGTATTAGTTAGAAGCACCTTATTTAGGTGTCTAGCTGTGTGATTTCTTCATTCTCTTTGTCTTTAGGCGTAGTCTTTATGTGTTCCCGGTTTGCACAAAATGTTTCAGAAATCACTGCTGTCAAAGAACACTTTGCTTTTCTAGCTTTGCTATTACAACAGGCAGTCTCCTGAGCTGAAACATAGTCTCCAGCCATTAAACGTGTCTTCTTTCTTCAGTTCAGTCTTTTATTTTGTAAGCATTACTCAACCACCCTGGTGTTTTTACAATACAGATCTAAGTGGAAGGATTATCTTTCTCCTTTTTCTGTGAGGAAAACGCAGTATCTGTTTGTAAAAGCTAAGCAGAGGAAGCCTGTCCCAACTCTATGTTCAGCAAGCACAGTACATTCAATATATCTCTGCTAAGACTTATTAGTTTATATAAGCCTTATTCATGATGAGGCAATACATTATCTTCCATGACTGAAACTGGTAACTGTGCCATTACAGAAGCTTGTCCCATGCTTATCCAGCGCCTAAATGTCTTCCAAATTTCAGGCTCCAGCTCACTTGCACTCTTCCGCTCCACTGCCTGAGGGCAGGAAAAAGGCAAGACAGGACGCAGATGACATGAGCCGTTTCAAGCTCCATTTGGCCTTACTTCCTTGCAGAAAACTTGGTTGCCTGTATCACTTCTCCTGAAAGGAGTAGGCAGGCAAAACATTTAAGGACTCTTTCACTAGGGATCTGTCTTTCAGGTATGTTGTTGGCCAGCACACTGGAACACATTTCACATCTACTCGCCCACATTTGTTTTTCTGTTGATATTTTGTGCTGCTTCACATCGTGGAAGCTTTTGAAGATTTCTTATTTCATGTATAGCCAACAGTTGGAGACTGCCTGTCTGGTTCTACCACCACTGAGCAATTTTTCAGTCCTTGAGGATATTTTGGACTAGTGTCTATATATATGTGTGTGTGTGTATATACATGGAAAGACAGATACATATATATATGTGCGTGCATGTATGAATATGTAAGTCACACCTCAGGTTTTTGCTTATTTTGAAGTTATGCCTTTATACTGTTTTCTGTCAGAGTTGATTTTTTCTGCTTAAATAGTCCTTTCTCCTCCCTAAGTCTATGTTATTGTAGCTTTACATACCTTTCTCCTTTAAGCACTTGCAATTGCCGGAGCTTGTTCAGCTTTGCACACAACACAGATGGCTTCCCTCAGCTTGCTGTTAGCTTCCTTCAGCCTTAAGAAAATTGGTCTGTACAATCCCACCTACGTCCTTGCAAGGTCACAGTAAAAAGCTTCATTTGTTGATCTGTAAGAAAGGAATACTTTCTTCTTTGTTTTTCCTCACAGGCTGAAGTACATTACCTTCATGGTCATTCTGTTTAACTGCAGATAGATACTAGGTTTTCCTACTGCATTCTTCTTCAATACTGGTTCAACAGCTTATTTACCACTTTCACTGCCTCCCCAAAGAAACTCAAGGCATAGGTGGCAGAGTGTCTGGGGGAGTTCATCAGCTGTGTAGCAGCAGCCTGTGCCCTCCTCTAACTCCTTGCACACCAAAGCATGGCCCTGCCCGAACAGTCAAGCACCAGCCCACACTGACAGCTGAATCGCATAGCCAGTCACAAGTCTCTGCTGGCAAAAAAGGATGAGGAATTCAAAAGCCTGGCCGTGGAAGGGAGCGAGCCAGCAGTGGCGGCTTATGCCAAAATCTATGGGTTGCTCAGGGATCCAGCCACACGGCTGGCACAAGCCAGACCTGCTCCACTATAAATTAGCAAGTCTTCGGGGAGCTGTTGTTAGCTACCGTCTGTGAAGCGCTCCAGCACCTCCCACGGCCTCGGGAGACGGCACGCATCTTCTGTGGCTTTTCAGCATCTGAAGGTTTTGGTATGTGACTCAGAGGAAAGCAAAGTTAGGCCAACCCTCTACTAGTATCCAAATACCACACATCTTGCAGCATATGCATCTCTCATGCTAGAAGAAGTGACTGAAATCAAACACTTCTCTGTTTAGGTTTATTTTAAGCAAGAGCATTGGTATTCTCTTGGGAAGATTTATCCCTATTCCACTTTCTAATATCAAGCACATGATGATTGTGACAGCCCTCTTTCTGGATACCACAAGTAGCTGTTTCTGTGAGACTCTTTGGGTAACGGAAAAGCATCTTTTAAATTGACAGTTTCTTTCAGCAACTTTTTTGAGTGGCCATCTTCATTATAACTCAATTGCTTCAGGGAATTTTAGTGAAGATTGGCATGAGATACAAAATGTAAAGGCATGAAGATATTGCTATTGGTCAACAAAGGCTCTTTAATAATGAATTAAGTTATTATAGTTTAAAATTTTGTAATTGGTACTGCAGGATTTTGGCCACAACCATACAAGAGGCTACAAAAATTAAAGGTATGGAAGTGCGCAAACTGCAGGCACCTAATTCTGTATTTGTATGCTTCATTATACAGCACTTTTCAGGAAGAACATATGACATCGTAGGTCATTACAAATAATACTGTTTCTTGGCCAAAGATTTGGTCAATATTTTCTGGAGAGTTAATAATTATAAGTATCAATGCATTGTATGTGGCTTGTGAAATCTTAAATGGATTTTCAAATGAAAATGCTGCCACTCCTACAGCCAATTAGAGATTATTTTCTTTATTTTTCTTTTTTAAGTAACTTTGTCTATTCACCTAGGATTGTATCAGACTGTCACTGAAATCTCTAGACATTTTCCAGGGAAATTATGTATGATCTTGCCATTTTTTCCAACCTCTAAACATTCTTGAGCTTTTTATACTCATGCATACCTAAAAGCATTTAGTCTTAGGACGCTGAGGGTTTGAAAGGATTGTCATGGGAAAGCTAGGTTGAATAATTCATTTTACATTAAGTTTTTAGTGTGGCAAATGTGCTGGTCATTCTTATTTTGTCTGGCAGCAAGCTCCATAGTCTTAGTCCAGCTCCTGTGAATATTTTGTTTCCTGTGGTTACAAGTTTTTCCCTACGTTGTTGACAGCTTCATTTTTCCAGAGAAGCAAAGCTGTAGGGTGAGGTCATCTCGGTTCATCTGTTATCCCACAAAAAAGGAGGAGTAAGAAGGTCTAGTGTACTACTGAAAGTATTAACTATATGTTGGAGCATACTTAGAGATATAATGTATAACATGTTATAATATATATAAACCGTATTTACTCATAATTTCTCTCCTGAGGAATAATGCATTGGTTTATATATACAATTAATACAAGTGTCAAATTAGGTGATTAATGTGTCAAGGTAAACACATTCTTTTCAATTTTATACAAGTTAGGCAGCAAAATCAAATCTTTACTTTTTTAATTAAGAAACAAAATATATATATTAAGATGCATTTCTCATCTTAATTCCAAGGCACTGTACCACATGCCTTGAATCAACAGTTCTTGGGGACAATGTTTATCTTTTCATTTTGTTTGCACAAGACCTGCCAGAGTATCATCCAAGTTTCCTGCAGAGGCTCTCAGCCACTACCGTGATTACAGAAATTATCATTATCATTGCTACTGTTATTATTATTATTATTGGCAGTGTAGGACAGTTTCCCACAAGAGGAGGCTCCTTCCTTGCTCTCCCTCAGCCCATGAGCCTTTTGACCTTGACTGAAATGCACATCTGGAGTAAGATAAAGGTGCAAGGCACAGGAAAACATTCATAATTGGTTAGTCTGGGACAATTTCCTAAACTCATGATATCGGTGACAATTTTACCTGCAATGGGCCAAGATTTCACCTTGCTAATTTATCTAGTTATCAGCAAGGCCTGCTGTAGTACAGTGAAGAGCACCACATCTAATGCCAGCCCAAACTTAACATCTACAATTTAACAGTTCCTTTCAAAGCACCATGATCTGGGGAGCCACATGTTAAGAGTTAAGGGAAGGGCTGAGCCCATTCACAAGAACAGATTTGCTGACTTTTCTTCTCTGTTATACACAAATACACACCATAGACAGAGGTTGTAGGGGGAGAGGGACGTCTGCTTCCCACGGTGCTGAGATCTGCTTCTCCAGGTGCCCAGCCAGTGCTCTGAGTTCAGACCAAACAACCTAAATGGAAGTGGCTGAGATGAAACTGCGTTATTCAGCGTGTACCAGGCCACTCAGCGTCTTTTCGGCTATCATTTCAACCAAAATAAACACTTACAAAACGAATAACCACCTTGACTATTTAAACTGTTAACCTTTTTTTAACATAGCTGTCTATAATTAGATTTCACAGAAAGCCATACTCAAGGGTTTTTCTGAGCTTGACATTTTTATCATGTGAAATATGCTGGATAAGGCCTTACATTTTATGGAACCTTAAGGTCAGGTAACATGACCGAATTGCTGTTAGTAATTAAACGTGTGATAAATAACAGTATCTGCTGTAGCTAGAAAAGATCATGTAGGTAGCTTCATGTTCTGTTTTATAAATCATATTAAAAAAAAGTATGGGTTGTTTTATATTAAACATGGTTGTTACATGTGCCAAAGATTTATTAGTCCAGTCTGTCTTATGGTGAGTGGCTGCAGTCCAGATTCATGTGGTAGAATAATAAAAAATTTTAAATGGCTATAGAAGTTGATGGACCAAAATGGAGTTACTTCCCCGATTGGCTGCCGGTGATGTCATAGTCATGGCTGCAATTCCATTTACGTTTACGACATTTACGTTTATTCCCCTTAATTTCCATCTATATTGTAATAACAATCAGACACTCCAAGCAGTCTGTTTCTAAGGAATCACTGAACTTGCCTGGTGCCTGGAGCCTGCCTCGCGCTGAACCAGGTGCCTGCAACCGCACCTCCAAATTATCCTGCCTCTGGGGCTGATCATTGCCTAGGAGCTTTGCTGGAGAGGAAAGGGTGTATTTAGGGTTAAAGTTTACACAAACTATAGAAGAACTATCTCTTCCCAGCACTTTGCATGTGATTCTGCAAACACTCAAACACAAGCATAATTTCCCTTTTGCAAGTATTCCCACTGACTTCAATGTCACTACTATGTGAACAAGGTTATTTATTTCCCCACTTAAAAGTTTTCAGAAGACTTTACATATATTTTCAGAGGCCAAGAATGCTGAAGGCTCCTAAAACAAATAAAATGAGAGAGAGACATGCATGATTTGGACTATATTCAGAATTTTCCCTAATTGCTTTAATCAAATTCCCACTAGGCATTAAAATTAACCTGTCTACGTTAGCTGAATTCCACTGGTCATTACTGGCTGGCAGTGGTTGATGTATCAGATTTTCTTTACCTTGTTTTTCTTATGAATGGCTGTATTGAATATAGGTGTCACTGGGCTGTTTGGTAGCCTCACAGAGAAATTAATTTAAGTAAATGACAGGAGTTTTTTAAATACAAGACTTTGATGCTGTAAAGTTGTTACAAATTCAAATTTTGGTCTACTTCTTCAGAAAATTCCTGTCAACTCATTGCATTAATTTTAAGCAGTACCTCATATTTGCATGTACCATGTAGGCTCCATACAGTACCAGTACATCCACTTGATAAAACTCCTATTAAATTCATAATTAGAGAGTCTGGTGTACACTGAGCAAAATACTATACTGAAGGATATACCAAGTTTCTGGCACAGTTAAAAATCTTAGCTGCCAAAAAACAATTTTTGATTTTTGTCAAAATAAATGAATAAATAAATGAAAAAAATCACAAGGACAAAAATTGTTCACGTGTTTCTTTCTCAGCTCCTTTGCTTTATAGCCACGTTACTCCCCTCCAATTAGCATTATTTGTTATAAAGCATACTTTAGACATTTTCATTTAATAATCAACTTCTTAAAAATTTCTGAAGGGATTTTGTTGTGGTGGTTGTTCTAGCAGAAGTTTTTTCCAACCACAATGTCTGCAGAGCAATTTGATTCCTGTGTCCAAATATTAAAGAGCTCTTGTGTCAATACTATGTTTCAGCGTTCCCTAAGGAGCAGACGCTTTGTCAAAATTGAATTATAAATAATACTCTGATACAGGAAGTAATAGTCTAGTAGCAGTTTACTTCTAATGCCATAGTCTTGTTTATTAGTTTTGGCTGTTCGATAAATAGAGAGAGGTTTTAATTTAACATAATAGTTCTTTGCATAGATAAAGAGCCATTACTGGTATAGCCAAGTAATATGCCTTCCCATGGGAGACCCTGTCAAAAAAGGGAACAATATCAATTGAATTATTTTGCTTTCTGAACACACTGCAGCTAAGGGCCTTGGGTACTGACTTAATGTTTTTTCTTCAATAAATGTAACATGTATTATGGTACCAAGTTTAATGAATCTTTACATCTTTTTAAAAAACTGAGAACTGAAGGATTCTTATTAAACAGACAAGTAAAGAACTGTATTAGCTTTCTTCTATACAGTTATGATTTTTCTACCAACTGTGTAATTTCATTGTAAATTCAGGGCAGTACTGTAGCGAAACTCCATGGATTTCACATACAGAGGTGTTTAATGCTCAAAATGTCTTTAGTCATACATTGCTAATCACAAAGGATTTGGTTTTTAAAACTGTTCTTTTTAAGCAATAAAATATTTTCAGGAGTTACCAAAGGAAAAAAAGAAAAAAAAGGAAAGTTGGCTAGAAAAACTACACTCCCCGATACATTTGAGAGGCCTAATTATCCTGTATGAGCTCTTATTAGAACGTTAGTAACAGTAGTAGAAAATTACTCTTGGATTATTGCTTCCTGTATAAGGGAGTGTTATTCAAAACATAATGGAGACAAATCCATCGCTCACCAAGTGCTGAAATGTTTGCAACTGCAGAACGTTTGGAGTTGGACATTGACCTTAAAGACATTTAAAAGCATCGGTGAGGCCATATGGTGGCTGTATAGAATGTGCTTTCTGACAGTACTGCACAAGTACTCTACAGATCTGGTATGTCAAGTATCTTGAAGATTAATCTGTATTTACGTTCATAGGGATTTCACATTGCATTGATAAGAGGACAAATGACAGCCTGTGATGATATGGTAATCTCTGTGATATAAGCACTTACAGTTTTGAAATGTTTGTGTTTTAAGTGGTAGCTCTATCTATAGTTATGGCTGCCAAAGATTTCTCATTATCTACCACTCTTTTCAGTTGCTCATGACTTTTTCAAAATGGATATTTTAGCCTGATATATTCCATGCCGGTTATTTTCCTTAGGCTCATATGTTCTCGTTAGATCAGTGAAATTACTGAGAAATTAATAATCTTGCCCAGAGTTAGTCCTCCTCTCTGCCCCAGCTGCTTTTTGAAGAGAGAGAGCGCTTCTGTGCTCTGTAGAAAACATTACATTTGGAGGCCAAGATGTGTAACATGCTCTTAAGAGTCTGCCTGAAAATCCATCCAAATTAGAATACACCAGTTTAGGCTTAAAACACATAGTCAGTAGAGCTTCTTCTTAGAGATTAGCTAATAGAAAGTTTTACCAGACAGTTCGCTAGGGACAAGCTGCAGCTCCCTGCAGCCCCTAGCCCACCAAACACCACGGCGGTCGCTGGGCCTCACTGGGCATCCCGAGTGAGCTGCAGGAACACCTTCTTAGAGGACCTGCAGCCAATAGTGCCACTACTCCCTCTCATCTCAGAACGGTTTATCCATCTGGGAGCAGGAGATGACCCTGAGCCGTAAGCCAATCCTTTCTATTAACTCTACGTGCATTACTATGGAATAAGCTCTCTGGATGCTTCTTTCCAGAATGTTAGATGGATGAGTTTGATATGCTATCTGTATACATCACTGTACTCTTCCCCAGTCTCAGAATGGAAACGAGCATTTCCAGCTCCCCAATTATTTGTTGAAGGAAAGGGTCCACATTTTTGGACCATAATTTCTCCTCTACATTGGTTTATAACAAGATCATCAGATTTTATCTGGAGACCTGAAGCCAAAAAGCCATGAAAGAGAAGGGAATTTCTGATTAATTTTCAGATTTTTTTTTGTTTGCTTATTAAGCAAGCAGTATTCACCACTATTTTTTCCACTTATTCCTAAAAGTCAGCAAATTCAGTTCTAAAAATCTTCATCAGAAGAATGTTACTCTTGCAAAATCAAAACCTCAAAGCTCAAAAATGCTAGAATTAATATTACCACTGCATCCAAAGGGAAAGCTTCTACAAAGGCTAGGATTCATTTCAGCAAAATTTAGGTGTTGAAAAAGCAGGCATAACATCATCTAAGCTTGTCATTTGGTTCAGTGGACAGAGAAGAAGAACGATACATGCAGGGGTACATTTGATCCTCCAGTGGAGTTCATTTCTCTGAATAACTAACTTAGGTTGTATTACCACCTTTAAAACTAAAAGCTGAACTAAGTGAAATGATCCCCACTACAACCATTTTGCAGTAACCCCCAATTAATATGCAAAGAAAGGCAAGGGAAGGAAATGGAGCTGAAATGGAGAAAGAAGTACTGCAGGTTGTTTTGAAAAAGTTAAGTTTTGTAGAAGGAGAAAAAATCCTTCTCACTCTTTTTTTGCTTTGATAGACCTTAGTGCCTGCGAGCAGCTCTGTTAGAGCACGCTGACAATGTCTGCATTATCCCCCAAAGAACGGCCTCTGAAGGCACTCCACACTGGAGCTCTGCTTTGCAAGTCCTTAATTCATTTCTAGGGCAGCGCAGACGTGCCCACTTCAGAGAGGCAATAAGTGACCTCAGAGCCACCATCATGACTGGCTGCTGTAGATGTTAGATGAGGAGTGAGAACTGAGGAATGTCACCTTTTGCAAAGAGGCACAATGAGCTCCATTCTCCAGATCTCATAGAGAAAGTGATTGCCATACGTCACCAGGAATTGGCCCCAAATGCATAAATGGGAAACCATCTCAACAGTTATTTGTTGCTTAATATTGTCAGGAAGATTTACCATGTCTCATCAGTCTAGGTATAAACCACAAATCTTCACATATTTTACAAAATTGATTTGAGTTAAATGAAAACTATTCTAAAACCTTCTACAGTATTCAGACACTTCCAGCATTATTTGGGAATTAACTCCATTCTTCCTTTTATTCAGGAAGAAACAGAAAAAAACATATACAGAAAGGGTATATAGCAGTCTGACAAATATGATCACCTATGTGCATCAATCAATCCAGCAACTGACTACGCAGGCTATTTGCAAAAATCTGCACCAAGCCCTAGAGACAACTTCTTTACAAATGTTATTACAAAGGACAAGGAAACACCAGCTTCAGTGTTTTAAATAAAAATGGGTCATTTTAGAGTCTACCATGACAATAAATATCCCAGATGGTCTTAAAACGTCATCACACTGCTCAGTTTAAAAGCTACGATGGGGATAATGTTAGTCTAGCAATCCTTGTCCTGCTATGCCCAATCAACCTTCATTTGAAATTACTTACGGGCTTTGCTTACCCTGTAATGCTTAGAAAAGTAACAGGTAAACCTCATGACCCATTTTTCACACATATGACCAATGGGGCGATCTACTCCAATAATATAATCGTTTCCCTCCCTAATTGGTTAAAACCCTTTGAAGTCCAGTTAATGAGGAGCACCAGTTGTCCCTGTGTTACTGCAAAAGATTACCTGGATAAGAATTGGCTCCCAGGGTACCTTCTTTTTTTTGTAAAAGAGGCCCTTCCCTTGCGGCTGGTTTCTCATCTTACTGATTACCTGCTATATGAGAAATTTCAGTCTGGTTTCAGGCCTGGACCCAGCCCAGAGGCTTCTGTCAACAGGGTTTGTTATAATTTACTTCTTGTAATTCAGAATCCCATTAAACCAGGTCTTTATCTGGCTTGCATTATTGGAAGCATTCAGTACTGTTGGTCAGTGAATGTTGGACCACCTTCAACACCTTATGAAACTTTCAGCTTGGAAGTTAACATGATGCAGACCCTGCTTCTCAAGGATGTAAGTATATGCTTAAGTCTTAATGTAATGGATGGGACTTAATACCTGCTAAAAGTTAAGCATGTGCTTATGTATTTTTATATACAGGATAGAATTCCCCCTGTGCCTACAGAAATGGAAGCGCTCAAATGTTTTGGGGACTTGGAGTCTTATTTCTGAAAATAAGTCTTTGTTTTGTGACTGTCACTCAGTGATTTTAAATTTTCTCCATTTTTTTTCTCCATCTTTTCTGAGAAAAAAATGTATTTTTTATCTAAGAATTTTCACTGAAATGTGTCAGGCTGAGAAGTCTTCAAAGGCTTAATAAAAAATTTTAAATAGAGCTGGAAAAAGTGCAACTTATATTGATTTTTTTCTCCAAGGCTTCGATTCAGGGGTCAAAACCAGATCTTTTCCCATTTTTAGGCATTTCCTTTGGACCCTCTTGGTCTGCTTTACACAGACACAAGCTCCCTAAGTTCATGAAGAATCCATTTGCACTGCTCACTGATCCGTAATTTGGGATTTATTCCAAAACTTATGCTAATCAATGGAGTTCAAGGTGAGATCAGGCTCTTGACCAGTCAAAGAATGATTCTGCTACTCCTCTGTTGCCTGTTCTATCTCAGCACACATAATTTATGTATAAATAAAGGAAAAGACTTGTAAACTGTTTTCAGAGAAGAAATGGTTTGGAAATTATGAGCAGTAATCTGGGGTATAAATGCTAGCAAGAAATTGATAAAAACTAGAAGCTAAACTGATCAGTGTTAGTTCTAGTGACAGAATATGTATCTTCACATAACATTCAAATTTACCATATAAAAGGTAAAATTAAGGGACATAATTAATGTTCCTTATTTAAAACTTGTCTTCCAGATGTCTTCCTTTTTGTAGAAGAAATATCAAGCACATATCTTTTGTCCATTCAGACTTTAGCTATAGAAGGAGAGAGTTGTCTTTCCTTTAGACAACATACACTGGCAAGAAAAAATAAAACACTAAAAAAAACAAGAGCGGTGGAGATAAACAAAACTGGAATATTATATTGCAGTAAAAAAAAAAGCCGAGATTAGAGGTAGTGCTTTATAAAAAATGAGCCCAAAACAGTTTCCTGAGTCTCCTAAAGGAAATATCAGTATGTTGGCTAGTCTACTTTTCATTATCGCTACATGGTTTAGGGGTTGTAGTTTTCTCCCCACCACCCCTCCTTTTATTTAAAGTCTTTGGGGCCAAAATCTGTTAATGCATTTACTGTATGCTTTAGGGACATATTCAAATAGTAACAACTTGTATGAGTGCTTTAAATTATCCCGAAGAATGCAGGCACAATTTAAGATGCTTCTGGCCTAAATCATTAATGAGGTTACACACCATTAATGGTGGAATTCTCCTGCACAATTTATTCTAAAAAAAGCATGGAATACACATAAAAATGGATGTCTCATAGTTTTGATTTTCAGAGGAATAAGGCTGCAGTAAGCTCACCAACTCTGCAGCTTTCACAAAGACAGCGTGCATCTGACAGAGGTGTTAAAGCAGCTAAAACCAAAGAAGTGATTTGTATACATCCCTTACAGTGTAACACACGCATGCACGTGTTTACAGACACACACATGCAGAACTCAGCAGCTCTGTAGGAGCTACGCTGTATTCAAACACAACAACTTCTTTAGCTTTTTGATTTATCTCCCAAACCCTTACCTCTAGAGTTTGTTAGCCTCATCCATTATTAATTATGCAACAACACAGTTGAAAGATCTACTCAAAAAACTTCTCAAACGTCATATACCACACCCACAAAAATACACCCACAAAAACATTCATCATTTTCTAAGAGAAGACAGGCAGACTTCAGAAGATAAAATTGTATCAACTCTGACAGGCTATAAAAATCTGGTCCTGCTGAGTACACTGCCAGCACTTAATAAATAAATCAAACAATACCAATAAAGAACTGATAGCACCAAATAAAGTGTAATTTTTGCAACATATAATATAGCAGTATTACAGCAGCCAAATATGACATACACAGAATGGAGAGAACTGATTAAATAGTGTTTGCTGCATGTAAATTTATTAACATAAACTAAGCAGTAACTTATGCCAGTGAAATATACAGAAACAAAGGCATCCTGTGCAATTACTCATGTATACTACTTATGTGACTGCATCTTTTCAGCTTAGTTTGCACCACACTTAGGAATTCTGCTGCAGGAACAGGCATTGGGAGGAAAAGATGCCAGTGCTGCCATGCCAGAGTGGTGGCTACAGCTTCCAGGACAGGCAGTGAATACCCTTGAAGTTTGTTAAAGACATTCTTCCACATCTACCACGTACAGTACTCGGGGCTGTCATAAAGCTAGTCCACATGCTTAAGTGAGAAGAGGAGCACAGTTTGCCACTCACCATCATTTTCAGCTATGTTGAGCCTGAAGAGCAGATCAGTGGTAGGGCTTGGGCAAACTGCTCAGATGGAGGCAGGTTTCCAAACCAGACACTGTCTACAGAATTGACACAAACAGAGATGACAGAAAAAGATCTAGAATATATGAATAAATAGTAGCAAAATTACAGATCCAGACAGCATTACTTCACAAGTTCTTCAGATATTCAAAATGTGAAATTGCTGAACTGTGAGACATAACTTGATATTTAAATTGGTCTTGCGAGTGAACATCATAGCAAATAATCCACCTATAAACAAATAACAAAAAATATGCCTTTATGACTGTTTTTTCTCTGGCAGTTATAGAGGATCAAGCCTCCTGTATTATCCTGTCCTTCATTTGAGTACTTATCAAAGACAAGTAACCAAACACAAATCACATAACTTTTAGATTTTCACACTAACGGATCAAAGTTTTATCGCTTATGGTTAAAATCCTCATTGTAAATACAAATACTGGTTTGCCTCTGGTAAAACTCTGCTGTAAACCATGCCACTCTTCACTTCACCTTTGATTAAGTAAATTGTCTATCACTCCTCTGCTTTCCTTTTTATGTAACAGTCCAGACCTTACTGAAGTACATTCCACTCTTAAAGCTCTAAAGAGATTTGCCTGCATAAAGACTGAGTAGGGGTCTAGAGGATTTGGACTAATAGTGGTAACATGATAATGTTAGGAAGTTGTCAGGCTGTCAAAACGTAAAATATTCCCCAAACTGAAGTGTGAGGGTTTAGGCATTTGTTTCCACTGATATTAGGAAGAGTTACATGGCCTAAATTCTCTTATATTCCTCATAAATGTGCACTTCACTGTTCACCAGAAACTGGAGGTGACTCAGGGATAGATTTTGAACCCCTATGCAAACCAGTAATTTCATTGACTGCAACAAAAGCATTCATGCAAGAAATTGCTCATCAGTGGGAATAACAGATTCACTGTCTGGTTCAATGTGTTGCTGAAAACACTTTGGTTAGGGCAGTACAAAAGCATTACTGTTCTCATTTTACAGTGCAGGGGAAGACTGAATCCGAGACCATGATGACTTCTCCCAAGACAAAAGAGAACACAAAGCAGAAGTGCTATCATATGTTAACACTTTGAGACTATCCTGTCCACAAATTCATTTGACATCTTTGACTTACACAAAATAGAAAACAAATAAACACAAATGAGACAAGAAACTAAAGTTCTTGGGCTAAACGTTCCAAATTTGGCCCCAAGTGGGTTATTAACTTGGAAAAAATAGTGAAGAGTGTGGAAAAAAATCTATATTCTTGTGATAAAAACTTCTCAAGAATATAAATTGGCACAGCGCTATTACACTTGTGTGATATGACTGCAATAATGATGGAAACAATATGCGCAGAGTCCATCGTCATACCAATGTGAGGAATGTAAGCAGATTGGTATCTTGTGACCTTTTTGGATGCCATTTCAGAGCTCAACGGAATGCAGATGCTTCGGTTTTTAAGACACTTAACATCTCACAATATATACTATGCCAAGGCATATTTTTGCTAAAGGCAGTAAGAGTTTGTCACTTACTTCAGTAGTTAGTTTGGGCCCTAACTCAAAGAGCGTTTGAATTCAACGGTAGATGTGGTCCAATCCCTGATGAAGTTAAGAAAAAAAAAATTTAGTTATTTCAGTGGGACTTGGACCAGAGCTTTCAATCATAGAACTGAGAGAATAGCCAGAAAACATCTGCACAAGTTACAATGTACATATTATATTAGATTTAATTGTATTCATTCTTCTCAATATTCACTGTTGCAAACACTCACATATGCAAAGCGCAAATATCATTCCAGGGACAAAAAGTATATGGTGTACATGGACCACACATGTTCATCACAACTGCTTCTTCAACTGCTTCATTATCCCTTTTATGCTTTTAAGCACAGTGACAAGAAAGTTGTGCAAGTGCCCAGGCTAGGCAGAATTACATTTTATACATGCATATATCTTCTTGCCTTTCATCTGCTCTTACATTTAAGCCTGACAGATGAACGGCAAAGACAATCACAAATGAAAGGGACACTGTCTAAATCTAGTAAAGATACAAGCACTGCAACTAAAACTTAAATTAGATCCAAAATTTTGTTTTTCCCCCCAACATAACAATATTAAAAGACAATGACAAAGATAATGAAAATCAAAAAACTATAGAAAAAAGTGATTTTATAGGTAGAGATAGCTTTAATTTTTACATTTTCTTGAGACTTTTCACCATAAGACCTTGTTTTCAATTACTTGCAACACTGCAAAGCTACAACTGTTTGACTGAGAATTTCCCATGCTGCCTGCCTGTCTCAAACTCTGGATTGCTTTCAGCTAGCACTTTTGTCATGGTTAATAATTAACCCAGGTTTCCTTCTTAAAAATGAGGATGACTGTTATTTTTACCATTAGTGTAATTTTTGCTTTTATACTTCTCTTTATCTAGACATCTCAGAGTGTTTTAAAACTAATGCTCATCTCCATTTGCAGATGAAAAACCTACGACACATAGACTTTTCTCTGAAGTATCTCAATACCAAAACCAACACTAGGTAACTGAGTAACAGAGTTACGGGAACCAACATTTCCTCATACAAGAGAATATACACTTCCTACTGGAACATAACATTTCTACCTACCATCCTGCAACTTTTCTCACATTCGAGGAACCTCTGGGCTTCCTTATGCATATTTACATCCTTTTTCCTCTCCCAGAATTCAGCTAACAACAGCTAAAACTGCTGCACTTTTTCCTTGACACCCCTCCATCCCCCTTCTCTGCACTCATCCACTGTATCATGCTTTGGGCTGTAAGTCACCTCAGTCAGGGACTGTGTTTTGATGCTGTGCTCCCACAACCAGTTAAAGCTATCAGTAGGTGTCATAAGTGCAGAGGTAGTTCAAAGAGCAAGCACTGTTACAATCATTCGCATGCACTTCTTGGTCTCCTCCGATCTAAGCAAAACGGTATCTACTCTAGGACAAAAATCCTCGGATTTACTTTTGACTAGAGGCCAGATCTTCAGCTGCTGCTAATTGCTTCGATTCAGCAGAGTCCTTCAATTGAAGGCCTGGCCCCAACTCTATGAAATCACAGGAAGAAATGTTAAAGACAAGCTTGGCTCTATCACAATGTTGCCGTTAAACTACCTGTAAAAGATTTTGGTAGCAAATACCAAAGCCCAAATCTTTTCAGTTCCAGTTCAGCCCAGGGAAAAATAAACTTGTTTTCAATTAAATAAAATGAATGTGTGGCAGTCAGAGATTTTCAAATTCAATTCCAACAGAAACATCACTAAATACTGTAATGTATATATCTGCATCTCGGAAAAAGTATAGAAGCTTTGAAATTTTCTGGGCAGGCTAGACTTCATATGCAATCAAAAGCCTTTAGTTCTCATTGCAATAGTTCCCAACAGCAGTGAGTTCCATAGCAATTGGCTCAACTGAAATTTTAATACACTGAAAACTGCAGGATTTGGGACATTGAGGCATGAATTTTTGGCAGCCCTGTGATGAAAACCATTTGTGAGTACATTTTTTTCAGGTTAGCTTACAAAGGTTGTTCATTTTATGAGTGATTCAGCATAAGATTTAATTTAAGCTGATTTGCACTGGACAGAAAAAACTTGATCATTAAAAAAAAATATGCTACATTTGTGTCATTAGGACTGTATAGCAGCCATTTGAAAAAAAAACAAACATCTGCACACGTCTCATATTGTGGCATGGAATGAGTGTGGTGCAGATCTGCATATACTGTAAATTGTTCCATAATGACTCATGGATGAGCTGGGTCTGCTTGAAACAGAACATTCCTGAGCAGTAAGGTAAAGCTGTCTTTAACTGAGACTTATCTGGAAAAGAAAAGGAAAAGGAGCTTCGGTTGCTTACGTGGATTGCACTGGGATATTTTTAAGCTCCTCTTCATCATCTTGTGATGTTAGATAATTGTTTCAGCATAGTTCTCTATGCCACTTAAATAGAGAATGTGGTCAGAATATGTCTCCTTAAAGAGTATTAGCTTACTGTCAGTAAAATATTGGTAACAAAACAACCATCTCTCTTTATCTCTCCAAGGACATTTTGAAAAGTTAAGTGATTACTACATGCAAGACAATCATAGGAGTAAAAGCAAGAAGCATTTTACATGCTGATTCCTAAAGGTCACTTTAGGAATGATGTATAATGAAAAATACAAAGGAAAAAGTACTTCAAGACGAATAAAAATCTTGGGTATCCTCTCAGAATTACAAGCAATGTCTTTGACTTCCAATCAGAGTAGGATCACACCTAAAGGAGAAGAGAACATGGATTTCTTTTATCTATACAACATTGAGGTAGCATTCTTTTCAAAACAGACTTTTACCCAACAGCATGCATGCCCATGCTCTTATATTTTCCCCATCTTTTTTCCCTGTCTTCTTCTGAGCTTCTCAGGTGCAAGGCAATAATTGAACTTGGCTCTTCAAGGGAAAAAAGTGCAGAAAAAAATCAACAAATCATCATCAGTTTTATTGATTTCACATTCCCAATGTTTTGATGACAATCAAATGCTTGTAGTAGCTACATTTCTCTACCATTAATAGGATAAAAATTGGTAAGTTTAAAAAATTCTGCAATTCCACAATTCTAAAAAGTTCTGTAGAAAACAAGAAAAAGCGGTCATGAGAGGTCATAAATCCTTGGATATTGGTGAAGACATTTCCATTGCTTTAAGCAAGAGGATAGAGAAAATATATCTGAATACTTCAGCCCCCAAAATTGGGTGTTCTATTTGTTTGGTGTACTACATTGGAGAGGTAAATCTAGGACAGGAAACTATCTCCTGGATTGAATCCAGTTCCTTATAGTGCCAGGCGCTACATCATATAACCCCTTTAAAACTGCACTAACTCTTTTCAATAAACTGAAGCACGGATATTTTGTCATCAAAAATGTATTGTGTTGGAAAATACACTAACTCTTTTGCTTATTCATACATGAGTGTAATGTTTGAACTTTCCAGTTGCAGCTCAGCAGTCACTCTGATGATGAATATGAATCAGAAATGCTTCATATACCAAGCAGAGTGCATTGCATTAATTTAATTTCAAGGTGGAATGGAAATGAATTATAATGAAGTCTGCATTAGGAAGAAGAATTGTTGAACACTCTGAGCCAGATGGAAATGGTCAAGAGCAGTATTCTGAAAAGTGCGAGACCAACTAGAATCATAGAAAGAGAAACTGTGGAAATACATTCACGCAGTGGCTTAGATGAAATTTTCTGGCGTATTTACAAATGCTATCCAATGCTTTTCCAAGACTAAGGAAAGCCCCTTCTTCACCTTCTTATCATCCAAACTGTAGGAATTCCACTTGCCTATTCTATCTAATTCAGAAGAATACAAACAAAAGTGCAATGAAGTAGCTGTATTGTGGAAGATTTCTTCAAGAAGGGGCTATACACATTTCCAGTAAGAATGGGACCATACATGTTTTCCAAAGATTTTTGGCACTGCAGTGGGATCCCTTTAAGATTTCCAGCAGCAGTCTACTTCTTCAGAAACCTTTAATCATCTTTGCTGCTGGCAAGACATCTGTTGGAAGTTTTGGAAAACCGAGAATGAAAAACCTCATAACTCCACAGAATTCACTAATGGAAAGTGAGAAATAAAACCTGCACAGTATTACTTGAAACTTCAAAATGTGCTGATAATAAATGGAAACTGGCTAGAAACATTGTGGAATGGAAGCCCTACAGTAAGCATCTCCAGAGCTAGGCAAATCAGTCCTTATAAAATAAAAATCTAGGGATCTACCTACGCTTTAGCCTCTGTGTGAACCCAACAAAACTCAGAATTTACTTCATATTCATGTAAAGGGATCCTCTTCTCTTGTCCCAAATTTATTCCTTTTCTTCACTCTTTCTCTTGCACAGTTCCTTATTCTGTATCTTCTCTAGTTCTCAAAAGACCTGGTACTGTGCAACTTGGGTATACTCCCTGACAGATTTGAAAAGCAGTGTTCCCAGACAATACTATTGAAGAAGGGTAGGTTACAAAAGCAGAATCCAAAATATGAGAAATTCAACAATCAACAATACCTAGAACTTCAAAGAACTTCTTGCACTGCTGCATCAGAAAATATGGGATGTGTATGGTCCCTGGGAGCCAGAGAAGTGCTCACTGCATCTGGAAAGAAAAACAGACTGGGGCTTGCAGAGGAAAGACCCTTTGAACTCTTGCACTTGTATGATAACTGACATTAAAATTTTGAAGAGCTTCCAATCTACATCAAAATTGATCATATTTAAAGACCTTCATGAGCAATTCTAGGCTTGTGAGAGCTTCCAAGTCATAAGGCTGTTCTCAGTTCTCTCACTACTGTTAGTCTTAGGTTCTGTAACTATGAAAAACAAGAGGTTCTAAAATTTTATCCAGGTTATGTTTACAACAAACATCTTACAGTATTAACTTATTGTGTTCAGTTTAAGCAGAATTACAGTTTCTACATAATGTGTATCTTAGCTTAAACTCCATTTAGATGTGGACAAACTAATACTACAGCTGACTCAATGAACTTCATTAGTGTTGGGCACTGAATCAAAATTTAACCTCAATAAGTAAAATCTTGTTCAGCAGAATCCTTTGCGTATTTACACATGTAGCTGTCAAGAGGAGAGGAGGGTAAGGTCATATGTTTCTCTGCCCAGAAAAGGGAGAAGCAGCCTTCTGGCAGCAGTATTAATAGCACAAGGAAGAACTTTTCAACTTCTGAGAACAGAAATGTTAAAGAACCACCTGCTATTTCCTTATAGTATATAAATATAAAACTGAAAATCTAATTTCATTTTAACAAAATACACTGGGGAAAAAAGGTGTATATAAACTGCAGACTGTTGTGGTCAGATTTCAAAAGGAATCTAAAGTACATATTTCCTTTCTTCAAAATACTAAAAATGCTACTTAGGTGCCACAGTATATACAAATATATCCATTAAACAGGTATGTATATACATAAACACACACATTATCGATATAGTAAACTGAACTGTTTTTCATGCAGATGATAACCAGACTTATTTTTATATGATATGATTTATAGCAGAGAAGTAAGAACAGCAAATCTGAAAATATTTAGTTATTTGCACCACAACATGTAGAAATAGATATTTGTTAGTTGATGTGCAGTGTATATTCACCATTACACCTTTGAAGATTCAGGAATAAAAATGATTCAGTCCTGTGAGATTTTAAAATAAAGCTGGGCAAGAAATAGTTGGCCTGCTCCATGCAACTTTTAAGCATTTAAAGACTGTTACCATCCTGTACCAGGATAAAGCCAAGACCCTCAAAATTTCTTGCAAAAAACAGCAGAGGGACAATGGCATAGGGGTGTAATGATGACCATCATGTTTTCCACCTCCACAAAGTGTAAAATAAACCACTCTACCATTTCTTAATACTGCTCTGGGGTGCCACTCTGGATTACTCCTCCAAGGAAAATTCCTCATTGGCATCTCCAGATAGCATAGCAAGAGGAAAAAAGATGACTAAAATATAATCCAATGAGTCTCTCATGACAGACCCAACTGGGTAGTAGCCCTGTATTTCTGACCTTTCTTGATACCCATGGTGAAATTTAATTGCTTCAGATGTCAAAAAGTAACATGGGAGATAATTAGGGCAAGTGGAAATAGGCAAATAACGAGGGCTTTAGTCACTCTCATTTGTGCATAGAGCCAGTTACAGAAGTTGCGGGCTGTACCCATTGACAGGGATGGCTTGTTTCCCTTCTGGTCTAGTCACTTCAGCTCTTGGCTGATTGATTAAAATATTATGACTAAATGCCGAATACAACCCCACTGTAAACTAAGCCCTCAAATTCACTATACATCTTGTACTTTTGTGTACCCCTTAACAGGTAAATCAACCTTCAGTTGTGCATAAGCCATGGGACATAGTAGCATTATGTGCAACTGTTATGGAAGAGTCCTTTACACTCTCAAAAGAGACATTGCCAATCCTCTGTTAAATTTCATTAGATAATTTAAAACATATGTACGTAGATGAATGGTTTAAAATTCTTTTGGATTCTATTATAAAGACAGCATGCCATCAGTTGCAGTAACTGCTTTAACATGCGGAAAATGACAATGGATTGTGATCCCTAAAGTACAGCAGTGATGAATCACTCTGGGGGGAAAAGCTTTTGTTGTTTAAACTTGCTTCCCTCATAGCATTTGTATTCCCTAGGCCACTATTGTTAAGTGGCCATTTATGATTATTATTATATTATCTTATTTATGATTATTATATATATGATTACCTTATTTATGATTATTAATCATAATCATAAATGAGAGGGAGGTAGTAAATTCATAGAGAAATACTAAGAATACTAAGAAAGGGAAGTTATCATGCACCACTTTGCTTCCCAAGACAAATTAAGTATATAACTGACTTCACCTATAAATTCTACTTTAGTTAGGTTGAACTTTTTCCTGAGATACTAAACTGCATCTACAATACACTTATTTGATTTATTAATCTCAGTTCAAAAACATATTATAAGCAGAAAGACTCCAAGCACTTCCCTTTACGAGTGTCAAAGCTAAATAAATAGAAGTGGTATATAAAATCCCAAGCGTACAACCTTCCATTTCATGTCCCCCATTTCTAAATTCAGAATCAATTCCTGAAGACAAATTACAAGTGTAAAAGGTACTATTCAGAAATGGAAGGACAGATATAGACATGGGCGGCTACAAAAACACAGAAATTAGCCATCTAGTACTGTGAAAGGCAGTATAAATTACCAGCAAAATAAATTTAATCAGTCATCCCACAGCAGAGCCCCATAGGTGCTAGCAGGGGTGGAACAATAGTATTGAAGGGCATTTTAACATTGCATCATCTAACATAAACACCTGCAATATGTTTACACCAACACCTTATGCCTACTACTACTACTACTACTACTAATGTAAGTGGCTTCAGGGCAAAACGCTTTTCTCATATTCCCACATCACTAGCAGGCCAAAATGTTGGGAAAACAAAACAAAACAAACAAACAAAAACCCCAAAATAATGATATGTATATGATCCGAAACCAATATTAAATTTCAGAACTTGATTTTTTTTTAATCAGTATAAGAATAAATGCTTCTAACAGAGGTAACATATCTTGTAATAAAATATGACCTGAATAACAAAGCTTTCATGCAGTCATCTGAGAGCCCTTGATATAAATAAGCTAAGTTAGATAAAAACAAATCATCAATATGATTAGATATTTCTCTATACTAGATCTCCATCTTAAAGAATGGGACAATACATCTCTGTCTCTGAAGGTAGAAACTTCTTCCAAGCTCCAGAGTGACACCCAGTTACAGAATGAGTGAAGATATCCATTTCCACACTGCCTAAAGAAAAGTCATCTTTCACAGACAAATCTCTTGTCATGTTGCACTAGACCAAATAGATTAAAATTCTATTTTCTTTCTGGAAAATCAGGCAGAAACACTTCTGTCACCAAAGAAGAAACCAAGAGCTTTCACATTTAACCTACTGGAAAAGATTTTACATGCTTTCTTCTGAGTCAAAACAGAGTTCCCCTGAGGCAGTGTCTTTAGCAATAACAGTACCCCACTTTCAACATAGCCCCAATTTGGGAAGGGTCTTTTTGCTGAGTTGATATGTGATTCCTAAAAGCAACAGCTAGCTCACAAGGGTGTACTGTCTCTCCTTCATCTCCTCCTCTCCCCAGGCTACGAGAAGGATTCAGGGGAATACAGTGGCACAGTAACCCCTTATGCCACCACTGGGATTTCACAGGAAGATATTTAAACAAAATAAAGACCATGTAAGCAAAGAATGTGAAAACATTTATCTGAATGTTTAATTTTGCATGCGTAGGTGGTGTCTTTGGTTTCATCTAGGCTAAATCATCAGAGTAAAGTTGACTGTAACATTTCAAAAAACCATTCTGGGCTAATAACTACCATCCATACAGGGTGGAAAAGTTTCTTGTTACCAGCCTCTGCAATTAAAAAAAAAAAGTCTCATGCCCTGTATTTCATATGCAAATGTTGTGTTAAACATTCCAACATTTGTTTCAGTCTAAATTTCACAATGGTTTCAACAAGCACTTCTAACACAGGGCTAAACATTTGCCCTGCTCTATTTTGCAAATGAATAAATGAAGGACAGGATTGATCAAAAGGCAATACCTCCAACAGCCCAGATTGACTTCATGAGAGATTTTAGTACAGTGGTAAAAAAAAATCATTGATTGTGCAGCCTAGAAAATGGATTGTTGCATTTTGTCTGATCAGGATGCTCCGTAGAGATACCTGGCTTTATTTCTACGTACAGAAGATTGCAGTATTCACACACACAACATGTATGCATCATCCTGATCTGCTCAGCCAGAAACAGTAAAACAGTCCGTTTGTTGACTAGAGTCAGGGAGAGTTTCTGAGCCTTGGCCATTTCTGCATTTCATGACTTTCTCAGACAACGGGCTGTAATTAGATAGGAGGTATTCGGAGAGATTCCCCAAAAGATAGGCATTAGTTTAGCTCAGCACCAGCCTAGTCTCAATTGAGGTTCAGCTTTTCCCCCTACCTTTCCACCAAAACGCTCATTTTTGGCAAAGCTTTGAGAAACCCATAGGATGGTATAAATTACACTTCCAGTTTACATGATGAGCTTTAGAACCATATACTTCGACCCACATTACCTTTCCTATTTCCTTCTGTACTTCAGAGGGACAACTAGGGACCTTGAACAACGTGAAACAGGAGACTGCAGCTCAGATGTCTGTGAGAAAAAAAAAGCATTAAAGGTTTTGTCATAACATCTTTCTCATTTCATTAATAGAAAGGACCAAAGCTCTTGCAGGATAGCTAGAAAATAACACACATAAGCATGCAAAAAGTTCAGTAACATTTATGCACTCTCCTCTGTTTAGGGACTGGAAAAGATAATGCGCATTACTGTGTTCCAAGTACCTGAGGCCTGCCTTGAAAGTATTCCAAGATATTAGCAATGACTTCTTGTTTTGCTTGTTTAAAGAAATATGAAACACAGATACAAGTTTATGCAAACACTGTGCTGATCCACAGATTTCTAGGTAGGACTCATCTCACCTAATTTACATTGTCTGCAGCCTGGGCACTCAGGCTTTCTCTGTGATCCCCAGAGAAATTCAAGTCTTCCCAGCCCAAAATAGGCGCAGTAAGCTGCCAGATGGAAATACCTAATTCCTCTCCATTAACTGTCAGATGTTTCTGAATGTTTCAAGGTGTATCACAGACATGACCATCATTTTTTCCCCTGAAAATCATTCTTGTTCTGTTTTAAATAACTGTGTATTAATAGTTCTCATTGAGACAGATTTAAAAATATTAAATATCAGTATCTGTGATGGCTCTAATTTTCCTTTAAGAATGAAAATGAAGCAGAAGGCATATCTTTGTCTGTCAAGTTGTTTGGATTGTAGAAGTCTGTTCTCCCTGGAAGTTTTAATGCCAGCTAATTTTAGTTTCTGCTTTTGCTTTGGGCCCCCACCCTGACTTTGCTCTAGAAAATTTTAAAAGAAATTTCTAGAACATGTTCACTTTCTGGAAAGCCTGCATAGTCAAGCAGCAGCAGCTGAAAGGTCGTGATGCTTAACTTCCATGTGTGTCATAAAATCAAGCTTGAAGGGGTTTTGGGAAAAGAAATATAAAATGCGATTTATGAGGCTTGTCTCCATTCAAACTTCTGTGATCCAGACCGTGACAAGTTGCCAATTTGCCAGCATAAATAGGAAAATGCTTATAACTGAGTTTCCCCGTGCTGCTGTCCTGGAAAGTTTTGATCGTTTTGGATGCTCCGGAGTCACTGGTTTTCCAAGAAGAGAAAGGCCGTGGCAGGAAGGAATCGTGCATCGCTGAGCACAAGGATGCCAGCCCACACACGCCGCACCAGTAAAGGTACCCAGACGTTTGGTGAGGGGAAAAGAAAGCGCTGAGAGGCCTAATAAGACTGAAGGAAGCGCTGGGTTTCCATGAGAGCCGTACCCTGTGGGGCGATGCGGGAAGGTGACGCAGCCACAGGAAAACCTTCCAGAGCGACGGAGGCAGAGCGGTTACGTCGGCAGACCCTCCCGTGCTCTTACCACAGCCTGCACAGAAAAGACCAGCGGGGGCGGTGGGGGATTTCTGCAGGTAATCACAGCACAAGCAAACATTTTTGAGACTCTCTTCCTTCTTTTTTTGAGTAAGAGTCTTAAAATATCTTTTACGTACACGTGTATGAGAGGCAAAGAGGGAAACAATTTATACCTGCCCAGTAATGCAGGCTATCTAGCTTTCCACACAGCAAAGGTTTCTCTAGAAGCTGACACGGAGCAGAGGCAGAAGCTAGGTCCCTAAAATTAAGGGCTAACAACGTCTCTCTATGTGCTCTGCCTCCTATAATGTACACCTATAGAAAAGGAGAGGCCCTGATTTTAAGGTTTACTCTTGCAATTTTTGCCCAAATTTGTATTCTGTTGGTGAACAACATCTTTCTGTTAGGTGGTAAATAAAAAACAGACTTTGACCATTTACATATTTCTGATTCATACAATATTTAACTGAGACTGGAGATAACAACCAGGAATAACTAAGGCAAAAATAAAACCACATATATATATATAAAGCATAATTAAGTACATTTCCATTGGTATTTACTTTGTTTTCTCCTAGGAAGCAAGTTAACAGGGAAAAGACTGACAAAATTGCACCAGAATGATTTAAGTTTTTGATTTGTTCATTTTTTCAGGAAAGCTGTTTTCCTTAAGTAAAATTAGAGACAAAATCTACATACTTAAGTCAGAATTCGTTCATCCCCTTCATTGTCATTTCAAGTTGTGTAAATGAATGTATTTTTAAAGAAATATTTACATGATCATGGATGCTTGAAATTCAGATTTGGATCTTTTTTTCTGTATTGTCAGATCTAAAGATGCTGTATTACTGGGAGATTATGGGTTATTTAGGGACCGAAGAAAATAGACAGAGAGGGCTAGTAATATTTATTTTGGTCTCAGATAAGCAGTAATATTGAGGAAACTGCCAAGGTTTCTTTCCTAGGCCAGAAATGAAAGCCAGGTCCTATTCATGGAATAGGAAAAGTTAAGTCACTGACGCAAAGCAGGCCAACTAGCTTACCTTGAGCAGAAGATGTTCTAGACTGCAGTTCTAATTTATCTGAGTTGGTGTAATTGAAGAACTAACCCATGTGCCTGCATGTAAAATCAGTTCTTCCCAAGAAAGTTAAATTTGATGGCAGTGGGCTGCAGATCCCTTAGAATGACTTCAAGCATTTTGCAGCAAAGACTGGGTTTAGACGTGCAATGTCTACATCACATCACCAAAACAGGTCAGTGCAAAACTGTGTCAAAATAATAAATCACCTCCTGAAAATGCTACAGGCACTGATCCATACATTTAGCCTTATCCAACTACAGGAAGGCACCAAGGAAGCCTAGGTTGTCACCTGATGACATTTTTATTTAACTGAAAAGCCTGAAAACAAATGCTTGCGATGTTAGCAGCTGACATTAAAGCAACTGGGGAGTAGCAGAAATGTAAAGAGCCAGGAAAGGCCAAGAAAGAAGAGCAAAGCAACCTGATTTGAGGCCTCAAGAGTTGCCATCAGTTCAGAAAGCAATATATCTACAAAAGCAACAATACTGATACCCTGCAATCGCAGACCCAAAGCACATCTCCTTCGCTGAAGCCACCCTTCCACCGAAACACACCACGAGCAGCAGTCAGCAGCACTCGCCTGCTCCGGAAGCGACGGCAGCAGCAGCGCTGAATTTTCCTCCTGGCCCAGAAGCTCTTGGAAAGGCAAGAAGCAGAGCAATGCCGTGCTAGGATGGTGCCATTGGAAAGCACTGCCTGCCCACCTGCCTTCCAACAGCAGGCCGGGCGGTCCCGTACAGAAATGCCAAGTCCAAGACACAGCACAGACCAGCTCAGAGATCACTGACCACAGGTCAGTTGGGAAAAGAAGCTATGTCCTTTGAAGGGCCACGATAGTATAACAGGCACCAAGCTCTAGGATAAAAAGGCTCTTTAAGAAGATCCTAAACTAATCATACTGGGGCAGCAGCTTTGGGGGGTAACGTTTCCCCTCTACGTTAATGAGTGTTTTCCAAGAATATACCATTAATTCTCTTTGCCCCCACTTTTCTCTAAATTGCTGAGATTTTCCCCTTAAATCACTGACTTCACTTATCTGCTGCATAAATATTTTCCTGAATGCAATTTCAAATAAAAATTATTTCAATTTATTGACCCATGAAAAGTCTTTCCATAATTTAATCAGGGATAATAATTGTTCTTGAAGCTGTGAAATGTCTCAACAGCAATTTTCCATGCAATGAACAATAAACTTTTATATTCAGTAATAATGAAGTGTATATTCACTGAGACATACATTTCTAACCACACAGTTTTGAGAGGAATGACATTTTTAAAAGCAGTTACACTCCACACTAATTAATTTTGAGACCATAAACACTCTCCAAAGTTGCAAAATTAGACAATTATACAATAATATGTTGTAATCATAACAGTTTTTAGCTCTGAACATTTCTTACTTATTATTCTCACCACTAATAGGCTCTTAGAGCATATGTATGAATACTACAAAGCCAATCTGCAATACAAAATGTATGCTTTGCATTTTAGCTTATACTTCTGGTGTTTGCAGAACACTGTGTGTCAAACTGCTGTTCCCACAGCTGCAAAGCTTTAAAACTTAGGAAAGCACTGAACCAGATTCTGTCTTCACATAATCGGGGTTGTGCAAAATTCTGTTTGGAGATGTTCACCCAAAACACAAAGCTCCATTTGACAAAACCCAGGTTATTCCCCACATGATAAAAGTGTGGGATTATGCATTACCCTGTGACATATAATTAAGGTGATGATTGACTCTACACATCTTATAAGCAACGAACGCTTTTTCACCCTTTTAACTACCACTGCTTAAAATTGCTAGGGAAAAAAAAAGATACAGCCACAGAAGCAATTTTCCAAATAAGAGGTCCCTGAGATTCCAAAACAAGCCCAAAAAATGTAACAGACACTCTTCTCTTCACAAAACATGCACAATAGCAGAGACGCAGCTCAAGGCTTTAACTACTGCAGTGCTCGTACGTCAAGGCAGGACGATGTGAGGCCATGCAAAGGGATCCCCCAGCTACTGCACATCACGGACTAATGTATCTTTTCCCATGACAGGTCCAGACCTTGGAAGGGGAGGTGGGAGCCAGACCTTCAGAGGAAAAGTTCAGCAAATCTGTAGTGACACAGACTCAGCGTGCAAGATCCCAGAACAGACTGGAAGATTTGCATTTATGCACGTCCGTTACACAAAATATTTCATAAATCCCAGTGCATATTTACCTGTCACCATATGCCTCAGTCAAGTCTATGTGCTATCAAAAGCATATGTGAACCAAGAAGCTGTCAATCTTTAGGTTTGCTTCCTGAAGATAAATATACCTATCAGAGCTGTGAGGAATTTTTCCTTTTCCTCTGTCAAAAACTTTTTTTTTAGTCTCTTGAGTGTTTCATAAATACGATTTAAAAATAAAAAAAGCCTAATTTTGGAGTGGGACTGACTTACAGGTATTTGGAGAGAAGAGAGAAAAGCTTTCTCTGTTTTATTACTTGCTGTTTATTCAATATAACATATCAATTCTGACTGATTCTTAGTCATTAGTGAATAATCTCCTTAATTCTATTTGAAGTGTATCATGAGGACCTGAATACATTTTTCGGTTACCCACAGTGGAGCTTCACTCTCATTTGTGAGATATATGCTACTAGACTCACTGCTGAAACGAATACAGAGATGTGACTCCCCTTAGGCAGCACAGGTCTCTTGAATCTTGACTTATGCATAGAATATAGGGACAACCGATTTCTCAGTCCCTTGCCACAAGAAAGCAGTGTCTTTTCCTGAGTTTGAAGCCTATCTAATCATTTACCTTTTCTCTTACTCCTTTAACAGTTTCTATAACCCAAACCCTTGAAAGGACTTAAAAAGCAGGATTCTTCCAACTTTATCTCAAATGCCATAGCACAGTTGTCTATGTATAAACCAGCCATCTTAACTGCCCCTTTAGCCAATGGAGGGATTAAACACTTCCAGATTACAACCCATTGGTCTTATTTTAAAGTCTAGCTCAGCTAGAAATTAGCAATGTACTAGATGTTCCTTTTTTCTCTGCTGAACATGAAGACAGTCTAACGGACAGATGAATCCCACCACGGCCATTCTACCATTTCAAAATTAATAGGATCCTTAGAGATCCTTAAAAGAGTTGCTATGTGGCTCTATCCATTAAGTCTTCCTTTCAGTCTCACTGAGAAGAACAGATCTGAGTGAATTTTTTTAGCCAGACTTGTCCTGACAGAAGGCATGGACAAGCAAAGCATTTCACAAAACCATGTTGGTTTCTGTTAATTCTTTTGGTCAGAAAAACAAACTCATTGTATTCCCTGAAGAACATTTCCATTTTGATGTTTTTCTAATGATATGTTTTGTATTCAAAGCCATGCTTTATTTTGAAATTTGCTTGCGTTTTAGTCACAAAACAAATGCTATAGACCGAGCCAACCAAAAAATCAACAGCTCTAATCATGAGCTCATGTTCCACACTTAGTGTATTGTCCTGCCACAGAACAGAATCTCTTTTGCAGCAGTACAGTGCTCTCCACCAGAATCCCACCTCGTGTCTCAGCAACTCTCCTGAGTTGGAAACCTTGGATCCCCAAGTCCTTGGAAAGGTGTACAATTTTTGCACTGCAATTTACCTCTTCCTTCAGCTTTTGGCTCATCCTCAGGGTACATCTGATGGGGGCTACTCCATCCTAATTAGCCTACTGGGAAAGCAGCAGGTAGCTCCCAAGTCTTGAAAGGCTTGTTCAGGAAAGTAGACATCTCTGGCAAAGAGCTCATTGTGTCTCCAATCAAGACAAAAGGAGAGAGACTGCGTCACCATAATGAACTCTAATTTTGTATTGCTCTAGAAGGATAAAACCAGGGTGAATTAAGGCTCTGAAATCCTTTAGCACAAGAACAAATGAAAGCTTTAAATTATGCATTTTTTTTCTGTCAACTAAATAAGCATGACTTTATAAGCATGATTTAATCCAAAAAACAGATGCACTCTTCCCTTAAGACAGAAATCTAAGCCAACTGGCTTGCATAAGTGTTTTCTGTGCGTGATTATTGGACGTGGCAGGTTGAAAGAACCAAGAAGCAGGGTTTTGAGCCATGGCAGGGGATGCAAAGAACAGAGGTCCAAATCTTCACAGGAAATAAAAGCAGGCAAGAGAGAGAATAGTGGGAGAAGATATTCAGCAGTGTTTAATCACAGAGTTCAGGAATCAGGCTATGAATGCAGTGATGACATGTATAAGTGGCAGTCCTCTTTGTGCGATTCTGCTGTGAGAGCAGCATTGCAAGTTGTTGTGCATCATCCATAGCCATGGTTACAATTTTTACCTAGTAATGATTCCATTGTAATTAATAGATGTTCCCACTGCATAAGGCAGAATACTGATGAGGGACTTGAAGGGCAGACAATAGTTTTAACTATCTTTCATGAAAGTCTCACTCTGTATTGAGCAAGCTGCATCCATCATGTTGCTTCTCCCTGTTACCTATTCTTTCTGATTATCAATAAGCAGAACTAACAGATTTCCGCTCCAGTAGATTTTTTTTTTTATTTCATTTGTGCACTGCATCTCCTGCCTTTTCAAGGCAGACCAGTTACAGAAGTAAGAGCCCATTATATTTTTAGTTATCTTTGTTGTTGGAACAGAATAGATGTCATTCTGTGCATCTTGCTATAATCATGTCTCCAGCTTATTAACAACTTATTAGAGAATATCCTAGATACAGTTGAAAACCATTAAGTTAAATTTGTTGCTAACATATTAATGTATGTAAAACTTACTTCTGATTAATCTTTTCAATCTGTAAATGGCCTAAACAAGTTATATTTGGTATTGTCCTCATAACTCTAATTTTCAGCTGTGGCTTAATACAAGGGCTTTCAGACACACAGTCATGTTCTCATTGATGAGAAGCTAATTTTTACATTATCTCCCACCTGTAGGATAAAATTATAGCAGCAATAACCTCACCAGGGAAATGCAAAGGCATAAAGAGAGAAAAAGTAGCATGTTCAGCAATCACTTCATGATTTTGAATCCCTAACCTGGTGTCAGCAGTGGCTGTGGCACACACTCCAATTTTTCTTAAAAAACTAGACACCTAACAATACTGTTCTCCCTGCTTATTGGAAAGTCAGTGGCAAAGCCCCCCAAAATAGCGATGGTGCAGGACAGACCGAATGGCTCCTAGATGCCCAGCTCACATGAAAACAGGCCTCTCTGCCATCTCTCTCCATACACAGATCTCCCTGCAAATCTCTTCCAGCTGAACAAAGAGAGTGAGACAGATTGTGCATGTGTGTGGTATGTGAGGGTATATGTGTATAGTTACAACATGGTCAAGAGCAGAACTCTGATCCCCAAAGAGAATGTTATAAAAAAGAGAATTGCCAGTTTTTCTTTTTACAGATAGGATACTGAGAGTGCAAAAATCCCAGAACACAGCAATATTAGGACTTCAGCTCCCATATGGACATCTGTCTCCCTAACAAATCAGAGTTAAACCTGCAAACTGTCATTCAGACTTGGCTAAGCAATTTTCTCAGAGAGTATGCCTCTACAGGAGAGATAGCTTGATCTCTCTCTGTTTTCTCTCTCATTTCTAGACAAAAGCACTTGCCTGGATGTCGTATTCATTTGTTAATTAAGATATTAGTTGTATCATCATTCCATTTAAAACCCATTCTGACTCATGTTCTCTCAAGATGCAAAGCTTGACTCCAAAAATAAGCAAACCAATTGTTTTAATTTATTATGGGCAGTTAAATGGTAAAATGTAACCCACCATTACTGTTCAGCATATGGTAAAAAAAAGAAATCAGCTTGATAAATTTATGGCCTAAAATGGAGTGAATCAGCCTTCAGAAAAATACTCAGCTGAGAATTTTATTTTTAATTTGAAATTCAGTTATCTTAAACCTCAGCATAATGATGCCACATTGTGGAAGTACAGTGAAGAAAGGACAACTTCCACAGATAATTTTGGATTTGTGAACACATGAGCTTGATAGCATAATAAAGTAGAGAAGCCAGATTCCAGCCTGTACTCCGCATATACAGATGCCATTACTGCAGAGGGAACGGCTGCACGTTTGCATGGGCAGAAGCGGGCAGAAAAGGAACACAATGGGAGCATGTCAAGCTCAGAGTAGGCCAGTGACTAACGTATAATTTTCTGCTTGCATTATTCTGTCCATTTAGTAAATTGTTCTCCCATCTGATCTGTTTTAATTTGTGTTATTTTTCAGTTTTGGTATTTCCGTGCCACTTAATTTTCTTCTGACATTTCCACCTGCCCCTGAGAACTTCACGGAGTTTGTGATTTGGTGCTTGGTTAAGAAACTAAAAACATGTAGGTGCACTCACTTCATTCGTTCCCATGTCCTCCCCTTGCACCTGGTGCAAAGGAAAGAAGTCTGATGAGCAGCAGAAGGTGAAGCAGGACGACAAATAACAGGGAAGTGAAAGCTGGCTGCTGCCAGCTCCCCACCAACATTCACTGTATGAGAACTACAGCCTGTAATCCCATGTACGTGCACATGCATATGGATGACTCTAGTGCTATTGATGAATAGAAATGTTTGTCTGGCTGATCTGAAAAGACATCAGCTGTATTTGGCTTCAAGGTCAAGATGTCTGTTTTTAGCCTTTCTTCTATCAGAGACACCTGATGGGGCTGGACTGAATCCCACACTGATAGATCAGTAGTATTTAGCTAACTTCTCCATAGACTATGCAGAGCTTACAAAAATGTTTAAAGTTGTAATCGATGGTTTTAAAGTTCTGTTAAAGTCACTCTTTTTTTCCTTCCTCAAAGAAGATACAGATATGCTGACAGCTATTAGAGAGAACGGAAAAAGCTCAGATCCAAGCTGCAGGGCCAAGGAGACGAGCTAGATGCTGTGCCGTGAATAAGGACTCCTCTTTAACCCTGGTTGGGGGGTCCACTTAAAGGACTGCTGTGATGCACAGCCTTAGGAGCCATCCGGCAGCTCTTATGCAGCCCCTTCACAAGGGGCCCTCCAGATCCCTCCTGAAATTCTCAATGGTCCTGAAATTAAATTACCAAAGCACCTAAATGAGTAAAGGTTTAAGCACCTCTTTGGGACAGGAGGACTTCATTTATCACTCAACAATTGAACAGAAGAAATAAATGATCATACCACCAATCCATTACAGAAAATGCATGGCAAGAGAGGTGTTAGGCCAAGACTTCAAGTCTTAACTCCTACTTCTGTGCCAATATCTTCACTTTCTGTGTAAAATTATCTGTAAACTCTTTTTTAAAATATTTAGACATAATCATATAAATAAGAGGCATGTAGAGATGCATAACAATTTAACTTTAAAAACAGGTATTAGGCTTTCTTTTTCTTCCTGTTCCAAAACAGAACTTTGAGTAACTGTCAACTCTAGTGAATTGGCAAAAAAATTTAAATATCCCAGAAGGTCTTCCAGTTACGAGGTACCACACAGTGATTTACAAGACGAAACAGTAGTCTGTCACTTTCTTTTCCTATCCTGTTTTCAAACTGTGCAACTCAAAGCTGTAACAAGCACTTTTAAAGGCAGATACTTGTTTCTCAGAACTAGTGACAACAAACAGCATTTTTCACTAGCTACAAGTCTAAAATCAGAAACTCCATTGAACAGCATCAAGTTAAGAATAAAGGGAAAAAACCCTAGGATCGCAATCAACTGTTTGTTTTTTTATAAACAATATAACCATTACCATTGGACAGGTACTCTGAGATTAGGTTTCAGGGCTTCTTTGCAATTCAATACATTGTCACATCCCTTAAGATAGGGTGTTGATCTACAGAGAAAATAAGAGTCAGTGTTTCTTCTTAAAACTTGGAACATGGTGAAGGGAAAAGGAGGCTCTAATTTGATAATATTATTTGTTATTTGTAACCAAGCCATTTCATACATTATTAAAGAGATCCAAAAGAAATTATAGAAACTTCATCACCTGAGCTATTTAAAACTCAACTCAGTAAAACATGAGAAATACACTGTATGGAAAAAGTGTGCAAAGGTAACAGCAAAAGAACCAGATGGCTTTGTAGGGCTTTTCAATCTTTAAGTTTTACATTAGTATGATAAAGAGCATAAAAATCAGTCACTGCTACAGCCAAGCAAGCATACGCTTTTAGTACAGCCAAGATATGACATTTTTAGGAACATGGAGTGCATCCATTTTACTCTTGTGTTTGTACAGTTTTTAAAGTATAGACAGGTTTTTGCAAGACAGAAAACAAAGAGAAAGACCAGGAGATTGGATATACTGACTAGTCTAGGAGGATATACTGGACTATTGGTTCCCCTCCAGATGTTTTTCAATGGAACCAGTGTTTCAATGTCCAAGGTTTACTGAGCTCAGTGACATCAACCACCAGGTCCTCCATCACATGCCTCGAGAAATTTAGGATGAAACCGCTGCCTTAAGTGTGATTGTGAACCCGAACAAATTCCTAGCAATAAATTCCCACTGCAAAATGTATCTATCGACACCAAACACAAGTGGGAGGCTTAGCTGAAGATAAGTGAAATACTGCCAAAGTATAAATTCACAGATATGTACTAAAAATAAGTACTGAAATAATTTTTATCATTAGAAATTTTCCATATGCACCATTTATGGACCATTTTAGGTATACAGTTCTGCTGACAAATCATACAAAATATCTTTTTGATAGGAAGGAAGGAAGGAAGGAAGGAAGGAAGGAAGGAAGGAAGGAATAATGCCAGTCCTATTGCTGCTGGATTGCTTTAAAAAAAAAAAAAAAAAAAAAAAAAAAAGACAGGTGTTTCCCTGAAAAAAAATCAAAAATCAAAATAGACTCATTCTCAGAACCATTGCCACTCTTGCATAAGGGATATCTGTTTCTGTCTATCACAGAATAGAGCTAAACCCAGTAAAACCAGGAAGATGGAATTGACACTGTATCTTTTGCTGAAGAACACTTTAAGAACACTACCACACTTTATTTCTTTCTAATTGTATACACTTTAAGGCTCAAGAAATTAGCTTTTTTTCAGTTCTTCAGAAAAACAGATTTATGTAGGCTTCCTGACAAGCTCCCATCAGTCAGGCAACCTCAGCTATAGGCCTTGCTACTGGTCCATCTATAATTCCAAACCATAGTATTATATGGTTTCACAACTGTCTCTCATTACCTTCTACCACATAAAATCCTTGGGATGAATGTGCCATACTTCTTTAATTCAGTATTTTTTTCCAGTTATGGAGAAATATAGAGCGTCTACATACCAGGTTAAGATTCCTTGGAATGTTTGAGAAGAAAGAGGATGCATGCCTATAAATCATTTGAAATGGACATCCACAGATGGTTTTAATTGACATAAAGACATGATTCATAACAAAATATAAGAAAAAATCCAGTGACTCTATTTTAGTCCACTGATTAACTCTCCTGCACAATCTCTGCATGCAACCAATGATGATACCCAGTGTTTTAAGCATCCCACTGACAAATTATCCTTTCCAAGATACAAATGGCTGACACTTCCCTGTCATGTTAATATTTTCAAGGCAGAACCTCCAAAAGAATTCAAAAGATTTAAAGCGAATTATGGTACTAGGATTACACTCAATTTCTAAGTTAGGCACAGAATTTTAAAAAGACTCCATACAGTATATTGCTCTGGGTAATATACTACTACAAGTTGCCCAAGTCCCCCTTAGAAGCACTACACAATGTTAGAGAAGCTCAGAACTTCCTATAATAGCATTGGTTCTCAGCTGCATACAACTCTGCCAAACGTGCCTTCTGGGCTGACGATTTCCAAAGCAGGGGTCTGCTTCACAGGACTTCTTTGGGAAGCTTCAGCCAAAAACATTTACCTGTTTCTAAGGAACAGACGGGGGGGAAACACAGTATTTTGTTCCTGCTGAAAAAAATCATATTTTAATAAGCTTTTCTTATTAATTTACTTGCGAGACAAAGCTTGGTATTGGGCAGGGAAGTTATTCTGTGTCAAGGATATTCTTGCAGCTACACCTGTAAAAATCTGGCTAAACTTGGCCCACTCAGACTCCTATCAGGAAAAAAAGACTATTTAAGCAAGCCCAGCACAAACTGGAAGTTGGAACCGAACTTCAAATTTCCCTGAAGACTCCTTCTATTCTCAGTGCACTATAACATGCAGGTGAGCAAAACATTTCCTGCAATTAAAGTATAAGAAGAGAACTTGTAATGGTACTTTTTATCCTCCATGGCACCTTGTCTTAAACCTGAAGAAGGAAAGTTGAGACTGGATGCAGAGTCTGGAAGCGTGAGGATGGAGACCAAGTAGAAACTGGGAAGGGGAAGAGACATTTTGTATGAGGAATAAGGAGCAGAAAGCAAGTGGGCCTGCCTGGCCAAATACCAAGGATGGAAACAAATACAGCAGGTGGGGAAAACGGGCCAGTGGAAATACATGTGGGAGCGGAGAAGGGAGTGTCAACACAACGATGATGCATCCCTTTAGGGGCTGCCATGGAGCTCCCAATGGCTAAACCAGTTTGCCATTAGAAGCAAATTTACCTCTTAACTGATCTCATGACATAAGAAGACATTTTCAGAGGTCTCTCCACTAGCAATAGAAGAAGCTTAAACAACTAGCTGGTGTAAGACATCTACCTTCAAGATGACAGGAATTAGGTGAGGTAAGTTAGTGCTCACTGGCACCATTGGGTTTAAGCCATCTGAATATTTGAAAACTCTGCCACAGAGGCAGTGAGAGAATTAAATTTCCCTGGGCAGCGCAAAGCCAAGTCAGACTAATGCCCCTCCTATCCCTGCACTCTGTCTCCTCCTATGGCCACTAGTGAATGTTTAGGGAAGCATGAAGTAATATTTCCCCAATGTACTCTCACAGCCTCCAGTGATATGAGAATTAGGAACTTCCTGATCCAAAACCAGTATCTCAGTGATCTAAATCTTCCTTTTTCTTCTGTAAGGCTACCTGATTACTTACAGAATCCAAGTAAATTTTAAGCATCTAGTGTCCTAGGGCAGAGGACCTCTATGTGAAGTTACTCTTCTTGGTTATTTTTGAGCCTGTTGCCAGTCAATTGCATTAAAAGTCTTAGCTCTTGTATTAAGAGAGACAATGAGCGATCATTCCTCTTCCATTCCTTTCTCCATGACATTTATGATTTTACAGATCTCTATCCTTTTGTCTCCTAAATGATCTCTTTTCCAGGCTGAAGAGTTGTATTTATTTAATCATGCTTCATACAGAAGCATCTCCTTTTTGCCTTTCCCTGCTCCTCTTCCAGTCCTATATGCTATTTAAGGGGAACAGATCAGAACCCCAAGCAGTATTCAAAAAATGTATATAAATGCAGATGCAATGCACAAATATGACAAAAGCATCTGTATTTTCCCAGATAACTCTAAATAGCCAAACAAATGCTGACTCCTCACATCTGTGCCCCAGATTCAGTATTTTCATATAGGTATTACAGATGAGTTTTGAAGAGAGATTTTTTTAAGGGGAAAGAGGATAAGTATCCTTCTGGAAAAGCTCCAGAAAGAGATAATGTTAAATGTGTAGCCCAGGCCCACATCAGGGAGGGAACAGAGGAAGCCCATTGCTTTGATAAGAGAAGCAAACATATAAGTTTATGAAGAGCCTCAAAAGTGAAAATAAGAAACTTCAGTTTGGTGCCAGAAAATCTACTGAGAATATCAGTGAGGAAGGAAGTGTAATTACTCAAAGATTAACAACCATGTTCATTATGGAGAGGTGAAGCGGTGTCAGGGCTGGTAGAAGGGTTACAGGTATAATAAATAAAAGGGTGGATTACAGAAAAGTTTGTTTGAAGGCACCAGTATTAATATTAAAAAGCAGAATACAAGACTGTGAAAATTTACAATAGCTGTGTGTGCATGTGTCCCTCTCCCTTTGTCCAAACACATACACATATTGCCAGATGTCTGTACTCAGTGTCAATCAAGACCTGGAGGAGAGCATACTGGGGTGACACTGCTAATACCAAACCATTCAGTACACAGCAACATCATATCATACTATGAGATTTCATATAATAGGAAGCTTTCCAAGATATTCTGAAAGCAGGAGGAAGACAGAGACTGGCATTAGACACCTTGAATCAAAACCCATTCAAACTATTCTGCATTCCTGAACATCAGCCCTGCCAGGCCTTGCGATCATGCAGGACCATCATCTTAACAAGCAAAATCCTAAACAAGTAGTGCTAAAGGCATTTGAATAGGCTCTAGAGAGCCAGTATAACAACCATTAGAGAAAGCAGATCAAGCAAAACAACAAGATTATTACAGATTCCCTGAACAGAAATTAAATGTTAGCAGAATACTTCACAACTCTGAAAAAATAATGATCTCCAAAACAGGCAGCTTTTCACCAAAGGGCCAGTTTGGATCTTCATTTGTTTTTAAGAGAGTTATGTACATTTTCCATCACTGACAACGAGATCAGTCTTGGGTTCCAAGTGTAGGTCCAGAAGCCATTATATCAAACGACAAAAGCTGTCACACACAAATTAAATCGGAATGCCTATTTTGGGGCCCACATTTAACATATTATATGTGGAAAAAGTATTTAGGAATATCTTTCCAAGTTACCAGAAGATAAATAAAAATTTAAAAGGATAGCAAACAAATACTGACTACATCCTTTCCAGTATAAATATTTGGGCAAATAATCCAAAGGCTCATGAAGTTCAACTTCAGGAAATTTCAATCCACTTACGTTGCTTGTCCAAAATTTTTTAAAAAGACTTATTTTAAATCTTTTAGAGATATTTGAGGAAGGTGTATGTAGTTTTTGCACTGATGTTGAACTGTCCCTGCAAAGACCAGCACTTGGGGAACGGTTTACGAAGTGCAAATCAATACATCCTCACTGCTAAGGCTCAGCAGCAGCTGGCTACCTAATTTCACTGTGTACCTTTGAAAAGCTCTCCACATATCTAGCAGTCTATTGCTCCACGCAGCAGCCCACATAAATGCTAAAAGACAATGGAGTAGGTGCTGCCAAAAGGGGAATAAGCTGAGCTGCCTTCTATACTGTAAACTGTTGTGCTAACACCTTCCTCTGATAGATGGAGTAGGAGGAAAGAGCTAATGCGGACTTCCTCCGCCAGAGCAAGCTGAATACTAATATGGAGGGGAACGAGGTGAACATACTAAAGTGAAAAAGTAATAGTCCATGGCACCAGACACTTACAGTACAAGCTCTGATGCCACAGTAACATCTGGAGGGATAATTGCTGCAAAATTCTAGGTTTTTTAAAGTGCATCATGTCGCTTTAAATTGGACCATGCAACTTCATATAAACCTCTGTTTAGAACATAAATTAAATATACTACAGATCATATTACATAAACTGTGTAACAGATGCTTTGAATTTACTTTTTATCCTTGTATAAGGTTTTATTCATTCCTAATCAAATGTTTATATGACTAAAATTTGGGTTAACTTGAAATTATGTGTTTTATTTGAATTTTGAAAGCATGCAGTGCCCATGCTTGTCCTGGCTGTATTTAAGACCCTGAATTCATTAAAAACACTTTCAAGTCTAATAGGGAAGACAACAAAGTTGAATGTGCTATATGGCAACATTTTAGCACTGGAGGTACTCTTGTATCTGGCAACTAGAATCCACTATTTCCTCATACCACATAGGAAATAATATTGATCCTTTAAACAGGATAATATAATACACATCAAGAGAAAGAATATAATATGTAAAGAATATATCAAAAATATATTGTATATTTCCAGTTCTCTACAAGAAAAGAAATTAAATGGATTAAAAGAAATTAAATGGATTTTATAGGTTTTAAAAAGTAAAATCAGGAAGTCTGCCAGCATCAGGATTCTTAATTAAAATTGAAATAAAAAGTGCAAGATGATTTAAGAAATAGATTGCAAAAGGGAATCTTAGTCCCAGGTCATCCGTCTTGAAATTTTAAAGGTCAGTATATTTTTATAGATTCAAAATCAACCAAGGTAATGGTTCCAGGAGCTTTTTAATGACGATGGTACCTCACGGTGTAACACCTGAGAAACTACATGTCATTCTTCGCTACAACAACTCAAGCTAAAAGGTTTATCATTGCGCTAATAGAACAAATGTTGGCCAAGTGTCACAAGATGAAAAGTAGAAGGCAAGCAGCAGAAGATATCACATAGTTGTGACATTCTGTCTTCTATTACTGGGTCTAACGTCTGTGGGGAGGCTTGTGGCACCTGCAGCAAAGGGCCTGTAGAGCATATGGAGCATGTGTTTTTTTAAGCCACCTAAACTAATCACCTACCATGTACTTGGATTCCAGCTCTGGGGGACTGGACCTGGGGGCTCAGATCACTCAGCCTGCATTATTCTTAGGTGTTTTTGGAGATGAACTCTGAAGTGAACTCAAGCTATGGTTTATCCTTAATATTACAAATATGACACATTTTAGAGGAAAGAGCGCCTGAGCAGAGAAGAACCACCTGTGTACTTGTCTCCAGCCAGGCTGCTCACCCACCACTTCCCACAGCTCCTAACTCGCCTGCTCCAGAGGCAGCTGCAGCCCAGCTCCCAGCCTCAGAAAGGCCCCACTCCCTTCATACCCACCCAGAATTGCACAGCAAAACTCTTCTACATGATGTACCCGTCATAGTAGTGTCAGAAATACATTTACTTCAGTTTCAGACATAACCTTCCAAACAATTATTATTCTGAGAGAGATTTACCCTCAGCTTTAAAGAAAGCTAGTAAATACAGGGAAGAATAATAAGTTGCAATGATATAACATGGCCAGTGAATTATATCTGTCCCACATGCTTTCCAAGGATGGTATGAGTGTTCCGGAAATAACCTGGTAAGCGTATCATATCATTTCAACAGATAGAAAATCTCTTCCCTTGCCAAAGTCAGTAAGCATGTGGCATCTGTACAACAGTACATATGGTATAGGCTTGCAATCCCACGGGGTTAGCAAAGAGAAAACAGAAGCTCCCAAGCTGTGAAGTTCAAATCCAGACTTCCCCCAAATTTGAAGATGGCCAAAGCCAGACATTGTTTCAACACAATAGAAGGTTTGGAGCCAGCTGCAAATTTTGGCTGTATATATGACTGTTCAGAAAATTAAAGAGTTTTCATGAGCTAGGCTTTGGGTTGATCCAGGAGCAAGATACGAACTAACCACAAACTTCAGATCTGAATTTGGACTCAAACAAAGTCTGGACTAAGATGTACACAATCCAAATGTGCCAGAACTGACACTAATTTGCCCTGTGGTAAAGCTTCCCCAAAAAGCAAAAACTTATCATTGAATTAAGGTGAATATTTAGTTCTCTTTTGTCAAAATGTAAAATCTTGATATAGTAATTGGCAGTGCTCTAATAAATTGCTCCAACAGTAACTAAAAATACGCACCTTCTTTCTAATCTGAACTTATTCAGGTTTCAGCTTGCAGTCATTGAATCTTCTGATGCTTTTTTCTCCTAGACTGGTAATTACAATTTTCAAGCTTTATTCCCCTTATAAGTATGCATCAGCAGTGACTGAAGTACCCTTTAAGCTTCCCATAATCAGGCTGAACAATATAAGCATAAATATAAAACATACATGTTTCCTAATTCTTTCTTGATCCTCACATTTGTTTTCTGATAAGCTCTTCACCATTCATTCTGAAATGTTGATGCGATTCATTTGCTTATTTGTGTAAGGATATCAGCGCTTTTGACCACAGCAGCAGTCCAGAAGGTAGCGAGCAGTTAGTATCCATCTTGATCCCCAATGCTGTATTCATTCTTTCTGAGATGGAGATCCCTGTCCTGTAATTATGGCTCCCCTTTGGCCAGTAGATATAGGAAGTTCATATTTGGCCATATTCAGACATGCAATTTGTTGCATACACACGACCATGTGATCCAGATTTTCCTTTCTCATTAATCACTCCCCAGTCTTTCTGCCACTGTTACACCATCTGTAAAGCTTCTATATTTTATCTCAGGTCATTAACAAATGGTAAACATAATGTTTCTTAACTAGCACTAATACCTTTTGCAGATAATATGCTTATGTTTGTGGAAGAAGATGGTATTTCCACCAGAATAAGGATGACAACACGACCTTAGGAACTTAAAAAGAAAAAAAAAAAAAAAAAAAAAACCTCAAGCAATATAGCCTGCCAAGTCCTAAGGTCAGAGTCTCTTGTTGAGAGGAAGACACAGAGCATGACAGGCAGTTAGAATTTTGCAAAGCTCTCAGGTTACTTTGTCATTCTTCCAATTCTCCTTTTCCAACCTTCCATCCAACGTTATGGGATGAAACCATCCAAAGGAATCAGTTGGAAAAGTCTGAAGAATAACTTGAAACTCTTCTTGGCCTCTGGAAAATTCTGAAATCCCTCTTATTTAATTACACTACAGCTTGTATAACACTTTGGCTGCATTTCTCTTTCTGCTTTGTTTTGTTTGTGTTACTAAGAATATTTGCATGAAAACAGGATATTTGTTTATTAAGAGTTCATCATCTCCTGCTGTGCATTCCCCACTTTAAGTCATATTCTTTAACATTTATTAGCAGAAGGAGACCATAAATCCTGTTTCTCGTAAATGTGCCTAATAATAAAATCAGGAAAGAAACTAAAGTGAAGTAGAAAGAATCAGGGAGAAAGAAAGACAAAGCAAGTAAGAAGGATAGACTAGATGATACATACAATATGCATAATTGGTATCTGTGGCGGACAGATGAACGAATTTTTTTGCCTTAAACATTTCTTGGTGCATGGGGTGCAGGCAGGCCACAACCCCGAACAAGCCATCTGTCCCTGGCGGAAACAGGACTGGGCTGCTGCGACCCCCGAGATGGTCTCCCTGCGACCACCCAGGATGCGCCGAGCCGGACCACAATCGGGCAGAGACTTTGGGACCTGGACTGTCCGTTTTTAGCACAACTTCTATAAAACCTGCTTGGCATGAGTGGCTAAATTTGCTGAAGCCTTAGGCCGCACTCCCTAGTTCAGTGAGAAAGGGCCCCAGAACTGGTGCAGGCGGAACGATAAGGGAGTTACCAGCAGTTTGCATTCCTGTGCACTGCTGAAACAGTGCTAATTGCTGGAGTTACCACCTCTTTGTCAGGACCTTGAGAGCTAATGGCTGGACCCAAGAATGGAGACACACCTGTCAGCAGAAACGGCGACAGTAAACGGCCTACCTAGGGACAGAGAGGAGACCCAATAAGGAGCAGGAGACTCCAGACCCAAATATTACTATTGGTCTGAACTACCACGTGAGGGGTGGGAAACTTATTTTGAAAAATCTATAATTGCCAAGGGATTTCTTTGTTTGGGGCCCTCGCCACTCGTCCTTTGTCCCTCATCCCAGGCCCCCAGCTTGAGCTGTGATTCGAACGGACTCAGCGGAACATCATCGGCCTCGGAGTGGTGGTAGCTAGCTTCCTCTCTCCTTTTCCAACTTTCTCTATCTTTTCCCCTTACCCTTGTTCTGTTCCCCTCTTCCCTTCGCCTCCCCCCTCCCACCTTTTCTCCCCACTTCATGGAAAATAAAGTTAAAAGGTTGTACGATATTTGACCGGTTTTAGCGTCTTAATCTCATCCTTGGGATCATAACGAAACCCTCCCGACATTGGATCGGGACAGTATCTTGCAGGGCAATGGCATAAAATATTTTCCATGTCATGTCAGATTTTCTTTAATATTTTTTATCCACCCTTCCATTCCCAAGCAGTCATTCCCCAGAAGAGGTAGACACACACGAAAGGCCTACCTTGTCAGCAGAAAGCTAGTGCGTAACTCCCCCTCTGCCCGTTTCAATTCCATTGATTTGCTGTGAAAAGGATGGCAACCTGCAGGAGGAATGTGCAACATGCGAAAGAAGTATTCACATCTGCCCACGCAGCTGGCAACCCTAGATATGGAGTCTCAGAAGAAAAGATTAAAGTGTTTGCCAAGAAAAGACTAAACAAGCCTCAAGTACAGACTTGGGTTGAGCTTCATACTGTCTTCTCATTTATCATTTTCCTTTGGAATATGGTTTGCATTTCCAATATGTACTGGATTGATGGATTCTCACATGACTGAACATGTTTACAGTTTTGAGGGCTTTTTTTAGCCCTAAAATCTGCAAAGAGCTACAAGTAGTTGGCTGCAGAAAAAGAGGAACTATTCAGAAGTGCTAAAGCCATAGCCCAAAGCATTAATATAAAAAACACACACACAAAGGCTTTCTACTTACCCTTTGCAGGATAAAAATGGAGATTACATGCAGTCACTAATCATTTTCAATACTAGACATCTCTAAGTTTGGGGAAATTTTTCTTCCAAATGGGAATCTAGGCATAAGAAAAAGATGCAAGCAAAGGATTGGAAATGATTCCAGAACTCTGGAATATAGTACTATCCATACTATATGATCATATCTTCAGAGATGTTAAACAAACAAAAACCATCAAAAAATTGGATAAGTTTTCCCTTTTGGCAATCAGGTGATGTATCTCATCTGGTGTTAAAATTTGGCTATCTGTGCCAGTTCCAGCTGGCAAAAGTTAAGGAACCATCCATTAAGAGTAGTATTTCAAGTGCTATCTGAGAATGAGTTATTTTTATTACAGTTTGACATAAAATTGACTTGCTTCACCTTTTTCTTCCCTTTGTCTTCCTTTAAGCATTCCTTTATTCTGCCTAAAGTCAGATTCAAGCTGATCTATCCTTCTAGACCCAAAGCACATATTTTCATTGCTATAGGGATGCACCAAATGGCAGCTACACCAAATTTCTCCTGAAATGGTGAAAGTTTCAAATACACAAAAAGTCAGGCCTAAAATTCTGTCAGTTAAAACACCAGTGCAAGAAGCTTGACAAGAGAAAACAAGGAGAAACTGAAGGGTAAGGCAATTACGTATCAGCCCAAATATGTCAGTGACATTCTTGGCACCTGTTTTCATGTGAAATTTGTTGGCTACTTCATGCCTATACGAAGTGTTATGACAGATCAGATCCCAAGTTAAGCTTTTCACCATGCTGTCTCTGACAGTGTCCAGTACCAAATGCAAGTAACCCAATGTTAGAAAATAACCCCATGTTAGACAGATACAAAGTAACCTATCCCATAGAAATATCAATTAATAGAGACAGGCTTAAGCTCTGAAATGGTAAGGCCCCTTGCCTTTGGGAGGAAACCTAGCTAGATGGACACAGAAGGTATCACAGTGTAGATCACCCAGTAGATCACTCAGTCCAGACAACTGGGCATCAAGTCTGTGCTCATGCTTCACAGTATAGAAACAGCTTTAAAAGACTGCAAAAACAAACCTCCTTCATAAATGAACCCTGAGATGCCTGCTGCACCTCTTATTCTGTTTGCTCCCTGCAGGAGGGCTAAGGACAAGGCCCTTACTAATAGTTCCTTACCTTTAGTGACCTTTGCATACTCTCTAGGGCATGGGCAGAGAGATACAGGCTAAAAGAAAATGAAATTGCTCAAATAGACTTCACTACCTGCCAGATCATGCCAGAACTGGTAAGGAATCAAAAGGTCTTTAATTACCTTTTAGACACAAGCCTTAAACCACTTGGACTTTACATTTATAATAAACTGCATGCTTTTTTTTTTTAATATGTAAAACTCTTTCAACTAACCACTCAAACCAAACACTCACTAAGACCAAATGATTCCCATGACTAGAAGTGTAGATTTGTTAATTTTAAAGAGAATTTGAACAAAAGAAATCATATCACTATTTCAAAAATGTAACTGGCAAATTTTAGACATTAAAAATTTTCAATTTCAGGTACCTACTGTGAGACTTCTAATTCCTCATTTGTGCTACTAAAATACAATGGACTTATTTTCAGAAGCAATAAGACTTGTGAATAACAAGGATTAGTCAAGCTCTTTAAGACCTCTAGCCACAGAGGAACTTGTCTCCTTGTCTCCACAAGTTCCTCTGTGGCTAGAGGTCTTAAAGAATGTGAATAATCCTTATTTAGGATAATCTCAGCTTTACAGCTCTTGCTTTTTTCCACAGCAAGGATAGAGTGCTAACTATTACGTCTGATGTATCTTGTTGGGAATTTGGGACCTGCATGACTTATGTTAAATAATATTTGGATATTTCATATTTTTCTTGGACTCACCTACGCATTTGTCTTGGGGCCAGAACTAGGAGAAAATTAAAAAATATTTTAGGAGATCCCAGTTCTCAAATCATTTAAATTACAGTCTTGAATGTTTTCTCTTTACTTGACTCCAACAAAAGGAGGCCAACATGGTTCATGCAGACATGTAAGTAGGTGCCATATTTTACTTTAGCAAGATTAACAGCAATCCAAACCACAGAAAGCAGATTCCTTTGCACTATGACATGAATGGCAGAGATTATAGCTACGACACAGGCCAAGATGTGAGGACACACATTTTTGCCTGGGTGCTCACCCACGACCTTTGAATCAGTGTCAAACAGTCAGTATATTAAGCCTAGACCTTGTGCTGAGATGTGCTTGTGCAGACTCCTATTCCTGTGTGGTATCCCATTAAGCTCAATGGGACTGTGCATTGGACAAAAGTTCACTGCAAGATCAGAGCTTTGATTGCAAGCTCTTTGTGGCAATAAGGTTGTCTAATTCTATGTTTTATAAAGTGTTGTGAACATCTCTAAAGCTATATAAAAGCATAATAAATAAAGTGACAACAGAAGCAATAAAACAAACCTAAGGCTAGTGGATGCAAGCAGTCACTAAAGAAATGGTAGTGCTGGATGCAGTACCAATCTACCATACATGTAGCTACTGGAAAACATATGGGCCATATCAGACAGCAGCAGCAAAAATGCCTCTTCAGTAAAGCATACTTATCCTAACATTTTGCCAGGTTTGTGTTATTTTCCTGTTCCATTATGTATTGGCTAATCCCTGTCTGCAATGCATCCCAGCTTCATGCATATCAGTCTTTTTCACTATATAAGACTCAACCCTGGGAGATCTGTGGCATGCAAACCCGTTCGGATTTCCTCCTGTACATACAGGTTTCAAACTGGCTGCCAACATTTGACTGTAGAGTGAACAAGGACGTTACTCACTGAATATCTGTTAACCAAGGAAAATAGCAACACCCATTACCAAATAAGTTTCTCTTCAGTGATTTTGCTACCTGTATATTTGCACTCAATAAAAGATTCAGCAAGCAGAATGAAGACATTTGTTTAGACTGACTAGGTGAAGAGAGAGTCTAAAATTCCTCTTGAGTCATAACCTACTAATTTTTTTGTGAATATCTGCCACTTGGCACAATCCAGTTCATAACACAACCAAAAAAGTTTTTTTCAGAACTATGTCAATCAGCTGCATAAATAGTGATCAGTGGAAATTTATCAGAACCCAATGATCTCCACATACAAGTAATGAATATCCACATGTTTCTTCATCTGAAACAGTATTTCAGCCAAAGAGCACCTAGAAGCTAGCAGAGCTCCTTACTGCATTTAGCAGTCAGATGAGGAAACCTAAACTAGCCCATATAAGTAGTGAATATATTTTCTGTTTATATTAGATATGGGACCAAGTGAGAGATTCTGATTTCTATTTAGAATTTCCCAATGTTTGGAAACACTGTTCCTGTGTTTGGAGTTTGTCTCCAACCTGTCTCTAATCTAGGTTTTAAAATCAGATTCTACAAAACAGTCACTTAAATACCTAACTGAGAATAGAGTAACTTTGCTTTTATATTTTTCTACAGGTCTCTCTCCTGTATCTTGCAAACCAGTAATAAAATAAAGAGATAAACTTGAGTGATCTTCCATTTTCTTCTTTAAGGTGGCTTCAAGATAGTCTCTTAATCATTGCAAATCTCATTAGAAAATGACAATATAGATCCAGAACTCTGGGTACAAACATGCAACCTCAGAAGTTGAAATGGGAACCCTCTGAAAAACAATGGTTACTGAGGCTAAACACATACATCTACATTAGCATGTAGTTCAGACCAACAGGAAGAGTACTTTAGGGCTAAAGTTGCTGCTGACGACCCAAAGACCCTACTATAGACATCTGGGGGGCATGGCTTTTTGACTTTTTCTCTCTTTGGTAAAACTTTGGACCATACTGGTCCCATGGCCTGAAAGCCCTCTAGCAGCTGAAGTGCATTAGCCTCCACGCTGGAGTGCATCTTCCAGCATAGTTTCATGTGAAAGCAATCCAGTTCATGTGCTCCAAGATCATTTGCCAATGCAAATCACAGCAAGGTAAGCAGAGACAACTGCAAGATTCCCCTCAAAAGTGCACTCCTGAGCCGAACTAACACGCACAGGTAGATGCTCCCCGTGCATATTCTTCAACAGAGAGACGCAATGTGAGGACCGGCAGAGCCGACTGATGAACCTTTTCTGGTGGCTTGCAGGGACAGTGGTGTGGTAGTTATTTTCTTCTTACAAAAAGCTAATAAATTATGTTAACAGGAAACTGAGGAGACATTATTCCTTCCCTATAATACATTTTTTTCCACCTACTAATTGTTCGAGCTTCACCAACATCTGTTATGTAAGTGCATATGGAAACAGACAGCCCAAACAACTACAGAATAAATAAGCTGATCAGTGATGCAATCCTTCTGCTAAGTTGTGATCACATTTCAGAAAACTCTGAGAAATCTTACCCTTAGTGACTCCTATACCCTTTCCTTTTCAAGCTTCTTAGCAAATGACGCAGTGTGTTGGCTCCAGTGTTACTGCAGAAGACTATGGATTTATCTTGATTTACTTAGCCCAGTCATGAAAAAAAAACTTTATATTCAAGCATTTTGATGTATTTAAATAGTCTTCCTGTAGGCATCAGTGTGTAAAACTAAAGGTAAATTTTCAAATTAAAGGAAAACTCAAAATCTCTCCGTACATCCTTTTCTGTAAAGTCTAAACATCTGCTTAAGATCCTGACACAGTAACACAATATGTCTGCAGCTTTCAAAGTTATGAATAAATGCATTTTAAAACACAATACTGTAAAATCTGTTCCTCCTCCATTCGCCTGCCAAATTCGGAGTTCAAGAATCTCTGACCTGGGTCCTCTAATCAGCCTCTGGCCCTCTCGCGGCTCCGGGGAGCTGCTGCGGCGGAGGGAGCTGCCCCAGCAGGCCACCCCACTGCCTCCTCTCGCAACACAGTCCTCGCTGGCACACGTGTGCCAGACCCAGAGACGTGCTGTGCTTCCTGCTGTCAGCCCTGACAGAAGAAGAGGTGTCGGAGGAAGTGGGAAGCTCATTAGGGCTGCGGCCAAGGCAGCAAAGCACAAGCTGAAGATCCGCTCGGAGAGGTGAAATGTGGCTGTACAGCTCAAACCTCCTGGGAGTTTTGTACAGGAACAGCGAGTCACACGCACTAACAGTGTCCGGAGTCAGAAACACTTTATTTAAAGAACATCTTTGATCTGTCATGCTTTGATGCCCCAAAGAGGCTGTCAAGAGCTTAATAGGTAAGAGGGCCTGAAACTGCTTTTCAGCATATTACGTTTTATAAAAAGAACAGTTACACCAAATGGAGTCTTGAATCCAATTAGACAGAACTATTAGCTGTATTTTAACATCTTTCTACTCAGGTTACGCTTTATGAACTCAAATGAAAATATTCTCACAATGCTTTTGCTGAGGTATCCTATGAATGTTGTTTGCACTACTCCCATTTCACAAATACATAGATGAAGGCGAAGTGATGTTTTCTAATTTGCTTGTGTGCGCATAGGAAACAAAGGACAATGCAAAAAGAATTAGATTCTACCTACTCATTTGCACACTAGTCCCAGATTAAAAATCTGCTTTAACTCACTGTCCTTGCAAGATTATGGTCCTCTTTACATGGGGCTGTGAAACAAATTGGTGGAATTATTTTACAACTCCATTTTAGGGTTATTCATGATAGCGTAATCTAAAACTTTCTTAGCCAATGACATTCTGAGCACATTATTTCATGGATCATAGCTGTCCACCAAGGTAAATTAATGTAAAGATATTTTATTTGATGTTTAATATCAACATACCTCATAAATATCATAGTATTCAAGCAGCTCTTCTAACAAGAACAACCTTTAAGTTTGGAGTGTTTTTTACCTGAGTGTGTTTTATTTATCTCTGATAAATTATTTCTGATTACAGTTACTTCGTTTAAGTTATAGACTTCTCAGCTGTTCATAAAGAGATCAACCCCCTAAACCTGCTATTTTCTAGGGGCCTTTCTTTATTGTGCTCCACTTCACTCCCTTTAGATTTATTTTCTCCTAGTGGAAGACTCTGCCAAATATTTCAAATCCATTCTTGGCAAGCAGTAAAATAATTTGAACAGACTATACTGCAATTAGAAATTTTGGCAGGTTTCATGTTTTGGATGCTGATGAGAAGAGTATCAGTTTTAGTGTACTTGACCAGTTCATTATTTCAGATAATTTCCTACCACACAGCACCATTGCTACAGCTTGTGTTTGCTTGGAAAATCAGCAAGGAGACACATCCCAATTTCTGTGTTTTTTAAAGCGCAGATAACATTAAATAAATCTGTTTTTCTCACCCCATCTGTCACTCACTCAAACCTAACTCATAAAGTCTTATTTTTCTCCACGATCTTCTGTGTCAAAAAGCTGTTTCTTACCCTCTGGGATGCAGTATCATGTCACTTACTATACAAGCAAAGGTTCTAAAACATACGGAGGGACACATGTGCATTGCTGTCATTACAGGCCAGATTCAATTATTCTCTCTTTTGTTTGGCTTTGTCACCACAGAAATCCATGTACACCCCACTAAACACATTTTTGGGTGGCAGGGGGTGAGGACAAGGGTTGTGACCTTATGCAGGTTTCTGCACTCCAGAAGCCAGACAACGTTTTTATTGGATCCTGTTCTAAATTTGTGTCAGCACTTCCTTTATAAATCCTTATTTTGATATGGATTATAAACTGCTCATAAAAATCCATCCTAGTCTGAAAGACTATATTGTTGGGTGGGGGTGTTAAGTATGAGACTTGATAATTTGGTCTTTCTAGACCCTAAGATTACTAACAAAACACACCTTGTGAGAGTTCAGAAACATTTTTACCATTTAGAGACTTGTTCTCTTTATACTCTACAGTTAAAGTATTAGGCGAGCTGTTTGCTGGAGGTTTTATTTCCTTTACATAACTTTTTCAATAAAAACTTCCAATGAAACCATCAGTAACAGACCACAATGCAAGACATGCCATTATACACATTTCTACCCCTGCTAGGAAAAGTCCTGATGGTTGGTGTTATTTCTTCCTCATAGAGTTATCACCTTCTGAGAAAAAAAACTCATAAAACTAAATCAGGGTCAGAGCGTAGCGAGGTCAAAAAGGGGTCAAGACCCATGTCCTCATGGCCAGGGAAGGAGGAAGAGTTGCTTCTCTTAAATTTCTATCTACATTGAGGTATTTTACAAATAAAATAAAACTGTATTTACCTGTCACAGTAGACACCATTTCTCAGGAATCAGCACCTTGTTTGCCAGCATCCTCAGTTCCTCATGGCCATCACTAATGTATATCACAATTCTTTCTTCAAGCGTAGAACTGACCTTCATAATAAGGTTAGGATTAACAATCATGGAGGTTAACAAAGTTTTGCCTTCAGAAACATCATGCATGCTTTCTTAAGAAAGCAGAAGAGAGGGGGAAGAAAGTCACGTTTTTAAAAGTGCTTCAGTGATTTCTCCAAAATTGCCTCCTTGCCAATGACACCACACTGCAGAGCAACCCAAGAAAGTAAGCTGGCTTTCTCAGTGCACTTTTCCTTAGCCACAGAGTAGTTTTGCTATTTGAGTATCTGTGCTGCACCCACTGCTTTTAAGAGCCATCAGTAAGTTCAAGGAAAATGCATATCCTACTCTGAACTGCACATTCCCAAGCCAGTACAAACTACCTGAGGAAAATGTGTTTGAATGGCAACACAACAGTACACAGGAGTCATGTGTTACAACTCCAGGAAACCATTGGTTGCCTCTGTAACTCCTCAAAAAGAAGGAGAACGAGCATTTCTTAGCAATTTAAAAAGTTCAAGGCTGGTGATAACTTGAAGGACAAAAGTTCATTATGGAAAATGCTCTGGAAAGCTGACACTGACCGGTACCTAGTTTTATAGGTAACAAGAAGAAAAATCCAGAAGAGTCCACAATGTAGTTCACAGAACTGCATTAAATTTAGCTTTCTGGAAGCACCGATCTAGAGTCATGTGCTGCAGGGAGAGCCATCCGTGTGTTCTCCGGTGGTGGTGTTTTCACAATTATGGTAAATAATTTGATATGAGTGTTCCTGGCAACCTCAGTGGCTGAGTACTACAGAAGCTGGGTAATGCTTCACTGATGATTTGCAGAAAGCCTTGTATGTTTATATCTTCAGCAGACCATCAAATCCGAGAAATGCTTTGGTCAGTTTAATAATTACCCTGGGAAGCAAAGCAGTGCTGCCATTATCAAGGATGCTAGCTTCTGCCTAATAACTTAAATCAGCTTTCATTCTTTGGAGTAACAGATGTGTTCAAGCATTATGCAGAATACATTACTTCTATAATGGGATCGTGACTTGTTAGTGGTCTCTATTGCTTTCCTCACCACATCCACATCAGCTATTTATGTCAATCTCAATAACTAGCTACATGTATGTACATATGCAGTGGCTATATGAGGACTTAGGACTTCAAGAGAGCTAGTGAATTTTGTCCACTGTATTCTGCATTTTTTGTTTTATCAACTCTATTTTAAGGCACTGGCTTTTAAAGGAAAGCACAGACTTTTTTTTTTGCTGTTACTGAATACTAACACCTTTCCTCATTATAACTTGGATTTTATTGGTTGACGTTTTGTAGGGGAATGGTTTCCATTAACAGTATTCATATCTTGGGGAGCTGGTGGAATCTTAGATTTTAAACTAGCTCCACCAAATATATATATTAAAAAAATCCATGTATGTAAAGTAGATACATTCATAAGGGATAAGCACTAGAAGTTTAAGTATTCACTGACATACTTGTAACATTTCCCACTCAAAACAGCAGTCCTGGCTAGACCCCACTGAAGGCACAGCAATTAAAAAACAATACAAAAGAATGTTAAACACATTATACATGTTTCAGCAATGTTTTCGGCTTTCTTGTTTAAATAAGGATAAGCCAGGCCCTTAATGAAATCTGTAAAGGTTACATGACAGATACCTGCAAGGATCTAGGCAGGAACCTGCAAAATCTCTGTGCAGTCTGAGCTCCTAAGATTTCTTTTCTTTTTCTTCTTCCAACATGCTGATGCACAGAGTTAGAAATAAAGCTGGAACAGCAGCATTTTTAAAGGATTTCTTCCCTTTTCTGTTCACCTTAAATCTATAAGCCAAATACATAATTAAAAGAATTATATAAATTCTTCTATATATCTATTAAAAAAGAAAAACAATGAATTCCTGATACATACAGCCAGTCACTAATAGGAACTGGAAGCATAAATGACAAACAATGGCACGTTCTCCAAGAAGACTAATTCTCCAGAAGACTGAAGATGGAGTCAATACTGCAGCTTCCTCCAGTAATGAAGGAAAAGCATGTTTTTCCTTTGTTTTATTTCATAAGCATGTAAATGACAGAGGACTTTTCTAGTGCTGACTTCATGCTTCAAGGAAAAGAATCCTGTCCAACACAGAGCATTCCACCCTCAACATACTGAATCTAGCAGGAACGGAAAATAAAAACACCCATGATCTTAATGACTACAATTATAAAAAGAAAACAAATGGAGATAAATTTTAGACACAGTTCCAAAGTGGGGACACAAAATATCCACATACAGATGTGTAATAAACTATAGGGCAAATGAAGGCAGGCTATGCTTGATACTTAAAAATTTGTAAATGCCTACATGCTTACAGATTTACAAACTACATACATTAGCTGAGATCTACGGCTGCTAGAAATCAGTATTCAGTTTATATGCTCTTAGAATTCAGCCCTCAGAGATGTTTGTGCCTCAGCATTCACATTCCCTCTCTCCGCGCCTGTTTTTGATACTTTACCCTAACTTTCCTAGAGGGCTAAGCTGGTCATAGAAAAATCAAATCCATGCCTGTATCAGTGGTATTGTGGTCTGCTAAACTGAACACACAAGATACCACTTATGTTAGTATCTTTCAGACATTTGCATGGTGATATTGTTGTCACAACATACTGAGATTGAGCTATGAAATGTACAGAGAAATGGGCATAAATGCCCATGCCACTGAAATTTGTGGCACTAGTAAAGCCTGGCATGAAAATCCAAAATGATTCAAAAGCAAACTTTTGAACTGAAGAAGGGGAATGAATGATTAGCAATCCTTTGTCTATTGAAATACAGATGATAATTCAGCCTAGCGTGGATGCCCTTTGCCGAGTCACTATAATTCTGAAACATTGCATCTTCAGTTAGCTAAAAAAAGCACACAAGAATGCTGCCCAAAATACCATGTTTCCCAGGAATAGCTTTAATCTCTGCCCTAGATGAATATTTTGGGATGGAATCCATTTTTAATTTACAAGGCTGGCATGAGTTAATTCAACTTGGGAGTGATCCAGTTTTCTTGATTTTATCCATTGGATAACATAGCTCTGAACTTTTCAGGGTCAGACTGAGGCGCTTGAGTGAAGGTATGCCACAGCACACCACACATCCTCATGTCTTCAGTCTCGTATCATGACCCACCTCCCTTGCAGTTTAAAGCAACAGGATCCTACTGTACTCCTTCAAGCATTAATGTAGATAAAACGTCTCTCCACTGGGCTCAGTTCACTGCAAGCTTCTGGCTAGTCTTCTCCTGTTTAACATTATTGTGTCTTATTATCAACATAGTACGTAAGCACACTGTAACAGCGCATGACCTCCCCCTTACACTGTGTGCAGCATGTTGGAGAAGGTCAGAGAAATGCACATGGCACCTGGAATACACAACATGTGGAGATTTGCAGTCTCCTCACCTCCCCAGAGAGTCCAGTCCAAGGTTAGTCTTGCAGGCAACTGCTTTTTGTGCTTTTTATAAAGCAGCAGCACCAACTGTTTTGGTAAAGGGCCAAAGATAGTTATGTACCCTAATAGACTCCTTGTAGACTACAGTATCATATCCAACAGTCCCATTTGAGACGGTACATGCTATGATGTCCAAACAGGAATATAAACTAAGGGGTGTGGTCTCCATACGCAATTCTGTTCCCCAACAGGCAAGGATGCGAATGTCTGGTTTTTCACCAGTTGAAAAGAAGGGCCCAGGGCCAGGAAGCTGAAGTCCACTATGTCCCAACACCTGCTGTGGGTGGCTGTAGGTCTTCAAAATTGTCTCACTCTAAACACAGGGATTAGTTAGAGATTAGTCTTTTTGAACTGATATAGACATTCAGAGAAATACTGACTGAATGTCCCCTGTAGCTGCAATGGACAGAGGTGACATTGCAGACCTCAGAGTAAAATAATGGACTGAGTAGTTGAACTGCTACAGGGTGCTTTTGAACGGTTGCTGCTCACCATGCACTTTGCTGGTCCCAGTGGTTACCATCTCTCCTGTTGGGGTCAATAGAAGGAGTCAAATGCACTCAAGACTGCCTTGCAATAAAACGAGGTACCCTCTGCTTCAAGCAAACTACAAGATCCTTTCCCCTAAATACTGGATGAGCTCTGCTGAACTATGAGGGCTAAAGGAAGGATTTCTCTCTGCTCACAAGCTGTTAAGAGGGGAAGGAAGTGGCAGGAGCCATTCAGATAGGTTGCAGGTAAGATTTGAGGTGGAAACAAAAGATAAAATGAAATCAGTATCCTGATGCCTCTCTGTCTTAACCGTATTTTATGTAACATCAGCTTCTGAGCTAACCCCCCTGCTTGGCTGGATGAAGCTCCCTGACAAATGTGAGATCAGAGGTGACAGGACAGAGACTGCTAATGAAGAGATTCCCCATGGCACTATTCTGCAATTGGAGGGAGGTACTGGGAACAGAGATGCAGGCACTGCTCCAGAGACCTCCGTGGGGCAAGACACAGCTGCTTCACCCTGCACAGCCCTTTTCTGGAAAAATAAACAAGATCCTGCTGTATCAGATGCATGGAGACACTTGGAACAGTTAACAGTTCCAGGAATTACCTTTTTTTTTCAGGATGCTTATAGATTCTGGATGCAGCTTGGCATCAGTAATAGCTATTTGGACCAAGAACTTCCTTTAGAAGAATGAAAAGCAAGTAATCTTACGGCACAGAGTTCTGGGGCCCTAAGCACTGTTCTGTAGTGTCTCTGCTCCATTATGGCCCTATCCTGCTCACAGCTTATTTTTAACTGTTGAGTTGAAGACTCCCTGTAATTGTAAGCCTGAGGAACATGAGTTTATTTGATTTGCACCATATGATAAAAAGACTCTGAGCCATATTAGATAGCTTAGTTTGTAAACAAGAAATAAAGCCTTTTGACCCAGAAATCTTTGGTTAAAAGTCTGTCTAAATAACACATACGGAATATGTACATGAATGTATAAAACACAAAAACTGCTTTGCCATGTGTTCTCAAAGGGATTTCATAAATATGCACTTTTTCACACAAATCTTGTAGTTCTCTGAGCTTGTGTAAATAAAATTGGCAATAGTGTTTGAAAGGTACCTGCAGGTATCTGTGAGTGTTTTTAGCTCATTTGTCATTTTCACAAGTGTACTTGGAACACTGCTTACTGAAAGTCTGGCCATAAGGACTGTTTTGCCTGGATATATTCCTTTCCAATCAGAAAACCTCTGAGCAATGCAGATAATGGAAGCACTTTATACACTTGAAGGAAATCAAGCTTTTGTTTTGCTGTATGAGATAATAGTATGTCTAAAGTTTCTTTCAGATATCTCTATTTCCCAGCAGAAAATCTTCCCCATCTTGCAATGTTCCTCACTGAGTGAAGAACATCCAGAACTACAGAACAGCTCTCTACTATGTTTATGAATTATCTGAGCGTACACAGTAAGTTATTAATATATTTACTATCTGAAAAGGTTGAATGGTCACCCACAAATTGTGCAACTAGTTACCTAATATATGTCATGTGACTTTCTTGTTCTTGATTAGATTAAGCAAAGCTGAGCCAGGGGCTCAAAATGTGCTTTTCATGAGTGTTCATATGAACAAAAAGGTACTTTCACTAATATTCACAGAAGGAAAATAAAAGCCCCAGGTCAGGAAATCACTAAAGCATGTGTTTAATTCCATCGCTCCTTAAGAAAGGAGTTACGCATATACTTAAGTTGCACTGCTTAACGGCTGTCTGAATAGGGCTGCTTTTCTGAACCAGAATCAACAAAGAGACAGCTACAGTTCAATTCTCTTTAAACCCTAAAAGTGGTTTACAGAGAATGAAGACCTCCGATTTATTCAGAAAACATGCCCTTTCAACAGTAACTAATTTTGCATTTTTCTAACCTCTAATAGTTTGTATTCAATTAAAATTGGCTTTCGGCCCTCTGACCTTAAATTCTCATATCCCTGTCTGTACAAAATACACTTAATAGAATAGCCTCCATATGTCTCATTATACAAAATCTGCGTTTTAAAGCTGGATCCAACAATGACTGAAGCTAATGGAAAGACTTAATTGATTTCAATGAGAGTTGGATGAAGAACTGATAGTTTAACTCTGGACATTCTGTTTTGAACATTCCCACTAAGGTGCTGATCCAGCTCCCAGTGAAGTCAATGGAAGGACTTGTGCTAAGATTTGGATCATACCTCTGTTCTTCTCGGAGTCAAATTCCCTTTGTCAATACACACACACACACAGATCTAAATGAAAACAAATGTCTGGCAACTTGTGACAGAAAGTCCAAATCTGTTTCTGTATATTTGGGCCAAACCAAAATTGTTACGCTTTACGAAAACATCGTTATGCTGATCTGGTTTTGTTTTTTTGCTTACTAGTAATTGTTTGATGAATATAAATCTAACTTCTCCTATTTTATTTTTTACATAAATGTAGTCTACCATCACTGTAGACAGTAAAATGAGGAGGGATTTCTATGCAAAACTGTGTTCAGACTTGTCATAACTTTGACAAAAATAATCCTCTCAGACTAGAACTTTCCATGCTTGGTCTCCATCAAGAGCAATTCTGTTAATTGCCAAGTATGAAGAAATTTGGTTCAGCTCCCTCTTAGTTTCCAAAATACGAAAGGTTTCTCATTTAGGATCCATTCTGCACTCAAAACAAAAGGGATGTGGGCCAGATTCCCAGAGGTGCTGAGCTCTTACAGTTCTCATCGGCTTTAGTGTTTCTAAAATCAGCTTCTGTGTTTTTAAAATGTGAATACCAAGGGGATGAGGGAACATGGACTTGGACACAACGAGCCAAACAGGGTCTTGGCTAGCACAGTTGCAGGGAGTAGAGATGTTACTGATTGCTTCATCTGCTGAAAGAATCGTGCTAACATAGCAGTTTTCATGATAGCATACAAGGACAGGAACAAGGCAGATACGAGGGAGAGGATGAAAAGATGAAAAAGAACATAGATCTTATAAAGCCTTGCAGAGTTTTGTGTTCAAAACAACAGGAACAGATTTTTCTGATGTATGGATACATATAACTGCTATAAGTTACAATGTATGCAGCTGATGGCTAAGGGCCATCCATCCCCCCAAACCTACAGACTGATTTTCAGGACACTGTGACAAAGGAACCGGCCCAGCCCCTCGCATCTTTTCCAGCGCGGCACCGAGCCTGCTGCTCTGCAGGCTAAGATGACTCTTTCTGTGTCGTCCTACCCCTCTGTGCACCAGCTCAGAGTACTAATTAACTGCCCAGATCACTCTGCGCTTATCTAGCTTTCCACGACATTGTGCCACTCTCAATTTTCTCTACATAAAGCAAATACCATCAGATTATTTGCCTCACCAGGCTCTGAAGTATTAGGTAGCCACCTTTACAATACATCCGCATCACCTTATTACTTAGCACATGGGTAATACCTAGCTATTGAAAAAAGGTACCTATACTCTAAAAATCAGTGAAAAAGCACCAAAGAATATAGTAAGATTAGTCTAGTAAGAACCTAATCCCTATGGTCTGAAAATGGTTTGTTTTATTAAACTAATCAGCAAGGTAACATGGAAGGACTTTTGGTTATCCATTCCCTGGCTGCCATAGTCATAAGGTATTTCTCTCAGTTGCTCTATTTGTTGGACCAGAAGGCTTTGGATTGTTGTTGGGGTGTTTTGCCTTTTTCCTTTTTTAAATGCAGCCAAAAGAATGCAAAGCCTGGAAAATCTTTAAAATGGCAAATATCAAATTAAAAACTTACAATGGAAATTCTGAATGGTATTAAAAGGTAATAGAGTAACCAAGAAGCTGTAGAGTAAATAGATACTTCTTAAAACATAGGAAAGTTGCAAAACTTCTTTAAGTGTTGAAGAAATGCAACATTAACAGAGTAACAAGGTAGAACAAATGGGCAGCACCAGCAAAGAAGCCAGTAGATGAGACTGGAAGAATTACAGTTGCGTACAGGTTCTCCTTTTGACCTCTGACAACCCAACTCATTTCTTTGCCCTTTTAACTCTGATTTATTCTGTGTGTTTCAGTTACCCATCTCTGGCCTTTCTCTTTCAGCGTATACCTACTACAATTGGTCTTTTTCCCAAGTAGAAGAAGAAAAAAAACAGTTCACTAGCCTGCTGTGGCATTTATCTAAGTTTTTTTTTTTTTTTTGCTTTATATGCCTTGCTACTGCTTCTAACTCCATAAAGCAAACAAATAAAAGTAAATGAAAAAAGAATACATAAATCCTCCTACATAAAATATGCTGTGAATTAGAGAACAGCACTAGCTATATTCGAATGGCTGGAACCGTGAACACAGAGTCCCAGGAGATGACAGATGTCGAAATATCCAGATGATCTGTTCATCCGCCTCCAGGCAGGTACTGACAACAGCTCCTCTCTAAAGGGAGGACTGCATACTGTGTTGACACCTTATTTAACATCTGCATCGGATGACTGAAATCCCATCAGGATGCCTGTGCCACACAGTTCTTAGTCTCAAGACCAGAGGATGGCTTTAAGGAATTTCTCCAATGACTGAATTACAAAAGGCAGCAAAATCTTGGCAGAAATGAGGGGTGCCCTTTCAAAAGCATCTATCCTCTGGCTGACAAGGTTGTGCTCAGCTTTTTAGTTTTTCTAAACTGATCACTTGTCTCAAAAAGCCAAAATATATCACTGGGGAAAAACAAAAGAAAAGCCTTTTTCCAGAAACAGTTATTCTGGAAAGAATACACCAGCATTGTAAAGAGAATCTACATTTTATTTTTTCAAATCTTGATTACCTTCTACTAAATCTGTCATCTGCTAAATCAGACCTGCAACTTTAGCCTATCTCCTAATTTTAATCTACAGCTAGTTTTCTGCACGTAATTCATGCTCGAGAGCTACTTCACAAGTGGACGTCAGAACTCAATATACCTTTGGGGGAGCTAGCAGCACTTTTCATATTTAACCTTGCTACCTTTGCCTCTACATGGGCTCAATCTCACCAGTTTCTGTGGGAGGGGGATTTAGCTCCTAAGCCACAGTCTTACAGCACTGAGGGGCCAGTCTTTGAAAGAACGAGATTAAGTGTATATAATCTGTCTGAGAAAATTCAGATTGGTAAACTTGGCAGAACAAAAGGACAAGTCTTCAAATTGCTTTACTTAGCAAGATTTGGAAGAAATGCGCCGACTGTACATTCTCTACCCTCATTATATTCTTGGAGTTTTGACTTCCTCTGTTACTCCCTAGCCACAGATAGGTATCTAAACACAGGGAAGGCAGACTGTTTTCACAGCTGCTATTACCGTGTGATACCTATGTACTGTAGGCCACACAGGGGGAGCACAGTCACTCGGCTATTCAAATAATAAGATGTAGTTAAAATCAATGGGCTTTAATTGTGCTCCTTAACATTCAGTTCTGTACCTAGAAAAAAAGCTGCTATGAAAGGGAGAGTAGGCAGACTGCTGTGGGGGACCTCGAACAGAAAGAGCACACTCTTACGAAACCACCACGCTGCGCAGCTCTTTGTCTGTATTTGACTGCGTATATGGCTCTGCATTTCAGAACATATCGATGCCTCGCTAAATCTAAGCACCTGGTAAGGCAAAATGGCACCTCAGGAATACTTGTTCCCCCTCCTAAATAATCACTAAGGAGCTAAAGAAAAAGAATATGAGTCCAAGCTTTAAGAGTTCAACGGTTTTTCAAGTGGGAGATACCCCGTCCCCCTGCAAACCAAATGCAGCACTTAAAACATCTGCATTTCAACTGAGACACAAATTGCTTATATTGGATATAGGGCTCAGTGTATTTTCAGCACATCCAAGTCTTACTTCACAAGCTGATGCTGGCTCAGATTGGCCAGTACAATTATCCGGTGGCCTAAACAATCATTTCCTTCTCTTTACTTCTAGAGGTAGGTTAGCATCACAAAAAATGCTTTTGTAACTGTTACCCATGTTGATAATGCCAGTGGAGAAGTCAAGGATTCAGAAACATTTAAGAAGTTTTTGTCCAAATCTGCAATTTCTGGAAATTCATGTAGGTCCATTACAATGAATGGAGTTTTGCCAAAAGGCCAACTGATGACCTGCCTTTTAGCAGAACAAAAGAAATCCAGCCTTGATCATTCTTTTACTGTTCTGACTCTTTCTTTTGCAGATTTAGAAAACACAAGACAACAGCTTAAAATAACCCCACCATTTATTATTCCAGGAGCAATGTTTTCTTAATAAAACAGTCAAAATGTGTCTGGAATGTAGAGACACAATGTATTTTCCAACAACACACCAACCAATCAGAAAGATACATTCCATACCCCTCTCCTCCCCCATTAAAATGGCTGTCAGAAAACAAGAAAAAGTACATCATAAAAAAGAAAATACTGCTAAGGCTAAAAATCTATAAAGTAACACTGACCTTTTTATATACCCCATAAACAGCACAGAAAAATTCCTGCTTCTGCCAGGCATTCCAGTTTGCCATGGCATTCCAAATTTTCATTAGCGCAGTAACCATTCCGGCTGAAGGCCAGTAGCTCAAACCTGTTCCTCTTCCTTACTTCTAGGAAAACAAAACAAAACAAAACACAGGTCTAAGCTACATCATCATGACATAGCTGTAAATTGGGACACATGAAAAACTGACAGAGTTCAGAACTAAGATGCATCCAAACCAGAAGTTTGAACTCCCACACAGATTTTGGAAAAAACTTTCTTAGAAATAAACTCCCTCTTCAAAACTGAATGCCCCACAAATGGTCATTTACCCTCCAAACTGGGCAGCATGCATGAGGTCATCAGTGACCTCAGCATGGCTATCTTCTCAAACAGACTTCAGTGGCGAAGCAAATAAAGGCTTGTTTTTACCACTTCTTCTTCTTTTTTTTTTTTTTTTTTTTTTTTTTTTTTTTTTTTTAAGTCAAACCTAGTAAGGTGAAGAGAAGCACGAGAAGGGCAGGAGGGTTGGATCCGCAACAGATTTCCTCCTTAGAAACATAGCAATAGAAAAGTATTCTGGGGCCGCTGAATACAGTTATTTCTTATCACAGGCAGCCACATCATAAAATACTTTTCATAACCTGATACTAATCCATCTTAAAAATAAATGGAGAAGAAGATTTTGCTTTTGCCATGCCAAAGATGGACCTGAATCCCACACCTCCCAGGCAGTGCAGAAGTTCCTCCAGTGAAGACTTCTTCTGCCAGACCGCTGCAGTAGGCTCCAAATTCCATGTTCTTCAACCATGAAACACTTCACCTTCCCACTGCTCTTCTGATTGGTTACACCACACAGGCCTCTGGATTTGTGGATTTTGATTTCCCTTCCAACTCTTAAGCTAGTTAAATAGCTATACTGATGAGCAGAACTGCATATCTCCAAGTAGTAACAGTTTAGTCTCTGACTCAGGAAAGTATTAAACACACATTAACTTTAAGCCTTGTTTAAGTTACTTCTTCAGAGCTGGCATCTGTATGTCAAAACGGTACATGCATGTATTGGCAGACGCACGCTATTTAAGACCCTTTTGAACACAACCTGAAGAATAAATATATTTGTTTGTACAGAGATGACCTGATTATTCTTAGAGAACTGCAGTAAACCAATTGAAGACTGTAGATTTAAGCAGATTGTAGACTATAGATTTAAAATTGTTTGCATGTTAATTAGACCCTTTCCCCCCCCCATTCAAATGCATTTAGAAAATTCTTCATGTCTCTACCATGATATGAAAACAAAAAGCCATAAAAGATCTGTTATTTTCTCAATAATATAAGAAAAGGAATTTATGGAGCAGCATAACCCACAGACAAAAGCATTGACCATATGAAACTCTAGACTTGGATTCTGATTTTGCATAGCCCAAAATTCAGGATAATTTGATCTAGGACTTTGATTCAGTAAGCAGATACACAGATACAGCTTCCAAATGTCTACACTGTCAATTTTTGAGATGATGGTAATCATCTCATTATCTCATGAGGCAATTCACTATGTAAGATGATCCAGAGCAAGAAAAGCAGTTGATGTCTGTTTACGTAGGGATACAAAAGAGTGTGCTGGGATGATCATAACTAATAAAAAAAGGATCAGCAAGATCATCTGTCACAGGATTCCTGCATTCTGCCTTCTCCATTGTTCAAATTAAAAAAAAAAGAAAGAAAAAGAAGAAAGAAAGAAACCTATTATTTCATTCTTTCCCAGTTCTCTCCCCTATAATACATAGATGGAAAACAAAACTGATTCACAGGACTTTGGCTCAGGGCATGATACTTGGGTGTCACAATAAAGTCTATGAAATCCTCACCAAATATTGTTTCAGCTGCTTAGGAGTACACTTTGGGTGACATACTGTTGAAGGTACCTGATTCCTCATCAGAAATGTTCAACACCTCACAGTTTTGGGTCCTATTACAAGAGAAACAGTTTGAAGGAACTAGAAGTGAAAATAATCTTTGTAGCAGATGATGTGGACAACATAAGCTTATTGTTAGAAAATACTGGAAATTAATGGAAGAGAAGCAAAAACCATTCCTTTGTATAAAGTGTCCTAAAGGATAGTAAAAATTTTCCCAAGTACAGAGTATGCCACTTATAAGCCAGTGAAAAAAGAAATAACTGAATTAAATCAAAAGGTGTAGTTTTAAAGGGAAGAACTTCATTTATAGGACTATTAAAAAAAACACATGAAAAACCCGTAATACCATACAAATGTATTTTGGTCAGCAATTTATTTTAACAATGCCATATGACTCAGTATTGGAATAGCTCCTAAGATGTGGTTAAATACAAAAAACATTATTGCTTTAATATTAAATGAAATTGTGATTACTTGTTTTATCAGTTCTTTCTTTCACAAGGGCAGTAATAATTAATCAAGTCCCAAATTTGGCATGTGTCTATTTGCGACTTTATTTAATTCCACACTCATAAAATTTCCAAAGAATAAACCTGATGAAGTACACATGCATTTTAATAAGTAAAAGGGACAAATGAATTCATTGTCTATTGAAGCAGTTTTACAATATCACAACATATGTTGAACCAAGCTGCAAGCTATTAAAATAAATCATACAGGCTTTAATTACAATCCAAATCTGCATTATTAAAATAATAAAATGACCCTAAAATAAATATTATGGAAGTCGTGTTGTCCCTACAAATGAACACAGCATGAGAGAGTGATACGATAAAACACCCTTACATTAATGTGCTGTACGTACCACTGTGGCATCCCACAGAGCTAAAACAAGAAGACATAACTCCCATCTTCCACAGCTGTGGGCAAAATTCTCCTCTCCTCTAATTTGCCTTTGTTGGCTACATCCACCAGATTTGCAAAATTCCCATGAATCCCAGCGGGAACCACATAGGCAGAATGGGTACAGCGGAGCCACGTGAGGAGTGGACCAGTAGTACAGCGCATAGGGGCAGAGCTACCAGTTTGTTCAAACTCCACGTACACAGCCCTCTTGCTGTACTCCCGCTTCCAAAGATCTAGGCTAAACTCCCCATGAGGAGTAGGAGAGGAAGGCTATGTACTCATTACTTCAGGGCCATGATCTCTCGCTCCCTGCTAGGTGCCGAGTGCTTTCAAACTCCACTGCCTCGAACCCCAAAGGCATGCTTACACTGCACGCTGCAGGCCAACGTGAGCTTTCGCTGCCCACACACCACGGAGCGATGGGGCTCACAGGAGATAACAAAGCCTGCTGGACCCTGTCCCCTTCGTGGCCTCAGGCCCAGAAGGTGGCATCTCGCTAAGGTCCCTGGAGATCTAGGTGGGAGTGATGTCAAGGCACAAAGACGTCAGAAGCCAGATGCAGCAATACAGAGCTTGGGACTAATTCAGCTGCACTGAGAAAATAGTCCCAGTGTAAACAATAAATTTTGACATTAGTGTGGTAGCAAATTACAATGGAGGAGTCCTTCTCAAGATTATCCATGCAAAGAACATTATTCACATAACATTCACATATGAGAATTTGGAGGGTCAGCCATATTTTTTTTTCCTTCTGGGCAAGCACTCATCTCCAAATACATGATCTTACATTATTTCTTAAAATAATCTGCTATTTTAGAATATTAGGTATGTGATCATGACATTTATGATCTGTTGCAGAGCCTATACTGAAACAGGCAAAGCCTAGAAATATTTTAAGCACAGCATTTGCTGCCATTTGCTACATCATCACATCCCACATTGATTCTGACAATAACAGAAAGGATGACGCGGGCATTGAAATAGTTGAATTTGAACAGAAGGCCACAGTTCTTATTTAAGCACCTACTTTCCAGGGATTATGATGCAAAATGGGCACAAGACTCCCCTCCTTTCCTCCAAAACCCAGGCTGGGACATCTCCAAATCCTTCAGCCCAATTAGAGCAAAGAAGGACAACTCCTTGGTAGGGTCTCTGTATTCATAGGTACTCGTAGGTCTCTGTACTTTCTGTCAAACCTCACAGGCCACCAGCTAACTTTCCTTCTGAGACCTGGCCCTAAGTACAAGGTTGCCACTGCTTATCTTTGACTAAGACTGAGCACCAAGGGAACACCACTGCCTTTCCCATCTGACCCACCAAACACAACCCTGAATATTACCTCCCTTCTGACCTGGCCCCTCACCTGTGAGATAGTCACTGCTGTTTCTGAACAGTTCCCAGCATTTACAGCATACACCAGGTGTTCAGCCACATCAGCTCCTATGCCTGCAATCACGTCCATGGGTAGCCTCCTATGCAACTGTGTCAGCATTTTCTGAAACACCCTAGTCAATTGCTGGTGAAAAACGCCAATCACTCATCAAAAGAAGTGCACACTGAGCTATGATTACTCAGCAATATCAGCTCTAAGAGACAGATTTCTGACATTGTCCATGGTTATTTCCACATGAGGATGAATATACCAAAATTCAAGAAAACAGAAGAGAAAATGAGCATATAGATGCTCTACCATAGAAAAGGAGCCATGCTAGGCATCAGGTTCTTTAGCCTTTGTTGAACTCTTAATAGAGGTGAATAGGGTTGTCCACTATTTCCTGATGTACAAAATGTTCAAGGTTCAAACCTTAGTAGAATGGGAAGCTGTTTATAGTTTCTGCAGTAAGCATTGCACTCTTAAATGTTAATTATTCACTCAGCAAAATTATGTTAAGCTACAGTTGAGATGGATATGAGACTGTGCATCCATTGAAGACCCATTATGAGCTCTTCAGATGCAGCTATAGGAAATATATATGAATATGTGAGAAAAGAAAGATTTGGAAGAAGAGAGACCATCTGTAAAAATGTGATTGGCTGAATAACCGGTGAGTGAATTATCTGAGCAAAATTAAAATCTACTATATGGTAATGATCTCAAAACTATACATCATAAAACAAGGTGTTTTCTGTATCTTAATTATAATTGCAGAATGTTGATTTTATCTGTGTGAGAGTGCATCCATCCAACAGCCTTGTAAGAAATGTAGTTTGCTGCTACCTGTTCTAAAAAAACACCAGTTCTTAGAAGCTTCACTGAAATCTCACCTCTTACAAAGTCCAATCATTAGACAGAAGGGGAAATTAAAATGTTTGAAGTTCTTACAGTAGCATATAACTGCTTAAATTCAGGAAGCATTAGAAGAGTGCATAATTAACAGAATGCCCATCTATTTGCATTCAGGTAAATTTATGGCTTGCAAAATTATTGAGCACTAGATCTTGTTCATCCTCAACTGACAGGATATTTTTTCTGTTGGAAATTGCCATTTTGGCCATATCATGAAAAAAGGTTGATTTTTCCAGTTTCACTTAGGGAAAGTAAAGTCATCCTACAAGGTTCAAAAATAGTATTTCAATAGTTTTAAATTATCCTACTTGCCTTAGTAATGAAAGAAAGTAGAAGAACTCACATACTTATGCATCTCTACAGTAGAGTACTGGCTTCTGAAAATGTCTCTCAGCAGTAAATGACCACATGAACACTCCTGATCCTTTCCTGTGTAAAGGCAACATGGTTAGCTTAAACCACAGGTGACCACTTAGACTAAAGAGGCAGCTTAATAAGCTATTACTTCTCTCCTCTTCATTAGCAACTTCAATGCCTGAGTTTCTGTAGCTTTGCTATTATTTCATCCACCATTGTCAAACCTGAATGTTGGAGGAAGACAAGTACACCAGTGTTAGCTGGCTTTCCTCTGTCTCCAAGGAGATAAAAGGGGCCAAGACGTTTAATATGTTGGATAGTCAGTAAGTTAAGGCTCAAGACTGGATGCCGTCAAGGTTGGATACCAGCAAAGGCTATGTGTATATAACCTCAGCATGCAGTAAAAATACCTTTGTGAAAGGTAGCTTTCTGAAACTAAAATGTGTAAATTAACTCCTATGCAGGGAGTTAGCAGGGAATAGCAAGGGTACTGTAAATTCACACTGTTGTTCACTGCACACTCATTTTTTTCATGTAGAAAAATCTAATTGAGTGTAACCTCAGAACATACACAATCTAAAGGTTAGGGCACTCTTCTAGAAGGGGAGATATCAAATTTCAGCCAGGGTCTGTAACATGGTTCTTCTCGTCTCACGTGACTGTTCCAAAATGCTAAAATATAAACTGTCTTTGTGTGAAATTTAGTCATGCTGTGAGTGTGCTTGCCAAATGAAATCCTGAAGGTGAGGCATGTGGAGAATCAATGGTGCACTTTGAGCATCCTGTGCAGACTTAGGCATGAATTAGAGGCATCTGCCATCAACTTGGGTGGTTGTGTGCTTATCTAGTAAAAGAAATACAGATACTATAGGAACTTTCCTAGGAAGCTTTGGTACCTAGAAACATTATACACACCTACAAGGGTAGGCGAAACTGAGTTTTTTTTGATAGCAGTACATATAACAGTTGAAATGGTCACCTACTTAATCTGCTGTAACCATCATCCATCTATTACCTGATTCCATTCTCACTGATGTTAGGTTACAAAATTCAGTTCTTCATGTCAGCACTGCAAGTATACAACAGTGGGACAGAACAGCCTGTCACCTGTGACGAATGCCTGCTCCCTAGCCTTTTATGGATACAAATATGCAGAATTCATCCTTCTCTATATGTCACTCCTATACAGATTTTTTAAAGCAAATATCATGCAACAATAAATAGGAATGACTTACCTTCACTTTAGAGACCACTGTTTAAAAATGACTCTGATTAGTACATAGGCACTTGTTACCTTTTTTATTACTCTTCAAAGTATTTAAACAATTTAGACATGTAAAATATTTTCCATTTTTAGATGTAGAGTACTATTTTGCAACATTGTAATTGCCTAAGGACATTTGATTCTTTCCAATGAATTCACTTGGGATCTTAATAAAACTTAATTTTCTCAAGTGTGACTTATCTATACAGCCTAGCATTTTCTCTGTTGGAGAAATGACTTAAGAAAGGTCTTAGAAGCTATAAAACAAGTTATATTCTCACATAACTTCCTTGATTCAGATTCAAACTGGGATTTACAGGCATGATGTGAGAACTTCTAAAGTTTCCTTGGAGTATTATTTTCTTCTGTCCAATAAAGCAAAGTGGACCATGTCAACCCCAGCAAAATATTACTCACTTCCCTCTAGTTACTCTTCATTGGTACCAAGTGGTTTCAGGTCAACCACTTCAGTCAGGACAATTTATGAAAAATACACATCTGTTTATACAATTGATACTTTTTACAGACTGTCAGTACAAAAGCCTTCATTCCAGTCTTTGTCCTGCACTGCATCATTGTGAGCAAATTCTATGAATGAAATGAATGGATTACATTGTAATATTGATTTCCCTGGGCTTACTGGTGTATGATCATATAATTATATAATTTTATTAACATTTAGATAATTTAGATAACTTACATAATTAACAGCTCAGCATCACTAATTTATTGATCATTAAACAATTACTTACAATGGAAAACTTGCTGAAATTCATCTTTTAAATTTGTACAATTTGGCAAAACATTAATCTCAACCTGACCACTGTTTCCTGAAAACTAATTTTAATATGTATAAATAGTAACATAAGTCCTGGATTAGGTGATTAATAAGTGGTAATACTGCCACTTTCTTTCTAATGTCACTTCTGTCCTAATGACTGCTGCATTTAATGATTCAAAGGAAACTTTAAGAAATGCCTTTTCAATCTTACTTACTTGTCTACATTAATTCTCCAGCAACTTCTTTCCCACACACTGTAAACAGCATATATTAGGTTGTGTAAACACCAACTCTTATTTACAGCACTACGTAATAAATCCTAGCTTTGCTTATCGGTTTACCACACTGAAGTCATTAGGGCTGAAATTTTCTGACATTTATCTGCCTCACAGCAAAACATAGAACATATTTTGCTATTTTTTTAAATGATACCTCTGTCTCCAAGGACAAAACTATGGGTTTTTTTCATACCTCTTCTCTTTAGTCCTTTAATTTAAGTACCTGTATGAGAAAGCTAGTCGCCTTATGCTCCGTATAGAGTGAACAGCAAAAGATACATTATTCCTGAGATGATTCTGAGTAGAAGTCTAGTGAAGATAATCTGAAACATCATCTGGGGAGTCTATTTTTCATCATTGACTACAAAAATCCTACCGAAACTAGACCACCTAGATACTTAAGCTAGATGCCTAAGCTTAGGTGGGGGACCCTACAGAAGAACTGATTATTCCAGCCAGGTTAATCATATTATTATTGTTGTTTCATTAAATTCTTAATTGTTAAATTCTCCAAAGATGATCTCAGCATCAACTTTGCTTTGGCCCCTTACAGCTCATCTGTTAACTGGACTGCATGATCTCCCCTACAGGGCCGCAACGACTAACCAGATCTTTCTCCATGACAGTTTTCCAGCTTCCCATAGGATGCTATAGTATCAAGCATCAGAATAAAGAGCACAGAAAACAAAATCTCTGTGGTTTGATTCTCCAAGTGCTTGTCTGCAAGGGAAGAAAGGAAAAAGTGGCCTGATGTAGACGCAGAAAAAGGCACAGAGAGGGAAAGTACAGTTGAGCAGAAAGAAAATGACTTTCAGAGCACAAGGCACAGTGGAGAAGAGAGGTAGGCTTTGGGGACAGAATGGCAGAAATGGAAGGAAAGATAAATAGACACAAAAGGAAGGATAAGAGAAGTGATGAATGAGAGGAGGATTAGTGAGAAGGGGCAATAAAGGAATGGAACAGAGACATTGGGACAGAAGCAGGGAAAAAATATGGGAAAAGACATAGACAGGAATGAGAAGGAACACAACTATGAGAGAAATCCTCTTCCTGTACCCAAGACTGTGCAATCATAACAGCATTTTTTTTACTGAAGAAATAGCTGTGAAGCCCAGTGACAAAACACATGCTTCCATTCCCCTCTAGCAGCATGTACACTTAAAGAAAAAGGCCTGTCAGCTACTATTTTATGGCTGCGATGCTCAAGGTAAAAAAGTAACTTATTTTAAAACCTGCCAGTAACTCATGTAGGGTATATATAGTGATTTTTGTTATCCCCCTTGCCTCCCTAGTTTGTAGTATTTAAAAAAATCAGAAATTAAAATCAAAAAGTACATTATATAGATGTTAAAACTGCAAAGTCAATCATTTAGAAATTAGGAAATAGCTGAATTAAGTTTGTCTTTCAATATCTACCAGAGGCATGTTTAGGACAAATGCACTTTGTAATATATGTACATTTTCTAAAGAACCATCATATCCCTTAATTCCAGAATGACAGGTTCTCACTGAATACACAGATAATTAGTACTGCTATCCCATCACATATACTGGGAAATTGCCATTTGGCATTCTGGCACAGATCAAAAATCCCTTCTGTGCAATGATATATATTATTTGCATATTAGCAAATGTCAAAATATGTCTTCTGCTCTGATTTGCTTTCAATCTTTTTTGTGATAGAATTTATATTTTTCTGTACGTGTTCTTCCTGAATTACATCAACCTAATTATTCAGCTTGGAAAGGCAATAAAAATTGAACTTCATTTTGCTCTATTTGTTTTATTACAGAAATAGAGGTTCCACTATACATATAGATGCCAATTATGCTAAAAAATAAAAGGACAGTGATATGAGCCCTGGAGATAGAAGCTGTTCCCTTTGTGCAGCACCTACCACAAGACAGACACTACCTGTAAGAACCTCAGAATGGTCTTCATAGATAAGAGGTGACCAGGAAACCAGAGGGGAGGCAAGACGAGGGAGGCAAGGCAAAGACAGCCAAAGGCAACACTAAGAAGAAAGCCCTGAATGCTTCAGTTCAGAAATATGGTTGTTCACATGGAGACTGCAGTAGAAGAATAGAATAGATAGAATACTTCAAAGTGAATCAATTTTTGCTTTGGAGTTTTGTATGTCTTCCAAATGGTAGTCCAAGATTAAAGTGAATTTAATTACTTGTCATCACTGAAGACTAGTTAACTGTTGACATTCTACACGTAACCAGATTTGAAATTCAAACCACAGCAGTCATGATTCACAAGGTTTACTAAGTGACCTGAAAGACAAGCTCATCTTATTAGCTTCAATAGGACCTACTACATTCTTTTCATCTGGTTTATAGAAACCCTCTTGAGGGACATACTCTGAAAGGTTGACAGATCTCATTAATTTTGTTCCTTGCATCTTTAATTGTCCTTATCTTGAATTTTACTGTAGATTTCCAGTAAATTTGCCTTTACAAATTAGAGTACAGTTTGCTTATCTGTTGGATCCTGGAAGCATTTTTAAACAAAATTTGATACTTCCAAAATATAAAAATAATATGAATAAACAAATAAATAAAAATAATAAAATAAAACAAAAAATAAACAATATTTGGTACTTCAGAACAGTTTCCTATTTAAAAGATTTGTCTCCACTAAGCATGTAAAATCAATGACAAAGACTGTACCTAAGGCTGCAGCATTGTGAAAGAAGTTGGGCTTGTTAAGTTCATGTTGTTAAGTCAAGTACAAGAGAGAGTTTCAAAGACAAATGTGGTAAACAGTTTGAAAGGCCTGGAACCACCAAAAATCTTTTTTTTTTTTTTTTTTTTTTTTTTTTTTTTTTTTTTTTTTTTAAGAAAAGCAAATGTAAAGGAGGCTCATTTTTGCTGAGACTCCATGGCTTATTTTCATTTGCAATGCAGGGAAACTGTTCTCTGCATTTTAATTGCCTGCTCATAAAGTTTTAATTAGCAAAGTTTCAAAAACATGACAATCATGCTGCTGAAAATCAGCCACAGTTTTGATTTACAAGTCTGCAAAGGATTACTTGGTAGCAATCAAGATGGATTGCAGCGCTTAAACCCAGAGTTCTCTCATATGGTATAAGCACAAGCAAACGATGCAGTAATTGCCTTTGATTGCACTACGTAGAGGATTTTTAGAGGCAAGCCAAAGAGAGTTCACAATACCTGTCTGTTTGTCTATGGCAAACAGTTCGTGAGTACACCAAATTTGTGTATGAAGCACTGAAGCACTGTGTTTCCTTTTTAGTAAATACAGGTACTGCTTATGTGACCTGGGAAATCACTTCATGGATAGAATACCATCTGGTCTGAAGACACTTGAACCTGTCACGGTCTAAAGTAAGTGTGGAAGGATAGTGAGTGTCTTTCATGACATATTCTATTCACCAATATTCTTTTTTTAATTTACTGTAAAAATCAGCAGAATTGTTAGTGCCTAGAAATATTCATGAAGATAGGAGACTCAAAGACAAGTATTTTGTTAACTAGCTTATTTGCCTGATGGGAGTGCACGTCTCTTCTATTATATAAACAAACTGTGCCATTAGCTAGCAGGAACAACTTGAGCCTTGAGAGCATTTCTGGCAGCTCACTGAATGCTCTCCAAAAAAAAAAAAAAAAAAAAAAAAAAAAAAAAAAAAACCAGACCACCTCACTGGGAATTTTATGAACACTGTTCCCCGTCACAGAGAAAGGACGTCACACGTTACATTTCAATTTAGACAACAAAATGACTAACGAAATAAACATGCATTCTGTGCAGGAGAAAGGGGACAGATGGAAATTGGGCCAGAGTTGTAAAGCCTGTTATATTATGATTTTATTTTGCAAGCCAACTTTCATAAAAGTGACAAACAATTTGGTTAACATTGTCATTATATATGAATCTGAAAATATATGAATCTGAAAACTTTAGACCACTTGTGTTCAATACATGACTGTGTTCTTTTGTCTCTAGAAGACAGACAGGCACCACAGCTGTTCACATCAACCTATATGTGAAGGACTTCTGTGGCACGGCCTATTTAGAACTTACAAATATAAATTTCCTCAGTCGTAGATTTATAAATACTATTACTAAGTTAGCTCTGTGTAAATCCCTTCATAATCTATTTCTTAACTGAATTTCTTCCAAGCATCAAAATACCCTGAAGACAACAAATGAAAACAGTGCCAAGCTGCAAGGCTTGGTAGCACAGATAAATCTCATCACAAAAGGGTCCAGTCACAGCAAGGGTTTTGCTGAAAACCTCTGGAAAATTTGGCAGAGGCTGGCTTGTAGGATGCTCAAGGCACCTGTGCAAACACATTCAACAGTTTGGTACATTGTCATACACGACCTACCTGAGAGTCAGCCAAAGGCACAGAGGAGGGCAGAACACTGCTCACGTCCTTTTTTGCAAGCACTCAACAAAGTCAGACTTGTCTCAGTTTCTCTTTCTCATCACAAGAAGAATTGCTTAGCATCACCAGCTGTGGAACTACTGGGAAAAGAAAGCTCATTTAAGACAACTTGAAGAAAACATGACACTTCTGTGCAGAAAGAGAAACTATAGCCTCCACTACCCAAAAAGCTGTGTGTGAATAGAAGATGTTCACTGAGTACTGTTCCATAAAGGACTGGATGCAAAAGTCGGGGGGGGTGGGGGGGGAAATCAAAGACAACCCAAACTTGGAAACTTACAGAGTAACATCATGGAAGTACCAAACAGATCTGTAGGACCATGGAAAGAATCACCTACGAAAAGCTAAAGGGCAGAGTTATGGAGGAAATAAGTTCTAGAGAGACATGCAGGCAAAGCTATCTCTTCTTGTTCTAGCCTGCAAGAAAACAAAACCTTTTACATTTGATGTAACTGAAGAGGATTTCAGCAAACAAATAATGGATTTTCCCATCAAACTAATGGGACTCCTCATTATTGGCTAACCATGCAGAACTAAAAGGAATTTTAACCATATAACCTGGTACGGGGCTTAAACTGAATAACTTTTATCATTTTTTATCAGTGTCTTCCTGGTCACTGAACACACAAGTAATTGCCCTGGGCATGTATACTTAAACACTACCATCCTGACTGAGAGTCCGGAGTTTCTCACTGTGTCAAAGCAATGGCAAAATGACTGGCATGTGTGTACACAACTCTCTCCCTCTGCTATGGTATTTGTGATTGCAATCACACGAAAGCCAGGTTTGGGGCAGGGGATCACAACCGCACAGGACCAGCATGCTACGCTGCAGACTACCTGCACAGCTGGGCTCTTAATGCTGGTGCTGGTTACTGCTGCCAGGGAACAGGTCAAGTCTTTTAGCTTAAGGAAGAAGTCTATTCCTAATCCTATGATTTACTTTTCTCTTCAGGCAATTTTAGGTTACCAGCACAGGGCTGGATTATTCTGCCACACACATTCCCCAAAAAATAACAGAACCAGCCATGACAAAGTAAAATGAAATACTCAATCTGCTAAAATATATATGAATACTTTCCCCCATTATTTATCTGGCTACAAGAGATTATTTCAGCACCTATAGAACCAGGTTTTCAGCTATCGCAAGAAAACTAACTTTAAAATATGCCAAATTTTAGTGAAACCTTTGATGTCCAGTGCATCCCAGGCACATTCAGTCTCCTTCCAGCCTCTTCAGGCTTCTGCCAATTCCTGCTCATCCTGCAACCAGAGACCTGCAGCAGTGTACGAGCTCACTGCCCAAGATTTGGGCATATTTACTACCATTAGGTCTCCCTCTGTCAGTGGGGCATGCACTTTCAGTTTACATTTCTGCTTGCCCTGCAATTACTCCTGAGGGATAACGACAACAAAAATAGCCATAGCTGCACATGCAAAGAAAGCACAGCGATATTGGAAGCACAGCAGGAGTGCCAGCACCTAAGCATATGCGGTTACATTTCGCAAGCAGTTTAACAGAAATTCTAAATCCCTTTAACTGTTAGTATGTCAGATGGTTATGCTTGCAGTCATTTTACAAGTAACAATAAATACTGCTTTCAACATTTAGCAGAGACAGAAACTGGTTATGGTCCATGCTAGCTTCGGTGATGCTGCTGCTGTTTAACTTGACATCAGCACATTACACCTTTAGGCCTGAGCCTAAGACATGCGTTCAAAACTAAATACAATTATGTTTGATAAAATTCCTAATTACATGGTATTAAATTTTGATTGTCGCAAAACTATTTTACTTTACAACCACATGCTACCACAGTTAGATAAAACTAATTTTCTATTTTACAGTCAGATTTGAGATTATTTCTTGAACAAAAATTTAAGATCCACAACATTTCTACAAACTTATTTAAGATCAAGAAAAGGTATATCCCTGCAAATTCAAAGATAATAAAGCCCCCTGCAGTACTGTTACCAGAAATTCAAAATCTCATTAGAAAGCACTTCACAGAGCTAAGTGGGTCCTAATCCCAAATGCAAAGAGCTAGAAAAATGGAATGTAGATTTAATCATTTTTTGTGTCATCCATATGCTTTTATAGATAACCCAGATTTACCCCCAAAACATTACGCAGAACACTGAGCTCTTCAGTTCTACAGTAGCAATATTTCTCAGCTGAATTGGGCATTAATGCTTGGTTAAGTTTGCTTAAATCTATAGATTTTCTGGACATTTCACAAAGGAGGAGTTAGGTATGTATATCAGTGTTCAAGGTTCTTTTTGAAGCCTTAAACAGAGCTGACATAATACGCTCGATGCAGTAACCTAATGGAGATACATATAAATTAAATGCAAAATAATATTTTCCCATCGGAGACTGTTTTTTAAAGGAAGACGATCTTATGCTTCAGAGTTAGTATCTGGAAGAATAAAGGAACTGAGATCAAACGGGCTTCAAGGATATTAATATCTCCTGAAAAAGAAAGTGATGTTTTAGATAAGTGTTCAAATAAATATTTAAGAAATGCAGTACCTTTATTCTCTTTTTCTTCTTTTGTTCATGCACATTAAGCTACTCCCGCAAGATCACAAACACAGCACTCCAGCTCCCATCTGATTCATATGTATATATGAAGTAGACCAATTCTTGAGTAACTTTATTCAAAGTTAACTGGATAAAGTCTCAGAAGGAAAATGGTAGCTGAAGTCTTGTGGTCTTGTTTATGATGACTATGATCTTGGACAAATAGCTTGGTGGTAGTGGACAAAAATGTCACAAATGGGTGCATGTTAGTATTCACTCTAGCATTTATCTGGAAACGCCATAATCTTTTAAAAGAAATTTAGCCATGTTTATCCTTAAATTCTGTTTGATGTGTATTACTGTACACAGACACAAAGGGAAAGAGAGAGAGAGAAAAGTTTTATGCCATATGTAACACCATTAGATTCCACTTAAGGAAGTGAGAAAATGATTACAAATATTGCCTAGTAAAATATAAAGAACTCTGTCTTTGAATTAAACAGATAAGTGTTTATTTGCTTTTAAATGAAGAAATCTATTTTTTGTCATTGGGCTTTGATATAAAACAGAGCTACTCCCATTTGATTTAAAACACAAGTAAGATCTATTCTGTTTGAGGGAGTTCAAAGCAACTACCAGTTACCTCATCAAACATGGGCAAAAAATGTTCATTGGACAGATTTGTATATTTTGAGGCCAGAAGTACCATTCTGATTATCTAGTCTGATTTCCTGTGTAACAGTTAACACACAACTTCCTGTACAGACCCCCTCACCAAGTGATTTCTTCATCAAGCCTTTAATTTCTGATTTAGACCATATGGTTTATAAAACAACCAACCTTAATTCAGTCAATGTTGACATGTTTTTATGTTAGCTCATGTAGAAAAGGGACCAAATGACTTCTGCAAGTATGAGAAAGGAAATGAGATGGCCATCACAACTGACTGGCAAAAAAAGCCTTAGAGCTTGACATCTTCCCCCGTTTCCACAAGTGCCAATTCATACTCAATTATCTCCTTTCTCTACCTCTTTAAAGTCATATTAGAGCTTAGTCCTTCAGAATTTATGGCAAGTTTCAAGATCCTCTGAGAATATCCGCACTGGTGGCACACTCCTATTTCAAAGAGCTCAGAGAAGATTTGATCAAATTATTTTCATTAACGTTCTCATTAACAAGATGAATGAATACATTTTTTTCTTGTCACCTTCAAAATGTAGCAAGTCACTCCATGGTCTTACAACTCCTTAACCGTTCCTTTGGCTGTGCAGAAACTGAGTGTTTTCATTAAGCCTAGTCTTTTTCTGCTCGCATGATCAGGGCATTCTAGCAAGGGTTTTATGGCATTCTGCTTCTGAAAGCAGTGCAAAGGGTGACCTGAAGCTGTGGCTGAATTTCCTGGGCTATCAGTCTACAGAAAAATGATGCTGGTAGCAATGGCACAGACTCTGACTTCCCTTTTCCTCTATTACAAAGGTACCTTCTGAGCAACTCTAAAATTCAAGGTGAACATCTGTTCTGATGCATAGTTTGCCTGAAGAAAAACACAACAGACAGGACAACTGGCAGAGATTCCCTTGCTCTCCAAATTTAAAAACAGTTCATTCAATTTCCTGGTGCCTCAGACTTTAGCAGAGCTGATTTATTTGTAACTGCAGTACAAAAACAGATTGATACTCCAAGTCCCACAATTGACCTCTGGTTGAGGAACATCTGGTCCAACAAAGACATGAAAAGTTTTACTACATCTGTACATAGTAAATCAATTAGCTATAATGCAACTTGGCAGCCAATAATACAGAGGTATGGCACAAAGTAAGTAATGATAGGCTTTACTGAGTTTAAAGATACCTTAGTATACATTTGGTTCAAGGGTCTTCTTTCCTAGGGTGTCACTACCTACATAACATTACCGATGAAGACAGATCCTAGTCTCAATTATAAAAACAAAAAATCTTTTACTTTAGGGATCAGGCCTTTATGCTTTGATTTTTGCATCATCTATTGGCTCTCCAAAACTGGTGATAAAAAACCCTCCTACACCTATAGGTTAATTTTTCTTCACTTCAAATAATAACAGTTGGCATTTTATAAACCAGTGTTTATAGAGTCAATCCCTTCTTTAATCTCCTGGATTACTTGATTGTTTATATTTCCTATGTCTCTGTGTAGAGAAGTTTTATCAGGATAAGCTAAATTTGTTTAATGCATATCTACTAATTTGGCCTCACTTCACATTATAGTTGGTATTCTATGACTTGCTGAAGAACAAACATTACAAAACATGGCTTCCCTTTTGCACTTCACATAAAGTAAATGTGGCCTGTGCTGCACAAGTATCACCAGTGACCAGCACCACACACTTAAATGTCTGCCCCCGAAACCCACTGTCACATTCCTAGGCAAGAGAAAGGGAATGGCAACCAGCTCATGCATTGTACTGAGAAAGGCACTGTCTGAGTTTGGCACACTCAGCAGAAAAAAATTCCAAAGCTGGCTTATGGGCAGTTTTTAAGAAGGTACTTCTATTTGGATTCCCATTGCAAAGTTTCTCTTCAAGGTATGTGCCTATGGTGTTGCTTTGGAAGGAAAGAGCCCATTACATTCGAAACTAAGTAGTCTTGATGCCCCTCATTCATAGAGCACCCTAGCGCACAGATGTATACAAGAAATGCTAGACAGGGATTAGTTTTCCTCCACACACTAAGAGGACTCGCCTGTATATTTCCCGCTTCCCAGAGGAACACCTTACTGCATGACTGCATGGGAAGAAAGGGGCAGATAACTTCAATTCTTCTAGTTCTGCCTTGCGGCACAAAATTCAGAACTCAACTGCAAAGCAGTGAAACCTGAAGAGAAGTTGATGCAACTGCATTTTGCAGGGAGAAAGACCTGAGACATCTTTTTAGATTGCTTACTAACCAAAGTGTTTCAGAGCTCTCGCATGTAGGCTGTGCTCAAACTTCTGCACAAAGGGGGCACTAAGATGTCCATCACAGTCAAGTTCAGGGCACTTCCAGACATGTGCCAAAGTATAATTAATAGCATTTAGGCTTTTGGGAGCTATAGGATCCTGTTTCCTCAGCGTTCTGTTTGGCAATCCACTTTCTGCAACTGCTTCATACGAAGGCTGTACTCACTTAGCAGGCATGAGGGTATCCAGGGTGGATCCTCTGTTATCCAATACAACATATATGCCAAGAAAAGCTTTTCCTTGGGCTAATCTGTCTCATACAGTTCATTCTTTCATACTGATCCTCTGAGAGCTGGCTGAGCTATTCCTGAATACTCCCCTCATTTAGGGCAGTAGTACAGTACTTCTGTACTAGTTGCGTCCCATCTGCCTTTTGTCTGGGAAAGTAATCCTGCTTAGATCCCTAATTCTCTGTCAAATATGGATAATTGGTTCAAAAGTGTTGGCGGGGGTGTTCTTGTTTGGTTTTGTGGGAGAGCTACCAGACATTCAGAAAGTGACAATAAAAAAAGAAAGTGACCAAAGCTTTATTTTCTTAGGAAATCAAGCTAAAAAATAAGAAACTCAATTAAAATAGGCATCTCCTGAATGAGTTGCTAGCCAATTTGCTGTTTTCAAGATGTCAGTTTTGGACCTCAATTCTTTCCTTCCCCTGACAAATTACTAATAGCACATGAGTGCTCATAAACTCACAAATTCACTGTGATTTAGCCCCGCCTGTAAGTGAACTTTCAAGTACTGGGTTACACCACCACTTTGCAGTCAAGGCTTGCACTTCTGAAGTGCTTCTTCTCTGCTTTGACATCCCTTGTGCACTGTAATATAATGACTGTCATTATTTTCACTTATTTATGAAACTGATCTTCTTACCTTCTATTGCTTCTCTTCTACTTTTCAATCGGTAGAGTGTTTATTTTTCATTCTCTTTATTTCTGGAGATAATTTTTCCTCCATATCCCTCCCCTCTCCCTTTACCCAAGCAGCTTTCCTAAATGCTTGTTCGGGACAGCGGAAGGTATAGTGTTGCTTCAGCTAATATTTTAAAGGCTTGTCCAGTTGCCTCCTGCATGGGCACACTAGCAATAAACAGTACTATCTGTCCATACTAAGCTCGCTGTTGGATATACTTTTATTTTTGGAGATGAGAACTGAAAATAGGAGTTTTAAGAGTCCTCCCTTGATGAGTAACTGATGCGTGTTTAGTTGAGTGAGTGTAGTGTTCTTTCTTTTATGGTTCAGTTTTGTTTTCATAAGATTGGAGGAAGAATCTAATTAATGTACTGAATATCAGTTCCAGCTGTAATATGCATTTTTTCTATGACTTAGCATTTTCTGTACTATGATATATTTATGGTTGAAAAAATAAACGGTTATTTTAAAGAACGATTAGCTCTGAAGCATAAAGAAACATTGGGAAAAAAAAAAACACCCCCCAAAAACCCATTTAGGTTCATCAGACAAAAGGAGAGGCTGGCGAATATAAAGCTGTTGCTTACAGGAAAGAGGGTATTAGTTTTGCAACATGAAAACTGGTAGATTTTTCAGTATGTTACTCAAAATACAGCAAATTACAGTAAGATTCAGCAGATCTTCCCACTATTTCATTCCTCTGTATCCTGCACCAGTGCAAAGTACACAGCTCTTACATTAGTATTGTAGTATGTTCCTCACGGGCATTTAATTTTGAATTATATAAATTGAAAGATTGTTCTAGTTTACCAAGCATATAGCTAATATCTAGGTGATTTCACATTGTTCGCATTAGGAGGTGAACTTGGCAATGGCATCAGACACCTCTTTGATGCGATCCCATTAGTCACAAAAAATGTACCTTAAGTCCTGTCTTCCCACAGCTCTGCATGGACCCATCAGGAAGAGATAGGGGGTGTTTGCCTATGCCTCCAAGACTCTCTCCACCAGATATTCTACCCCAAATGATACCTGGCATGTTCACTGTCTCTGGCCACCATTCTCACATGCATTGTTTTTTCTCTATGGGAAGAAAAAAGTCCAAGCATTTCTCTGGCTTTCTTTCAATTGTTACACAGCGCTCTCCATGTACTTCTCTGTTGTTCTTTTGGTTCTCTGCTTCTGTCTCTCTCCTGTATGTGCACATGCCTCCACTAAAAATATTCCCTGTACGTATACTCAGAACCCCAAAGAAAAGCTTCAGAATTCATTTTTACACTAGCATTGTATGTAGCCTGGTATTTTGGGCATTAAGGCAGCTTCCATCTATTCTGCAAGCAAGAACAAGATTAACTGCTTCTGACATTTATTCTAAATTACCTCCTGTGCTTATCGGTACCAGTGAGACATCCTTTAACAAACAGAATACTAGACAGATTCAACAAAATAACCCAACAAAATAATAGAAAGATTCAGTTAGAAATAAAAGCAATATAGATAAATCTTAATTTTTTCATTCCTAACCTGTGTCATCTCAGATTTTGCTATCCCCTTTCCAAAGCTTAATCAATCACAAAAAGGTTTAATCAAAGAATCCTGCTTCACTTTTAGGGGTAAGTTAAATAATGCTGAAGAAGTGCCCAGATACTGCAATAAGGCAAAGCCAATAAATGAAACAAGTACCTCTATCTGTTTAGCTAATAAGCTAAACAGAGGTCTTGAGATGGATTTTCCAGTTTTCCATAATGGAAAAATGACATCTACCTTGAAGAGCAGAGTTCCATCACTCCATTACAAAGGGAAAGAAGGTCTTTTGGGTAGAATATGATATAATACAGAGGACATTAATCTTGTGAACACTTTACACAGCATAAAAAAGATGAAACAGAAGCTGCATAATGGAAGCATACAGCATGTCTAGGGACTGGTTCCCTTCAGGAGCTATAGTGCATATTTGTGTTTGGCTCAGACAGGTGTTCCAGAGCAAAACTGAAGCAGTGAACCTTCTCTGTATAAACTTACTGATACATGGGGCAGCCAAGTTTCCACTGGTGCAGGACACAGAGAAAAGAAACAGCCTCAGAGGGAAGTCAACAGCTGGGACTTGGTTCAGAGACTTTCCTCGCAGGCAGCAGGGACACAACTGCAACCTCCACCTGGTGGAACCCAGAAGAAAAAGAAATACAGCCAGTGATGGGGAATACCATGGAGAATGTGCGGGTGAAAACTTTCTGAAGACAAATGTAGTAAAGTTTCAGATGTACTCAGCACACCTTCGTACTTTCCCAACAACACGTTTCTCTCTTTGTCCATGCTGGCTTGACAGGCTGTAGTGTTACAGACGACAGTAAATCTGACTTGCCTTTTAGAAGACAATCAGTGCACAACAAGATGAATTACTTCTGTCAAACTATACTCCTCCTGAAATTTCAGACCTTCCATCTCTCTCTTCAGGTCTTCCCAACTCCTTAGTCACTCATGGGCATTTTGCCCAAACAAAACAGTTTAGAGAGCCTGCTAAAGCCCTGAATTTTGATCAGCGACTCATCCTCTTTTCCTTCCAATTGCGACCTAGCACAATTCACTTGCATCTTTTCTCAATATTCTAGCAAACATAGTTTATTCCCTATTTTCTTATTCCTCATTTATATGCAGCTTTAGAGCAGATCAGCTCACATACTGGTACTTTCTTCTCTCTGTTCATTTTCCCGTCTGCTCAGTAATTTAGATGCACTGCCTTACTAGACCCACTTATTGGTTCAGGGCCCAGACTACTAACTTATATTAGCACCATCAAAAGTTTTTTACATAGCTTTTAACAGGTCTTGGATCAGACTTTTGTTCAATTACACTGTCAAATTAACTCTTTCCTTGAAGCGTGTGTATCTTTGGGTTATACTTCGCTGGTGTCATTATTTCCCCCACAGGGTTAAAGGCTCTCTTTCTGATTAGCACCTTAAATGAAATTTCAGCTTCATGTTTCTGTTGTTCATTTCTTGGCAATTTTTCTCACACTTCTACATTTAAAAAAATACAGATGGTGAGCAGAAAAATATACCAGCGGCAAAACTCCAATAGATTAAGTTAGAGAGGTCAAATGGACAGCAGATTACCACAAAATCAAAGACAGGAAGAGCATTAGAATTTGGTGTCAGTAAGCCTCAAGAGCAACTTTAATGACTTTCAGTATTTAAAAGAATAACCTGATTTCTCTTGTTGTATACTTCATCTTAAAGAGAAATATACTTTGCAAATTGAGAAATGGAAGAATGCAATTCTTACAGAATGCAGAATGAATTACACTTAAAAATCATTTCAAAAAGGGTCAGCTACATTTTCAAGTATGACCTCCACTCCAGATTTATTACTCTCTCTACATCATAACTGCAAGTACTGAATAAATCAATATACCACATCTCCATCTCTCTTATTAGAGAGAAAAGAGCACATGGAATTTGAAATTAAAGATACAGTGTACAGAAAAGCTGAGGCAAAGGAGAAAGGCGGGCATTAAGGGACTCCACTAAACTCTGTGTGAATCTGTCCCATTTCAGCATAGGCTAGGAAAAGCAGGGTTTGCTACTTCGCACTAAGTCTCATCCTTCTCAAAAGCATGCACTTAAACTGGATCAGCCAGCCTCCCCTTTGCCTATGGCATACAGGGATCCTGCCACACAGGCGGCCGGGGGGAGCCCAAGCTCCCAGGGGAATTCCTGGGACTCGGGAGTCAGAGGGTCCTTCTCTGTCACCTGACAATTCTTCAGGCAGCGAATTTCAGCAGAGCTTTAGATCAGAGGAATTGCAGGAAGCAGGCAGCCTGCTCTAGAGAACTACATCTGCGGAGGCAATCAAACCCCAAACCTGTACACGTGGGTACTATTTCAAGAATACCACTGCGAGGGCAGTTGCTTACCTTAGGGTAGACTATGGCACTGCATGAACATTGTCTTCAGTCTATTTTTACCTTAATTCAACTAAATAGTGAACATTGCTGCATCTAGTTCTGTTTCCAGGAAAACTAACATAGCATTTACAAAAACAAGGTTCTTTAAAATACTTCTCTGCTTGACTATTTCCTGACTTAGAATCATTTCCAAAGAGACTTTCTGAAAGTTATCCAGTAGCTTTCAGCATTTAGAGGGAGGCCACACTTATTTGGGTCAGCTCTGCCCTCAGATATGTGCCTTTGATTTCAGTGAAAATCATACACCATGCATCATCATCCAAGATCAAAATTAATTAAGCCCTTTGTGTCCAATTATTGAGTCTATTAATATGTGCTGAATTACCTATCTGCTTCCTAGTATGTGTTATATCTGTATAAAAACTTAGGACTACATTCTCTGTCAGCTATTTCTCTGAATAAAAAAAAAAAAAAAAAAAAAAAAAAAAAAAAAAAAGCAGAATAAATCTCCTGCTTTCCAAACAGTTATATTCCAGTGTAAATGAGAACTTAATTTGACCCTTACTGTTTATGCATAGTGGTGCTTGTTATGATGAGAATAGCAGTACTGTGATTGCCACTTTGAGTCTTATTTTGAACAATTTTATTGGTGGTCTGGTTGTTGTCTATAAAGATGAGGCCACATCTGGTCAAGTGTGCAGTCAGTCACTTCAGGGCTTCCATTACCAAATGAATATTGCAAAATTCAGACACTTCACTGACCAGTTTCTTTTTTTTATAGACGCTGGATGTGCAGAATTAAATAGCATATACCTCCCAGAAGCTGTTCCCTTCTTAGACCATCTGGGTAATGAGAGTATCATTTACGCCACAAAAAAACTGTGACATCTGGAAAGCAAAAGGCCAGTCTGATAAGATCACACATACAAACAGGACTAACAAGCTTTTAATCAGTTTTTCTAGGTTTTTTTTCTTCCCCCCTCTCCCCAAATACTGGAGTTGAAGTTAATGAGTGTTTGTTTTAAATACAATTTGAAAGAGTTTCCAAGCAAAAGAAAAAAAGCATCTTCAATTCACGTTGCAAGCATCTTGATTAAAAATAAGTATGATGAAGAACCACATAAAGGTTTCTTTAGAAACTAAAAAACAAGTACAGTATGTAATAGCTCAACTTCATGGCAGAGGGGAAACATTGTCTGACTTAAATCAGAAGATATTTAATGTAGCACAAAGTTAACACCAAAATATTTGAAGCTTCTTAAATTTTGCCTACCCAAAGCTTAAGTGGGCTCTGATCTACAGTAGATGCTCCTGGATTTAGCAGAGCTTTTCTCAGAGCTGATCTAAGATGAGAAGGTACAAATATCACTTTATACCAGCTCAGCACATCTTCTGGCCTGGCACAGCTGAGAGCCCTGGGGTTCACTCACGACTTTTTGTAGAATAGGGGTTTTAATAGCTGTTTTGGTGGGTAATCATCCCACATCAGATTCAGGAAGCATGAACACAAACCACGGAGTCAAATTGTTACCTTTGTTCAGCTTCCTACTTTTTAAGATCTATAAATTTCTTAAAGAAATGCAAAGTGGAACAGCAAAATAGCACTCTTCTATTAACAGAATTACATTTTACAAAAAAAAAAAAAAAAAAAAAAAAAAAAAAAAAAAGTAAATCCAGCTCCCCACAGGAAATTCTCGTGCATACTTAGCTTCTTATATTTCCAACCAAGAGGAGGCATTTTCTGCAGACCATATTTCCCTCTCTATTTTATTTGAGATAAATCACCTCAAGCACAACCAAGATCTCACTATGTCCACATCCAAAATCACCTCTCCACAGAGAGACCAACTAGTCAATGACTCAGAAGCTTAGCCAGTTCAGGTGTCTCCTAGGAAGCAACATCAATGGACATCACCAAAGGTTCCCAGGGTAGATAAAAGCACAACTCTCACCTGCATTTAGTTGGTCTGTGCTCCCATTGTGGTCCAGCCAAGTTCCTAATTCTGTATTGTTTCCTTATATGTGATCAAGGTGCCTTCTTCAAGATCAGTGTTCCCAGGAAGGCTGGATGAGTAGATAAGGTGCAGCTCTCAGCTCTTGTGTGGGATGAAGTTCCTTTCCTGGCCCAGATTCAGCAAAACATTTATGTTCTTAACTTTTGTTTAGGCTCCTAATTTTCCAGTAAAATGAATTAGAAGTTAAGAGCCTAAGTATGTTGTTGAGTCTAGACTTTCATGTGCAAGGGTCAACACGCAAAAAGCAGACAAAGTCTACTAGGGTGGGATTCAATTGGCTAAAAAAAAAAGAAAGAAAAAAAAAGCATCTAGCACATCTCAGTTGGTAAAATTTATCCAAGATGTCTGCACAGGGCCTATGGGAAACCCAAGCTCTTCTGGAACAGCACCTAGAGGTCACACAGAATACTCTAGGGCATCTCATATGGTAACAATGCATAGACAGCTGAGCTTCATTTCCAATGTGCTTGGTGCTGCCAGGGGAAATGTTTACATTTTCACTTGTCTGTATTGCCTCTCTTCAGCCATCCTCACTTCTCACCATGGATTTCTCCCTATTCTTTCTCCTCCAGAAATACCAGATTAAGTACTACTTAACTTTGTGAAATCAGCAATAGTTCTTTCCCAAATACAACTCTCTGCTATATTGTCTCTTTGTATACAGTACTGTGGAAATATCTCATGTATACATTGCCATCCTTTTCCTCCCATGTGTTTTTCCAGAACAGTCTTTCAAATATGAAAATGTCCACTTAGCAATGATAAACTTCTGTTCTCATATATCTGACAACAAGCACTGTACCAGCAACCTTACAGGAAATGCTGCTGCCTCCATCATTTTGTCTTTACCCCTGTTAAGTATGTGACCTAAACAATCCAGTATGAGGTGATGAAAATCAGAATTATAAATTAATTACATTTATTTAAACTCTACTTTAGGCTTCTGGCTACTGATACAACTCATTGAGGCCTCTTCCTTAAAAGCTTTAAGGACATGAATAACCCAGGTAAATGATCCCACCAACATCAGTGAGACAATATGAATCCAGTAACACACAGCCTGAATCAAGAAAGGCATTTAGGCACTTAAATGGATCATAAGAGATAACCAGAAAACCCATATCTAACCCTTGAAGTGCCTCTATTCCTCGCAGTTGAGTCATCTAGGAGCAAAAGTCTGCACTAGTCAGTGGTGGGTTATTTAAGACTCTCCAGCCAGCTGCTCAGAGGTACCCAAGCTTCCCACCAAGTCACAGATGGACAGGGAAATGTTTTCCCTACTGTGTGACCACATTTTCTACCCATGCATTGTATCATTGACCTAGGCAGGCACAGTACAGTTAACATTTCTCTGAAGTGCTGGATTTATGGCATGTGTACTGTGCAATGTATCCATTAGCTCACAGTCTTACCCTTAGAGAAGATGGTAACTGGCTGTTCCAGCAGCACACAGTGCTAAAAACCTGAGCCACCATCGCTGGCCTAATCATACAGGAGAGAGAGGCTGACCTGTAGCATATTACTTCCTTTGCATGTGAACAGCCCGCTGCGCAAGCTGGAAGCCATCACTATGTCACTATGGTCTATGGAGAATGTCTTCAACTGCAATCGAGCTGATGGGAATAGACTACCCTGAGACTGTCCATCATACTCCCTCTTGCCTCCTAGCTTGGAAAAGGAAATGACTACATACTACTTCATAAATTAGCTTACTCTCTTCCCTACACATTCAACTACCAGCTCTCCCCAGAGATCTTGTGGAGCATAGTTGGGATAGCTCTCTCTCTTCCTCCATCGATCACTGTAATAAACATTCCCCTTTTTGTGCTGGGCACTAACGCTTCCATCTCCACTTGCAGGGCTGTGACTTTGCAGGCCATGTCTGAGATTAGCTAATTTAACACATAAGGGCACTCTTGAGCAAGAGCTCCATCTAGCTCAGACATCAATTTGAAATTGCATGCAAAGGTTCATGGGGGATATACAGTTCTCTGACATAACACATCTGTATCTGTAGCCTTTTCCGTGCCTACATAACATACACCAGGATATGACCATTAGTGACTGAAGCTGACTCTGAATTAATGAGACAATGAGAGATTTACAATAGACCTCAACAAGAACAGCAGGCCTAAAGTGAGTTAGACTGTCTGTTCCTTTTGAGGGACCCAGTTTTCTCTTTGAGTTTAGACTGTGTGTCTGTTCTATTAAACACAGAAATTTAACGCTGGCTCTCATTTGCACACCAATGGTTACAGTTGGTCCACAAGCATTTCCTAAAGATCCTGTCCAAGATACCAGGTTTTATTAACAATGAAAACTGATTTCACTGACAGATCAAAGATGATTAAGTGACATCATGGCTTTCCTGAAGCTGTTAAAATTATTTAAAAGCAGAAATATTTCTTCTAGTTGAGAAAAGCAAGACAAAGCTCTATCTAGGTTTTCAAATATTTTCTTTAAACAAAGGGACAAATACATTTTTCCTCAAAGATTCTAGAATAACTGTTTTTGAGAGTGAACCAACCAAACAATCATTGTGAAAAGATCTTGTTTGTGACCATAGTTAGCATTGCCTGCTCATAAAGATTCATAACAGAAGGAGTTATTTAACCAACTTAGTTAATGTATATTGCAAATTAGAATAAATAATTCAAAATGGCTTGTATGTAACCCTCTTTCCCGGCTCATGAGACTATCCCTGTGGAGAACAGTTTCTTCAATGGCTTTTGTTATTTGAACGTAATTGAACAGTATTTTTTAAATAAATCTTGCAATTTTGTACTCCAAGTGGCAACAGTCAAGGTTCATGTTGTGTTAGACAGACTCCCCATACTCATCAGCAGTGCCGCAGTAACACCTCACGTCTAAAGACAAAATATGTAACTGCTACAGAGTGCACTGTTTTATCTCCTCCTCTTAGATGGATTACACACAACTAAGGTAATGAAAAGTTGGGTGGATGAGCTCCAGAATGTAGCTGAGTACCTCGCCCCCTCACAGCTAGCTGAGGAAGGGAACCATCACAGCTGCATCAGCAGACCAGGAGGCAGAAGGTGTCTCTGAGTAGTCATGACATTAGCCACAGCAATGCACCAAGTGAGAAATCATGTTCTTCATTAATAGTAAATCTAACTTTAAGGAAATGTAATATTGAACACATATTTGAATTTGCTATGGCCCAGCAATGAATTGGCTGAATGAAAGCACAGGACACAACACTAGTTCATGCTGTCTTTGGTTATACTCCATTCAAAATTATTACAAAACTGAGCTAGAAGAAAGAACATGAATAGCTAGGACATGACAGACTCACACCAGGGTCACTATGACTACAGCTGTATTATTGGATCCAGGAGTGTTCTCAGCTCCAGATGCACATCCTGGCTATATGGCTAACTTCATAACGTGGTGACAGTCAGACATGCACAATTTCACCTTTCCACTCCTCTCACACCCCGGTATCCAAACAAAGAAAGCTCAGGCACACAAGCTGGACTTAGCAGGTTTGGTAACTGAATAATTCTGGCTCTGGGAAAAGAAGCTTGGACTCAGAAAATTCCTAAATATGTACCTATTCCATACACCATTTGGAAAACTGCTTATCATCAGCTGCAAAGATCTTTACAAGACCTAGTTAGCCACAACATGTATATTCAGCTTCAGGTAACTATATGTATTATCCAGTCAAATGATTGTCTTTCTAAACTGACAATGAGTTATATTGAAGCACGCAGATATAGTAGATATTTTCCATGAACAAAATAACAAAATCAAGAAAGATCATGCTACAAGAGGTCTCAAAACCTTAACCCACTTAACTAAGATTTTTTAGTTTAATAAACATACGGTTACCTGTATTTCCTCACATCACAGCTACTGGAAGAATATAAAGAGCAAGCTGTGGGCTCCAGGAGACAGGGAAGAACGAGGAAGATCCTGGGAAAGAAAAAGAAAGAGGTTGTGCTGGTAGCCAACTGTGTATGCTACATGCTGGCAAGTGCATGAAGGTCTCTGCCTACCTGCAACACGCACTAAAACTCTGTCTCCTCTGTTTCACTCTCTCTCCACAAGTACAGAAAAATCAGCTTTGCCTGTGTTACTCAGAAGCTTTGAGCAAGTGCATGTTCTGGGACTGCAGAATGTACAACTTGCCTCTGTACTGTGAGCTAGCACTTGAGACTGCTATTGCCAGGGCATTGCTAGAACTCGAGCGGTCCCTGCCCTTGGGAATCAATTGCTTTTCTTCAAAAATTGAACTATATAAACAAAGAACATATGCAGATATATTTGTGTATTTTCTCTGTTTACTGCTCTGCATCCACCAGTTAATTTCTATCTGCTGTAGATCTAGCTTTAACTTTTTTAGGCTGAATGTTTTGACCAAAATCTTTGGCAGTGTTATTGCTTGGAAAATGGAAACTGCAGTATCAAAATAATTGCTCGGAATGAGGATAGACTCAGTCTGTGGGAAAGACTGAATTCTTCCAACTTGCCAGCTTTCACCTGTCAGTACATTGTGCACGTTGGCTAAATACAGATTATGTGTGAGTCCAGTGAAAATAGAAAAACTTAAGACCAAAGCTGTTAGTGGGAAGACAACTAATAGTGTTCTGTCCTATATTAGAAGTGAGACCAGAAGTATAGTGAGAGTATATTCTAAGTATACTGAAAGTGCTATTTACAGGTAGTGGAGAAAAAGGGTTTACTCAGTAAGCACTAAGCTCAATATTTTAATAATTCCTTAGTCGTCTACTACTTAATTTAAGACAGTTTGGGTTTGACTTTTTTGAGGCTCTATGCAATTTCCCTTTGACTTCAAAGGGATTAGCAAGTGCTCCACATTTCTAAAAATGAGGTTATTTAGTGCCTCGAATGATAGCCATGGCATTTTTGTACTATTCGACAATTTACAGCTAAGAGTCAGAGTTCTGTAGAAAACAGAATGTTGTTTTTACTTTAGCGTAGTCTCTCTCTCTACAGGAATGTAAGGGAAAAGAGGCCATTAAATCAGCCAGTGTCATCTCCTGTATAAGGCAGTCATAAGATTTTATCCTCTTGCTCCTACATTAAGGGCAATCATTAGCATTACTCTTAAATTCTTCTATGAGAAGTAGCTAAAAGGCAGAGGCAAGAAGGATAAGAACAGGATAATGACATCAAATTCTCCCTACAATGCTCATTTCTGCAAAGCAAAAACATAGAAGTAAAAACATCTGTAAGACCACAAGCACTGTCAGCTGTTCTAGGCCAGTCTCAACAAAACCAGTACAAAGCTGTGAGCAGGTAGATGAACAACACTCACTCTTACCTGAAGGTTCAGGTAAGACTGGCTTAAACTCATCTAAAACTATGTTTCCATCAGAAGAAATATTTCTGTCATCCCCTAAATCCCAGGTATGCATTCATTCCTCTCACCAATCTTCTGTCCAATCTGGCCTGTAGTATATGGTGAGTCATGACTGAAAACTAATCGTAAAGTTTGTATTTATTATATAGCCACATTAGCACTACAGCCATGCAAAGGAAGTGTTGGGAAACACAGAGCAGAGGATGGGGAGCAGGAGTGTCAGGCCATTCCTTCTGGAAGCAGGACAATTTTAAATTAGATTAAATCAATTGTGAAAGTGAGTCTAGAACAATGACCACCTCCATTTAATTTGTATCCAGAGAACATATCGTTTGTTTGCTAGAACTGACTGCTTAACTGCAGTTTTTTAGATAACAAATCTGGAAGCCTCATTCAAAAAACTTTTTCTTAAATCCTCTAAGAAAACACTGCAGCCAGGGGAGGTTTTCTTCTTCCCCCACTCTCATTTGTTCAACTGCACTTCTCATTTTCAGAGATACTAAAGTTTCACTATTTCTTCTGAAGATGGTTTTGGGGACCTCGTGATGTATAAATTGTCACCGCCATCACCAGAGAGCTGGCATTCTATGGTCACCAATATGCTGCATTCATATCCGAGTGCTCCTCTGAATTGGACTGAATCCTTGTCTGCACTTAATCTCTGCTTTTCTTTAGTTACAAAATTGCTGCAACAGGAAAACAGCTAGAATACAGTTGTCCGTAACAAAGACCTCCCTCCCAAATGTGGGCAGTATTCTAAAATGAAGTATGATATGTAAAATATGACTTTAAAAAAAGTCAAATTTAATTTACAATAAATACATAAATAAATCCATTACTTTAGCTTCCTTTCAAATAGTCACTTTTCAAATCCAATCCAGACAACGCAGACATTGTTTTCCCTCAGTTGACAGCCAAAATATCCAAGATGTACAATAACATATGGAGCCAGCTAATGAGAGATCATCCATCCGTCTGAACACATAGACAGACAAAGTTCTCCAAAAGCACCCTCTGAGAGCCTGACCCTGCAAGGTGCTGAGAGCCTTGTCTCCCACTGACTGCAATGGGAATTGAAAGCAGACAAAAAGTTGCAGGAGATGATCAATATCTCTGAGAACTGGGCCCTTAAGGGGCTTAGATTTCAAATGCCTGGTTCTTATTGCAGATGTGCAGTAGAAATAAAATTTCCTACAGCTCAGAGGAATTGTTACATTGGAGCAGAACATGGCCAACTCTTAATGCTTATAGAGGGACATTGGATCTCCTTTCTAACGTATAAAAGCCAGCAGTATAGATGAGCAAGTTTTAGTGTCAGGTTGAAAGCAAAGTTCTTAAATGTATTAGCCAAGAGTGATAGGCAATTTAATAGGCTTATGGTTCAAATTACAAAGTCTTCTTCTCTTCTCAAAGTACTGGTATTAAAAAAAAAAAAAAAAAAAAAAAAAAAAAAAAAAAAAAAAGAAAGGAACAGTGACAGAGAGATCTACAACAAATAGAGCTCTCAGTCAAATTTTAAAAAGCCCAGCATTTCCTTTAAAGATCTATATCCATGATGTCACAGTGACAGGCAGCTGATACGGCCTAAAGAAGATACTTAATCTTCAATTCACAAAGGCTCCATCTGAACTGTAGGGCTCAGGGATGTTTGTCTCCCGAATCTGTCTTTGACATGCCCCCCTTCTATGCTGAGATAAGACTCAAATGCAACTCACCCTCCTCTCTTCCTCCAGGGCAAATAATCCCTGGACCAGGACTACCCATTTCAGAAGACTGCCCTAACTGAGGGTTCCCCATTCAAGGGTTACCTTTACCTTGTTCCCATTTTGGTCCTTCTTCAGATTCTTGTATTCCTAGTTGTATGGTGGCATTACTTCAAGCAAAAAGGAAAAGAAGTTGAATGCCTTCTCCAAGGTAACCCACTGCCATCTTTTTATTACTATTCATTAGCCTGGTGGTTGAAGCATTGTCCTCCCAAATGTGCTTTGAAGACCAGGAAAGAGAGATGGGCATTGAGTCTCCATCTCCCCCTGTCCCCGCTTTTATTTTTCATCATGATTATTATTAATTAAAATGAATCTTGAATTAATGAATGAATTAAATCTGAATTAAAATTACTATGGCTGCCAGGCTGTTAGGCAAACTCTTCAATTCTGCCTTCAGTCAGCTTTTTGGCTGTCAGCTAATTGTTTGTCATGTTTTTGGAAATATTCGCATTGCTAAGTTTGTGTTAGGCTGAATATTCAGTCTCTGGTCACAATAGCCATTTAGAAGAGATCAGAAGTTTTTGGTTTATTTACTGTTTTTGAAAAGGGGTGTCAAACACCTCTCAGACAATAAAGGCGGCTTACTATTAAAAAGCTGCTGTAAAATAATCAATTGCTCAAAGACACACTATTTGATGGCAGGCCAGGGATCCACTTCACAGATTCATGACCCGATATATTTAAGTGAAAATAGGTAGCTAAGTAAGGAATATGAAAGAAGAAAAATGACATATGAGACCAAATAAAAAAGATCCTTTCAACAAAAAACACTAAATATGTACAACTATTCCAGATGTTTCTTGAGATGAAACAAAACATACAGCAGTTGTTAACAGATTGATGATAGGGGATTAAAATGGCTGGAAGAAAATTCCAAGGTACTGAATATATGTGACACCTGAAGGCTTCAAGGTTAGGCTGAGCGCCCAAGAGAATAGAGGTTCCAGAATGTCGATCATCCATCAGCTATCGGTGCAACAATAAAGGAAACCCACTAGTGGAGAAAACATTAAAGAACATTCATGAAAAGGAGGGGAATGAGTACATCCGAACATATGGAAGAATTATGGCATTTTCCTCATGGATTTATTTTTACCCCCAAGAAGATAAAGAACGATATCCCCAAAGAGCATTTAACTGTGTCGTGACTTGGGACCCAAGGTTTTTGGATTTGATGGCAAGGCATAGTAAGATTGTATTTTTCACCTCTGCAGTAATAAGAACCTAGAATCTCTTCAGCTGCATGTAACTCTATAACAGCCAAAAACAGTACATGGTATTTTGATGTCTTTGTTTTAATCCTGTAGTTCTCACTTATAACGTTAAAATGAATATAATCCTCTAACACTTTTCTAATCTTTGTGCCATTAGTTACTTTGAAAGAGTTTGGTTTAACCAGAAAAAGAAATCACATTTTTCAGAAGTCACCATCCTGTATTTTTAGAGATAGGAATAAGCTTGTTTGCATCTCCCAACAAAATACAAAGTAAACACGCTGCCAAATCACAACACGCACCCAGGCAATTACCCTTTACGAACTACAACATGTATAGTAGATGTCCAAAGAAATGGAAGGTTTCTATGCCATCTCTCTTAAAAACAAACTAGACTTTTGATTACATCCCCACAGGGTGTAGCATCTAAAGCAAGGTGGATAAATTGTCAGTAGTATGATGCCAGCTGACACCATCTAACAGTTAGGCCTCAGGCCCGTGCAATCAGGAAACAACTCATTTCCCTTTCTGGTTTCCCAAAAGGCGGTCCTGTCTGCCAGCACTCTCCGAGGTGGGTAGAAAAGCCCTTCAGCATTGCTCCTTACACTGAAAAGCCATTGCTCTGCTCTCTAAAAATTGTCATCTTCTACTTGAGCTTTTGCTTATGACGAGACCCAGGACCAGCCTGTATTTAACTGGCATATTGTATATATATAATGCTGCATTTATTCTCCCCATTCCACAATGCCTATGCAATAACGAGGCTATTTTTCAAATTACTTATAGAGATAAAACCTGCCTTTCTTACAGCTCTTTGCTAGTCTCTTCCTAAACCAAAGCCAAATCTCTTCAATAGTACAGATACTACACTTAATATCTGTAAACTACATTTTCTCTTCAATTGTCTGTATCCTTGATTTTCTTACACTCAAAATCTTGTTATGGCAAAAGGAAAAACACCATGCATATGGAGCAAAAGATTTATTGTTAGTTCAATTAAAGTTTTAACAGTGTAATAATCCAAATTATTTAATTGATATAGAAAAGCCTCACTAAAAATAGTGCAAATTACCATATCAAAAAACCTTCCTAGCATCTACCCCTCTTCTCTGGTGTCACGCTCACCCTTCCAGTGTCCCATAGGGTCCTCAGGGCAACAGTTTCCATCTCGCTCAGAAGAAGGGACAAGGGCTGCGATGAGTTGTCAGCATCCTCAGGTCTTTGCTGGGAGGAGGAGGATGTTCACGGTGGGGGGTTCTTCCTCCTCAGTCTTGGATCCTCTAGCGTTTATTTTTATACATTTTTCTAACTGAAGTCTGCAAGCTGCACCACTGCCTCCCAGGCCCCAGGTCACCCCCAGGACCTCTGCTGGTGGTGCAGGAACAGTTCAGGGGTATCAGGCCTTTCCGCTCCCTGCAACTGCCAGAGCCCAGTGCCCACAGGGGAGGCGGTGGTCACTTGTCCACGTGGCATTTGGTACCACAGCTAAACCCGGCTGGGGCCACGGCAAGACCAGACCAGTCCTGAAACCCTGCATTATCAGGTCTGTACAAAGCCTGTCACCTTTTTGTAGTAATAACAAAAATTGTATTTACTGAGTTACAACTTACCATTGTGACAAGATTCAGTGCAAAAGAGTGCTCTCACTGAATCAACATTCCTCCTGCTTTCATTGGGATCTGATTTTCCCCCAGTATTAGGATTTAAAATAAATGTTAATAAGTGGATAGAAGCCAAAGAAAGTAACTCAAAGATTCTAAACTTGTTTAACACACGCATTGGAAAGTCAGAGAAACAGGTGAAGTTACAATAATATAGATTTCAATAATGACTGGGGTAGGGGGAGGCAAAGGGTTAGGTGCAATTTAGGAATTCCAGTTCCCTGAAAGCCTTGGTGGCTGTGCAGGCAGCCAGCTGTGCCCAGGGCTGGCTGTAGCCCTTGCAAACTTGAGATGAGCAGTATTACTGAGCACAGCTCCCATTCCAGTGGGAGCACCTTAAGACAACTGGAAGTTGCCTGTACCCTGGATCTGGCATAGTGCAATTTCTTCAGAAAGGAGAGAATGAAAATAGGCTCTGTTGTTGACACTGAAAAACCAGAAGAATAGGAAGATAAACAGAGCAGCAGGGTTTTAGAGAGAAGGGGGAATATGTGACTGTGGATCACCTAGGTCTGCAAGAAACTGCATACAGAAACTGAAGAGTAACTCAGATCAGGAAAGAAGACTGAGGACGTGAGTCCTGCAACCTCGAAATAATAATGCTTAAGACTGCTGAGGACGGATGTATGTTTCTCATTTTTCCTACCCCCTTCCATTCACTCACAGATAATTTTGCCAAGAATATCACAGATTGATGAAAATGCCACAAACATAACCACTCCAGTTATATTTGCCCCAAAATACTGTGTCAAGTAAATTGTGATTGAGTTAGAAATCCACTGTGAAGTCAGTGCTTATTTCTCTACCTATCATATTAGCTCGAGAAGAGAAAGAGACTATTAAGGTTTGAGTTTAAGGCGTGTGCTTCTGATCCTGGGGAGGCAGCAGAGCCAGCACAAAAAGCAAAGTTAAGCCAAGGATGTGCTCAGAGACTGAAAACATAAGGCAGTACCCAAACTGTGATCTAACTTCTCAAGCCAACAGCAGATGGATCTGTTGTTGAGATCCAGATACCACAGCCTGAGTCTGGTCCAGAATCTCCTCTCCTCCTCCAAAGATGAAATAAAAAACTAAAAGCTTATGTGATACTGAAAAAAAACAAAATCAGTGATATTGAAGACTTAAACTCAAATTCCTATCCCAAAGCAAACAAGTCTCTCAGCTCCACAAAACATTTTTGGCTTATTAAGGGTAATGCAATGGTATAGGACTCTTATTCAGGATAACAAAGATTAGGTCCAACTATGGAGAGCCAACCTTTGAGCCTAAATGACTAGGAAATAAGGTGATAGAAGAAATAATGTAGATAAATTTAGAATGCAGTACATGGAGAAACAAGAATCTTAACTTTATTCATAAAAAATGGGCTCTGAACTGGTGATCACCACTCAGCAACAGAGATCCTGGTGTTGTCATATGCAGTTCTATATCAGCTCAGTAGCCCTAAATAAAAGGAGGCCAAACGAGCAGCACAGCAGGCTCCTGGTCGTCTCATTAGGCTGGCACTCTGGTGAATGTCCCGAAGTCCCGAAAAAAATGCAACTCTCTTCCCTCTCAGAATTTGCTTAAGAGAACATGCTTGGAAAACCTGAAAATCCTTCTAGACTAACCAGGGAGGACAGAGCTGCTGCTTCACTTTTCCTTACACAGAAGCTAGACTTCAACCCAAAGATGGATAACATCATCCTTTATGTGACTTTTGCTCTGTTCAGATTCTGTTCTTATATTTTTCTAAAAGCACCTTCTTCTGGACTCCGAGACAAGGTACTGGTACTGGCTAAGTGAACTGACGTGGTAAAACTATTCTTAGATCCCCATTTTCCATCAGAAGAGAAGTTAATAGAAAGGTTTCAAAGTGATGTGAAGACTGCATTAATTTATCTCCATTTTTTTCCACCCCAAAAAAGCACTCTGTGGTGCGGTAAAGAGGAGCACAAACTTGCCTAGTTTCAGAAAGAAAGAGAAAATAAATTCTTGACTTGTCTTACAAACCTTTTCAGGACAAAAGTCAAAATTTTAAAACAGTTTTTCACAGTGAGCGGTGGCACAATTTTCGATTTATTCTTCACTTACCGGAGATGTCTGCAAAGTAACAAAATAAGCTTTTGTTGAAAGCTACCTATGCCATTTTCAAGCACCTGAAATCCCTCAACTCAGTGGAGTTCTTGCAGGTCTTACCTGATTCTCGTAAACTGTTTTACCCGTTAAAAAAATATATGTAATCATTATATATTTCATGCTCCTTGCCATGGTGTATGAGCATTTAAGTGAGATGAGAATCATGTTTCTCATTTTCTAGGATTAAATTTTATGAACTGTGGTCATTTATTACTGAATTTAAAATACAGTTAGTATCTCAAACACACTTTAAATTAGAAGTATTAGAAAAATAATTTATTAGCAAGATAAAATGTACTAGTGGGGTTGCCTAAAAATACTGTAAAAGGAAAAATTATTCCCAAGTCTGAGAGAAGGAAAAGACACACCCTGGGGGAATATGAAAAACGTGGGTGGATGTATGGAATTCTTCATTTACTTAATTCTTTAATAGGTTGTGTCCACCCTATTCCCCACCTCCTTAGTGAAATAAGCTCTCTTGAAATTTCTGGCATAAATGCTTTCACTAAACCAGGAGCTGAACTGAATTGAAAACTACTAACTTAAAAATCAAATGCTGACCCAGAAACAGTGAAGAAGAAAAAAAAAAAAAAAAAGAAAAAAGAAAAGAGGTATAATCCCAAGAAGGTTTACAACAGCCACACTTAAAACCTTGTTGCCGCATGTTTCATGTTAAGGATACTAAATGGGTGTCATTCTTCTCCTTTTTTTCTCTGCAGAAGTCATTATCAAATGCATCTCCTTCTAGTCTCTGCTGGCTCTCCGAACTCCCACAGTTGATTTGCTATTTACTGACTGAAGAGTAATTCAGTAGTGCTGCACTCCCATAGATGAAAAAGGAAAAAAAAGCATCTGGTATCCATAGGGAGAGAAACTGCAGGGAGTGAGGTTGACAAGGATTTTCAAACACACCCTTTAGTTTCATAGTTAAGAAGTTTTTAGTTTCAGAAAGTAAAATTATGATGATTTATTCTGACTAAATTTCACTGTACATGTCCAGCACCTCCAATTCAATTCACAACCTACTGAGTGACCTTGTCACTTCCCCTCCTAGCAATCTCTAAAGTGGAGATAATAACATTTCTCTCCTGTGTTTGAGATCTCTTGACATAAAAGCTGGATGTCATACTTACTAGCACTTAGTTATGTACCAGAAGTTATTACAAAATAACTTGTGTCCCTGCTGGCACTTTACAAAGAAAACAGCTGAGTGAAGCAAGTGTCATTTTGTGGTAAATCTAATGCAAGTTTACTTTTTTTTCTAATTGCAATTTTATATCCATCTCCTTTTAACTATCAAGGCTAAGTAAAAGCTAGTACATTTTGGCCTATTAAGAAACTTCAGAGAAAAACTGCCACTCTTCACTGAATTGATAGTACTTAATTTTTCAGGACTTTTAGGATTTTATCAAATCTTTCAGGATTTTATCATTCGGTGTGAGATAAGATATTTACAAGTAAATTTAAAATGAAGTTTTGTTACCTTTGTTCAAATTATAACTATGATGATAAACGCCCTAAAAAAGATCGGGGGGGGGGGGGGGGGGAGCTTCAAAAAAGAAAATAGACAATACAATTACCTTGTAATGACCACCTATTTTATCTTATTTAAAGATTTTATGGTCTTTGTATTTTAAAAAAACATTCTTTCCGGTCGTAGTTACATGTTGTACCATCTTGCTCTTAACTCAGCTGCATCTTCCCTCCTGTCCACCTCCCTACTGCTAAGGCAAAGCAGAATACACACATCCGAGAGTGTCCTCAGCACCACCTCAGACATCCTTACACTCTGCTTCAGCTGCCTATGAAGAAAATGTACTTCACTGTTAACTATATATATTAACAACACTCAGGAAGAGAAAGAGGATCCCTGTTCAATGAGCTTGCTGAAAAGCAGAAGACACATCCATGATCTGGTTCTGTTTTTCAGGGCTTCTTGCTCTCTAAGTATCAGAGATTTGCGTCTTGAATGTCTGTGTAATGTCTTCAGCAAATTTATAATTTTTTAGAACACTGTTTTGGAACATGTGAGGAATTAAGTTTTCCCTAAAGAATCCACCCTGATTTTACATTGATACAGCACATTCTGGGACTGAGTTTTGGGTAGCCTATATATAATATGAATTACATCTATAAATCTATAAATTAATCTATAATTTAAATTATAGCTTATGCAGTATCGTATCAAGGCAGAGCAAGTTTGTCAGTCTTGCCTGACAAAACCAACATTTCTTATACTGATTACAAGAGCCCTCAATTTTCTGGTAGCATTACATCCAGATTCATTCTTTTGACATGAAGCTTGTGTATGTTAACAACTCTCTCTCACACCATTATGAAGAATTTAGGTTGGGACACTGAAAAAGCCTGCATTTACAGATGTGTTAAAAATGCAAGTCAGTTAAACAGTGCCAACCTGAGGTTCTTGTGCTATCTTGCCATGACTTCATTTTTTCCTTCTGATGCAATGTAGCCAAAGCATGCTCCATTTATAGTTCTAGAGACAACTTCCCAAAGCAGAATTTTCCACTTGCAGCTTAAGATCCTTCTTTGAAAACTTCAGCAGCTGATCTGTCTTGTTAAGCCTAACTTTTTTTGCTGGACCAGAATCTAAATTTGCTCACATTTTCGTTGCTCAAAAGCAATAGGTCTGAATTCATGAGTTTTTATGGAAACTTACAGGATAGCTTAAAGTCTTTTTCTGTAATTTTTTCCCATATACAAGCAAGTTCTTGATTCCCTCCAAAACCTAGATAGCTTAGATAGATAAATTGTAAAGAATTTAAACTGTATTTTTGAAAAACAGCTTATCTCGCAAAACAATCCCTTTACATATTATATCCCTTAATATTAAGAGTAAAAGCTTTCTTCAGGTTGATAAACAGAAATGTAAAATGAAGCAGTGTGGGACTTCCTACTGCTTCTCTCTCGGCTGACCTCCAGGAAATGCATTCTGCTCTTTGTGCCTCAGTTCCTACCCCATCTCCCTCCTGCAAAATATTTAGAATCTTATTCACTTATTACTACATGAGGATACCATATTCATTTTTGCCTCCAGAAATCCAAAAGTATTTCTTTATTTCCTAAGGACAGTCTTCTCAGCAGCAATAAAGAGTATACTAGATCAGCAGTAATGAGAAGAACCATCTGTCAGAAGATATCAATGAAAATATTCATGCTACTGCTGTATTTCTAAATGCGCACTTCTGCTTTAAAGTAGCTCTTAAAAATCTCTTATCTGTTTGATAGCTGCTAATTTTTTCTCAGGTTTCAGTGCTCTGGTGGCAGCACTGCCACATAAGGATATCATCAGCTGCAGAGTCTGGAGGAGGCTGTGGTCCATTGGTCTCGAGTTGGCTCTCCAGCTGAGAATGTTTTTCACTGCAGTATTTCTTTCTTCCTTGCAGCAGCATCATTTTCCTTCTCAGGCAGGGCACAACAGATCCCAACTGTTCAGACAGCTATTATTAAAATATCAGATTATAAAACTTATTGACTCTTCCCCCTGCACATTTACATCCTTTCCAAAAGGAGGCAGACATGTCCAGGAAAAAGAAAATAAATGCTATGTCAATGTGTGAATGTGTTACTTTAACTCAGCAGTAAGATCTGCTTACAAGCTTTCCTATCCTGCCCAATAGCCTAATCAAGCATCCCTCCTTTGTTTTCAGCTTAATCCCTCTATTTTAGATTATTCTCAATCTCTAGTTTAGATTAGTCTGTTTCATCTCTCAAGTTCATTACTTGGCACCTATTACCATAACACCTGCATGCTTCACAACCTTCAGTGCGCTTATTCTTCCACTCTCAATTAATTTCTTTTTCTATCAATAACCAGGCATTGGGGAGATCTGTATTCCTGTTCCCACTCCATCAGCTGTTTATACATTGTATAGTAAGCAGTCATTAGATAAAAATGTATAAAGAGTTCCTGTACGCAGAGATCAAAACCTAAGCTTTACCCATTCCAGATGAGGAAGTTTCTCCAGTCTAAAGACTTGTACTCCTGTATTATATTCTGCCTAATGTCCTAGCTTCTACAGAAAGAGTAAAAAGCATCCTTCTCTGCTGCAGTGGATGACTGTAAGAAGGGGAAAGTGAGACAGAAAAATCCTCTTCATTTAGATTGCATGAGTACTGGCAGACACTGTATAGAAGAGGGCTTTTTCTCCACATATGCTTTTTTTTTTCTCTCTCTGAACAGTAGTTGACATGGTGCGTTTTGTACGAAGCTCAGCAGTACAGAGGTCTGCCAGATGATTTCAAAGCACCATGTCCAAGGACTCCCTTTGCGAATGGAGGCAGCAGAACAGCTGGTGCGTGGATCATTACACTGACTCAGCATATGCCATTATGTCGAGTTTCTCAGGTGTCACAAAAAACCCACAAGTTTGGAGATATGCACAAAAGCAGAACTTCGGAGTACCAAGGGCACTTCATCAACGAACGAAACATTTAAAGGGTCACAGCCTCAGACCTCCTCGCCACATCTCACTTCAGGCACTTGTGTGAAATCACGCCCCACTGGACTGTTGTCTTTTTTTTCATGATCTTACTCAAAGTTCATAGCAGATCTGAAAACTGAAATCTTTAGCCATTTGCATCTTTTCAAGCTGTATTTATATTCTCCTAGGTCATAGTACATCCTGTGAAAGAGTGATCGATCGATCATCCCTAAGTTATTAGCTTCCAGTGCTCAAATAGAGGCAGTCAGCCAATGAAAATAAGGGGATGAGGTCCCAAGGACGTTATTTCAAAACTCTGAGATATGCTTAAAAACTTGCAGGTGATACATAACCCCTAGTATGAACCAGACTGACTGGCATCTCATCTTCCACAGAACTCAGCCTTTATCAGTCATGCTAGAAATCTCTTCTTATGCTAAATGTAACACTTCCAAATGCTCTTAGATCTCAAATACTATGCAGTCAAAAGAGGTCACAAATGAATATAAACATATATATATATATATATATGGAAAGAGAGAGAGCGTGCACACACATGCTGGCTCATAAAACAGGCTCCAAGTATTTAACCCGGCTGCCTCAGATGTTTAATAATAAATGTTTTGATTCATTTTCCCCAAGAAAGATAATGACTTTCAAAGAGAGTTAAGGAACTCCTCCCTAAGAGTACTCTTTTTAATTTGATGGCATCCACAATGTTGCTGGTGTATCTCTACCAGCTGTGAGACTGTGCCAATCCAAGAATATCCCGTTACAGAGTAGGGCTCTTTTCCTCACATAGTTTAGCCCTTTCCATTCCTTTTCCCAGGCAAAGTGATTCTCCGGTGATTCCCCACCAGCTGGAAAGCTTTCCCAACTTCTCTGCCAAAAGCAAAATTACCAGGACAGTCAGAGTGGCAACTGGTTTTCTGCTCCCAACTAGTTCCACAGTTCATGGCCCGTGCCATGAAAAAATGAATTTTTGAAGCTGTACCAAACTTCCCTTCTCCTTGCCCATTTCTTTACCCCAGTGCACTGGAAATAGTTTCTTGTCACAAACTAGCATCTAAAAATAGTTTGATCTAAGACTTTTTTTCCCCATATTTGGTCATGGGACTTAAATGAGTACAATACAGCCAGTAACGTATGAGGATATATTCAGCTTTTGGCAGGTTACCTAACAAGGTGAGGTGATTTTTCAGCACAGTTTATGTCCTGTCAGATCTTTTGCATGATGATTATTTATTATTTCTGTAATAATAATTATTTATTGATTAAGATCTTTGCTTCCTCTTCCAATTTTTTTTCCCTAAAAAGACTACTTTGAGTTAAACAAAATAAGATGAGCAGATGTCTCTCACTTCATCTGAGTAAATGTCTGAATGACAGTAGTGAGCAGTAGTGGTTTTCTTGGAAACCATGTTAACACTGAATTATGGCTTTAAACTTTGGGTCTGATTAAACAGAGACTTTGTGAATATTTTTAATAAAGGCAGTAAAAAGTCATATTTTTTTTTCATTTGGACCACTTGCAATTTTTTTCTTTCTTTTCTAACACGGGGCTTCTCACGATCACTATCTTCCATTAAAAACAGAAATAAATCTTACTCTAGGATTAATCCAATATACTGTGTCCTGCAGAAAACATCCTTACCTCTCTCCCCACAGTCTTTGCCAAAGCCTTTTTGCCTTCAATTAATTCCACCACAAGTAAGAGTCTGGCATACTGTTTCACTAAATAAGCTAACTTACAGCTTCTTGACTGCCAATGCCAAAGATGGTTTAAATAATAAAATAGATTCATCTTTACCTGGGATTTTAGCCACCTCCAGCTTAGGATATATATCCTGATTTTCGGATCAGCTGTGGAAGAGAAGAAAAAGAATCAGAGTAACATCAACACCCAATAAAATCTCCAGCTGGAAGGGATAGTAAAAGAAAATATCACTGTCGGGGACATCTATACTGAAGCACCTTGTATTCAGTTCTCTGATACATAATTATTGTAAAGGTGTATCATATTATCTCTTGTTAGGTATCTACTTTTGAAATAATTACTTTGAGCAGAACATCTGGTGAAGACTACATTTTACTTCCTTCCATCCTTATAAACATAACACTATTACACATTCTACACACACAAAACAAAGAAATACCCCTTGGCTCAGCATTAGCAATACGGAAAGATAGTTTAGCAGCAGCTTTGCAGTGTGTTCAGAGAATGCAAAAGGAATCTTCAAACCCAAGTGTGTCATACAAATCTGTAAAAAGAAGTTAGATCTTGCAGTACATTTAATAAAAACGGAAAAGGGGTCACATAGCATACAACAGATATTTTTGTGCTGTAATTTAAAAATGAGCAGAAGGGGAAGCAGACACTCCCCTCTCTTTCCTTGCTTGTTGCTGGAGTCCTTCAGTTACGACTACCGCACGGGCACTTTCTCTGCCAGAAGCAGAGACCAAAAACAAATATCAACTCAAATTTTTTCTGATGACATATTGTTTATATATTACTTAGAGCTATCAACTTCAAAAACTTGAACTGCTGGGAGTGAGAAGACAGGCTTCAGCAATGGCTACTTTTAAAGACAGGAAGAGAGAAAGTTCAGTACATGACATCTTCTGACAAATAAAAATCACTATCCTGATAACAGAACTGTCCATCCTAATCACTGCCTTTTCTGGCTGTTAATGTACATAGATCTCTGCTTCTCATCACCACCCATGAACCACTTTAAAAGTATTCAAGAAAGGCAACTACAAAAGCAAGCGTTTCGAGGTTTAAATTCTCTATAAAAGGGTCCATGTCAGCAATGGAAAATGTTTTCATCTGTATGCTCGTTTCATTCCTAAGCCTCCTTACCTTTCTGTTGATAGATAGAAACTCCTTTCCAATTCATTCTCAGTTAATTCTCAGATTGCTCTTTTCTTCCTACAAGTAAACATATACTCCCTACTATGAAGGTGATGCTGCCGTGGCCAAGGTATATGAACTGCTCTAAAACTCACTGAAGAGATCTTCCAATGTCAGGAAGCAACTTTTTAGAGAAACTGCGAGATAAAGTGGCAGATGGAGTCTCACTCTGAGTGATGTTTAACAGATATCTAGTGACCACTCTTCCACCAGTTCACAGAAAGGTCTTTCACATGAACCTAGCTGCCCAAGTGGTGGTGGTGGGGGGAACCTAGAGAGGACAATGTTGTAAATACTGACTTCTTTCTGCTGAAAGCCATCTCCCTGAAGCGCAAAGAGTTTTGTTGGCATTATTTGGTGTCATTTATTAACTACTTTAGAGGCAGTTGTCCAAACACCTTTTAAAAACCCAGCCTGACAAATATAAGAGCTGCATTAGCAGTGTACTACTAAAACTACCTCAAGGTTATCAACCTATTCATCTGTCTTTCATAGAAATAAGGGATGGAAAAGAGTTTGTAGATCATTTCGTTGATACCTTTGCCAATGCAAAACTGTTCCACATTGTGTTTCCAGAGATTTGCCCAGTTTTTAATGACTCAAGCAATGGAGTTCCCACCACTTTCCTCCAGTGACTATTCTGTATTGTAAAAGATTTCACTGTAAAGAAACAATTCCTGACACTCAGCCTAAAACATTTCCTTGCTGACTTTTCCATTCCTCTCTATTAAATATACTGTATAGCACGAGCCAAACTGCTCCCAGTTACATCACACAGTCCTTTAAAAGTTAGTCACTTCACCTTGGTGCAATGCCGAAAAGAATTTGTCCTCTTACTTTGTTCTTCAGAAAACATTGATGGAGGTAGCAGCTTCATTTTCATGACACACAGTAAAAGAATAAAGGGTATAAACTGGCAGGAACTTTATATCATAGGAAAGTCTGCAATTCTGTGCTAGCCAGGCACTATTTGAAGGTTGTGAAAGAAATAAAAGGCCATAGTCCTTTGGGATTTTATAAATAAAAATGTGCTGGAGAGTGTGTGGATAGCAGATGATGTCATTGCGCAGTAAACAGTTTGCAGATCGAGGGCAGCCTCTGTGCAATCCTTCACCACTGCAATAAGTCCATCCTTGTATAAGGCTGCTGGGTCTTCGTTCTTCGATTCCATTAAAACATATCATAAACATATCATAAACAATAACAGTAACAATAACTCATTGTTAACTTGCAGAGTCCTTGGCTCCTAACAATAGTATTTATTCAGGGAGTGTTCTGTACTTACACATTCTTAAGTCATGAACAGCCATCTCTAAGGATAAGGAAATGCTGCAACTCCATGCAACATGTGGCCTGGGGATCCCTAAATATATAATCTCACATTGCCAGTTGCAAACTGGTTTTCATAATCTTTTTTTTTTCCCCCCTAGATAACCTCCCTAAAAAAAAAAAAAAAATCTTAAGAAAAGCCTGTTCCTTTCAAAACTCTGAAGTTCCTCTCAAAACAGGAACTACCAGTGCAATTTCTCATTAAATTTTAATCTTGAAGACTTTCATTATTGATCAGATTGCTTAATGCAACTTCATAAAAAATAGTGCCATAGGTAATACTAGAAAGAGATGTGGATACTTCAGAGTTTATCATCTTTACATGTGAAATAAAACCTGAATTTGAGACTACATAGATATTAAAAACAGATGACATTTTTCTGACTTTCACTGCTTGGTCCTTCAATTAGTGTGTTCTTCAGTTCTGCCAAAATTACTTGTGACATTTTATTCATTGGCACAATAACAACAGGTCATTATCAATAACCCATGGCTAGCTCCATACAGAGAGACTAAGCAAATTCTCTTATTTCCCATGGGAAACTAAGCTCAGTGTAAAGGCTGTCCAGAAAAGCAAGGGTTAAAATTCCACGGCCCAAACCTCTCCTCTTGAGTGATTACATAACCCAAAGCAAAAGAAATTAAATGCTAGTTACACCAGTCCCTCAAGAATTGAAAAAAAACTGCACAATCAAGAAATATCTTTCTCTTTTTTTAAGTGGATCACTCAAATATTTTATCTTCTTTTATTAATTGCTTCTGTGAGGAAGGAATGCTAAGCATTGGAACCTCAAAATTAGACTTAGCCATACTGAACATTCCAAGTATAAACCTCACTTTTGGTTTCCCAAGATGTCCTCTTACCTCCTGCCATGTCTCTGATCTTCAAGAAAAATGCTACTTAGGCTGTAGTTGCAGGAATAATGACATTTCTTTCTTCCAAAATTCCACAAAAGTCTCGCATCTTTACCCTTATAGCAACTGCTAAATCCAGCAAATAGATTCACTGACCTTGCTCCCCTGATCTTCCTCTCAAATCACTGTCAGATCCAGAACCAGACTTAAACTGGCTCTCCATGACTTGCGTGTCACTAGACAGACTTCTGGATATAAAATGGGAAAGAAACTGGTACAGTTTACAGGCCAAGGAGCTGAAAGACAGCATTTGTTGTTGCAGTCCAAATTTCAGTCTACCCAAATTTTTACCATTCTGACCAGACAGTGCATCAGGCCATCAATTCAGATTCCATTTTACATCAGTTCAGTAGGTATAAACTGCACAAAGCAGAACCCGAATGAATGAAGGAAAGCTTTAGGTATGAGGAATTCCATTTATACAACTTTATATGTCTTCAGATCCCCTAAAGAAAAACAGGACAGCAGTTTGACAGAAAACATGCGGCCTGAGGTACTGCATTCTCTGTTTTTAGTGCTATAAAGACTGCACATGCCCAAATCAGCACTTTGTGAGGTTTTTTGGGTTTTTGGTTTTTTTAAAACTTAGTGTTTTCCCTTCTGGTCCTGGTTGGTCCTTTATGACCGGAGTGTGGTTCTGCTGCAAAACCATCATCGTAACAGTAGATTTGTGAAAGCTGAAGTATTATGGCTCATTGAGTCTAGGTAGCAGTTGCTTTATCTATTTATTTAACTTAGCAAATGCAGCCTGGCCCCTCATAGTTAACCTGCAGCTAAGGGCTGGGGTTTTTGTTGCTCTTGGTTTTGTTGGGTATTCTTTCTTTACTAGGTTTAAAAAAGGCTGCAATTAATCCCTCAGTAATGCCAACGCAATTCAATCTACAATTGATATTTAGAGGTCATTAGAACAGGATACTATTATAAAAGCCCATATTAGTAGTTAACATATTTAAACTCATTCTGTGAGAATGCGAGCAGAGTTCGAAAATCTAAGAAATGAAATCCTTGAGAAATGAAATTCTAGAGTGTTATTCCTGCAAAAATGAATTGCTTTGCTTACAGCTAAGGCACAAGGTAGGTAAATAGATGTTGTTTGAAACGGTATAAGGGGTAGAAACACAATGAATGGCGCCTAAAACAGAAACCTGGAATAAAATGACTTATTTATTTAGTCCACAAAACTTTACCTAGTCTGTTTGAGGTCATGTTTGAAAGATTAAGACCTGTGATCAGGTAGACAGTTACAGGAATTATTTGGTGGCAATTGCCCAGCACTTCAGAAACAATTTGGGATTATTAAAGCCAGTCTGAAATGGAACTGAGAAATAGCATTGTGCATTTCTGCCACTGCTGTTCCATGTGAAAGAAAGTTTAACAATGGCACTCATGAGAGTCACTCTAGACATGTTTGAGAAATGGAGATGTACCACTAAATCCACAAATCTTCCATAAATCTTCCATATTATTTCTGTATCTGTGAAATCAATTATTAGACAAGAAACTGGAACATTCAAATTGTACAGAAAATCTGTCTGACAGCATTCAAGTACGCGGTGGTGAGGATTTCATTTTGTAATGGTTTCTTTTTTCCTGCTTCATAAGTAAACCACCAGGGGAATGTTTTGCAAAGCTAACTTACTTTTGTAACTGCAACTTTTGGAGATGATGTTGCATCTACAAAGGATGGATGTAGAAGACAAACTATGAGTCTATCTTCAGGTAACTTAAATTTCTATTCACATGGAAAGCCTTCGGCAAGAAGTTTCAAAGCTTTGCTGCAAAGTAAAAGAGCTCTGACTGCAGAGTATGAGAGAAAACTGAATGGCTGAAGACTCATTCACCAGCTCATAGGATTGCTTGCCAGGGATGTGGAAGGCCAGACCTTGGGTCCCTGCTCAAGCCTCATTCACATCAGAGAGTTGCAGACCCCAAGTAAGCACTTTTATCATAAGGCTTTTCAAATCCACCTCTGGTTGCTGATACAGCTGGACTGTTGGTCCTAATCTTTTAGCAAAAGTATATTGCATTACACATGATAAATGATCCAGGTGGATCATGAGAGATAGAGACTCCATAACTGAGTTTGCTCAGACTTGTGACTGCCCCAATACCATTTGACTGGCATTAGAAGCAAAGACCAGAAAAACTCCACTGGTGTGACAAACTACAGGATAATGGAGCAATTGTGATGGGAAATCTGAGACTCCCATACAGAGGCAACAACAACCGTGATACTGATAAAAAAAAGTTTTCATTTACAAATCACAAATTCTAATCCACATATAGCATGAAAAAAAATGGGTGATTTTTTTGTTTTCAGCTGAAGGTCGTTGCTTTATATTGTTAGGGTTCAGATTCAGCTCCTACCAGGACAGATGTAATCATTTGGCACTAAAGCTATAATTCAAGGCCATTTTCAAAGCCTATGGAAATCCCTAATCCATTTCAAACATGGGAAAAAGTACCTCGGAAAACATCAGTCTGGCTAGTTTTGTCATTTTTACAGGTTGTCCTCATAGCCTTCATTTATTTTTTTATTTTATAACTGAAAATGCTTGGTTTGCTAGCATTCACCTTTCCTAGCCTAAACATTTCAGGAAACGTGGGCAAAAAGATGTTGATTTTTCACATTGGATTGCTTCAGCTGAGTTCCAGATTCAGATTTATGTGCTGGCAAATAACTCACACCCCCTACTTTTGATGAGATACCCAGAGTATTTCTCAGATGACTCCCTCCCAGCTTGCATCATTTAATTATGACATATTTCTTTAGCTTGGATTCTAAATTTGAATATAGTTTCACACTCCAACTTCTTAGAATAATGAATAGCATGAATCACTCACTGTATCTGTGTATTTTGCTCTAAAACTACACAGGCTTGATGTTCGGATCAGCATTTCTAATCGTCATTTTTATGATCCCAGTAGTATCCTGTAGAAACTACAGTAGCTGTATGAAGGACCAAAGATGATTGTATCCACCTTCTCCTCTCTGAGATCTCCCAGCTCACACAACTTTTCTGCAAAAATGAAACCTGTTCAGCTGCAAGCTCATGGGTGGCAATTCACTTAGGCAGTCTGTGAAATAAAACACACATTCTATATTAAGCCTGATGAGGACTGCCCCAGTATCTCTATCACTCTGTATTTCCAGAAGGGGACTTGCACACTCAAGGGCTTCAAGGACGGTGTGAGGAGGTCACTCAGCCAGCACAGCTTCATGTTCAGTAGGTATCAGAAGTGTTTCAGACATAGGGTAATAATGTCGCAACATACGTGCCAGGAACAAGCGGAATGATAACAGGAACGAAGGGCAAAAAGTGATGGGGTAAGAAAATAGTTTTATAGAAATAAAGCCCTGACAGTAGTTCAAGTTAAGGCATAGCCTCCTTCAGGTCACTATATATTTAGATGCTGAAACCATATTTGTCTTTGGCATCTGGCAATGTCATTTAATATGTTCTTATGGCCCTGCATGCAGTTAAGCATGCACTGTATATTATTTTATGATGTTTGAATTGGAATCACACTTTCTGGGTACAAGTATTCATGTTTTTGCAGATTCTTGTGTAAAGCTGGGACAACCTGTTTCCAATTTCACGACCGTTTATCACTAATCCAAAATGACTGCAGCATTACCTACAGACAGGAAGCTGGATGAGGACTTGTGTGTTTTGGATGCATCATGCTCTTCCCAGGAAACTCTGTTAAACTAGTTTTATGCTTACAAGAGGGGAAGACAGAAATTACTAATGGACATGACTGTGCCTAATCTATATATAGTTTAGCAAAATAAAGGTAAAATTGAGATGGGTCTTATAGCAGCTCTTCATCCACATGAGCTCTAATAATCATTTCCGCATTCCATTCAGGTTTCTGCTTTTGCTTTCTCAAAAATCAAACTGCATAAAAGGGACGTGTAGTCAGTAGTTCAGCCAACTTTCAGGAATTTTACGTCTCTGGGCCTAGCAGCTAACTTTTCCTGAAATAACCAAAATCTTATTGCAAAACATTTCTTCTATATATTTCACACTATCATCCTGCAAGAGATTACACTGAGCTGCAGTTGCATTATATGTCAAAGGAAACATGTTGTAGAATATTCCCTTGAGAAGCAAAAAACAATGTTGACAAGAGGACGGATTAAGCTGTCCTCCAGAACAACTAGAAACAGCCTGAGAAATATGTACTTAACATTTTATGAACTTCTAAAACTTTAGAGGTTCATTTTGGCCAGCAGCTGATTTAAAATTGGTCTAATAATCCTTGTGAGAAAAGACTCTCTCCTGAGATTTATAGCAGTTCCTGGATTTTGATGGATAGGAAGAGCCAGAAGATTGCTCTCCTAATACTTCTAGATTTTTATGTCTAATCATCATAATCAAACAGTAAAGGTGCACATATTTTTCTCCCCTTTGAAAGTTAACCATTCCAATGGAATTTTGTTAAACAGGATTAGGATCTGGTTTGCTTGAAAAAGGTTTAGTTTGGTTGAATTGTTTATTATCATGTCAAATAGACTGTTCATTATGCTACTCAAATAACTAAGGCAAGATTTTCTAAGAAAATACATTATTGGCCACAGTTAGAAAGATGCCTCTAGATTTTAATTTCCGATTAATTGAACCTGTAGTTAACATCAGCATAAAAAACAGCAAGTAATCCTCTTTCTTTGTTTATGCACATTAATTTGATGCTATTTAATGATTAGCACGTGTGTCCATAACCCAAGAGGAACTGCAGGAAAAAAAATGAAAATATGAATTTAAACAACCCTGCTTATAACTCTAAGAAAGCAGTAACAAAGATATCAAAGACGCTGAATGACAATACATTTTCAGAAATCTTTTAAAACTATTTGGTCCAGTAGCACTGGATATTTTTAGGTCTTTTCTTTAGGTCTTTAAAAGCTCAAGGAGTAATACATTTTCCAAAAATGTGAAAATATGTGCTTTTACTTAAGAACAAACATAAGACTCTATTTTCAATTTCAGCTGCGACTCCTAAACCTTTCCCTCCAAACAATTCTCTACCAATATTTTATTAGCTTGGAAGATATAACACCTACCCTTGCTTCTTGCTTTTGGAAGAGAGTTACAAAGAAGGAAACCTTCTTCATGCAGGATCCTGTTTTCAGTGCTTCTAAAAGTGATGGAGAACTTTGGAGACAGGATTTTGCTAAAACTTGCTTAGTCTTTAAGATATAATTGGGCTTTTTTCTATGAAAAAAATATTTCATGGTTATTTGACTAACATAATTATGAATTACACCATGCTATGGTGTTTCTTTTGAATGATTTACATTTTTCTGCATTACTTTATAAATGTCTTCAGGGTTTCTCCCCATAATTTTATTATTGGATTTTATATATTTAGTTACAGTAGATTATGATTTCCATGGCGAACTTTTTAACTGTCTAACCATTTAATGGAAAGGAAATTTAAAAGTCAACAAAGAAAGTATGTCAAAGCATGTTCACAATCAGGTTCACAATCCCTTAAAAATAATTAAATTTGTAGGAAATGCAGAACAAAGCCACGTTTGTCCCCTGCCACTAGAGTTCTTTAGTGTGAAGCCCACCAGAGTTCAACAGCTATGAAGCCACAGACACTATTTCACATCCTGAAGGGAAAATAACTTTTCTGAGGCAGCTCTAAATAGCTCCCAGAGTTCAGTACAATCCCTCCTTTCCTCAGAAAGAGTCTTCGGCTTTGCCCCAGTGAATTTCTGTCAGAATCTGGGTAATCACATCTAGGAAAATAGCTGAGAACAACGTCTACCTGACCAGAGGGTACTTCAAGGAGCTAAACATCTCAAAAGGTGAAATTGCCTGGCTGTCATCTTCCGTAAAGGAAAAAAATACATTAGTATGAGAAGGAAGTAGCAAACAAGAACTTCCAGGTTAATCAAGGGGGACAAGACCCTACGAACAAATTACCTTGGCCGAACAAGCAAGACAGGGACATGAGTATCTGGAAGTCCTACCAATGGCTGTACACACTGTAGTAAATTGGGAAGAACTCCACCTCTTCTACCTTTACTTCCTGCAAAATAAATGAAGTGACAGATGATCACAGGTGCCATCCCACATCCTGTGCCATTAAAATCAAGAGAGAAAATATGCAGTTAGTAGGAAAATATGAAAATTCTAAACACCTACCGTACTATCGCATTCATCAAGAAAACAGAGTTTGTGATTAAAATGGAGGATAAAGCACCAAAAGGTGTCTATTCCATTTCCAGCTGTCAGAAAGTCTTTGTATGACCTCAAAAAAACTGCTTAGCTTTTCTGATCCTTAGTATCCACAATACATTTGCCCATTCCAAAATACACTATACCTTGTAGAGAAATAGTCTCATTCCCTCCTCTTGAATCTTTTGCACAGAATAATTAAATAGTCATGGCACAAAGACAGAGTGTGAAATCTCCAGGCACTTTCCTAGCATGAGCCAAAACTGAGCCACAGTCCTTGTTCCAGTGAACATTTCAAAATCCTGGATTAAGCAGTAATAAGGACACTCTTTAATCTCTGGACCACTGCACACTTGAATGGCATCCATGGAAGAGGCAGAAAGCATCCTTTTCCCTCTCTCGTATCCTGGTGCTTAGGCACCCTCACAGAAGTGTACGTTGGATTTTCCTTGAGGCAGAGGGGGGGAAAAAAAAGGAAAAGAAAGAAAAGAATCAGTTTCCTGGATGTGAGACAAAACACTGAGCTATTAGACAACAAGAGAGCAGCCATCGCAGTGGACCGTCCTCCTTGGGCTGCTCTGCTCAGAGAGCCTGCAAGCCTTTTTAGGTGTGCTCTGAGAGCACTTACGCACCTGAACCCTCTGGCCACTCAGAAGTCAGAAGAAAACCCCAAATGTGGTTTCTGACACTGCCTCTGTCATCAGGCGTGCAGACATGTAACACCACCCAAGGCATTGGACTTTCAGCATCCAAGGAACCCTGGTGAGGCATTCAAAAACACTGGTGTCAGACAGCAGCTGGACACGACTTTTGAGCAGTGCAGTATTGGACACTTAGAACATGAATCATAGAATTTAGGCACTAGTCTGTCAGTGCAGATTTTGCCCATAGTGGCCACAAAATTACAGCTGGTAAGGATTTTTTTTTTAAAAAAAACAAAAGAGTTTCTCTTCAAATAGTGTGGATTTGCCAAAACCAAACAGCATATAGGAGTGTACCAGCTGAAATTTCAAGAAAGGTGTTCCACATCGAAGAACAGAAATTCTGTTTAAATCCCAAAGTTTCTTTCCACTACCCCTCTCTCCAGTATCTGATAGGCTAGACATCAGAAGACTCCTCTCAGATGTAAAGATTGAGGTTTAAGTCCTGGTTTGACTGAGAGATAAGC